>NC_069361.1:108672500-109922500 GCF_021730395.1 Mercenaria mercenaria | reverse complement strand
GTTATTTTTCATATGTCATCAGATGAAAATTCAAGCTATCCTCTACTGACTAAATCAGTGTGTGTGTAAAAAATGTCAGTAATTGAAATTAATTTTAAAGTATTTGATAGAAGTTTAAAAAGCTGAAAGTTTTTGTAAAGGTGATACCTTATTATTCTGATTTATAGTGAAAAATATATTGGAAAGTTTGTTTAGATGTGGATTTTAAACTAATAATGGAAAAAATTACCAAAGCTATCCTGTACACCCTAAATCAGGGCATATGTAAAATATGGCATGGAGAGAAAAAAAAAACACATGAATTTCTGTTTAAAAGCTGAATGTTTTGAAAAATATAGGTGTTTTCTGTCCAATATACAGAAAAAAACTACTAAATTTCATTTCTTTGAATTGGAATACAGGAAAAATTAGTTAGCTATCCGCTATACCGCTAAAGCACTGTAGTAAAGTTTTGGAAAGTCTAAGTGGGGTACAAATTTTTTAATCTGTACCTCAAGAATCTGATTCAAGAGATATGGATCCATATCCATAGACAAACCTGTTAGGGATTGTCTAGGAGAATGGTCCTCCTTTTTCCGGATATTATAGCCTTACTAAATGTTCGGCTTATCAGGATGGCTTATTTTATGATCTGATATTTTATAGTTGCTTGGATCCCTCTCATAAAACCTTACCCATATCTGCATTTTACTGTTAGGAAAACAAAGACATTAAAAAAATCCAGAAATGTCATAATAAAACTGGTCAGACTTACTTGCTCCAGTTGATTAAATATATTCATGTAAAAACTTCAAATGAGATTTTAGTTAAGGCATTAGTCTATGATTAGATGTGAAAAATCTAAAAAATACATATTTTCTTAAAAATCATAAAACTATGGTATGAGATATGGTTGAAAAGTCAAATCGATTTGAGTACATGTAAAATAACTTTCAATTTATTAAAATAAGATTAATTTCTTATCAGTGACCGAGTTTGGCACTTACAGATTTGTCAAATTTGTTTCACCATAATCTGGTTGACAAATCTCAGTATAGTTAAGTCATAATGACACCATTACTAAACTAAAGTTGAACCCACCTGTTTACTTTGGTTGCTCTTTATCCATCATGTTTGTAAAATCTAATATGGATGTCAAAAAGGAGTGCGAGTTTTGCACATAAGTATGTTTCTCAGAAACTATAAGGACAAACGCATTCAACTCTGCAGGTTGAAAACTAGTTGTTTACATAATAATGATGATATAAAAATGCTACTGACGAATAACAAGAAGAGGAAACCTGGCTAAGACTGGAAGGCTGTGAGCTTTTAAAGGCATTGACCTCCAGATTTTGGCTAAAATGATCATTCTTTAAAAATGAAGTTTTTAATCAGTTTTGAACATCAGAACATGAGTTTTTAGTTCACCATGAGCCAAAGGCTCATAGTGAGCTATTGTGACTGCTCAATGTCCGGCGTGCGGCATGCGTCGTCCGTCGTCCTTCCATCAACATTTCCTAAAAAAATCTACTTCTTGAAAACCACTGGGCAGAATTACACCAAACTTCACAGGAATGATCCTTGGGTGGCCCCCTTTCAAAATTGTTCAAAGAATTGAATTCCATGCAGAATTCTGGTTGCCATGGCAACTGAAAGGAAAAACTTTTAAAATCTTCTTTTCCAAAACCACAGGGCCTAGGGCTTTGATATCTGGTATGTAGCATCATCTAGTGGTCCTCTACCAAAATTATTCAAATTATCCCCC
Source organism: Mercenaria mercenaria (assembly GCF_021730395.1). Lineage (NCBI taxonomy): Eukaryota > Metazoa > Mollusca > Bivalvia > Venerida > Veneridae > Mercenaria > Mercenaria mercenaria. The sequence continues at coordinate 109,920,756 of NC_069361.1, read as the reverse complement.
TAGGGTCAAATATGGCCCCACCCCGGGGGTCACATGGTTTATAAAGACTTATATAGGGAAAACTTTGAAAATCTTCTTGTACAAAACCACATGGCCTAGGGCTTTGATATTTGGTATGTAGCATCATCTAGTGGTCCTCTACCAAGATTATTCAAATTATCCCCCTAGGGTCAAATATGGCCCTGCCCCGGGGGTCACATGGTTTATATAGAGTTATATAGGGAAAACTTTGAAAATCTTCTTGTACAAAACCACATGGCCTAGGGCTTTGATATTTGGTATATAGCATCATCTAGTGGTTCTCTACCAAGATTATTCAAATTAACCCCCTAGGGTCAAATATGGCCCGGCCCCGGGGGTCGCAAGTTTTACAGAGACTTATATAGGAAAAAAGTTTAAAAATCTTCTTGTCTGAAACCACAACTCTCAGACCTTTGATATTTGGTTTGTAGCATTGTCTTATGGTCCTCAACCAAAATTTTTCAAATTGTATCCCTTTGGTGAATAGAGGCCCTGCCCTGGGGGTCCCAAGTTTTATATAGACTTATATAGGAAAAAGCTTTAAAAATCTTCTTGTCAGAAATCATACGACCTAGGCTTTTGATATGTGGTATGATGCATTGTCTAGTAGTCCTCTACCAAAATTGTTCAAATTATGCCCCTGGGGTTAAAAGAGGCCCTGCCCTGGGGTCACTTAGTTATTATGTGAGTTATATAGGAAAAATACTTAAAAAATCATCTGATCCTATTTCCAAGACTAATTATAATTACCTGATGACCCCAAGTAATATTATGATGTCACTTGATTGTGACCCTGATCCACTGACCTACTTACTTGTTTTTTAAGATACAGCCTTGAAATTTTGAAGACTTACACAGTTTTGCACACAAATCGTAAAACTGAATTTCATTGACCATGAATGTTACCTACTGACTTTCTTAACATTTTACCAGTTTGACATTTGAAACATGTAGCTCATATTACTCAGGTGAGCAATTCAGGGTCATCATGACCCTCTTGTTTTTATATGCCCCCCCATGTGAGGGGGGCACTTAGAGTTTCCCTTGTCCTTCCATCCATGTGTCCGTCCAAACTCACATTTGCATACTTAGGTGGCTATAGGAACAATAGGTAACTGTACTTTTTCTTTGATGTCATTCATTCCATAAGCTTTTGTATGGCTGTTTTCCTTTACATGACTAAAAGAACAATAGAGTAGCCACATATGTAGGAAATTCCGTCCATCTGAATTTGTATCATTCATATCTCTAAAAGTAATTTTGACACAGAGACATCAAACCTCACAGGATTATTCTGCAGGGGAAGCAGTGCACCAGGGGTTTTAATTGGAATCTCACACAGTCAGACCAGAGTTATGACCCTTAACTTAGTCTAAAATAGGCATAAAAAGGGCCTAAGTTTGTGTCGCATGTATCTCAAAAAATGTTTGTGACAATATTATGAAACATTACAGGAATATCATTTTGCATGTGCAGTTGTGCACATATATATCACTCAGACCAGAGTTATAGCCCTTGACCTAGTAAAGTTTATGTAACTTGTATCTCAAAAAGTATTTGACTTAGAAGTTTTGCATCAAGTGTTCTCTTTGGGAGTTTACTCAGCTAGGCCAGAGTTTTGGCCCTTCACTAACTGAAAATTACACATAAAGTTCTTAAGTTTGTGTTGCAAACAGCTTTAAAAAATATTGAACCTTGAGTCATAAAACCATGTACAGTGACAGGAGTGGGACGGCACCTATGTTCTTTGCCTTAATAAAATGGACACACATCTAGTTGTTTCTAAATTATCTTCAAAACACCAAATAATACAATAAGTGTGAATCAAAACCCGGTCGCAGCAGCAATTGAAATTTTCCTTGACCAATACACCATGGAGGAATATTGTTGTTAAATATAAAGCTTTATAATCAAGGCAATTTAGCTTCATTTAATACCCATTACAAACCCTTTTCAATTTCGAATGAAAATAGTAGTAAAAGCAACTAATTCAACAAGTTTCAAAGCCTTCTTAAGAAATATAACTATAATTTTCTTATGTCTAAAAAAATCTCTTGTTTTTGTTGTGGTACATTCTGGAGGTAAGTGCCTTTAAAATATTATCTCTGGATCTTTTCTTACTAAGATAAATTGTAATATATAATTTTAGTTAGAAACAGCGCCAAAAGAAGTCTATTCGGAATCTGATGTTGAAAACTTACAGAAGCCATGCCAGCATAAATCAAAATTGAGTAATGGTGAAATTTTGAGATACAGTAGACAGCTTATTTTACCTGAGATAGGTGTGAAAGGTATGCAGAGAATTTTATGCTCCCCCTTCAAAGGAGGCAGCCAGGTGGTATTTGTTTTGCTCCTGTTGGTCTGTCAGTATACACTTTTTTCTGATCAATAACTGCAGAACACTTTGGCAAATGTTGGTCAAGTTTTATAAGATGAAGAGGGGTATTTGGGGTTGTGGTCACAATAAAAAAAAAGTGTATAGATTTTCTCAACTTTTGATGAAAATTTCTCTCCAACTGTGGATAAAAAATGTTGGACATATTTAATCAAAATTTGGCCAGATTTCTTATCAAAATATTAGTTTCCATCAACAAAAGATTTATTGAATCATTCCCAACAGTTATTTGCACACTTACATGTGAAATATTTTGCCAAAAGTTGCAGATTTTCTTTTGTCACCTTTTTTTTAGCAAACTGTCCAAAGCTTGTTTTGATGCTCTTACACTTTATCTCAGTTATTACAATGATGATCAGACTTACTGTGGTTGATTCAGATCATCACTCATATCATATGACACAAGGTCTGTTACTCTATCCCCAATACTTGCTTAACTATTGGAAGAATAGAGAACTTCTCAATTGCACCATCTCTTCCTAACTGCTGCCCCTTTTATCAATGGAACTTGTCTTATTAAAGGGCTGACATCTGTTAGCTTGGGGTCAGGTATCCTTAAGGTCATAGTCACTGAGGTCAAATATTGTAATGGTGCAGTTTACATCTTTATGGCAAGCTTCTCAATGTCACTGTATCTTCTTAACCTATTATCATAAAACCCTTAGTAATAGATAGACATCTTGTAGTTTAGGGTCATGTATCCTGAAGTTTAAGGTCACTGGGGTTAGATGATTAATGTTTTATGGCACGCTTCTAAATTTCACTTATATTTATTAGTCCCCTACTGGTTGAAAACCAGTTTCGGGGACTATAGGAATGCACTTTTCCGTCATTCCGTCCGTCCGTCCGTCCGTCCGTCTGTCCGTCCGTCCGTCCGCAATTTCGTGTCCGGTCCATAACTCTGCCATCCATGAAGGGATTTTAATATTACTTGGCACAAATGTTCCCCATGATGAGACGACGTGTCATGCGCAAAACCCGGACCTCTAGCTCAAAGGTCAAGGTCACAATTGGAGGTCAAAGGTCAACAGGGCTTTTTTCCTGTCCGGTCCACAACTCTCCCATCCTTGAAGGGATTTTAGTAATACTTGGCACAAATGTTCCCCATGATGAGATGATGTGTCATGCGCAAATCCCGGACCCCTAGCTCAAAGGTCAAGGTCACAATTGGAGGTCAAAGGTCAACAGGGCTTTTTTCCTGTCCGGTCCATAACTCTCCCATCCATGAAGAGATTTTAATATTACTTTGCACAAATGTTCCCCATGAGGAGACGACGTGTCATGCGCAAAACCTGGACCCCTAGCTTAAAGGTCAAGGTCACAATTGGAGGTCAAAGGTCAACAAGGCTTTTTTCCTGTCCGGTCCATAACTTTCCCATCTATGAAGGGATTTTAATATTACTTGGCACAAATGTACCTCATTATAAGACGATGTGTCATGCACAACTTTCAGACCCCTAGCTCAAAGGTCAAGGTCACACTTAGCAGTCAAATGTTAACATAGCATGAACAGGGTCTGTTTCGTGTCCGGTCCATAACTCTGACATTCATTAAGGAATTTTAATATCACTTAGCACAAGTGTTCCCCATGATGAGACGACGTGTCATGCGCAAATCCCAGACCCCTAGCTCAAAGGTCAAGGTCACAATTGGGGGTCAAAGGTCAACAGAGTTTTTTTTCCTGTCCCGTCCATAACTCTGCCATCCATGAAGGGATTTTAATATTACTTGGCACAAATGTTCCCCATGATGAGACAACATGTCATGCGCAAAGCCCAGACCCTTAGCTCAAAGGTCAAGGTCACAATTGGAGGTCAAAGGGCAATAAGGTTTTTGCCCTGTCCGATCCAGAACTCTGTCATCCATCAAGGGATTACAATATTACTTGGCATAAATGTTTCCCATGATGAGACGACGTGTCATGCGCAACACCCAATACCCTAGCTTAAATGTCAAGGTCACACTTTGAGATCAAAGGTCAAGAGGATTTTTTCCTGTCCGGTCTATAACTTTGTCATGCAAAGCAGGATTTAGATATCAGTTGGCACAAATATTCCCCTGGATGAGACAACATGTCATGCGCAAGAACCAGGTCCCTAGGTCTAAGGTCAAGGTCATATTTAGAGGTCAAAGGTCAAATTCAAGAATGACTTTGTACGGGACATTTCTTCTTCATGCATGGAGGGATTTTGATGTAACTTGGACCAAATGTTCACCACCATGAGGCACCCTTGTTTTTAGAATTACGTCCCTTTGTTTTTACTATAAATAGATTTTATTGTAACTTTTTTATTACTGGCGGTAGAGAAAAATCGAGACCACTTTTCTGTGGTACAGCATGCATGTTACATCCAATTTTTAGGTGTCTTTTGACCTATCTCTACCTGGTAAAGAGTTTCTTGTGGACTTGTATTATATAGATTTTTTTTTTTTTTTTTTTTTTTTTTTTTTTTTTTTTTTAAAGATTAATTTCCCTTTGTTGTTACTATAAATAATTTACATGATAACATTTTTATAATCAGCCAAAAAAATTCAATATGAAAACAACTGTAGGTTTTTATATATATAAATTTTAATCCAAGTGTTTTGTTATAACATATTGTATATATAGTACAATATTGTTTATACATCATTGACAGATATCAGTTCATTATGTTATACTGCAGTAGAGAAAATTAGGTGCCTTCCAGTAGGGGACTTTGTATTGCATGGCAATACTTCATTCACTTGTTAATAATGTTTCTTAGTACAACTATCCTTCAAACCCCACTGCCTTTGCAACCAGTGCAGGCTGATCATGGTCTGCACTGTTCGCTATTAAATCAGTAAAGTTTCATTGAAAACCCCTTTAAAAAACTAAATGGTACTGTCCAAAAAGACCTGAAACTAATTTTAAATTAAAGGGATTTCTATAACTAATGGTAATAGATGTGATGATGATAAAGGCTTTTTTTTGTGTGCAAGCATAAACAATAAAAAAAGCAGAATGAAGCAAAAGGGTACAGATGATATATCATTCTAAAGAGATTTTGATTGTAATTCTTTTTGCAGGACAGGTATCACTGAGTAATACATCAGTTCTGATTGTTGGTGCCGGAGGTCTTGGTTGTCCTGCAGGAGTGTATCTTGCAGCAGCTGGAATAGGTATGTACACATTGTGATGGAATGTATCCTAGAATACTTGTGTATATTTTGTCACCCATTGCATCTTACAGCTGCTGGAATATACAGTCAAACCTGTGTCAAGCAGCCGGCCAAGGAAGCCATACAATGTGGTGGTTTAAGTCAGATGACTGCTATAACAAGTTGAAATGAGAACAGAGTCAATTTGGGATTTTAGCCAAAAGGCTACCAAAGGTAAGTGGCTGTGTAATACAGGTGGCTGCTAAGGCCGGTTCAGTTGTATATACCTTGTCATAGTGTCACTGGTGCTGGAAGTCCTGGTTTTTTTGCAGCAGTATATCTTGCAGCAGCTGGAATAGGTATGTACACATTGCTACTGACATACGAGTATGGCAAGCCAATTGTCCAGTAATTACGTGAACCCTAGTTTACGGTCGAAAAACTAGGATGAACGATCGATAAACTAGGTTTTTCGAACGTAAAACTAGGTTTTTCGAATACTAACCTATATTTTCGAGCAAAAACATAGGATAACGCTATGAACCATAGTTCACGCTTGTAAATGTAGGTTCACGATTGTAAACCCCAGTTCACGGTCGTAAACATAGGTTCACGTTCATAAACTATGGTTTACGAGCGTGAACCGGGGTTTACGAGCGTAAACATAGGATAACAATCGTAAACATAGGATAACGACCGAAACTCATAGTTCAATCGAGAAACCTTGTTTATCAAACGTAAATCATGGTTTACGGTCGATATATTAGGATTATAGAATCAAAAATGAATTTCGGGCGTGAACATGGGTTTACAACCATGAACCTATGTTTACGACTGTGAACCATAGTTTACAGACCTGAACCTATATTTTCAAGTGTGAACCTATGTTTACGAATGTGAACTTGGGTTTACGAGTGTGAACTTAGGTTTACGTTCGATAAACCAGGTTTTTCAAACGTAAAACCAGGTTTTTCAAATACTAACCTATTGTTTCGAGTGAAAACATAGGATAAACGACAGTTCACGCTCGTAAACGTAGGTTCACATTTGTAAACCCAAGTTTATGGTCGTAAACATAGGATAACGACCGAAATTCATAGTTCAATCGAGAAACCTAGTTTATCGAACGTAAACTATGGTTTACGATTGATATACTAGGATTATGAAATCAACTATCAATTTCGGTCATGAACCTATAATTACGAGCATGAACCTAGGTTTACGGCCGTGAACTACAGTTTACCTACGTAAAACCGTGTTTATCGATTTGTAACTATATGGCAAGCCAATAGTCCAATAATTACGTGAACCCTAGTTCACAGTCGAAAAACTAGGATTAACGATCGATAAACTAGGTTTTTCGAACGTAAAACTAGGTTTTTCGAATACTAACCTATATTTTCGAGCGAAAACATAGGATAACGCCATAAACCATAGTTCACGCTCGTAAATGTAGGTTCACGATTGTAAACCCCAGTTCATGGTCGTAAACATAGGTTCACGTTCGTAAACAATGGTTTACGAGCGTGAACCGGGGTTTACGAGCGTAAGCATAGGATAACGATCGTAAACATAGGATAACAACCTAAACTCATAGTTCAACCGAGAAACCTAGTTTATCAAAAGTAAACCATGGTTTACGGTCGATATATTAGGATTATAGAATCAACAATGAATTTCGGGCGTGAACATGGGTTATGGCCATGAACCTATGTTTACGGGCGTGAACCTATGTTTACGACCGTGACCCATAGTTTACGGACTTGAACCTATATTTTCGAGCGTGAACCTTTGTTTACAATTGTGAACTTGGGTTTACGAGTGTGAACTTAGGTTTACGTTCGATAAACCAGGTTTTTCAAACATAAAACCAGGTTTTTCAAATACTAACCTATTGTTTCGAGCAAAAACATAGGATAACGTCATAAACCATAGTTCACGCTCGTAAACATAGGTTCACGTTCTTAAACCCAAGTTTACGGTTGTAAACATAGGATAACGACCGAAATTCATAGTTCAATCGAGAAACCTAGTTTATCGAACGTAAACCTGGGTTCACGAGCATAAACTGTGGTTTACGCCCGGTATCTGATGTTTTCATTCGAAAATATAGGTTAGTATTTGAAAAACCTAGTTTTACGTTCGAAAAACCTAGTTTATCGATCGTTAATCCTAGTTTTTCAACCGTGAACCAGGGTTCATGTAATTATTGGACAGTTGGCTTGCCATATATGAGGGCCATCCAATAAGTTCTGATAATGGTCCCATATCTTTTTCATCTTATATCGCAAAGTAATAAAACATGGCATGCATGGCCATTAACTATTACGCTATTAATTGACGCCGAATACGTGCATGTGCGTCATATGACGTCATCATGCTGTGACGTCATTTAGACGTCGCTTTAGCGGTAAGCCAAGCTGAACAGCGTGCGTACATAAAAATTGAGTTTTTGAGAGGGAAAACAGGAAAGGAAAGCCATGAAAATTTATCAGAAGCTTGTGGTGGAACTGCAGTGTCATTTAATACAGTTTATAGGTGGATAAGATGTTTTGCTGAAGAAAATTTTGACATTTCTGATTACCCCTGCAGCGGACGACCGATCGCAGCTACAGACAAGTTTCATGTTGAAAAAGTAAAGAAACTTTTGGATGAAGATAGACGTTATAGATGTGAGGAGTTAGCTGAGGGTGTTGGAATTACTCATGGATCAGTTCATACGATATTTTAAACGAGTCATTTGAAAATGTGGCGGGTTTCTGCGAGGTGGGTCCCTCATCACTTGAATCAAGACCAAATGACAAACAGGGTAGTAGTTGCAGAAAAACACTTAAAGCGGTATGAAGATGAAAGTGATAGGTTCCTAAATCATATTGTTGCTATAGGTGAGACGTGGTTACGAAGCTATGAACCTGAATTGAAATCACAATCTTCCGAATGGCATACTCCTGGGTCACCAAGGCCTGCAAAATTCTGACGAAAACAGGGAAATTTGAAACAGCTGGCAATTATGGCATATGATAATGGTGGTGTATTGGCCACAGACTATGTTCCCCTTGGACAGACAGTTAACGGAACGTATTATGCAAAAAATTTGCAAGAGAAATTGAGGCCAGCTATACGTAAAATGCGGTAATCCGAAGCAGGGGTCAATACTTTGAAGGAATATAGTACAGGTATGACACTATTTGTTATAATTTGTTCACTATAAGACCATTATCAGAACTTATTGGATGACCCTCGTATGTTGACTGTGAATGTATATTGTTGTATGCATCATAAAGAATTAAACAAGTGTATTTTGTTGCAAGACTCATGTTTAATGTTATGAATGCCCTTTTCTTTGGCCTATGAAATATTATTCTTCTAAGCAGTTGCAGAGAGGAATATGACTGTAGTGCAAAATAGTAGTATGAAATAAAATATGAGCCGTGCCATGAGAAAACCAACATAGTGCGTTTGCAACCAGCATGAATCCAGACCAGCCTGCGCATCCGCGAAGTCTGATCAGGATCCATGCTGTTCACTTTTTTTCTAATTGCAATAGGCTTTGAAAGCGAACAGCATGGATCCTGACCAGACAGCGCAGATGCGCAGGCTGGTCTGGATTCATGCTGGTCACAAATGCACTATGTTGGTTTTCTCATGGTGCGGTTATATGTTACATATAGCAATGCATCAAGATCAGTCTTACAATTTCAGTATGTGTAGTTGTTGTATGTAAACTTAATTATTTACAGCCTTTGATATATGTTGTATGAAGAGGTGGTGGTTATATTTCAGGTTGTCTCGGATTGGTTGATTATGATGAGGTGGAGTTGAGTAACCTGCACAGACAAATTCTCCACTCTGAGGCCAAGGTCGGTGTACAGAAAAGTCTATCAGCAGCTCAAGCCTGTAATGGGTATTTATATCTATATTATCTTTTATAAAGATTTTATATATTTAGGATATTCTTTTATTTTCACAAAATCCATTATATTTATCCATCATTGCAAATGGGGACAATCAGTATTCAAATCACTCTGCATCCGTGGTCCGTCGTCCGTCTGTTAACAATTTCTCATCGCATCTCCTCAGAAACAACTGGGAGGGTTTTGACCAAACTTTGAATGATGTATTTATATTTATATTTATTATTTTTAAATGAGTTATGGCCCTTTGTTTATTTTTATAATTTACATAGATTTATATAGGGAAAAACTTTGAAACACTTCTTGTCCAAAACCACAGGGCCTAGGGCTTTGATATTTTGTATGTGACATCATCTAGTGGTCCTCTATTAAGGTTGTTCAATTTATTCCCCTAGGGTCAAATATGACCCCGCCCTGGGGGTCACATGGTTTACATAGACTTATATAGGGAAAAACTTTGAAAATCTTCTTGTCCATAACCTACAACATTCAAATTTGGACCACATGTATAGTTTTGAGTGGCAAGATGAACCTTGACATGAGTTGACCTTGATCTTGACCAAGTGACCTACTTTCACATTTTTGTAGCTACAGCCTTCAAATTTGGACCACATGCATAGGTTTGTGTACCGAAACAGACTTTGACCTTGACATTGACCTAGTGACCTACTTTCACATTTTTGAAGGTACAGGTTTCAAATTTGGACCACATGCATAGTTTTGTGTTCCTAAATGAAATTTGACCTTGATTTTGACCTAGTGACCTACTTTCACATTTCTCAAGCTACAGCCTTCAAATTTGGACCACATGCATAGTTTTGTATACCAAAATGAAATTTGACCTTGAAATTGATCTAGTGACCTACTTTCACATTTCTCAAGCTACAGCTTTCAAATTTGGACCACATGCATGGACCACATGCACAGTTTTGTGTACCGAAATGAACTTTGACCTTGATTTTGACCTTGAGCTAGTCTTGAAATTTGGAACATTCAAAAATGGCTCAATGGTGGGCGCCAAGATCACTCTGTGATCTTTTGTCATGCATACCATGAGCAGTGACAGGTTTGTGAAAATCAATAAATTTTGTATTTAATTCATTCTTATAGCTGAAAATAAGATGTTTCATGAGAAAATATATAGCTTCTACTGTACCAAGTAATGTTATGCGCAGTGATGAAGTTATGATTAGTGTGAGATTGTTAATATAGCTAGAGTAGGATAAAATTATTGAGATTTCAATGAGATTGGCTGAAAACTATCGCATCTTTTAAAGTAATGTATATTGCAATTTTATCTAACACTATGCATTGTTTTTATCAATATTAGCATGAACTTTATATGGTCACTGGTTTGTTCTGTCAGTAGAAGACAAACCACTTTAAAATCAGAGTGTGTGTTGCTTTAAAAGAGAGTGAAAAATAAATATTAACCAGGAATCTGAGTTGAAAATAATATTGGTTGAAATTCTACTTTTTAGTGTTCTACTGCTAGCTCATCCCGTCCAAACTCACAGGAATCCTGTCAAGATTCATTAGATATCTTTGTCTCTGACTTACTAACAGGGTTCCCACGCTTCCTGGAAAACTGGAAAAGTCCTTGAATTTTTCATTTCATTTTCAAGGCCTTGAATGTACTTGAATTTTGAAGAAAGAGCAAAAAACCTGGAAAAAGTCGGGAATTTTGTTCTTTCTGTATGCTCAATATTGTATTCAAATAGAGAAACACAGGCATTGCTATCCCTGTTCTTGAAAAATTCGCAACTTTCAACTCTTCACATCAGTTAAGATTTTAGTGGTGTTACACATACTTAGTCGTAGTTATCTTTCTTTGTAAAGTGTCTGGTAATTAAGATGAAAGAAAAACGTGGCACACTTTGAAAAACGATTTCTTTCCTACAAAGAAGAGAAATTGGCAAAACTAGTGTAAAATACAACTTCAAAAGTCTGAAAATTGACAATAAATTGGTATTGCCAGTTGACGCAGCAGCATTGTCCATGAGATTTCATAAATTGAATTCTTTAAACTTATTTTGAGCAAATAACTTTTGGTTATGGTTAAAAATTTCCTTGTAAACAAGTTTTTTAGTTGCAGTTTATTACTTAAATGTTCTAGGAATAAGTTAGTTGAATTAATAAAATGGTAATATGAGTCCTCTTTTTTAGTTTGATTAAAATTACAAGTATTATACCCCCACCGATGAAGTTCAAAGGAGGTATATTGGAGTCTGTCCATCTGTCCATTTATGTCTGTCCATGATTCTTTTGAACCTAACTCTAAACTGTTTGAAGAGTTTTGTTAAAACTTTACAGACTGGTAGTATATGACATGAGGATGCAAGATAATATAGCAAAGGGGAGATAACTCAGACCTAGATAGTTTCCATTATGTCTCTTAAACAGTACTACTTTAACCAAGTGACAGTGAGCGAGGCAGAAGTATTCATCCCCTTTAGGGATAGCTCTAGCTTATTTTCTTCAAGTTCTAGCACCTATTAAAGATCTTTGAGGTAGTGAAAGAATTTCACTTCTGACGGGACTTGAACCTACAATGTCTGGATCAGGTTTAGGCGCTCTACCTTTGAACCACGAGGCGCTCTATTAGTCCTTAAATTTTGTGAAAATGTCCTGGAAAAGTCCTTGAAAAGTCCTTGAATTATTCCCACAGAAAAGAGTGGGAAACCTGTACTAAGCCACATGACTTCTGAAGTTCAGAGCCATAGCTAGCTAAAATCTGATCTTCGGACTAAGTTCTTGTATATTATCTAGCTACATTTTGTAGACTTCGAATCACTTGCTCCTCAACAAAGTGTGTTTCGAAACCTTGCATGGGGATGTACAATTCTTTCATGAGAAGAAGCCATCCAGCTTGTTTGCAGACGGTTGGTGATTCTAGCCAGATATTTGCTTGTATGTGAAATATTGTAAGTGGCACCTAGGGTCTTTCTCCACCATAAAAAACTGGAAAGTCATAGATCCAACAAACATATTTTATATATTGTTTCTAGGTTTTTCTTTTTTGGAGATCATGTTGTGTCTTATTGGGTTTTATCTTGAGAATAGTCGTGAAGTTTTAGCTATCATATTTACAGATTGAACTCCTTTGTCAAGTGTGTACCATATCATCTGCCTTTGAACAGCTCTAATGCTCTAAAGATTATCAAACTGTATCCTTTTATGCTCTATTCTTAGTTTATATCAAATAGAATCTTAATGTTTTTATTACTTTGTCATTTTTAACAATTCAGGTATAATATGGACTACCAGAATGTAAGGAAATATAAAAGCTGTGAAAGAATCAACTGATCACCAGAAGGAAGCTGGATGATCAGACTCAGATTTCATTTTTTAAGAAACATTATGCAGGAGAAGCATGCTTTAATACATGTATATTTAAATATGCCTCAGAGGTCAAACTCTGATGTGATGTCAGTGCTACCCTGGTTTAATGAAATAAACTGTTTTTTGTATTAAAATTAGGTATTACCTTAACATAAGTAAGATATGACATTGTACTAGATTGTACTGACAATGTTGCTACCAGATACCTACTCAATGATGCATGTGTACTGGCTGGGAAACCTCTTGTCTCCGGAAGTGCTCTCAGGTTTGAGGGACAGGTAATATATATTTTTTTTTTGTTAGATGAAATTGATATAAGATTAATTTAACGTGATGCCTTTGTACTGGCTGGTAAACCTCATGAATGTAGATTCTGGAAATGCTCTTAGGTTTAAAGGGCCTGTGAACTTTTACCTCAGTTTTATGCTGTAATTGCTGAAACAGTAACATATCTATCATACATTATGAAAATTCATTTACTGCTTTTTCAGTTACATAGCTAACTGTTGAGAGCCCACACAGTTTTTAAAGATATTTTTTTCAGAAAAGGGATTTTTTTAGCTCACCTGTCACAGAGTGACAAGGTGAGCTTTTGTGATCGCGCGGTGTCCGTCGTCGGTCGTGCGTCCGTGCGTCCGTAAACTTTTGCTTGTGACCACTCTAGAGGTCACATTTTTCATGGGATCTTTATGAAAGTTGGTCAGAATGTTCATCTTGATGATATCTAGGTCAAGTTCGAAACTGGGTCACGTGCCATCAAAAACTAGGTCAGTAGGTCTAAAAATAGAATAACCTTGTGACCTCTCTAGAGGCCATATATTTCACAAGATCTTCATGAAAATTGGTCAGAATGTTCACCTTGATGATATCTAGGTCAAGTTTGAAACTGGGTCACGTGGATTCAAAAACTAGGTCAGTAGGTCTAAAAATAGAAAAACCTTGTGACCTCTCTAGGGGCCATATTTTTCATGAGATCTTCATGAATATTGGTCAGAATGTTTACCTTGATGATATCTAGGTCAAGTTCGAAACTGGGTCACCTAGGGTCAAAAACTAGGTCATTAGGTCTAAAAATAGAAAAACCTTGTGACCTCTCTAGAGGCCATATTTCTCAATGGATCTTCATGAAAATTGGTCAGAATGTTCACCTTGATGATATCTAGGTCAAGTTCGAAACTGGGTCACGTGGGGTTAAAAACTAGGTCAGTAGATCTAAAAATAGAAAAACCTTGTGACCTCTCTAGAGGCCATATTTTTCATGAGATCTTCATGAATATTGGTCAGAATGTTCACCTTGATGATATCTAGGTCAAGTTCGAAACTGGGTCATGTGGGGTCAAAAACTAGGTCAGTAGATCTAAAAATAGAAAAACCTTGTGACCTCTCTAGAGGCCATATTTCTCAATGGATCTTCATGAAAATTGGTGAGAATGTTCACCTTGATGATATCTAGGTCAAGTTCGAAACTGGGTCACGTGGGGTCAAAAACTAGGTCAGTAGGTCTAAAAATAGGAAAACCTTGTGACCTCTCTAGAGGCGATATTTTTCAATGGATCTTCATGAAAATTGGTCAGAGTGTTTACCTTGAAGATATCTAGGTCAAGTTTGTAACTGGGTCACGTGGGGTTAAAAACTAGGTCAGTAGATCTAAAAATAGAAAAACCTTGTGACCTCTCTAGTGGCCATATTTTTCATGAGATCTTCATGATTATTGGTCAGAATGTTCACCTTGATGATATCTAAGTCAAGTTCGAAACTGGGTCACGTGGGGTTAAAAACTAGGTCAGTAGGTCTAAAAATAGAAAAAACCTTGTGACCTCTCTAGAGGCCATATTTCTCAACGGATCTTCATGAAAATTGGTGAGAATGTTCAGCTTGATGATATCTAGGTCAGGTTTGTAACTGGGTCATGTGCGGTCAAAAACTAGGTCAGTAGGTCGAAAAATAGAAAAACCTTGTGACCTCTCTAGAGGCCATATTTTTCATGAGATCTTCATGAAAATTGGTGAGAAAGTTCACCTTGATGATATCTAGGTCAAGTTTAAAAGTGGGTCACGTGCCTTCAAAAACTAGGCCATTAGGTCAAATAATAGAAAAACCTTGTGACCTCTCTAGAGGCCATATTTTTCAATGGATCTTCATGAAAATTGGTCAGAATTTTTTATCTTGATGATATCTAGGTAACATGTGCTCAAAAACTAGGTCACTATGTCAAATAATAGAAATAATGACGTCATACTCAGTTCAACACTGGGTCATGTGGGGATAGGTGAGCGATTCAGGACCATCATGGTCCTCTTGTTTCATTTTACTACATGTAACATTTATTTTTCATACTACAACATTCTGTATTGACTTGGTATGATTTTTAATACAGTTGACAGTATACAATCACAAGGGTGGTCCATGTTACAGATGTTTATACCCGAAGCCCCCACCTCCAGAGACTGTTACTAACTGCTCTGATGGTGGCGTTCTTGGAGTCAGTAAGTATTTCATTATTTTACAAAGTGTCAAGTCAGACTAGTTCATGGTAAGGTTATAGTATACGATCCAGTCAGTCCATGGCAATGTTTTTTTTTTTAGTCCTGTCAGGTCAGTCAAGATTATTTAGGGTCCTGTAAGACAAGTCCATGCAAGGTTATTTAGGATCATGTCAAACCAGTCCATGGCAAGGTTATGTACTGTCCTGTATACCCAGTCCACGGCAAGGTTATTTAAGTCCTGTAAGACAAGCCCATGGCAAGGTTATTTAGGGTCATGTCAAACCAGTCCATGGCAAGGTTATGTAGTGTCCTGTATACCCAGTCCATGCAAGGTTATTTAAGTCCTTTCAGACCAGTTCATGGCAAGATTATTTATCGTCCTTTCAGATCAGTTTATGCAAGGTTATTTAGTGCCCTGTCAGACCACTTCATGGCAAGATTATTAATGTCCTGTCAGATCAGTCCAATGCAAGGTATTTAGCATCCTATCAGATCAGTTTATGGCAAGGTATTTAGCATCCTGTCCGAGTCTGAGACCCGTCCAAGGCAAGGTATTTAGCATCCTGTCAGAGCAGTCC
This sequence comes from Mercenaria mercenaria, assembly GCF_021730395.1. Taxonomy (NCBI): domain Eukaryota; kingdom Metazoa; phylum Mollusca; class Bivalvia; order Venerida; family Veneridae; genus Mercenaria; species Mercenaria mercenaria. The sequence continues at coordinate 109,904,897 of NC_069361.1, read as the reverse complement.
AATGCAAGGTATTTAGCATCCTGTCAGAACAGTCCAAGGCAAGGTATTTAGTATCCTGTCAGAGCAGTCCAATACAAGGTATTTAGCATCCTGTCAGAACAGTCCAAGGCAAGGTATTTAGCATCCTGTCAGACCAGTCCAATGCAAGGTATTTAGTATCCTGTCAGAGCAATCCAATACAAGGTATTTAGCATCCTGTCAGAACAGTCCAAGGCAAGGTATTTAGCATCCTGTCAGACCAGTCCTATGCAAGGTATTTAGCACCCTGTCAGACCAGTCCAATGCAAGGTATTTAGCATCCTGTCAGACCAGTCCAAGGCAAGGTATTTAGCATCCTGTCAGACCAGTCCAAGGCAAGGTATTTAGCATCCTGTCAGACCAGTCCAATGCAAGGTATTTAGCATCCTGTCAGACCAGTCCAAGGCAAGGTATTTAGCATCCTGTCAGAACAGTCCAGTGCAAGGTATTTAGCATCCTGTCAGGCCAGTCCAGTGCAAGGTATTTAGCATCCTGTCAGACCAGTCCAATGCAAGTTATTTAGCATCCTGTCAGAGCAGTCCAATACAAGGTATTTAGCATCCTTTCAGAGCAGTCCAATACAAGGTAGTTAGCATCCTGTCAGAGCAGTCCAATGCAAGGTTTTTAGCATCCTGTCAGAGCATTCCAATACAAGGTATTTAGCATATTTAGCGTCCTGTCAGACCAGTCCAAGGCAAGGTATTTAGCATCCTGTCAGATCAGTCTAAGGCAAGGTACTTAGCATCCTGTCAGATCAGTCCAGTGCAAGGTATTGAGCATCCTGTCAGATCAGTCTAAGGCAAGGTATTTAGCATCCTGTCAGATCAGTCCAATGCAAGGTATTTAGCATCCTGTCAGAGCAGTCCAATGCAAGGTATTTAGCATCCTATTAGACCAGTCCACATCAAGGTTCTAAGGGAGCACAGTGTGATCAGGTATAATAAGTGTGCATCAATTACCTAGAAATTTTATAAAATATTTATTTGAAATAACATAATGATGTTTAATTTTATCAAAGAACAGAGCATTATTTTCACAAGTAATTTCTTTAGGAAGAAAATATATTAAAGTGGAATTATGGGCATTTTTCCAGTAAAAATCCAGCTGAAATAGATGTGTGTATAAAAAGGGTGGAGGAAATTATAGCTTTTAACCCAATATACCAGACTCTTCCTGTGTGAGTACGAAATCGTAACTTTCCAAATATGATATTTTCTTATTTGACTGGGGCAGTCTTTTTAAGAAAAGTGAAACTGCATGCAGGAGTTGCTTCCCTTCAACTTCAGAAATCTCTACCTATAGGTAAGCACTGCTTAGAAGATTGAAGGAAAAATGATTTTATTGTGCCCCCCCATGAGTGGTTGGGGCATATAGATTTGCTCTTGTCCATGCGTCCTTCCGTCCGTCCGAAGTTCGTGACACGCCTAGCTCAAAAAGAATTTGATATAAATTAATGAAACCTTGCATGAGTCTTTATCTGATATGAACTTGCGCACCTTCTATTTTTCGTCTGGCTCCGCCCCCTAATTTTAGAGTTATGGCCCCTGAAATAGTCAAAAATGCACATTTTCACCTTGTGACACGCCTAGCTCAAAAGTATTTGATATAGATTCATGAAACCTTGCATGAGTCTTGTTCATGATATAAACTTGCGCACAGGTCCACCCCCTATTTCTAGAGTTATGGCCCCTGAAATAGTCAAAAATGCACATGTTCACCTTGTGACACGCCTAGCTCAAAAAGTATTTGACATAAATTGATGAAACCTTGCATGAGTTTTTATCATGGTATGAACTTGCGCACCTCCTATTTTTCATCTGGCTCCGTCCCCTGTTTTTAGAGTTATGGCCCCTGAAATAGTCAAAACTGCACATTTTCACCTTGTGACACGCCAAGCTCAAAAAGTGTTTGATATAGATTCATGAAACCTTGCATGAGTCTTAATCAGGATATGAACTTGTGCACCTCCTATTTTTCATCTGGGTCCGCCCCCTATTTCTAGAGTTATGGCCCCTGAAATAGTCAAAAAATGCACATTTTCACCTTGTGACACGCCTAGCTCAAAAAGTATTTGATATAAATTGATGAAACCTTGCATGAATCTTTATCATGATATGAACTTGCGCACCTTCTATTTTTCATCTGGGTCCGCCCTCTATTTCCAGAGTTACGGCCCCTGAAATAGTAAAAAAATGCACATTTTTACCTAATTATGTACCTCACTCAAAAAGTATTTAATGTAAATTCATGAAACCTTGCTTGAGTCTTTATCATAATGTGACCTTGTACACTTGGCATTCCTCTTGAGAATTTTAGCATTTATTACAGAGTTATGGCCCTTGAAATAGCCAAAATAGTGGATTTTTTTGTTTGTGATGCTCATAGCTCAAAAAGTATATGGTAAAGAATAATGAATCCATTTCATAAATTATTTTTTTGAGGCTATACCCCATTAAGACTGCAAATATTTGAATAATTTCCCCATATTTGTGACAAATGTACCAGTGGGGGGCACACCCTGTGTCCTACAGACATCCTAGTTAGTCCAATTTCTTTATTTATAAAGCATTAACTTCAAATGCTTATGCGGCATCATTGTTAATTTAACACATTTAAATGCACAGCAATCGAAAATTGCTTTTATAGAACATTCACCAAAAACACACTATTTACAGTAAGATGTGCATAATGCCACTTTAACAGTCAACACACTACACATGTGTAGTTACATATTTTGCTTCGATAAAATTGTCAGTCTAAAGTTAATTGAAAAGAAATACATGTGAAATAAGTATGTGCATTTTGTATTTCAGTTCCTGGTATAATTGGTAGTCTACAGGCTCTAGAAGCTATCAAAATAGCTGCAGGTCTGGACAGTATCCTTGTGTTTATTGTTTATCAAAATAACAACCATTTGAAGCAGGTTTATTAGAGTCAATTGTCATTCTCTTACCAGTTTATTGTGAAATCATTTAATATTGTGGACTTAAATCTCATGGTTTTGCTCAAAATAACTATTTTGCAGGGGTGTGACTTTTTGCATTTCAAGTTTAAAATATGACATTTATAGGAATTATATGTGTTTCCTGTGTTTTAATTTTGTGGATTAGAAAATCAGTCCTACATGAAGATTTATAATTCTCCATGGTTATTAATGATTTCACTCCAGGTAATTTTTATAAATGCATTTGTGCTTCTTCATTGTACCTTTCTATAACAATGTAATAATTAATTATTTTTAACGTACTTATTCCATTTTGTACCTCTGAATTTTTCAGTTGTTAATACAATAGGGTTATTATAATAGAAGCGCGATCAGGGATGCTGTATTCAGCTGGAGTGGATTTTGCCAGATCGAATCTCATGAGATGCACAAGCACCGAGTGTGATTTGTCCTTGTAAAATCCACGAGAGCCAAATACAAAATCCCAGATCTAGCTACTATTGTAATGACCATTTTATTATATACCTCCGCCTTTTTGTTTGTTGTTTTGTTATCAAACAAATCTTCTATGTTTGTATATGTTAAAATTGTTGAAATGAGTCAAGTTTTTGTGTGCGCTGTGTCAGGCCATGTATATCAAATGAAAGTAATCTGGCAACTTACAATACAAAAGGTACAATATGGATTTTTTTTCTGCTGTTCATGTTTACTTGTGAAATACAAGAAATATTCTATAGGTATAAAATAAATACATATATTTCGAAATTGCTAAGGGCTGGTAAAGGTGGGGACTTAAAAAGAGGATATCATTTTTGCAATATAATATTTAGATTATTTAGTTGGCTGTGTCTGATTTAAGCTTATAAAATAGTAATATCACATTTATTATACAACCTTGCTGCCAAATTACAGAAAATAAGTCTGATTAGTTCTGTTGGCTTGGACCAAGTTGTTCAAAACTACTGACCAGTTAAATATTCAAAGGCTTTCAAGCTTCACACTATATCAGGGGGAACAACTACACATGGCACAACAACTATTAAAAACTTCAGATTGTATTGTTTAAATCTATGTTTTTGCCTATGTGCATCATTACTGTGCACATATCGAGAACAAAGTTATCATTTTGACAGTTTATCCCTTGTATAAGGTTTTGAGCAAGTCTGTATTGGGCTTGTATTCATCAATGTCTAAAGTGTGAAACTTAGACTTTATCATGCTGAATTTTCATTTTCTATGGCATTGTATTATATGCACAGATTGCAAGGAAACTGTGTTATTCTTCATTCTGCAGCTAAAGATGACCCAGCAAAATTTCAGCAGTATGAAATTTCTATAGACAAAGTTATGGCAAATTGAATATTTGCCGTTCTTAAGTCTAAGTTTCAGGCTTTAACAAGTTGATAAATATGGATCCTGTCTACTTCAGTAGGTACATGGTGGTCACAAGACCACCAGGGCAGATGTTGAGAGTTTGATTCTTGGATAAGACAAATGTTCTGTATGACAGTTCTGTCAGAAAATATGTTTGTATTCATTTATCCTCTGCCTCTGATACATGCTGTGATGTTGTACAGCTGGTATAAAATAGTGTATAACATGTTATGTTAACTTAATGTTATCATTTATATCATAAATACTGTTGAGAAACTGCATGAAATCCTACAAAATCAAGAAGAATTACTGTTGCACTGTTTCTTCAAGCTAATATGTACTGTGAAATGAATGTTTGTTAGGGGACTAATTTCATGGACTTCATGTCTTGAGTTGATCCACAAAATTAAATCCCAGTGAACAACTAATACCTATTCATTTTATGTTCAAAAGTACATATCCCCACAAAATAACTGTTTTCAGCAAAACTGCGAAATTTCATGCCCACAAAATTAAATGGTTTCACAGTATGTTAGTAAAGTATTGGCTTGGTCGGGGAATGAAGTCTTTACCACTTGGCATGTAAGCACTTACTCTTACCACTGAGCAAACAAGTCAAGCCTGATACATTTTGTACTTCTCTGCAGAATTTTATGATGATAAAGAGCTTTGTAGTATATCTCCTTAACTTCTGAGGTTCGTATAGCCAGAAGTTACTAATGTATGACGGATTAGATGGAACATTCCGCACAATACGTCTTCGGGGTCGGCAGCCAAGTTGTCCTGTGTGTGGAGACACACCTACTATAACAGAGCTCATTGATTACGAACAATTCTGCGGAGCACGTGCAACAGACAAGGTGAGGGATTTTCTTCAACAGATTTAAAATGAATAAGTTGAAAACAAAATTATGTTTATATATTTCAAATCTTTGCACATATGTGTGCAGTCTTATGTTAATTTTTCATATTCAGTTATGAAACATTACTTAAGGGGGAATGGTACTTTGTCAAAATTTAAGATTTGCTAATAGTCGTATATACCAAAATAAACTTGAATATATTTCAAATTTGTATCATCATCTTTTAGAGCGATAAACATGCGTATGACGTTACCATGACGTCGCAAACATGACCCGTTTTCGCGCTTTTTACGTCCGTTAATGGTAGCACTAAAATGGTATAAAACTCGATACTACAAACGTATTGTTGGCGTCAATGCATTAGATTATATATCAAACGACAGAATAAAGCAATTTCTTAGTGCTCATTAACATTAAAAGGTATTTTCTATCCGAATTTTCGAAGGAGGTACGAAAACAGACTTTTGGTTGTTTATGAAAATTCAGGAAAAAAATCGCTTCTGATCCATTTTGCAAAAAAATGGCCCGTGGAATTTTTGCCAAATTTTTGTATGTAAAAATTCATTATGTTGTTAATGGCTGTGCCAAAATAGAAAAAAGTTCACCGAAGCGTTTTTCTAGTACAACCGTTTGAATTAGAGCATTGTGACGCAATAAACAACGTCGCTTAAGACATGACGTAAGCACGTGAATATTTACATTATTAGCCTTATTTTTACACCAGTGGCTGCAAAGATGGTGCTCTCCATACATATGTGGAACTATGCTTTCTAGCGCCTGTATTAATTCAGCTTCTCCTTTTTGTTTGTTTTGACTGACAACGTATGTGAATTTTTTAATGAATGATGATTTCACTTTTTCGGTTAATGATGGACAGGCTCGACTAATCTTTTCAAGTTTATTTCCTACGATCCGTTTTGTATGTGCTGGATTTGAAAATTTTACAATGTCAGAATTAACTTTCTCCCTTGTTTATTTCGTTGCTGCAGAGCCATCGTCCTCTATAATATGTTTGTACATCAGTCCAGAATTGCTTGCCTCTTTATGCAATTGAGTACGAATATCGGGCTCCATAGCTTTTACAGAATTGCTCCAATTTTTTGGCATCTGTGAAGTTGACCATATTTAATTGTTTTCGTGTAAACCTTGATAAGGTTTCACACAGTTATTGTTACTTTCAAACATTACATATGTTGCAACAATATTTGTTACTTATTTATAAACTTGAACCCATATAATAAAACAGTTATTAACTGTTAAGCCATCGGATATGATGGATGTGATATTCAACGGAGGAGGACAATATTGACCTCTTCCAGTGAATACCATAGCATATCCAATGGCTCAAGGGTCAATAATAATATAATTTTCAAAACGAAATTAATATAAATAATTGACAGAAAACTCAATAAAAATACTGCTCTTTTTCTCTCTAACTTTCAGAAAATTATTATACTTATATAACAGTCATAGATAATTATCACTCACACGGGTGTGTTAAATTTACATATGTATTATTTTTGTATGTGTATTTATTTTATGTAATAAGTTGCTTTGAAATAAACATAATATTTTGATGGCAAATTTATATTTATAGATAGATTTATTGATAATATTTCTTTAATACTAATATTTACGAGATTATCCCATTTTTGTTTTCATGCAAAAATATAGCCAAGGGAGACAAACAGATACTGATTAAGTACGGCTGTTATATACATTCTTATTACAGAAACACAACCTAAAGTATAGATTTGTACCAGCATCGTGTTGACTTGTCAGGAAATTATCAGTCGCGCGGTACGGTGACCTCGGAAAAGGGCGCATAACATGCGAGATTGTCGGCTTATATGGAAATTCCAAATTAATTCATATTATTGTTTGTTTTGACTGATAGAATCCTGTTTTACGTCCCTTTCAGTATTTCAATTATGTCAGGCAGGTAGACAAGCTTACTGCCGCTCATTGGCTGTTTTTTTATTAAAAATATAAGCATTCTTAATTTATTAAGACTTATTATACAGCCATTCTATTCAAACTTATTCTTTCTAAAATACGTGTAAAATAAAAGCTCAGTACACAATCCAGGATCGGGAACGGATTTAGCATCTTTTTGAGTGATCGTTCTCTAGTGTATACTGCTAGTTTCTATTTGGACCAACATTGCAAACTTTTAAAATATTTTTTATTGAATTTTAGGAAAGACAATATTGTGAAACAAGCCGCGACGGCATCTGGACGAACATTTATCATTCTATATCGTTATGTCGTCATGTAAACGGAAGGGGCACCTGGCCTGTCCGTGATGGCATGTTTAAAATTCATAATTTAGTCGTTTCTATTCAGGCTTTTTTCCCCGTCCTGTGCAACAAATAACAAATAACAGAAATATTTAAATGAAATGAGCCGCGCCTTGTGAAAACCGACATACGGTGGCTTTGCAGTCTGGTCAGGATCCATGCTGTTCGCTAACGGTTTCTTAAATTGCAATAGGCTTTAAAAGCGAACAACATAGATCCTGACAAGACTGCGCAAGCTGGTCTGTATCAAAGCTAGTCCGCAAAGCCACTATGTTGGTTTTTTCATGCCGCGGCTCAAATAACATATGCTAAAACAGGTAGAACGGTAACCATTTATGTAAATGTTTTGACGTGTAATCTTTGCAAACAGTACACGGCGTAATCTTAAAATTCATACGTAACATTCGAATTTTAAAATTCCGTTGTACTGTTTTCAAAAGAAAAAGCGTATATATATAAACTGTCAACTTTTAGGACTGCCTACGTGGTCTGATTCTCTGAGATATCTCACTGATGGAGGACTGTAAGTTCGAGCCCCGCTACCGAACATGGCTCTTTATGTGAGAACACTTGGTAGTTTGTGTTGGAAGTTAGGGGTTTAGTACTGGTCGTTCCCAGGAACAATGTTTAAGGAAACTACCCGCCATACTGTTGAAACGAGCGTAAAAACTTGATTCAGAAAATTGATCAACTTTTTTAAGTCTTATTACTGTGGTACATGTACTTACTTAAATTCTATAAATCTGCCTTTAATTGTATCATTAATACAATTTAAACGAAATTCACATTCTGATAGAACTGTGCGGAAATGTTTGTATTTTAATTATCCCATGCTTACCTAATGCAGCTGCAACGTTTATTAAATAGGGGTTCCGTAAAATGCCATAGCATTTTAGATTTTACATTTTAAAATGTAGTACACTATATAGACCATACTTAGTTTCGGGAAATAGGTTTTTTCCAGTAAAGTCTTTGTTTTGAGTTTAACGCCATTTTTTCAACAGTTTTTCAGTCATATAACGGCGGGCTGTTAACCTAACCAGTTTTCCTGGATTCTGTACCAGTACAAACCTGTTCTCCGCAAGTAACTGCCAACTTCCCCACATGAATCAGAGGTGGAGGACTAATGATATCAGACACAGTGTCGTTCATCAAATAGTCACGGAGAACATACGCCCCGTCCGAGGATCGAACTAGCGACCCCGAGATCCGTAGACCAACGCTCTTACCTATTGAGCTAAGCGGGCGGACTTCAGTAAAGTCTTTTTCCGCATATTTTGCAACCATTGTCAAATACATTACCAAAATATGCATAATCGACGATTCTTCTATTTTGCTTTTCTCCGTTTTATTATCACTCCCGACACTCCCTTTCTTCAAAAACTTAACTTCTTTGCCTTCTGAACTGTCCGTATTTATCGCGACTTATTTTAGAGAGCAGCTGAGTTTGAAAAAGGTGCATGAAGTGGCTATTGAAATGAACATCAAGAACTTCTAGTAATTTAAAAGATACGCACTTTTCAATGAAAATATTTTGGAATACTGCATGTTATGAAATGTGTAATATTTTTTACGATTAGATTGAAATATTTAATTCATGTCTCATAACTGCTTGTTTATATGTTTCCAGGTAGAATTATGACAAGCCATTTAAAATAAACACATGTAACGTTACATAACGATTACATGTCTTTTAACGACGCAGCAGTAGTCAAGTTCAAACGGTTTTACTACAAAAACGCTTCGGTGAACTTTTTTCTATTTTGGCATAGATATTAACAACATAATGAATTTTCACATACAAAAATTTGGCAAAAATTCCACGGGCCAATTTTTTGCAAAATGGATCAGAATCGATTTTCTTCCTGAATTTTCTTAAACAACCAAATGTCTGTTTTCGAACCTCCTTCGAAAATTCAGATAGAAAATACCTGTTCATGTTAATAATCACTAAGAAATTGCTTTATTCTGTCGTTTGATATATAATCTAATGCATTGACGCCAACAATACGCTTGTAGTATCGAGTTTTATACTATTTTAGTGCTACCATTAACGGACGTAAAAAGCGCGAAAACGGGTCATGTTTGCGACGTCATGGTAACGTCATACGCATGTTTATTGCTCTAAAAGATGATGATATCAATTGGAAATATCTTCAAGTCTATTTTGGTATATAAGACAATCAGCAAATCTTAAATTTTGACAAAGTACCATTCCCCTTAATTAAAATTATTTCACTTAACCTTTAGACTTTTTGCATGCAAATAGCTTACCTTAAAAGAAAAATCATACAGTGTGACTATAATAATACAGGGATATAAAAACACCATTTTAACCCTTGCCCTGCTAAATTTCTGTAATGAACTTGTCGATCCTTCAATTTGGACAGTACCATCAACTGTTAAAAGGGGTGCTTACCAAAAAGATACTGACTGAATGGTGAACAGTGCAGATCATGATTTACATTGGTCGCAAAGGCAGAATCAGTCGTGTCCAGCATGATAAGAGTTAAAATAAATTTTAAGTACTGTTTGTTCATAATCATAGGCAACATTCATAAGGACTTTTCTGTAATCGCATTGACATTTAATGCTTAGTATTAGTACAACTGTAATTCCAGTCTATGAAGCTGTAAATAGTTATCTAATAATTTAAATTTCTGTCTGTATCAATGTTATTGACTAAATTAATATTGATGTTTATTATATATGTTATAATCTTTTTAGGACAAGAGCATACAGGTGCTAGGAAAAGAAGAAAGGATTTCAGCAAAGGTAAAACTATGAAGATAAATGTTTATGGAAAAATGGGTTTTACAGGTCTTCTAGGTGAACCATGGCAATTCAGATATACCTTATTTAGAAATATCTGTAAAAGATGATTTTTTACTAATTCAGCATTTTTATGCTCCCCGAAGGGCAGGCATATAGATGCTGCTTTGTCCGTCCTTCCGTCAGTACGTCCGTCACACTTTTGTCCGGAGTATAACTTGAAAAGTATTAGTGGCATTTCATTGAAACTTCACATAATCATAGAGGCTATTGAGACAAAGTGCAGTGTCAAAGAATCATAACTACCTTACCTAGTTTATTAATTATTTCCCTTTATTATACAAGATAAGGCTTGTCCGGAGCATTACTTGAAAAGTATTAAGGGCATTTCATTGAAACTTTACAAAATGATAGAGGCCATTGATGGAAAGTTAAGTGTTAAAGAACCATAACTCTACCTTACACAGTTTTTAGCTCGACTATACAAGGTATATGGAGAGCTATCCTACTCACCCCGGCTTCGGCGTCTTTCCGCGTCCCCACCTTGGTTATAGTTTTTTTTACATTTTCTCTTTTTTTCTCCTTATCTTTGTAACCATCACCCACATCATCTGGCATAAGGGCCATAACTCTCGCACCAATATTTTATGAATTATCCCCCCTTTTTACTTAGAATTTCAGGTTAAAGTTTTGGTGCACTTTCACTCTATCTCATTATTACTATATGGATTTGATTCAAATTTGAAATAGTTATTCCACATCATCACCCACGTTATATGACAGAAGGTCCATAACTCTGGCACAAACTTTTCATGAATTATGCCTCCTTTCTACATAGAATTTCAGGTTAAAGTTTTGGTGCACTTTCAGTCTATCTCTGTTATTACAAAATGGATTTGATTCAAACTTAAAACAATTGTTCAACATCATCACCCACATCATATGACACAAGGGCCATAACTTTTGCACCAATTTTTCATGAATTATGCCCCCTTTTTAATTGAAATTTCAGGTTAAAGTTTTGATGCACTTTCACTCTATCTCAGTAATTACTAAATGGATTTGATTCAGACTTAAAATAATTGTTCCACCTTATCACCCACATCATATGACACAAGGTCCGTAACTCTGGCACCAATTGTTTCATGAATTATGTCCCCTTTTACTTAGAATTTAAGGTTAATTTTGATACATTTTCACTATATCTCAGTTATTACTAAATGGATTTGATTCAAAAGTAGTTGTTCCACGTCATCACTGTCATCGTATGACACAAGGTGCATAACTCTTGCACCAAAATTTAATGAATTATTCCCCCTTTTGCTAAGAATTATACTTATTTAATGTTTTGATACACTTTATCTATCTTATTACTTAATATTTTTGACACAGACTCAAGCTATTGTGCAATATCTTCATCCACCATTGGAGTCATTAAACACTCCAGTGACAGCTCCAGCTTCCTCAGATGTGCCCAGTTTCACTGTCCAGAATCAAAATAGTCGAGCGCGCTGTCTCCTGTGACAGCTCTTGTTGAATTATCTCCCTTTATTCAGTTTTCTTCTTATTATGATCTCCATGTTTTTGTTTGTTTCTAATATGTTATTCCCCATATTGGGAGAAGCACATGCATCGTGGAGCATCATTCAGTTTTACTGATTCCTAGTTGAATATACAATGTACTTAGGAAATCATTCCATTCAGGAAATCTAATTTTAGAATTAATCTTACAAGGAATATTTTCCGCTTATGAAAAGATTAAACCTCATGTAATAAGACATTTTAGTCATTATAAAATTGATGTTAGAGTAAGTAGGTGCCTGAAATTATGCCAAGAGGGATTTCAGGGGTCATCAACATCCAAGGATTGAATGTCACTGTGTGACAAATTTTGTCATTGTGACATAAAATCCAAGCAAAACAATCACATAAAGTGTAAAAGAAGTTTAATTGGCTGGTGTTATTTTTACACTATTTGAATAAACCCAGAACAAACTAAAAGTAATAAATCACTTCAAATATTAAAGACACACTTCATATTGTAATGAAAGATATGAATTTCTTATGATCATGTTATTATTATCTAACTGGTTGGACATACATGTCTAGATCATATGCAATTTAAAAGTGTAAAGTATTTTTGTACATATTATTTGCTGTTGTTATTTAAGCCATATTGTGTGTCTTTAAGGAGTACAAGTCGCTGCTGGACAGTGGTAAGCCCCATGTGTTACTAGATGTGAGACAGCCAGTGGAGATGGACATATGTCAGCTACCTAAACCTGCTGTCAGTATCCTTGAATACATTTATGCAAAGTTTCAGCAGAATCTTCACACATGAGACAAACACACATAAAACTTTGCAGTGTTTCAGTAAAAGGAGATTTTTCTTTTTTTCTGTAGAAACCAAATTTCAGACTGTTCATTTTATTATATAGGGTATTTCATTTTTGTTAGATCAATGAATTATAATATATAGACAGATGAAATTTTATAATTTAAGTAGAATTTATAGAGTTACCACTTACCTTGAAAAGTCAGGGGAAATTAATGTTTTTCAAGGTCACTGAATTGTCAGGAAAATCTTGATATATGTGTAGAATCATAGATATAGTATTGTGAGGGGTGTGTTTATAGCCAAGTCAAGTCAATTAATTTATTGTCACTGACTAATATCATCATTATAATGTTTTCACTTATATATTTTTGGTATAATTAAATCTAAATGGAAGTTTGTTATCTCTGAAACAAAATAAATTTAAAAGGTTGGATTGGACGGCTGTAGGGGAGGATGCCGAAAAAATATGGTATTGGTCAGCTAACAGTATGGTTTAGCCAGGGAAAAGTCAGGAAATTTCGTTTTCTCAACTAAGTAGCAACCCTGATTTAGCTAGAGAACAGGGTATTAAAGTGATATCTGTGATATACTGTGGAATTCATTGATGTTCATGGGGCACTAATTTGCATGAGTGCATCAATACGTGTTATTATATCCAAACAACAAAGTAAATTCCAACTGATTTTGTCAGTCAAAGTTGAAATCCCAGTTGATATCCCTAAGAAATAGCTGTTTTTTGCGAAGCCATAAAATTTTGTACCTACAAAATAAAATGATTCTGCAGCATCCTTCAAGGTGCATGTTCCAAGTAGATTTCAGAAATAGTTGTGAATTGATTTAAAGGGTTCGAGTTTCTTAACCTCTATATTAGATATTCCTGTAGGAGATCTACATAAATCATCAAGCATCGATCAGCTGTCTGCTTCTATAGACTCAGTGAGCCAAACAAATGAAAACGTGCCTGTAATATGTGTTTGTAGAAGGGGAAACGACTCTCAACTGGCTGTTCAAAAAATAAAACAAGAGTTATCTAATGATAAAATTGTGGTAAAAGATATTAAAGGAGGATTGACATCTTGGACTAAAACTGTGGACCCAGACTTTCCTACATACTGAAAATTACATGAAGAGTGATGATCAGCTTTCAGTCAGCAATGAAAAAAAATTTGAGAATTATGTTACAACAACAGACACTGCAGGGAGACTTAACCTTGGTTTTTAGCTCAATTATTTGAAAAATGTAAGCCAATTTTGTGACCATTGCATTGGCATCATGTAAACTGGATTCTCATGAACTACAGTACTGAACTCTACACAAGTGCGCCTTCATAAAAAATCATAGGCAGGTTGCGTATGTAATGCTTACCTTTTAACAAAATCAAAGCCCTGTTCTTTTCTTCGAAAATTTTCTTAAAGCATTTATATATGAGCTAGTGTTATGTAGAAGTATGCTTTGTTGTGCAAGCTGTCTAACAGTGAACTGTCTTAAAACAGCTGTCTTTTAATATACCATATACTAAAGTATACAGAATGGATATTAAATATGTGATGATATTTTAAAGTTGAAGTTATTTATAAATTTCATGGATATAGTTTTCCACCTGAATTTAAGAAATAGATATGTGCATAAAATGTTATTTTATGGAGATAAGTTTGCTGTTTATAGTAACATTTATTGCATTGACTGCAATGTTCTTAACCTTTTCCCTGCTAAATTTCTAAAATGGACTGACCCATCATTCAATTTGGGCAGAACCATTTATTATTTGAAGGGGTGTTTAATGAAAATTTACTGACTGAATATCGAACTGTGCAGACCATGATCAGTGCAGGCTGATCTTGGTCTGCACTGGTCGCTAATGCAGAACAATTGCCGGCAGCAGGCTAAATGTTAAAACACAGATAGTATAAAGGAAATGTTATAGCTGGTTATAATTCTTTTTGTATTAGAATAGATAAGCTCAAAATTATTTATTCCATTCAGAATCAGCTTCAAAGGTCAAATTGCAAATCATTCAAATATTTGTAACTATGAATATATGCTGATTGAGTTTTCAAGAACAAACAACAATATTAAAGTAATCAATTTTCTCTGCTGAAGATGAAGGGATATTGTTTTGATGTTGTCTGTCTGGCTGTTTGTCCGTCCATGCATCCATCTGTCCGAAATTGAAATTTTTCTCCTTGATTTGATAAAAAAGAATTGAAAATGCTTATAATTCAAAAAGTCTTTCCTTTATAATTATGAGTCCTCACATGATGATTAATTAACACATGAAGTTTGCTTACATTTTATATTATTCCCTTGACCCAGTAAAAGCAGTGTTTTTCTCCTTGATTTGGTAAAAAATAATGATTTTTGACTTATCTAAGTAACCTATTGATGGTTCTTCACAAAACTTTATTGCCCTTTTTTTTTACAATCTATAAATGCCCACATAACAAAGCAACCATTACATGGTTCTTTTGTACATAACTTTCGTATATCTGGAAATCAAATATCTTTCAAAATTATAGTCTCCTCTTTCACAAAACAACTTATTGGGCAGAAGATACAAATTCAGATTTGCCTGTTAAACCTTTTTTTGACAGAATAACAAAGTAATTTTGAACTCTGAAATGAGCCTTTTAATCACTGCAGGTGCTAACAATAAGCACTACAGAACTAGGTTCAAGTTCTGCCAAAGTCACAAAATTAACACCTCATATAGCACCTTTACTGGTTTTTCAAGAAAAGAGGTTCGGGAGAAAATCAAATTAGTCAAAAAGTTGCCTTGTTCTCTGACTAAGCCAAATCAGTTTTTATTAAACGTTGATCCCCTCACTTGGCAGATCATACTGTTCTTTAGGTTATCTGGCATTTTGGTGTTACAATGTCAATGATACTTCACAAACAGTTGTTCCTTCTTGAAACACGACTAATTGAGTTTAAATTCAAACGTTTTTAAATTATAACAAAGGCAAATGGATTATATCTTAATTCCTTGAGACAAAAATACCACATAAATAGTTGTACGTGACCTATATCCTAATAGTACATAGTCTTCCTGCAGGCATACTTTGAAGTCCATTAGGTCAGTCGTTTACAGAATTGTTATTCCTTTCACTCATTTGCTTCCTTAACCCTTACCTTGCTAAATTTCTATAATGAACTTGTCCATCTTTCAATTTGGACAGTAACATTAACTGTTTATAGGGGTGCTTACCAAAAGATACTGACTGAATGGCAAACAGTGCAGATCATGATCAGACTGCACAGGTGTGCAGGCTGATCTTTATCTACACTGGTCGCAACGGCAGAATCAATCGTGTCCAGCATGATAAGGGTAAAGAATGACATGTTTCTATTCAAGTTTAGTGGCACAAATATGATACATATGAGAATCTCGTGTTAAAAAATCTACTTCTGTGAAATCATTATTTTTTGTGAGTGACTAATTTTCATGGGTTTCTTGGTTCAGTCAATCTTCAAAGTTTAATTCTAACAAAGCAGTTAACTTCCCATTCATTTTATGTACAAAGAACCAAATCCTCAAACTTATATTCCCATTTTGACCAAAACTGAACTTTCATGCCCACAAAAATGAAATGATTTTGTAATATTTACAGTAACAGTTGATGAATGTTGTTGTACAAGAAAAATGTGAAAGAGTAAAATCTGATTTGTAGTGAGTTACATTATTCTGGTTTCCAGAATAGAAACTCCTTTGGGCTTACTATTTTACCTTAATTGTTTGAAATGTGAGAACTATTGTGTTCACTCTTTCATTGGAGTTTACATCATAAAAGACTGACAAGCTTGTTTCTTTACATAAGTCATTTTCATTGTGATACATCATCTGACATACATCTGGACCAAACTTACAGTATTTACATCATTTTAATGTGAACTTGCACATATTATTGGGCAATGAATTTGCCTTGCCTGGTTTAGGAGTTGGCCCTCAGTATTTTACAGACTGTGGTATAAGTGCCCATACTGATACTGGTAGTTAAACCCTGTCATGATAACTTCTCTAACAGTTTTCAAAGGATCTGCCTGAAACTTCCGGAAAAATGCAAGGATAAAGTGAACTTGAGCATATTGTCAGACTGTGAATTTACCATGCCTGGTTTAGAGTTATGTCCATTTGAACTTGTAAAAAATGCAAAAAACTTCTGAAAGCCTCAAAGTTTCCAGAGATCTGATCCAAACTTACAGAAATGTATTACTATGAAATGAACTTACCAGTATGAATATTATCAGGATATTGTGAACCATGCCTGGTTAAAGAGTTACAGCCCTTTAAATTTTCAATACTTCTGTGTTTTGCTATATGGATAACAGTTACTCCTGTAACATTTCAAGGGACCTTGCCCAAACATGGGCATACTGTGAGCATACACATTGTGACCATGTGTCCACGTATGTACATTTTTACTTAATAAGTGTACACCACCCCTTCTGCATTTACCAGAAAAAATCCACATTGTCAGGACATACATGTATATGTTCTACAAAATACCTCAACATAACCTCCCCGCCCCGAATACCTCAACATAACCTACCCGCCCCGAATACCTCAACATAACCTCCCCGCCCCGAATACCTCAACATAACCTCCCCGCCCCGAATACCTCAGCATAACCTCCCCGCCCCGAATACCTCAGCATAACCTCCCCGCCCCGAATACCTCAACATAACCTCCCCGCCCCGAATACCTCAACATAACCTCCCCGCCCCGAATACCTCAACATAACCTCCCCGCCCCGAATACCTCAACATAACCTCCCCGCCCGAATACCTCAGCATAACCTCGCCGCCCCGAATACCTCAACATAACCTCCCGCCCCGAATACCTCAGCATAACCTCCCCGCCCGAATACCTCAACATAACCTCCCCGCCCCGAATACCTCAGCATAACCTCCCAGCCCCGAATACCTCAACATAACCTACCCGCCCCGAATACCTCAACATAACCTCCCGGCCCCGAATACCTCAACATAACCTCCCCGCCCCGAATACCTCAGCATAACCTCCCCGCCCCAAATACCTCAGCATAACCTCCCAGCCCCGAATAAAAGCACACCTTCCATTTTTTCCCAAAAGAAAAAATATTATTTTAATTTAAAGTTATATTTCTTTATTTCACATAAAGGAAGACAATAGATTGAAGCTGGACATTGAATAGAATTTGATATTATTATAGATGTTAAAATACATTTACATTTAAAACCATTATTAACTAATTAGCATTTAATTTTGTTGCCAGTTATATCCCCTTCCATTCTATTGCTAATGGCTAACCCAGGATATATTTAGGGAGCATCCATCAGAAAACTGATAGCTTTTGCTTGTCAAAGTTTTGCATGAAAGTTGATTTTTCGGCAACTGCTGGCACACTCAATTTTCCATGTGTAGTGTTAATAGGAGATGATTTTAATAAGATTGCTTCTGGCAAGAATGTCTTCGAACTCCACACTCATCTCGAGCAGAATGCTGACAAAATCCAATTAAAATTAGCCTAGGTAGACCCCTTTTTTCTCTCCCATTTTCAAGTTCTGTCTGAAAACTGATTATCAAAATTGTTATTTTCAACTGATGTTGAAATTGTTTATGCAACAAGATCAACCCTGGTCAAATTGAGTTGTGAGAACCTGCCTTACATCCTTAGTTTCATGATATGACCTCAAAAGACCATAATTATTTCAACTCGTGCCAAGAAGTTTTTAAAAACTTAGCCATGTGAACTAAAAGATTTTCTTACCCATGTTTTACAAGTCACGTTGCATACAGGGCAATCCTAGATTATTTTGCAAACTTTTTACTGGCATTTTAGGTTACATTATTATAATCCTACTAAGTTGAAAATATTCCATATTCTGCTGGCCTACTTGGCAATAGGTAGGAAAATATAATTCTGTGGAAGTCTCCTATAAACTGATCTTGACCTTCAGTGTCGAACTGCACGATGTGTGACTATAACTCTTACCTTGCTAAATTTCTATAATGAACTTGTCCACCTTTCAATTTGGATAATACCATTAACTGTTAAAAGGGGTGCTTACCAAAAGATACTGTCTGAATGGTGAACAGTGCGGGTCATGATCAGACTGCACGGATGTGCAGGCTGATCACGGTCTGCACTGTTTGCTGTTCAGTCAGTAAATTTTCAGTGAACACCCCTTCAAACAATAAATGGTACTACCCAAATTGAATGATGGACCAGTCCATTTTAAAAATTCAGCAGGGTAAAGGTTGATGACTACCAGTAATGGAAACAAATTAAGTTAAAATGCTGAAAACGCATTTACGATTAATATTTAGGTTCTTTCTAATTAAGCTTTTTATTTTTTACATTCAATTTCAATCTGTTTTTTGCCATTTTTAGTATGTTAAGAGGATTATATTTTTAATCTGATAATTGTTTCTAATGGCCATTAAGTATATAATAAGTGTGATTATTTGTATTAGTCCTGCAAGCTTTTCGCAGTATTTAAAGTGTAAATTTTAAGCAAACAAAAGGGTTTGCCGCTTTTCGGGGATTTGTTTAAAGATGGACTTATACCTGTTAAAGGATTAACTCTATTGTTAAGTTCACTTTTTAATTCTTTTTAAGCCAAAGTTATGTATAATGTTTCAATTTCTTCTTATTTGCAGTCTTACAAAAGACCGCAAATGTCATGTGAAGTATCAAAGAATATTGACTGTTATTTAAGGAACAATTGCAATTTTATGTTCGTAAAATAGCAATTAGTACAAGTATAAATAGTAGTGGATAGCCTCCTTGTAAACCAGTAATCTTTTTCAACAACATTTGATCTTTTTCTGTTTACATTCAATGAAAATATTATTCCTGACAATATTAATGTTTGAAATGGAATAGAATTAATGAATGTAAACTGCTATTTAATAAATAAGGCGGAATAACTGTAGAAATTATTTATTTATAAATCGGTTCCTCTACAATCTCATTCCTGTAAACAGTTAATTTATATTATATCAAATTGACTTTAACATCTTTCTAATTTAATACTGGAAATTTTGCATATATATAGCAGGATGTACCAAATAAGTTTCAACCTGAAAAACAAATGTTCAAAAGTGCTGCTTGACTATTGCACTCGGGGATCAGCATGACTATTTTAGCTTGTTTTCATGGACCACTTGATGCATATTCACTAAACTTGGTCAGCAGATTTATCAAACTTATTTTATCAGTTCCACTTGACTGCACTTCGAAGCAGTTAAACCTTCATACAGCTTCTCATTATCTGGTTGACGTAAAGAGCAGATGCAAAGATTCAGTGGTACGACTGTCTGACTACAATATCAGGGTCTTGAGTTCAAGCCCCCACTTCTGCTAAACTAACATTACTAACACAATGATAGAGTCCTTTTTATGGGTGTTTTACACCTGTCACACTAAAGAACTCAGGAAGCTGTCTTCTATATCCTGCAATATCCTCTCTCTAATAAAGTAACGTTAACAATCTTTTGGAGGGGTCGCCTGTATGAGTTGTTGGTTACAACTACAAATAAGCTTACAAACAAACAAGGTTGATAGATATCCACAAAAAGCATCTTTTCTCAGACCTTTCCAGGGTTTGTTCAAATGATTCATCTTGAGAGCAAGTAAGTGTTGCAAGTGCTAAAAATAGATAACTACTTAAAATCTTTTCTCTTGAACCACTTTGAGTGGATGCAATGGTCCAGTGGTGAGATGCCAGAGTGTTACCAGCACTTGTGTGTTTGAGCCTCCACTCAACCAACTAAAACCACCAATAATGTTACTTTAACTGGAGCATCTTTCATGTACTATCCTTCTGGAGGTGTTTTCTATATGGGTAACCAGTAGTAACTACAGATATATATAAATGAGCCGCACCATAAGAAAACCAACATAGTGCCTTTGCAACCAGCATGGATCTAGACCAGCCTGCGTCGTCTGTTGTCAGTCTGTCTGTCTGTCTGTCAACATTTAGCTTGTGTATGCGATAGAGGCAATATTTTTCAACTGATCTTCATGAAATTTTGTCAGAATGATAAACTTGATGAAATTTAGGCCAAGTTCGAAAATGGGTCATCTGGGATCAAAAACTAAGTCACTAGGTCAAATTAAAGAATAACCATGTGTATGCGATAGAAGCTGTATTTTTCAATTGATCTTCATGAAGTTTGGTCAGAATGATTGCCTTGATGATATATAGGTCAAGTTCGAATATGGGTCATCTTGGATCAAAAACTAGGTCACTAGGTCATATCAAAGAAAAAGCTGGTGTATGCAATAGTAACTGCATTTACACCGAATCTTCATGAAATTTGATCAGAATGTTTGTCTAGATGAAATCTAGGTCAAGTTCGAATATGGATCATCTGGTGTCAAAAACTAGGTCACCCAGTCAAATTAAAGAAAAACATTGTGTACGCATTAGGGGCTGCATTTTACACTGGATATTCATACAATTTGGTCAGAATGATGGCCTTGATGAAATCTAGGTCAAGGCTGAATACAGGTCATCTGGGATCAAAAACTAGGTCACTAGTTCAAATCGAAGAAAAACAAAGCTCAGGTGAGTTTTTGTGATCGCTTGATGTCCGTCGTCTGTCTGTCTGTCTGTCAACATTTAGCTTGTGTATGCGATAGAGGATGTATTTTTCAACTAATCTTCATGAAATTTTGATAGAATGATTACCTTGATGAAATCTAGGCCAAATACCAAAATGGGTCATCTGGGATCAAAAGCTAGGTCACTAGGTCAAATCAAAAAAAAACCTTGTATATGCGATAGAGGCTGTATTTTTTTAACTGATCTTCAGGAAATTTTGTCGGAATGATTACCTTGGTGAAATCTAGGCCAAGTTCGAACATGGGTCATCTGGGGTCAAAAACTAGATCACTAGGTCAAATCAAGAAAAAACCTTGTGTATGCAATAGGGGCTGCATTTTACATTGGATTTTCTTAAATTTAGTCAGAATGGTTGCCTTGATAAAATCTAGGTCAAGTTCAGATATGGATAATCTGGGGTCAAAAACTAGGTCACTGGGTCAAATCAAAGAAAAACCATGTGTATGCGATAGAGGCTATTTTTTTTCAATTGATCTTCATGAAATTTGGTCAGAATGATAGCCTTGATGAAATCTAGGTCAAGTTCTAATATGGGTCATCTGGGGTCAAAAACTAGGTCACTAGGTCAATTCAAAGAAAATGCTTGTTTACACTCAAGATTTTTGCTCTTATTATCCCCCGACGAAAGTCGGAGGGATATAGTTTTGGCGTTGTCAGTCCGTCTTTCCGTCCATCCGTCCTGAGCCATATCTAGGAAATGGTTGGGAATATTTATTTAAAATTTCATATACATGTTCACCACTATGAGTTCTTGTGGCCCGTCGAGTTTCAGTCAGATTGCCCAAGTAACACCAGAGTTATGGCCCTTAGAAGTTTCTAGTGTTAACTATATAGGGCACTATAAATATGGCAATTTCTGCATCATAACTTTTGATATATTTGACCTACAACTATGAAACTTAATCAGAATTTAGATCACCATAATGTGGTTGTGTACACACAATTTTATTCGGATTTATTTGTAAATTAAGAGTTATTGCCCTTTAATTGTATAAAAATCCACATATTTGTACATAACAAAGTTACCATTTGGTAGAATTTCATTAAATTTCTTTCATTCTTTTCCATGAACATTTATTGTAAACATGTGGAGGCCGACACCCCCCCACCCCTCCCCCACAAAAAAAATTATTTTTTTTAGATTTTTTTCAAACAAACTTCATATACATGTTCACCACTATAAGGTTATGGTGCCCATCAAGTTTCAGACAGATTGCCCAAGTAACACCAGAGTTATGGCCCTTAGAAGTTTCTAGTGTTAACTATATAGGGTACTATAGATCTATAGATATGACAATTTCTGCATCATAACTTTTGATATATTTGATCTAGAACTATGAAACTTTAACAGAATTTAGAGCACTATAATGTGGTTGTGCACAGACAATTTTGTACGGATTTCTTTTGTAACTTCAGAGTTATTGCCCTTAATTGTCTAAAAATCCACATATTTGTACATAACAAACTTACCATTTGGCAGAATTTCAGTAAATTTCTTTCATTCTTTTCTGTGAACATTCATTATAAACATGTGAAGTTGCGCACCCACACCTGGTCACCCACTTGCCTTGGTCACACCCCCTCCCCCTCCCAACCCCACTCCCCCCTAAAATTTTTTTTTTTTTTTCATTTCTTATTTTAGATTTTTTTCAAACCTTCCAAGTTGTACCATTCCCCCACCTCACTTCTCCACCCAGTCATGCCCACCACTGATATGCATCCTCTGCCCCCCGCCCCTTCACCCTTTTACCCTTTTTTTTTTTTTTTTTTTTTTTTCATTTTTAATTTTCAATCAATATTTATAATCAACATGTGAAATTTTGTTTCCTCTCCCGTTCCCCTGCACCCCCACCCCATAAAAAAATAAATATATACATATATTTATATAATTATACATATATATATTTCCATTCCTTTTTTTTTTTTTTTTTAAATGTTCAAACCTTCAACATGTTAAGTTGTGACTGGTTCAAGATATCTTACCTGTGTTCTCTTAAGGACATCTGTTCTTTTAAGTTCAAATGTACATGTTAAACAGCAACACCTGGTGCCAAACCACTCAAAGACAATATTTCGTTCCAGTTAAAGTTCAAGCTCACCTTTCAATTAACTGCATTTAATTTTAAAAGCTAAGCTTATTACAGTAAGCATATCCCATTCAAAATAAATTCTTTCGTCAGGATCAAAGTATCATACATTTATTATGTACTCTTTAATTAAACATTTGTTTTCTGTTAACTTGATTTTGACTAATGAAATTATTTGCTTCTTATTAACATCCTTAACTTTTGCCGGATATATCTTTTTGCCATTCCTCACTACAAACCTGTTCGGCGGGGGATACCAATTCATCGAATTTGCTTGTTTTAATGAAAATTGGTCAGAATATTTGTTTCCATGAAATCACTAGGTCAAACATGTTTACACTGTAATGGTGTGTTTCTCAGGTGAGCGACTTGGGGCCATCTTGGCCCTCTTGTATGAACTTAGGTGAGCTATTTAGAGCTATCATGGCCCTCTTGTTTAATAAAGTCAAGAAAGGTTCAAGGTCATGTTATAATTAACTGTAAATATTAGTATTTTATGTAATATAGCGACTATATATAGTAATATAAAATGTACTTAGATACATATGCTTACCCCTTAACGGACATTTGCCAGTCTTGGCCCGAAGCATTCCCCTTACATGAACTTAGGTGAGCTATTCATCAGGACCCTCTTGTTTAATAAAGTCAAGAAAGGTTCAAGGTCATGTTATAATTAGCTGTAAATACTGGTATCTGTTTTCCATAGTGAGATTTAATTATTCATTGTATAATTCATGAAAATGAAGTTGTGTGGGTGTGCAAAGTTGTACAGGAGAAAGGCAAGGTTTGTCTTGTTTTGGAACAAGCATTATTAATGAAGAATCTTAAGGTGTAAGATAGAGGTTATTGCATGAATGAAATATGTAAGAAAATGAAAGACTACATACAAGTTGACACCCTCTCACTTGGTGTGTGTCACACATTCAACAACAGATGTTGAATAAACAACCAGCATGGTGCTATCCCTACAATATAGTAAACACTTTAAAACTTCACAACTTGTCAGACATATCCCCACCTCCCACTACAGCTTGTTTAACTTTTCATTCCTTACAGTCATACTGTTGTGTATAATAGAAACTGCCAAATCTTTTCTTTTGGGCTTTTCTTATTTGAAATATGGCATGTATTTTTACATGCAGAGAAAATCAGACATAAGTGTTATGTATGACACTTTGAATGGGATGTTTCAAGGCATTTTTGTTGTATTTCAGGATGATTGTATATTTTCAAAAAGGCTTAGTTTAAGTATGAAATTTTATATGTAAAAGAACTTATTTTTGACAATGTTAAAGCACAGTCTTTGTTAATTGCAATATACATTTTACAAAGGTAAAAAATGATGTGAAAATGAGCAAGTATATTTTCTACAGTGTTGTTCGTGCGTTTTAGAATTTCTTGAATTTTGATGATATACAGCTTTCCTTTGGTTTCTCTTCAAAAGTCAGTCCACAGACACGCCAGTTAAGGTAAACTATTTTGTTGTCTTCAGCAGCTGTATGTTTAGGACATGGTCAGATACATTTGTAAGATGATCCTCCTAATAAACTAAGGTTATTTATTATGCCCCAACCCCTTCCTTGAGTTTTTGTTTTGCTGATTTTCAGTATTAGGTTGGTCTGTAGGTGGGAACACACATTGTTTTCTGATCAATAACTACAGAATGCCCACATTGGTCAGGAAGATTTTCGATCCCTAATGTTTTGGGAGTCAGTAGGTCAAGGTCACAGTGACCTTCAGGCTGAAACGGTTTCTACAACAGGAGATATTTATGGTAAAGGACTGTCAAACTTCGTAAAAAAATTATATGCAAATTAGTTTATTAGAATTCAAGTACTAGCCGACTTGTAGAAGGCCATTGTCTCAGCTCCAGTTTGGTACAAATTTTAATCGTTTTATCACAAAAACTGACAAAGAGATGATGGATTGACGTCTATATAGTTGTCATTTCCTAAAATGAATGGTTTATGGTAAAGGTAAATTTTATTTTACTGTCGCTTTGTGAAACAATGAACATAAGCTCTGTAGAGCTTTTGGGCGACTCTTTTTAAGAACAGTTAAAACCCCTAGCAATTTGCTGGTACCCATTTACAGCTGGGTCAACTGAGGCAATCGTGATAAAGTGCCTTGCCCAAGGACACATCGCAATGTAAGTAGCCAGGAATCAAACCCGGGGCCTTCACCTCCGTGGGAAAACGTCTTAGTCCTCTCGACCAATGCGTCCACTTTTGAGAATAGTGAATTCATATATTGTTCAGAAGATTTTTTTTTCATGGCAACATATTTTTATTTTCACACAGTTGGCCCAGTCAAAGAACTTGGTACCTACCTATAAAAGTGTCAAAAGGAGCAGGGGTGCATGGTAGACACTGCTGGCCCCCGACCTAAAATGTCAATAAATTAATAATCTAATATGTACACACCCAGGTCCAGGGCCATGTCCCCCAAAAATGCATCAGAGTCCATCATTTCATACCTATATTTCAAACATTACCCCTGACCCCGCTAACATGAGGGGGGAACCCCCTCCAGTACCTATCCTCACTCGGAGCTATGCGCGTCGTTCTAAACTGGTCTGGATCCGGGCCTGATGTACGCCGTTGTAGAAAATCTGCAAAAAAAAGGTATCCTATAAAAATAATTATAAATTAAGTTTGATTTCTAAAATCATAATTATTTACTTCAATTCCCATCTGTTCAAGTGGGTAACCTATATACTCCCGATATTTTAAAATGGGGAACAACTCCAACGTTTCAGCAGTCTTATTAATTCTTTTCGACCGTTTCGGAGAAAAAAAACGAACAAATTTATTTCTCTACCTAGACTAAAACTGTTTTATTATGCAACACACTCCCTGTCTGTATGTCCCAGTTATTATGTCAAACGTCATAGCGTTCAAACGTCAGCGTCAAACGTCATAACGGCGCGCTGGAAAAGAGAACCACACAGAAAGGCAAATGTTGATGGATATCTGGATGATAATCCTTTGGCAACCTGTTAGAATCGAACTAATATATCTCAAACAGTGATTTGCTCTTGAATAAATCACCATTTGTTGTTAAGATGACAAGGGCGCAGCCTTGTGATATAATCTAATAGCATATGTATTGTTTCGATAAGTGTTATTATATTATTTCCATTCTAATATGCCTTTTATACAAGGTACAAGATACAAGAAGCTTTATTTTAAGTCGGGTAGTATAAACAAAGAAACATTAGCTAGTCAGCTATTTTCCGACAAAAACAAAGTCATGCAACAACAAAACGAGAAAAACATAAATACCTGTAAAAGAAATATTTAGCACATAAAAACAATTAAGTTAAAGAGCACATTTAAAGAGAGATCATGCAGGTAAAACACATATCACAAAAAATATTTAGTTAAAGAGCACATTTAAAGAGAGATCATACAGGTAAAACACATATCATAAAACTATGTTAGGAGAAGCTATATGAAAAAATCACAAAAGGATACATATTAAGACTAGGTTTCAGCAAAGATAGTGTACAAAGGCATATAATGGCAGCACAAAAGTTATATAAAACAACACAAAAATAACTGATAGTTTAAGGCATCTAAGGCAAAGTAAGTAAACATTACATAGTATGGCTAAAAACTAAAACACAAATACAAAATAAAGCAAAATTGAAAGACAACTAAAAGCAAGCTGGGTAATACAACAGAATCACAAGCAAGCATTCAGAAAAGATACAAAAAACAAGCTATGTAAACAAGCTGTTGAAATAGAGAACTATTTCATGGCTTATATATGGCGCCAAACAATCGGTCGTATGTTGACTTTACGTCAGTGCGTAACTGTGTTTTACGGTAGTAACACGTCCCGCGGAAACTGAAACTGAATAATTTGAATTAAACGCATATTTCTATACAGTGACATATTCATAATAAATAATAATAACAGTAATAAAAAGGACAATATTAATAATAACAACCATAACAGCCTTATTCAAACAAAAAGTCATGACCGCACCCTTCCCCCTGAGGTTATTTTACCCCTATTGCGAATACCAGTGCTTAATGCCTTACATGGTACGCCCAGACGGGCTGCATATAGAGGTTCAACCCCCACCCACTCCCCCGTTAATGGTGCCATCACAGACCATTTGAAAAAAAAAGAAATACTACACACTACCCTACCCATAGAGCCTGTACCGCAATTACTTGCAATTAAACAAACCTTGAAAATATAAATGTTAAAATGTAAAACCTTTTACAAAGATTTAAAAACTATCACCTGCACCTATCGCATATGAAACAGTTATCAAAAAATTTAAAACAATGACACGAAGTCTCTGAAATACAGTGTCTTAAGATTTTTTTAATGTGTCAAGTGATTTACTGTAGACTTACAAAGTCTGTTGAGATCAAATAGTCTGTAATAATATTAATTTCTTCACACTGACACTAAATTATTTTCTCAGAAAAACATTTTCTCTCTAGGCTCATCTTGTAAAATGTTTTAGAAAGTGGTATCAGAGAGGATTGATTTTATGGCCAGGTGCTTTACATTCAATGACTCTAACGACTGATGCCAGTCTAGATTTACTGTTGCGTAGTTCTAACGGCAGCTCATTCCACAGTTTTGGACCAATAGTACACAATCATTGAATATTTTGCACTTGTTGTATGGAACAAAATAACGACATTCAAAATTTTCTGACGATCTCAAACCTTGTCTACTAGTGTTAAATACATTGGTGCTCTGCAAATGTGACAGCTATACATGAAAGAAAGTACCTTGAACTCAATCCTTGCTTTCACCGGCAACCGATGTAGGTCATACAATGCTTGTTTAGAACTGTCAAATTTCCTCCTGTTAAGGACAAGTTTTGCGCACATATTTTGAATACGTTGCATCTTACGCACCTCACCTTTAGCTACGCCATACAGTATGACATTGCAGTAATCCAGATGTGAAATAACTAGGGACAAAACTAAAATTTCAATGGCTGCTTTTGTTAAATATTTTCAGATGTTCTTAATTCGTAGCTAATTCAACATGGCTGTACGACATTTGCGATTTATATGATCTTTAAAGTTCAAGGTTTCGTCAAGAAATGCACCCAGAAATCTGTAATTGTGTTTTCACGTTTGATATCATCACCAACAATTTTAATCGAATTTGTAAGACATTTGTTCAATTGAGGTCTGCTACCAAACATGATATAAGTGTTCATTTTTCATCTAGTCATTGCTGCGCACCGTTCAAGGTCTCCGGTCGCTTGTGATTCTACGGAAACAGATTTTATTATCCCCCGACGAAAGTCGGAGGGATATAGTTTTGGCGTTGTCCGTCCGTCCGTCCGTCTTTCCGTCCGTCCGTCCGGAGCCATATCTAGGAAATGTTTGGGAATATTTATTTAAAACTTCCTATACATGTTCATCGCTATGAGTTCTTGCGGCCCGTCAAGTTTCAGTCAGATTGACCAAGTAACACCAGAGTTATGGCCCTTAGAAGTTTCTAGTGTTAACTATATAGGGTACAATAAATATGGCAATTTCTGCATCATAACTTTTGATATATTTGACCTAGAACTATGAAACTTAATCAGAATTTAGATCACCATAATGTGGTTGTGTACACACAATTTCGTTCGGATTTATTTGTAAATTAAGAGTTATTGCGCTTTAATTGTATAAAAATCCACATATTTGTACATAACAAACTTACCATTTGGTAGAATTTCATTAAATTTCTTTCATTCTTTTCCATGAACATTTATTGTAAACATGTGAAGTTGTGTACCCACACCTGGTCACCCCGATACCTTGATCACACCCCTCCACCTCCCAATCCCCCGACCCCCCCCCCCCCCCCCCACCCACATCCCAAAAAAAAAATAATTCCTTGTTTTAGATTTTTTTCAAACAAACTTCATATACACCTTGATCACACCCCTCCACCTCCCAACCCCTCGACACCCCCCCCCCACCCCCTTCCCCCCAAAAAAAATCATTCCTTATTTTAGATTTTTTTCAAACAAACTTCATATACACCTTGATCACACCCCTCCACCTCCCAACCCCCCCACACCCCCCCCCCCCCCCCCCCAAAAAAAAAAAAAAAAAAAAAACATTCCTTATTTTAGATTTTTTTCAAACAAACTTCATATACATGTTCACCACTATGAGGTTATGGGGCCCATCAAGTTTCAGACAGATTGCCCAAGTAACACCAGAGTTATGGCCCTTAGAAGTTTCTAGTGGTAACTATATAGGGTACTATAGATCTATAGATAAGACAATTTCTGCATCATAACTTTTGATATATTTGACCTTGAACTATGAAACTTTAACAGAATTTAGAGCACTATAATGTGGTTGTGCACACACAATTTCGTACGGATTTCTTTTGTAACCAGAGTTATTGCCATTTAATTGTCTAAAAATCTACATATTTGTACATAACAAACTTACCATTTGGCAGAATTTCATTAAATTTCTTTCATTCTTTTCTGTGAACATTTATTATAAACATGTGAAGTTCCGCACCGACACCTGGTCACCCACTTGCCTTGGCCACACCCCCTCCCCCCTCCCAACACCCCCCCCCCTCCCCCCTCCAAAAAATTTTTTATTTTTTTTTCATTTCTTATTTTAGATTGTTTTCAAACCTTCCATGATTATTTATCATATTTATCAACATGCAAGTTGTACCATTCCCCCACCTCACTCCTCCACCCAGTCATGCCCACCACTGATCATGCATCCTCTGCCTCCCCCCCCCCCCCCCCCCAACTTCACCCTTTTACCCTTTTTTTAATTTTTAATTTTTCATGAATATTTATAATCAACATGTGAAATTTTGTTTCCTCTCCCGCTCCCCCACACCCCCACCCACTAAAAAAATAAATATATACATATATATATTTCAATTCCTTCTTTTTTATGCCCCCGAAGGGAGGCATATTAGTTTTCAACTGTCCGTCCGTTAGTTCGTTCGTTCGTTTGTCACAATGTTAACTTTTTGCATGAAGGCACTTTACTCGCGAACCACTGCACCCAGGACCTTTAAACTTCACATGCTGATAGTACTTATTGAGTACACGACCCCTATTGACTTTGGGGTCACCAGGTCAAAGGTCCAGGTCAAAGGTCAAGGTGCTGCGGGGGCATTTGTCACCATCAGTGACAGCTCTTGTTTTTAAATGTTCAAACCTTCAACATGTTAAGTTGTGACTGCACAAACCTTGCCCTCAGCCATGTTCAAGATATCTTACCTGTGTTCTCTTAAGGACATCTGTTCTTTTAAGTTCAAATGTACATGTTAAACAGCAACACCTGGTGCCAAACCACTCAAAGACAATATTTCGTTCCAGTTAAACTTCAAGCTCACATTTCAGTTAACTGCATTTAATTTTAAAAGCTAAGCTTATTACAGTAAGCATATCCCATTCAAAATAAATTCTTTAGTCAGGATCAAAGTATCATACATTTATTATGTACTCTTTAAAAATTAAACATTTGTTTTCTGTTAAATTGATTTTGACTAATGAAATTATTTGCTTCTTATTAACATCCTTAACTTTTTTCCGGATATATTTTTTTGCCATTCCTCACCACAAACCCTTTCGGTGGGGGATACCAATTCATCGAATTTGCTTGTTTGCTATATGATCATCAGCAAACCGTAGACTGATATGGTCTACGTCCCGCGGAATAACTTATACCGTGTTCAGACTACGTTTTTAATCCTATATTAACTTGGGTTTATTTTTTAAACTCGTTTGCGTCCACACTATATGTGGTTTAAACCGTGAATTATGTAAAGGTCAAGTGGTTTCTGTAATGTAGCATTAAAACTACCTCGGGAGGTGGTTTTAATACCATATTAAAAAGTAATACTACATTATTTTACAAGTGTGAACGCAAATGTGAGTTATAACTGGTTTTACAATCCCAAATCCACATATCTTACCTTTTGGCGGAAGAATACCATGTGTTTCTCTTTTGTATCAAACAACTGATGCTGTGGCTGGCAAAAGTAATTGGTGTGTTGATGAAACAAAAACATTAAATTGCGATATGGAGCCATGCTGATGCTCAAAATGGACTATAGATGAAATGAACAGAAATTCTTAGATGAACACAGAAGTTTAAACATTGATGACTCCTTCCTGTTTCTGTTAGCCTCCTCCTTTGTTACCTTTTTTGCTTATTGCAAAATATTTGTTAACTTCCAACATTGCATGTATATATTTAAACCACATTTCTTTGCCTAGTGTGGACACAAACTAGATTATATTTTGATGAGTTTTAAATGTCAAATACCAATTATAGCCAATTAGTGCCTCATAAAAATAAAACCGATCTGCTAGTGTGAACACGGTATTAGAAGGGGTAAACGTCAAATGATTCATTTTTGCGCCTAATAACCTGTATGTAGTGTATGAATCAAATGT
The DNA here is from genome assembly GCF_021730395.1 of Mercenaria mercenaria. Classification (NCBI taxonomy): domain Eukaryota; kingdom Metazoa; phylum Mollusca; class Bivalvia; order Venerida; family Veneridae; genus Mercenaria; species Mercenaria mercenaria. The sequence goes on along the minus strand of NC_069361.1, from coordinate 109,873,165 downwards.
AACACCATTCCGTTATATCATTACGGTTCTGAAACGTCTTTTATATACAATAGTAGACAAGAATAGATTAAGTACTTACTGTTAGGATGTTTTTGAATAATGCTACGTCAAACGTAATTAATGTTTGGCGTCCATTCACCCTTTTTTATTTGGGTCCATTATGAATTCATTAAATACATTGTAATTTCATCTAAGCCTAGGCCACTTTTCGATTTTGTTTTGTTTTTCTTATTTTTTTTTTTCTTTGTTCAACTGAGTTGGTCTGTTTGGTAACGTGCTTCCTGTCAGTACAACTTCACGTTGTATATGGCTCACAACTGTCTACATGAACACACTTTTGGTGACTTGCCCTGTAGCACTTCAAACCGAAACTGTATGTTTATTCATATTATATATTACTATGCAATTACGGAAAATTTAAATATTATCACAACTAAATTTTATTGAAATCCTGTTTAAAATCTGTGCAAGTGTTTATATAATATGTAACATTGAATAATCTCGGTGTGTATAATAATTCAGAAATGGTTGTTGTTGTCTTTTAAGGGGATGATAGTTCTTAATGATTTATTTAATTTTTCATAATATCCGTATTAGAACAGATTACGCTACATTGACACTTAGGGATGGGGAAATGTGGTTATTTTTAACATTATATGGTTAGCAACTTGTCAGTTGTGAGCCGTCTTTAAAAAAAGGACCGTCTTGAATAATGCAGTTTTATTTAAAAAAATATGTAATCTATATATTTTTGAGAAGATGTTGTTAATAAACGACAAGTTGCATAAAATTGTACAATTTCTCAAAAACTGAGAACTGAAACGACAATTTCAGAAACTTTAACCAGATGTTGCTGCGTGTGTTTTGACTATTTGGTTGAAGAAACATGGCAAAATTTCTTTGTAATGATTATTTTTAACCTTAAGTTAATGATAGTTCTGATGACAAAAGTGTTTATACAGTAACATGCAGCGCTATCTGTTTCCCAGAACATAGTACAGAAGCCCAGAAACGGGTTCTTCACCATTACTTACTAAAATTGCGCATAATTTATTTTTTCCTTCACTGTGCGTTCAACGTGCACGCGCCTTTCAATGGAGTTCAGTGCAATGCGTTTGCTGTACTGTGCTGCCAATAACGACCTTGACCTTTAGGGCTTTCCATGCCGCTCCTAGCGTAACAGATTATAAGATGTTTCTATTATAAGAGTTAACTTCTTTGTGTCATTTTTATATAACATTGGTGTTTGTATTACTGTACAAGTACCTGTATCAAAAGTTTATGGAAGACCAGCAAGCCATGCTATTTGTCAAATGCTAAATGTCAATTATTTAATTCAGTTGCTAAATGCTTAATATCAAATATGGACTTTCAGATGGTAATTGTAATATTATAGATGCTAATTGTTACTTGTGGAATGCGGAACAATACATGCCAAATACCTATTTAACAACAGACTTAAATATATCAGTAGATAAATGCATGCTTTAAATTTTAACTGGCCTTGTCTCTAAAAAGTTTCTTTTCCGATCATTTTAGTGTGAACACTGTCCCATATTTTACGTTCTATTGTGTCTGATCATTATATGTTTTCAAATAGTTTAAGTTACGTTCCTTTAAAAAAAATACATATGCCCATAAAGTTATTTAGCTTTAACTATTTAGCAATTTTTTTATACAATTAGCCTTAACAGGCCTTCCATAAAAAATTGAATTCTTACAATATAAAATCGCTTTCCGGCTGTTGAGAAAGAACCCATGTCTGCTTACTGTTTATTAAAATACGCCATCCACTTTGAATGAGTTGACTAATTCTAATATATACAGACTTGAATCATTTATCATTGCAACCGTCTGGACCAGTACATTTATCAAAGGACATTCCGAAATTCTTGCGGTATGTCGGCTGATAATATAACACGTAAATTGCTCACTTGACCATCTGATAAATTGAAATTGAGATTAACATTTGTTAATTCACTTAGACTTGACTTTCAAATTTAGTTTATAATAACGGATACGCAGACAAAATTGTTCAAAATGTCCCATAATGCCTAGCAACACCGCGTGCATTCCACTCCTGCCAGCAAATACCGCGTCACTTTAAAATGAACTTCGAAAAAAAAATCTGTATAACTGATATTTATGTTTAGACTTTCAAACAGTAGTGTCAATTGTCATCGTTAAAAATCCGAAAATGAAATTTAGAAGCAACTATGCGCTAGTTTTAGTAAATGTTAACGGTTTGTTTTTGAAGATGTGTAGGAGGCATAGTACATAAGAGCAGCATGAAATATGGCAAGTGTTTCACCGGAGACGTAACTAAAAATTTGAGAGATTTTTTTTAAATCTCTGCAATCGATTACACCATAAAATTAATGTTTCCGATTTATATCAAAAATAGATTAGGGAACTCTTTGACCAGGTAATTTCTTATCAATTTTAACCTTCAGCAACTGTTTTTATTTGATAAAAAATGGGACACACGAAAAAAAAAATATCTGTCAAACATACTGAAGCCAGCAGCTTTTTGAAAATGCTTCAAAAATTAGCCACCTGACACAACAGGAGTTATTTAAATCTTTAATCTAAGCTAAACACGGCGTGTCTTATGATAAGATATTATAGTAATGCGTAAACATGGCGGATGGTTTTACGGCTTTCCAGAGCAGAATTTGAAAAAAGTGTCATCATAGTTCACAAGGAATGGTTGGTAGGGGTCGCGGAGTCAGTGTCGGTTGCCTATCTCGGATGTCGAGAGTTTGATCCACGTTTGCGGTCTAAACGATTCCTAATCGCGAGACGCCGGCCGATTTTTTTTTGCTCAAACGTATAATTTAGATCTTATATTGACAAAATTGAAAAAAGTAAAGTATTTGTTATGTAGGCCTACATAAACTAAGGGGAAAATTCAATTTTCTATTACTATACTGGCATTTTATATCAGCCGGATGACATAGCAAAACTATTTTACTCTCTGTGTTTCCATTGGGAGATCACGAAAGCCTCAACCGGCTTTACAACATATTTACTTTGCAATTAAGCCTTTAGATTCTTTAAGTCTCAACATCATAATTATCACGCTCTCGATAAGTCTTCAAAATCCAAACTCACTTGTTATAGAGTTAGAATTATTTTCTCATAGCTTATAAAGGATCAAGGATGGATTACAGATATCAACATATTCAAGTGATCTCTGTGTTTCCATTACTGATGTACAAATCCCATCCCAGGTATCTGAGATTATGTGACGATTCCTCAACTTCTAGGGTAAATATCTCCGGCCTTTAGTACGTCCCTGATGACAAGTGACGGCTGTTAATCCCTCCACTTGATAAATTTGTTAATGGCAGACGATATCCTCAGGTATGAGTCAACTATTTACTTAAATTTGAATCCTGCTGATTGGACAGTAATGATGTCTTAACGTATTAACCAAGAGAGGGCGTGTCTTTCAGATTTATATGAGCAGGCGTCAAAAAGCTGTCTCGAAGACTTTTGCAATTCCACCCTTGCAGGCTATATGTTCTAACCGAGTAACATTTTTTTTATAGAAATATGAGCAAAGTATGAAACTTGTTCTTTGGCTTGTGTAGTAATTAAAATGATATTTTCCCCAAATTTCAAACAGGTTATTTCGTACGGATAACCAATATACAATCTGTACGTCAGGCTATAATGTATTGTGACGTTAGTGCGTAAGACGCAGAGATTGGGAGTTCGATCCTTCTCGAATTAAAGAAGTGTCAATACTTTCTCTGTTCTGTCTTCAACCGATCACACAAAACGTCTGGATAAGAGCGTCAGCTGTGTCGTGCACTATCCTCTTATTACCTTAGTTTCATTTGGGTCCTCGTATGTCATCACACGCTCCGCATCATTGCGACGTCCAACGTTTGAACGCAAGCTCTTTTCTACTTTTCTCGGGGTATGTGGTGGGACAGCGTTCATTGTATTTTTGCAAATATTTTCATTTGTTTACGTTGTAACCAGGAATAAGAACCTCGGGCTGCATATTTTGTAATTTTTTGTTTCTTTACAGTGTTTTAACTTTTCGCCTTTCGTCTAAACAGAACTAAAATTTTAACATAACAAATGATAAGCAAGTTGGTTTAACAAATACTGAAATTATCAAATACACACAACTTCAAAGTAAGAAAAATCACTTCATTAAATAAGAGAAAGTGCTGTTAGCACCAACCTTGCTTCCGTTCTACAAAGTTCTATCGCGTTGTTTCGCAACTTATCGTGCACAACGCTGTAAAAGCGTTTGGCGGCATTAATTCTATTAAGTGGTTGAAAGAAAATTGAAAGTTTATCAAAATTTTGTCAATAAATTTATTTGAATTACAAATGAATATTGCAGTGTATCTTAAAATTGCTATTTGGAGATTAAAACACGCGGCATATTAGACAAGGTTAAGATGAAGGGTCAAATAGTTTGAGAGTTTATCAGCATTTTAACGTTATTTTATACAAGGGACGCTCGTATTTTAAAACTATTCAAATATTTGTTTAAAATTAGCGCTTAGGTAAAATAGTTCTTCATTGAATGACTGACAGACCTTAGGAACACATGCATTTAATGTTAGTTAGTTATGTTACATTAAAAAACGTTGCGTATAAATAACCAACTGTAGAAGACCACATTAACGTCTGCTTTGTACACACCTGACAATTTCTCGTGCGTTGCTAAGAGATTGTCAAGTTCCGCTCTTGCAAGAATTATCACCCGTGACCTCTAGATGGTCTTAAAGCATTCGAATATTTTCATAAAACAGTATAATTTCGTTTCGTATTATTAGTAAACTGGATTTCCTGTCACTATTTTTTATATGGAAGAGTTATGGCTGCGTTTCAGTTACTTTTAAAAAATTGGTTCGATTTTACATCAGTGGGACACAATTATGTCTTTTACAGCCGGTTTTTCACAAACTAAAACTTACCGGATTTGCTAAACTACGAATATAAGAAATAAATTCTAAAAGCAGACTTTTTTCTTCCTTGATATGTTCAATATGAATAATTTAAATATGATTTATGTTGTAGTTTTGGGAAAAGATGAGGCATTTCCGTTGTTTAGAGTGTGATTTACACAGACATTGAACCAAGCGCTAGCCGCCCAGTCTGGGACGGTTGCAAGACCAGAACTATTTTTTATTTGGACAATCCTGATGAGACAAAAAATATTCGCCAAAATCAACGTATATTTTGAAGTAATAATATACTTTTACAGTTCATGTTTTGGATATATGTATATTTTTGTATCACTTTTTTGACTGGTTTGAGTCCTAATAAATCACTTTGAACACAAATGAAATTGATTTAATATGCCATAATTTTTTAAACGATCGTAAAAATGTATATTTCCCTTTAATTGCAATTCAAAATCTGTTTTGACACCTAGTCCGGCACTTAGTGATCACAGGTTTTATTGCCGTTACTCAATTATACTTGCCATTAAAAAAATCAATAAAGTAATTAATTAATTGAGTCTTGCTTGACAAACGTGTTAAACAAATGTTGAAAGTTATTTTACACCGATTTTCACATCAAAAAAAAAGGCAAATGCAATTTTGGGGAGAAAAACAAAACAAATACTCTCATGTAAAAAATTATGAATTATGCCGCATCAAGTAAAGCTATAGAACATTATACATGTTTTATATATGTATTCATTTAGTCTTTGTTATATTAAAATTATGTTTTATGCACGTATTTATTTTGTCTTTATTTCTTTTCTTTTTGAATAATTTGCCCTAATTTCCATAACGTATTCAAAATTTTATTTTACTACAGTTATAGAAAGAATTTAATGGCGCATAAATATAATTATATGTTATAGATTATACAGAGAATTAAAGAAAAAATAACAAACACTTGTATGACATCCTTAAAAGAAGCCTTACCAGAACATAAAATCTTAGTAGCACCTTTTAATGTCACTTGTTTACCTTTACGGAAATACGCTATATTAGAATCTTGAGGAATTTTGAACAGTTTTCATTAAATTATCTCTGGAATTGCTTTGGCGTTTATCTCTAAGAAATAATTTATAGCAAAAGAGTGTTTTTACACTATTTATGCACGAAAGACTGTTATACGTCGGGCGTAATTATTTCACGAGGACGCAGCCCGAGTGAAATTATTTATACGACGTATTACCGCCCGAGTGTATGAATAGTGTTAAAACGCGGTTTTGCTATAAATTATTTCGATTCTAATATGCCCTTAATCTAAAACAGTAGATAAAATATAGTAGCGCTCTTTCTTGGTCGCAACAAAAACTTCACCGCACGTTAACGTGACGTCATTCCGGCGTAAGCGTGTTTTAACAGAGGCAAGCATATTAGAATAATCAGTCTATCTATCCGCCCGTCCGTCGTTACTGTGACGCCCCTCTTTCGAGTGTTATGCCATGATTGGTGAAGGGAAATAAAGTTCCTGAAAGGTAGTGAGTATGTGAAATAAAAGCAGGTACAAGTGTTAAAAAACATCCCTTGCTGACCTAATAGCTTAATTTTTCGTTTGAGTTTTCTTTCATTTTTTATTTAGTGAAATTTTTGGCCGACGTGATGTAATGCAACTAAATTTGACCAAGCATTTCAATTAAACGATCAACTGAGCACGATTTCTGTTACTCCTGACACCAAACTTCCCAGCCATTTCCTCTTTTCAAGCACCATGCAAAATACGTTATACTTTCAAAAAAAATAATATGAAAATGATTTATAATACCCAGCTGATACATTGTGTAAACTTGAGAAAATCTCGACATTGATCTGTGCAAAAATATTGACAGAAACTGTTTTCCTTACAATTTTCCTTACAATAAGGATTAATGTAAATTGGTAACTGTTAAGTCGATAACGAGTTAACTGGTAAAATCCTTGATAAGTCTTTTTACAATCGGATATTGGTGGACAAAAGACTTAAAAACATGCGCACTAGGTGAAAAATTGGACAGCATAACTCTCAGTACCGTGTGATTTTGATTCTAAATGCAATTTATTCTGGCCAAATTGGCAAATCAACTCTTTAGCTTTAATCAAGTGCGTTAAATTCTCAACCAATCGTGGCAAGTCACTTATCACAATGCAGCCAAAGTAAACGTGTTTGAAACTTAAAACAAATTTATTAAGATTTAAACTTAGTATTGGAATGTAAAAAAGGCATTAAAATTTAACGTGATGTGATCATTCTGTGTAATTTAAAATAATAATATTTAGTGATTTCGAAGTGGAATTTAGGAAATACTTGAACTTCTCTGGATATAACATCAAACCATAGGTGAAAGATAAATTTTCTTTCACGGTTTGCGTACACTTAAAGGAAGACGTGAAAAACACTTAAAGTGACACTCAGCACGTGCTATTCTCTTCCATTTTTCACTCGAATTTTGAGAAGACACGTGACAAATAGGAATGTCAAACAGTAATTAAAGGCAATGATGAGTAATTAAAGTGATAAGTGAGAGTTAATTGATGTCATTAATGACAGTGACCAAACATAATCATTGGAGGGCAATAAAAACAAATATTGCTTAAATAAATTTCAGTTTGGAATAATACTCTTAAATAGTTACTTTATAAATACGGAATATTGTGATGTAAGGACATACATTCAAAACAACAATTGTGGAAGTTACTGATATATATTAACATTGAAAATTGTTGAATTTTAACCTATGTAAAGTTATTGATTCATTGCAATTATGATCGAAGTTGACAGTGTTAGACGGAATTATAACATAGGTAAGTATTTTTTAATTCATTTTGTTGTTGTTTTTTTTGTTGAAACTGAAGTCTTTCTTTGATCAGTTTTTTTTCAATGATGTTTTATATATGAATCAAACGGCTGTCTAAAACATTTGATAGGTAACTGCCAATAGTTCCCTGAAATATTTATTTTAACGTGTAAGCATTTTAGTAATTATAAAATTTATTTGCCGAATAAAGGGATCATTTTTAATTAATTAATTTTAATTTTAAATAAACAGTATTTAGCAATGTGCCTTCATTTCACATCTACTAAACGACACTCACCCTTAGAATACATCATACTTTCACTTTTTCACACCAGGGCCCTATGACCCGGGTTTTGCTGCCTCCCAGTACCCTCTTGGTGGAACCATTGGAACCCCTCACTACGATAATCACAGAGTCCTAGTCCACTGGAACCAGCCGCCGGCAATACCTCATGGAACCAGCCCGACGACAACAGCAGCTAAATCCGACGGAGAAGATGACGACGACGATGACGGTAAGCCTGTTCATTTTCGTTTCTGAAATTATGCGGATCGATCATCTTACGGATTTTTCCGAAATTTTCGTACATAATCATATATCATTTTCTGTTCTCTTTTTAAAATCGTGTGTTTGCAAGAATGGTCTTTTTATTTGATATTATTCAAATACTATTTTTTCAAGTAAAATATTACTGAGACCGGTAGATAATTATTTACGATGTTGTTGCTTTCATCGCTCAAAAAGAGTTCTGTGAGTTTTTTTTAAAAAATTCTCTACCTAAAAAATTGATACGTTATTTGCTGATATGCTATTATGTATATATACTGGAATCAAAATAGGGATTCTTTGGCGATGTTTATATTGTTTAGCGTAAAAAGAATTGTTCAAACCCGGAAAAACTTGGCCACCATGCAGAATGACTTCAAGAATAATTTCATTAGACATGTATTGCAGTTTTTTTTTTCTGCCTTTTTTCAGAGGACCGTCCGTTCACACCTCCGCCTCCTAGAGAGCGACTGAGCTATACCCGGTACCAGCTGGAACTACTGAACGGCATATACGAGGAGGTTCGATACCCTAACTCGACACAGAAACAACTGATAGCTAAACGTGTTGGTATAACCAGGGAACAAGTAAAGGTATGCTGTTGTTTTTTTACATCCATTTTATCTTGATAAATAGAGTCAGTGAAAAGGGGGGTTGATTTTTATCTTTTTATATCCGACAATCTTTCAGTTCAAGCGTATAAAAACATTTGCTGCAAAATGAAAACAAAAATGAAAATCGGGATTTCAGGGGTTTTTTTGTTTTGTTTTTTTTGTAGGGAGGGGGGATGTAGGGGTGCACATTTCTGATTAATGCGATACCAGAATTCAAACGAACTCCAGTCACTTTCTCAGTGATATGAAGCACTTTCTATATTCTCTTAAATATGTATACGTACAATAACAGAAGTATTGCAATATTGTTTCATCATTCACGCGTTAGTATTTAATTACATAACAATAACATTTCTTTACTTCAAATGAAAAATACAACTATGCTCTAAACATAATTTTATAGTCGTTATTACCAGAAAAGCAATACTAACGCAGTAAATACTTTTCTACACACGAAAAGCCAAAGCTACAGGAATGTTTTTTTATATAAATAAATACGACATAGAACTCACTAGACCGCACCTTTCATGCTTTTTATTCGCTATAAATAAAACAAACTATTTCTTGAGATTTTCGAAAAAGGGATATAACTCTTGAAAGAGTATATCTTTTTACGACCACTTTCTACTTCGATAACGTGCAGCAATATTTTAAATTTGCTAAATGATTAGTTAGGCAATAAAAACAAATCATCATGTTATTATGGCAACGTAGATAATGACGATATGAAATCATTACCTAGCAATAACATCTAAGATAAGGGGCAATAAACCCGATATAATCTGCAAGTTAGGTAACTCTTGTCTTATGGCACTTTCGTAATATTTTAATTCCTTCTATCTTATCTCTATTATTAAGTAGTTGTGGACTTAAAGGCATTTATGTTTAAGTATGTTGGAATTATTTAAATAGCTTTTACTATCTCGAAGTATTTGTTGTTTATTTATTTCTATATAAAATATGAACAAGTTTAAAATATAAAATAAAACAATGTTTCTCCCCTTTCCTAAATGGCATGCGTTCTTTGTCTATAGGACGACTTATAACATCCTTTAAAAAGTAACATTTTCGCGGCCTGAAAAGAATCTTTAACACTGAAAAGAATCTTTAACAATGCCCAAAGGTTTCAATTATTCTCGACAGTAGTTTTTGCTACGTTTAACTATTGAACAGCCACGTGCAAATTAGGCTAACAGCTTAAAAAAATACACTTTCGCATGCGCTTACTCATGATTGTATTAATCTAAGTATACGTACTTTTTATATCTTTTAAATCAGTGTTATATATTTCCAGATATGGTTCCAAAATAGACGACGAAAAGATGTCATCGGAAACACAGGAAAACCAAAAAGTGAAAAAGCCTGTGATACTAGCACTAGCAGCACGTGCAGTACCGGAAGTAGTAATAATTCTGACTCGCAGCAAAATAGTCCAGTGGCATTAGACGGCAATGAAAGTAGTTCTTCGGAAGAAAATAGTGCTAGTAGTTCCGTGAAAGATGATGGTGAACAAGTTGTACCAAATGTTGTTATGAAAAGTGTTATAGGTGAATTGATTAAATTCACAAATGATCCGCTAAAAGGAAAGAAAAATAGAAAGAAGAAAACAAACAAACAGAAAGAAAAAGCAGCAATTAAGAAAGGACTTGCAACAACTCTACTCACAGGAAGTTATGATATGATCAATCCGCCCAATCAAGTAACACCAACAGCATTTTTTGAAAAAATTAAAAGTGGATTTAATCACTCAAAGAACAGATCAGCCTTTGCCTCACCTCGTGATTTTACAAAACCGACCCAGATTAGTCGGATTTCGAGTAGTTCCGATGGAACAGCAGTTAGCTCTGCAACTAGTCATGGTAATATTCCGGCACCTTTGAAAAATAGTCAAAATGCGTTCCCATTTCCTGGTCCAGGGGGAAATTTTCTCAGTGCTGGATTCAGTGGCGGTTACCATCATACTTCTGGATGTGAAATCCCTGTGTTATCAGAACTTTTGACAAATAAACCCGGTATTAAGTCACAGCGAAAGGATGCACTACTTCCTTCAAACTCTTCAGCGACAACTATAACAACCGATGTGCCTTCACCGCTGCAGCGCGGGAGCACTGATACTCGTCTTCCAACTCACACAGGAATGGCCCCTTTTACTCCGGGTAGACCATTAAATGGCATTTATCCCTATCCATTTCTAGCAGAACAGCCGAGGTTGTTATCATCACTAAGGCAACAGGAGCATATTTTCCGTCCTTCAGCGCAGTATCCGGTTTCTCATTTCAGTGATGACCCTTACCAGCCATTGTTTATTTCATCATTGGGTAACCCTTACTTTTCACCGCCACCACCACCACCACCAGTGTCATGGCAAGGCTCGAGTGCAGCACGATCGATTCCAACCTCAGCATACACACAATTATAGTTGATACTGAAAATGGCAGGGTGTTTAAGCACCGTTAAAGTGAGCTAGTGTAATGTCACAGGTGCGCTTCAGTAACGAGATCTAAGACTGTTGTGTTCATTCTTATTTCAAAGTTGGTACAGGAATAAGTACACATTTACTGCATGAAAAATTCTGTACTGTTTTCATCTTGTTTTATTTCATATTTATATTCTTAATGAATTGTATAGAAGTTACTGCTCTGAAAAGGAAATTGTCAGGGTCCACCATGCAATGTGTACAGTGATTGATGTATTTAATGTACATGTACATATCTCAGGAAACTTACATTGTTTATTGTTTTTGTATAAAATAGATTGATAATGTTACAATATTTATAATAAATGATTTATATTTTAATTCTAGTCAGTTATTTGTTCTAAGTTGCCTAAGAAAAAATACCACCGCATGGAAGTAAATACTAGTACATTGTATATAACACCCACCTTATTTAAATTCCACATTTTATCAACATAAAGACAGGTAATAAGTTTAATTTGAAGAGCTGATCCTTGGTTTCATAGTCCGACGTATAAGGTTTTCTACAGTTAACGAAGTCAAGAGTTACCCAGGCCCCATGGTGCTTTTTTTATTTAGTGGAAGGGGAGTAATTCTAATATAAAATTTTAATAAATGTCGTTAAAGGGTGGTAAGCAGAAATGCTTTTTTTTCTAGAAATCAGAGTCAATGCAAAAATGTTATATACATTTGTATTAGCTTTTTATCAAATAAACATTAAAACTACGAAAATGTGCCATTTTAGTATAAATGTATTGACAGCATTAACATAAAATGTATCAAAAGTAGCATAGGGTGCATGTATTTCATGCAAAAATGCTGAACATGGCCAATTCAGATATAAGATTAGATTATTAGAAACCATTTGCTTTTATTAACAATATATGACAGTTATAAGAGGTGATGTTTTAATTTATTACTTATCCGACATAAGCAAGGGTCCAACATTCACAAAAATCCAACCAAAAGCATATACCAGTGGTATTTCAGAAACAATTACTGTAATTGCAAATCAAGATTTTTCTGCTTATAAGATAAAACATTAATCTAATAACAGCTTACATTTTAAACTGTATTTGCCAAAGATTAGTCATTTAAGGATAATATCAAAGTCCATTTTCATAAAAAAAACTATAATCTCATCACTATGTATATCCCATAGCTGTAAAGACGTAAAGGGTCTTTAAACTTTGTATTAGCTTGAGACTGCACCATGAACTACAGTATCCATGACGACAAAGCGGCATCATTATTGTTTTTTGTCGTGTTTTGCTAGAGTTGTGAGCAAATATCCTTCATTTTAATTTCCATGAAAAGATAATATATATGTGAAAGGTCCACTTGAAGCACAAAACACAACCAAGCAACACAATAGCAGACTCGGCTTGATTGATTGTGTAAATGGTCTAAAGTAAGCATTTGGTCGACGCCGACACTCACTAAATCACACCCAAATAACATGAGGATTTTAAAAGAAAGAAAGTCTAAGAAGAGTCTGCATTTTGAAAAGAAACATAAAGAAACGTAAATATCTGCTAAAGTCAAAAAGCGCATTACGCATGTTTTGTAGTTTGAGAAACATATACGTATCTGATAAAGACGTCTGCTTACTCACGGTGAAAATGAACGAACATCTTATTAAATAGCGTAGGACGACACTATTTGAGCCGCGCCATGAGAAAATCAACATAGTGACTTTGCGACCAGCATGGATCCAGACCAGCCTGCGCATCCGCCTATTGCAATTAGAGAACCTGTTACCGAACAGCATGGATCCTGACCAGACTGCGTGGATGCACAGGCTGGTCTGGATCCATGCTGGTCGCAAACCCACTATGTTGGTTTCTCATGGCGCGGCTCATTGTATTTGAAATTTTGAGATACTAACCTGTAAATTTTGAGATATCCGTTACTCGAAACTCGGGTAACTTAGTCGAAATATTGAGATACTTACTCGAAATTTCAGACTATTTACCTTGAAATTTCGTGTTACTAAGTTGAAAAATCCAGTTACTAACTACCGTAGAATACATATATGTATTGGTTGTGGCAACGTTAAATGTCGCAACGCCGCTAAATGTCGCAACCACCGTTATATGTCGCAAGGTTGACGTTAAATGTCGCAACCACCGCTAAATGTCGCAAAATCGCCTGCCGCTAAATGTCGCACCTTTAACGTTAAATGTCGCAAAAATTTGCCCATCGTTATATGTCGCAACTCCAACGCTAAATGTCGCACAGCAAAATAAGAGTTAAACAGTCTTTACAACTTAGAGATAAGATAAGAGGTAATGCATGCTTGCATGCATCAGTATGCAATGTGTTGATTTGGAAGGGCTGAAATGACCTTTTACTCTAATCTGCACGTTTGCTTTTCAGTGGTCCCGCACCATACATACGTTATATATTCTATATCTAAAGGTTTGAGCACTAACGTAGTACTCGCCACAGTACCAAATTTATTTCAGGTCTGAACTATGTAATTCTATGGAGTCCTGTTTAGCTCATGAGATATTAAGCTCGCGCTCCGTATTGTCGCGCGTTGTATCGCATGTCTTTAGTCGACCTTAATTTCGTTACACAACAGCCCGGGGGCCAGAAATTGTTGATGGAGGAGGGGGTGGGGGTCGAGGGGGTGGGGGACCAGTTTAAAACAAAAGTGTCATCGGCGACGTGCGGTAGGTACGGGGTTCCTTCTATTCGTATTTGTGGGAAAGTTTTTTTATGTACAGGTATGAAATGCTGGCCTGTGGTGCATTTTTGTCTATTTTTTTTGAGGTACGTACTAGAGGGGCACTCCCCTTATTTTAGGTGGTTAGGGTCTTTTCCCGTTCACAATTTTGAAATACAGGTATAGAATGCTGGACTTTTACTGCATTTTTTATTCAAAATTTCGGTGTATGGGAGGGGTTATCCCTGCCATTTTCGAGGGCTAAGCGGCTCTCCCCGGGAACGTTTGAAAAGCAGGTATAAAATGGTTGCCTCTGGTGCATTTTTTGTCTTAATTTTAAGGTACTGGAGGGGTACTCCCCTCATTTTAAGGGGTCAAGGGTTCTTCCCCCTGGGGAAATTTGAAATATAAGTATAAAATGTTCGCCTCTGGGGCGGTTTGGGTCTACATTTTGAGAAAATATTATTTCCAAAGTAGTCGGGTGCAACTTAGATGAGTATAAGTCACTACTAAGCCAACAAGGATGGGGTTGGGGGTGGGGGATCGGCTCGGGCCGCTATCCGGGCCTGTTACACAACAGGATGTTTAACTACGCGACACGAAGACTGTAACTGTGTTTTGTACCACCTGTAGAAAACGAATATTTTCTATTAATCAGCCATGGATTTCTTTGTTTGGAGGTTTACATTTCAAATCATACGGTAACTATCAAGCTTCAATGGCGGAGAAAGATCCTATGTGGCCCTTTGTACATATGTTTAGGTAAAGCGGGAATTTTGATATTATTTTACTTTTAGTCTCTTAAAATTGTTTGGTTTAGTCTCATTCCCCTAATTATCCTACCTTTCCGCCTACCCACACATAACCCCTCCTCTCTCCCCCCACCCCCTTCAGAAATGTAAATTATTATATTTTCTATTAATTGTCTTGGTGCTGTGTGTTTGTGTCTTAGATTTCTGTGTCGTTATTCACCCCGTTCCCCACCCATACCCAACCCCCACAAACAAACAGTATCATTACCAAATCGTATTTATATAGTTAGAAGAAACCTCAGAATATTTCTGTCCTAAAACACTGGTCCTATTACAAAATAATAAATATTTTTCTTGCGTGACTGTTCAAACAAGGTGGAACTCAGGTGAGCGATCTAGGGCCAACAAGGCCCGCTTGTTGCTATACGTAACAACACTTATCATTAAGATAATTATTTGTATTACAAAACCCTGTTAATTTTTCTTCCTTCAAAAAAAGTAAATATACACAAGGAATTGATAGTCATAGTGCCATAGTGCGACATTTAGCGTTGGTGTTGCGACATATAACGGTGGGCAAATTTTTGCGACATTTAACGTTAAAGGTGCGACATTTAGCGGCAGACGATTTTGCGACATTTAGCGGTGGTTGCGACATTTAACGTCAACCTTGCGACATATAACGGTGGTTGCGACATTTAGCGGCGTTGCGACATTTAACGTTGCCACATTGGTCTTGGCCAAGATAAGGTACCTTGTGTAGCCCTCGGGTAGCTCTATAGGATCATATATAATGGCCGGACAGCGTTCGTTCTTAGAAATATCACTATTTAACCATGTTAACGTCTGGAAGATTTGCGATCCAGTTTTAGCCCATGACATATGATAAGAAAATATACAGAAATTCTACATGAATGTGTAGTTGAGAGTTCGACAAAGATCGGGTATTCTTAGTAGCTCTTTAGACAACTTGGTAGTATTCGAACTAGGGAGTAATCTCATTCACACGAAAATTACTTAAATAAAGTAGAACTTTTCATGTTTTTCGTCCGATATTTTTGTGAAACTAAGACAGTTCTTGAAAAACTGTAGTTAGATATACATGTTTCAATTTATGGAAGGCCGTGCACGCCATATTGATATAATGGACGTCTATGGGTTCTCTAATCTACGGTGGCGTTCGGCTGGAAGACGTATGTCCGGATGACATTCGACAGGGTGACGTTTGGGGTCGGTGTTCGGCAATGCGACATTCGGCAGGGAGACGTTCTGCAGGGAACCATAACGACGTTTGTCGTTGTGTCGCTGCAGCAGAACAAATGAACGAAATGGCACAAATCAGACATAATAAACTATACATGTGAATGTAGGTACACATCCTTGGTACAGTTTGAAATTTTGAGTAGCTCTAGAGGCTAGGGTAGATTATACATCAATGCTGGCTATGTTTAAATTCCAACATGCTGCGTACAATGCATGTATGTGTAGGTGGATGTATCCACTTTCATATTTTCACTCTATAAGGGTCAATAAAATGAACCCATTTTGACTACGACAGAGCATTAATTAGTGTCAGGTGTATTTTATCTATTAACTCGATATTATGGGTTATTGAGTCAAAATGTCGAGTTACTAAGTCAAAATGTCGAGTAACGTATATCAAATTTCGACTTTCGAGTAAATAAATGATATGTAAAAAGCACCAATTCTCCTCACCAATGCTCCTCCATAGATAACCGTTGAAAGTAAGAAATTTAACAAAATAAATAGAGATAACGGGAAATAACTCAGAAAGGAATGGTCGGATAAGACATCAAGGTTGATCTGAGAAAAGGCGACGAATACTTAGTTCATTTGTAACACGACTTTTTGTGCCATTAAATGAAGGGGTTGTTTAGCGGGTAATAGTTTGCTGGACATGCATAAGAACGTACGGATTAAAGCCTAACTTCATCTTTCGGGGTTAAAAAAACACCAAAATGAAATGTTTGTTTAAATTCTTTACTTTGAAAGAAAACATTCCTGGTGATACGTTCTATTTTCCTGGTGATAATTTCGACTTCATGTGTATTTCACGTTTTGATATCCTAATAATCTTTCTCTGTCTGTCTGTCTGTCTGTCTGTACGCCTTTTAGTCAGCTGTCTATCTTCACATTTCCTGAATTAATTACTTTATACTATTCCATAAGAATTAAGTATTCACTGAGAAGTCAGTTTTATTTAATTCTAAGATTTTATCTCCAGAAATAGTAACATTTATTATAAAGACAAAGGCTTATAGGATAGGCAATTCAAAACTGGTACGAATAGTGGAGCTTCCGACTGACGGAACATCATATCCGATCGTCCCTCGATGTGTCGATGGATTTAGCCAAAATAACTTGAAAAATATAAAATATTAAAACTAAGACTATGTTGGTTGTATGGCAAAACATGATGATGCATATACAGTAAAAAGAATAAAATATATATAACCAGATGACCATTTCTTAATATTGTGGTATGCTCTTCAAAATATTCCGAAAAGCCTCACTTTAAAAACGTTATATGAAAGAACTGAGAGTTAAGTTTTTTGTCACATACTTGTTTTAAATGTATGCATCCACTGAATTATTTTTTAGTAACAATATGGGGATTAAACACAATGACAGTACATAATAACATGTTTACATGAACTTCCAACAGACAAATATTATTTTGTTGTTGGGGGAAATCATGGATGTATCAAATAACATATAAACCGGTAATCGCAAGTGTATGCATGTTATTTTTCAATAGAGCATTTCTCTTTAGTTTCAGTTGCAGCTTTGTCACAGTTCTATGACTGATATTTAAGTACTGTTCTCTTTAAATAAAACATATTATAAATGTCAAACACAGCTTAAATTACGCAAGTTCGCATCCTTTTGTTATACTCGATACATATATTTCACTTTACTTTTGACAAGAGAGACAACTGTGCCAACATAATAATCGTACATCTTGTTATAACCTTACACAGTACTTTCCCTTACACCAATATGAGACAATTGTCAATAAAATAGATAATTCAACCATTTTTCGACCGCATCCATTTTTTGAGATTTTAGATTAACAGAAAACAACTCATAATACATACAATAACACCACTAATTTGTCAAAGTTAGAATTGAAAGTAAAGTTTTTTAAAGAAAAGAAAATGAAAAAGGTAAGACTATTCATTTAATATTAAAAGGGCTATTCACATACACTTTTGGTTATGTATTGTGAAAATCTTCGTATACTCATATTTCTAACATTGGAAAATAACACAGAAACAAACACATGTTAAACATCAACATTTTCATTCTATGCATCCTCCTCGGGATCACTTATTATAATAGTTAGATGATTTTTTAACTGTGCACATCCATTAAGCTAGCTAATGGAAATTCGGTGGTTTTACCCAGGTGTGTGCCAATGCCTGGAACAATGCCTGGAGGGGCACATGGGGTCTAAGTTCCTCCTCTATCAAAAGCTTGGAGGGACACATGGGGTCTTCTTCCACCATCAAAAGCTTGGAGGGGCACATGGGGTCTTCCTCCACCATCAAAAGCTTGGAGGGGTACATGGGGTCTTCCTCCACCATCAAAAGCTTGGAGGGGCACATGGGGTCTTCCTCCTCCATCAAAAGCTTGGAGGGGCACATGGGGTCTTCCTCCTCCATCAAAAGCTTGGAGGGGCACATGGGGTCTTCCTCCACCATCAAAAGCTTGAAAAGTCGACCTATACAGCAGGGGAGAGTATTTATAATCCTTGATAAACTCGTTGGTATATAATACTTTAACTACAGTCTGGGGCCTATTACAGTCATTCTAGGCAATGTATAATTTTATCAGCATGTACATTATCTGTCAGATGTGTAATGGCACGGCATAACGGAAATCAATCTAATAACAACCTTTTATACTCCCTACAGCAGCACAGCTAATAGTTGAACCCCGGTCTCTGGAGACACGAGTCAACTTTCCAAAATATGGGCATTTTCTGCCAGGTGGCAAAATGCAGGCAAACAATACCTTAAGCACAAACCTTTCTCCTAGCAAAACTACCATTTATGACATTTCAACGTATAGTAGAGCTTTGCAGTTGGCTTAAGGACACTAATTCTGTTCACGTCAGCTTGTCAAAAGTTTTTTAAAAAAACGTTCTTTATAGAGCAACACAAAGTCTGCATTGAATATCATTTCAAGGCAAGCAGGTCTTTATTTTGACCCGCAAGTGTGATTACTAGTATTTCATTGACATATCTTCTATTTAAAATTTTAATACATGTTACAGTAATAATGTCATAAAGATATTTTATAAATATATGTTTTCACAATAAATCCTCGCCCAGAATGTGGATCCGTTACAAAACCATTAATTTACGTCAATCTCTTAAATAGTACCTCGTGTTGCCTACGAAAAAAAGATTTAATATTCTGTACCTATATAATGTGAGGAATCATTTTCATTACTTAGCAACTCTAAGATATACGTGCTAGGATCTAATTATGTGAGAAATATAATAAGTTAATATATCCGTACGAAGAGATTGGTATGAATATCACTGTTAAAGGGAGATGCCTGATATTTTTATTTCGCCGGATACGCAAAAGCCATAGCTCTAAATGTAATGGACATACTAGTTTATTAGATTATTTCGCTGTAAAAAGGATAACTCATATTCAAGATTGTTCTAATACAGAGATGATTTCCAGGTTTGAAGTTAAGTGTCTGATCATAGACATAAATAGTACATCAATACAGGCGTGATAAATTTGCTATTATGTTCTATATAAAATTAACAATCTTCTGAGAGCTGTAACACATAGCCAGGTCCATTTTGATAAAAAAATTACTAGCTTTTGTTCTTAAATGACCTATAAACCACCAAAATAAAAACCACCAAGAAAAGTAGGGGTCGTCCATCTTCTAAGAGATATTTTTTTGTCTGACAGGTCAACACTATATAATATCTTCCAAACTGACAGCAGCTAAATGTGGGTATGAACACATGAGTAATAAGGTTTGTTTACTGATATTTCTATAAATGCAAAAAATCTTGAAGATGCTACAAAAAGGTCAAGTATAGGTCCACAATGAAATAAAAACAGGAACTGACATATATAAAACATGAAAATGCCATATTAGCTGGGAAAAAAATCAGAGGATTTTTTCTTTCCACCATTATCTGAAGTGCTGCTGGATTACCTATTTAGTACTTTTGTTCGTTGAACGTTCATCACCTGTATTTTTGCGTCCTGTAAAACTTGAATGTTTGGCTTCTGAATGAAGGCATGATGAGTCTTACTACCTGAATACTGGCATAGTTTCAAGGAATTCAGAGTTTTGGTACCTGAATGCTGTCATTATGTCCATGGATTCTAAGGTTTGGTACCTGAATATGGGAACTCGGAGTTTTGGTACCTTAATACATGCATAATGTAAAGGAACTCGTGTTTTTGGCATAATGCCAAGGAACTCAGTGTCTTGATATACCTGAATAGTGGCGTAATGTCCATAGACTCAGAGTCTTGGTACCTGAATACTGGAATAATATCCATGGATTCGAAGGTTCTGTACCTATACACAGGAACACGATGTATTGTTACTTGAATACCGTCAAAATGTCTAATTCGTCTGGTACCTGAATACCGGCATAATGCCCTGGAACTAATCGGCTTGCTACCTGAATACTAGCATAATGTCCACGCACGCGGAGTTTCGGTACAAGAATACGGAAACTCGGAATCTTTGTACTTGAATACTAGCACAATGTCCAGGAACTAGGAGTCTTGGTAACTTTATATTGACATGATGTTCTTGTGCATTGACCTGAATACAGGTATGATGTCGAGGGACTTGGACCTTTGGTTACTGAATACGGACGTCATGTCTAGGAAATAGGATACTCGTTAACTCGGAATGAAGGCCTTGAAGACGAGTTATACGGGACATGGTGTCTAGTGGTTTGAAATGTTTTGTCAGCATCATGTGAGATTATTATGTTATCTCACAACCTGAATACTGGTGTAATATCCTCGGTGAGATAGTATATGCAGTAAATCAGATACATAAATCCATTTGCAATTGGTCAAAAGTACCAATGTTAACGTGATATCTGGTGCACTCTTACTTTTCCATACAACCAAATAGGTAAATCTAGTCCAAAGTGTCAGCCAACACTGAAGGCTATCAATGTATCTTTTGGCCAAAAATGATAGAATTCTCCATAATATAAACTCTGGTTTATACCTTTTCACGGAGCTGTGAACAGCTTCCACAAGAACATAATTTCGCGGATCTTTTGTAATACAGCATTAGCACTACTTACTAATATCCTATAATAACATAAGATTGTAATTCTACAGACCTAACAAGGAGATAATAAAGCAATTTTTAGCAATATTGTAATTACATAGCTCTCAATAACAAGGTATTTGCAAGTGGCTAAAATATATTCTGGTGACGCACAAAGACGTATAGAAATTCAACTAATGTTGTCAAAAACAGCGGCACGAGTTCTCACCTTGTGATCCGTAATACCAATATGGAGAAAAGAAAATAATGTCTATGTTCAATTAGTGCCAGAGAAAATTGCGGGTATATCACCTTGTGGTTAGTTCTACTTAGCGGGGTGCTATTGATGGACGTAGTTTCTAGAATTAATGAAAAAATGTCTTTTACTACAAGTCATGTAAAAGGTAGATTTGTCCACATTTACTAAAGGCAATTTATTCTTACTACATATTGTTTAGAAAAACAAGTCGTATGTAGTTTTCTACAGTAGTATAAAGGTGACACATAACTTTTTAGGGATGGATGGGCAAAAAAAAATCGCTTAAATATATAAAATTGTGTGTGTATTCTTTTTCTTTTGAAAAAAAATCGCGCGATGACCAAGTCGGCCTTCTTTCGTGATTTTTCTTTCAAAATAAAATACGCGGAAGTACAAAGGTCATGAAGATTTTCTTTGTAAATCTTAAAAAATCGCATGTCTTTACTAAATTACTCAAGTATGGAAGTGAAATAGTGGGTGTTATCTACTAAATCAAAATTTTGATATACTATTTCGAAATTTAGGTTTACTACCTCAAAATTTCGATTTAGTTTACTTGATATTTTGGCTTACTAACTACCATAGATGCATGGATGCATATGTAAAGATCCAGGCCAGGATCAGGTACCTAAGATAGCCCTAGAGGACCGTGATTGGTGACAGGTCAATGTTCACATAAAAAAGTATCTGTGAGCACTATCATTAACATATCACTCATATCACTTTTTACAGAAGAGAAAGAGTCGGCTACCTGTTTTTTTTAATTATCTCGTGATACTGACAGTATTTCATGGCTACGAGTCAAGTATCTCGTTTTAAATGTATTGAAAAGGAAAGTACCAGAAAAATAACACATAATCTGAATTTCAGAGTGACTTCCCTTAGACAAAAGCTGTTATTAAGTGGCAGGGGACAGTTTCGTATTTAGCGGGGGTTTTTTTTAAAAAAATAAAATCAGTAGATGTTCTTTAAAGGCATTTATATTCAACTGGTTATTTATGGTATTTTCCTGCGTACGAGTAATTATTGTGTAAAATAAAGTAGTAGTAGTAGTAGTAGTAGTAGTGGTAGTTAGTGGTAGTGGTAGTGGTAGCGGTAGTGGTAGTGGTAGTGGTAATGTACAAGTTACCATTTTCTCTTTATTGGGATAAGCATTGGTGGATGCTCCGGCGTTCGTCGACCATCATCCATTATTAATTTTGACTTAAATCACTAGTAACTCCTTCTCATAAACCGCTTGGTGAGTTTTCACAAAGTCGGACGGAAACATCATTGCTTTGATTTCTATCAAGTTTGTTCAAACAATCCCGCTTGGTGCAATATCATCAACATCAATGTCAGCTGACCGACTAAAGGTAATCGTGGCTTTCCTGAATTAGACGATATTATTTCCTGATATATATTAAAAGGGAACAAAACAACCATTTTCCGTTTGGTGTGTACGTATCCGAGAAATTTTTGTAATGTGTTACAAAATTGTGTCTAATGCAAACTGGAAGCCACTATCACAATTCGGCCGAGTTTTGTAAAACCACTAAAATGCGTTATTACCATTTTGAGGCACAACCGGCCATACCTATGGTATGAAGGTCACCAGGTTCAATAATTTACCGCTGGTTTGCATATCACTGTGAGACTATTTTCGACCATTCGTAGCATTCATATTTTCAAAATACTGAAGACTTGAACAGACAGACTAGTATGACAACGGAAAGCGTAAAGAAATCTACATACTATGGGCATCGCCATGTTTTGTCTTTTTGGATAGCTGCAACTTGTTCTAACTCTCTACAACCAGTATTATCGCAGAATTGTGTAATTATCATATGATTAATGAAATAATTGCCTTTGGTAACAAACATACTTTATTAATACATTTGCATAATTATTAACTTCTTAATGTATCAGTCCTTCTGTTTACCAGTTTCACATTCTATACTGTTAATCAGCGCAACACGTTGACTTCGGTTGTCAGTGACCGGTTTCCATGACAACATACCTTCCCGAAGTTGACGGATTGTTATTAATGTCCAAAGACATCCATCATGCCATTGTAGCAATTAAGAAACAGCTTGTTTCAAGTACTGAATTTTCTATTTTTTTCTCGTCAGAGCAGCTATATAAACTTCGTTTCTATCATGTTTTAACATTGTGTAAGATGCCCGTATATGGACTGTCAGGGGACATTACTGTGTCTCAGACTGGTGCTAGAGCTAATATATTCTAAGAACCTCCCTAAGGCGTGCAACCAATTGTAAATCAGTCAGTTTTCCCATAGGACGTGTGTCTTTCTAAGACAAACTTCTAAGACAGTATATTGATTATGAGACAGAATAAGAAACCAGTCTAGGCATCTTCATGGCGAATCAGAGAAAGCTGTCCTATCGACGTCCGTGTTTCAGATTGGCTATAAGACGTTTCTATTTGTATTGATGAAAGTCACATTAAATATATGTACATGTTTACAAGTGCCATATTGATTCAATTAATGCTTTTTACTAGGATGTTTGTTATTTTTCTACAAGTTAGTTTACAGGGTGCAACGTGAATCAGCAGCGAAAAACAACTGTTTTTATCTCTGTAATTATTTTATGGAAATGTGACATTTTCTTGTAAAGATAATTAATAATTTTCTGAGAAATTATACTGTTTACCATCGGAATCATTGAAACTTGTTGAGCATTGTGCTCACTGCTACAAGTAGACACCGTCGTTCATATGACTGAAAAATTGTTGAGAAAGACGTTAAACCCGAACACACACACACAAAATATTAAATATTCAGTCACATGACATTTAGTTCAAAGTCATTTTTGGCAACATTCCACAATGTTAAACAAAATTTCCACGGAAGAACAAAACACCAGTCAAGCTTGTATATAAATGACAACACTTGCGGAATGAGAAAATATGTTGTCTCTCGTAGAAGGTAAATATGCCTACGTTGATCGTAAAGTTGAAGAGAAAATTTTTGCTTTTCGAGGAAAGGCATGTAGACTATTTATATCTATAGTATATATAGGAAGAGTTTGTACCGTACCGCGTAGCTTAACATATCGTACCATACCGTACAGCTTGACATGATAACTAAAGCCCCTGGTGTGGTAATAAACTTGAGAAATGAACCGAGATTTCATCAAATGTCGACGATATCGCGCCAGATTGTTATTTTGTATCAGTCACCCTAATTGGCTTGAAATTGTCACGTCAGAATTTTGTCTTAATCTAATTACTCAAATATGTTTAGAAAACATGTTTTAATGTCATTTATAACCGGAGTGGCGACAGATGGGAAACAGAATTTCTCATCTCGGGAAATATAACCGATTAGCATTGTCTCTCAAAAAGAGGAACCATTTACAAATGTATTGTTAACATGTACGGGTTGTATAACAGGTGAATCAGGAAGAAGCAGTGATGATGGTCACTGCATATTGGTCGTGTGTTCGAGTCCTGGTGAGAGGAACTGTTGGCTACGGTCTCCATAATTCAGTTTTGATTTTGTATAAATACGTTTAAACAAAAATATATGTAACGTTGTGGATACTGTGAAAGTCCGTTATGCCCAAGGTCTGAGACTAAAACCATGTCGCGATTCTCCAACATCCTTCAAGTAGTGGATAATTACTAAAAAGCATAAAAAGCCTCCGTCACAGTCGTTCAAAAAACTTGAAACCAAAGTGAATTTATAAGTCGATATTTGCATGATTAAGAACAAAAGACACTCATAGAAAAAAAGCTATAATTGATTGCGATTCCACGAGGCAAAAAAGATATAATTTTCACAATAGAGACTAAATGAATTGCTGCAGGTTTAATAAAGAAGATTTGATAGATTCTCACCGAAACGTATACAGATTATGCTCAAATAAAGATATTGTCTCAGCAGCAGTAGAAATTTTGTCACAGACACCCCCGCGTACATTCATCACTGCCGTTCTATACTCTCCGCAGGGATTATCTCCCTTAAATGTACATTTATCACTACCGTTAGCAAAGAGACTGAAGTTTAAATTCATTTTGTATCCATGTTATCACATACAATATCCTTATTGCTCTTGGAATATACACATGCTTAACTTATTAATACCGTTTAATATTTTGAAATAAATTACTCGCCACAGGCGTTACTTCACAATAACAATGAGAAATAATTAATTAAAAAATAGATCTACAAAAAAAAGATACAGCATAAAAGTATATATATTTTTGTCTTTCAGGCCAGGCAGAAATGTTTGGTTTTGATTATCTTAAAGGAAACGAATATTTACCTTAGGCCCCTTGCAGGATGTGACAAGTGTAAATATATGCCAAAATGTGCAACCATTGGTAGATATTTTTCTTGAATAGCGTATTTTTCAGATTCTAAAATTTTGAAATTATTATACATGTATCATAAACACGCAATATTGTTACTGTAAGATAAATCAAAGATCACGGTCTACGCCCGTTTCAACTTGAGAGGCATTTTGTGCTGTTTTCATGATCATTTTCTACAACTCAAACATACGTCTAATAAATAAATAAATAAATGAATAAATAAATAAATACTTTGAACAGAATGAAAGCAAATTAATTCGTAAGGAATGTTACCGAAATTAGTCAAAATGTTTCCGATCAGATATGCACTAAGATTCAGTCATGTCTTTGCAAATTCTGGTATGCTGACAATACTTTTGCCGAATTCATTTTGTTGGTTTGGTTTAACGTCACGCCGACACAATTATAGGTCATATGGCGACTGTTGGAAGAAGGTTACAACACACTAAATAGCTGTTCTTCTTTATTCTATATAAAACTGACATATTTCCAATGGCTGCACACACATCAGGACCCATTTTAAATGTCTGTAACTTACATGTTCTTGAAGAATATTGAATATTGTCAGTGCTGAATAAAATCAGAAGAAAAGTGTTTGATGCAAGAAAAATATTTTCAGTTAAACACACAAACTGCAAAATCAGCTGAAAATGAGATGACCTAAGATTCCATGACAAAATCTGCCATGCTATCATTGCATAATGAAAATGCTGCCAAAATGTCAATCATAGATCTGTCATGTTATTTCATCAAAAACATTGCAAAGAAAATAAGAAAAATAGCTCTACAGAGCAAAAAAACACAATCTGAAGACTGTTTGAATCCGCCATTATGCGACTACCACTTTTTGCGCCATTTTCCTATTTAGTGTCTGTAGCCAGAAGACCCAAGGTGCCCCTCTGTGAATTATTTGATCATGAGCGTGCACCTTGGTAGAACCGTCGATTTCCCGTAAGCCAGCTGAATGACTTTCTTACATAAAGAACTTTATGCCCCGAGCGAGACTCAAACCCACATTGGTGAGTAGCACGTGATTTGATCTCGGGAACCGTAACTACTGAGTCATGGAGGCCCCTTTTTGGCCCCTAAAGTCTTGGTATAAAATGATGAGCAAAATTCAATGATTGTAAAATGTGTCTGATTCTTCTAAGAGTTTTATTCATGTGACACAACCAGCAATTTAAAAGTCTAGCATAAACAGTTTAAGTGGTAAATGATTTTTTATTTGCATTTTGAGTTCCCATGTTTGCGGTCACTAAAGATTATTATTCTCAATAGACTGCGGTCAAAAATACTTAATAAAAAGAAGATAAAATCGTTGATGTGTGTAACAAAACAGCTGTCATCGTCTGCAGTGTGTCATTAATCTCTTTTCTTTTTGCTCTTCTTCTTCTTAGAAGTTACTTAAATATTCATTAAATACCTAGGTCATTTAGCATATAAAGAAAAGAAATAAGTTTTATAACATTAAGGACGCCTTCACCTGTCCCGTTTTAATTTTCTCCCATAAAGGACCGCCGCCCTATGTTTACAATGGTCACTTCTGGACATTAAAGCCGAAACCGGCGTTAGCTATCTGTTGTTGTCATATTTCCATAGAAACGAAACACATTTATTTTAACATGTTTCTGCATTTTTTACGCACCCTGCTGGGAGTCTTGTGGCGGTGCTATTGCAGTGTATAAATGAAAACTAATTTATTTTTGATCCAAAATCAGTTTAAAAGATATAAAGACAAGATAGAGATTTTTAAATGAACTCTGATGATCTTTGGTCTAGATAGGTGGGTAGCTGGCACAAAGGGACAGCTTCCGCGCGTGACAGACACGCGTTAGAATATTGTCCAAAACTGTTTGACAAAGAGACACTTTTCGTTACATGCAGCAAAATTGCATTAAAAATTAAAATTGAAAAGATACGGTTACTGATTTGGACAATGAGGTGACGTATGATGCCCAGTTTATGCAAACGCTTTGAAACGCTCATTTGAGCGTTCCGTGCTGTCCTGGGTTTAGATGTATATCTTCATTCTATGCTCTTAAATCATATTTCCAAAGTAAACACTACAACAAACATACAACTAAAAGCAATGCGAAGACTGTTTTTTTTTCACGATTTTATCATACTTCTGGTATAGAAATTTGTTTTTGCATTGAATTTGAGATTTTATACCAGCAGCTTCACTCAGACAAAATTTAACTCGACATATGTAAGTATCTGGGAAATAGAGATAAGACCGTTAATTTTACTTATGGTGTCTAACTTTCTACGACTTTCAGATTGATTGCTTACGGACGCCGCTATTTTGTTTGCGATTTTGTACTGTCGTCTGCTATTACTAGCCTCGCTTTCAATTAACTTCAAAGCAATTTAGTTCTACCTGAGTCTTAAACTACATCCAAATGGCGATTGCTTCTGTTCTCCTGTCACATCTAAGAAGAAATTATGACCAAATAAGGCGTGTTTGATGACAACCGAGACATAACACAGCTACGAGAAAACGCGAGACTTAATTAATGGAAATGTCTGAGACGTGTACAATCGCCATATCTTTTCAGAGATCACATGGTTATGGTTCTTTATGGCAATGGCGTAACGTTGTAAGTCGAGAAATTTTACGGGCTTGATGCTTTATTGACATGAAGTTTTCCTGACTTTTAGAAACTAGATAATGGATTTTCTCGCGGCTTTTAGTCTTGAGGGTGATTCTTGATGTAATTCTTAAAATCATGATTCTGGCCACATGTTGCGTTAATTTTACTTCTTGCAAACACGAAATGTTTATGACTATCAATTAACCTATATTAAGAATAATTTTGTCACAGCCAGAAACAAAGTCAGCCCGTAACATAAGAACCAGACTGTAGACATCGTGCAGACGCTTGTAAAGTTAAGGATGGACAAT
Organism: Mercenaria mercenaria; assembly: GCF_021730395.1. Classification (NCBI taxonomy): domain Eukaryota; kingdom Metazoa; phylum Mollusca; class Bivalvia; order Venerida; family Veneridae; genus Mercenaria; species Mercenaria mercenaria. The sequence continues at coordinate 109,844,591 of NC_069361.1, read as the reverse complement.
TTAAGATGTGGCATTTCTCGGGGTTTCTTTCCTTCGACATGTACTGGTCTCGAGGGAATAAAGAGGGAATGGTCTGCAAAAATGGTGTTAATAGAGAAATCTACTTTCCATATCTTCGAATCAAAACAATGCTCTTGTGATCGTGTTGAGCTTAAATAATTATTTTGTATTTGTTTTTCTTCATTTTTTGGGCCTTCACCTCACAATTTATATATCATGGCAACTTTCCAGATTTAATTGGAGGAGGACCCCAGATGCCCATAGGGTTATTATTTAAGACAATTTCTTGCACCGAACTTTGCAATCAAGTTGAAGTCTTCCTCACAGGAAAGAATTCGCCAATCTTTGCTGTAAAGAAAAAAAATATGGCCCTATATCGCTCAACAGAGTTTCACGGCTAAAATAGGTTACAGGTTTGGCAGATTTATCCGAGAAACATTTCTGCCAATTTACTGAAAACGGCATACAGCTTCTACTATAGCTATATAAACAAAAATACTGTTTTCGACAAAGTAAGGTTGCTTTGACAACAATTTTATAACAAAAGTTAACCAAGTAAAATATCTGTAATATAATTTTGAAACTGGGCCAACATTTTTTTTCCAAGTTTCAACTATGATATAAGCACATTTTGTGTAGCCAAATGTAACAGCGCCTTCTGGTGGCCATGTTTTTGAATACTTAGGATAATTTGAAGTTTTAGTAAAGTGGTCAAGTGTGAAATTAGATCTATTTCAAAATCTATAAATAAATGACAAATGAAAAAAATAATCAAGTTTTGCAAAAAAAATATTTTTTTTAGCTTATCATATAATTTAATTTAGAATATAACTGAGAATGTAATTAGGAATGTATGTCACATTAAGAGTTTCATTTCACATTAAGAATGACATGTCATAATTAGAATGTAATAAGAATGTGATTTAGATAATGTCATAAAGCATTATAAATGCCATTTAAAAGTTAAATTTAAGTTAGAAATGTAATGATAATGTTATAATATGGTTAAAAAAAGAAGACACCTCAAGATTGCAAGGCGTTTCATATCAAGTATACAAACATATGTATGACGTCATGACGTCAGTTATTTTTATTTTATTTTTTGGGTTTAACGCCGCACCGACACAATTATAGGTCATATGGCGACTTTCAAGCTTTGGTGATGGAAGAAGACCCCAGGTGCCCTTCCGTGCATTATTTCATCACGAGCGGGCACCTGGGTAGAACCACCGACCTTCCGTAAGCAAGCTGGATGGCTTCCTCACACGAAGCATTCAACGCCCCGAGTGAGGCTCGAACCCACATCGATGAGGGGCAAGTGATTTGAAGTCAGCGATCGTAACCACTCGGCCATGGAGGCTCCATGACGTCAGTTAACATGGCATCATAACGTCAAAGTATGACGTTACCTTTGGCGTACTATTTGAATTATATTTATAGTCCAGAAATCGGCAACAGAACCTATAGTTGTAAGAACAATATTATAGTATCACCATGCATGTACTGGCGGATAACCCCCCTTTTTAGCGATAAGACAAAAAGAGGTGGGGGGGGGGACACAAATATGTCGTGACGAAACAATGCCACTGAGTACAATTTAGTGAGGAACAATCGAAAGAAAATGTGTAAATCAAATAATAAATACATTATTTTAAAATGTAGATAAAAATGATAACTTTTATTGAACTTACAATCGGTCTGTGAATTCACGACTGCATGGGAAACACAAAAACAAAGATGATAGTTTTGATGGCGATGGTCAGAAAAAAACGGAATGAACAAATCATGAAATATTGAAACGAATGAGCTTAGCAGTACCATTCTCTTATGTTATCTTACCGCTTTTGCAGGATAGTAGTGCTTAAAGCCTTACATGGTACGCTCAGACGGGCTGCATACTGAAGTTCAACCCCGTAGTTATTGGTGACATCACTTATTACTTCAAACATAACATACGCCACCTCCCTGAGGATATAACACCCGTGGAGCATGTACCAGTAACTATGGAAATGCATGTTGGATTAGTAATCACTTATAATGCAATTCATGCGCATTTGAATTACATGGTTCTTTTGCCCAGAAGATACCAGGTAACACGCACGTTTTATGATACAAGGGGAGCATTTTCCTTGATTAAAATGTTCTAATGGACCCGTGGAGCATACTGGCTGACCAGAGCGCTCTCGAACGTCTTCCTACGACAATGCTTGCTTTTGATGTGGCCCAGAGCTATTACAAACCGTTGATTAAGCAGATCGCTGATTTATATTTCATTAGTTACAAATGATAGTTCATACAGTGTATAGTTTTCAATATCTGTGCGCGAATCTTTAACTGTTTTGAAATATAAATGGACTTATAAATAATTCAGACTGTGTCTTCTGTGCGCTATTATTCATTTCACGTCGCAATTACGGAATAGCTTGTCTTCAGGGAACCAGTCTGGTTCATCACGAAAGATGTTAGGAACTATAATTTTCATCAAATCATTTAGATAGCTCTAGACTCCTTAATTCTTCACCCTTGGGAGTTCTTCTTCCAGTGATATATATGTTACTGTCAGTTTTCCCTGCTTTTAATTGAGTAAATGGTAGTCGCTATAAAACCCACTTCCTAAGATGAACAATGAAATATTAATGAGAACTTAGGTGAATTTCATTAGGCAGATTGGAATAGAAATACGATAGGGAAGGAATTGTGACGATATCTGGACCCATGTTACTGAAATATCAAACCTTTCCTTTTCATTTCCAGAGGTTCTGGAAACAATTGTTCTCCTCTAATACCAGAAAGTTTACTGGAAAATTACATTTTGACGAGACCGACGAATTCCCTAGACTCTTTAAAGGCGGCAAGTTGTCCATGTGTAAGCATAGCTATAAACAGAAAAATAATTCGCGGAATGGTTGAGAACAGTTGAGAGTGCGGAAAGTGTCTAAAGGACCTTACAGATTTATTTATTGTTCTTTTTTGAAGACATAGCATAGGTATTTCAAGTGTGCATTTTTCAAATTTACAATTTTCTTGAGGTAATATGTGTGCAATTGTGCTGGTAAACAACGACCATTTACTTTCAAAACGGGATTTCCGTTTCTTGAGAACTATGAGAATAAAAATTATTTTATTTTTATTTTTATTTTTTTATTTTTTTGGTGGGGGTGGGCTTAAAGCTACCCTGATGCAGTTTAGGTCGTACGGTTTCCTCACATGAAAGAATTCTACACCCAAGCGAGGTAACGAACCCAGGTCGGTGAGGAGCAATTTATTCGAAGTCAGTACCTAACCACTCAGCCGCGAAGGTCTCCTGTTTTAGCCATGATAAGCAATGTCTGCTATGTTTCAATTTTGTGGGAGAAAATATGGGCTTCTACAGTGAAACTGAATGCTCGGCAAAAACTGGGGATCGCCTAGCAAAGATTACCCTTGCATAACTTTAAGACGTTTTGCTTGTCTGAATAAGTTACTAGTATCTAAATCAGCAGGCGATTTTTACGATATATTTGAAAGACTGAACTTACACATGTGTTTAATGCTACAGTGGACCATATTAATGATAAGCACGCCTTTCTTCTGTCCGATGGTCATTATCAACAGGGAATATATCTCCACCTATATATGTTTCAGGTATCACTAAGCATATTTATTTTGGATTCATAGATGGAACAGTCAGGCCTGTCTGTAGACGATTTCTAGCATCTGAGGAGTGGGTTCCGCCTAACAGAAGAATAAAAAAATGAAAAATCGGCCCAATGATATAAGAGGTCAAAACATCATAAAATTTGACGAATCAAGGGGAACGACTCCACTGAAAATCACCGAACCGGAACATGGCAATGAATTTTTGATGTTTAGGGTAAATCTGACGATTTGCGTTGACAAACTTAGTCACTAACAGACAGACTGACAGATAGACAGACGGAGAGCACTAACACAATTTGTCTTCCCTACTACATTTGGGAGATTATCAGCCAGTCAGCATATGGGTCAAAATTAAGGTAAACGTCCTTACCCGGGCATGCTGCTCGAAGGGCAAACTGATTTACATTTGCCTTACTATGTATGATAATTGTAGCGTTCGACAGTTATGCTACTCCAATTCACGTTTACTATGAACACGGATTAACATGCTGATGAGTATTCTGTTGCAAGAAGTGAAGAGTCCGAAGCATCGTGTTAAGAGAGCATGCTTACCCGAGTGTCAGAATAATTTGTATATTTGATGTATTGCTAACGTAACACATAAGCACAGATAGTGCTTGACTCCCTTTTCATGCTATCTTTGTTATAATTATTGTCGAATTGCTGTTAATAATAGACTTTGGGTCATTTCTGGCTAATTTGGGTTCATTCTGTGGATAGCTGGATCCCAGCATCACACATTATGTCATATACAAAAGTTAAAGGGAACCAGATATTTGATAGAGCAAGTACTCGTTGTAAAACGCTATGTTTAAATTTGGACCAATCAGAAACAAGTTCTAAAAATAGCACGTCTGCTAGGGTATAAATAGGTAGATGGTTGACAGAGAGAGCATTCAAACCCGCCCGCTTAGCTCAGTAGGTAGAGCGTCGGTCTACGGATCGCAGGGTCGCGAGTTCGATCCTCGGGCGGGGCGTGTGTTCTCCGTGACTATTTCATAAACGACATTGTGTCTGAAATCATTAGTCCTCCACCTCTGATTCATGTGGGGAAGTTGGCAGTTACTTGCGGAGAACAGGTTTGTACTGGTACAGAATCCAGGAACACTGGTTAGGTTAACTGCCCGCCGTTACATAACTGAAATACTGTTGAAAAACGGCGTTAAACCCAAAACAAACAAACAGAGAGAGCATTCGGTATCCAGTGATAGAAGAAGACACATCGAGGATTAAACTAATAATTTATCCCAGTACCTTGAGAAGGAGGTTATTGCAACTACCCTGTCAGGGCGGATAAATTATTAAAAAAGAAGATGTTTGAAGTCCATAGACTAAAGAAGAGTTGCTGAATTTCAACAAAGTTTCGAGCTATAGGACCAGCGCATAGGAGTTTTACCTTTATGGTAGTTGAATGCTATAGACTATAGCAAATATAAGCTGAGCATCGGAAAGCTGAGATAGAGACCCAGAATTTGGTAATCTACTGAGAGTAGGAGAGTTCCAGCTTATAGACGGTTCAGCGTTATTGGCGAAGTACAGCCAAAGCATCGGGGATATACCTATATGGTAGTTGAATGCTACATGTGATAGCATATAGGCGCTGAGCATCCAGGAGTCAGGGCAATTATATAAAGTTGCAACTTCAATTAAGGTTTAGGAGTATATCACCAAAACACAGAAATATTTTATAAACGAACAACATCGTTACCAATATTTTACCTGACCATTACATGTTTTGCCGTACTGTCCCGTACTGAAAATATTCTGAAAAAGTTGTCCCCCTTTGAAAATGAATGCCATTTGTAAAGAAATAAAAATAAACAATCGCTGAAAACTGTGTTCCACCTAGTTATGTGAAATTTCAACACTCGCACGCTATTACAAATGCATCAAAACAAACATGTGTAACAGTTCCTTGAAAATGGTGAGTTTTTAAAAGCGCTTGACTGTCTGGAAGTGGGGCCTGTTTAAGGAGACGTCTTAGCATTATTACAATACACAGTCGGTATTGAAATTGTGTTTCCAATACATGTGCTCATTAGATAAATCCTCAATATCTATGTGAAAATAAGGGATGTGTTTTGTATGATTGCAACACTGTGAGTTGCTCTAATTACTGACAAATGACTGAAACAATAGGAATTCGTACGAGAGATGGATAGACAAAACAACAGTGAGGTAACAATATATTCTTTTATTGTTTTAATGTATGAGTTGTAAGCTACAATAAAGAATACCCATTTTATGAAAATCAAACTGGAAGTTAGAAATAACAGAAAAAAATTAATTAGGTCATGAGTCATCATATACCTGTCAAAATATGTCATTAGTTTTCACGAGCTGTCAAAATTATTTTTATCTCTCTATTCTGCAAATGCATTGTTTTTGAAAGTATCTTAGACGGATATTGTAGAGTGTAACTTACTTTACATTCCACTTTAATATTTGTGCTTGAAATTGCTTTGTTGAGCTTACCGACGTCACATATGAATGTCTATTGTTTTAGTTTATTATCTGTTATAAATGTACCAAATCTCAATATTAAGATATAAAAATTGTTCCTTTCTGGTAGACAAAGGAAACTATTTGGTTGAATCATGATATAACGGTTTTTGGAAAGAACTGAATATTCTTTGGTTTTTTGTTATTCGCCGGAAATTCAAAAAGTGACATCACCTTAAACAGTTTGTTTGTTTGTTTGTTTTGGGTTTAACGCCGTTTTTCAACAGTAGTTCAGTCATGTAACGGCGGGCAGTTAACCTAACCAGTGTTCCTGGATTCTGTACCAGTACAAACCTGTTCTCCGCAAGTAACTGCCAATTGTTTAAACAGTTCTTTTTTCGGAATTCAATGCTTAAATCAGTATACTGACACTTGTTTTGTAGAGTAATATAAGTAATATACACGCTATCATTACAAAAACAACAAAACAAGTGTCAGTATAGTAAAATAAACATTGAATTCCGAAAAAAGACTTCCTAAATGGGACCCACTTCCGGGCAGTCAAACGCCTTCAAAAACTCACCATTTTCAAAGAACTGTTACACATGTTAGTTTTGATTCATTTGCAATCGCATGCGAGTGTTGAAATTTTACATAATTAAGTGGAACACAGTTTTCAGCAATTGTTCTTTTTTTCTTTACAAATGGCATTCATTTTCAAAGGGGGACAACTTTTTCAGAATATTTTCAGTACGGGACAGTAGTCACAGTACGGCAGAACATGTAATGGTTAAGTAAAATATTGGTAACGATGTTATTCGTTTATAAAATATTTCTGTGTTTTGGTGATATACTCCTAAACCTTAAGAGGACAGAGGCCGAGTTTCTATACGATAGGACTCGTATGTTGTTGATTCAAAGACATTGTCTGACGGGAACTTCAACAAAATGACTAGTCAAGTATAGTGTCTCCAGCCTATAGGAGTTTGAGCTAATCATTATTAACTGAAGATTGTTAGTTTGAACATTTAGTGATTTGTCTGATCCCTGATATTGTCTAGCTCATAATTGAAATCATTTACAAATCATTGGTACACGAATCATTTAGGCAAGGTAGCTAGAGGAAAATTTTATATACGAGATATTTGGTCTTACCAGCTATACGTTTTAACAAAGGACATTCTATTTCGTTTGTCAGCCAGTCTAAGACATAGTCACCTTAGCGATTGAACCCATTTCATTGTTCAAGATACTAAAGGCGTAGGCACTTCCCTGGGTAATATAACTCGTATCCTGACACCGAGTAGATTGGCTGCATTAGCTGTTTACTTTCGAAGGTAATCTTTTGAACTAGGACACGTGTTCAGTGCCACGGTAGACCATATATATGACAGGTATATCCTCATCCTATATATCAACGTAAACTATTGTAGTTAGTAACTCGAAATTCCGAGATATGTAACTCGAAATTTCGACTTAATAACTCGAAATTTCGAGTCACTAAGTCGAAATTTCGAGTTAATAAATAACATACACTAATGCTGTTTTGTAAAATTCACATAACTAAGTGGAACTTATTTTTCAGCAATTCTTTAATGGCATTCATTTTTAAAGGGGGGCAATTTTTGGGACTATTTCAAGTATCGACTCCCACGGGACAATATTGTAGAACATGTAATGAACAGGTAAATGTTTGGTAAAGATGTTACTCGTTTATCTAATATTTCTGTGTTTTGATGATATACTCCTAAACCTTAACAATTTATCTCAATCTACAGAGTTTAGGTTAGTGGCAATGTTCTAATTGTGTCCTAGGGTTTAACAGGAAAAGAGAAACATAACAACCCTTTGAAATTCGTTTAGCGTAAAGTTAAGTTCGTTCATATTTCGGATTCTGAAAGAAAAATAGGAGCCATAAGAGGTAATGCATGCCTGTTCCTACTAGGCTGCAAGCGGTTGGTAGAAAAGGTCTAAGCATCAAGTTATCTGGATAGGCTTGCTGAATGAGCCGTTAATTTTTTATATTTTTTTTACATCTTTAGAAAAGCATTGTTACCTTGCAACATGTCCAGTGCTGTTATAGACATTATATATGATAAGCTTTTTCATCTTCTGTCCAATTGATATTACCATACTTACACGCATGTATGCAGCCGATGTTCCCAGCACAATGGCCGGGGAGTCGCTGACGATCGATACTGTAAGGTCTATTTGTAGACGATCTCGTCATCAGAGGATTTTATGAAAACGTAAATGGTCCAAAAACGGTCATGAACAAAAATTTGCAAAGGCAGACACTCAGTCCTCTACTAGTATAGACACAGAACGATCGAGGAAATGGGCGAGAAAAAAAACACAAAGAATAGACCGAGAGAAATCATTCGGCAACATCCGTTTGATTACGTATGCTCAGAAATGCAATACCCTTTATGTGTAAATAAATTATATATTAATATAAGATTCAAAAGAAAACTAAATAAGTTCCTTATGGCAAGAAGTAGTCAGTTCAAGTGTGATACTAATCAAATCACGCAGTAACAGCCATCATTTTCTTCTTATAGTTCGATTAAATGACACGTGCGAAACACGTGAATATTTGCGAGTGTTATGCTACTGTTTTCCTGTACTTTTAAGCACAAATAAATGTTTACGAGTCTGACAAAAGACGAGCTATTTTTCTGATAAATCATTTTTCTTATACTGCAAGTCTTTTGACAGGTGAACAATTTAGGCCTATCCTTAATAAATGTGTTTTACTACATAATTTAACCAGCTATCAAATAATTGTTTGCAATGCTACATTAATTCCATTCATAGATAGTAAACATTATGGTTTGGACACAATGATGACACCTTACCGTATTTTCAAAGTTATTTGAGAATATTGTTATCAGGTTTCCATCCTGTCATTAATTAATCAGTCAAATATTCATATGTTTTAATTGGTTGACCAGATCATGTCTGTTTATAACCGTTCTCACTTATCTTTGAAAACACTGTAAATGGCTCTAATTGCGGACTGATATTAAAATAGCTGGCACAGGTATTTACCATATTTAGACAATGCTGCTCGTACAAGACTAGGACCTCTTACTCAAAAATTGTGGTCACATAGGTCAGTGATTTTTTTGTAGATCTTTTCTGTTTCTATTTAATGCTCTTTATACATTGATAGATATTCAAAGTACTTGGCATAAACATTCGCTATATATAAAAGGCAAAATGACAGTTGGGAGACTTAAACCACTAGCTCAAAGGTCAAGATTACACTATGCAGTCAAACCTTGTCAGGTAATATTTTTATGTGGATAGATAGTCGTCTTACTAGGCATTCTATCTACCCCACCCCAAACACACACCACAGGAAAATCCCTTACATCAGTTACTGAAGCATTGGCGCTAGTTAGAGCTCCTTGACATGTATGTTCAATCAGGATGCGCCCCAACCCTTTCCCTAACATGCTTGTTTACACTGGAGCCATCCCCAACCCCATCCCTTATAAGTTTCATTCATATGGAAATGTCCCCAGTGCTTGTTCTACTGAATCCGTCCCAAACCGCATCCCTTTCATATTTGTTAAACTTGAAAGCCGTCACTAACCACAGTAACAAGCTTGTTCAATCTGGAGCCATCCCCAATCGCCCCCTCCTTTACATGTTTGTTCGATCTGCATCCATTCCCAATCGGTTCCTAACATGTTTGTTCATTTTGGAGCCGTCGTCAGCCCCCTACCTAACATGTTTGTAAAAACTTGAGCCGTACCCAGCTTCCTTCTTGAAATGTTTCTTCAATCCGGATCCTTAGAACCAAACTTTTAGATGTCAGTGTTTCAAAACACAAACGTATAAAGAAAACTTTTTAAAGTCTTCTCCAAAAGCTTATTTCTTAGAAGTAAAGCCCTTGCTTGTGGTCCCTTGCAAAGTTCATTTAAGCTGGCTGAGCCTTACGACCACATGGGTATTTTTCTTACAAAGATATCATTTTCGGAAAGTGCAATAACTAACTGCATTTAAGATTTCTACATGCAGTTGACAGAGTATTTGACCAATTAATAGATAATACATCAGTATCAAGACCGAACGGTAAATTTGCCTGATTTTCTACCTGTGCTATATCTTTTGGGATACTAAGCACAATTGTCACTGTTCATAATCATGCAGATAGATAGATTTATTTCAGCATAAAATGTACAATTACATGGCAAATATAATATTAATACATACAACAAACGATAAGCATGTATGAATTAAAATAGCCTTGTCAATCAACATTATATGTGGTGGGCCGGTGGTCTAGTGGTAACACGCTTGACTGTCAATCCAGAGGTCCGGGGTTCGGATCCCGGTCCAGGCACTGGAAATTGCTGAGATGCTCTTGAGTGTCTCCCACCTAACTAGAAGCCTGTACTGGTTCTTCCCAGGAAAGACGGCCTCGCGTGTATACACCGGGCACGTTAAAGAACCAGACTGTCTATTCTCAAAGAGCTAGGCTAAGTTAGCCGGACAGGCCTGTATCTAAAGTGATTTCTCTCTATCTGTTATGGGGGCTTTATCTCACCCTGTCCCTCTGGTCAGATCGCTCTGTGTCTGTACTGGTAGAGGATGAATTTCGCGCCCAGTGTGGCTGCGTTTGCTATATGTAAAGCGCCTTTGAACGTGTTTATCATGAAAAGGGCGCTATATACTTCTGGTATAATAATATTAATAATAATAATAATAATAATAATAATATATGTCAATGATAACACAATAAAGAGTTAAAATAGACTCTTATTTCCATTGTGGTCCTTGCGCCTCGTATAGGCAAAAGACTTTTTGCCAAAGCCTTTGACAATAGGAATAGCATATCTTTTACTATCAGACACTATATCACATTGGCTATCAAAGTTGGAATCAACCTTTACCCTGAACCTAGTGGAGTAATTATTGACAACACTGACAGGGGTAAAATTATCACTCACATACTAGTATGAGGGAGCAAGGTTTGAATTAATTTTAAAAGCATGATGCATATTCAAGGTCAATGATCGATCCCATCTCAGATTTTCACCATAAATTGAAGTGATAACAAAATGTTATAAATGTCAGTTAAACATATGTGACTAACAGGAATCTGCCTAAATATAGGTATTTTCGGTCATTTTCTTCAAAAATTCTGTGACGCTGAAAAACGACAATGTTTCTCAAATAGACCTCATTTGATAAGGCCAAAATTCCGCATCTGTAGACTCAATTAATCCCAGTTTGATATCATATTGCTTGGTTGCATTCTGTGTTTACAAAGAGACTTCTTACAAATTTTAATAGTTTTTGTTTATGAAAACATTTTGTAGAATATTGACCATATAACTGTATCTAAAGACATAGGAAGTTTGACATGTACAGACACTATTATATAACTGAGTTGGTTGTCGTCACTACGTCTAGTTAAGAGTATTTCCCTTTTTTTCAGATTAAGGCTGCGCAAAGGCATTGGCATTTTGGGGATATTTTTGTTTTATATAACTTCTTCATACCTTCTGAAAGTTCAAAAACATTCATTTGATGAATTTGCAGACTTAGCACGTGTTTCTGAAAAGAACAGACAGGCTATAAATTTAGTCACGGTATTTCTGGACCATCATCTTAGCATTTGATTTTCTGAATCTGAACACTTATAATGTGGTGCCAAGGCTCTAAAGGAGGTATTGCTTTAGTGTGACTGATATTATGTGGGTGATTTTCACCAGTTTTGAGTGGCTGTCTTGATCAAGAGGCCTAATTATTTGTATATGTAAATGTAAGTGTTAATTTGTTTAAACTGTCGACTTGTTAATACAAGAAATTGACGAATGAAGTTGTCTGTTTTGTTGACAATATATATTTTTTTATTTACGTCTCATCATTGTACAACAAGTATATAACATATTTATACATGCAGTAAAAGTATAAAGCCAACCAATTTTGAATTACTGAAGACTTATTATCACCTTAATGACTGGTTGAATCATATGATTTAACAAACACATTATACGGCAGTGTACCCATAGATTTTGATTTAGCAATAAGTAACCCTAAAATTCTTTCTTATTTCTTATCAGCCTGTAGTTCTTTCTGGAGATTTAACCAGTATGAACGCTTACTTATCAAAAATCTTTCTAGATGCAATGAAATTTGCCTTACGTACTCGTGTATCGGACAAAACAGTGCATTGCAACCAAATGTTCTCTGATTCACAGTACTTATTCCATAAAATAGGCATAGGAAAAAGAGATCAATATAATTGCACCTTTACTAATCCTACCAGGTGTTCTGTATTACAAAAGTGCTTCTATTGCGACATTTTGATACAAGCAAAACTGTATTATCTGCACTATAAAATACTTACTGGTATTTCATTTTATTATCGGCTTGTTTAAAGTTAATTTTTACCATAAGTAAGTTGACAAAACCATAGGAACCAGTGGTTCAGGGGTAAATCAAACACATATTAATAAATCCTAAACGATTTTGTTGTGCAAAAATGTATAATATTGTGTCTTAAACCGTTTTCCTTTTCTACTCTATTGTGTAATTGCAAGGGAAATAAACTAATAAATATCTCTGCTTTAAAGTACTAGCCCAAGGCAAGAGTTGACATTCTTTGCGGATCACAACTTTGAATTAAATATTAAAATTTCTGTTATTGATATTAGCAAAACTATCATACATTGTACATTTGTGAAATCATTTTTGTTAATTTCAAGGACTTGGAAATCAATTTCTAGACTTTATTTAATGTATTTCTATCAATGAAAATGTTAGGGTCTATCTCTACATAAAAGGGTTAGGCGTCCACTCCACCAAGGCTTACCCACTCTCCTCTTTTTATTAGAGTTTCCACTTTTTATATTAACTGTTTTGTAACTTATCTTGTTATACATTTCTTGTTTAATAATACCACATATATCAGCATAAATATTGTTAATATCACATTTACATTTGAAACTCTGTTCCAATCTAAATATACAATTATGAATATCACTGACAATTTCTTCTGATTTCATAAAATCTAATGGTATACTGGTGAGATCAAACTTACCATATGAAGACATAACAGATTGATTATCAGAACTATTATTGTTATCATAATCTCTCAATGTAACCGGTATATCACCAGATAAATTAACCAAATCTACAGTCCACGAAAGTACAGAATGATCTGAAATAGATACTGGAGACATACCAGTTCTTTAATGTACTTTAGTAATTAGTTCTGTGACTCGTGTGACTGTAAAATTGGAAAATCTGTTTAAGTTTTCATGTTTCACAATACAATAATTAACAACAGCACAGCCCTTGGACGATATAGATGTAAAATCATATTCTTCTTAAAATTCCGACCATTTAAAATACATAAATTACAGTCAATAAGAAATTCTGCAAGTGTATCACCGTATGTATTTGAGATAAAATCAATTACTTCTCTATCAGGAAGTGCACCAACTCCTGTAACATAATCGTTATTATCACCAATGCGACTATTGAAATCGCCACAAATAAACAACAAACTTTCATTTTGATAAACATAATTACTAAATAGGAGGTTGTCATAAAACTTTTGAACATCAATATGTCTAGATGAATTTATAGGTGGTAAATAACAAACACAAGTGTAAAATTTGACATTGGAAAATTTATTCTTGGAGCACAGTCATAGAATACCATCAATACTATCGTCAGCCACAGTTATATCATAAACATCATTAAATTCTTCTTTAACAAGAAATGCGACTCCTACGGAACTAGACCGAACATTGACATTAATAGACTTACGATTGTTACCAAAAAATAAATATCCAGATAAATCAATACTATTATTATGCAGCAAGTGAGTCTCGGCTAAACCCAAAATATCTAAGTTTAAAAAAGTTAGTGCATTCTTCTCTTTTATAAAAATTATCAATGCTTCTTGTTACAACTCCGGCCGTTAATGTTCCAAAAACCAATGTTTGCCTAATGTCTATGGTGGCGACCACCATTTTGTTGACGACTACCATACTGTTGATGACCATCAATAATTTAAGGTATGACCCTTGACCACGACCTCTACCCTGATCTCTGGGAGCACCTTGCCTTTTACGACCACCAGAAGGGTTACCACCTGCCACATTAGCAAAAGAATCACTTACATTTTGAGAATTTACATGATTTGGAGTATTTTCACTGTTATTCACATTATTACATTATTGCGTGAATTACATAAATGTTCGTTTGACGGAACTGTCTGAATTTGCTGTACAGCATCAGAAAAATAAAGGCAGTTCGGTCATTAAGAAAGGAGAAACCTAAGTAGTTGAAGTATAAAGTTCATATAATACATTTCGTCTTTTTCTTAAAACAGAAATACCCAACTTGGTAGAGTGTTTGAAGTGATTCAGTTCCTTTATCTTTGAAGAAAATTGCATAACAATTTGCAGTCTGTTTTTTGAAGACTGGTCTATAAAAGTGTATCACAGTTTTGTAATAAATTAACTCATTCTTGAATTATATCACTTTTAATTCAGTAAGAAAGGAATCGGAGACCGAAAAATAATTGATCTTTTGTGTACCTCTTTTTTTTCTGACAATTCAGAGAAAATTTGTGATTAACTTCTGTAGTTTATGGGACTCCCAGACTATACACACAATTTTGCCTGAATTGAAGTACTGATGAGAGCGGTGAATCCCATTGAAGATAACAAGAGTTTTATATATTTTGTCATCTTAACAGAATCTTGATCCGTAAAATCTTATCAAAGTATTACCATTGTATAGCTTAATCTTTCCCCCTTTAATTTGGCATGCTACATAGCATGTCTTTTCTTTGGACATGCGAAAGAAAACCATGTTAAAGCAAGGCACCTCCTCACTACGTAGTGTGTCCTTAACAACAGCTAAGAAATTATTGTTGAAGAGTCTTTAAAGATAACATGTTTTACCAAGTATCGCGAACGACTGCTGCCCCGGGGGAGGGGGTGGGGGTCTTGAGAGAGTCGTCCAAATAAAGAACAAAATCCGGAGCAAACTCCTTCTTTCCATTTTGAACTTCAGCTTCCGTCGATGTTGATCATATTCTCTTCTTTGTATAAGTATTTTCTCTTTCATTTTCTCCATTTTCTCGGATGGCAAAGACACGTCCATAAGAAATTTCATAATAACTAAGGTCTCGGAATCATTTATTCTTTTCACTTTATTGTATACAAATATTGTAATACCGTTACAGAAGAGGCATTCGTTGCTCAGCTTGTTAAGAGTTCAATCACAGCTCGAGGCACTATCTTTTTATAACTTTTGTTTTGATTTTGCTTTTGATTTCTTTTCAGTTGAATAGCATGATTGCTATCGGTTTATTGAACAAATTTGTAATATCTTATTTTATGGTAAGAAAAGTGAACATAAGGATGAAACATCTGGTAATCGATTCTTTGAAAATCTATACAGTGACTGTTTGATATTTTTCTTAAATAAGTTTTATATCACCAATACGTGTTTTCTACTACACTTTTAGAGAAAACTGTGTTTTGCTTGTATACCTGTTAGATGTTTTTAGACGAAAAATTTAGTTCTAAGTAGGCCCAATTTGTGAGTTTTTATCACATCTAAAAATATTGTTTTATTAGATCATATTATAAATATATCCATAAACATACATTAAGTGTGTCTATGATTAATATTAAAAAAGAAACAGCCATTACACATGTACATACATTTTGTATTTCTTGATGACTAATGGTCTGCGGACTGAAAACTGTTCGTTTTCTGGGAATGTATGTTGCTATAAACATATGCTTTCTCTCTATATGTTTTAGTATTTTTGACATTTTCTTTATTGTTTTATTATCTAGCATTGAAGTTCATCAGGCCTACAACGAGACAAGGGGGCGGGGTGGTGGCGGTCAAGTCACTGACTCCGAATCATTTGCCTCTTACCGCTGGGGTTCAGGGACCGCTCGGACCATTGTGCGAGAAAGTCAACATGTTGGCTAACGGAAGGTCAGTGGTTCTCCTCAGGTGTCCGCCTTTGCCCGAGATAATCATAACTTATGTCTATAAGTTACTCTTAAAGAAATCGTGTTTACAACCTTACTCGTGGATCAATTGGATATTTGCATATTTACAACATATTAAAGCTTGAGTTTCTTGCGGTTGTTACTAATATATTTTACATGTCCTAAACATGGGTTCAGTTAGAGACATAACCTATTTGTCCGGTTACCGGACTTGTAGCCGTTACAATCCCGGTAGAGTCCATGTGTTTCCGTGTTTCAGTACAAGGAGATTATTTTACCTTGAACAAGAATCTGAAATGAAAATAGTTTAGTTATAAAAAATACCTTTAGGACCATCCCTTTCTCTCTGATAGTGGCCGTGCGCGAATCTCGGGTCACGATGGCGAAGCGCTAAATTATTTCGCAGTTTCGTCACCGTGATCTCGCGCTTTCGCTAAAATAAATATACACCATTCTCGCTTAAAGAAGGCATTATGTAAGCTACCACTAATCAGTATGAAGAATGTAATACATGTATGTCAAATTACAACAAAGCCAAATGAATATCGTAGAAAATGAAGCAAGCACGATCAAACCAAACTGAATTCTAAATAGTAGCATAATATTATGTAAGAATGCTAGATATATTTTCAAATGTCATCTAGTCGGATAGCGACGAAGCAAGATGCAGTTTTTGCTTGGTTACTCTTCCATAGATGACCAAGTTGAAGCCTTGCAGATTAAGTACAGAGCACGTACAGCAAAAACACAGAAAGTTGCAACGTTTCCAGTGCAGGGGAAAATGCGGGAAAATGCGTATAAAACACATGGTCATTAATCAAAAGTGAACCCCTGCACCAGTGCATGTTTGGGTGTGAATATTTAAAACATTTACATAATAATCTGTAAACAAAAATTTAATATACAGACAGCATCGGCAAAACCAAAAACAAATGGGACAAACTCTAGGGCACCTTTGAGTTAATGAAGAAATCAGAATACTGAGATCCATCAGCTATCGGAGAACATAGCAAAAACATTTTCTCATGTGCTGATAAAGATTTTCCGAGACACTGTGAAAACAAAATAAGATTATATTATTAGTATGGTTATTTCATTATTATATTTGTTGTATGGGTCAGAAGTCAATCTGACTAAAGTACATATCCTATTACGCTACGCATAGGATCTGACAACGAGCTATTGATAGCCTCGTTCTGACAACTCTTCCGCTAGCCAATCAAAAGCTAACTTACAACACTCTGCAAGCTTTAAAAAGCCTTGTTTTTTGATATCTACAATTTTTATGTCGAAAGATGTCAGACAGCCGGTTAGCTCAGTCGGTAGCGAGAGGCCCCGGGTTCGAGCCCTGGATTGACTGCAAATTTTTCTTACTCTTTGACATTCGAACAAGTTGTCTGGTTGGTTCAAATGAAAATAGATTTGCGATAATAAAAATAGCAATATTGGAAATCCAAAATATACAGAAGACGACTGTGAATGGGTCGTTCTCAGATCTTCGTTTAGAAGATCAAGTACTTTAGTCAGATTGGGTCAGAAGTGCAAATTGTTAGAATCTAGCGAAGGATTACACTTGATTACTGTCACCGATTCTAGTTTTTATTAGGTAAATGTTTTATATGGCGAAGCAGTCGCATCTAACGAGGTATGTTTGTGTTTTGGCAAGGGCACTGGAACAGTTTATAGTTTAGACCATGCACTGGAAACGCCAGAGACAATTTCACGTACCTGGGTGACGGAGAGTAACTTTATTCCAAATAAACCAGGAATGTCACAAGAAGCAAAACTGTGTCAAATATTTCCCCAACAGATTTTAAGTTTAGGGAAGAAACAGGTCAACAGTGCTATTAGCAGTTTCCAAAGGCAATTGGCTAGGGACTGTTTTTGTTATAAAATGACTAAACAGATGAATTTACAGATATATTTGTCGAAATACGTAGTGGTTGGAGACATTCAAACTTGGTACAGATCATTGTTTAGTCTGTGAAAAAAATCCAACTAGTAATATGTTTATAATTGCGACATGGGATCTGTGAAATTTCCAAATCGAGAAAACAAATTTTGTTAGACGACTCGAAAATGCAATGTGCAAGGAACTTCAGGATACACAAAAATGGTTTCTGAATGCGCCCTTCGCCAAACAAGAACAACTCCAAAATGTACTTATTTAGACGTAATGTCTTTGGTTGCACACTATTACAGTTACATGCAAGGAAAGATGTTTACAAAACTCTAATATCACAGCTCATATTCAAAATGATACATGGAAAAAATGCAGGAATTCATGAATTATATGACACCTTTATACTGCAAGTAAACATGATGCAAGTGAAGCGAAGCCTCAGACGCTCAGATCTGTTTTATGAATGACTGGAACAACGGACTCAAGTGCCATGAAGATAAAATGAAATGAAAAGGTATTCACTAGCATGATTACTGAAGAAGATATTGTAATGGCAAAGACAAAGCATATTTGCTAAAAAAATAAGGAGTCTGTAAATACTTTAGCTACTGAAGCACATTTTTTCTTTCGTTACACAAATGAAAGATTATTGAAAAAGAACTTTGTCTAACAGGACATAACAACCGTTGGCGATTAGAACGGTACAGAGCAGTAAGACAGGTAAGCAATTAGTCTGGGAGGACTCTAAAAGAATATTAGGAAACACAAAAATGCAACTGTATTTGTTTTTAGTAAAAGATATATATTTTTGGTAGGAGTAGGGGTGGGGCGGATACTAAGAAGCAAGGAACTGAAATTAAAATTAAAAAGTAAATATTTTGTGGGTGTCCCTGTGACCTTGTATTGTGAGCAAATGGCACCAAAATCAAAAGGGGTCTTCCTCAAGCGGTACTTAGTGTAAACATTGAAATCCGAAGCTAATATACTTTCTGACTCCGAGTCCGGAAACGTAATATTGAACAGAAGTTAAGGTAGGTCCCCTTGACCTTGTCTTTTAGGCTAATGACCCCTGAAATTAGTTATGATCTTTCTCGTGTGGTCCTTAGTTGTTGTGTAAAGTAAAATCTGGCTATTATATTTTCTGACTTTGGGTCAATAACTTAAACAAAAAGCTACCAGTAGTAATATTAGATCCATATGGCCTTGACCTTTGAGCACTGACCGCAAAAACAGTAGGGATCTTCCACTTATGGTACTAATATGAACAACGCACTGACCTTACAAAGAGAGTATATAAATATCACTTCAGGTTTATTTCTTTTTAACAGTGATGGTTAAACAAGTTTTTCTACACGGCGACAAGTCTATCTCTGTGTTGGCCAAAACAGAAAGTGTTTTTTTTTTCACCTGTGCAATTTATAACTAACGAACTGCCATAATTTTTCAGTCAGTGATATAACATGATTCTCAAAATGGTGGAAAATCTATCACCATGCATGATCCTTGTATAACATTAAAGAAAGCTGACATAAGAAGATGTGTTGCAACGATTTGTAGCAACCATTGTCATTTTTAACAATTCCAAGTTTCGAAATTTCAAGGATATTTACCTATCTACCAGCGAAATAATAACTGATTAAGTACTGCGCAGTGGTCATAATATATCGATAAGCAATACAGCTCATCAACGGAAACCAACCATTTCCATTCATAAACATGCAGCAAGCGTCGTTTGTCACTGGATATAACATTCCACAGATGAAATATGTCTATATTGTCATCATGTCAAGCGGATGTTGCTGAAAGAAAAACAAAAAGCTGACATTTAAATACAAACTAGTTATTCAAGATACTGTAGGCGTACATTTATTAGCGCAACAAAAATTTAGCGCAAACGCAATTTTTGGTGAAATATCTAATTAATGCGTGGACGTGAATTAGCGCTCTCGCGAGACCGCTAATTTCTAATTTTAGCGCTGTCCGAGATGAGGCTCTCGGAGATTTACGGAGATTCACGAAGATTTTCGGAAGTGAACTTAACCGTCGGCAATTTTTATGTAATGTGTTTATACTCTTTTTAGCACCACATACCAAAGAGTGGGAAAAGTTTCAACTGATATGCAAAGATTTGTTCGATTTATTTGGTATGATGTTTAACCGTTTTTCAATACGAACGCTTCTGGATGCTGTCTTCACGTCGGGAAATGGGGAAATGCTCTACCTACTGAACTGACTAGGTGGTGTTTTAGTTTGTGATACAAAATGTTGCTACACACCATTTTCTTCCAATGTATTTTAACATGTTGATGACCAGTTTTTTGCACATGTAACGTCAACACTTTGGATGAAAAACAGATTGAAGGAGAGAAAACATTGTAATAAAAATCAAATGTAAAAAATAATTAGAGAAAAAGTGCATACACATTGGCATTGCAGATGAAAACAGCTGTTGGTGCAGTAATTAAAAGCTTCATATTATCAAGGCTGAAAATCTCTCAATTGAAATATTACTTTTGAATTTGAATTCTGAGAAGTAAACTGAAATTCAAGACGAAAACTCTCATGAATAATGCGAGGTATAATTACTAAAATGTTCCATCACGTCAATTAGTTTAAAATATTTAAGTTACTGAAAGTGAGACAGTGTCAGGGGATTTGCAATGTTTTCATCTTTTGTGACTTGTGTTTTGCAGGAGTGTTGGAAACAATACGCCGAGAAGTGATACAACTTGTCTGTGTCAAAATATGATGAATGTCATTTCCGCATGCGCATCATGCTTTCCATAAACTATACACTGAAGACTTAACCTCGTAAAGTATGTTTGTGATCTAGCGATCATGGAAATAACGAGGCTTTTTCAGTTATCACATTGTCTTCGTTTTGCTCGTACTTGTCTGTGGTGCCGGAGACATATATATTGAAAAAAACTTTTAAAACTGTACAAGATAGTTATTTATGACAGTGGTATGATCACTTTTGACAACCATATTTGCTTCAGTGACTCTAAATATCAGTTAACTTCAAATATATTACACATTCCATATAATGATAGTGATCACCAGAAGTTAGTCTACAGGTATAAAGCTTTTTGACTGTGAATAGATTACCGCCTATTCCTTTTGTGTTCAGCACTAGTTTATCGAAGATAAAGGTCACAGATTTCTTTTAAACTGGTTCCGATTAGCAAATGGGGATTCTTTGGCCCGATAGACAGGATTTTTTATAGAATTATTGCCTGCAATCTGCAGATAAATATGTCACTGTTGGGTCCATGATCAAGGTCTGTCCATTCTTGTTGCATAGTCACAGAGTACTAGTATATACAAAAACAATTTAATACCGCTATCAAAGGCACTCATATATAGTTTAATTTTAGGGTCTTGCTAGGCTTTTATTCCACAACTTGACTTTGCACTTTTTAAGACTGATAAATTGGTTTAATGTAGTGCATTAATAAGGAATATGCAAATAAAGTTTAGCAACATTCTTACATTTTACAATATAATACTTAAGCAAACTATATGTTTGGTAAGTACATTTTTGTACTTCCCAGGTCCTTTCTTTAATGTCTCATATGTAATAATATTAATCGCAATAGCACAAAAACAACAGAAAATACAGTAAAAAGTTCTATTTTTGGAAAGAAGAATACTAGTAATTACTGTGAAGTATGAAAGTAAATCCTAACCGGACTTCGAAAATTGCGAGCACCAGGAGGAGATTTCAGAAAGTGATAAAATTGCCCTGGATAAGATAGAGGTTGCCACCACACTCCTAAGTATCACACTATAAAAACGAATATAACAAAATGTTTAATATAGTATCTAGTGTAAATTGAAACCCAATAGATACTGCGATTTTCATAATAATAAAAACGGTCTGTTTGATGTTATTCAAGCCTACCCGTACTTAGATGTTAGTGTTGGGTACCTTTCGGAAACACTTTGTCCAGGTTGGTCAACCCAGGAGACTTTTAGATATCGTACACACGATTCAGGTAGCATTTTGCCTATATTTCCTTATTACTTGACGGATTTTCTTAGGGTAAGGAGCGTCGAAGACAGAAAAATGAATGCTTTCTTCCGCTCAAAATATCTACAATCAGTCCTCAATACTTTTCTCAAACACTTCGCCTAACTATAAAACTGTGTACGTTATTTACTCAGTTTTTTTTTCAGTAAGTCCTCGAAAAGCAGTTGGGCGAAGTGTTTGAGGAAAGTCGCTAAGAGCTGGTGACAGATGTTTTGTGTGGATGAAAGCATTCATTTTGCTGTCTTCGACATTATTTTATGAAAATTCGACAAGTAATAAGGAAAATATAGGCAAAATGTTACCTGAATAGAGACGTTTTCTTCATGTGTACGGTATCCAAAAGTCACATGGGTTGACCACCCTGTTAAGCCAGTGCTAGGAGAGTGGACGTAGTGGTCCAGTGGTATCACTGTTTGACTACAAAACCAAGGGTCGTGACTTCGAGCCCCCGCTCCTCCAACTAAAATTACTAACATTGGGATAAGAGGTGTACGGGTGCTTTACGCCTGGCACGCTAAAGAACCAGGAGAGCTTCTGGAATTGGAGCGCCTTCTGTATCTTGCACTATCCTCCTACTATAAATAAGCTTACATACACACACACGCCAGTGCTAGGGGACATGAGAGGTGTTGCATACTTCATTACCTGTCGTTAATTCAGCCCAATCTTTAACCATACAGTCACAGATTTATTAATCATCACTACTGCAGTACTGAAGTGCCGTGTGCGGGCTGTAGAAGTATCCCCATTACCTATCATACACCGACTCAATAGCTCCGAATCTGTTGTTATTTTGCCAGATCGCGATAAAGGATTGTCTCCAGAAAGGTTCTTTGTATTCCTCATCCCCTTGACACAATTTAATGAAACTTCACACAAGTGATCAGTAACAACAATAGTTGTGCATGGTGCATGTTAGGTTCTTTCAGAAAAAGAACTGCAGAGTTACGGGACTTTGTTTTTTGTTACTATGCTACATACACAGTCTGCATATGCAATCTTGTGCGCGCCTAATCTCCTGAACCAATGCACACAATTTAATGAAACTTCTACACAAGTGATCAGTACCAACCCTAGTTGTGCAAGGTGCATGTTACGTTTCTTTTGATACATATTCTGCCAATGTTATTGTGGACTTTGTTTTTTGTTATTTATTTTTATAATATCAATTAGAGTCTTCGTATGCAATCTTGTGCGCGCCTAGTCTCCCGAATCATTGCACACAATTTGATAAAACTTCACACAAGTAATCAGTACCAACCTTACTTGTGCATGGTGCATGTAAGGTTCTTTCAGAAAAATATTCTGCAGAGTTATGGGACTTTGATTTTTGTTACTATACTATATACATAGAGTCCATATACATACAGTTCACATAATTATGCAATCTTGTGTGCGTCAAATTGCAATGTACGGTGTCAGTGTGTGTTGGGGGGTGGGTACATTCATCACCTTCAGTGATAGCTCTAGTTTTATATACTTCATTAAAATTACCAGCGATGTATATGAAGCAAATGTAAATTTAAGAGATATGGAAATCAAATATATTAAAATATTTACGCCATTTCTTCTCAAAACAGCTTAACGTGCAATTAACTAAAACAGTAGATGTTGACTTACTTGTTCAGGTCAAGCCTATTTGATTTCCAGATCTTCGGAACAACCTCATCAAAATATTTTCCTCTTTCCTCGTAATCGTCGGCATATAACACTTTAGTTATAATTTTCCTGTTCCTTTTAAACTGTGAGTTTCACACCCTTAGGCGGGATAAAATGATGTTTGTTGTGTTTCATTCATTGTACATCTTAGTCCTTCCTCATCATTTAACTTGAACATTCCTGATTACACATTTATCAGAATAATGGTCTTGATAACATCTAAGCTAAGTTTGAAACTCAGTCATTTCGGATGAACAACTACGTAAGTCTGAATTTAAGCACAACCTTGTGTATGCAATACATTTCATTCCATATACCGAAACTTAGAGGTCAATTTCGCATATGGGTCATGATTAGTCAATAATTAGGTCACTAAATACAAAAATAAAAATCCTGCTCACACTACAAAGGCAATGTTTTTTCTCCAATATTCATGAAACCCCATCAGACTGTCTGTTTGCAAGGGTCTACAACAATGACACCAGTATCGTTATATCATCTCCTGTTCTATCAGTACTACGTGTACTGCTTTGTTTGGCGCGAAGTTTCCTTTTGCTGCATCTTGCAGACACTTTCGTATTTGTCACATTCTTTAATGGGCCTTCTTATGTATAACCTGAACTATGTCGGTGTGCTTTTCAACACCAATAGACAGTAGGGAAAAAATGTGACTTTCCCACTACTGTGAGCACGTCGGTGACTTTCAAGCACTTCCATGGTGTAGTCTGACGCAGTAATGAGGATGTCAGCGTATGAACCCTGGGTCTAGATTAAGTGTCCTGTGATTGGTGAATTAATAACAAAAGTCGACGTGATTAAGGCATCATATTTCAAACTCGGAGAATCCAATTGCCCGCAACTTTCCGTTAATGGCCATAATATCAAATTTGATTTACAACAAGAATACTTCGGTATTGTCGTAAAAATCTCGTTTCGCCACATTAAAACAATACCGCCTTTCGGAAGATGGCTTTTTAAGCGACTTTGTCATACTTGATGTAAATGAGAGAAGCTGTGTCTCCAGAACTGTAGCTGTGCTATCAAATTGAAGTCTCCGTGGGGAATCGTTCAGACTGGCTAAGAAAATGATATTTGCGTCTAAAAACCATTTACGTCCTACATCTTCGCTCCACTGCGCGTTGTCGGTAATGTTAGGAGGGTTTCACTGAGTTGCTACAGACTTGAAATGGTTAATAAATCATGTAAGGCATTAAATGTCGGTTTCACGTTTGAGTCACCTCGTCTGTGTTCTGAAAGTTGGTGCCAGATTGATATTTTACAAGCTTTCTTGAAATATTACCAGAAAATCGTTTTATGGTCGGGACGGCATGCACACCATTTGTTGGAAATATTTTACCACGGTGTCTAGCAAAAAGTCACTTGATAATGTAACGATTTGCGCAGAGAATAGCCTATTATATTTCCATGCCAAAGAAATTTAATGTCTCCAAGAACGCATTTTGATTTAATCTTCACTGACGGCTTCGTTTTCTATTTCTCTTGTTCATTCTTTTTTATTGTTCAAACTATTAGGATTTATTTAAAGCATGGTCGCCAAGGAACGTGGTCGCTTTTCCAGGTTTGTCTTGCACTGATACCAGTTAAAGATTACCAGTTTGCATATATTACATGCTTGCTCTTACGTGTGGAAAGCTAATACATTCGATTATCTATGATTTTGTCGGTAAAATGGATTAACGATCAAACCACAACCCTACCCACCCATGTTATAACAGCTTCTCTGCACACCGTTCATTTTACCTCTAAAACGTAAAAGTACATAGTTTATAATCAAATAGAACATAATTATTATGAGTAAATTTTCAGCGTCACTATAACTTGTCAGAAGTCATATTACGATGTAATGAATAATGCATTTCAAACAGTTTTACTGGGCTCCTGAGTGACAAACATTTCAAGTTATTGATGACAGAAGATGCTATCTCAACCTTAAGTTAAGCAGTCACGGATATTTAATATCACTGCCTTAATTTACGCCGTAAAACTTTGATTGCTACGCTACTAAAACGGGGAAGATCAATCTCTTTAATTGTCCCTAAACACCGTAAGTTACCTCCCGAACAATCTGATAAGATAGGTGAAAGACAAGGTGAAACAATAATTATTTCAAATCATTTCTCGCACAACGAGCGCCATATTGGATTCTGCGAGTGTTTACCCCGCGGCACTGTAGTTACGATTGCGGTGCACGCAACAAGCGGACATTAAGACAGAGAAAACAGTGCTCTGGGACAATCTATAGTCAACAGATAGAAATCATACGGGAATGATTGATTCAAAGTGACATAATCCCTCGCGGTTCTCTTGCAGATGATGTCGTAAACAAAAGAACTTGCTTGAAAATAGCCTCACGATAGTATTTATCATCCTGGAGAGGTAGAAAATTAAAGTCAATTTATGTGACAACTTTCGTCTGAGAGTGAATAGTTCTGTGACATATTTCTCTTTTTGTCGTTCCTTTTGATTCGTTTCTCTTAATGTCTGTAGAGCCAAAACATTAAAAAGTGTTACTTCAATCAATTACAAATTGTAACGGCCTGTAAAAAATGATGTACATTTTGTATTCTGATGCAAGTACATATATATAATTGTACTTTTATAAAGTAATGATAGAAAAACATGTGTTATTTGATATGCCATTTTTGACTATTAAACTGTTCATGGATCTAGTGCTTCAGAGTTGCAATTATTTCTATATAAACATGAAACAGAAGAATTCAGATGTTCCTACGCAATGCAGCAAAGACTGACAAAAATGCTACAATATTAATATGATATGAATATATACAATGCTGCAATAGAAAGTATGCAATGGGGTTTCCTCCCAAAATTTTAATTTATAAAATCAAACTGTATTACGCTTTGCACCGTACATTGAAGTATTTTACTGACTTTAACGTGGATATATCTGTTTTTTTTGAAAACTGGTTATGTTTATGTAGTCGTTGCTACTCGAGAAACACCGTTGTTGAAATAAAAAATTGCAAACCAATAATTACTCTTTAGCCGGCACGTATGGTCAAAACGTTGACGTATTATTGCTTGCGTTAACACTAGAGGTGGTAAGACAAATATTACTTATAAATGGCCAAATGTAACAACAAATAAAAACAAATACATCCGTAAGAGAAACTATTTGTTCCAAACGTGATATTTACTAAATGCAGATTTCGAGGATACTACAGCTAACATTCCCTTTGGCAACCGGATATATATTGTACTTTTTAACAGAAATAGTATAATTCAAACTAGAGTCAGTGGAAAATATTTCAGAATATATTCAGTGAATATCTGAACAAATTGGGCTGACAGGCGTATATAATACAAAACGCTTGTCATCTTTTCAGAATTGCACACACTTACAAAATATGGAAAGTTCCATTAGAAGTTGAGCCAATTCATGGAAAGGGATTTTCCACAAAAAGGGATTTTACTTCAAGATATCAGGATTTATTTACAAATATATTGGTGACTACTGCACTTCCGCATATCGCTTCAGTGCTAAATTTTCTAAAGGAAGCGAATTTCAGCATAGAGCTCCAAGCTTCCATTTTCAGTTGTAATCAGCAATGTTGATGTATATTTCATCTGTAACATACAGTTTTGATACATATCGATGTACATTTCGTTTGTAATCTACAGTGTTAATTTATTTTTCATTTGTAATTTACAGTTTTGATGTATCTTTCATTTATAGTCTACATACCAGTACTTGATAATTTTATTTTCATTTATTTGTATCTTTCAGTTTAGATGTATATTTCATTTGTAATGTACAATCTTAATGCATTTTATTTTCGTTTATAATGTTTATTTTTGATGTATTTTCCATTTTGATGTGTTTTTGTTTGAAATCTGCAATCTTGATGTATTTCATTCCATTTTTATGTATATTGTCTTTGAAACATACAGTCTTAATGTACTTTAGTTTCATTTATAATTTTCAGCTTTGGTATATATTTCATATTGATGTATTTTATTTTCGTTTGTAATTTTAAGTATTGATACATTTTTCATTTATGATATATAGTTTTATGTTCCTGTATATTTCATTGTAACTTTCAGTTTTGGTATACTTTTCAAATTGTAATCTAGAGTTATTGATCAATTTTTGTTCATTTATAACTTTGGGTTTTGTTGTATTTTGGTACTTTCAGTTTTTGTGCAGTTTTCACTGGTACTTTCAGTTATTGATATATTTTTCATTGATAAAGACACAGACTGCAAGCACACTCGTTTTCCAGTATATATATACCGGTATTTCACACCCATTTCCGTCAGTACCTATTTTCCTTTTCAGTTATTTATTTCCTTTTAAATGAACAAATGTTTAATACAAATGTATATGTACTGATTAATGCAATATGTAATACACTGACTATACATTGATAAAGGATATACTGATAAAGACTAATTTCGAAGAATTACAGATAAATAATTCCGATACAAAAAGATTTAAATGGTTTGACATTACATCTCAAGAATTTTATGTGTCATTCAGAGAATATTATTCTACCAAATAAGGCACTTGTAAATGTTCAGTGCATCAACAGCAAAGAAACTGTTTTGCTTTGAACCATAATGGTGCTCTCACAGTGTCCAATCTTTAGTTTGAGAAATCGGATCAGTATCATATGATCTAGGATCAAAATGAGCGGGCGGCTTTGACGACTTTTTATAAGATTGTTTTATTCTGAAGTTTAGGATGACATACAACGTTAGCTGCGAAGTACTCGTTGCTTTCTAATTTATGGTAAATA
The DNA here is from genome assembly GCF_021730395.1 of Mercenaria mercenaria. Taxonomy (NCBI): domain Eukaryota; kingdom Metazoa; phylum Mollusca; class Bivalvia; order Venerida; family Veneridae; genus Mercenaria; species Mercenaria mercenaria. The sequence goes on along the minus strand of NC_069361.1, from coordinate 109,816,124 downwards.
TAATCATTCGAAAGACCATAAGAAAACAGGTAAACAAGGACGTATACTCAGAAAAAAATGATAATATTGAATACCCTTTCAGGCAATTCAGGAACACCTTGTTACATGTTTGTCATTTTGAACGAATTCAATTACTTAGAAAACTTCGATAAGTCAATTCCTGACCTAACTTGCCGGTAACGTAGGAGCTAGCGACTGCAAAATGCAGTAACGCAGGAGCGCCGGATTTTTCTGTGCATGTTTTCATCAATTTCAAGGGATGTGCAACTTTCTTCATTAAATTAATCCATCAAAAACATTGATAAGTATTGCCTACAGTTAACATCTCAGCAGAAACAGCAGTTTATGGCTTATACTTTAGTAAATCATTCATGAATAATATGCTACTTCAGACGAACGAAACCCTGGGTAAATTAGCACATGGATAAGAAAAGGCAGGGATCGCTTGTGGTTCGTTCTACTCAGTTTTAAACTGACTCTCCAATACAAAATTATATACTAGTACTTCGTGAGAGGACCTAAACTTATCTATCACAGTTCCATAATGATAAATTCTCCTTTACTTGTTTTACAATGTGTTCTTTTGAGAAGACTCTCAGAACGTCGAGCATGTTGTTGTTCCATAGGTCTTTTTTTATGAAACACTCATTCCTAGCAGACACTACTTTAATTAATACATGACAGATATACAAAAAAAATCGGTGAAACTGTTTACTTTACATATTAACTATAAAATTACTGCCCAGGCTCCAATTACGACTATAACCAATTCAAATTATCATTTCTGTGACACTACTCTGGTATATGTCCCAACCTTATAATTATTAAAATAAACAGCAATAATACTTTTTAAAAGGCAATATACATGAAAGTGTATTTTTCCTCCTGCGAAAACCTTTCCATTAGGTTATCATGATGTAACCCACCGAGCTTGCTTTTGAGGTAGACTGTGGTTATGCTTAATGTGGAATTAAGCTTTGTGTTATGCTTCGGCAACTATAACCTAGTTCTGGTCCGTAGTGTAAGAACTATAGATGGCTATGTTCTAGAGAAAGTGTAGAACGGATTGGATATCAGCTGATTAAATCAGTGTATTTTATAGTAACTCATGCCTTTATCCCTACTATTGCACTGAGATTCAGCAGGATAAAGTAACATCATGTTCATGAATGCTGTCCTGAAAAATAAGCCACACAGTGCATTTTTTGGCTAGCAAGTTAAGTACAGTCAACGCTAATAAATGTTTTAAGTGATAAATTCAATGAATAAGTTAATAATTTATCTTGAAAAAGGATGGAAACGGCCAAAGAAAATGAAATCCGTTGCTCCTGTCTAACTGCATTTAGCACTTGCAGATTCTGCAGCCCCTACATTACTAATCAGTTCGATCAGGAATTAGCTTTTATCGACCTTCCAAGAAATTGAATTCATCATGTGTGCTAAAAACATGATACAGGAATCTTTCGGTGATATTCTGGAAGTATTAATATTATATTTTGCTGGAATAATAGTAATGCTTCCTCTCTAAGCATACTGCCTTGTTTACCTCTATTTTCGCATGGTGCTCAGATTTACAAGAAATTCAATAGCAACGATTATTAAACAATTATGGGAGTATATTTTAAGCTATATCTCATTATTGACAAAAATTTCTAAATGCCAGAAAAGAATTTTCTCAATCAGAATCGTAAAATCCTCTATCATACGTTAATGGTCCGATTTCTTAAAGTAACGATTGGACACGGTGACATTGGCATGGTAACCAGGGATGAATTAGTTCCATCAATAAAGAATTCCATAAGCTCTAAAATAAATGTGCGGAGACGTCTCAAATAAATTGATGTTATACTTAAAACTTATTTCATTTTTTTTTTGACACTGACATTAATTGAAATCTTAAAATTAAAAGCATGTGAAATCTTCATACAGATGACAGATTTAAATTATCAAGTAAGACAGAAGTGTCAAATATATCTGTTGCAATTACAGATACCCATTGGATTATTAAAATGAAAAAAAATGTCAGAAGATGTTCTAATATATATTTGATAATTAAACTGGCTAGAATCCATACTTTTAGTATGCTAGCGTACTAAAGAGAGTTTGCAACCTATTTAAAAAGCACCAAATAATATGAAATATATTAGTAGTAATAATGTCAAGCCCTTAGAGTGTGTTAGGTCCTTTTAATAAAACACTTCAATATCTTAATTTCGTGTCCTGCATTTAGAGTACTTAATTAAAACTAATGGCTAATAGAAAAAAATGTTTTATATTGAATGTATCCGTTCCTATCTATCATTGGTCGAATATTACTCATTTTTAATCATAGACATTCAAAAGAAAATGAAATTGTAACTGTTGCACAGATTATGGTGTGATTTTTTATATATCTTAACTTTTTATTTAAAACGTTTTACGTAAGTATTCTAAAATTTTCTTCCTTGCCGAACTTAAAGAGCTATGGGAAGGTATATGGGGGTGGGGGGGGGGCTGGGGGCGGGGCGGTGGTGACTACGATACCACGAGTTCGTTCCGCAGGTCAATGAAATGGACTAGACAACCAGTATTTATTGCTCAGGATTGTGCATAAAACTCTTTTCATTTTTTATTTCCAGTATCGGTCTTTGTTCTTTTGCAGAAGGTTATTTAGATTATTCCCCGGATTTAACAATTTAACGGTCATGATCATTTCAACAAATGGTTAGAAATTATTAATTTTTCTTTAATATCGCCCACGAACACGTTTATAAAAACTGACAAAACGTTACAGAACATGCAATTTAGAAAATATCGAACTTGATCATATTTGAATAGATGATCCCCGGTGTCGTCAGTAAATCATAGCACATCAGTAAATCATAGTGAAATTACATGCTTGTAGATTACATCGGAGATTATTCAAAACCATAGAGATTCACTGGAAATTGTTTTTAATTCTATTCTTTTGACGATGTTGGTAATCTTGTTAACACGGGCACAGTGGAAACTAACACCGCAGATCAATTATAGAGATAAACTGCTTTAGATGAATCTATAAAGAGACAAAGACTTGTTCTTGCCGGTGAAGACAATAGTCTTTCCCCGGACAAAAGAATGTAAAATTAACTAAAATTCAGGTACAATGCTTCTTCGATCTGTTGAACAATTGGAATAAATCTTTTAACAATATATAGAAAGCTAGGAGACAAAACAAACCAAGATGCATTAGGGAAACTCAGCTTCTCTTATTCAACAGCATTCATGCATAGAAATTTCTGACAAGCGCTGTTCTTTCTTTATACATTAATAATTGTGTTTCTGAAAGTGTTTACTTAAGAAAATGGAAAGCGAAGTAATTCATTTCCACATCAAAAGGACTAGGGTATTGATTTTTGCAACTCTGACTGTATCTTTGAAGGAAATCAGCTTCTCTTGTTATTACAACATAAAAACAAAAGCTTAGGAAAGAAAGCTTACACTGTGTACACACAGATATTTAGTCAGGAAATTGGAAGATTTACGTACTTTTGCGATATTTCTGATACAATTACAGCAGACAGCGGTGGCCTTTGTTACAAAAATTAAGCCACAAAAGGAAACCCAAAGCATCCAATAAATAAAACGAGAAAAAAAACGTGCAGAAACTACAAGAGAAACAGTTTTGAAGAGGTCATTATTGTTTCGAAAATATTTTTGGGCATAGTTGTAAATTATCTCTTATCTTTTTGAGAATAAATTTGTTGCCCGTTTTATTTTGACTTTCTGTACTTTTTTATGAAGGTGCAGTTTTTATAAAATACTTCATTGAAAACATGTAAACAGTTAAGAGTTAGAAGTTCGTACATTCGCACAGATATTCAAAATGATATCGATTTAAGATATTTCAGACCTTTATTTCATAATTTTTATGCTCCACATTTTTTTCCGTGTCAGTTATTCTTTTAATAAAAACTTCTAATATAGCAAGTGTTAAAATGAGACACGCACTATGTATGCAATAACTCGTCACCCAATCCTATTGCCAGTTCAATAATATGTTATTATATTTTGTATCATTTTTGTATTTGTATATTGAACAATAATTAAGGAACTGATTTTTTATCTCGTTTAGAGGGCATTGTAGACAAAATAATGCACATAAATAGAAGTTCGACACATCCCCTATACTGTAACTGGATCGTGTTCTCGGGAAGGTTAGAAAGCCAATAAAAACTGCTCAGAACAACGTCTTAAGATGTAAAGAAAACCCATTAAATGGTTGTGATTCGCCAATGAGAAATGGAGAGGCTGATACAGGAAAAGCTCCAATCAGGTGGCGTTTGTGCACAAAAGTATTTAGCTCATCTTGAGATTCACCTTCATTTCATTGGCAAAGAGCTCTTTAATCCCTGCAGTTTTCGGGTGTTCGTCTGTATGAATGACACTGTCGTTACATCAAAACAGGAAACCCTATCTTTCTTTTAAAACTGTTCTGTAATTTGAACTTGGAAAATATGTCGCATCAGTTCAAAGGTATATATATATTATTCTGTGTAAAAAAAAGTTAACATGAATCGTGCATACATACATAATGTTTAACTAATGTAAACACTAAAAGATTGTCTCACGTGATTATTTCTAGTTCATGACTACCAAGTCCTCTGTTTTTGTCCTCGTTTTACAGTATTCGGCGGCGTAGTTATATTCATTTTTCTTGACTCTTCTGTAAAAGTACGGCTCCCTTCTGTTTAAAACTGTTTATCTAGAATAAGCAAATAATCGAGACCTTTATGTGACTTGTTTGTCCTCTGAATTACCTCGGTTCACAGTCCAGATTCTCAGTCTGAACCACGAGCGAGTTAAATATCAACGCATTTAAATGATTAAACTGCGTGGTAACTCAGACTGCAAAGCACAATACTTTTGTATGTTTTCGTTCTTACAGGGCTGCGCCTTCGTGAAATTATTACGCCCGACGTATAACCGCCCATCGTATAAATAGTGATAAAGCACTGTTTTGCTATAAATTATTTCTTAAATCTTAGATTTGAGAAACACACAAATAGATATCATTGACCTTTGTCCGCAAGGTATTATGACCAAAACAAAATGTTGTAAAACATCTACGGCAGCACCATCAAAATCTTGTTGATTCTTTTAAAGATCGTTAAAATGTCAGAGAAAAGGGAGTTTATTCTATCAATTAAAGAACCGTGAACAAAACCCTAACAGTCGTATAGAAATAAACGGAAATCTGTCTTTTGTCGACAAGATGGCAAAATGTAGGGATCGAATCTCCAATAATTATAACAATTACCGTTTAAATTGACATTTAAAAAGTCCCCCACCAGAAGGGATTGACATTTAAGTGGAGAAAAAAGATTGCGGTTTTCAAAAAGGTCGTTCTTAGAGAAGCATCGTTGAGATTGTACATAATTACTACGCTAAGACTAAACTTTGCGACCAACAAGCACCAAGATCATTGCACGTCCATAATGTTCGTTTATCCCCACATCAATACTGTAGGCCCCTACTTTTATCAATTTCAGCGATAAGTGAGCAGTATGGATCCAGATCAGACTGCATGGATGTGCAGGCTGACCTGGATCCATACTGGTCGCTAAATCCAAACCTTGGTTTTCTCACAGCGGCGCTCATATGGCTCTCAACATATTTTCAGCACTATTACCGAGTCAATTTATCTAAAAGTAGGCCTACATAGACATATTAGTAAAAGTATATACACTGGTACTGTAGTTAAGAAAGAATAACTTTTACCTAATATCAGGCGTTTACGAGGAGGTGATTTTTTTTTTATATAAAACTAACGCAAAATGTTTAGTGTGGCGTAAATAAGTGTGCAGAAGTGCATTTCGAGGGCTTAGCGCAAAACTACTGTATCTTGTTCTTTATTTATATACAGTTACAATAGTTTTGCACCAAGCCCACGATTTATTTTCGTGAACATTTTGGAAGACCTGCTAATCTAGTGGCGTGGACCAGTCCAACAAAATGTGTTATTTCTTCATAGAGCAATTTTTATTTCATTAATAAATAAAAATTAGCTCCAAAGCACAAAGACTATTCAATGATTAATATATATAATGTTACTTATACTAAACTGTAAAAATAAATGAATACAAAAAAAAAAAGCAAATGAACTGATATTACACAAGTTCAATATTCATTTGTAATGAAAGAAAAATGCTTGTGAATATAATAAGCCAAAAACTTTTTGCTATAATTTATAGCTTAATACCATGTGACCCCCAACATTTCAAGTTGTTAGTTTCCGTCACCAACAAAAGAACCGTAATTTCCTACTACATGTATTTTTTTAAGTCTGAGATAAGTCGTCATTTTCATTCCAATTTGAATTATAAGCAATTTTGTTGCCATTACGCGGGATGAATATTTCTACAGGTGTAAACACGAAAAAATGTAATTAAGCGCTGTGTCATTATTCTCTACTTATTTTCACATAAGGCTTTTAATACAAGGCCTTTACGACATTCATTAAAAGATACCGCGGCGATTAATTTCCGAGTTAATAATATTAATTCCATGTGGACTTCTTATATATCCTTATAAGTCGAAAACTGGAGGAAATGTCGATTTCATCAAAGAATTCATATTAATTTCTACAAATCAAATAAGACAATAGCTTCTTATTAATTGCTCGAAAAATGATTAAAACTAGAAATGATAAGAAATCAAATATTATTGTTTTCTATATGTTTGCTCCCAAGAGAATGTGAGGGAGAAATGGATATATGCATCATACGAGAAACATTTCCTTTTAAAGTTTCTTAGAAAAGTCTGTTCGTTCCGTCAGAAATAATTCTATATTCTTCTAAACAGCTTAAATTTCTTGTAAGAAAACTAAATGCTTGTTCGTCTTTTCAAAGGCGTTTCGTGCACTTTACTTTAAAAACTTCCGCACAATACAATATGCTCGTTGATACACAATGCTAAGAAGCTCTAAGCTTGTTTATTAATGAGCTGCACCATGAGAAAACCAACATAGTGCATTTGCGACCAGAATGGATCCAGACCAGCCTGCGCATCCGCGCGGTCTGATCAGGATCCATGCTGTTCGCTAACAGTTTCTCTAATTGCAATAGGCTTTGAAATTGAACAACATGGATCCTGACCAGACTGCGCCGATGCGCAGGCTGGTCTGGATCCATGCTGGTCGCAAATGCACTATGTTGGTTTGTTACATTTGCGCCTTATTGGATTTTTTTACAAGTACTTACAAATATATGCCCTTTTAGTTACTCTCTAGTTACTTACGAGTCCTAGTTACACATATGTCTCCCACATACGAATAATGCTTTACTTTTCGTTTGAGTAATTTGATTAAATATGAACAATCAATCATGCTCTGCACCAGGACTGACAGTGACAATATTACTTTCCCACTTAAAGCCATGTGATTTTATATAATTCCCTATAACTCGGAGATGAAACTGTTGATAAAAACTCCTGTAGAAGGACGCATTAATATAAATCACTCTAATTCAATAGATAGCATAATTCCCATCACTTGAAAGTTGCCCTTTTTTAAATTTTAATATTCTTTGTCCCCCCTAAAGACGTGCTTTGTAGCTCCCTAAAATCTGATAAACAACTCATACTGTTTGATATCGAAATGATGCAAAAACTCTCTTTTTCAATTCGTTTAATTAAAACACCCACTATAATCGCGTAATCAGGATTTTTCATGATTTTGGCTAAGGATATTCATATCAGTACGTCTTGTAAAAATTGAGAAAATTACCTCATAAAGGACAGCTGAGCATGATCAGATAATACAGTTGTAACCATTTTTGCAAATATTGCTAATGCATTTCAGTTTATTTAATTATATCAAATTTTCTTTCTGATATCATAAATTATCAATCTGGAAATTAAAGCGGAAAATAGAGTCACTGAACACCAAGGATACAGAACACCTGTCTATCTGCTACTCTGTATACGCCTATGTCTATTTACGTAAGGCTTAAATGCGAGTATCGTATCCTTAACCATGTAATAGATGTACATACCGAAATAATTTTATAGCTTCCTATAGTAATTCAACTGTTAACTTGGAGTCCGTTCATGATTCAACCATATGTGTAATAGAGTTCCGCTTAAGCCGGTGCTAGGAGGAGTGAGAGGTGTTGTACATTCCATTACCTCCCATAAACAGACTCAGTCAAACCGAGTCTGCTATTATTCTTCTTGGTTACATTATTTGCTTCCAAAGAACTTTTTACAGATTTTATTGAATATATTTGCAGTTCGGCATATCGTATTCTGTGTACCGATCTGAGGTACTTAATATTTAACAATTCTTTCATGATTAATGAAATAAATGACAGGAAACGGTATAAGCAAATCAAATTAAAACATAGGTCAACGAAACAAAAGCCTCTCTCACTACACAACAGCCCCTCATATCATCAACGCAAACCTGAGCAAAATAACGTAAAGATATTTCGTATTTCGTGTGAAGCAATTTATCTATGAGGAACTGGCAAACAATTAAATTAAACCAAGACAAGACCAAAGAAATTACACATTTCTGTTATACATATTTTTTTCTATTAAAGTAAAATTTAATAAATACTTAAATACTGTCTATAAATGGTGTTAACCCAATTCTTAAAAAACAAAGTAAACCCAAAACAGAGTTGCAGATAAATAAATTGTTGATAAGCGATGTAAAACAAACAAAAAATGCAATATATACTGGGTATACCAATTATTCAGTGGAGTCTATTTATAACAAAATGATTGTATGAAAAGATAAATATTATTCTGTTTAATTAATGTATATTTTAGCTTTAGACTTTTGGAAAAAAATCGTCAAAACACCAGGTAAAAGTTCCACTTTTGTCGTTCAAAGAACAGAGGTAGGGAATTTTAGCATAAATAATGAGAGAAAAAAATGTAAAGCACTTTTCATGTTAAGGAGGTAGGATACCTTGTTACAAGGGTAAATTCAAATTAGTTGAACCGCAGCATGATTTTGTATTTCGTGTAATATGAAGTTTTAACTGCTACAATCTCAATTTCGTTTGTCTCTGTCCCTTCAAGTTCAATTTTTATCCAGGTTTGAAGAACATGACCCTCCAAAGGTATTTCATATTGAAAGAAGAAGGAAAATACGGATATTTAACACTTTTCAGCGCAATTTAGTTTCATTGATATCCGTAGAAATCTGCATAATTGATAATTTTACTGGTATGCACGTTATCTTTCTAATATAAGCTTAAAATGTATATGTCGCGGGGCTCGTGTTTCCATGGTAACGCATTTTCTCTCATTTTTAAACAACTATGTATAAAAAATAGGGGTTTTCGACGGCTTCAGTGCCATTCTGTTAATGACCAACATGAAATATTTGGGTAATATTATTAGCAAAATACCAAGCACTTTACATGGTACCCTATTTTTCTTAAATTTTAAAGTAACCATGGCAACAGAGATGTTTAAAATAGCTTATATCTTGCTGTTTGTCGTAATTTCTTTAAAAAAAATATTGAATAAGATTATCTTTCTAGTTGATGTAGCTTTAAAACATATTATTTCTAACGTAGGTTACATTTTCGTGTTATTTGCATTTATTCAAACAAATTTCACAGCTTAGAATACGTACAGCAGTACCCCTCGTCTGCCATTTTTCATGAAAAAATCGTTCAGCGTGCTGCTATTATTCTCATGGATATTGTTGAAATGAAAATAAAAAGCCGAAGCTGTGTTTCTTAAATAGACCAGTGTCAACGCTTTTTAATTTTACATTTAGATACATAGGTCACGGGCTTCGTTTCCATGGTAACATCAATTCAATTCAAGAAACCACAATTTTCTACTGAAATCTGAACAATTTTAGATCTTAGTTTTAGTATGTAAGTAACAAATTATCAATGGAACCTGAAAAATAGGTATTACAAATCAAACTGCAAGCTTTTTTATTGAAAATGGCCGTAACAAGTAACTTTTCACCCAACTATATTCCAAATAACATTGGTTGCCATCATCCATTTTCTTACATTCCGCATAACATTTCAATATAACTACATAAAAGAAGCAAAATATTGATTATTATTCAGATCAAAAGACTCATAAAAATATTTCAGCAAATAATGGTTATTTGAAAATAGTAAAAATAAAGAAAATGTACAGAATTATGTACTTTCAAGATAAAAGCTATTAATTTTGCGCGGTAACTGACACGTAACGTCATGACGTCAATGACGTCATTTTAAGGCAACATTGTTTTGAAGCGTTTCTGCGGCAATTTATTCATTATTTCTGCATTATTAAACCATAAAGCATCAGATCGAAGACAAATTCATGATTTGTTTTCAGAAGAATGAATATACAAACACATTTAGTTTGTCGTAAACGTCGTCGTAAATCGTCACATTAACTTCCGGTTGGACATGCGCACATACAAATATAAAGGTAACCTACCTCCTTAAGTGTCAAAACAGGACATTCGCGGTAATATGTATATCCCGGTAATTGGTGTATACAAGGTATACTTTGTTACCCAGTAAGACAGTGTTGGTAAACAACGTTAAGCCAAACATAATTGTTGATAAACAGCGTAAAACGCAACAAACACAAATCAGCAAGAAGAAATGTTGTACATGTATTTTTTATTTTTATTATTATTATTATTATTATTATTATTTTACGATAAGCGGCATTAATAAAAATGCAAAAGCTATGGAAATGACAGAGATTTGTGTGTCTTATTTTAAACAAAGCCCATAAAAAAGAAGAAAAAAATGAATTCATGATTCATTTAAAACTCATTCATTACACTGTACACCTGTTCGTCAAATGTCAATGCAAAAATATAGGATTTTTTCCCCATTTTTTTCCCTTGATATTTACAAGATCTCGACATCCTACTAAATAAGCACATAAAGTGAAAGTTTGATAAATGGATTGCTAAGTAGTTAAGATCCAACACAAGCAACATGTTTTGTACAGTAACCTAAGAACGATATTAACATCAGCAATAAAATTAAAATCAGTTGCCTCCCTCCTATGATACATGTGCTGCGATTCAACCTCGTTCACAAAGAAATAAACAAAACGAATTTTTTCAACAACAAAAAATGTCATAATCGGCAATCAAAATTTCAAAAAGGACGTCTAGTAATAGCTAAAACTCTTTTTTTTTCATGGTACAGATCATACATAAAAACAGAAACTGTATCTTATCGGAAAACGAACGGCCGTGTCTTTTTTATTGTACAGACCAATCGTCGAAAATCAAATTTGCAGATACAATATTGTTTTACTTAGCTATCTGAACTGTAATATAAGGACTGAATGTTATTTCTTGTGCATTAATACGGGTATAAACCACAATGGAACTTCTGGCAAACCAGCCGAGAATCCCCAGCGCGATTCAAAGATTTTCCAGAAGTCCCAGTGTGGTTTATACCCGTATAAACACACAAGGACTACTGCTGAATCCACATCAAATAAACATCTTTCATTTATTGCACCTTTTTCTGTTCTTGTTACTAGTAATATCTGGTACTGCAGTCAAACCACCCTCTTGCACTTCGAATTTCTGCATTTACTCTTTTGCACTCGAGCTCTCTACATTCACTCTCTTGCACTCTGACTCTCTACATACATTCGTCTTGTAGGAGAAGTAAATAAACTGAGTCAGAGTGCAAGAGGAGTTAATGTATTGGGTCAGAGTGCAAGAGGAGAAATGCCTGAATGTAAGAGGGTGAGATAGTCAAAGTTCAAGAGAGCGAATGTAGAGAGTCAGAGTGCAAGAGGAGTGAATGTAGAGTCAGAGTGCAAGAGGAATGAATATAGAGAGTCAGAGTGCAAGAGGAGTGAAGGTAGAGAGTCAGAGTGCAAGAGAGTAAATGTAGAGAGTCAGAGTGCAAGAGGAGTGAATGTAGAGTCAGAGTGCAGGAGGAGTGAATATAGAGAGTCAGAGTGCAAGAGGAGTGAATGTAGAGAGTCAGAGTGCAAGTGAGTGAATGTAGAGAGTCAGAGTGCAAGAGGAGTGAATGTAGAGAGTCAGGGTGCAAGACGAATGAATGTAGAGAGTCAGAGTGTCAGAGAGTGAATGTAGAGAGTCAGGGTGCAAGAGGAGTGAATGTAGAGAGTCAGAGTGCAAGGGAGTAAATGTTGAGAGTCAGAGTGCAAGGGAGTGAATATAGAGAGTCAGAGTGTCAGAGAGTAAATGTTGAGAGTCAGAGTGCAAGAGGAGTGAATGTAGAGAGTCAGAGTGCAAGAGAGTAAATGTTGAGAGTCAGAGTGCAAGGGAGTGAATGTAGAGAGTCAGAGTGCAAGAGAGTAAATGTTGAGAGTCAGAGTGCAAGAGGAATGAATGTAGAGAGTCAGAGTGCAAGAGAGTAAATGTTGAGAGTCAGAGTGCAAGGGAGTGAATGTAGAGAGTTAGGGTGCAAGACGAATGAATGTAGAGAGTCAGTGTGTCAGAGAGTGAATGTAGAGAGTCAGAGTGCAAGAGAAATGAATGTAGAGAGTAAGAGTGCAAGAGAGTGAATGTAGAGATTCAGAGTGCAAGAGGAACGAATGTAGAGAGTAAGAGTGCAAGAGGAGTGAATGTAGAGAGTCAGCGTGCAAGAGAGTAAATGTAGAGAGTAAGAGTGCACGAGAGTGAATGTGGAGAGTCAGAGTGGAAGAGAGTGAATGTACAAAGTCAGAGTGCAAGGGGAATGAATGTAGAGAGTAAGAGTGCAAGAGAGTGAATGTAGAGAGTCAGAGTGCAAGGGGAATGAATGTAGAAATTCAGAGTTCAAGAGGAATGAATGTAGAGAGTCAGAGTGCAAGAGGAGTGAATGTAGAGAGTCAGAGTGCAAGAGGAATGAATGTAGAGAGTAAGAGTGCAAGAGGAGTGAATGTAGAGAGTCAGAGTGCAAGGGGAATGAATGTAGAGAGTAAGAGTGCAAGAGAGTGAATGTAGAGAGTCAGAGTGCAAGTGAGTGAATGTAGAGAGTAAGAGTGCAAGAGAGTGAATGTAGAGAGTCAGAGTGCAAGAGAGTGAATGTAGAGAGTCAGAGTGCAATGGGAATGAATGTAGAGAGTCAGAGTGCAAGGGGAATGAATGTAAAGAATAAGAGTGCAAGACGAATGAATGTAGAGAGTCAGAGTGCAAGGGGAATGAATGTAGAAAGTCAGAGTTCAAGAGGAATTTATGCAGAGAGTTAGAGTGCAAGAGGAATGAATGTAGAGAGTCAGAGTGCAAAAAGAGTAAATGTAGATGACTTCTGTTACAGTCTGATTTTCTACAGTCACTCCTCTCGCACTCTTGATTCTCTACAGTAACTCCTCTCACATTCTGACTCTCTATATACACTCCTCCTGCACTCTGGCTCTGTATTCACACTTGTTCTCTGACTACCTCACTCTCCTACATTCAGGCTATCTATATTTACTTTGCACCCCGTCTCTCTACATCCACCCTCTTGCATTATACCCCTCTTCGGGAATAATAAGGAACGGTATTAAGCTTGCAAAGGAGACTGCCCTCAAATTTATGTAGCCGATGACGTTGCAGTGTTCAGATGACGTCATATCATTATTTTTGGTTATTATTTCTAATTCTGAAGGTTTCAACCCAAAACATAAAAGAAAATGATAGTAATGATAGTGTTTAAATGTCGGAGTTGTTCTCCATTATATATTGCTGTCTTTGATATGTGTAATCAGGTATTGGCAGTACACCATCGGACTGGACTGCTTAACAACTTTTATTTTAAGATTTAACAAGAGTGCCAGAATGTCGCAATATACGCCCGTCATGTATATGTTACAGTAAAACATATTCTGTATAAGTTTGGTAGACAGTTAGCCCAAACAATGGCATATCCAATTCTAACAACCAGGTTAAAAGGTTTCAAGAATAAGCTATTTATAGTAGCAACAAAGGGAAGTAACTCCAAATTTGTTTTTCTAAGTCCACATAAAAACTCCTTACCAGGTGGAAATACCTTAAAATACACCTAAAATTTGAAAATAATATATATGTTGTACCACAGAAAAGTGGTCTTGGTTTTACCCTACGGTCAATTATAAAAAAAATACATTTCTAACTTATTTATAGTTCTAACAATAAAGGGAAGTTAATCCTACAAAAAAATCTAAGTCCTAACCAGGTAGCGATAGGTCAAATTACACCTAAAATTGGATGTAACATGCCTGTTGTACTACAGAAAAGTGGTCTCGATTTTTCTCTACGGCCAGTAATAACTTACAGTATAAGCTATTTATAGTAACAACAACGGGAAGTAATTCGAAACTAGAAATCTGTTTCTTGCACATGGCACTCCGTCTCATGACGGTGAATAAGTGTGCCAAGTTACATCAAAATCCCTCCATGCATGAAGAAGAAATGCTCTGGACAAAGTCATTTTTGAATCTGACCTTTGCCCTCTAAGTGTGACCTTGAACTTAGACCTAGGGACCTGGTTCTTGCGCTTGTCACTCCGTCTCATGATGGTGAACATTTGTGCCAAGTTACATCAAAATCCCTCCATGCACAAAGAAGAAATGCTCCGGACAAAGTTGTCATTCTTGTATCCTTTGACCTCAAAGTGTGACCTTGACATTAGACCTAGGGACCTGGTTCTTGCGCTTGTCACTCCGTCTAATGATGGTGAACATTTGTGCCAAGTTACATCAAAATCCCTCTATGCATGAAGAAAAAATGCTCCCAGACGGACGTAAAAAAGTAGCTGTTGTGTGTAAAAAAATTTAAACGACCTCACTGTGAATGAAGGGTGACCTATTTTGTGCTTGAGGGTGACTTACTGTATATGTATACATGTAATAGGCGACCTACTTACTTTACTCTGTGAGTAGAAGTGACCTAATGTCGTTGTATGGATGACCTACTGTGTTATAGGGATGAGACTAAGCATATGTTACTTAATGTAATCGGTACGTAAATTTCATTAGAGAAAGAAGAAAACTTTATTGACTCGAGTAATCTGCCAGCTGTTAGCTAAACCCGGTGGCATGCATACGTGTACGCAGATGTAAATTTATTGAAATCACCTACATTCGAAGAAATTTGTTTAGCTAATATTTCCTTGCTGCTGCTTCTTACCTTACTGAGAATGGTGGCAACGACGGGAGGCAACGACGTCAACATTAAATCGCCCCTATTGGATGTATACACGTATTGAGTGTACTACTGTAAAATCATAAAATTTCGTGGTTTTGGTCAAAACGGCAATTTCATGGGGATATGATTCGTGGATATCACTTCTGAACATAAAAATGAATGGGAATTTTACTTGTTCGTTGGGATCAAATTTCGTGGATTAACTCAACCACGAAATCCCCGAAAAGTAGTCCCCCACGAATAATAAATGTTAGGGTTAGGTTTAACGTAGGTTTAATAGTGTACATTCAATGCGTGCGTACACTCAATCCGGGAGATTTAATGCCGAGGCAACGACGGGCATATTACAAAAGGCGGAATGAGAAATAAAGGGAAATAACCATTGCAACACACACACACACACACACACACACACACACACACACACACACAAAGAAGTTTCTTCTAGATAATCTGTGATGTTGGCGACAATGCGTAGCAATGACAATGGCATACATGTAATTGTTTATACTTGAAGTTCCATTTGTATGAATGAGAAATAATATATGTGATCCAAACATTCTAATATATCAGGTAATAAGTTCAAGATAATTAAGCGAAAATAATCTTGAATCATCCTGAATCATTAAATATTCTTTTGAAACTTTTGTCAACACATATTGAAGGTGGTAACATAAAAATGCCGTATTTTTTAATACTACGGACTACTGCTGGCATTCCTATTCTATAAAGACAGTTTCCAAGAAAATTGACGCCTTGGACGCATAAAGTAAACACACGATAATTGCAAGAATTAAGATTGCAAGAAAGATAGAACAGAATGTTTTGCATATTAAATGTATTTCAAAGAAGAAAACTGAGCTTATCACCGCAATCACCATCATAAGTTACGGACCGAGACATTCCGAACAAACATCACAAATGGATTTTCACCATAAAGGAGGAACTTAATACACATAATTGTTTTCTTCCACATTTCAAACCAATTTTCTCTGCATTAAGGGTCTAGTGATGCTAAGAGTATCTAAGGAAATTAGAAATATAGGTTAATAAAAAAAATGTATCTGGTTTTTCTTACACGTTGTATGACGTTAAAACTATGACTGGCCTACTTTCATATTATTTTCTTTTTTTTGAAATTTAAATGCATGAATTAAACTGATACGTTTTAAATTGGAGAAAGTTCAAAGTACAAAGTATTCGTTATATTTGTTTTGAACGAGATTCTTTCAAAACAGAATAGTAAGAAAAAGATTGCAATCGTTATTTCCTTAAAAGAATTTTTCTTTCTTTCAATATTTAGTCGAAAAAAATTCTTCAAAATGGAAATATTTGTGCATAATGCAGTCACTTTCACGTGTCGTTTATTTCCTACTTTTAAAGCCTGACGAAGATGAGATATTCTTTGAAATTATTGTTCATCTTACTTCTCTAACAATACCGATCAATTATCTTTGCAATCATCAATCAATATCAAAACAAAGGACTGCTAAGGCGGCATCAAGTGACAATATCGATTAGTTTTCAGTAATCAAGCGGTGCCAGTACAATGCTTTAAGATCTGGCATTTTACTTAAGTACGCCATCGTATATATTTACACCTGAAGTCTTATTGTTTACACCCTCTTCGATTTCTAACCGTTTCCGTTGTGCCAGGATGCAAGTGTTTGCCTCCCTTCACGCCTGCGCAATGTCGTCACATGTAAGTCACGTGGCACTATTTAAGGCAAGATGGCAGTTTCCGGTAAAGAAAAACGCTTTAATAGTATTTTGTTCTGCCTTTTTGCAGGTGAAACCTATTATTGATTAAATGGAGGTGATATTGACCAGAATAAATGATTACAGAAGACGACAAAATTTCAAAGTAGGCAAACTGTTGGCAGTTTAGATTAAAGCTACAACCATCAGCTTGTTGCTGCTCTAAGCTTTTTCGAGTGAAACGGTATTTGAAATTTGCCTGGAATACAAATGTCAAAGATAAATACGAACTCCCATTCCGAAAAATATCTTGCACAAAACTACAAAAAGTAAACGCTCATTTCCTCCTCCAAACAATCTTTGAGATAAGAGTTACCAGTTTAATAGCTCTCGATTTTTCATTTTAAATGCGAGAAAGATCTTTTATTGTCACATGCCCCAGCAGATTTTCTTTCAACAAATTGTTACCTGTGTTCTAATGTTGACAAGTCGCTCCAACAATGGCCCAATATCCTGCCCGATATGTCTTTTACAGTGGAGATTGTATCGATTCAAATCGAAAGTAGAAATAAATTTCCGGTTCTTCCGGAAATCCATTGCGACACTTGCATTAGACAATGTCACTCCCTAGGTGACAATGTTTAATTAAAGCCCGTATGATGGCCGTGACAAATAGATTTATTCTGCAACAATGGGCATGAGAAAATATATACAGGTACTTCCATAATTCTAATGATACGGTTAAAGGTGCTCAATATTTTTGTCTGTGAATCAGTTTTCTGTCCACACTGTAACGGAGATATAAATATGGAAATTACTTTAGAATAAACGTAACGAAGAGTTTCTTAAAAGACATGATTTTTTTTCTCTTCTGCGAAATCATTTTATGTTACCAAAAATGCGTTTTCTGAAACAGACAAAAAATCAATTAATGATTTCACGCGCTTTATTTCTGGCCGCCGTTCTGACATCTAGAGCTCCCTAAATCGAACTTACAAGAAAAGTTCATTTCTGACTGCCTGTGAAAAGATATTGTCCTGATTATCCTCCGTGGTCGTGTTTGAAATCACTTGCCCCGCACCGCTGTGTGAAGAGATGCAGAATTGTTTCATGTGAAGGCCGATGGAGCCCGTGCCTAAATAATGTCCGGAATGCATATGAGTATTCCTCCGCTATTAGAAGCTGTTACAATAAGACCTTAAATCATATCTGTATGACTTAAATCCCAACAAAGCAAAAAAAAAGTGGTATTAAAAGATTGGAGAAATTTTTTTTATTAATATTTGAAAATAATTGATTTTGATTAATTTTCTACTCTGATGCATTTTTCTGTCGCTTATTTATTTCTGAAAATTTCTCTGTTCGGTGTATTCGGGAAGTTGTTGTTCAGTCTATCCTGGCTGGTGTTTGGTTGTGCGACGTTGTACTGTTCGATCTATTCTTAAAGGGTGTTCGGTTGTGTGGTGTTGAATATTTGCTCTATTATGGAATGTGTTCGGTTGTGTTGTGTTGTATTGTTTGGTCTATTCTAGAAGGTGTCTGGTTGTGTGATGTTGCATTGTTTGGTCTATCCTGGAAGGTGTTCGTTCGGTTGTGTGGTGTTGTATTGTTTGGTCTATTCTAGAAGGTGTTTGGTTGTGTGATGTTGCATTGTTTGGTCTATCCTGGAAGGTGTTCGTTCGGTTGTGTGGTGTTGAATTTTTGGTCTATTCTGGAAGGTGTCTGGTAGTGATATGTTGTATTGTTTGGTCTATTATGGAAGGTGTCTGGTTGTGTTGTGTTGTATTGTTTGTTCTATTCTGGAAGGTGTTTGGTTGTGTTGTGTTGTATTTTTTGTCTATTCTGGAAAGTGTTTGGTTGTGTGGTGATGAATCTTTGGTCTATTCTGGAAGGTGTTTGGTTGTGTAGTGTTGAATCTTTGGTCTATTTTGGAATGTGTTCGGTTGTGTTGTGTTGAATTGTTTGTTCTATTCTGAAAGGTGCTTGGTTGTGTTGTGTTGTGTTGTATTTTTGGTCTATTCTGGAAGGTATTCGTTCTGTTGTGTGGTGTTGAATTTTTTGTCTATTCTGGAAGGTGTCTGGTAGTGTTATGTTGTATTGTTTGGTCTATTATGGAAGGTGTCTGGTTGTGTTGTGTTGTATTGTTTGTTCTATTCTGGAAGGTGTTTGGTTCAGTTGTGTTGTACTGTTTGGTCTCTTCTGGAAGGTGTTTGGTTGTGTGGTGTTGAATCTTTGGTCTATTCTGGAAGGTGTCTGGTTGTGTTGTATTGTTTGGTCTATTCTGGAAGGTGTTTGGTTGTGATGTGTTGTATTTTTTGTCTATTCTGGAAAGTGTTTGGTTGTGTGGTGTTGAATCGTTGGTCTATTCTGGAAGGTTTTTGGTTTTGTAGTGTTGAATCTTTGGTCTATTTTGGAAGGTGTTTGGTTGTGTTGTATTGTATTTTTGGTATATTCTGGAAGGTGTTTGGTTGTGTGGTGTTTTATTGTTTAGTCTATTCTGGAAGGTGTCTGGTAGTGTTATGTTGTATTTTTTGTCTATTATGGAAGGTGTTTGGTTGTGTTGTGTTGTATTTCTGGGCTATTCTGGAAAGTGTTTAGTAGTGTGGTGTTGAATTGTTTGGTCTATTCTGGAAGGTGTTTGGTTGTGTTGTATTGTTTGGTCTATTCTGGAAGGTGTTTGGTTGTGTGGTGTTTTACTGTTTAGTCTATTCTGGAAGGTGTCTGGTAGTGTTATGTTGTATTTTTGGTCTATTATGGAAGGTGTTTGGTTGTGTTGTGTTGTATTTTTGGGCTATTCTGGAAGGTGTTTAGTAGTGTGGTGTTGAATTGTTTGGTCTATTCTGGAAGGTGTTCGGTTGTGTGGTGTTGTATTGTTTGGCCTATTCTGGAAAGTGTTTGGTTGTGTTGTGTTGTAATGTTTGGTCTATTCTGGAAGGTGTTTGGTTGTGTGATGTTTTATTGTTTGGTCTATTCTGGAACGTGTTTGGTTGTGTGATGTTGTAATGTTTGGTCTATTCTGGAAGGTGTTCGTTCATATAATGTTGTATTGTTTGGTCTATTCTAGAAGGTGTTTGGTTGTGTGGTTTTGTATTGTTTGGTCTATTCCGGAAGGTATTCGTTCGGTTGTGTAGTGTTGAATCTTTGCTCTATTCTGGAAGGTGTTTGGTTGTATTATGTTTTATTCTTTAGTCTATTCTGGAAGGTGTTTGGTTGTATTATGCTTTATTCTTTAGTCTATTCTGGCAGGTGTTTGGTTATGTGTTTTTGTATTGTTTGGTCTATTCTGGAAGGTGTTCGGTTAAGTGGTGTTGAATCTTTGGTCTATTGTGGAAGGTGTTTGGTTGTGTTGTTTTGCATTGTTTGGCATATTCTGGATTGTGTCTGGTTGTGTGGTTTTATATTGTTTGGTATATTCTAGAAGGTGTTTGGTTGTGTGGTTTTGTATTGTTTGTTTTATTCTGGAAGACGTATGGTTGTGTGTTTTGCATTGTTTGGTCATTTCTGGAAGGTGTTTCGTTGTGTGGTTTTGTATTGTTTGGTTTGTTCCGGAAGGTGTTCGTTCGATTGTATTTGGTTTTGTATTGTTTGGTCTATTCTGGTAGGTGTTTGGTTGTGTGGTTTTGTTGGTTTTGTATTGTTTGGTCTATTCTGGTAGGTGTTTGGTTGTGTGGTTTTGTATTGTTTGGTCTGTTTTGATAGGTGTTTGGTTGTGTGGTTTTGTTTGCTTTTCATGAGTAAGTTGTTCCCAATCTCTGACTAACTGCCAGTATTGCATTTTTGATAATAGACAAACAGTAGACAATCAGAAATAAAGAAGGACAAAAGTCCAACAAGAAAAGCTACAATTCAAAGAATGATGCCACCCATAACAGTCCCGAAAGGTCTTACATAAAGTTTAGTCCATTAAAGTGCCAGACTATTCAGAATGAAAGAAGCTGAAATATTTCATCAGAAATCGGCTGCGACTCTAGGTGGCGCATTTTTCTCCGACTGTTTCAGTGCTTAAACCAAGATAAAAGCTTCGAAAATCACACCTGCCTCAACTTGATCTGTGTAGCTCACTCAAAGGTCATCTTGAAGCTGGTGATTCTCGGCACAAGACTGTGACATAGGTACATGTTCACTATTTTACAGCCTTCTCAAGACGTTTGCACACATTAATTAACATCTGTGTTGTATACAAACACACGAGATATTTATGCATGGGTTCTGCATTAAATTCATATTAATCTTCAACGACTTAATAATTCCTTAATGGACTCGATACATCTGTAGAATCTGCAAATCGGAAAATAGGCTCGTGCCGTTTAGATGCTGCAAGAACAAAATTGTTTTATAAGAATGTGTTAATGGAGAAATTATTCTGTGCCGAAACAGACAATTTAGATTTAGATATCATTCTCATAATTGTCATCATTTAAAAATACTTTAATATCATGTATCAATCAGCTGTAGCATTAGGAATATTAGGTGTTTTATTCAAGAGCTCGTGTTAAATGCTATTTTCTCAATTACGGTATCACTGTTCTCGTGCACAGTAACGTTTTTTGGTAATAAAATGCTTTTTGTCAATTTGTTCTAAAAGGAAAAGATCCAACTGAATATGAAATGAAGAATAGCGTTATATGAACTTAAGGCTGTTCTTAAAGGCGATCCTCATGATAAAAGTGTTTATTTCTCAAGAGAGTATTTATACGCTATATTACATCAGCTATATCTCGCATTTCTTTTTTTTTTCTCGTTTATCAGATCTCTGCCATTCTATTTTATTGTTGTCATTTGTTTGTTGTTAAAAAAAATGTTCTCCGCTTCTTTCTGTTGCATTTTTTATACATCGGATTGATGGAGAGAATTATTTGCCTCTCCTTATATAAGGTTAAAGGAAGGGCTAAACAGCGATTTTTGATGTATAACATAGAGGGACCTCCATAGCCCAGTAGTAGAGGCAGCTGTGTTGATTCAAATAACTTGGCCCTCATCATTGTAGCTGACACTCAGAAGGTCAAGTCTATCTAGTTGGAATGTCCAGTATAACGTACGGAGGACATCGGGTGTCTCTTCCCATTACGCAGTATGCAATGGTTATAAAATAATCTAAGAATCTTTGGAAGATAGATGCAACAAGCTAAATATAGCAGACTCGTTTGATTGATCGTCATGAAAGGTAATGAATGTGCATACCTCTCACGCCCTAGCACCGGCTTAAGCAGAACTCTATTCACATAATGTTGAATGACTCCATGATTCCAAGGACCAGAAAATATAACAACACTTAAATCCAAGTACGGGGGACTTTTTACAACCGCCACACAGCACTTAACCTTTAGACTGCTGGCGGCAAGTGTTTCTGCCTTTGCGACCAGTGCAGACCAAGATCAGCCTGCACATCTGTGCAGTCTGATCATGGTCTGCACTGTTCGCTATTCAGTCAGTAAATTTTCAGCAGACACCCCTTCAAATAATAAGTGGTGCTGCCCAAATTGAACGATGAACCAGTCCATTAAATAGTAAATTAGCAGGGTAAAGGTTAAAGATTACTGCTGTGATAGTTAATAAAATCTGTATGCATAGAATGCAACAAGCAAAATAATAGCAAACTCGGTTTGACTGAGTCTGTTCATAAAAGGTAAACATTCAACAAAACTTAGAATCTGTACCGGTATTACTGATATAAAGCATGTACCTTGAACGTGCTTAGTAAAATGTTACAGTAGAAAGGAAGTACTGAAAAATCTGGCAGTTATATTTATCTTTAAAGATAAATTACATAAACTGAATAATTTTAAGTCCTTAATATTACAAAATGTCAGCTTTGAAATAAGTGTTTCTCTTTAACTAAACTTTTTGCAATGTTTTAAAATCAGTGTTTGTTTGTAGTGGGTTTCAGGTACGTAACGGTGGGCAGTTAACACATAAATCAGAGGACAAATTATTTCAGACATAATGCCTTCGATAAATCGTCAAGGAGAAAATACGCCTAGCCTGAGGGTCGAGCTCACGACCCAAAAATCCGTAGATCTGTGGCGCTCCCTATAAAGCTAAGCGTGTGAAAACAATGAGCATACTTATTCATAGCTTTTATTTTCTACAAACTTGGAAAAATGTAGTTTGCCCTAAAAGCGGCTGCTGAATATGCGTTCAAATCTACATAATATTTTTTATTCGCGAAAATGTCATAAAATTATAGTTTTCTATAGGCTCCAATTTGAAACCTTTTTTAAAAGTAAAAAATCAAATTTAATCTGTCTGAAAACCATCTACCTATTTTATTCCTTTCATTTTCTCTGGAAGTTTAGGAAACTCTAGTAGGAACATTTTCATCCTGACTTCGTAACAACCATAAGAATGTGAAAAATATTAATTACTAAACCATGTGCAAAGCGTTTTTGATAAGTTAAATCACATGACTTTTCTAACACATACCCTAAAACAATTGTGTTTCCAAACTAAATATAAAACGGTTTCCCTAGATTAATTTAATAAATAAACAAGAGGTCGTAGAGCACGAAATGCCTCCCTTGATGCATTCAGTAACTGCACAAGAAACAAAATTATTTGGTCATTGAATGACTATTGATCCTTTAAATCTGCTGTATTCCTAATTTCTATAACGGGTTATATTTGACTGGTCTAGTATCAACCTCCCTTATTTAAGTTTCGTGATCCTAGGCCCAAGCGTTTTCAAGTCATCGTCCGGAAACCGTTTAACTATTCCGGGTAACTGTGCCCTTGACCTTTGACCTACTTACCTCAAAATCAAAAGGTCTCATTTACTGGTCAACCATGATAAACCTTCCTATTATGTTTCGTGATCCTAGGCCCTAGCGTTCTCAAGTTATCAATAGGGGTCATCTGCTGGTCATGATCAACCTTCCTTTTAAGTTTCGTGATCCTAGACCAAAACGTTCTAAAGTTATCGTCCGAAAACTGTTTAACTGTTCCGGGTCACTGTGACCTTGACCTTTGACCTACTAACCTCAAAATCAAAAGGTCTCATTTGCTGGTCATGATCAACCTCTCTATTAAGTTTCATGATCCTAGACCCAAGCGTTCTCAAGTTATCGTCCGGAAGCTGTTTAACTGTTCCGGGACAGTGTGACCTTGACCTTTCATCTACTAAACACAAAATCAATAGGGATCATCAGCTGGTCATGATCAACCTTCCTATTAAGTTTCGTGATCCTAGACCAAAGCGTTCTAAAGTTATCGCCCAGAAACCGTTTAACTGTTCCGGGTCACTGTGACCTTGATCTTTGATCTATTGATCTCAAAATCAAGAGGGATCAGTTGCTAGTCATGATCAACCTTCCTATCAACTTTTATGATCCTAGGCCCAAGCGTTCTTGGGTTATCATCCGGAAACCGATTGGTATATGCTACATGTATCCTCAATGGCGAGCGTTGCTTTTTATAAAAACCTGAAAAAAGCTCGGTAAATTCGTGATATTGGGAAAATTCATTTTGATTTTACGAGCGGTTTAAAAAAGGGGCTGATTATCTGTCTCTCTGTAACATGCAGAAAAAACTTGTAACACTTTAACACTGTTAATCTTAATGAGAATCTATGTTGAGTTTTGTTAAATCGTTCTGTCGTATCATTTCTTTACGGGTGTCAATAAAGACATACTGCCATGCATGCGCTCATTAAATGATATCTTTGAATGGTAACAAATTACTAAAGTCACCATTAAGATTGCTACAGCTGTATCACAGATAATTAATGTGAATGATAATTCTAAAATGTCATCTTTACGCAAATTCTGTTTCATGTTTGTTTCAACGTTTGATGCGTTAATTTATTTTTGAAAATAAATTGCTTCAGGATTACTATAAGTGGTCTGAATGCAGCTTGAAAACACAAAAATAACCATCTGATCAGTAAGGAAATCGGGTTTTTTTTCTGTTTCATTAAAGGTGTACGTTATGGAACGCCACAACTGCCAAATGCTATGCTGACATATACATTTGGAGTTGTTTGTTAGGTTTTAAGTCTATTTAACACAGGTGAGATCAGAAATGTCTTTCCAACTGTTAAGGATAGAGGAATTACCCTGTAGCCTCTGCAAACATTATTTTAGTCACGGCCAGACACGTAGGTAGAGCCGACCATTTCACACGATGACCGGTCCATAGTGGTAAGTGGCCATTGCTTCTATGTCAACGACCTTAATTAATGCTACACATAGTTATCATTATAGAGCAGGACAACATAGCCGAAAGAGAAGATGCCAATATGATATACAATATTTAAGAAGACAGACCATCAGTTTTATACATAATACAGCTTATCAAGGATATTTCTATGTCGCATTGGTGTGCACGCGGCTTATGTATTGAAATGTGCAGCATAAACCGCACGCACGCCAACACACCATAACGAAATTCACCATAATGTTGATAAAGAGACGGTCGTATTCAAGAAGTTTTTGCCATTTCTTCTATTTCCAAATGATGAACTAAAGGTTTTTACTTGGTCGAGTTTTTGAGTGAATATTTTAGTTGTTTTAAATACAAAAAAAAAAAAAATGATGATTTTTTTTTCAAAAATTAACATTATTATTTTTGTTCAACTAAAACTTTAGTTAATTTACAATTGATTGACGCTGGGAAGGTATGTCATTCCTATACAAGATTTTAGTGTGTGCATGCGTGCAGCTGTCTTAAGTAGAAATTAAACTTAAACACACAAATGTTTGAATTATGAAAGTTTCCGAAGTAACACGGTAAAGCGAAGAGTTCCCGAGTTTCTTATTCTTTTTAGTTATTTGCAACCGGTAAAGATATGTTGCACCTTTTTTCTGAACTATTTTAGTACTCTCGTGCAGTGACTTTCGTGTAATTTGAAAAGAGATAAAAGTGCATATGAAAAGTGAAATACACTATTTCTGTAATTTGCAAAAAAGTCAAAATCTAAATTTATCATGACTACAACCCGCATACGGTAAAATTAACCTCCGCAAAGGGACACTACTAGACAACCGTAAGCAACTGTTCTTTGTTTCATATAAAATTCAGTCACATAAGACCAATATTGGTATTTTTCTAGATTTCCTGTCAGTCACAGATTATCTTCTATAAGACATCCGTATATCTGCTTCGAAAAATCAAAGAAAAAAGGGTGTTGGATATCATACAGTGAAATGCAATTTACCTTCATATTGCCGCATTTCAGGAACCGGCCAGCAGAATAAACTCAATACTATCGTTTTTTAAGTAAGGCCTAAACAGAATACAAAAAATGCAAGTATGAAAAATGTCTTATTTTATGTAAATTAATGCCACAGATGAAATAACATCTTCTTGGCGCAAACGCACTTAAAATGAAAAAAAAAATCTATTAGCAATTTTAACTTTTTGACTACACTACGGAAGCTTGTTTTCGACAGTATTAGCCTACAGCTGTTGCGCCTTTTTTATTTTTTTAATTATTTTTTTTGTTTGAGTTTGAGACAACAGCGATAGTATATCAAAACTAACTGGAACTCGTCTGGTTAAATATCCACGTTGAAAACTGAAATGGTAGAGTTTTTCAATCCTGTAGAAACTTGAAATTGAACTCAAAACAGGATGGCTAAACGTAATTGTTGTTATCGTCGCTATTTCTGAATGTACACAATTGATGTTTTTCAGCCATTATAATGAACAGAAAATTTAATTTTTTATCATGAGCCTATATTCATGATATAAAATCTTGAATATCCTCTATTTGATACGTTTTTCAATTAATTATTGCAACAGGAGTGAAATTGAGCCGCGCCATGAGAAAACCAACATAGTGCATTTGCGACCAGCATTGATCCAGACCAGCATCCGCGCAGTCTGGTCAGGATCCATGCTGTTCGCTAACGGTTTCTCTAATTGCAATAGGCTTTGAAAGCGAACAGCATGGATCCTGACCAGACTGCGCGGATGCTGGTCTGGATCAATGCTGGTCGCAAATGCACTATGTTGGTAGCAATGGCCACTTACCACTATGGACCGGTCATCGTGTGAAATGGTCGGCTCTACCTATGTGTCTGGCCGTGACTGAAATAATGTTTGCAGAGGCTACAGGCTGGTCTGGATCAATGCTGGTCGCAAATGCACTATGTTGGTTTTCTCATGGTGCGGCTCAAATTATTATCTTGTAATTTCACAGTCTTACAGTGGCGGTAAAATGCACTTCGATTATACGTTCTCGATGTATGACTTATCAACGTCAGTTGAATTTGACGTTACCGATTATGGACGTTATGTTGTACAACCATGAAAGATCACTTACATACGAGTGATCAAAATGGAATGCATGCGCGCGCGAATATGCGCATGACTGTGTATCAGTTATCCTGTGTGTGTGTTCCGCTAAAAAAAAAAGAAATATAATTTGGCAGAAGTGCATTTCTTTTTTTGGTTGTTCTATCACCTGTCTTGAGGAACTTCTATGTTGACACTTTATTGCGATTATGTATAATTAATCGAAATATTAGACTGTAAATTATGGTGATGTTATAAAAAAGACCATCATTTTTTACATTTTATAGCTACCATAAATACCATAAATTCATTGAAAATAAATTTAATTTCAAGAAAACCACGCATGGCTGTTTTACGCCATCACACGTATTACAGTTTTAAGTACAAGAATTTTCCTTTTTCAAACAAAATAAAGACACCATAAAATGTTTTCGAGTGGTTTCGTTTGTGATGTCGAATCGCCCTTAAAATTATTGATACTAATAAAATAAATAAATAAAATGTCCATTTCCGGATGAATAACTTGAAAATATGTACAGAGATACTAAAAATATTTATACATATTTCTGTACCGTAAAAGTATTTCATTAATCAAAATGTAAAAACAACACCATGCGGAAGGACTTACAAGAATATATTGCGATGGCTTATAATTTTTTGGACTTCCATATTTGTCATCCTTACAAATGCAACATGCATCCTTAGCAACAAATTGCACGTGCTAAACTACCTAATTGGTTCTTTCTGTATTATGTTTATGCATGTTGAATGCGTTGCTTAGACTCTTCACAAAAGTACCAAAAAAAAAATCTTATTGAAAGATAGCATCTTTGCAACTCATTTACTGACAAAGGAGCTAATTTGGTGATTATTATAAACACTCGGCCGTGAAATGAGTTATCAAACGTTTCAGTTCACCCCTGTTTCAGAATGAGGATAGTGGCATATTGAGTTGTGTCTTGCTGAAAAAAAGTACAAAAATATAATCCCATGAAGGAAACGACGTTCCTTCAAAGCAGTGTATGTATGGTTATCTACCACATAAACGAATAGATAGATAGCCCGCGTTGGCAAAACAAGCACATAAAGGAATACAATGGAGCAACGCCTTAGAACGGTCTCAGTTATCGGTGCGCAAAACCTCACTCCGAATCCCCACCTTGTTCCCAATTTACAGGACAGTTTGAATACAAAGGAACTCCGCAGGTGAATCCATAACACATGTAATGGTAATAATAGGTACGATTCACCATAGATTTATATGATATATATCATACTTGTATAATATATGATATATTTATATGATGTAGTTATATGATATATTATATATTTACATGCTGTATGATATATTTACAGGCCCGGACCTAGAAATATTTTATGGGGTGGGGCATCAGTTTTGATTGGTACATGAGTAGGGCTTCCGCTGGTGTAAGGGGGGTCAGGGGTCTCCCTCTGGATTTTTTTTAATATAGGTATAAAATGGTGCCCCCTGGTGTATTTTTGTAATTAAATTTTAGAGGTACGGAGGGGGAAGGGGTACTCTCATCATTTTAGTGGGGTCAGGGGGTCTCCCCCTGGAAAATTTTGAAATAAAGTTATGAAATGGTGGCCTTTTAGTGCATTTTTTTGGTCAAATATTTCAGGTACGGGAGGGGGTACTCCCATCATCTAGACTCCCCCTGGAAAATTTTGAAGTAAAGGTATGAAGTGGTGGCCTCTGGTGCATTTCTTGTTCAATATTTTAAGGTACGGGAGAGGGTACTCCCATCATTTGTGGGGTCAGGAGGGGTCTCCACCTGGAAAAGTTTGAAATATAGGTATGAAGTGGTGGTCTCTGGTGCATTGTTGGTTCAAAATTTTTCGGTTCATGAGAGGGTACTCCCATCATTTTAGCGGGGGCAGGGGGTCTCCACGTGAAAATTTTCGAAAATATAGATATGAAATGGTGGCCTTTTGTGCATTTTGGTCAAATTTTTGAGGTACGGAGGGGTACTCCCATTATCTAGACTCCCCCTGGAAAATTCCTATCATTTTAGGGGATTGGGGTCAGGGGGTCTTCCCCTGGAAAATTTTTAAATAAATTTATGACATGGTGGCCTCTTGTGCATTTTTTGTCTAAATTTTGAGGTACGGGTGGGCTACTCCCATCATTTTAAAGGGAAAGGGTTTCTCCCCCTGTAAAATTTTGAAATATACGTATGAAATGGTGGCCTTTGGTGAACGTTTTGTCTATATTTTGAGGTACGGGAGGGAGTACTCCCATCGTTTTAGAGGTATCCGGTGTATCCATCTGGAAAATTTTGAAAAATAGATGATGAAATGGTGGTCTCTGGTGCATTTTTGGTCTGAATTTAGAGAAAATATAATTCCTTTACCAAAAAAGTTGAGTGCAACTTTGATGAGTATAGGTCACTCCTCAGCTGTCCAACTGGAGGGGAACACGGGCCTCGTGTGCCCGGGCCTGATTTATATGGTATGTGATATATTCATATGATATATGATCAATTTATATGAAATATGATATATTTATATGAAACCAAGGAAACATAACAAACCTGATACTAACACATGTACTAACTCACTTTTCAGAAGGCATCAAGAGAAACGCCCGGGAAAAATGGGACGAAAGACACAAATTTCTAGGCTATGACCTTTAGTATTATGCTCTGTTTTGACACACATCTAATATAAAATGAACTTGCAACATAATTCATCGTTATCTGCGTGAATGTTTTAAATGATTCTCCGACAAAAACTTTATATTTGGAAGAACATATTTAGAAAACCTAGTTCTAACCTTTATAGACATCCCTGATATGTAAGTTAATTATACAAATTGCAAAATTAAGATGTTTTTCTACCCATTGATACCACTGAGAAAAAAACAACAAATATTGAAAAAATACAACAAATTGAAAATTTACACAATGGTATTGAAAGATAAGTGGGCTATCAGACTTTTTTTCAATATATATCAAAAAAATGTATATTCATTCGTTTAATGTTACCATGGAAACAGAACGGTTGCTATTTCGATCAAGTTTTAGTATATGGTGATAATTTTCATATATTGTTGTTCAATTTTTTCCACTTTTAAATCAAGTGAAAAAGAAAATTACATTGATGTAGTGATTTCATTGCCAGTGTTCTTAGTGTGCGAATTTACAGACATTTGAGCCGTGCCATAAGAAAACCAGCATAGTGGCTTTGCGACCAGCATGGATCCAGACCAGCCTGCGCATCTGCGCAGTCTGGTCAGGATCCATGCTGTTCGCTAGCAGTTTCTCTAATTCTAATAGGCTTTGAAAGCGAACAGCATGGATCCTGACCAGACTGCGCGGATGCGCAGGCTGGTCTGGATCCATGCTGGTCGCAAACCACTATGTTGGTTTTTTCATGGCACGGCTCAAATGTCTTAAATCATTTACTTATATGTGTATTTCAATAGAGTGGAAACCATGATAAACTATCTCTTTGAAGAATAGCAGCTTGTACAAATCATGAATTGCAAGTTTAGTTCAAGTGGTTGTGTCAGTTTCCGGACTTTACAGACACCCCTCGTGTATGTGAATGATACGTGCGTACTGAAGACAATTGAAAATTCCTCATTTGAACGATAACATCTTTTGCAGCTTGTCTACATCAAGTAAAGTTAATAAATTGACGGTCTCAATAGCCACGGCTGCAACACGGGTATCACTTTGCACAAAAATACGGGCACAGCTTGTGCGCCTTTAAATAAAATCTGGCTATCAAAACACGTTCTTTATGCCAGATAGACGTTTATCTATCTTTACAAGTGTTTGCAGAGAAACAGGAGGCATTGATTAATCTCTCATATGAAACATCTTAACAAAAGCAACACGAAATTGTACCCGTGATTCCTCATGAGATTCTCGTGTTACACAAGCTGTTGTGATGGATATACGTCTCAAGATTATAGAGTTACAGGCGTCATGTGACACTTTGTAACTGAATAAAAAAAAGTAGTTCCTTTATGGCGGTAACTTAAATGTACTGCTTCTTCTGAAGAAACCAGTTGCCTGGGTACTAGTCAAAGCTTCCTTATTAAGATTGTTCCATTTTGTCATTGCACTGCAGACGATTAAAAAAGAGTCCGTCCAATCTAAAAACGATACAAAAAAAATCTGGCTCACACAAGGGGCAACATTGTCTAAAATCACATTTCTAAAACAGATTACTTATTTTCCTCTTTAAAAAGATCTACCAGTCTTTCCTGTTACAGCAGCTTTTTAAGTATGACGGATGTACAATAAATACTGTAATTCTTAAATGGAGGACATGCTATCTAGGTAAAGTTACAAGGTTTGTGTACATTGTACAGCTAATTGTGGTAAAATTAGGTGAAATAAAGCACCTTTCTCCCCGCCAAACATACACAACATTGCCTGGGGTGACTTCGTTGTTGAAAAAGCAGGTGAAAGCAGTCAAAAGTTAAGCTGCCATTGTTGACCAAGTGACGGAAGATTTTACTGGCTCGCGTGCACTGCCGGGGGCCAATTAAAACTCGTCTAACAGTACGGATAAGCATCTTATCTTGCAAGGTTATGACGTGATTTTATTATGATATTGATGAACATGACTTTAAGTAATTTATCTTAATTTTGATTTTTCAGTGAGATACGGTAGTGCAGGTCCCATTTAGTGCGAACATGCTGGCATACAATTATCTGGTCCGTGATTTTATTGGCGTTATTGCCCATATAATTCTATAATATCATATTTAAAATTCACCTCTTTAAAATATTTGAAAATCAGGAAAAAAGAAGTTCTTTTCTTATATTTTTAAATTGTCCTCTAATAAATGGACAGAAAAAAATGAAACAGTTTGAATAATAACGAAGCAGCGAATACAAGAAAAGAGAAATGTCCTATTTCATTTAAAAAACATGTTCGCCTTTGAAACAGACAGAAAAATAAAGTAGTTCGGCTAATCACCAAGTAGTATGCAGACGAACCATAAGAATTGAAAGACATAAGATCCAAATCCAATAAAGTCTTTTATATCTTTTAGTCTGGCTCCAATTATTTCATTATTTTGCAATTATGTTCCTTGGTATAGAATTTACATTCTTGCATACCAGACGGGGATTTCCGGTAATTTTACCGGTGCTGGAAAAATCCATCTTACACCCCGGGGTGTAAGATGACTCTCGTGCTTTAAATGACGTATTACGAACTACATATATGTAGAAGATTTATGTAGTTATTTATATTTTATTTCGAAAAACGGAATAAAAATCCAGTACCTTGACAGTTCCTCTTTGTTCCTGATAGTATATTTCTCGATTCAAAACACGTTATTTTATCAAAAATTCATAACGTTACGCTGCAACTGATTAAACAAAACCGGAACTAAACATTGTTATTTGTCTTTGAAGCGTCATGGCGTCTTTCCTGTTTACGTACGTTGCTTTCCCGCGCTTTGTTTACATACGCTACTATAAGAAATAGTTCTAAAAAGAAAGCCGTTCGACTGATTTTATTTTTATTATTATATCTTGATATCGGTATGCAAGAAAAAGATTCTGTCACTGGTTATAGGTGCAGCTGGGAATATCC
The DNA here is from genome assembly GCF_021730395.1 of Mercenaria mercenaria. NCBI lineage: Eukaryota > Metazoa > Mollusca > Bivalvia > Venerida > Veneridae > Mercenaria > Mercenaria mercenaria. The sequence goes on along the minus strand of NC_069361.1, from coordinate 109,783,522 downwards.
GGCTCTCGGGTAACTGTTTTAGCGGTAACTCGGTAGGAACCTCGTTACCGCCTAAACAGTTACCCTCGAGGCCGGACATTCCCATCTGCACCTATAACCAGTGAAAGAATCTTATATGGTATTGCTTCTGAAAAGAATGCTTTGAGAGAAATTTGATGGCTCGTAGTGTCTGTGGTGTTTCTCCGCCATCACAATATGCCGAGACAATAAAGACAGAAATATTGCAGAATATTTTGTTACAATTGTATTAGTAGCAGAAAGGAATACTTCTAGAAAATTTCAGAAAAGAACTTCTTTGCAATTATAATATGTTGTTACATGGCTCCTTACTATGATATAAATCACTGATCCCCAGTTGGTGCTGTTGGTCGGCCTATAGTTTAACTCTATTTTTCGTTGGGCTGAACAAAAATCTTGAAGACGAGAAGTACGAAAAGTTATTTCTGATGTCATGTTATAAAACACTTACTGAACGGTTTGCCTGTCAACAGTCAAAACTATTACCCTGGTGCTCATAACTTCATGGTCATGGAATTTCACCAAAATATCTCCCAACACAAGTCTTCTCATATTTCCAACCCCAGCCCAATTTCTTTATTAAACTATCATACAGTCGTTTTCATCAGCAGTATTTTTCTCTAGATCATCATCTTCAATAACTGTATGGTCTAGTCGTATTGAATGCGGACAACCAGAACAACATGGCGGCATTCACAGACACCATATACTTGTTTTCTATCAGACAATATAACAGATCTTGTCGGTGTATCAACCTTAGATCTCATTAGCATATCATATGCTTAACAACACAAAAGAAGGGAATTCATCACCATTAACATCATCTTTGCTTTTGTATAATAGTGATCCATATCTTTATCATTATTATTATCATCATCATCATCAGCACCGCCACCACCACAACCATCAAAACCGTCTTTGTCTACAGCAGCAGCGTGATTATCAACCATCATTAAAGTCATCATCATCATCACCACGATCATCATCATCATAATCATCATCATCATCATCTATCGTTTAACTTTCAATTTTATTATCATCAACACCGTCACTATCGTCGTCATTAACATCATCGTCACAGTCAGCATCATCATCACCTGTTTGGACACCATCATCATTATCATCATCGTTACCGACAAGAATCTGCAGCTGTAGGGTGTTTATAGACAGCATTGTCCAAGAACCCACAAGAGTGTTTAACATCAGATTGGTTGTTATCACTAGATAGCGATAACCATTAGTCTTACAATAATAATTGAATACTAAACCAATTATGGTCCATTATTCGCGTTTGCGAATAAGAAAATGTCCCTAGCTCGGTTTAGATGCAATCAATTCACACAATGGGGAACTTTATGAACAATATTTCTCATCATTTTGAGGTTGTAACCCGCCATTTTCTTGTCATCATCAATTTTAATAATATCGTCTGCTTGCTACCTTGTTATCGTCTGGAGGCGGGGTCGGCGTTCCTAGCGGAAATCCTTCAAGTGTCTCAGGGGTGTTCCCAATAATTGATAGAATCCTGATTCTCTTTATACGAGCTGTTTGATTATCAACATGACAAATAGACATTAAAACTTGTAATACCAGACATAAATCAGAATATAGTATAAATGAATAATCGTGACGTTTTTATTGTCCACATAAATAATATCTTTTTAGTTTCTCTTATTTTTATATAGTTTCTCAACAGTTAAATGAATTTTTTACGTTTGTCCTTCAGGAAGGCCATCTACCAAGATTGGTACAAGTCAGAGTATATTAGAATTAACTCCCCAGATTTTGTTCTAACTCCTTGAGAACGAACTGGTACGGATAAGAAGTGAAGGATACTTTCGGATTTTTGACCGCCGTAAAAACTAAACCGCCACTGGAACTGCAGTTAAGCGATATAAAAAAATCAATTATACCATTCGTGCCTTATAAACATGTCTGAATTCAATTCTCATTTTTTTTAAACTTGTAATATTTATCTATTTCAGTTAAAACGAAATTGAGATTTCCTTTGTGAAAACAAGATAATTTCCTTTTTTGAAATATTGATACATTTAGAGATTGCAACATGTCGCCTTCTTTAAGATATTTTCAAAACAATCTTAGCGAAATAGCAAATATTTACTGAACGCTAAGATCATTCGATAACATAAAAGCAGGCTGTTTAACACAAATTTCATTCAGACAATAACTGGACAAAGGGCAAGGAAGAAGTGGTCATCATTAAAAGTTTATTGGTCAGGTAAATATTTTCAAAAGGCAGGTGGTGGGGTAACAAAAGACTTTCTTTTTATCCACAGCGCGTGCGATCAACATCTTCTACACCAAAGTCGCCGGCGTTATGGCACCCTCATTAACCCGTCATCGCATCTATCATTCTTAATACCCATTGCTATTTTTCCATAATCAAAAGTAAATTGTTAAATGTGTCAGGAGAAATGTATGTCTAAACTTTCAAGACGTATTATTTTGCCTTATTAGCTGAAATATTTGGTATCATTATTGGGGTAAAAGAATACGTATGGGGTAATGGTGCGTTGTAGCTGGATAATAATTAGCGTAAGATTAAAACCACAACACAAACATGTAACACTTGAAACCTAAAGTTGTGACAGTTTTTGCGTCGCATGGTGATCAATTTCATACGTTTTCAATCCGTTTTTGTCTAACATGATTACACATTTTTACATTCACCCAGTCTGGGGTCTTTCATGGTCTTTATGTGTAGTTGACAACGTATAATTACGCCGTTCAGGTGTTCCATACGTTAAAGGGTCACCTAAGGCGTGCCGCACGCCGGGGTTCCGTCTTCAAGTGTCATGACAGGGAAAACTTTACCGTGAAGAAACATCTGCCCTTTAAAATAACTGCTGTCCATTTCATATTTCATACATTACACCACAAGCTCTTGGCGATCATCAGATGAAATTTAAACCTTAATTTTAGATAATCGTTTCATTTTTCTTTCAAAAATTTGAAACCGACAATATGGTAGTCTGAACTTGTGAGTATTTATGAAAGCGAGATTTATGAGCATAAATCTGTAATTTTGTAAGCGGGTGACATTTGACAGTTTACTGGCTACACTTCTTAATTTTTCAAGTATCCTGTTTTGAAATTTAATTGTTAGCTGTGGTCATACTTTACCAAGGATTTTGTTTCACATAAAAATATATGATATCCTTGCTATTTTAACAATAGCTTATTGTTCTTTTAAATTTGATATTTACAAAAGCGCGAGGATTTGCTGCCGTTAATATTAGGTTATTTAACATTGTTCTGTACAATACGGAGATATATTTGGACTCGTACCCAGCTGAGAAAACCATATTGGACGAGCCGCTAGGCGAGTTCAATATGGTTTTCTCAGCTGGGTACGAGTCCAAATATATCTCGTATTGTACAGGACAATGTTAAATAACCTTTTTATTCTATATCTATTTTATCTTACTATAGTAATAGTTTAAATTAAAAATGTTTCACTGAAGATTGTATTCCTGCCTTTTCTAGTTTTTAACAGCTTGGTATGAGTGCAAATATATATTATACAGAACAATGTTAGACCTTAACTAACCTTTTTATTCTATATTTATTTCACTTCATACGTAATATACGTAATTCATTGAAAGTTGTTTTTTCTGCGTATCATCATTAAAAATAGTATATGGTGCAACCTCCCTACAACAGCCATTTGGCGATTTGGGTGGTAATAATACTTGGCTGAGATATTATGCCCACAAACATTGTCAACACGTTTGGTAAAGATCGGATGAAAACTGTTCGACTTAAAAGAGCGGACAAGGCTAAATTCCCCGTTTTTCGAGTAATTCAAGGACTATAATCAAACAGTCCCTGGTACAATTTGGCTGGTTATCGAAATTGGCCGAGATGTAATGCCCACAAACATTGTCAGCAAGTTTGGTGAAGATTGAACTGAATTATAGAGCAGACATGTTTTGGATGCTGACCGCCCGTCCGCTGCCATTCATAATCTTCTCCATTTTGTTTCTTAACCGTTAAATAAAAACTGCTGAGGTAGCTATTCAGACGGTCAGGGCTGATATCAATTTCTAGGTTTCGTCCTGAACGGCTTCTTTTAACGACTTTTCAAATATTCCAACATCCGATGATCCTTTTTACTGTATTTTTAAGCTTTTGATTATTATATCTAAATCAGATAGCATTGTTATCCCTTAAATCGTTTTTGTGTGTTGTAAACAAAAAAAACCTCAAATTAAATCCAGATTTCAAGACGCATAATCAAACTCTGTACATAGAGCGCCTACTTCATCCGAGTTACATTCGGAACATTTTCACGCGTTTCGGGCTTTATCGTATGTTTAACATGGGACTGTTGAACCGTCCAAATACAGAAAATACAGGATTTTTTGTACGCGCGTGCGTCCAAATACAGAAAATACAGGATTTTTGTACGCACGTGCATCCAAATACTGTAATATATTGTACGGTCACGTGTTGCAAATGAACGTTCGCGATTGGATAGATAAAGTAGGTATAGAATAATACCGGAATAACATTCAGTTCTTAATAACGCTTAATTAATAATGGACAGAGGGATTAAACAATGATCTAGTGGCAATCCGAGAATTCCTTTCCCATAGAAATGTTTTAAACACCATGTTAGAAAAGTTAAAGGAATCTCAGTCAGCTAAAAGGATAGTTTTGTTTTTTAACTAATTAATGTGATATCTGCCTAAAAACGCTAAACAAATATCCGATTAAAGAATATTAACCTTAAGCCTGCTGGCGGCAAGTGATTTTTGCCTTTGCGACCAGTACAGACCAAGATCAGCCTGCACTGTTCGCTTTTCAGTCAGTAAATTTTCAGTTAACACTCCTTTGAATAATAAGTGTTACTTCCCAAATTGAATGATGGACCAGTTCATTTTAGAAATTTAGCAGGGTAAAGGTTAATATCGTTTGCCGCCCTAAAGTACTGGAAAAAATGTACTATTTCAATACCCTTAAAAAATATCACCCTTGCTGATGTTGTAACAAATATAAAGGAGCAAAAAATGTATGCAGTCTCAATTGACAATAATTTACCTGAGAAAGCGCGTTCGTTCTGGTCGCGTGCCTTGTCGTACTTGAGGCGCGTGGCTCGAGGTATGACAGTTCGCCACGGTAACATAATTTTAATAGCCCGTCGCATTTTTAACAAGGGCATGGAAATTATATTCGAAAATTGACTGTGGCAATTTAAAAGGTAATTTAGCGGAAAAATAAATAGAGAGCAAGACAGTGCACTTAAACTATGAAATACCATTCAATGAGCGGTTTAATCATCAATTCTCTCAAGTTTCATTGCTAACGATAAAGCTATAATTTTTGAAAGTGTTTAATTTCCCTAATATGATTTCTTTTTCAACTTATAAAAAATCTCTATTAAATGGTATCAAGTGATCGATACGTGTATTGACTTTTTACGCTGAAGATGGAATGTTTGAGTAAAAGCCGTCACAAAGAAGTTTTTTAAATGATAATTATGCCCGCGATATAACTGATTGGCAGATGGCGTTAATATGAAATATCTCCCAGAATGAGGAACAAGATAAATACAAGTATAAAAAACATAAATCTGATTTTTTTTCCGTCGTAGAAACAATTTCCTTTCCTGCAAAGGGCGTAAGCATGTTAAAGATAGGAATAAAAGAGTTAAATACTGATTGATCTCTGCTAAGTTCGTGATTTCTTACAGGCAGTGTAATAGTAATCAATACAACTCTATTTCAAAGGTAATTTACTTTATGAATGATCTATCGGAAAAGGTTGCATACAACGGATAAATCCACAATCAAGATCATTCACAACCATTAACATTTTTAAATATAAAAAAATAAAACAACACTGTTTAATTGCTGTAAGGACTTTTGAACAAACAAAAAGAGATCATTATCTGTATTAAGTGATATGACCTCCTGAAAAGGCATTAAAATATTATTTTATACAGAAAAATTCACATAAACTTTATTCTTATAGAATATTTTGATTTACTGCGGAGTTCCAAAAAGAAAGAGGTACCCGTATAAGTTGATGAAAATGCGCATGAAAATAAAAAATGACCCGACTATAAGTTGGAAAAGTAGTGTTTCAACCCTCTGCGATAAAATCTTTTTAATTCACTTTAAATCAAATTTAAGGACAATATATAAAGTATCCTTTTCGCGGATGGCTCGTTTGGTGAGACGTCGCTCCACAATCAGTTTTTACGACTAAGGACAGGTGATCGCTGTATCTAGAGATATCAGTTTTTGTAATGTTATAAACTGAAAGAAATTTTAACTTTTATGTTAAAGTAAACACCGTGAAATTGAATTTTCTGCTGAAATTGTTGAAAAACGAATGATTGCCGTTCGCTAAAAGGTTTAACATTTTTAATCATAGAGAAAGTGATTATTAACCAAATTGAGGAGTATAATGACATAAACGGAATAGTGGTCTGAGAAGAAATTTCTATTTTTTTTAAAACCCTACTTTTCTACGACATGAATCGAAATCGAAATTTTAATGTTCTGTTCTTTTAAAGCAATTTCTTTCAATCAGCTATAATGCTCCTGGTTAAACGAATTTGTATTGAGCGACATACTGCTTAGAAGAAAGTAAGTGTTCCGCATATAGTCAAAATGGTATAAATAACGTGCATTTTTCTATACGTTTCTTATCACGTTAGCGCAGTTTTGAATAAAAGGTAAAAACTATGATATAGTTTGGCATGTTGACCATCCGAACGATTAGTTTTATCCTTGGGCTCATTGTCCTGTAGAGTCTGTTTGGGGTTTCTTTCGCCAACCAACTTGGAAGAACAATACTTAAGTTATTATATGTAAGTCTGCTGAGAGTGGTGTTTAAAGTATTTTTCCAAGCTAACCAAGAAGAAGTGGATTTTTTTTCAAAAACCGTGTACTTTCTTTTTAGTTATAAGACTATATTGTAAGATTTGTATAACAGCACCACTAAGTTGGTTGTTGCGCAGAGGCTGTTTCTCCCGAGGGTTCAATTTACTGAGAATCTTATCACAATGGAACTATCGGCTCTTTACCTGTGTCTTTAACACTGTCATACTGTATGCTTAAATGAGGAAATGTTTTGATTATTTTAGAGATGAAAATGCTTATTAGATCTTAAGTGTCATAGGGCCGAAGTGGCTGGACCGAAACCTCTTGGGTTGAAGTACTGTAGGCACGAAGCGACAGAGGCAAAGAGTCTTAGATCGCCGTAATGGCAGGACCGAAACATCTAAGACCGAAGTGTCCCGGAGCCAACATACCCAAGACCAGCTCTTACAGCTATAGTAGCAAGCCAAAAATGTCTAATGGTCGAAGCAGCAGGTCGAAAATGTCTAAGGACCGAAGTGACAGAGCAGAAACTTCCAAGACTGATATGTAGGAGGACAGAAGTAATTGCATTCTTGGAAAACACCTTTAAGTGCGTGAAACAGCATAGACAGTTTACAGTCATCAAAATGGCAGTTTGTTCATGGAGATATCGTACGTCTTCCGCCAAGAATCAGCAGGGGTGTTGTAATGTTATTTAAAAGGTAATCTAATGTTAAAAGATTTTTGTCAAACAGTATTTGTTTTCTACTTAAATGTTTCTTACTTCTCCATTTGTGCGTGGAATGTAAAAATTGCGCCAACAAACGAAGTATTTTAAGAAGTGTGTAAGTTGGCGCGTAGATCGTAGTTCAAAGATCGACAAATAAAATCATATTTTGTCAATCTGGATCGTAGATATATTAATTGGTCTGGCTAGTAGGTCGTCGATAAAACTTCAAATCTACTTTCACAGTTGCGGTTGACCTTGCTCATAGATTGTAGATGAACGTGACAACTGAACATCTACACTACATTGACAATTGATTGATTGACTTGGGTCGTAGATCGTAGATCAACCATTTACACTACATTGACAATTCGTTGACCTGGGTCGTAGATCAACCATCTACACTACATTGACAATTCGTTGACCTGGGCCGTAGATCAACCATCTACACTACATTGACTATTCGTTGAACTGGGTCGTAGATCAACCATCTACCATTCGTTGATCTGGGTCGTAGATCGTAGATCAACCATCTACACTATCTACCATCTACCATTCGTTGATCTGGGTCGTAGATCGTAGATCAACCATCTACACTATGTTGACAATTCGTTGACCTTGGTCGTAGATCGTAGATCAACTATCTACAATGCATTGACAATTCGTTGATCTGGGTCGTAGATCGTAGATCAACTATCTACACTGCATTGACAATTCGTTGACCTGGGTCGTAGATCGTAGATCAACCATCTACACTGCACTGACAATTCGTTGACCTGGGTCGTAGATCGTAGATCAACTATCTACAATGCATTGACAATTCGTTGATCTAGGTCGTAGATCGTAGATCAGCCATCTACACTACATTGACAATTCGTTGACCAGGGTCGTAGACCGTACCTGGGTCGTAGATCGTAGATCAACCATCTAAAATACATTGACAATTCGTTGACCTGAGTCGTAGATCGTAGATCAACCATCTACACTACATTGACAATTTGTTGACCTGGGTCGTAGATCGTAGATCAACTATCTACACTACATTGAAAATTCGTTGACCTAGGTCGTAGACCGTAGATCAACTATCTACAATGCACTGACAATTCGTTGACCTGGGTCGTAGATCGAAGATCAACAACCTAAAATGCACTGACAATTCGTTGACCTGGGTCGTAGATCGAAGATCAACAACCTAAAATACACTGACAATTCGTTGACCTAGGTCGTAGACCGTAGACCAACTATCTACAATTACATTGACAATTCGTTGATCTGGGTCGTAGATCGTAGATCAACAACCTAAAATACACTGACAATTCGTTGACCTAGGTCGTAGATCGTAGATCAACCATCTACAATACATTGACAATTCGTTGACCTGGGTCGTAGATCGTAGATCAACAACCTAAAATACACTGACAATTCGTTGACATAGGTCGTAGATCGTAGATCAACCATCTACAATACATTGACAATTCGTTGACCAGGGTCGTAGATCGTAGATCAACAACCTAAAATACACTGACAATTCGTTGACCTAGGTCGTAGATCGTAGAACAACCATCTACAATGCATTGACAATTCGTTGACCTGGGTCGTAGATCGAAGATCAACAACCTAAAATACACTGACAATTCGTTGATCTAGGTCGTAGACCGTAGATCAACTATCTTCAATGCATTGACAATTCGTTGACCTGGGTCATAGACCGTAGATCAACTATCTACAATTTACATTGACAATTGGTTGACCTGGGTTGTAGATCGTAGATCAACAACCTAAAATACACTGACAACTCGTTGACCTAGGTCGTAGATCGTAGATCAACCATCTACAATACATTGACAATTCGTTGACCAGGGTCGTAGATCGTAGATCAACAATCTAAACTACGCTGACAATTCGTTGACCTAGGTCGTAGACCGTAGATCAACTATCTACAATGCATTGACAATTCGTTGACCTGGGTCGTAGATCGAAGATCAACAACCTAAAATACACTGACAATTCGTTGATCTAGGTCGTAGACCGTAGATCAACTATCTTCAATGCATTGACAATTCGTTGACCTGGGTCGTAGACCGTAGATCAACTATCAACAATTTACATTGACAATTGGTTGACCTGGGTTGTAGATCGTAGATCAACAACCTAAAATACACTGACAACTCGTTGACCTAGGTCGTAGATCGTAGATCAACCATCTACAATACATTGACAATTCGTTGACCAGGGTCGTAGATCGTAGATCAACAATCTAAACTACGCTGACAATTCGTTGACCTAGGTCGTAGACCGTAGATCAACTATCTACAATGCATTGACAATTCGTTGACCTGGGTCGTAGACCGAAGATCAACAACCTAAAATACACTGACAATTCGTTGACCTAGGTCGTAGATCGTAGATCAACCATCTACAATACATTGACAATTCGTTGACCTGGGTCGTAGATCGTAGATCAACCATCTAAAATAAATTGACAATGGGTTGACTTGTGTGAATTTTTTGTTACTTGACTGTCTGTGATATTGTTAAATCCTGTAGTTATTCTGAAGACATTTTCATGCAGTTTTAGGTTGCTTTTACTCCCTCATCTATGACCTGAACTGAGTTCACTTTTTCTCCTTTTCTGAGATGTTTTCCTCTTAAGTCTTACAATAAAAGACACCTGACAACGCTGATTGTATTGTCAATCCTATCAAAAGATTCCTTAATTCGTTTTCAGGATCGCAGCAGTCTTAATTTCCGTAAAATTGAAAAGATCCATGGCCGTACCGGTTTCTCCCAGAAACCACTTTACCCTCTTACAATTGTCGTTATTTGTGGTTTCATGGTTTAATTTACGACAACAGGAAGAAATTCTGCGGGGACAAAAGACGTAAAAGATCTTGCAGGTAAGAAGATTAAGCATCATACAGGTCGTCCGATTTTTCTTTGAAAGAAATGTTAATCTCTAAATGTAACTAAGTGTCTAAGCCACTGGGGCGTTCGTATTCCACGCATATTAATATATCTCATCAATTCTACAGAAGAGTTTAAAGTGAAGTCTTGAATCTGGTCTAGTTGAATTCCATTTGCGTCAAGGAATACAATTTATATTGAAAGGAAATGTGAAATCAAATCTAGAAAGAGGAAGTTCCTTGGGATTTGTACATCGATTCGTTAGATTTCTTAATTAAACATACAAAAAACGAACGAAAGGTGTACCAAACGACATTTCGTAATGGAAATAAAATCATTTTAATATATTGATTGCGTTGCCACTTCTATGATAAAAAAATGTAAGACTAAGAAGTCGTGTGATAATTGCTTGCTACATCCTTGTAGCAGACGACATACATGCATGCGAGGGTCATCCCATTTGAATCAGTCGTGCAAAGACCCTGGGTTTGATATTTGCTTCACATATTCTAGACTTTCTTTTAAAATATAATACCATCGATAATATATATCGTTTAAAAGAAAACAAAGAAAAGTAGCAAGGTCAACTTTTATATATATGTCAAGAGTAATTTTGAATTTATCAACGCTTAAATGTTTTAATGAGGGTATTTTTAATTGTATTTTTTTTCCAGCCATTTATTGTAACACAATTTGATATCACATTCTCACAAAACATTTAGAACATTCAAGTCTTTTATCAATGTAAAAATGATAGGAAAAACGACTAAATACACCTTAAAAACGTTTTTGCCTTTAAACGAAAAGGCCTCCTCACGATACCTTCAGAAATCAGAGTTACCTCTTTTGTAGTGAACTGTTTGGGAAACCTTCTTAATGGTGTCTCAATATTAATATTTATGTTTGCATAAAACGTAAATGGACGTTATGCTGGTCGAAGAAAGGGATTTCACAATCTATCTGTATACGAAGACCAAGCTTGGAAGAGTTCAAAAGTAGTATCGAAGCCTCAAAGTGGTATCTTAGCTAAAAATGGCATTTAAACCCAGAAATGGTATCAAATCCCAGAAGTGGTATCGACACCTAACATTTAACCCTAGAAGAGGTATCTAAGTTTAAAAGTGATGGTCAGTACGCACAGACCAATATACAAAGAATTTCATGAAATCGAAAATTAGAAAGGTAGAAGGGTGAAAGCCAAACAGTTCGAAATGCTTTTCCATCAATATGCATCCAGAACTGTTCCTCCCTGACTCCTGGAGGTGGTCTGTCGGGCCAGGTGGCCTCTATTCAGAGGTGGTTTTTAACACGGGTTTTTCTGTGCAGCATGTATGAATACAGGACGGGATTTTAAACGTATTATAACAAGACACATATAAGTAAAGAATTTCAATTAAATATCTATTTATTTCAAAAGAACATTAAATAAGAGATTATAGGGAGTCATTAACAATAGTATAACAATCAAAATGTATAAATACAAAAAAAATATAAAGACAATGGGAATGAAATTCAGAATGGCTATAACATTACTACATATTTACATTTTCGTAGAAACTCTTCTAATATGCATTTAGCGTTTTAGAAGTCAATGTTTTAGTAGAATTAATTATGGAATGTCATTTCTAATTGAAAATACACCCTTACCGTGACAAACATCATCAAATAACGCTTCCTCTAGAACAATATAATTAACATAGCGCGATCTGCTGGAAAATATATGCATACTTTATACAGGACATGCAAATTATACCTATTTGCTAACAAAGAAGGCTGTTTTTCAACTCGTACTTTTCACTTTAGCCAGTAAACATCTGCAACAGCATCTTTAATGAGGCGATAAAACATCTTTGTTTTAATAACATGTTATAATGTATTATGACTAATTAATATCCAGCTGTTACATAAACGCTTAATTACAATACCAGCTCTTGACATTATGTTATTTTTTCTTGTGTTTTCTATCCTTCACTGTAATTTTTTCCCTCCTTTTGCTGTTGATGATGTTTTTGTATCTAATATTGTTTCTTTTACATAAAATCTAAGTCAGTTTGAATTCAACGTCTCGTTAATAGTAGTGGGCGGCAGACTATTAAAATTCATACACCTTTATTCGCTTAAATTGCAATGAAATCACATAAACTGGTTCTTTTTTAGACAAAACAATTGCTTATGATCATTCAGAATAAATAAAAAAAAAAAGAATAAATCAACACATGATTTCAAATTACAGTACTACGTTTCATCTTCAAAAAGTCTGGCCGAATATCAGTTGCAAACTTTTAGGCCTAAAAGCGCCTGTTACCACAGACATAAATATGGAGTGTAATTTTTGGGTATTCTCAACCGTTGGACCGCCCAGAACGCAAAACACATGTATTTTTTATTTACAAGTAATGGAATATGTATCTTTGACATAAAATGTCCATGTCTTATTAGCAATAGTAAGAGATCAAGTTTCTTATATCCACAAATGGAATGACGAATCGAAGTATGGTGAATAATGGCTCATACTTGTTTCCGTACAGTGTTAATTTTATGAATACTGGTTTTGTAAATGATGGTTTCAACTGGTTTCCGTAAGTGTGTTAGTCTCTTTAGGAGTACAGTGAAGCAATATACGTGCGTAAAACATTCAAAAAAGTACATATACCATGATGATGTCACTGAAACAGTTCATGAATTATTGCACAATATAAATCTCTTCATATGAAAAAAATGTCTGTACACTTAACTAACAAAGATTATGTAAAAAAAAAAGAGTAACAAAGTGCATACACGCCTACCTTTCATACCAGTAACAAAGTTAACAAAATCGTTCACTCCAGGTTCTGTTTACATATTCTATGTTTCTTAAATTGCAACTGAACGCAACAAGGTCAATGTAACAGTAGTATTTTGACACCAGTCAGGTGTTTAGACGCAAACTTGTGGACTAGTATCAAGAAGATCATTTAAAAACCTCATGGTAACACAAAATGAGTTTCAAAATAAAATTTAAGATGCTTATGGAAAAACTTGTTTACAGCTTGAAAAGTACATCGTCTTTAATACTTTTTGATATTGTTATATATTTGAAAATGATGCCATACATATTATTAATCATAATTATGTCTAGATAATTTTGGAAATTTCTCTGTATAGGGTAAATTTCTAGGCTTCAAAATCAACCTTTTTCTGTGAGAATTCAATTATTTGACGTCAGTTCATAGTAGGATCTATGTGCTTAAATGCTAAACATATGTAGCATGATGCGACAAACTTAAAATTTAATTTCTTACATGGTATGGGTTCTATTTCATTTCAAGTAACTTCTGATAAAAGGTACCAATATTATATATCCGAAACGTAGGTTTGAACTTACGACATATTTTCTGCCATAGAATGCATGTTTAAAAAAAAGTTTAAAAAAATCAAGTCGACACAAAATACCAAATCCAGGTTTCAACAGTGGTTTAAGGGTTAGTGTTACCGCGCATTAGGAGATGTTTTAAGGATTTGGTCTCCATTCAGAGACATTAATTTAAGATATACATTGATTCGATATCCATCTGAAATACCTCAATATAAATATCTTATAAACACGACATGGGGGGATGGATATTGCAGATAACTGGTCCTCATTAAAATCGTTAAAATATGTATCTACTTTTAAACCTAAACCTTTTAACATTCTCGCATTGTAATGATTTTAGGTCCTCTGGATTTCCGTGACAAAAATGAACGAATGTACAAATGTATGTCATATAACATAATAAAATGAACACAACCAAACTGATTAGAAAATGTAAACAAACCAAAAAAATATGCAATAATTGTAAAATGGTGAAATCATAGTTATATGACTAGAAATGTCCTTGATCTCCATCAGGTAAAACATACAGCATATACATACATAAAAATGAATTGGTTTTAACATTATGCCAGAGTTATAATCTGCCTTAAGACATCTATGCACAAAATACCTAGGTACAGACTGTTTCTGAAGAGCAGAAAATAATATTTCTACGCTGACACACAACTGTAAAAGAGCCCATCAATTTTTCAGCGTAAAAAAAAAATATGTTAAGTTTAATATATAATTTCAGATACGAATACTTATGTAATATATAAAAGAGTGACCAGAAGATGTCGAATACTGTAATATATATTTACCCAACACGTATTCATAAATAAGTATCAAAGAAGGTCAAGCATAAAACATAGTTTTGTTCCATTATATCCATTTCCAGTAAAAAGGCGACCAAAATGAAATAATATAGTTATGTTGTTTTAAAGTGTTCAGAGAATTGTGTTATACTCTAAACAAGCAGATTTTTGTGCATTTCTAAATTCGTTACACTAAAATACAAGGTTTAATCTGCAAAAATAAACTGTTGTCTATATACAACCGCTCGTAAATATAAATGTTATAATAACTAAATAAAATATTAGTACCCAGCAACAAACAAAACTATTGCTTTTAAAAACGTTATTTTTTCATCATCAAATACTTACATAGCACAATATGAAATATGTCAACGTGATTGATAAAAAAGGGTCATGACTTTTGATTGTCACGTTCATTTGGTCATGTCTAGTACTCCTGTTTTTGGTTTCTGATTTGGCCATGTTTCTTGTATTCACTCATGGAATACGTTCATCTCAAGTTTCTAATGTTTCGTGAGAACTTCAACAGTATTTTATATATAAACTTGGTATTGACAAAATCTGAAGCTATTTCTCTTTGATTTTGAGGATTTCCCTGCATAAGTTTACAGAATCAAACACTGGAACGTTTTTCAGTGTTTATGCTCTCGAAGAACAAACGACACTTTTTGATCAGCTGTTAAAATTAACTGCATTAGGCATCACCTAGTTGATCCATCCAGTTGGGTGATTTGAAGTATTCCGGAAGTGAGTCATCCATACGTGCAATCACTTTGTAAATAGGCTTCTTCCAGGAAGGTTCGGTGTCCTTGTTGGCAGCGACGGCGATGAAAAATTCTCGTAGCGTTGCTTGAACGGTAAGTCGGAAATTCTCTGGCACCTGCAATTATAAAGGAATGCGCATGCTCAGTTTTCTGACATGGCATAGTCACGTTTTCAAATTCAAGCTGTAAACGAGATTTTTGAATTAAGACGTTTTACGCATAAACGAATAATATTGTTCAATCAATCTGTACCACTCTGAAAGCTTTGGCCCTTTTTTCAAATACGTTTCTTATCAATTATGCCTAAAGTTTCAATAGGGTTAACAACTGCACTGCAATATTGTAAACCAAAGTTCAAACATTTGATTTCTTGTGTATGAATTTTTTTATGCGACTTCTCATCATGTCTCTAGGGATACACACCAGTCGAACAGATCATCAAACAGTCCTATTTGAGTTCAATGCCTTTTGTGGCATAGCCCATAACTCTTATCTTGGCGCTTTCAATACTTTGACAGTTTCCTGAGATGTGCTAGACAATTCTCGGATGTCCTATAATGCAACTAGCCATCAATATCTTTTGTGTATACAATATACCATATTTTTTCTGATTAAATTACTTTCTCCATTCATTAAATTTACTGGCTTGATTTCTACTTAATAGTCTACGAGCTGATCTTTAAGATAATGGGATAGGATCATTATTTTCTCTGGATACGACCCCGTTTGTTTTATTTCCCGCCTTCAGAACTAATAAAACTCCATCTTGAATCTTTGAGTCTCGTAACAGACGAGATTTTAACGCGGTCTCATAAGCTCGCTGATTTCCTGTGGGACAACCCGCTGAAAGCATTGCGATTCTTTCTGAAGAATAAAGATAAGCTCGGGCTGATAAGGCAATGCAGAACTAGATTAACGCCGCTAAAGGAAGTCTAGATTAGCAGAAAATTAAAGAATGCATTAGTAGTAATGTTTCTAGATAGCACACTCCTTGTTTTGACATCCCCGTGTCATTACTGTCTGAGTACAAAAATGGGTCCCCTGGCGTTCATAACTGAAGTTTCTATAGTTTGTTTGAAGGACAAGTAATATTAGTAGAAAGGAACGAAAAGATAACTCTCACTGCAGCATAGTTTATTCTCTACATATTTTTATATATTCCTTTGAAATTTACCACCGTCGTTTCTCGTTTGTTTTTCGCTTTATGTTTGATATATATCAAGATATGACAAAGTAACTTAGTGTCTGAGAAAGCTCTACGACCAATTTAAACATCGTAACGTTGCAGAAATGGCGGCCCTTGGGAACTGCTAACACAAGAAAATAGATTTCCTCAGATCGGGAAGACCGGGACTTAATATCTAAGCCACTTCTAATGGACGACTCCATTCTTCATAGCAATTGAAATTCTATTCCCGAGCGTCACTAAAGTGATATTAATATTCCAGAAGTAAATGTGCATTAGTTAATTGTGTCGTCTTTTAAACCCCATCTTCGTCTCTATTAATGTTGATCAAAGAGGACACAGTCACATCTCGTCTTGTAAGAGAAAATAATAACTTTTTGTTTCTCATACGCCGTGTGGCATGAATAATTTACACAACTTTCTTGTTTTTCTATGAAAGAAAATGACAGGCACGGAGTGCTTTATGACGAATTGTAATCATATTTTGAAAAGACACCTTTAATTGCCATTTTCCATAAAAGGAACTCCAAGAAGTATGTATATTTAATGGGACGTCCTATCCAATATGGAAAATGGACTTCTTTTGATCAAGGAAGAGGGTTAAATTGCGCAGATACTAAAAGGAGAGGATAAAACCCGTATAGTTACGATATCAGCGTCTCGATGGCTTGTTCATTAAATATTTACCATCTTTTAAAGAATATTACAATCTTAAAGCATATGGAAAGCGGTTTACGAAAATAACATAACTGAATATTACGAATGTTAAACTAACCTCTAAAGATTTATGTAGACATTAATTATCTTTCTACGCATGCGCGATTCCGATTGCAATCGGCATGACAAATTAGGCTTAAATCATTAACAGCAGTTAAACCTTTAATGAAATATTCATGGGAGAAAAACAAGTAGTTCTACAAGAGTAAGCGAAGAATGTCTTCACAAACGTATATATATCATGCAAAAATCTATTGGAACAAAATGTTGAAAGTTAAGTAGAATACTCGAGAGATTTGAAGTAATTATTTAGTCAATACCTAATAAAACTTTCACCTTAAGATACATGTATCGACATAAAAGTAGAGAATGAGAAAGGAAAAGAGAATGAGGAGACTGGTAGTACTTTGCGGGTAGTTGGAATACGCAGTTGGAAACGGGGCTATTTGTCAAAGGAACACTGAATACTTGCTTAATTAACATAATTGTTCTAAAGTCTGAATTTTCCTTATATGGTAAACTGGTATAAGTTTCACGGCTGGGTTGTTGTTCTAATTCAATGAAGTGCAGAGATTGAACTGATTCTATGCAGTGCTGAATTAAGGCTTATCAAATTGATGTGGCAATATTAGGATACATCTGCTTGGCTGATTTGATGCAATGTAGAGATAAAACCCAAATTTGGTCATATCTATTTTATTGCACAGAAAAAAGATTTTAGCTTGTTAGTCCGATTTGGTTGTTTATACTATATTAAAATTCGTTTCTGGTTTAGTATAAATATCAGAAATCTCAAAATTTATTTTCAGTTTGGTTGTTTCACCACAGAAAAGAATGTCCGATATCTTACCTCAATTTGGTTGTTTCTGTTATAGTGTAGATTGAGCACTCGATACAGCTCGGACTCTGTCGTTACAGTGAGTTCGTCTGAATGCTTACACCCCTCTGCGATAGCCTGTCGGGCATACTTCTCCATCTGAATGTAGTAAAACTCCCTGAAATTAAAGTAAACGTAAAATCTTAATGAGACATTTATCTGTATACAGTTAAATAGATATTAAGTTAATATCGAATTTTATGTATGAAAGTTTCACTAAATATGACCCCTGGGTTTAATAGAAAACTCAGAACTTAAGCTGCTGATTGGTTGATTCCTGGGCTCACCTGTGGCAAGTTTGCATTCTGAGAATGGTGTCCAACACGCATATATTTAACACATAAGCCACATGATGTATTTTGAAGTATTTTTGCAATGATAAATTGACTGGTTTTTACTGCCCTGTGTAGGAATGTTTACTTAGGTTGGTTTGTAATTTTTTTATCAGAGTCTAGCTTTGCGTACTGCTAAATTAAATAATAAGTCTCGACAAAAACTTTCACATGAGAAAGATAATCCTACAATATAAACATATATAAAAGATAATGTAAACATCCGCAATTTATAAATGTTATGTTTTCCCTTTTGTACATTGTTTTCAAAGCAAAAAGGAATTTTATTATGGCAAAACTCCATTCATAGCTTGTCGCGGTGGGAAAAATACCGTGTTTATATTTGATTCTATATTTGTGTTTCTGTGCAAAAAAAAAAATAACCAAATTTTTTGGTCATTCAATATGATCTAGTAGACCGCTGCGTCTAGTAATTGGTTCAGCCGTTTATCCTTTTTTCCCATTTTTGTGTTATTTCATTTATTTATTTGTGAAGTAAAGAGAACAATACCTCTACGTTAAACTTAAAGTTATATGAAGCTAAAATCAACGACTCATGATAGATAAATTAACAAGATTTTATTCTTTGTTAACACATCGCATTCATTCGCCCGTTGGACCAATAATTCGTTACGGACGATTGTTTATTCTATCCATTTCTTATTAATGTTTCTAAGTCGTCACACAATAAATACACAAGAAACTATTTACATTTGCAGACCGTCTTGGTAATTATTAACAAAGGATTCCCTGGACAAACTGTTGCTATTTACTTTCCTCCCAAGATTATTAAAGATATTGACAGATTTTCTCAAAGCAGGCTCATTAGAAGCTTAAAATATCGCGAGATTTAGGTAATTCTTGCGAGAATATCTTACAACGCGTGTCCGTTAATTCCATCGGCAAACTAGGCGATATCAAGATTTAATTTTCCTTTCACTTGATTTCCTGGTAAGAATAAAATGTGTTCTTATTGAGTTGCGGGAGATTTTGCTAAATTAAAGTCTCGCGTATGGCGATATTTATCATGATTATGTCTTTAAAGTCGTTTGTCTCCGCAATATGAGTTTTTTTTTCAATTGTACCATAGCTATACGATTTCAATACTAAATACCAAAGCAAATAATAACTTTTAAGACTTACATGTTATTTTGTATGTCAAATTTTAATCAAAAACTCATTTTGACAATTGGCAACTGTCCGCCTCGGAGCCAATCAAATCACGGTTAAATGTTTATACATATACAAACTCGTGATGAAAGATGTCAACATGTCCTGGAACTAGAGCGCACATATTGTTCTCCTGACATTTAAATATGTTTTGAAATTTTGTCATCTTTCTGACCCAGGACAAAACTGACACCACGTGATTTTTTTCGTTCATTTGATCTCAATGAAAAGTACACATCTTTCCTCTGAATAGTCTGCATCGTGCGGCGGCGAAAGCGTTCAGCGATGAAAGAAACCGAGCGGTAAAACCGGATATTCTTGATTTTTTAGTTCTGACGAAAACTTCATACTTCTACAGTCGTCTGCTGCACAACCTTTCAATAACGCAATGTCGTCTGCTGCGCAACCTTTCAAAGACGCATTATCTTTATAAACAGTAGATCAAAAATAAATATTTCATGAGTATACATATCAAATGTTTGCAGACTAAAGCAAATGCATTTTTATTTATTATTAAGTGTTCCATACAATCAATTAATTTAATATTCCTTTTGTAAAGTGCCGACTAGCGATAATGGAATGCCTGAAACACTAAAGGAAACAGAGATACCATCTCATTTTCTTGTATTATTCCTTCTCTATGAAAATGGTTAATGCGTTCATATGAACTATTCATATATGTTTTAAATATGTTTACATATAAGTTTGTATAGAATGTCAACTTGTTGACCTTGAATTTAACTGTATATGAGTAAAATACTAAAGTATCATTCCGCCTCAAAGTCTTAAATTTCAGTTTCTGCTCCGTTCACTCCTGTCTTATCTTCAGTTTGCATTTCTATGAAAGTAACAAAAAATGTTTCAAGTTAATAAACCCCGAAGAATATCGTGTATCTAACCAAGCACATATGCGTTAAAAATTCGCGAGATGTTTGATGACAAGGAAAAATATGATCCAGCCATTTCACGCTCTTAAGTGGAAAAATAAAGAACCAAACGTCTGGCAATCATATTCACTTAGACAAAAACGTGACAATCTTTTGTCGAGTGTAAAGGGACTTAAACATAACTCTAGTGTGAAGCGCCATTATACTGTCCACAAGTCGGCGCGAAACGCGAATATCAAGTGACCCGTGCTGAACACCATGGGATACTATTCTGGCTGGGGACTTGACGTAAAACTTTCTGCCTTAAAGGTATATCTGTCTGCTTCAAAGTCAGTTGTTAAAATTGCAGTCATTTTAACCACTTTCGTAACTAAAAAATATGTAGTTTATGTTTATTTAATGTACGATAAAACGTAACTTGTAAGGAATATAAGTTAAGTTGACATACGCAACATTTCCTCTCGGCTGACAACAGTTAAATTCATTCTACTATAACAATAGTAGTCCATAAATAAGATTGAAGTTTTAGATTATTAATCTCATAATAAAGATGACGATGACGATGATGATGGAAATGATGATGATGATGATGATTAATTAGCTAATGAGGACATTATATCGATTTCTCAAACATTAAAAATGTTTGTGTTTTGTTCTTATGTGTTTCTTTCTTCATTTTCCTACGCATTCCTTTCCTCTTTAATAGCATATTAATGGTCCCCCGGTTTGTCAAAAATGACCTTTAGAAAGTGCTAAGTTCTCATAGCGCCATTATTACTGCCGATATTTATCTTAAATACATGATTGGTCCTAATAACATGCCGGCAAAACTTTGAGGATACGCTCAATCTTAGACCAATAGATCATTACCAAGTTTAAATGCCATATCGGACGAGCCCGGAGCGCCAAATGTCAAATGGACGCTATGCTCCTGGTCAATCCTGCGCTAACCAGCTGTCCGAATTGTTGCTGGTACTTGACTTTTTAAAAAAAAAAGATTAGCTTAGGCCACGAAATATGAAGGCGAGATCAGCAAACACAGCTATATTGGCGTTTGTCTTGTAGTTGGAAACTGTATTATATATATATATATATACAGCTGTCACGTCATCATTTTATAATACAAATGTAGATCTATGTTTGTATATCTCCAAACAGGTAAACAAACGTAAGGGTTTGTAATTTTGATAATTGCTAAATTAATATTTTACTCGTGCTCTCCCGGCGTCCAAAAATAAAACCTTACAATGATCAACTCCCATCTTCAAAATCCTGCGGATTGCCGACCAATAGTGTTGTAAGAACTTACCAGTATTCATAACTGATATTGTAACCCTTGCCCTGCTAAATTTCTATAATGAACTTGTCCATCTTTCAATTTGGACAGTACCGTTTACTGTTAAAAGGAGTGCTTACCGAAAAGATACCGACTGAATGGCGAACAATGCAGACCATGATCAGACTGCACGGATGTGCAGGCTGATCTTGGTCTGCACTGGTCGCAAAGGCAGAATCAATTGCCGCCAGCAGGCTAAGGGTTAAAATATTGACATGAAACATAGATAAAAATGTATGCAGTTAGAATATTAGGTTAGAAGTACTCACCTGAAGTTACTGAACCACTTGACCAGTTGAGCTGTGTTGTTTTTGTTGAACTGGACATCTGGAAAGTAAACCTTGAGAATGGCAGAACTAGGGTACCTCACGTAGAAAAACATCAGTTTCGCTTTCCGTAGATGCATCGGCGTCAAAGTATCGGTGTGCTAACAGTTAAGGTCAAAATATGACTTCTATATATAAGGTTTTAAGAACAGTGATTACACAAAAGGCTTTTTAGTGATAACTTGAGGAAAGTGAATTACACCGAGTTGAGATGATATATTACTTTATCCATTTCATCTTCATCCTTTTCATCAACTAAATGACAAAAGGGTAAAGACTTCTTTAATGCCAAATGCTGCTTTGCATGAAATTCTGAGCCAAAGGTTTTAAGAGAGAAGGGTTGCCTATGAGAGCTCTCTTGGCATTAGAGATAATAATCAAGAATCTTTGAGAACTTTCAGACTAGAAACAACATTTGCTTCTCCGATTACAGTGTCAAAAGCCTGCTCTTTAAAGACGCCATGTTCAATTGATTGTGTTTATTAGATGTTCCATATCGCTACCGTTCTTACACTCATATTTTCTACTTAAGGTATCAATTTCCAATTGATTCCGCCTATAATCAAATAATCAAAAGAGTTATACATGCGTGTTAAGAATGACAATAATTGATTGAGTCTCGCAACCAAGATGTTTTACGACAATGACTGCAAGCAAGATGTTTTTACGACATTTATGGCAACGAAAATGCTTTACGGCAAAATGGCAAAACTGTCGGATGTGAAGTAGATTTGGCACAGAACGATAATTATGCGATTAATTACAAATTACTTAATAGCCAAGTATTACTTTATTGCCAATTTGAAATGCTTTAGATAGACCACTTGAACAGAAAATATCAACAACAGCGCAAGAAAGCAAAACATAATACCCTTTCCAAGAAACACATCTAGGTGTTTTCGATAATTTCTTTGATTGATTTAAAGAACAATTTAAATGTGTTTGATCAGACACTGAGTGCAGTATAAATGTTTTCTTCCTAGAAACTTTTTAAAATGAAAAGTGTGTAAATATTTGAACGCATCTTGAAGATCTTGGACAAGACATTTTAAATGGAGAGACGTGACGAAACCCCACACTTGTTCAATATAAATTGTTGAGAACAAACTATTCAAGTAGCATCTTCGATCTTATTACTTCACAGACGTCATTTCACCACGTGACCAAATATCTCACAGAAATACGGACAGAAAACTTATAAAATCTGTTTAAACAGTATCTTTGAAATTATTGAAAACCACCTTGTTTTTAACTGAGCTACTATACCCTTATGTTATTACAAGTTTTGAAAGCGGAGCAAGTCCTGCGATTTATAGCCGCGGTCTGAAATCGCTTTTTTGAAGCAATAATTTTCTGAAGCAAGTCTGTATGGCCACATTTAATGTGTCCTGATAAATTGTCATACGGGACTTCTCAACCCTCGTTGGAAGAGCAGAAATAGTTATTAAGCAATTTTCTTAATAGCTCATTCGCTCCCCTTAAGGATGTTTGGACAGGCTTAATGAAACGGGATACTAATGAGAGTTCTAACATCACAAGTGGTCTTCTAAACAGGCTTTAGGTGTAAGACAACACTTCTAAGCAGTGAAGAGCTGTTCACAAAATATCAATCATTGTTTGTTTTATTGATCACGATTAGTTTTTTCATCGCGATCAAAGTCTGCGAATATAACGACAAAATAAAAAAGGCGCATATAGTTTTGCATTGATCATCGTACTGTTAATTAATTCTTTAGTTTATTTTCACTGCGACAGAAGCTTGAAACTTGCTGCCGTTTTCTGCAAACCAGTACTGGGGTCTGTGGCCGATTTGCGGTTCGAACCCATCACCTTCTGGTAAGAATTCGTTCTCTCAACCAGTAACTGTAAAATACCTTTATTGTTTAAACACTTTTCGCACTTCCTATGAAACTAGTCCTATATGTCAACAAACACCTATGTGCCGAGAGACTTGATGATAGCTGAAGTCGATCAAAATATCAGCTAAACGATTGTCATAATCATTGACCCCGTCTATTCCCGCATCTCCAAGACTTTGTACTTAATTATCGCTATTACTTATTTATCTCTAATTGTTGCCGTCATAATGATAGGAAAATATCGTGGAATTGGAAAAGACAGATTCAAAGGACGGCAAAGAATTCTTACGTATCCCCCAGAGAAAATGTTTGTCTTTTCGATCATCGAAGGATAGCAGCAGTCCACATGTGACGATAGATCTTAATGCTATTTGCAATACATATGCTATGAATGACTGCAATCTACTAGAAATGTTGGAAAATATTGACTGAAATAAAATCTAAACAGTTTTCTTTCATACAGTTCATTTTTATATGCAAGACATTCAGGCCTTTAATGAGCTTGAGCTCGAATGGAATTTGGGCATTAATGTTGTGTATTTACATAAAATATTGTGCTGAAACGAACACGAAAGATTGCATTTGCAATCTCTTGGGTTGGTTAAATATATTGCTTACTACTTAAAATATTATCGTTGCCATCGCTATCCAGAAATGCTACAGACAATATGGCGGCACTGATTTTCCCTAGAACCTAGAATGATCAGAGTCAGAGACATTTTTATAAACTGCAGTGTCTTGAGAAAATTAAAGAACAATTTTACAAATAAGGAATTTACGATTTCCAGGAATATCTTGGTAGATTATTGACAATCGTAATTTAACAGTGTACTTTCATGATTTACCTATGACAATCTAGTTGGCAGATTCAAAGATTTATGTTGGGATTTTAGAATTTAAAAATGCTCTATAAACAAAATTACTACATCAAAACACGTACGTGCTAGTACACAAATCAAGCATGTTACCCTATCATATTTTACAGCAGTTACGCGACATGATAAAAAGTCATAAAAAACGTGATCATTTTGCTATCTTAAGACGATTCTGGAACAGTCTCTTGTGAAATTGATTTCTCAAATGAGTATCACTTTAATAATTTCATCGATGTTATTTGATAAATTATGAATATAGCACTAACTTGAAGATGCAAAAATCAATTTGCTCAAGGAGATATGAAGATGGTTTTCCAGATACTGGGAGTAATAATAATACCAGGTGGAACATACGTCTGTAATCTTATAGTAATAATATCAATAGTGCAGACACGTTTACTTAACACTACAACTGTGTGTCTGTGTACGTGTTCGGTGTTTACAAAAAAAAATATGTTTCATAATTACTTGATCTTCATTGCTAGCGGAAGAATGTCGGTTCTAAAAATGTAGTAAGATTTAATGTTTGTAATTCCGAGCTCTGCGAGATGATTTTTATAGATTCTTTGTAATCCGAAATACTAGCAGACTTTTAATGTTTTAATGCCTTTTCTTGTGCTCTTTCCACATCAGACCCCAACAATACATATTTTATATCTCCCTATTCGTACACTTTTTCTACCATAAAAATCAATATCCTGACATTTACAGACAGTCAATTAGAATATTTCATCTTTTCTTAAATAACAGTGAACGACAACGGCGTTCTGCTTGTTACATTTCTAATAATTCAGCCGTTTATCCAGCCTGATTTCTTGAGAAAAATCATAGCTTGACACATAGCATTGATATCCAACACAGTACGTGTGACTTGCGAACATTGCAAAACCTTTAAATAGAAGTAAGGAAGAGAATATGATCAGAGTTGTGTAAGATGCTAAGATACCTCGCTAAACGATACTGAAGAAATAACAGTGTATGACAGTTAATGTGACACCAGGGGTGTAACAAACAGAAATTAAGAATTATCAATGACGTCAATGAATATGTTAGAAAAAAGGATATGATTTGTTTTCCATGTGAGTCATATGTCTCCCCATCATTGAAGAAGTCTGATTTCATGTAGCCAAATCCGCCCTCCGAGGGAGAAGTAGATGAACATGGCGTGGTGCGGTCATTCTCACTTGGGGAGTTGCACATTGATTCCTTGTAATAGTTGAGAATGTCTGAGTGCTGGAGACTAGGGTTTGGTATTGCAACACTTGTTGGTAAACATGGCGGATTCATCTGTCCAAAACTTGACGACAGAGCCCTCTCGTGTTCAAACATAGAGCCTAAGGAGCCATTTTCATGCAAAAGAGCTCTTGCAGCACGCGGTGAAAGTCGAGTGTCCGTGACCTTTGTTCTCTTTTTCTTCGGCGTATTTACGACAAGTGAGAGTGCTTCGGTTTGCTCAGGAGGAATAACTGGGCATGAATACATAGATTGTGGATGAAGTGTAGTTGGGAGGTAGAAGGAAAGTGGAGGATAACCAAGTGGAGGATGATGTGGAAATGGCGCTCTGGGAATTTCCTGTAAACCGCCACTAAGTTTCGGTAATTCAAAAGCACTGTGTCTCTCTGGTACTCGAAATGCATTATTATTAGTAGATCTGTCTGGCATTTGTAGAATATGATTCAATGAATGGTCAGTTGTGTGCTTCTTTTCTGGTTCCTTTGCTTGTTTCTCGTCATTTTGATTTGTCTCAGATTTGCTATGTCTCTCCCTATTTTCATGAGAAGTGTCTTTATGGTTATTGCGTTTTTGAAAGAATTTTGATAGTTCTTTATCAACAGTCACACTAACGGCTTCTTCTATTTTTGATTTAAGATTTGCAATAAGTTCATTTAATTCTTTATCATTTAGTTCAGCAACACCCTGTGAGAGACCTTTATTTGCATTCATTGTTTCTCTTACATGTTCTGCAATATTGAAATGTTCGTTAGCACTGGACACTTTTTTCTCAAAGGCTCCGAGAACCGCGGCTCTATTCTGAAGTTGTTGCTGCTGTTCCTTTTGCAATTCTTCCGCGTGTCTTGCTGAGAGGTTAGCAAAGTAAGCCTGGTGGAGTCTATGAATATTGTCCATTGCACCGTAGCCATTCATGTGTTTTGGTAAGCTATCATCATACTGTCTGAAATAACTTTGCACAGCGTTTATTTGGTGCCTTAGATTCCATAGGTCTTCTTCATAAGGTGGACCCTCAAATTTTCTAATTTTAGCTGTCTGCTCGTGTTGCTGAGGTAACGTCTGCTTTCGCTTCTGTCGTCTTACTTCATTCATCCCATACATTGCCTCCATATCTACAAATTGGGGATGCTGCATTGAAGTGAGAATATTTTCAACTCTTGCACGCTTCGCCTCCTTACTCTCCTCATTTGAATGAACGTCAATCGAACCTGTTTCATCCGCGTCTGATTTCTGGTCATCTCCGTCAGTTTCATCAACTCTGCTTTGATCGAGGTAACTAGATTCCTCGTCACTTCCGGTTTCTGAGCCTCGATCTGAGCGTGAAAAATGTTCTCCGTTTAATTCACATCCGGGAACTATATTTTCATGGTCTGGTTTAAGTTGAGTACTCTGCGTGTCATGCATCTTAACAGATTTGTCTATGTTTGTTTCGCTAGGAACTGATTCACGATTTTGCAATATTTCTCTGAGAATAATCTGTGATTCAGACACCACTGGTTGGTCTATATTTACCATCTTACTTCTCTCGGGCCACACTCTTCAGCTTTTGGACCTCTTTGTCTTGTTTTAAATGTCTGAAATACAATCTTAATATTGACAGTAATTCGTGGGGAGCCGAAAGCGGCTACAGAAAATTTGTAATATATCAAGAGATAAAACATATAGAATCGTTGAAGTCTGTTTTATACTCTATTCAACTTCTTTGATTTTTGTATAGTACATAAAAACAAAAATAAAACGATATTATCAATATTTTATTTTATAGCTTGCAATTTGTAAAACTTTTATTTCATTCAATTTCAGTACCACCAAAATACAACTGCTCAAACAACAACACCCTATTTAGTCAAGTCACAATAGTCTAACATCACATTAACATCACGTATGTCCGCCGTACGTATTAATTACCGCCAGAGAACGGCGTTTTATGGAACCAGCATGCGTTTGAATTACATTCTTGGCGCCTGTTACGTCACGGATAACCGGGTGCGACGGGCGTTGTACTTGTAGTTCCAGTAATGTGCTATGTTTATATTTAAATTCCGACTTTTAGCGGGCTAACCGATTCTTCGCACATTATGGTTCGTCAGAATGTGTAGCCAGCAGTTTGGCACTGTGAGCTATCTTGAGACAGCCTTGCTACTGTCTGTAGCAACATGAGGAACGATTACGAGAACAATTTTGTTGTATGTCGGCAGGGTCTTTCAAAAATGAATCTCTTCTATTTTGAGTTTTGGCGATATATGACCATTTTGTGTCGATTCGCCGTAAAACCCAACTCACTCTATTTTGAGTAACCCTGATGACGGTATTTAATGGGGGGCGGCTGACCTATATGATATTCAAGGGACGTTAAGCTGTTGTTAAAATTGTTTCCATTCTGTGATCTTTAAATTGAATGCAATGAAACTTTTAGACATTGTGGTAAGATACGAAATGAAATACATTTGTAATGGTATATATTTCTTGATGCAAATATAATAATCTTTTATTACATATATATCTACACTAATCACTATTACATAAATAATATAAATAAAAATGGAAAATATCGTCGTTAAGGTAGTTCTGCACGTTTGGATCGAACTTTTTTCTACAATGTAGAATTCGATTAAACTCTGATTTTTCAAAACTTCATAATATACCTAGAAAATTCAGCAAATAAAAAAGATAGGGTCGTGTGCTCGATTTTTTGCTACACTGATTTGAAAAATTTGGACCTCATGCAATATTTCATAATGGGAGTCTATGGGAAAATCATAACTTTCATAACATTTTCAAAAATAGATTTTTTTTCTACAATGTAGATTTTGATGAAACTTCTCACGGTTGTTGATAAACATATGGCCTATAATTTGGTGGAATAAAATATATAGGTCCCTGTGCTTATTTTTGAGATATGTGATCATGATTAAAGTGAACCGAACATTTCACGCTAATTTTAAAACATTATTTTGATTTTTAACGCCTCATATGTTTTAATATCATATTTTGACTTTAGAAATATAGCAACAGTGCCATTGTAATTAATTTACTCGCAGGCTTCGATTAATTCTTAAACTGATTTTCATTTCCGTACACCGAATCCTGGCTTTATTCTACGTTTTCCGGATAAATGACGTTACGCCATCACTTCCGGTTTTTCAAACGTGCAGAACTACCTTAAAGAGATTTTAAATTTGACAACACCGATGAAACTGACGTTACAAATGACGTCATGCACTCGTAACGAAAGAACGTAAGTATGTAAAAAGTATTGACGTTTCGTGTTTCATTGTGTAATATACGAACGTTATAATTGAGTATGTAATAATAACACACATCGGACGAATAATCGCGTGAAAAATCATCATTAAACAGGCGTTTTCTGTCAATCTTTTATGTCGTTACATATATTTCGATGATATTTTGTCATTTCAAAATAAAACATATTGCTAATTACAAATCTTTACCGGCTTTGAGAACCCATTTTTTTTAATCACTAATGTGACCCTTTTTGAGATGACAAGGGACATATTTTTCTGAAACAAGGATGTTACTTCTGCATGTATTTATAGTATATCTTTGTAGCTTACGTATTAAAATCAACATATCTTGGACCTTGTCTTATTTTTATCTTAGTTGTCGCGCTCTATCTGTAAGATATGTCACCTTAACCAACCTTTAATTTTACAAACAATTAGACAAAATTTCATCAAAGTCCAATGAGATATTTTCTATCAGGATAGATTGTCAACATGATGTTGAGTCATGTTTCGATTTTTTCATTTTGCTGTTTGACAGCTTCCTAGAATTTGCGTGATAACGATAAGTCAAGCATAGTTTATATGACAAGACCACTATCATACCACTCAAAA
The DNA here is from genome assembly GCF_021730395.1 of Mercenaria mercenaria. Taxonomy (NCBI): domain Eukaryota; kingdom Metazoa; phylum Mollusca; class Bivalvia; order Venerida; family Veneridae; genus Mercenaria; species Mercenaria mercenaria. Next base: position 109,753,475 of record NC_069361.1, on the reverse strand, counting down.
TTAATTATATTTTATATAGAAATAAACTTACTGTGTTTTAACGATCAACAGATAGTTTGTTTTAGCAGAAAGAACACGGATAAAATGAAAAAATATATACATTTGTACTAGTTTGACCAGTGACATTTCAGCTAGATTTTTAATGCTTCTATAGAACCATGTAGTTTTAATGTTTAAAAGTATATACATTAGAATTATTTATTAGATATTCACTAACCGTCTTCTCCTTTCCTTACAAAATCAGGTTAAAACACTGAAAACAAATTTATAAAGAAAAAGGTATAAGATAATCGTCAAATAAATATCTTAATGAATGTTAAAGCGAGCGGAAAATCACCTTATTAAAAGTGAGGAGTGTACTTCAATACAAGCAATATGACACCAGGAAAACATTTACTGATAAAAATCAAATAAGAAAAAAACATAACTAAATGGGGCTACTCCAATATGCTATATTTACACTGGAGCATAATAATTGAAGAATAGTTTTAATTTTTTGTTAGGCCACAGTATCATAATGACTCTTTGTATTTGTTTTTATCAAGAAGGAAAAATTAGTATTACAAACATATGTCTGGCAACTAACCAGTATGTTATTACATCACAATATTTTCATACGGAGATATATATTTTTTTCATTAAAAAATCCACTATCACTAGTCACTATTACAAAAGCATTCTGGAAATATTTTCAGCAGCCCTTCCTAATGAGACAAATATCGACTTAATATTATTCATCATAAATAATCGCACCATTTTCCTAGCCTTGATTTAGATATGTATTTATTTTTCTGATGGAATGTATTTTATTTCTATGCAGGCCCTATACCTGTTTACTATTTAACCTGATAACTGACCAAGTCTGGACCATTTATGCGACATCGTTTTATTATTTTTCTCGACACATGAAAGTAATTGATTTTTTAATCCAGCATATACAACCTTGTTAAGAGTATTTATTTATTTATTTATTGATTTATTTATTTATTCAAGTCTTTTATTTATTTATTTATTTAAGTCTTCATATAGATGATCATTGTAATACGACGCAGATTACTGCAAGATTTACATGCATATGGCCATTTTATACATAAACCTACAAAACATAAGACATTTGTAACTTATACGGGCAGTTCTATGCTAATCATGTTGTAAAACGCACAAACAGAACAATTTGGGACTTTACATCTTGTTCTTGAAGGAATACTGAAGTCAAACGATGTGCTACTTTAAATGGAAAAAAATATCATTATAGCCTGTTTAATCCAAATATGGATAATCATTAAACATCACATAGATACAGACAGTTTAATGAATTAATTTTCAAAGCTAAATCTGTACAACAAATACATAAGATAGTTATACCAACAAGCATATGCTCAACACTTATGTTAAATAAATGTAACTGCGGAAAAGGAGTTTTAACAAAACAAAAACAATTAAAAACAGTCGTAGACTCGTAATCAATATACATAACGATGCGTACTCACATAATATGTTGCTTCTTTTCATTTAAAAAACATTTTTTTGTTCCTTTTATTCAATTCTATCTTCATTCTTTATATCGCTTTTAGTTTTCACCAAACAGACAAATGCCAGGCACAAATTTGTAATTTTAAATTGAGATTTTCTTACGCACCAAATACATCCAGTTTTGTTTCCTTCTTCAACATAAAATAATGTTGTTACATCTAATTTGCAAAAAAAAACATATTTTCTATGAGGCACACACACTATCTAGACAATACTAGCATGTTCTCTTCAATTTGTAGTACATTGTTGTCCATTTTTATATATGGATCAAATGCAAAAATATATTTCTTTGGCACCAAAATAGTCCAGTATTTTCAAATACAGTAACTGTTGAAAGTGACATGTCAAGTGCAGAAATGGAAGGAAATTTTTTACATCCATAACGATATAAAAAGGTTATATGTAGTGGCTTCTAGCAAAATATAGAAAACTGTGAAATAAAAAATAGGCAACTCACAAAAACGGTTGTTTTAGTTAATGAAATAAGAGAAAAAACGACTTACGGTTGACTTGTACTATCTCCGATTTGAAAGGACACTTCAGATTATTTTATCTGTCACATTTTACTACGGATGTTGTCATAATTCTATAAATCCAACAGTCTCCTTGTCCAGATTTATAATTAAAATAGGTTACATATCTTGAGTCAACTATATATCGTTCTTAATGTAACTTTTACTAGTACTTTGATTGCAAAAGATGAAGATTAAATATATAAAGATTAAAAGTCGGTGTCTAAAAAGGCGTGACAAAAGATGATATAGGTCGCGTGCCACAAACCACACCTCCCATTGATCTTCGCGTGTTCTCGGCTCTTTTCGTAATCGCCAGACACGCCTACTTTTCATTCGGCACGCGTCGTAAGAACTTTTATCGATGATCGATAAAATGAACATCCATGAACGAGCGTTAAATATTGGATGATGCGGTATTAAAGTGGCATAACAGATACAAGATTGACAGATAAAACGAGGACTATTTGGTTACAGCTGCGTCAAACGACATTTGTTTTCGTTGTAGCGCATTGTAGCGACAATGTCGTGTTCACTAATTTAGATCTAGCTAAAAGGCATTAAGGATAGGGAGAGGTATTCTTAAGTTATGCAACATGTTGTCTATCTTTCACAGGTGGTTTTAAGAAAATGAGACAATACCATTGTTACAAGCCGTTTGTTTTTGTCACTTCAGTATAACAAATTACTGTTTCTAAAGAACTTCGCCTTTTAATCTTTCCACAAAAACTAATAACCTTTTTCATAGTAAATTATTACAGTCTAACACAAGGGAAGTAACTATAATCAGTCGTAGGGGTTCGTTCCTTTAACCAATTGCCACTTTCAAAACCTACAAAAATCCTCAATCAGCCCAGTATCGATTTGCTTTTTATAAAGCATAAAGTATGTATCGCACATGAGATTCAATTAAACAGTTTTATTATAAGGCAATCACGTTTCAAATCTTATTCAAAATTCACTTTACATTAATGTATCTGTTACAGTCAAATGAAAAATTTAGCAGGTAGCAATATAAAATTATTAACAGTATAATGCTATAGACTTTCAATAGAATATCATAATAACCGGAACCAATTAGCACTGAGGAGGAACCGCACTAGAGACAGGTTATGCATTATATATATTTGGGTTTGGGACGACTTTTATCACCGACCAAAAATAGATTTATCCAATTCTTTTATCAGATTAAAAGTGCTAAGATTCTAACAAAAATTCGATGTTTTTAATTGTTTATAGTGAAACTGAAAATGTTTATGTCAGGAAATGAGCAGTGATTTGAATAGGGAATGGGGAACACGGTCGTCCTTACCCTTTGCGTCTGCGGGTCAAAACACGCTTCAAACGGAGTTACGCAATACCGGTTGAATCAAAAACGAAAGTAAAAAGATTTAAACAAATAGATAACTATATATGATGTTATACTATCGCTTATTATCTGATTGTTACAATGTAGATGATATAGATACAGAACAATATCTTTGTTGACAGTTGCGATACGTCCTGGGGCCAAACTTGAGCACATGTACTTGATGTTCGCACTACAGTACCGTGTAACATCTTGTTAATAAACTGAAAATGATTGATAAACTTTCCTTTTTGTCAAGAATAAACGTTAATCAGTTTGTAACATGCTGCTGATTACAAATTGTTTCAGTCGCAGATACATGTCCACGTACTAATAAAAAAAATCAAACTCACAACTACTGACTTAAGTAGCACTTTATGCAAGTAATCCTTTTAAATTTGTACTTTTTAAACATTCTCATCAATTTAATTGTCATTATATGACTGTCATATTACTATTGTTGCCATTATTGTCATGATCATGCTATTATTTATATGAATATTGGTTTATGTCGATGTGCTGTATAATATGCATAAGACTTAATAAAATTTCTGTTCTGTTCTGTACTAAAAACAAAAACAAAAATCAAAGTATTCATATTAAATCGTTTTTTTATTAATCATCAGATTGTCACAGCTTCTTTTTATGCATCCTCTCTATTGAAAATGGTATTTCAATAATTTTCATGCAAAGTTTAGTAAAAAAAAAAAAAAAAAAAAAAAAAAAAACAAGAAAAAAAAAACTGTGGTCATTTTACCAAATAGAAAAAAAAAAGTTCTGTATCAACACGGATGTATGATGTCCTAGTAAAACTAGATGGGATTTTCTGACATTTCATGCCTACTTTGAGTACTTTACTCGGGATTTATCAAGAGTCCTAACCAAATTTTTCCTCACAATAACTGCAATAGTACAAACACCAAATACTTAATCGGTTTTTCACTTGTGTATACATGTGCATCTCGCGATCACGTTCGTTTTTTATGCATACTGGTCAAATATTTTATTTATTACATGACATTTCATATCTTAAAAAAAAGGCATAACAGAACTACACAGTGTGTATACATTTCACTTCTGTTTGTATTACATAAAAATCCTCCTTCCTAACAACAACAACAACAACAACAACAACAGATTATTGAATTTAGACTAAATTTTCTTATACTTTAAAATAAAAATCGGCCATCTTTTATAAGCACAAAAATAAATGTATCACATACACTTCTAGATTGACAATAGTCGTTCGTTCGTTCGTTCTGTTTTATCTTTGTACTCATTTAACCGCATTCCTAATAATAATGAAGGTAATGTTGGTGATGATGGTGACTAGGCTGTTCATAATGATGGTAATAACTAAAATTGCCGACGACTCTGTGACGACAACAACGGCGACGGTGGTGTGAGTGTGCATGAGCGATGCTGCTGATATCGTGCTTATGCCACTGACAAAATCGCTTTAAAAGCTTCCAAGGTAAAAAAAAACTTGAAGAAGGGCAAATAAACTGCAATAAACTGTACTAAAACTGCTACATATCTCATTTTTTGCATCAAAAACTTCTTCGAGAGACGAAATTACGCCAACTTTCTCATGTCAGAAGAGGCTGTCACAATCTTATTATATAAACACATCACTCAACATATATATAAATAAGCATCTATAAATGTGACCGCTAATTTATTGTTTTTGACACTCTAATCAAAACGAAGCACCTCCATAGCACCATTAATAAAATATCAGTTACATTTTATGGGAAAGTAATGTAATACGAACGGCAGTGCTAAAAGGCGAGAAACGTGGGCCTGGGAAAATATCAGTATAAGACAGAAAACAATTAATTCCTTCGACAATTTGTCACACGTTATGCTGAACGTAAACATTTGTCAATTTTCTCAATTAATAGACAAATCAAGAAAGACAAATAAAATACCGTTAAAGACATGTTGAGTCAGTGCTGTTGACACAAAGCATCTTATGACAAACTGGTTGTAAATATATATTGTGCATGAAGTAATGCATTGCTCTGACAGACACACGAGGAGTGTAGCATGAAAGCATGTACCTGCTTGCATAGCAGAAATATAAAAACAAACTCTGCTTCAGAGAACTGTAAGTATATGTTCTGACAAATAATGTTTTTTTTTTTCGATTTCACGGAACATAAACATTCGTGTCAATGTTATATTTGCAACATAGTTGTATTGTTTCAATGGTATTTGTAATGCTGATTTGCCATCATGAAATTTTATTATTAATTTTATGAAGATGTGCCATGAAAATGCTTTAACCCTTTTCTAGTCCAAATAATATAGGACGTTTCGGGACAGCGTAATAACTTTTGACTGTCGCTGCCTCCGTCACTATAGAATATCAGATCATGAAATTAGTCATCCCGATCAGCCAAATGAGTAAGGCTAACCCTTATCATACTGGACACGACTGACTCTGCCTCTGCGACCAGTGTAGATCTTGATCAGCCTGCACATCCGTGCAGTCAGATCAAGATCTGTACTGTTCGTTATTCAGTCAATATCATTTAGGTAAGCACCCCTTTTAACAGTTAATGGTACTGTCCAAATTGAAAGATGGACAAGTTCATTATAGAAATTTAGCAGGGTAAGGGTTAAAATGAACTACCAGTCATGTTTATTGACTATATGGTGCAAACTTCATAAGGCTTTGTTATTTGTCACTCATGCCTTGGTTTATATCTTATATGCTGTCCTATATTTATCACTCATTTTTTATTATTGTGTACCTTCACGCTTCTTTTCGGCTCAAATTAGCACGAAGTGCTCGTCTGGGTGGGTGCGGGGAGTGGGGGCGAACTATTGTGATAACTCACCGTCCGTCGTACATCCGTCCGTGTGTCGCCATCTTCGTTAAAACTATTTGGTGGAGGGCTATGATACTTAGCAGAAAATCAATGCTTCTTTGTTGGTCCTCTATCCATGTAGGTTGTCATGGATACACGGAATAGAAAAAAGTTGCAGAGACCATTGGCCTGATTTCAAAACAATTTCACAGAAAGAGTTTCTAAAAGGTAACCAAGATTGTTCACATGATTCCAATACCCAAAAAATGACCGTTAAGGACCTAACCTCAATATTTAAATATATGTGAAGAAATATTCTTGTCAGATTTCGATGTAATTTCACATAAACCTATTTTGGGTGACCATACTTCAAGATTGTTCAAATTATTAATTTATAAAAAAAAAAAAAAAATGTCGAGTCAGGGCGCGGTTAATTTTTTTTATATATTATGTGTATTATATCCGGTACATGATGTACTGTGGTTGTTACGACAACTGTAAAAGGTAAAAAATCAAATATTTTCTTGACAGAAACTATTGATCAAATGTTAAAATAATTTCACAAATGTCTTTACGAAGGTTGTTCAGATTGATAATATTCCTCAAAAACATAGCCGTCAGAGACCGTGGGCACCTTTCCATACAAGTGAGAAGTGGAAACTTGAAAAAGTCTATTTGTCAGAAACTGCTGGCTTGATTTTACAACAAAATACAGACATGCCATGTTAATTGGATAAACATTTACCAAGGTTGTTAAGATTATTCTGAAAGTTTGTCAAAAATGGCCACCAGAGCTAAAAATAAAGAAATAAAAACTTCTCAAACATCATCTCCCGATCTGCTGACTTCATTCTGAAATAATTTCACACACATGTTCTATGAATAAAATTTAACCAAAATTATTCAAACTATTCTGATTCGCAACAAGGTGTGGTAAATTTTGCCTGGCGAATATAGTGGAAACTATTTGTAACAGATCTTGTTAGAAGTTTAAAATAATTTTACGTTATGTTCATGCGGTGACACCATGATTGTCCAAGTTATTCTCGTTCGTTAAAAATATGGTAGCGAGAGAGCGTAGTCATTTTTTCCTTATATGTATATAGTGGAAAATTTTATAATTATCCTGTCAGGAACTGCTGGTCCAAGTATAGAATATTTTCACACAACTGTTTCTTTGGAGATCAAACACCGAGCTTGTTCAAATAATTCCGAACAATCAAAAACATAGTCGCTAGAGTTAATAATAGAAAATGTCTTCAAACTATATTTCCTCTTAAAGCACATGTGTTTTAGAATTACTAAACAGGGTGACTGTCTACCAAGATTGTTCAAATAATTCCGATCTGTATGAGCAGTGTTAAAAAAGAAAAAGAAATCTTTAAACTACATATCCTTCCAAATAATCGACTGGATTTTTAAAATCGTTTCCCAGAAGTGTTCATTGGGTGGTCCTTTAATCAAATTGTTAAAGGCATCTTGAAGCCGTCTTGAAATGTGAAAAATATGACTGCTGTAGGACATTTTTCGTATATGGCTCGATCTCTTCTCTGAATATGCAGCCGGTTTACAGTGTTATTTGGCAAAGTGTTCCTCGGATGGCTCTCTACCAAAAGTGTTACCTATGTACCTATTTGGGCGGTGAAACTCAGGTAAGTGAGCTAGAACCAGCGTGGTCCTGATTGTTTTTAATTTGAGGCAAGAGTGAGGAAACAAATTAAACCGTGAAGCCCCGTTTCTTATTATCTCACCAATCCAACGCGACGCCCCTATTTTCAACCTTGTCTAAAGATATTTATGTTTAGTTCGAAATGACCCCTAAGTTTAATAATCTTCATCAATTAGCCTACAACACTATTGCGTGGGCCTTTTTTTCAATAGCCCTGACAAGTCTAGGCCAAGACAAGGGCTTGTGATTTTTACATGCTAGTGAAATGACCGTGATAAAGAAACTAAAAACATTCTTCACTGAGAATCCAATACTTAGACGTAAGCAATTTGTTGTCCCCTTTTCCATGTATCAATACCATGTGATTACATTCTCAGTATGGGGCGCCGTTTTACTATTTTATAGGCATTTTTTTAATATCAAAAAATCATTTCTTGATATCAAGATTTCCATTTCTTGATATCAGAAAATAATTTCTTGATATCAAAAAATCAGTCACATTTTTTATATCAGAAAATCGATTTCTTGATATCAAGAATTCATTTCCTGAAATGCACATGATGAAGTAATAATCATCATGTCAAGACAGTCTAGGCGTTCCATACCCCGCACTGAATGAATTAATTAGGGGTTATCCCTAATTGCATGTCTATTTTTAGAATAGCGGGGATTTTTGATATCAAGAAATACTGGCCATTTTTTTATATGAAGAAATCGAATTTTTGATATCAAGAAATCGAATTCTTGATATCAAAAAATGATTTCTTGATATCCAGAAATCGAATTCTTGATATCAAAAAATAGTCCGTATTTCTAGATATCAAGAAATGATTTCTTGATATCAAGAATTCGATTTCCTGATATCAAAAAATATAACTAATTTTTTGATATCAAGAAATGATTTTCTGATATCAAGAAATCGAATTCCTGATATCAAGAAATAGATTTTTTGATATCAAAAATTCATTTCCTGATATCAAAAATTCGATTTTTTGATATAAAAAAAATAGACAGCATTTCTTGATATCAAAAAATGAATTCCTGATATCAAGAAATCGAATTTTTGATATCAAGAAATAATTTCTTGATATCAAAAATGCCTAGAAAATAGTAAAACGGCGCCCATACAGTCGAACGATTAAGACCCAGCTACACATCTTGTTGTCGCGGGACGTCTGCATTGTACTTTGTATACAAAATGTACTTATAAGTCACATAGAAGGTCTCGTCACAATAGTGTTCAAATTTATCTTATTGTGTTGTCTCAGTGCACTATTCAATTTATCAGTCGCTGTGTTTGCAAAAACGCACTGTCCATTTTAGAGGTCTGTTAGTTCAACATTTCCAGCTTGCAAACCTGACGAAACTCAATATCTTATCAAACAAACATAATTAAAGCTGTAATGGTTTAGACTTTAAAAATTGTATGATTTATTACTTCAAATAATTAATGAACACCATCTTTCAATGAAATGTTCAATGATGGGAAAAAATCATTATTTTTTAAAAATCAACAAGGTATTCAATACCCTAACCTCATAAATATTCAATGATATGGAATAGCGTAACCCTAACTTTCGTTTTTAAGAGCTTTCTGTGCTTTAAGCAAATGGGTCAACGATGCAATCTTTCCAATCAAGAGGCACTATTTTATCAATCAAACGCTATTGAGTAATTGAAATAAAACACCTGTGGATTGTCTGTCAACGTGAAGTGTATTGAAAGTAGAGTGTTAATGAATAAGTGATAAGTTTTTCCTCCCAGATGAGAAACTTTATCAATCTCTCAAATCAAGTATCTTTTCGAGAATATCCAACACGCAGACGACACATTCCTAGAATGGAGTCACAGGGGTGATTGTTTGTCACAGACATTGGAATTTGATTGAATTACTTTCACACATGAATCAAATATAAGAAGTCCAATTTAATGTTTTAATATAGAAAACGTCTTGCCTATTCATGTATAATAATTTACAACTTCCTAAGGCGTAGAATATATTATTAAAATAGACCTGTCACTTTTCCAAATTTCCGTAAAACTTTTATGTCACTCAAGGATCGGACTCGTGACGTGTAAGGTACGAATGCATTAAAGAAGTCGATAAACTATGGAATGCATTCGCTGTCTCTTTTTGTTGTGGCATTTCACAAGTTGTTCTGTACAAATTGTTCTGTGCCTTTTCCAAGCATTATCAAAATGTTGTTCATTCATATTAACCCTTATCATGCTGGTCACGACTGATTCTGCCTTTGCGACCAGTACAGTTAATGGTATGTCCAAATTGAAATATGGACAAATTCATTATAGAAATTTAGCAGGATAAGGGTTAAGATTATTTTACTTGTTCCGTGCATTTTGCGAGGATGTCCTAGACATTTGGTAATGTATGCGTGTTGCAATTTGTTCTGTGTATTGAGTAAGTTAATGTGTGTTTTGCAAATTGTCCTGTACATTTAGTTATAGTTTCCATAAAAGACCGGAAACAGCAACAAAAACTTTAGTCACAATTCAAAACTCTAGTTAAATCCCTTGACATTCCTTCTGTTGAATCAAAACGAAAGAAATGTGACAATTAGGCACGAACTGGAATAGACGCCGTACGTCCCTCCCGCATAACCAGTACATCATCACTTTTCCCTACCTCAAAATAGTCTACTTAGCAACACATTTTAAACGTATGTAACAACTCACGGGCATGACGACTTATGGAACGCACCTATTAACTTCAATTTTGAACAAAACAATGTTCACTGCCGCAGAAATTATATACAGAACGAACAACATGTAAAATACACAGAACGACTAGTGAGTTATTCAAAACAACTTATATTATAAGTTGTATAATCTACATAGCAACATACAAAATACACAGGGCTTTAAAACTGCATCAAACAACTGATAAAATGAACAAAATATATAGGTCTAAATACGAACAAAAGCAGTCAGTTGTGCCGTTCCATATAAATCCCTCCATCTCATGTTTCATTAAAACAAGGCTCAGATTCAATCCCTGCACTTATATTTCTCACCTAAAGTATCTGATTAGTTTTCAACAAATGAATTACTTTGAAAATGCTTTCATGTTTGCTGTCATTATACAACTCGTGCTTGAAATTAGTTTCTCACGTGTACTCCGTAAGCCCGCTGCACCAAGTATGTGATTGCCGTACCTATAGGGCATAGACGTTCATAAATCTGTTGACACAATGGCTCATTCGTCATCTACTGTTTTTCTAGGAAATAAATTTCTTTCTATTCAAAACCCGGGAAACTTTTCACCACGACGGCTGGTCCCGATAATAAACATTCAGACACATTTGTCATTAAATAAGTAAACACAATTAGTATGCTTTTGCAAGTGAAGTGTACTACATTACAAGTTTTGGAGACGAATGTATTTGCTTTTTTTATATCTGTTTTGCTGGAAGCTGGAAGATACTGTTACGATAATGCGTAAGTGGTACTAACGCGCGATTTTGACGAAACGTGCGGCTGTATTTTTGACGTAGTCACCCGTTTTTTAGCCTACGTTGTTTTTTAACTGCAAGAAATAGACAAAGAATACTATTCTCTGCTAGAATTTTGGTATCATAAAGTTTCTTCTGCTTAAGACCACAACCCAATGTTCTTCCGGTATGTTATTTTTGTAGAACAATATACTGTATTTAATTTAGGGATGACGGCGAAACAATTTAGGTCATACGGCACATTTCCAGTTGATAACGTTGAAGAAAGTTACCAGTAGCCCCTCCCCTCCCCCCTCCGCCCCCACACCCTGCACCGTGTTTTGTTTCAGGCATCAGTGCGCTCCTGGGCTCTAGCCTTTGACCTATCGTATGGCAGCTGAATCGTTCCTCATCTGAAAAAAAGTTCATATCGTGTAAAATCTGATGTCCAGTGTACATTTTTTCTATCATTAAGAACACTGATATCTTTAATTATTACAGACGCGTTCCAGTAATTTTGTGCAAATAAAACTACATGCATTTTTTTTTTCATTATAATGACATCCTTAATTTCGCTTACTGTTAATTTCAACAGTATGTATCAAAAAAAAAAATTATTATTATTTCTCTTTTCATGTGCAATACATTTCATCGAAGACAAATTTGGTATTTTAGTGAAATAGGAAATTGTGGCGAAACAATTACAACATCTTATAGTATTTTTGACATTTGTAGCATCGTTAAAAGCATAAGGTGTGTTTTCATATCATGTTTATAATGCATCATAAATATTTGTATTTACTCTGTTTCACTAAAACAGCACATACAATGTATGTTTCAGAAAAAATAAGGCGAAAGATGATAAAAATCTTCAAACGATTCTTTATGAAATTTTCATAAACGTGTAAGGGTTTTATGAATACCATCATTAATCTATATTGGTGACCGTTTTGAAGATTATTGAATATTGTTTGCAATATGTTAGGTAAGTCATATATTTTGATTTCATGACATAGACTTTGTCACTGAAATATTATGTTCTTCATCAATGAATACTCTTTTTCATGATTTTTATTCAAAATATTCATTCTGTTCTTGTTGAATTTAGTACAACTATGCCTAAAGAGTGACAAAGACTTTTCTGATAGTTGTAATAGTCTTTAAAGATTCGAATCCATTGTTTTCAATCATTTTCTTTCATTCTGAAGTAAGTTGTTTCGATGTATACCCCCCTCCCCACCCCACAACCTCTCAATCCGTTAGGAGTGTCGCAGTGCCGTAACTACACTGAGACACATGGAGGTCGATGCCTATGTGTTATTTTAGCAAACTGCTTTTTTGATACAAAGCAAGGTCGCTTTCTGCAAAACAAACCTTTTAAACACCGAGGCAGAAAGATTTGATACAAACACCAGACAGGTGTAAGAACTCCCACATGAAAATGCCCTACTATAGATATAGTCAATAAAGCAAATATTATTTGTAGTTTTACAATAAGAAATACCCAAATAACACATCTTTCATGAAATGATGCATAGCCTGATTTTGTTCACTGACTTAGAGGTTGTGTTTTTTGTTTCGTGTCAGGGTAAACAGTAACTTCCACAAATAGTAACTAATTTTCTTCCCCTAAGTACGTTCGACATTAATCACAGCCAAGTTTTGTCTACAATGGTTTAAAATACACAATTTGTCCTGCAGATTTCAAATTTTCTCGTGGATGATCATCAAACAACCCGCTGTGTCTGTACTCCAATTGTCTAGGCTATTAAGGTGTACCCCTCAACCTGAATTGCATGGATAGTTTTGTCTTAAATGGTTCGAAAATGAATCAATTTTTTGTATAAAAAATTCTCTGGGAGGACCCTATCCCATCCTTACCTGTACTCCAGTTATTTAGGTTAGCAGTTTGTACATTTCAACCGATTTTGCTAAGACGTTTTGTTCAAAATGGTTTTAAAGACCATCATTTATCTTGATCTTGTATATTAGAAAATTTGGGGAGGGCCCAAAACCCCTCATCCATACATGTACTGCAATTATTCAAGCTAGTAGTACGTACGTGTTGACCTGATTTGTTCATAGTGTTTGTCTGAAATGAGCTTTAAAATGCACAAATTGTTATGTGCGGTATTTCTATAATCTCCAGGACCCCGAATCCTACTTTAAAATTTCTCCATGCTGCTAGATCCTGGCACGGAGGCATTGTCGATGTAACTTTATTTCTACAATAAAACTTTCAAAATTAATGTTGACTTGTTAATCTTAGGTCGAACATATACATCCCAACCTCTTTTATCTTGTAGAAATTCAACATTTCCTTGGTAGGACCCATTAACCCCTTCTGTACCTGTACTCCAATTATCCATGCTAGCAAGGCGTATTTTGCAACATGATTCGCTTAGATCTGGTGTCAAAGCACAATTTGTCATGTAGTATTTAAAAGAAATCTTGGAGAGTACCCCAAAAATCTACCTCAACATTTCTCCATGCTTCTTGATCTTGACATGGAGACATACACGTTGCAACTTTATACATCTATAAAAAATATGTTCAGAGTTAATGTTGACTTGTAAATCTTGGCTCATGTACCCCACTTTTGTACCCCGCTCCCTCACATAATTATTGCATACCAACATGTTTTGCTGTCTTGTATTTTAATCTATTTTATGTGTATATGGTATGGTACACAGTTGTAAACTTAAAATGTCATCTGTGAAGTGTGTGCACGTCTTTTCGCGGTATGGTACGACACAGAAAATGGTATAGTATGCTTGTACGATACAGTATAGACATATCAAATGTTAAGAGAGCAAACTCAAACATATGTACATGTACTTAGATTCGATTTTCCGCTGTGGGTCGTAGATCCGCTAAAGTGCTTCCTTGTGGTAATTGCAGAAGTATTATCCGAGAAGTTCACTTTACTTCAGCTTTCTTCGTCGCTGAATGTAGCATAGTTTACTCCTCTACAGACTGCAGAATTATTTGCTCCTTCGAAGCAAGTACTGTCGTAAAGCTCGCCAATTCGTTGGTCCATACCAATACATTATGCTTCGCTGGAGACTCCAGTACAGTATACTCAGCTGGAGACTTCAGTAAAGTATGCTTCGCTGGAGACTTATGTACAGTATGCTTCGCTTGAGACTTAAGTACAGTTTGTTCCGCTTGTGACTCAAGAACAGTATGCCCCGCTGGAGACTCTAGTATATTATGCTTCGCTGGAGACTCTAGTACAGTACACTTTGCTGGAGGCTCTAGAACAGAATGCACCGCTGGAAATTGTAGTACAGAATGCTCCGCTGGAACTTGTAGTACAGTATGCTCCGCTGGGGACTTTAACACAGTATGCTCCGCTGAAGCCTTTTGTTCAGTTTACTCCGCTAGAGACTCAAATACAGTTTGCTCCGCTAAAGACTCCAGTACAGTTTGCTCCGCTAGATACTTCAGTACAGTATGCTCCGCTCGAGACTCTAGTACAGTATGCGCCGCTTGAGACTTTATTACAGTATGCTCCGCTGGAGACTCTAGCACAGTATGCTCCGCTCGAGAGTTCAGTACAGTATGCACCGCTCGAGACTTCAGTACAGTATTTTCCGCTCGGGACTCCAGTACAATATGCTCCGCTGGAAACGTTAGTGCAGTATGCTCTGCTCGAGACTTCAGTACAGTTTGCTTTGCACAAGACCCCAGTACAGTATGCTCCGCAATAGACTTTAGTGCAGTATGCTAACTAGAGACTGAGGCACAGTATGTTTCATTGGTGACTCTTGCACATTATGGTCCGCATAAGACTCTGTTACAATATGTTTCGCTGGAGACTCTAGTATATTATGCTCCGCAATTACAGTATGCTTTGATGGAGACAGTAATACAGTATGCTCCGCTGGAGACTCTAGTACATTATGCTCCGCTGGAATTTCTAAAACAGTATGCTCCGCTAGAGACATTAGTTCATGTTCCGCTGGAGACTCCAGTACAGTAGGCTTCCTGGAAGACCCTAGCTGGAGACTCTAGTACAGTACGCTCCTCTGGCGACTCTAGTACAGTATGCTTCTTTGGAGACACTAGCACAGTATGCTTCGTTGGAAACTCTATTACAGTATTCTTCGCCCGAGAGTCTAGTTCAGTATGCTCCGCTGGAGACTCTAAGACTCTAGTACATTATACTTCGCTGGAGACGAGACTCTTGTACAGTATACTCCACTGGACACTCTAGTAAAGAATGCTCCACTGGAGACTCTAGTATATTATTATCCACTGGAGACCCTAGTCAGCACGCTTTACTGGAGACAATAGTACAGTACGCTTCGCTGGAGTCTCTAGAACATTATGCTTCGCTTGAGACTCTGTCTCAGTATAATTCGCTTGGGACTCTAGTATATTATGCTCCGTTGTTGACTCAATGAAAGTATAATTCGCCGGATAATCTAATACATTATGCTCCGCTGGAGACTCTAGTCAGTATGCTACGCTAGAGACTCTAGTACAGTATGCATCGTCGGAGATTAGTACAATATTCTCCCGTGAGAACTTCAGAACTGTATGCTTCGCTTGAGAATCTAGTACAGTATGATCCGCTGGAAACTCTAGTACTGTATACTTCGCTTGAGACTCTAGTACAGTATGTTCCGCTTGAGACTCTAGTACAGTATGCTTCGCATGAGGCTCTTGTACAGTATGCTTCGATGGAGACTCTAGTACAGTACTCTTGTACTGTATGCTCCGCTTGAGACTCTAGTACAGTATGCTTCGATGGAGACTCTAGTACAGTCTGCACCGCTTGAGACTCTAGTACTGTATGCTCCTCTTGAGACTCTTGTACTGTATGCTCCGCTTGAGACTCTAGTACAGTATGCTTCAATGAAGACTCTAGTACAATATGCTCCGCTTGAGACTCTAGTTCTGTATGCTTTGCTTGTGACTCTGAAACATTATGCACTGCTCGAGAGTCTAGTACAGTATGCTCCGCTGGAGACTCTAGTACAGTATGCTTCGCTGGCTGGACATTCTAGTAAAGTATACTCCGCTGGAGACTTTAGTATTGTATGCTTTGTCGGAGACTATGAAATATTATGCACTGCCTGAGACTCTAGTACAGAATGATTCGCTGGACACTATAGCACAGTATGCTCCACCTGAAACCTTAGTAAAGTATGCTTCGCTTTAAACTCTAGAACTGTATGCTTCGCTCGAGACTCTAGTAGAGTATGCTCCGCTTGAGACTCTAGTTCTGTATGCTTCTCTTGTGACTCTAGTACTGTATGCTTCGCTTGTGACTCTTAAGCATTATGCACTGCTCGAAAGTCTAATACAGTACGCTCCGCTGGAGACAATAGTACAGTATGCTCCGCTTGAGACTCTACTACTGTATGCTTCGCTTGTGACTCTAAAGCATTATGCACTCATCGAGAGTCTAGTACAGTATGCGCCGCTGGAAACAATAGTACAGTATGCTTCGCTGGCTTGACATTCTTATAAAGTATGCTCCGCTGGAGACTTTAGTACTGTATGCTTTGCCGGAGACTCTAAAACATTATGCACTGCTCGAGACTCTAGTACAGTATGACTTGCAGGAGACTCTAGTACAGTATGCTTCGCTTGAGACTCTAGTACTGTATGCTTCGCTTGTGACTCTAAAGCAGTATGTACTGCTCGAGAGTCTAGTACAGTATGCTTCGCTGGAGACAATAGTACGGTATGCTTCACTGGCTGCCGGAGACTCTGAAACATTATGCACTGCTCAAGACACTAGTACAGTATGACTCGCTGGAGACTCTAGTACAGTATGCTCCGCTTGAGACTTTAGTACTGTATGCTTTGCTGGAGACTCTAGTACTGTATGCTTCGCTGGTGACTCTAGTACATTATGCTCCGCTTGAGACTCTAGCACTGTATGCTCCGCTTGAGACTCTAGTAGTGTATGCTTCGGTGTATGCCGGAGACTCTGAAATATTATGCACTGCTCGAGACTCTAGTACAGCATGATTCGCTGGAAACTTTAGTACAGTATGCTCCGCTTGCGACTCTAGTAATGAATGCTTCGCTCGAGACTCTAGTACAGTATGCTCCGCTTGAGACTCTAGTACTGCATGCTCCACTTGAGACTCCAGTACTGTATGCTTTGCTCGAGACTTTAGTACAGTATGCTCCACTTGAGACTCTAGTACTGTATGCTTTGCTTGAGACTCTAGTACTGTATGTTCCGCTTGAGACTCTAGTAGTATAGTATGCTTCGATGGAGACTCTAGTTCAGTTTGCTCCGTTTGAGACTCTTGAACTGTATGCTTCGCTTGACACTCTAGTATATTATGTTTCGCTGGAGACTCTAGTATATTTTGCTTCCCTGGACACTCTAGTATATTATGCTTCGCTGGACACTCTAGCATAATATGCTCAGCAGGAAACTCTAGTATATTATGCTCCGCTGGAGACTCTAGTACAGTATGCTTCGCTGGAGACTCTAATACAGCATACTCCGCTGGGGACTCTAGTATATTATGCTCCACTGGAGACTCTAGTACAGTATGCTCCGCTGGAGACTCTAATACAGTATGCTCCGCTGGGGACTCTAGTATATTATGCTCCGCCGGAGACTCTAGTACAGTATGCTCCGCTGGAGACTCTAATACAGTATACTTCGCTGGGGACTCTAGTATATTATGCTCCGCTGAAGACTCTAGTACAGTATACTCCGCTGGAGACTCTAGTACAGTATGCTCCGCTGGAGACTCTAATACAGTATGCTCCGCTGGAGACTCTAATACAGTATGCTCCGCTGGAGACTCTAGTACAGTATGCTCCGCCGGAGACTCTAATACAGTATGCTCCGCTGGAGACTCTAATAAAGTATACTTCGCTGGGGACTCTAGTATATTATGCTCCACTGGAGACTCTAGTACAGTATGCTCCGCTGGAGACTCTAATACAGTATACTCCGCTGGAGACTCTAATACAGTATACTTCGCTGGGGACTCTAGTATATTATGCTCCGCTGGAGACTTTAGTACAGTATGCTCCGCTGGAGACTCTAATACAGTATACTTCGCCGGGGACTCTAGTATATTATGCTCCGCTGGAGACTCTAGTACAGTATGCTCCGCTGGAGACTCTAGTACAGTATGCTCCGCTGGAGACTCTAATACAGTATACTTCGCGGGGGACTCTAATACAGCATACTTCGCTGGGGACTCTAGTATATTATGCTCCACTGGAGACTCTAGTACAGTATGCTCCGCTGGAGACTCTAATACAGTATGCTCCGCTGGAGACTCTAATACAGTATACTTCGCTGGGGACTCTAGTATATTATGCTCCGATGGAGACTCTAGTACAGTATGCTCCGCTGGAGACTCTAATACAGTATACTTCGCCGGGGACTCTAGTATATTATGCTCCGCTGGAGACTCTAGTACAGTATACTCCGCTGGAGACTCTAGTCCAGTATGCTCCGCTGGAGACTCTAATACAGTATGCTTCGCTGGAGACTCTAGTACAGTATGCCCCGCTAGACACTCTAGTATATTATACTTCGCTGGAGACTCTAGTACAGTATGCTCCGCCGGAGACTCTAATACAGTATGCTCCGCTGGAGACTCTAATACAGTATACTTCGCTGGGGACTCTAGTATATTATGCTCCACCGGAGACTCTAGTACAGTATGCTCCGCTGGAGACTCTAATACAGTATGCTCCGCTGGAGACTCTAATACAGTATACTTCGCTGGGGACTCTAGTATATTATGCTCCGCTGGAGACTCTAGTACAGTATGCTTCGCTGGAGACTCTAATACAGTATACTTCGCTGGGGACTCTAGTATATTATGCTCCGCTGGAGACTCTAGTACAGTATGCTCCGCTGGAGACTCTAGTACAGTATGCTCCGCTGGAGACTCTAATACAGTATACTTCGCGGGGGACTCTAATACAGCATACTTCGCTGGGGACTCTAGTATATTATGCTTCACTGGAGACTCTAGTACAGTATACTCCGCTGGAGACTCTAGTCCAGTATGCTCCGCTGGAGACTCTAATACAGTATGCTCCGCTGGAGACTCTAGTACAGTATGCTCCGCTGGAGACTCTAATACAGTATACTTCGCTGGGGACTCTAGTATATTATGCTCCACTGGAGACTCTAGTACAGTTTGCTCCGCTGGAGACTCTAATACAGTATACTTCGCTGGGGACTCTAGTATATTATGCTCCGCTGGAGACTCTAGCACTGTATGCTTCGATGGTGACTCTGAAACATTATGCACTGCTCTAAAGTCTAGTAAAGTATGATTCGCTGGAGGCTCTAGAATATTACAGACTTGAGTTCTGTATGCTTCACTGGTGACTCTGAAACATTATGCACTAGTCGAATGTCTAGTAAAGGATAATTCACAGGAGAATCTAGTATATTTTGCTCCGCCGGAGACTCTTACACTGTAAGTTTTGCTGGAGACTCTTGTACAGTATGCTCCACTGAACATTCTAGTAAAGTATGATCTGCTGGAGACTCTATGACAGTATGCTCGACTGAAGACTTTGGTACAATATGCTTCGTCATAGACTCTTATACAGTATGCTTTGATTATGCTCCGCTGGAGACTCTAGTAAAGTATGCTGCGCCGGAAACTCTTGGACAGAATGCTTCGATGGCGACTCTTATACATTATGCTTCGTTAGCGACTCTAGTAAATTATGCTTCCTTAGCGACTCTTGTACATTACTTATGTCTTACCTGCGTGACCAACAATTTCTGTCCATTCGATGGCTGAGCAATTTAAGCAAAACCATCCCCTGTTCCTGCCAGCGAGTCTCTTAACGCAACACCTTGTAATATTAAAGACGATAGTAATAAAGCAATAGGAAAGGTTTTGTATTTAATATCGCTAGAGAAATTTACTTCGATGTGCAATACTTTACGCGGAATTAATCACCGTACCATTCTATCTAAAAGGTGGATCGTCTATTATACTGATCGGCATTGGTCTCCGGAGAGAAGAAATAGAAACAATGTTGTCATTGTCGCTTTTAGTCAAGATTGAATGTAATGTCTGTACCTGCTATAACTTGCCACTAAAGACCCATTAAATAGAATGAAAAAATATCAAATAGAAATATTCATTTCCTGCGCTTAGCTGATTCCGCTTTCTTGCGGAATTCTCTTTGGGAACGTGTTCCGTATTTCAGCCGCCAGAAAGACGAACTTCCTTTGTTATTTAAACGGGAGAACGTATTTATGTCAAGATGAAAAAAAAGAATCTGTTGTTATATGTAAAGAAAGTATGCAACGTGGTGCAGCTTCAAATTATACGAACAACTTTTTCTTGTTTCTTTGAATGTAGAGATAGTATAAAGGAAGCTTTGGCACACCTGTAGACGGACATGAATATGTGGTCCTAAATTTTAAAACAAGTTTATATTAATATAAAGTGGAATCAGATTTCGTCATTAAAGATGTATGAGATATGAATTGTACCCGGTCGACTGTCGTCACGAAATTGTAATTGATTCTCATAAAACTACACTTGAGACTTTTTCTCTGCAAAATTAATTTGACTTTGACGAATCATTCCTTTTTATGTTTGCATATTAATTTACACAGATTCATTATCACTTAAACTTTCTGGGCCGTGGTATAGATCATAACTGATATTTTGCAATATTGACACGTTATAAATATATTTGCATAATCATTTCACTTTTCTCTGGAAATTGTTCCTTTTGATGGGCTTTTACTCTAACAATCCAAAATAGATCTTGAATACAGGCCAGGATATGTTTGAAGAGATGCAAACCACAGCTATTTCAACATTAAAAGTACATAGATTAGTCATGTCACTTATAATCTGCGGTTTGCAATACCGTCCCTGTAGTTTAAAGGGAGAGGAAAGATTTAGCTTGCCTTCTTACATAGATCACACGTGTGGTTCAAGTTTTGTTTTCAAAATCAACGGTTATTTTGTTCTTAATTATAACCATATATCATGACTTGGAAAATTCACCTTTTCATTGTTTTATAAAGGGTTTATAGAAATAATATCATGACGATGGATTATGTTTTGCACTAGTCGTTTTAAGATGGATTATGTCTTGCACTAGTCGTTTTCAGTTTTTTTCTATAACGATGGATTATGTCTTTCACTGGTTTTCAGTTGGGTTTTTTTCTAAAACGATGGATTATGTCTTGCACTAGTTGTTTCCGGTTGTATTTTTCTATAACGATGGATTATGTCTTGTACTAGTTGTTTTCAGTTTTTTTCTATAACGATGGATTATGTCTTGCACTAGTTATTTTCAGTTGGGTTTTTTTTTCTATAACGATGGATTATGTCTTGCACTGGTTGTTTTCAGTTTTTTTTCTAAAACGATGGATTATGTCTTGCACTAGTTGTTTTTAGTTGTTTTTTTCTATAACGATGAATTATGTCTTGCACTAGCTGTTTTCGGTTCTTTTTCTCTATAACGATGATTTATGTCTTGCACTAGTTGTTTTCAGTTGTTGTTTTTTTCTATAACGATGGATTATGTCTTGCACTAGTCGTTTTCACTTGTATTTTTCTATAACGATGGATTATGTCTTGCACTAGTTGTTTTCACTTGTATTTTTCTATAACGATGGATTATGTCTTGCACTAGTTGTTTTCAGTTGATTTTTTCTATAACGATGGATTATGTCTTGCACTAGTCGTTTTCAGTTTGTTTTTTTCTATAACGATGGATTATGTCTTGTACTAGTTGTTTTCGGTTGTTGTTTTATCTATAACGATGGATTATGACTTGTACTAGTTGTTTTCGGTTGTTTTCGTTTTTCTATAACGATGGACTATGTCTTGCACTAGTTGTTTTCATGTGTTTTTTTTCTATAACGATGGATTATGACTTGCACTAGTTGTTTTCAGGTTGTTTTTTTCTATAACGATGGATTATGTCTTGCACTAGTTGTTTTCAGTTGTTTTTTTTTCTGTAACGATGGATTATGTCTTGTACTAGTTGTTTTCAGGGTTTTTTTCTATAACGATGGACTATGTCTTGTAGTAGTTGTTTTCAGTTGTGTTTTTCTATAACGATGGACTATGTCTTGTACTTGTTGTTTTCAGTTGTTTTTTTTTCTATAACGATGGACTATGTCTTGTACTAGTTGTTTTCAGTTGTTTTCAGAGTTTTTTTTTTCTATAACGATGGACTATGTCATGTACTAGTTGTTTTCGGTTGTTTTTTATCTATAACGATGGATTATGTCTTGTACTAGTTGTTTTCGGTTGTTTTTTATCTATAACGATGGATTATGTCTTGCACTAGTTGTTTTCAGTTGTTGTTTTTTTCTATAACGATGGATTATGTCTTGCACTAGTTGTTTTCAGGGTTTTTTTTTATAACGATGGACTATGTCTTGTACTAGTTGTTTCAGCGTCTTATATAACGGTAGATTCTGTCTTGATTAACTCATATTTTGCACTAGTTGTTTTCAACTTTTAATATAACGATAGATTATGATTGTCTTGGTGAACACGTGTTTTACACAAGTTGTTTTCAGTGTCTTATAAAAACGATGGCATATGTATTTCAGCGTTTAATATAACGATAGATTATGTCTTTTACGTTGTTTCAGTGCTTTATACAACGATGAATTATGTCTTGCACTATTTTTTTAGTGTTTTATCTAAGATAAATAAGAGATCTATTTCATATTACTAGTATATAAAATAAAATAATCTTTCTCCCAGGAACGCCGTATGTCTTTATTTATATTATGGTCATACATTGAAACAAACAAAATGTCCTCTATGAAACCTTCCGTTAGATATTTGATTGGCAGTAAAACGGCAGCAATTCCTCAACTACCATTATTAACTTAAGTACAACAAACACAAACAAAAATGTTTTTCCTTTTTACTATTGATCTCTCGATTTTCGTTTCTGTTCTTTTTTTCTAAGTTAATCATAAGAGAGTTCCTATCTATTGTTTTTACCAGTTGCTTCAGTCAGCTCTTTATTCGTCAGCTATTTGATTTAGAGATGACAAAGAAATCGAACACGCCTGGGCAAGCAGGACATCTCCACAGATCGAACAAATTTGAGGAGTCGTTCATTACAATTGGAATAATAGCTTAATGAAATATTAAAGACCCATATGAGAATTTTGTCAACGTTTCAATAACATAGCATGGTCACCATTGATTTTTAAACAGCTAGGAGATTTAAGAAACCAATGGCGAAAATTTCCATGAAACCGCCGTCCCATGATCCTTTGCAACTGGCACGCGCCGCAAGAATCTTGTTGCTATGGTGATCAATAAAGCCACAGGTTCCGAGAAAATATTGTCTCTACAGGTAATCAGGAAAAGAAATATCTAATGTGTCATAGCGAAGTGGAAATATTAATTATCTGACAGAGGACTCAAACCGTAATTGATTAAAAGCATTCGGGCCATGAACGAGCTAGCCTACGAGGCAGTGAATCAATTAAAATTGTCTTGAAAGATAATAATTCCTTTAGGAGCCACTTTGGAATTGTTTACGCTCAACAGACACGTTATCAATCATTTATAAGTTGCTTCGTAGACATACGTATAAGGAAATAACTTAAGTGGGTCCAATTTTTTATATAAAAATTAACATATCTATCTCGATCGAAATCGGCGCCCTTCAAAAGTCAGAATGTTCTGGAACGGGCATTAGGTGATACACACGTTACCTACAAACATGTTTATAATTGTTTTTTTTTTTTCTGTTGTTATTTGGCCTTGGTCTTCTGAGGGACGGTCATTTTTGATGATATGGTTTAATATTTCTATTAACTTTGACTGAAATAAACTAAAGCCTTAAGTAACTGCTTAATATATTTTGCGATGTCCCTCCGTGGCAATTTTCTTGTCATTTTCTTTTTACTATCATATTCTGTATGTGTCGCAAATTTCCATTGTTTTAGTAATCGTTTCTCCATTTCCAACATTCAGCGTTCTGGGTCGTCTGTTCTTTCGCCAAAAGGACTGTGGGAAACAATTTCCACATTTTCTAAGATCATATAGGCTATTTATTATAGTGCTATTATAGAAACATTCCACGATGATAAGTTGATATTCACATGGTGATAATACAGATCTTGACATTTCCATAGACTCACAGTCACCATAACGACATTTGAGGAAACAATTTCCAAACTTAAACGATAAGGTATGGTGTGCGCTTAGAGTCATTTATTTGTCTTTTGAAATATTAGTAAGATTATTTGGAGGAATAAATGCCATACAAGTAACATACACGCAACCGGAAAAAAACACACACACGATCTTTACCGACGATGAAGGCAACAACGACACGCACCCCCCCCCCCCCCCCCCCCCCACACACACACAAAGAAGTTACAGGAAAAGAAAAAAAAAAACATTGATCTCGTGTTTTCTTATTGCCTGTGACGTCAGATGCACAATGTGCGCTCCATTAGTGTGTGAGGCGACTTATAGTTACAAATTGGACATTGGAGCCGCGCCAAACGGATGAAAAACACACCTTGTTTTTGTCGGATAATAAAAAGCTTATCGGATATAAATGAATATTTTCATGGGATTCATGGGATTAAGGTGCGTCTATAATTCATTGGTTGGTGCATTGGTTTCACATGTGGAAGGTCAATGGTTCAAACCCAGCTGAAGACTTGACACTCCACATGAAATAAAAGTCCTTCAGAGCTGTCTTGAAAATGAGTTTACACCTTGCATGTTAAAGAATTAGGTGTTGGAACACTGTCCCCAAAAGACCTAAATTAATGAACATTGTTCTGGAGGAGCTCACATACGGGCAACTGGTGGCAACTAGGAATAAATATAGAAACACGCATTTTAAAAAGAGTATACAAAATTGTGAAGCTCGGGTAAGTCAATAAGGTAGATGAGTTAAATATTACTTTTTTGTTATAGATATGCTAACGTCAAGATGAAGTGTTAAACGCTGAAAACAGAAACGTAATTAAAGCTCTGACCCCTTTTGCACTCCGTACTTCCCCAAAAGTTGGCTATTTTCATTTTCAGACAATTGCAGCTTGACAGCGTTAATTAATAATGGCTTAATATGAAATTATGGAACAATCTTGATAACCGATACATTTAGCTTGCTTTCTTCAATTATTTATACGCAATTTCTGTCAAATTACGGACCCATTATACGGAATTAAGGCATATTGAAAGAGCAGTGAAAATGGGGAGTAAGATAAATCATTTTCCTCCTTGTTTCCCCTGAGAAAGAAAACAATTCTAGGCTGATGGCATTTTAGAAAGGCAGATAATTACGAAAATTGTTTTCTCGACCTTTCGGAACGGCGAAATAACATCTTTTATAGCTAAGTGGATTAATAAGTAATGGCGGACGAATATATAAAAAATAACAACAGCGGTGACACACAAGGCGGCTTAGTGACTGTATATGATACTATTTCGTTTCGAACAATGCATCATATAGCTATGTACTCTCAGTTTTCTTGTTTTGCTAGCTAAATTACAATATATTATAGTATATCAAAAATGATTAAAATCGTTATGTAGTTTAATATACATGCTAATATTGTTATATGGATGAACCAAAAATAAGATAAATATTGTGTTGTGCTTTATAGCGTTACACAGTTGCGAGACATTGTTTAATAAGCATTGCTTAGAAACATACAGTATAATGGAATATTAGTACAATATGACTAGCATATATATGCTAGATATACGTTGATTATATTATTTTTCACATTAGAACAGTTACCATGTCTACAGACCACAAACAATCGATAACATTAACTTTTATTAAAAGTCTTTAGTGCACGACCGTGTACGTCTTAACAGACACCAAAAAAAATAATAATAAAAAAAAAACTAGGTGCAAGTACTGGAAGTCAATGAGCTTTGGTCTAAAGCTGACTTAAAATATTGAACATGAGTTTCACGGAATCATTAAACAAAAAGAATTTAAAAACTTTTTGCCTTAGATTGTGACTTGTTTGATACAATTAACAAAAAAATGCGAAACAGATTTGTTCGAAAGGATTTACATTTTTACAATAAAACTGCAAAGATTGTTGTGTATCCACAATGTTCAGTTTTTAATAAGAAGACTGTGTAACCTTTATCATGTTGGACACAATTGATTCTGCCTTTGCGACCAGTGCAAATTATGATCAGCCTGCACATCCGTGCAGTCTGATCAAGATCTGCGCTTCGCCATTCAGTCAGTATCCCCCTTTTAACAGCTAATGGTACGGCCAAATTTAAAGATGGACACGTTCATTATAGAAATTTAGCAGGGCAAGGGTTAAAACGACAACAAATTTATTTTCGAACAACTGTCTAATTACTTCATTTCAAGAAGACATAATCTTTTCCATAACACTTTAAGATATTACAACCCAGCATCTCCTTACCATTTAAATACTGATCTAATATATAAACGAAGTGATAATATATCAATATATCCCATACAGCTTTTAATTTTATCTAAAAAAGATAAATCAACTGTCCAGATAGAGGGGTATGCATAGATTCGTGATTAGAAAATGACTACTTTCAATTTTGCGCATGAACTTATACGGTCAGCGCCATAAAGGGAGGTAATAAAACAATGCCTCAATAAAACTTTCTACTATCAAATATTCAAACTTTTGATTAATATATGAGAAAACAATTATCAAAAATAATAGGATTTTGGGATGGAGGCGCGGGGAGGGGCTGTGGGGGAATCTCTACGAAGAAATTAACATATTTTATGTTTAAAAAAAAAACAAGACTGCGGCAGCCACGTGGTAAGCAGTCATTATGTCCCTTTGAATCTGAATTTAAGATAACCTCATTTTTAGAGAGTGTTAGAGAGTGTTACAGCCTGTGCCCGTCGTCAACAATTTTACTGTTAACTCCAAGATACCTCATTTCTTTAGCAATATCTTTGAAACTTAAAGTCTCGGTAACAATACCAGAATTTCAACAACTGAATCAGAGGCCCCATTTCTTTAGCAATTTCTATTAAAGTTGAGATCTCGGGAAGTACACCTGCAATGACAATCGACAATTTCCGTTCATTTACGTATTCTTCATTATACGTTTTCGGCATTCCCCGGTTGTTATCAAAACTTGTTTTCTGTTTATGGCCGAAGGATGCCGAAATCAAATACGCAAGGTCCATTACATTAATGGGTAACTGTTGAAATCTAGGTCACATTTCTTTAGTAATTATCACGAAAATTACTTAGACGACAAGACATAAGTTACATAATGGATAAGATTGCTTGCATGCATTGATATTAGAGTGTTTGCCTTTGAATTACTTAACCTTGTAAACATTCATCCTTCACGTTTTCTGCCTCCTGCCAGGCGTGCTTGCTTATATCAAATCAAGGTCAAATTTGAAATTGAGTTAGCTTGTGTCAACACCTAAGATGCAAAGTCAAATGCCATATTTCCTGTCTGCTATGTATGAACTTAATGAATGTGCCAGAATATGCTTTTCTTCCACGTTTGAAACTGTATCACCTCGGGTCAGGTCAAAACCAAGGTCACAAGGTCGGATTATAGAAACACATTGCTAATACTCCAAATGATTTATTTTCTACCTGACATGCTAGAAAGTTTGTCAGAATACATTTTCTTTCCAGTTTGAAATAGAAACACCTGGTGTGAAAGTAAAGATAGAACAACAATGCTTACATTTATTCGGCCACTAAAAACTGATCAGAATATTTACCTATATTCATCGTTGTTCAAAATTAGATATGACGGCCAAATCATAGAATAACCTTGTTAACTCTCCATGTTATTTATTGATCTTCATGAAATTCGGTTAGAATGTTAGTCTTGAAATAATCTTGGCAAAGTTTCGGAGATTACAAGGTCAAATCGTAAAAAAAAAATGTTTTTGACAAACTAAAGGCTATATTATCTAACTGTAATGTGTGAAATATTGTCAGATTGTTTGTATTATAAGATTTAGCTCAATTAAGTTTGGTTTGGGTTATATTGCAATTAAAATGCAGGTAATTAGAACATATGATAGAAAACCTATGTAAACACTCCAGAGGCCACACCTTCTCTCTTATCTACAGCACATGTACATGGATATTTTTGCGGCCCTCGTGTTTATTTGCACCCTGTCCTATGGAACGTCGCAGCTGTCTTATGCTGTTACCATGTCAAAGTATCCTGGTGTCTTATTATGTTAAACAGTTATGGTTTCATGTCAAAATGCGATGTTAACTTATCAAAACAGTGTCTTACTATGTTAAACAGTTATGTTATCATGTTAAAATGTGGTGTTACCTTGTCAAAACAGTGTCTAATATTATGTTATCCGACCATGTTGTCTTGTCAAAGTGTGATGTTAACTTGTCAAGACAGTGTCTTATTATGTTAAAAAGCTTTATTACATGTTTTTCAGTGAATTTTCGAAATATTAGATTGAAATACATCTGGTATTTTCACAGTGAAAAATATCAAATATATTTTTCACTGGTAAGAAACTAAAACATGGGTAAATTTAGACAAACACATGAAATAAAAAGAAATATTGTTTGTTTTAAATGTAATATCAAAATATATTTCACTCGTGACCATCATAATTAACATTTTCACTCGTGGCTCCGCCACTCGAGAAAATATTGCGTATGATATCCACTCGATGAAATATGTTTTGATCTTACACTGAAACAAATATCCTCTATATCTTATTATGTTCATTTTTGAATTTGGACAGTACCATTAACTGTTAAAAGGGGTGCACCAAAAAGATACTGACTGAATGGCGAACAGTGCAGATCTTGATCAGACTGCACGGATGTACAGGCTGATCATGATCTACACTTGTCGCAAAGGCAGAAAATATCGTGTCCAGCTTGATAAGGGTTAACCTGTCCAATAGTGTCTTAATATGTTAACTAGCCATGTAATCGTATCAAAGTATGATCTTGCCTGCATAGCATGTTATTATGTTAATTTATCTTGTTAAGGTACTATGTGACCGTACCATACACCTGGCGTGTTATTATTTAAAAACCTATGATATCGTATGATCTAGCCTATAGAGCGTTCTGTTATGTTAAAAAGTTATATTGTCGTGTTAATGATAATGTGATCTTGTCTACGAAGCGTCTTATTATGTTAAAATGCTAGACAATATCACGTGATACTTTAAGAAGGTAGCATAGCTTTTTGAAATAAAAGCTCGCCCGATAGACAAGATCACAAGGTAACATAGGGTTAACAGAATAGAATTTTCCGTACAGAAGATCAAAAACAACATAACATAGCTTTTTAACATAATAAGACATTGTTTAGACAAGTTAACACCACACTTTGACAAGATAACATGAAATGTCACGATATAATACAGCTAGGGCGTTCCATACCGCTCTTTTATTGTAATTATCCTTCCTTTCCGTCTGGTTGTCACTAATGATGATCGGCACGCAGTAAGAACACAGCATATTAATGAAGAGCAATCAAATTTTAATATGTTGCTATTTATGCATTTTACTTCTTGTTATATTAACAGATGACATATTGCAACAGCTGAGATTTCGTGCTGGTGTAGGATTCTATTCCTTATTTCTATGAGTGCCTGAGGTGTCAAAATTCACAATACTGTATTGTTCGTACAGTTAAGCTCTATACATTCAAATGTACTTGCAAGACGTAAACCTAAAGTTTGAGGAACTCGATTAATTTTTCGGACAAAGACGCTATTTACCAAGTGCATATAGTTTAGTAAGTTTATTTCAATTCCAATAGGCTAGAAGCCCATGAGGACATAAACATGCACAGTATATTTTTTTCAAGATATTTCACGAAAATTCTTTTAAGTAGATTCAATTTTTAACTATTTGGTTTATCAAAGGAGCAGAGTCAAACGGAATTACAAAAGACATGTCAGAAAAATGAATCTTTGAAACATTTTCGAGACTACAGAAATTTAAGTACTAGGAGCTTAAAGCGATAACAATAGAGGCATCCGTCACTGAAATGCGTACCGCCCCTTGTGTAACGTAAGAAAATCATAAAAATAATTTCAATAAGAAATTGTTTTGATTTGACATGAGCTTTTTAACTTTAAGAGAGCTTATGAGTAACATAGCTATTGTGTGTAAAGAAAGGAGTGCAACAACTGACAGTCGACAACAATGGGAAAAAGCACGTGTCTTGTTTGTGTGCAGTGATAAACACATATAATGAGCAAAACAGGTACATGAATCCAGAAAGTATTGAAGCAAAAGAAAATTTGATCTTGAAGAAATTATACGTCAAGATCTTAGAATGTTTAATCTACATTATCACTTGCTAACAGTCCAAGTATTTGTTTTTTAAAATGTTGATTTAAATTGATTTGCGTTGTTTTAAATCTGGTCCATAGAGTCAATTCAACGGGTCTATTCTCCCTTAAGATGAGTAAGGGAGAGTGAGAGGTGTTGCAAATTTTATTACCTCTTATGAACCAAGTTTGCCATTAGTTAATTTGGTTGCGTCCTGTACTTCAAACGGAACGTCTTACATTATAGTGCCAATATAATATTATGATCTTGAACAATATGCAGCGGAACTGTCTATCTTTATGACGTGTGCGTTAAGGCGACAAAGAAAATCTTCTGTACCTTGAAGCAAAATTAGCTCTTTAATGACAACGAAAGATAAAGTTTCGAGATATTCTTCAAAACTAACACTTCTTGACAGAAGACTGGTTTGGACTTTGGTTAAGAATGACAAATTACCGTAATCCCATGACAAATGATCTCTTGTCACATGATTAAGATGTTCTTAGAGCTACTTGCTTGTATAAGACACCATCGATTATGTCTTAGACAAGCTAATTGATTTGATTAGAAAGGTGATAAGAACAAATTGGTTCTGCGACTTTAAGATAATAGAATGACAAGAAGACATTTCATTCGAGTAAACGAGATTGTTTAAGAAGCGCAAGTATAAATATGAGAAATCTTAACAGTATTATGCGGTGTATGAACTGAGTTCTATTCTGATATATGCAGTTATTTCGAGATCTAACATGTGGTTTCATTGTCGCGAAATTAAAAAAAAAAAAGATTAAGTTCTTCAGAGTTAAAATAAAAAATAAATTTTACTGAAAAACATACAGAGAACAGGGAACTATCTGTATCAACATCTGCGGAATTGGTCCCCCAAAACATCCCATCTTTTGGCACGAAAATCTCGCAAAGTAATAGGGACTTTCGGTTAAAGGGGTGTGGTATCCAGGAAATATGATAATTATAAACTGTCTTGAACTTGATAGGTTTTGTATTTGTAAATTAACGGAAAAGGATCGGAAAGTACGATAAGTGAATGAATGTATCTTTTCGCTCAGTTTTGTTATATTATTATACTCATATGTTACAACCATTCTTAGACAGGATACATTAAAACAAAAATGTTATTACATTGTCGCATAACTACACAAAACAAAAATGTTATCACATTGTCGCATAACTACACAAAACAAAAACGCTATTATATTGTCGCATAATTTCATAAAAACAAGAAATACGACCTGAAACAAATGTACATTCCAATCTGCTCATCAAGACCATCATTGGGAGAGCTATAATGTAGTCCTAGTTTGAAGGTGGGTCTTCATTCACAGGTTAAATGCGCTACGTGTGTTTCAATGGGAAATAAAACATAGTCTTTGAAGACAGGTGGTTTTTGTTTAAAGGTAGTCTTTAGCAGAGGGTTGACAGTATACAATTGTATTTACCACCTACGCAGATGATATTATCAGTTAGTGACAGCATAAGACCATCGTGATATCTAAGTTGATTCTGATAACAGAATTGGTTAATCACTGAAAGGAGAAGGCCATCATAACTCTGATGCACCCTTACATGTCATATCTTACACACATTTTATCATCTACTTTACGTGTAATATTAAATGATGATATAGATAAAATATTAAGATAATAAATTATAAAATTAGACATAACGAAAGACAAAAGATGAGAGAAAAAAAGCTACTGAAACGTTCAAATTACCTTATTAAGTTAAATCAGGCTGATCATGGTCTGCTCTGGTCGCTATTCAGTAAGTAAATTTTCAATGAACACCCATTCTAACAATAAATGTTACGGCCCAAATTGAATGACGGTCCAGTCCATTTTAGAAATTTAGCTGGGTAAAGGTTAATTATTTATAGTTTCGTGTTTTGCATGATTCGTATCAGTGATAACTTAGTTGAGCAAAAATTGTTTTAAATAAGTTTTAACACAATGAAACTTTTTTTCCTGTAGATCGTCAGTTACCCAATATCTCTTCTGAATAAATGATGAAAAAAAAAGTTCCGTTAAATAAATAAAAAGAAAAATGGAAGCCGAGATGGACACTTTGAATTACTCATTTGTTCCAGGAAGCGTATCAATATACTGACAAGTTTCCGGCTACATCCATCTCCATTTAATTTATTGAAATTTTATCTTCCAATTCGTTACAAACATAATAACAGTCTCTTATATCTCTTTAGTGCACCGGAGAAAAGTACTTGCAAGGTACATTTGTATTTCACCAATAACAGAATTGCCAGTACAAATTGTATTATTAGAGTAGTAAAAAGTAAAAGAAGTAAAGGGAGGTGGTTACTGGGCCTTTCTGTTTCATAAATACATATCTATACAGAAAAATGTCATTAAATGGATTACTCATATGCAAAATTAAGGACTATGTTTGGCTATCTTAAAGCTGGTTTTATGATACCATTTAAAAAGTAAAAATCGTACAATAATATTGTTGTGTATGGATTATTGATATCCATTAATAGAATATAGAACATCATAAAATCAAACATGTTTTGAGATATCCTTAAATGATTTTCAGATATCATTAATCGAATTAAGAATATGAAAAATATCCGTATTTAGAGATATGCGATATTGTAATATAGGACAAGGTTAAGTCACAAAGGTGCTTTTGCTGTTCCAAAGGTCAAAGGTTTTGGGTTAAAGTCCTTTTTCTTTTCCGGTATTTCCCTATGGAATAAGTTGCCTGCTAGTATAGCACAGACTGAGAAATTACCTGTTTTTAAAACATTAGTAAAGAATTATTTACTAGACAGTTTAGCATAATTACTTTAATGTGTTTTAATAACTGTTTAATGTGTTTTAATAACTATTCATATGGCTTTCGATGTATGAACATTTTAACTTAAGCTCGCATTTTACTTTTTGATATGGTTGTGCAATTTCCATCTAGTCACATAATTCTTTAATTGATATAGTTGTGCAATTTCCATCTAGTCACATACTTCAATTTCCATCTAGTCACATAATTCTGTAAACTCTTTTATGCCTCTTTATGTCATGCCACCAACACAAAGGACCACAATGGAAATAAGAGTTTTCTCTTTTTTGTGTAATCCTTGGTGACAGTGTGCCTGTCATGGCTATTTATAATTTCATGTATGCATTATGTTATTATGTTGTATTTACTATACATGTTGTTTTTAATTTTCCATGTATGTGCACTCCTTACCGAAATAAATCTATCTATCTAATCTATTGTATTGTGTGATGTCCTTAAAATCCTTTTTTGACATCTTAAAGTCATAAAAGAACATCTCAGAATACATTTAATGATATAAAATGAAAAGGATATCAAAAAATAAATTTAAGATATCATAAAAAAGTGAATAAATAGTAAAACGGCATCCAATTATTGCGACTACTTCAGAACATTTAAGAACGTTGCCGAGGAGAAAGACGCCCAATACAGTACCCATAGCATCGACTAAACATATTTGTAGCAGTAATTCGGACTGCAAACAATTCTAGACACAAGTCACGTCCATAATTATGAATAACAAGCAGGTAGAGATGACAGTGAAGGAAAGTATCATCTATCTGGATGTGAATCAGTCATTTCTAATGCAGTTTTCTTGTCTTTTTCTGGAACAATGGATTGAACGAGCAATTTCCTGTAGATAAAGACGCCAGTAACGGTCAATAAAGATACCTGCATCCAAGCGAGGAACATCAGAAAAACTTAATTATTGTTAACCAGGTAAACATTATATGCCTGAGAAATCATTTCTAAAGGTTATTATATGACTTTATGGATGGGGGATTATTTTGAATTGTTTAGTATTTATCACAATTTAGTGGAAAGTATAGATAAACGTTGACACTAATCTAATGAAATAGCACTTCCATGACAAAGTGCATGTGTTGTTTCATACTTTCTGAATTCTATTAACAATTTAAAGAAAAGATTGATACGACAATTTTATTTACGTTTGGTAAGTGTATATATGTGCGTTCTAGACGAAAATGTTTTATTTATAAAGTGGGTTATAATGCTCGTGTTCAGTTGTTACAAGGGCTGACTAAATACGATGCCACTACATAGATATGAAATCAGACCCAAGTGTACAACTTATAATATACATAGGTTATTAATAGGGATACAGATTAATTGCCTAGACAACGTTACAAAACAAATTGCCATTGTCTGCAAAACTATGATAGAACAAAAATCGTTTCCATTCTCTTTCATCTAAGAATCATAAAACCTCGACTGATTACCAGGCAAGAAAGTCTCTTTCCTTCAATTATCCGCAGTATCAAATTTAATTTTCTAAAGAATAGCAATTAATTTGTCTTAATAGACAAACATTCTTGATACAGACATCGATGCTGATTTCAAAATCTCAAAGGATTCAGCGTAATAAAAAATGGGAAATCTCCCGTCAGTACAAGGTTTTACAGCCGTAAACTCGATGCTAGGAACAGAATTCTATATAGTTATTTTCCTGAACCTACGACAAAATACAAATGGAACCAAACTGTTACAGTGCTTTAATCATTTCCTTTAGTCTAGACCCCGGATAAATTATTACACTGAAAGGCTGAATGGTCTCAACTGCATGTACAAAATAAACTTAGTCTCACCCAGTATTTTATATATTCATGCTGATACAGGTCAGTGATGGAAATGATATCCTACAACAATTCTGCTGGTATTTCTTACTCGTGTTTCTGCCACTTTTAAAATCTTATGATAGTAAATATTTTTTCAAACGTATCTTCCTTTCCTGAAATGACATTAGGCTTTGCGCAAGGCCTATGGACAGCGGTCTAGCTTTCTGCTATGCCTTCAAAACTTTATTATGCTAGCCAATTATGTAGAAGCCACACGTTTTTTTTTCTGAATATGTGAATGATCTCACGTGTAAATCTTTTGCCGTGAAACAAGAAACGTCATTATATACCAGCAACGATTTGCTTTTCAAAAAGTCTATTAGATGTTCAATAGATACTTGATTACTTCTGATTTCCATCAATGACACGAGGACAAAGCTGGGATGGGATAAAAGAGACAATTTCTTTCTCTAGAAATTGATCTTGGGTTCTTTGGTGCAATTGGCATGCATTCGTAGACATGGTTAAGACAGTGGCTGATACATTAAGAGTACAGTTATGTGAACTTTGTGCCTTTATAATGCGCAAGGAAGTAATAGCTGTCGGAAGGTAACAGAATGATTCTCGTCTAAGCAAGACAGGTTGTTTTCTGATCGATCGTATTTTGTCTGGTTCTGTCTTAAAACACCTGATCGCCTTTCCTGGAAATTAAAAACAAGTACAATGTTGTGTGCGAAATAAATTTTCTGATTGTAAATATATACTTTCAGAGGGCGAGGTCGAGCGATGCAGATGACGGATGAGGCCTATCAACATTAATTAGTGCCATAAGCCACATGTGTATTTTGTTTGCCTCTATGATAATGAAAGCTTGTTAAATAACTTGGTACCCATTTGCATTTTTTTTTAGAAAATATGCCTTCTGCTGTTACAAAACAGATGAAATGAATTTTCTCAGTTTGACCGTCATATTCATTGAAACTATCGATGTCATCACTTTCTATAGAGGTCACCCCCATAACATATGTACTGTCACAATGAAGTTTGGTGTTTATACGCCCAAAATATATAAACCATTCTATTGGTTTTGGGTCAGTGAATCGAAGGTCAAGATCACAGGCACTTTACTTATTTTCAGGATGACTAAGCAACACTTGAAGAGAATCCCTATTCTTTTTTGGAGTCAATATGTCAAAGGTCAGGGTCACGGTGACCGAAAGACTGAACAAGAGCTGTCCGTAAGACAGCACGCTCGACTTTTCTCAGTGCTTGACTATGAATTAGAGCTTTGCCAGTAAAAACTTTATAAAACTTCAACCAAAAAAATGTAAAGGGGCATAATTCTGTCAAAATTCAATCAGAGTTAAGGGGATTGTTTCCTCTGGTGTAGACTTTGATAGTAAATAACTATTCTAAGTTTCAAGTCAATAGCTTTGATAGTAGCAGAGATATTTGACTTTATCAACAACTTTAACCAACGGCGGTGCCGACGCCGGAGCGGGTGAAATAGCTCTACTTTTTCTTCGAAAAGTCGAGCTAAAAAGGCTTCCAGACTTCATAAGGTATAAAGTTACAGCTTTCAAACTTCACACATTTATCGAGTACTACTAGAGGAAGACCCTATTTATTTGGTGGCTCAAACATCAAGGTCACAGGTAACTTGTTCGTTTCTGGGGCCCCAAGTCAGGAAGTACAATATACAGCTACGGCTTTCAAATTTTACATAATGACAAGTACCATTTGCGGAAGATCCCTTTTGATTTAAGGTTCAATGGCTCCCGTCCCACACGCATTGAATTCAATTTTTAATGACCATTTTTAACGCCCTGTACTATTCTGCTTGCGAACGGAAGCATTATACCTAGTTAGGAGGAGCTCTTGTTAAGTAGTACACTGGACACCAAATACGAAAGACAGATTTGACATTTGAACTCCATTCACGACCTGGACTTTTGACCTACTGACCCAGTTCATGCGTTCTGCACATCACATCATCACTCACCTATATGCTAATTTGTTCTTGCTTTTGTTTGTTTCCAAGGTTGAAATCAACACCTTGAATGGTTATTAAGTTATGCTCTTAACAGAAAGTATGACAGAAAAAGAGTTGTGACCTTGACCTTTGACCTACCGACCCTGTTCATAAGCTTTGCATATCGTCTCATCACCATCTACCTATACATGAAGTTTACCTTGAATGGTTATTAGTTATGCTGCGGACAGGAAATACGAGTGTTAAAATTGACCTTTAAGCTCATTTTTTTACCTTGACCTTTGACCTACTAACCCGGTTCATGCGTTCTGCACACCGTCATCTACAACGATAGACAACTTTGACCTTTTTAGCTCCGTAAATGACCTTTGACATACCGACCCGGACTGGGAATGAGGTAAGTGTATACATGGGAATAAGGTAACGTCTGTGCATTCTAATTGGTCAGTCATGTAAACAAACCCAAGAAGTGATTATTTTTTTTAAAATTGAGATTATTTACTACATTTACAGTATTTCCTTATACATTTTGACAAAATTTGCTACATTTTATGTGTATTGAAAAAACGTTTTATGAAACAAATTTCTCCCACCATGCCAACAATGTACACAGGGGGTCATCTCATTCACACGAAAATTACTTAAATAAAGTCCGATATTTTGGTAGAACTAGGATAGTTCTTGAAAAACATGTAATTAGATATACACGTTTCGATTTATGGGTCATACACATATTGGAATACCAAGAGACAATCGTTTTTTGTATACACTGCGATAACATAATTGAGTGTGAATACCATTTCCTCTTAAAATGTCCAATCTACGAAAATCTACATTTAAAGTACATACCTAAACAATACTGGGAACATGCAAGTTTGCATAAATTTAATATGCTAATGTCATGTAAAAATGAAGATATGTTACGTAGTTTAGCCATGTTTATATATTATGCTTTTAAGCTTCGGTCTGAGATAATAGTTTAGATATGTAAATATATCAGTATATTTATGTTATTTGATAAAGTATGTGCCATTGTATGTATTACTTAGTTACATAATGAACATTCTAACATGCTGTCATGACAACTTGATAAATTGTATATTTGTATATACGTGTATGGGCCGGTGGCCTTAATGCAAATAAACTGAACATGGACATGAACACGCCATAGTGTTATAATGTAAGTCTATGGGAAAAGAATTGGTGGTCTCTAACCTTATACAATACATCAGTTTTTCCAGAATGAGCACATCAAAGGCTGATGGCCCTAAATTGTGTTTTGAGAGCATTTTTAAGAGGAAAATATTCCAAATACTGGCCTAAATAATTTTTACAAAAATCAGAAAAACTACAAATTTTTACTTTACAGAACCTTTATTTTCAAATAAATCAGTAATTATTACAATAAAAAGATAAAATGTTAAAGCAACACAGTAAAGCTTCTGATAAATGACCAATGGAATGCATGTTTTCTAAACATACTGATCAGTACCTATGGTCCCTTCAAGCATTCCAACATATATGCTGTCAGATAAAAAGGAAACACAAGTATAATTGCACAGTATAATAGCCCTTTCACAGTGTCTGCAAAATACTGTAAAACAATTATCGTTACTCTGGGGAGGGGGGGGGGGGTTACTTTTCATAGATTTCATGTTGTTTCAGCCTACAAATTAAATCCCAACAAGAAAACAAGAGGACCATGATGGTCCTGAATCGCTCACCTCTTCCCACATGACCAAGTTTTGAGTATGACGTCGTTTTTTCTATTATTTGACATAGTGACCTAGTTTTTGAGCTTATGTGACCCAGTTTTGAAGTTGACCTAGATATTATCAAGATAAAAATTCCGACCAATTTTCATGAAGATCCACTGAAAAATATGGTCTCTAGAGAGGTCAAAAGGTTTTTTTATTATTTGACCTATTGACCTAGTTTTCGAAGGTACGTGACCCTGTTTTGAACTTTACCTAGATATCATCAAGGTGAACATTCTCACTAATTTTCATGAAGATCTCATGAAAAATATGGCCTCTAGAGAGGTCACAAGGTTTTTCTATTGTTATACCTACTGGCCTAATTTTTGACCGCACGTGACCCAGTTTCGAAACTGACCAAGATATCATCAAGGTGAACAATCAGATCAATTTTCATAAAGATCCATTGAAAAATATGGCCTCTAGAGAGGTCACAAGGTTTTTCTATTATTTGACCTACTGACCTAGTTTTTGATGGCACGTGACCCACTTTCAAACTTGACCTAGATATCATCAAGGTGAACATTCTGACCAATTTTCATGAAGATCTCATGAAATATATGGCCTCTAGAGAGGTCACAAGGTTTTTCTATTTTTAGACCTACTGACCTAGTTTTTGATGGCACGTGACCCAGTTTCGAAACTGACCAAGATATCATCAAGGTGAACAATCAGAACAATTTTCATGAAGATCCATTGAAAAATATGGCCTCTAGAGAGGTCACAAGGTTTTTCTATTATTTGACCTACTGACCTAGTTTTTGACGGCACGTGACCCACTTTCAAATCTGACCTAGACATCATCAAGATGAACATTCAGACCAACTTTCATACAGATCCCATGAAAAATATGGCCTTTAGAGAGGTCACAAGGTTTTTCTATTATTTGACCTACTGACCTAGTTTTTGATGGCACGTGATCCACTTTCAACCTTGACCTAGATATCATCAAGATAAACGTTCTGATTAATTTTCATGAAGATCTTGTGTAATATATGGCCTCTAGAGAGGTCACAAGGTTTTTCTATTTTTAGACCTACTGACCTAGTTTTTGACCGCATGTGACCCAGTTTCGCCCTTGACCTAGATATTATCGAGGTGAACATTCTGACCAATTCACATGAAGATCTTGTGAAATATATGGCCTCTAGAGAGGTCACAAGGTTTTTCAATTTTTGGACCTACTGACCTAGTTTTTGACGGCACGTGACCCAGTTTCGAACTTGACCTAGATATCATCAAGATGAACATTCTGACCAACTTTCATAAAGATCCCATGAAAAATGTGACCTCTGGAGTGGTCACAAGCAAAAGTTTACAGACGCACGCACGCACGGACGGACGCACGCAAGGACGGACGACGGACACCACATGATCACAAAAGCTCACCTTGTCACTTTGTGACAGGTGAGCTAAAAACATTCCATTTATGTCATTCTTAAAATTTGAAATCAACATATTCATGTCCTCAAGAAATGGTTGTTTTTGCCAAATCCATTTATGACATTTAATGCCCACAAAATTAAATTATTTTACAGTAACAGATGCACAAGAACAGGGGGTGTTCTACATCTGTCTTTAATACCAATAAAGGTGATCAGCAGAAAGTAAATGCATGAACTTCATCACCAACTTCTAAAATACATACATTGCAATTTTCTAATGGACCAGCAGTTTAAGAATGAATTGTTGCACAGCTGAGGAAACACAATGCTACAGTTTGATTAATGTGTTTTCACAGTCTCTTGAAAAATAACATGAGAAGTAACAACAGGATTCAACATAAAAATCTGAGCTTGGCAACCAGTCTCCGAATACAACTTGAAACCTTGCCATTGGTTAATTGTTAGATTCACCTCAGAATCAACCAATCAAATGCTGAAGATCTTAGACTGGTTTTAAAACTCATTTGAAATATCGTTGGACACAGCTATACATTTGACAAGGCTTCGTAAATGAACATGAAGAATAATGGTTGCACAGTTAGTTACGGTACATCTTTAGGCAACATTTGGTGAAGGTGTTCATATATCTCTCCCATACTGTAACCAGGTTTGGTAAAGTTCTGAAATCAAAGTTAACAGGAAATATTTAGCATCAAAGGTAACATAAAATATTCAGCGATAAAGTAAATATGAAATGTGCAGCAACTGAATTCAAATACGAACAGATTACTGTCTTAACACATTGAAATGTTGTGGAAACTGGACCACAGACTTAATCCTCATATCAGATGTGACAACAAATCAATTGGCACCAAAAAGGAATTTATTTAATTCTTCAATTACCTTGCGAATGACTTGAAATTACACAATAAATATACAAGAGGATAAACATTACTTAAATTTTACTGTCACTGTTCATACAGAATTCTAGTGATTTTAAAGGACTTCAAGTATTAACTTTACTTTTCAAGGACTATTTTTCTCCAAACAGTGTCTTGTAAAACTTAGTTCCAACAACTTTATCAGCTACTTCCAAAACAGTGTTACAATAAAAATTGCATTTTGTTAAGTGTAATACAAGGAACCGGTAAAACCGAATGATGCTCCCTGATGCATGTGCTTGTCCCAATATGCGGAATAACGTATTAGAAACAAACACAAGAGCTGTCGGAGGACAGCAACGCTCGACTATTCAACAGCCTTGTCAATTGAATGAATACAAAAGTTGAAAAAGGGACATAATTTTGTAAAATGCAAAGTAGAGGTATTGACCCTCTGTACTGCATGTCATATCATGACAGTGAACAAGTGTGTGAAGTTTCAATCCTTTCCAATTTGTGGATACTGAGATACCAGCTTACATACAAAAACTTAACAAAAAACTGCTAAGTCAAAGGGGCATAATTTTGTAAAAATGCCAAGTAGAGTTATGGAACCTTCACAGTGCATGTTAAATCATGACAGTGAACAAGTGTGTGAAGTTTCAATCCATTCCAATTAGTGGATACTGAGATATCAGATTACATACAAAAATTTAACCAAAAACTGCTAAGTCGAAAAAGGGGCATAATTTTGAAAAAAAAAGAGAGTAGAGTTATGGGACCTGCTTAGTGCATGTCAGATCATGACAGTGAACAAGTATGTGAAGTTTCAATCCATTCCCATTAGTAAGTACTGAGATACCAGCTTACATACAAAACCTTAACCAAAAATTTCTAAGTCGAAAAAGGGGCATAATTTTGTAAAAAAGCAAAATAGAGTTATGGAACCTGTGCAATGTAGATCAGTTCATCACAGTGAATAAGTGTGTGAAGTTTCAATCCATTCCCACAAGTGGTTACTGAGTTACCAGCTTACATACAAAACCTTAACCAAAAATTTCTAAGTCGAAAAAGGGGCATAATTTTGTAAAAAAGCAAAATAGAGTTATGGAACCTGTGCAATGTAAGTCAGTTTGTCACAGTGATTAAGTGTGTGAAGTTTCAATCCATTCCCACAAGACTTAGTGGTTACTGAGATACCAGCTTACATACAAAACCTTAACCAAAATCGGGACGCGGACGCGGACGCCGACGCATGGGCGAGTCCAATAGCTCACTATTCTATGAATAGTCGAGCTAAAAAAATGGAGATAATAAAAAGAAGAAAATTGATTAAAGGGAGATAATTAAGCAAGGGACATCTCATTAAGTGTAATTTTGCCTCTATCATTTTGTGCAGTTTCAATGAAATGCCATTAATACTTCTCAAGTAATGCTCTGGATAAGACTTATTTTGTATAATAAAGGGAGATAATTCAAAAACTAGGTAAAGTAGAGTTATGGTTCTTTGACAATGCACTTCCCGTCAATGGCCTCTATCATTTTGTGAAGTTTCAATGAAATGCTATTAATACATTCCAAGTAATGCTCCGGACAAGCCTTTTTTGTATAATGAAGGGAGATAATTAAAACAAGAGGGCCAAGATGGCCCTAGGTCGCTCACCTAAGAAGCACTCCATAACAGTGTGAAACATGTTTGACCTAGTGATTTCATGGAAACAAATATTCTGACCAATTTTCATTAAGATTGGACAAAAAAATTGGTCTCTTGCGATAAAACAAGCATTTTCTTAGATATGACCTAGTTTTTGACCCTAGATGACCCATGTTCAAACTCGACCTAGATTTTATCAAGGCAATCATTCTGACCAAAATTCATGAAGATCAATTGAAAAATACAGCCTCTATCACATACACAAGTTTTTTCTTTGATTTGACCAAGTGACCTAGTTTTTGATCTCAGATGACCCATATTCAAATTTGACCTAGATTTCATTAAGGCAATCATCCTGACCAAAATTCATAAAAATCAATTGAAAAAAAACAGTCTCTATCGCATACACAAGATTTTTCCTTAATTTGACCTGGTTACCTAGTTTTTGACCTCAGATAATCCATATTCAAAATTGACCTAGATTACATCAAGGCAATCACTCTGACAAAATTTCATGAAGATCAATTGAAAAATACAGCCTCTATTGCATAAACAATGTTTTTCTTCGATTTGACCTAGTGACCTAGTTTTTAACCCCAGATGACCCATTTTCGAACTCGGCCTAGATTTTATCAAGGTAATCATTCTGGCTAAATTTCATGAAGATCAGTTGAAAAATACAGCCTCTATTGCATACACAAGGTTTTTCTTTGATTTGACCTAGTGACCTAGTTTTTGACCCCAGATGATCCATTTTCGAACTTGGTCTAAATTTCATCACGGTAATCATTCTGACCAAATTTCATGAAGATCAATTGAAAAATACATTCTCTATCGCATACACAAGGTTTTTCCTTGATTTAACCTAGTGACCTAGTTTTTGACCTGAGATGACCCGTTTTCAAACTTGGCCTAGATTTTATCAAGGTAATCATTCTGACCAAAATTCATGAAGATCAATTGAAAAATACTGCCTCTATCGCATACACAAGGCTTTTCTTTGATTTGAATTAGTGACCTAGTTTTTGACCTGAGATGACCCATTTTCAAACTCAGCCTAGATATCATCAAGGCAATCATTCTGACCAACATTCATGAAGATCAATTGAAAAATACAGCCTCTATCGCATACACAAGGTTTTTCTTTGATTTGACCTAGTGACCTAGTTTTTGACCCGAGATGACCCATTTTCGAACTCGGCCTAGATTTCATCAGTTATCATTCTGACTAATATTCATGAAGAAGAATTGAAAAATACAGCCTCTATCGCATACACAAGGTTTTTCTTTGATTTGACCTAATAACCTAGTTTTTGACCCGAGATGACCCATTTTCAAACTCGGCTTAGATTTCATCAAGGTTATCATTCTGACCAATATTCATGAAGATTAATTGAAAAATACTACCTCTATTGCATACACAAGGTTTTTCTTTGATTCGACCTAGTGACCTAGTTTTTGACCCGAGATGACCCATTTTCGAACTCGGCCTAGATTTCATCAAGGCAATCATTCTGACTAATATTCATAAAGATCAATTGAAAAATACAGCCTCTATCGCATACACAAAGTTTTTCTTTGATTTGACCTAATGACCTAGTTTTTGACCCGAAATGACCCATTTTCAAACTCGGCCTAGATTTCATCAAGGTTATCATTCTGACCAATATTCATGAAGATTAATTGAAAAATACAGTCTCTATCGT
Source organism: Mercenaria mercenaria (assembly GCF_021730395.1). NCBI lineage: Eukaryota > Metazoa > Mollusca > Bivalvia > Venerida > Veneridae > Mercenaria > Mercenaria mercenaria. The sequence goes on along the minus strand of NC_069361.1, from coordinate 109,708,901 downwards.
ATACACAAGGTTTTTCTTTGATTTGACCTAGTGACCTAGTTTTTGACCCGAGATGACCCATTTTCGAACTCGGCCTAGATTTCATAAAGGTTATCATTCTGACCAATATTCATGAAGATTAATTGAAAAATACAGCCTCTATCGCATAACAAGCTAAATGTTGACAGACAGACGACAGACGACGGACATCGAGCGATCAGAAAAACTCACCTGAGCATTGCTCAGGTGAGCTAAAAACTAGGTAAGAAAGAGTTATGGTTCTTTGACACTGCACTTCCTGTCAATGGCCTCTATCATTTTGTGAAGTTTCAATGAAAAGCCATTAATACTTTTCAAGTAATGCTCTGGACAAGCCTTATTTTGTATAATAAAGGGAGATAGTTCCAAAACTAGGTAAGGTAGAGTTATGATTCTTTAACAGTGCATTTTGTCTCAATGGCCTCTATGATTATGTGAAGTTTCAACCAAATGCCATTAATACTTTTCAAGTTATACTCAGGACAAAAGTGTGACGGACAGACGTACGGAAGGACGGAAAAAGTGGCAACTATATGCTCGCCCTTTGGGGAGCATAAAAAGGCCATTTATGACACTGTGTCAATAAGGGACTTCGTTTCATCTTTTTGTCTATTTTATTTTTAAAATTATTCTTTCCACAACATAAGTTGCTGATAAAATATTTTTCAATGACTTTTCAGTGAAAATCGAGCACTTCACAATTTTCAGATGTTTTAGGCTGTCATTTTCAAGGACTAGCATCAAAATCAATGACTTCTCATGGTTTGTATGGATCCTGTAATTACACAACCTTCAAACAAGGTGATGATTTATTGTTAAACCAAAACTATTTAAACCAATTTTTAAAATTAACTAGAAGATGCTTTTGTAGAAAAGTGCATGTCTCCCCCAATGCATAGTTGTATAGGCAAGAAGTCAATAGGGGACAGGAGCAAAAGTCAAAGAGACACTGTGGGGGGAGACAAAATTCTAGCATATGATGCAGAGTTAAAACCATATTTTGTAGTAGATACTGAAGAAATGGTCAATTCAAGGAGAAACATTTTACAAGACATGTCTTCATTCCTGTCCTTTCCTTAATATCATGTTAACTTGTTGTTGTAATTGTACAAATCTATGTAATGTACTCTTGGGAATAAATATGTTTAAACTAAATGGTCAAATGCTTTACTCATTCTTCAAAGATTTTATTCACAGTATGACTTTATGTATAATAATCAAATGGCATTAACTAAGTGAAACAAGAGCTGTCGGATGACAGCGCGCTCGACTATTCGAAGAATTGATTGAAGAATGGGGTCAAAATATTTCCATAGTTTTTCAGACTAAACAAAAAAATGGATTAAACAAAAAATGTTCCTATATTTGTGGATATCGATTAGTCTTGCACTAACTGGCAATGTGTGACCATGATGGCAAATATGTTAAGTTATATGTCTGGCAAAACATGGACTTATATGAAAAATTTAACTAATTTCCAAGTCCAAAAAGGGCCATAATTCAGTCAAAATAGTTGACAGAGTTATGTACTCTTGCCTAGAGATGGAAATCATGTTGATAAACTAGTGTTAAAAGTTTCAAAGCCACAGTTCAAATAGTTTTGACAAAACGCTGACTTGTTAAAAAAAACTGAACAAATTTCAAAGTCCAAAAAGGGCCATAATTCAGTCAAAATAGTTGTCAGAGTTATGTACTCTTGCCTACAGATGGAAATCATAATGATAAACAAGTGTTTAAAGTTTAAAAGCCAAAATGTCAAATAGTCTTGACAAAACATGGACATATATAAAACAAAACCAATTTCCAAGTTCAAAAAGGGCCATAATTCAGCCAAAAAAGACGAGAGAGTTACGTACTCTTGCCTATTGATAGAGACTATTATACTGAACAAGATATAAAAGTTTCAAAGCCATATGTCAAACACTTTACACAAAATATAAACTGGTACGAAAAACTTAACCAAGATTTCTAAGTCAAAAGGGGCCATAATTCAGTCAAAATGCTTGATGGAGTTATGTACTCTTGCCTACAACTGGACATTGTGATGGTAAACAAGTGTTGAAAGTTTCAAAGCTTTATCTCAAAAGACTTTGTCAAAATGTGGACTGGTACGAAAAACTTAACCAAGATTTCTAAGTCAAAAAGGGGCCATAATTCAACCAAAATTCTTGATGGAGTTATGTACTCTTGCCTACAACTGGACATGGTGATGGTAAACAAGTGTTGAAAGTTTCAAAGCTTTTTCTCAAAAGACTTTGCCAAAATATGAACTGGTACGAAAAACTTAACCAAGATTTCTAAGTCAAAAGGGGCCATAATTCAGTCAAAATGCTTGACAGAGTTATGTACTCTTGCCTATAACTGGACATGGTGATGGTAAACAAGTGTTGAAAGTTTCAAAGCTTTATCTCAAAAGACTTTGTCAAAATGTGGACTGGTACGAATAACTTAACCAGGGTGTGACGCCGACGCCGACGCCGACGCCGTGGTGAGTAGGATAGCTCTACTTATTCTTCGAATAGTCGAGCTAAAAATCATTCAATCAGAAAACCTAACCAGGAAATACCAAGATAATAAATGTGTACAAAAATATTTACACCTACCTGAAGACAGATAATCTTAAACAGGACTCTTTGTACATGTTCAGGAATCGTGCCATATCATCCTCAGTCCACATGGCCATCATGAATGGCTCTATAACCTGTGTGTATAAAATTATATTCCAATTCTTAGTTACAGAAAATCTAAAGGCATATTTCAAAAATTCATGAAAAAGAAAATGTTTCTGTTTTTTAACCAACTCAGGTTATAGAATTTTATAAATGTACCATTAGGAATAAAAAAAATCGGTATTAAAAATAAAATCAATGATAAAACAAAAACAATATTACAAATTTTTCAGAGGAAAATCATAATGCAGGAAGACATGTGAACATAAGGAAGGCTGAATGCGAAAGAAGTCTAAGTGCCTCTTTATCTATTTGCACATAGACCTCTTTTGCATTCACCCCTTATTAAAGCCAAGAAAGGTATGAAAGAAAAATCTAAAGACAGTAATTTATATATAGTAAGTATAGAGAAATTTCCTACAAAGTATACTCTGATTGGTGACAATAACTTCTTCCTGGATGTCTAAGGAGACTGCAGTCAAATGCCAGTCTCACGGGAACTTGAACTAACAACCATGCGGTAAGTAGTCACTGGTTCTACCCATAGCCATAGAAGCATAATTCTGCAACAAGAAGTGATCTACTGACAAAATCTTACCTTTTCTATGACATCTACAAAGTAATTTCGGACTTCTTTACTGTGGTTTAATCCATAAGCAATGGAGATGATTGATTTTGACAAGTTCTGAAATAGATGAAGGGTCAAGTTAGTGGTCAGAAAAGCTTTTCAATTTCAAACTCTTTCTGACTAGGACTTGTTCTCTGCTGATTCTACCCAATAAGTTTCTGCTACCATTGAACATGATTTTATCCTCTGTAGTTTTCATTATAAAAATAAGTACTTTTTGTAATTTGAACCATGGTACTTTCCCTACAAATACATATTACAGGCATTTTGTTGACAACACAAATGTTATCAAACATTAAAATTTAATAATGAATTGTATTACTGAAGAAAGGTATATGACCAGTAATAGATTACAAACAAATGGTTGGCATTGCAACTTATTAGCAAAATGTGGCCTAATGTACTGTTTAAAACACAGCTGAGATGTTTGTCCCTTCCAGGATTCGTTTCTCAGATTTTATTTTATTGGCTGCAATAATCTGAACTGGTATGAAATGAATCATCATTTATAAACATTTACTTGCTTCTACCAAAGTTAAAGGTCACATGTGAAATATGTTCAGGATAGCTCAAGCTTTTATTACTGTGGTGCAAAAAAGGACCTCCATGGCTGAGTGGCTAAGGCTGCTGCCTTCTAATCACTTGCCCCTCACCACTGTGGGACTGAAACCATGTTTGACATGTAGAATTCTGTCATGTCAGGAAGTCATCCAAATGGCTTCCTGTAGGGAGGGAGATTCTTCTCAAAGGCCTGCTTGTGTCTGGATTATTGCCACTAGGGGCATTTGCGATCTACCTCAGGGAGGGTGATTCTTCTCAGGTGCCTGCTTGTGTCTGGATTATTGCCACTTGGGGCACTTGCGATCTATCTTAATCGATGAAAGCAGTATCACCTAAATTGTATCACTTTGATTTAAAACCCAAAAAAAATCAGAAAACAACTCTTATTACTATAAATCTATGGGTCAAGGGAGGCAACTCCAGTTTTTAATGAATCAATAGAGGTTGTTGACTACTGAAACATTTTCAAAGAATATGTTACAAATGCATCGTAATAAATACACTGAATACATGTATTATTCATATTAAAGCAATAAAAATTTACATTTTCATACCCATAATATGAATATTGTTGTATTGCTGGAACCTTTAACATTAAATGAACACAGCAAAATCAATGCTGAAAGGCAAACCATTTGGATAGTGTTACATGCCAGTTTAATTATTGTTACAATATGAAAGTTTATGTTGCTTGTTTGACTGTGCATGTCTAACATTGGTTCAGAGTAATTCATTACTGCATATCTAAGAAGAGGGCCATAATGGCCCTAATTTGCCCACCCAAATATTAAAATATTACAGCTAAAACATGTAACAAATTTAGAAAAGATTCATTCAAGAAACTTTAGTGCCAATTTATTTACTTACTTATAAAATTGGCCTACAAATTCAGAGGAGAAATTTTCAAACTGGGAAAACTATGTTCACCTCCAGCAACCATGTACTGTTTATAAAACAAGATTTAGAACAATATTGCAGGGCTGATTAAGGAATATTTCAGTGAATAACTCAGCCAGCTGTTTAGAGCGGAAAATAACATTTGAAGATTTTTTCTTTAAATAACTTTTTGTGGCACTGGCAGCCATGGTTTTTGATGAATCAAAATAATATCTAAAGAACAATATTGGTAAAGGGTCACCCGCAAAATATTTATGTGAAGTTACCTTTTTTTTAATCTTGCCAGTAGTTTTTGACAAGAAGATTTTGAAAGTTCACACTAAACTCATATCTGTAAAAGTAGCAACACCTTCTCCTGGCATTTTTTTTCAACCAATAGGAAACAAAGAAGTTCACACATGGAATTATTTCAATATCAGGCTTCTAGAGTCTGACCAGAAGATTTTAAAAGTTTCTTTTCTTTTCTGTGGCATTGTCAACCAGAGTACTACATAGAAAGAGGACCATCCAAGGGGCATCCCTATGAAGATAAGTTGAAATTGATCAAATGGTTTTGGTGCAGATATCACTTGAAGCAATTGTTGTCAGGAGAGGGAAAACAGAAAATGGGCACTGGGAAAAGATTTTTCCAATAAATAGTTTTAACTTTGTATAAAGAAATACCAGTATGCACATTTGTTTCAACCAAAGATGTGCATTATTTCAGTTGTGAAACTTGCACATTTTCCCAAAATAAATCTAACAAGCAAATTCGATGAATTGGAATCCCCCGCCGAAAGGGTCAGAGTTGAGAAATGGCAAAAAAATATATCCTGCAAAAAGTTAAGAATGTTACCAAGAAGCAAATAATTTCATTAGTCAAATCAAATTAAAAGAAAATGAATGGTTTGTTTGGGGGGGGGGGGGGGGGGGGGGGGTGAGGATACAACAGTTTACATGTTGATAATAAATATTGGTAGAAAACGAAAAATGAAAAAAAAAAAAAAACAAGAGCTGTCTCCATAGGATGACATATGCCCCCGATGGCACTTTGAATGAGTAGTTATGGCCGATGTTAGAGTTTAGGACCTTTGACCTACGGAGCTGGGTCTTGCGCGCGACACGTTGTCTTACTGTGCCACACATTCATGCGTAGTTATTTTAAAATCCATGCATGAATGACAAAGATATGGACCGGACACGCCCATCAATGCACTATCATGAAAAATGACCTTTAACGTCTAAGTGTGACCTTGACCTTTGAGCTACAGACCTGGGTCTTGCGCGCGACACGTCGTCTTACTGTGGTACACATTCATGCCAAGTTATTTGAAAATCCATCCATGGTTGACAAAGATATGGACCGGACACGCCCATCAATGCACTATCCTTTAATGTCTAAGTGTGACCTTGACCTTTGAGCTACGGACCTGGGTCTTGCGCGCGACATGTCGTCTTACTATGGTACACATTCATGCCGAGTTATCTGAAAATCCATCCATCGATGACAAAGATATGGACCGGACACGCCCATCAATGCACTATCCTTTAATGTCTAAGTGTGACCTTGACCTTTGAGCTACGGACCTGGGTCTTGCGCGCAACACGTCGTCTTACTGTGGTACACATTCATGCCAAGTTATTTGAAAATCCATCCATGGATGACAAAGATATGGACCGGACAAGCCCATCAATGCACTGTCCTTTAATGTCTAAGTGTGACCTTGACCTTTGAGCTACGGACCTGGGTCTTGCGCGCGACACGTCGTCTTACTGTGGTACACATTCATGCCAAGTTATTTGAAAATCCATCCATTGATGACAAAAATATGGACCGGACACGAAAATTGCGGACAGACTGACAGACGGACAGACGGTTCAAAAACTATATGCCTCCCTTTGGAGGCATAAAAAAAAATGGGAGGGGGGGGGGGGGGGGGGGGGGGGGGGGGGGTGACCAATGTAAGGTGGTGACCAGGTGTAGGTACACAACATCACATGTTTATAATAAATGTGCATGGAAAAGAATGGAAGAAGTTTAATGAAATTCTTCCAATTGGTTGGTTTGTTATGTACAGATCTGTGGATTTTTAAACAATTAAAGGGCAATAACTAAATGGAAAATTGACCAATCGAAAAAAAACTTGAAGGGCATTGTCGCAGTATCTTGGTTCATGTCTATTTCAAGTTTGATGAAATTCTACCTGCTAGTTACTGAGAAATGGCTGCAGACGGACATTTTTCATTAAATCAAGGGCAATAACTCTGAGGGAAATTGACCTATCAAAAAAAAAACTTGACAGGCATCAGCGCAGTATCTTGGTTCATGTCTATTTCAAATTTGATGAAATTCTACCTGTTAGTTACTGAGAAATGGCTGCAGACAGACATTTTTTATTAAATCAAGGACAATAACTCTGAGGGAAATTGACCAATCAAAAAAAAAACTTGACGGGCATCATCGCAGTATGTTGGTTCATGTTTATTTCAAGTTTCATGAAATTCTACCAAGTAGTTACTGAGAAATGGCTGCGGACGGACGGACTGACTGAAGGACTGACGGACGGACAATGCCATTTCAATACCCCCCTCCCGATTTCATCGGCGGGGGATAATAACTTGTGAACATAGTACTTTCATACCTTAAAATTATCCTCAAGGTCGACTATCTTTTTCTTCGTCAGACTGGTTTTCAAACTGTTCATCAAGTAACTGAAATAGTTACATATGCAAAACTTTCTTTTGGTGGATATATTATTCAGTATTATAAGATGGAAATTCTACAATATCTAACCATTGTATCAGACTGTATATTGCAACATTTAAGCATAAACTAAAATAAATGTGGCCTACTGTGTAACATGCTTTACCTAATAAACTTCTAAAAAAACAAACATGCAAGCTGCTTTTGACAAAGCAAGACAAATATCTATCAAGCAGTTTATTATGGTGGCATATTTCTGCATATGATAATCATAAAATTTTCATGAAAATGTTATGTACTTTCGAGAAAAAACAATACTTTTCGTGAAAAATTGAATAAACTTTCCTGAATTTTGGAGAACGTTTTCATGAAAATATTATCTGGTTACCGAGACTATATGTCAAAATAGTGCCCAGTACTGCATAAAGATATCTCTATAAAGACAACTTCTGTTATCATGAAAAAAAGAAAGTTTCACGAAAACTTTATTTTTTGTGAAAACAAACGTTTTGTTGTCCTATTTCTGCATAAACTTAAGCAGACGATTTTCAGTAAAGTTAAAAATTTTCGCGATATTCTTTTTTTTCTTGAAAGTTTGTAAGATTTTCATAATATTTTCAAGATTATCGTATGTGGGAAAAACGATATTTTTTCAAGATAATTCATTTTTCATGAAAACAAGCATGGTTTTGCAAAAAATGTCTTAATCATTTATTTATTATCGCATGCAGTCGTTGGCAAAATCGTGAATTTTTTTCACTTAGGACAAGAGTTTCTTTTCATGAAAGGTTTTTAAATTTTCATGAAAACTATACAAATTTTCGCGAAAACTATCTGCTTAAGTGGATGCAGAAATATGCCATCATACCGTAGTTTATGAGTTGTTAAAACATTTTTCTATTTTCAGCCAAGCAAAACTCAAAGTAAGTACATGCAATGATGCTTTGACCAAATTTTGAGTAAATCTATTATTAAAATGGTTTATGAAAAAAAAACGTTATTTAGAGAAAACAATGTTAGACGATCAAGGGCACCAGAGCATCCACCTAATAGGTCACTCTCCCGTAACCCTTGGTTCAGGTAAGTTAAGAATGCAACAAGTTGTAATGTAGGCATGACCTCTAGACAGGAAGTTCAATATCTCAGTAAGACTGCTGCAACCATACAAGATCATTATACACTTTTGACTTACTTTTTATGTTCATCGAGATATTCTTTCTCAGTGAGTATTTTCAGGTCTCTAAGTTCCTGTAAAAACATTCTGTCTAAATCAACATCCATATCTTCATGATTATCACACTCTGTAAGAGAGAAGAAATACTCAGACATACATTATTGAGATAACATATTACTGATATAAAAGCCCAATCTTTTATTTTACAATAATCATTCATCATGGTCAACTATCTTTTTCTTCCAGGGAATTGTTTCTAAAATAGTCATCAAACAAGAGCTGTCACTAATGGTAACAAATACCCCTGCAGCGCCTTGACCTTTGACCTGGTGACCTTGACCTTTGACCTGGTGACCCCAAAGTCAATAGGGGTCGTGTACTCAATTAGTACTATCAGCATGTGAAGTCTGAAGGTCCTGGGTGCAGTGGTTCGAGAGTAAAGTGCCTTCATGCAAAAAGTTAACGTTGTGACGAACTAACGGATGGACAGTTGAAAACTAATATGCCTCCCTTTGGGGGCATAAAAAATCAAACCATTAAAGACAGTAAGACAGTGATGCAGGGAAGTGGCAAGAGGACATGCAAAATGTTCAAGTTACCCAGAGTTTTGAACCATCTGTTTACCAACCGAAACATACATGCAGGCCAATTAACTTTCGGAATTTAAATTTCAATACATTATTGTGACAAAAGCACACAATTTTCCAAAATGACACAAAAAAATTATCTCATAATTATTGTCTTAGTTTTACAAAACCACGTAACAAGTCATTATTATTTCCTTCATTAAACGTGAATAAATTTTGATAAAATAACATTCTTCTCCAATCTTATATCAATAAATAATATTGTCTTCTACGACTTTTATTTACAAGTGCTAAAGTAGTAAGACCTATTCTAAATCTCATAATTTTTTCCAAATCTAGATCACATTTTCTGTCAATGTTAGACTTTTAGTCGCTTTAATACCGGTATATATACACATAAGACTATTTTCCTTTAACCTTTCATCAACAAATAATCTCATCATTAGCCGAAATATATCGTCAAACAAAAACAGACAAATGAAGTATCATGTGATTTTAGTGAAATTTTAGTGAAATAAGAAAATTCTATAACACCTGATAATGATTTATTCTGACTATTGAAGGTGTGAACAATTTAGACTCTGGAGCTCAAAATTGTCAGCAAAAACAAAGAATAAATCAATTCATAGGGACCATGTGTCATGCTAAAATGATGGAGTTATCAATGCTTGACCAAGTCTAGATTACCGGTATTTCATATTGAAAACGTAAGGAAAACAACCGGAACCTCAGTAATTGCTTGAGTGCACCCGGAAACTCAAGCCATTGATGCTCGAGAGTGCGATATTTCACTGTAAGTACTTAAAGAAACAAGAGCTGCCAGTGGACAGCGCGCTCGACTATTCTCAGTGCTTGAAAGTATAATATAAGCAATGAGTACAACTTTAACATTACAATAAGCATACTCTAAGTCGGAAAGGGGCCATAATTCAGTCAAAATGCTTGACAGAGTTGCCTCCTCCTTTTTACAGAGTGGGGTCATGATGGTAAACAAGTATGCAAAATATAAAAGCAATATCTCAATGGACTTAGAAAATATTTGGGGTGGTACGCAAACTTTAACATTTATTCTAAGTAGAAAAGGGGCCATAATTCAGTCAAAATGCTTGATAGAGTTGCCTCCTCCTTTTTACAGACTGGGGTCATGATGGTAAACAAGTATGCAAAATATGAAAGCAATATCTCAATGGACTTTGAAAATATTTGAGGTGGTACGCAAACTTTAACATTTATTCTAAGTCGAAAAGGGGCCATAATTCAGTCAAAATGCTTGATAGAGTTGCCTCCTCCTTTTTACAGACTGGGGTCATGATGGTAAACAAGTATGCAAAATATGAAAGCAATATCTCAATGGACTTTGAAAATATTTGAGGTGGTACGCAAACTTTAACATTTATTCTAAGTCGAAAAGGGGCCATAATTCAGTCAAAATGCTTGTTAGAGTTGCCTCCTCCTTTTTACAGACTGGGGTCATGATGGTAAACAAGTATGCAAAATATGAAAGCAGTATCTCAATGGACTTTGAAAATATTTGGGGTGGTACGCAAACTTTAACATTTGTGCGACACTCATGCTAACGCTCACGCTCACGCAGACGCCTGGGCGAGTAGGATAGCTCCCCTATTCTTTGAATAGTCGAGCTAAAAATAACATAACTTTGATAACAGCACAAATATATTAAGTTTGGCATAACAAATGGCAATTTTCTGTTTCTTTAATTTGACGATTACAAAGGTTGTTTTGAAATATTTTACTCAAACATCTTTTAGCATGGACATTGTCAAATTTGAATGCTTTTCAATTTCTTTTTAAAACTGAACTATAAGAACTACTGAATTAATAGATGTACTATTATGTACTGTTTTCTAACTACACAAGTACCATCTGGGCATGGAAGAATAAATGGAGGGACAAAGTAGCATGAAAATCATATTTCTAGGAAATATCTCTTGCACTTATAACGTTATAACAGGATCTACTTTTTGTTATGTTTTAAACTATTTATAATCACATATTTTTCGATGTAGCAACAAAATAAAAAGATGTGCATCCTTGCTACCCTCTACTTATTTATAAAGTTTCATGAGAAACAAGAGATCACAGAGTGATCTTGGCGCCCACCAATGTGCCATTTTTGTGTGTTCCAAATTTCAAGACTTATTGACTAGCTCAAGGTCAAATTTCATTTCCGTACACAACACTGTGCATGTGGTCTAAATTCGAAGCTGTAGCTTGAAAAATGTGAAAATAGGTCACTAGATCAATTTCAAGGACAAAGTTCTTTGTACACAAAACTATGCATGTACATCAAGTTTGAAGAATTTGAAAGTAGGTCACTAGGTCAATCTTAAGGTCAAAGTTTATTTCGGTATACAAAACTATGCAAGTGGTCCAAATTTGAAGCCTGTAGCTTGAGAAATGTGAAAGTAGGTCACTAGGTCAAAATCAAGGTCAAATTTCACTTCAGAACACAAATGTATGCAAGTGGTCCAAATTTGAAGCCTGTACCTTCAAAAATGTGAAAGTAGGTCACTAAGTCAATGTCAAGGTCAAAGTTCCTATGCATGTGGTCTAAATTTGAAGCCTGTAGCTACAGAAATGTGAAAGTAGGTCACAAGGTCAATCTTAATGTCAAAGTTCATTTCGGTATACAAAACTATGCAAGTGGTCCAAATTTCACGGGTATGAAACGTTGCCTGTGGCACAAAATGTGCCGCACTGAAATGAAGGCATTGTGCTTCCGACGGCGCAGGCATTGCGCAGGATGTTTACAAAAATAACGAGCAAGGTGAGTAAAATTGAATGTTTTTGGTTATTGTCTTTTTACAGTAAAAACTTTTTAGAAATCGGGGAATGCAGCGGGATGTAGTTGTGTCTTGCCGACAAATCCATGCCCAGTTTGTGGACAAATATGTAATATTGTTATTTTGCGCGTGTTTTTCATTGGATACAGTAACGTGAAAATTACAAAAGGAGTGAATATTCCGAGTCATTTCATATCCTGCTGTAAAAGGAATGATGTATTTCTATAGTATATTATATAAAGACATGACATCTGATCGACTGAGATAAAATACATGTCAAGGAAAAGGCATATCCCAACGTTCTGCCGACTTTTCAGTCCAGTGCCGCAGGCATCTCGATGGTGCCGCAGACATCGTGAGAGGCGCAGTCATCTTGAATACTATTTTAGTCGGTAGTACGTGTAATTTCGACCTTCTAAGATGTATTTAAGTGCAAAAATATCAATAACAATGTTGTTCCTCCAGTTATTGTGTAAGATAAATCTTCTCAATCCGAACTTTGTAATATAAATAGGTATTTTAAGAAGTTTGCAATATTTGTTTTCTTGCTCGTTTGGGGGATGGGACCAGATGCCTCTCAGTTTAGAAAATCACATCATTTTGTATCGAATAAGGATTATTTTCTCCTGAAAAACAATATTCAATTACCAAACATTCCAATTTGTAACAATTATTGATGCTAAGTTCAAAGCAAGGTATGAAAACCAGCATTTGAGCACAAAAACTGTCATAACTTTTGTCAGTTTTCAACCAATTTTGATGTTTGTGTTTCGGCATCAAGTTTTGTTTGTTTGTTTTTGTTGTATTTTGTTACAGTTTGGGCGTACTATTTTGATAAGCGATGAGCTGAATTTTGCCCCCCCCCCCCCAAAAAATGGCGAAATATCACTGTTTGGGGGGCTTTCTGAAGAAAAGGAACGCAAAAAAGACACACAAAAAAAACCGTAAAAACATGAAACTTCCCTTAAAACGATACCGTTCCAAAGTTTTGTGTGGAAAATAAGCAATGAAGTTATCCATAGTTAAATATCTTGTTTATATTATATTTTCAGATGGATGTACATGGATTCAGTGTATATAAAAAGGAAAAAGGAAATCATTTCACCATATGATCAGACGAAAACTTTATGTGTAGTCAGTGCACAGACCTAAATCATAGTTGAACAACAAAGAGTGAGTAAAATACATTAATATTTTTGTCGAATTTCAGAAATGATTAGAACAAGTTAAGCCTCATACTGGACATTTTTTCATTGGTTCTTTTCTACACAAAACGTGGGAACAGTATCGTTTTAAATATTCTTCGTTCCTATGTAAATATCTGCACTTAACAGTGAAATTTGTGCTGATATACTGTTACAGAAAAACATAGCGCGAGCTTAGCGAGAGAATTTCAAAAAAAAAATTTGCGAAGCACACCATTTATTCATTTTTGTTATTTTGTTTTCATTTATTTTTATTATTTTTTTGGGAGGGGACACCGGGGGGGGGACAGTTTTTGTGCTCGGATGCTGATTTTCACACCTTGCTTTGAACTATAAGCATCAATAATTGTTACAAATGGGATATTTAGTAATAGAATATTGCTAAATGAATCCCAACTTGATACAAAATGACGTGATTTTCCCTGGCCCCATTCCCAAACACAGCGAGAAAAAATACTGCAAAGTTCTTAAAATACCTATTTATATTACCTATTTATATTACAAAGTTCGGATTGAGAAGATTTGTCTTACTATTATAATAACTGCAGGAACAGCATTGTTATTGATATTTTTGTACTTCAATACATGTTAGAAGGTCGAAATTACACAAACCTGACTACAATAGTATTCAAGATGACTGCGCCTCTCACGATGTCTGCGGCACCATCGAGATGCCTGCGGCACTGGACTGAAAAGTCGGCAGAACGAGGGGATATGCCTTTTCCTAGGCATGTATTTTATCTCAATCGATCAGATATCATGTCTTTATATTATATACTGCAGAAATACATCATTTATTTTCCAGCAGGAGGTGAAATGACTCGGAATATTCACTCCTTTTGTAATTTTCACGTTACTGTATCCAATGAAAAACACGCGCAAAATAACAATATTACATATTTGTTCACAAACTGGGCATGGATTTGTCGGCAAGACACAACTACATCCCGCTGCATTCCCCGATTTCTAAAAAGTTTTTACTGTAAAAAGACAATAACCAAAAACATTCAATTTTACTCACCTTGCTCGTTATTTTTGTAAACATCCTGCGCAATGCCTGCGCCGTCGGAAGCGCAATGCCTTCATTTCAGTGCGGCACATTTTGTGCCGCAGGCAACGTTTCATACCCGTGAATTTGAAGGCTGTAGCTTGAGAAATGTGAAAATAGGTCGCTAGGTCAAAATCAAGGTCAAATTTTATTTCGGAATAAAAAACTATGCATGTGGTCCAAATCTGAAGCCTGTACCTTCAAAAATGTGAAAGTAGGTCACTAGGTCAATGTAAAGGTCAAAGTTTGTTTCGGTACACAAAACCATGCATGTGGTCCAAATTTGAAGGCTGTATGTAGCTTGAGAAATGTGAAAGTAGGTCACTAGGTCAAAATCAAGGTCAAATTTTATTTCGGAGTACAGAACTATGCATGTGGTCTAAATTTGAAGCTTGTACCTTCAAAAATGTGAAAATAGGTCACTAGGTCAATGTAAAGGTCAAAGTTTGTTTCGGTACATAAAACCATGCATGTGGTCCAAATTTGAAGGCTGTAGCTTGAGAAATGTGAAAGTAGGTCACTGGGTCAAAATCAAGGTCAAATTTCATTTCGGAAGACGAAACTATGCATGTGGTCCAAATTTGAAGCCCACATGTACCTTCAAAAATGTGAAAGTAGGTCACTAGTTCAATGTCAAGGTCAAAGTTTATTTCAGTGCACGAAACTATGCATGTGGTCCAAATTTGAAGGTTGTAGCTACAGAAATGTGAAAGTAGGTCACTAGGTCAAAATCAAGGTCAACTCATGTCAAGGTTCATCTTGCCACTCAAAACCATACATGTGGTCCAAATTTGAATGCTGTAGGTTATTGACAAGAAATTTTTAAAAGCTTTTCCTTATATAAGTCTATATGAACCATGTGATCCCTGGGGCGGGGCCATCTTTGACCCTAGGGAGATAATTTTAACAAACTTGGTAGAGAACCACTAGATGATGCTACATTACAAATATCAAAGCCCTAGGCTTTGTGGTTTGGACAAGAAGATTTTCAAAGTTTTTCCCTATATAAGTCTATGTAAACCATGTGACCCCCGGGGCGGGGCCATATTTGACACTAGGGGGATAATTTGAACAATCTTAGTAGAAGACCACTAGATGATGTCACATACAAAATATCAAAGCCCTAGGCCCTGTGGTTTTGGACAAGAGGTTTTTCAAAGTTTTTCCCTATATAAGTCTATATAAACCATGTGACCCCCAGGGCCGGGCCATATTAGACCCCAGGGAAATAATTTGAATCATCTTGGTAGAGGACCACTAGATGATGCTTCATACCAAATATCAAAGCCCTAGGCTCTGTGGATTTGGGCAAGAAGATTTTCAAAGTTTTTCCCTATATAAATCTATGTAAATTATAGAAATAAACAAAGGGCCATAACTTACTAAAAAATTATTGAACCAGTCTGATTTTCAGGGGGACACAACTAGGGTACCAATACATCATTCTGACAAAGTTTAGTTAAAATCCCCCTGGTAGTTTCTGAGGAGATGCGATAACGAGAAATTGTTAACGGAAGGACGGACGGAATGACGGACGGACGGAGGGAAGGACGACGGACCACGGACGCAGAGTGATTTGAATAGCCCACCATCTGATGATGGTGGGCTAAAAACTGTACTTTAGAAATTACTGCAGGATTATCTTTTTGGCACAGAGAGACGGATAAGCCTGCTTTGGTAGGACTGATGACTTGGAAGCAATATGTGAAGTTGCCATACAAAGTGTTCAATGATTACTCAGGTATTACCTCCCAGGCAAAATGTTAACCAAGGTGTGGCATTAGCCCTTAGCCTACTAAATTTATAAAATGGAATGGTCCATCATTGATTTATTTTTGTAAGGTATCTTTACCACTAAAACTGTGCAGTAACTGCAGCAAAGAAGGAAATCCAAAGTAAAACAAGTGGATTATTTTTAACTCTTTAAGTTTCTCATTTTTAAGGAGCTTAGCTGTTACTGCTGGTATATTACACCTCATGTTCATATTTTCCACTTAATTCATAATGAAATCTATTAAACAGTATATAGATCTGCATATGTGGTATACAGCATGATTTATACAAGTGGATTTTTTCCCATCACTGTTTTATAGTCAACATTACATAAATTAGACAAAACTATCTTTTATCTACATGATGCAAGAAATGAAACATAACACTTTGGTTAATATATTTACGGACTAACAGACAAGCAGAGGACAAGGAAATGTGACATGAATTTAAGCTCTGCTTTGGTATATATAACAATTCTGATCTAGCTGCCAAGTCTGTAACCTGATAATTTGAGCGCCGCTGTTCAAAAAACCAACGTTAGGGTTTTGTAACCACCAGGGATCTAAATCAGTGCACATCCATACTGTTTGTTCATCTATTTCAGCACATGTATGCAACTTTATGCGAACAGTATAGATATAGATCAGAATGCATGGCTATGCAGGCTGACACTGATCCGTACTGGTCGCAAATCCTTAACTGGTTTTTGCATAAAGTCGTTCATTTAAACCTCAATATCATGAATCATTTTTTAAATTTTATTCACCTGCTGCACTATAGGACCAGTTGACAATCATGTGCTCTGTACAGAACAAGAAATCATCAAATTTCAGATGGCTTAAACGCTTCTTCCCTGTCTCGAAACGATGATTTGCCATGAAAACAATTGCAGCATATTTCCTGTAATCAAACAAATAGCAAGGCATTTTCATGATTAAAAAGACAGAACAATTTCTAACACTTTGAGCATGCTGTCTCTATTTCAAAAGTATCTAGTCTCATTAGAAAAGATGAAATTTCATACTAGTGCACAAAAAAGTCGATGACATCAGTGACTGTTGGTGTTCTTATAATCATGATGAAACAAGTTGAACACGGAACATTCAAAAGTTAGGGACAAGTGATGTGAAGTCAATGACATTCACTGCCTCAGAAGGCTTTCACAATTCCGTTAAAAATACAGAACAACAAAATAAAATGCAAAAGAAAAGTCTGCTGGTAACCTGGAAAATAAACCCACGAGTAGAATTAAACACAAACTGAATTAATGTATATTCTAACACGATCCGCAGCAGTTGCTATATAAACATATAGCGAAATCGCCTATACATGATTCTACGATAAAATATAGCTGTTCCATTCCACCCTACAACTGTAACATGACTGTGAGATTCTACATGCAGACTAAATACTCTACTTTTTCATTGCTAAGTTGTAGTAATAACTAGATGTGTATCCATAGGACACAGGTGCCCCCCCCCCCCCATCCTGCCACACAAATTTTTAAGAACCTTATGTTTATTTTTCACTTAGTTAGCCATAACTCAGGCCTAGCTGAGTAAAATCCTAAAGAGAACACTTCACAGGCTATAAAACAATCCTCTACTGTTTTATGATTCTAGGTCATTTTAACATACATGTTTCACAAACTTTTTTTTTTTGAGTAAGTCTGGACAAGAAGTCTGGTCTTGTGTAACGAAAAAACTTAAAAAACAAAATAAGTCAGGGGCCATAACTCCTACATGACTGAATGAATCCGGACACGAAACCCCAGGTGCACAACTACACATGCTGACCAACATTCCTGTAAAGTTTTGTGACTCTATGTCAAATACTTTTGGAGCTAGGCGCGACACAACATTTTCGGAAGGATGGAGGACGGACGGACAAGAGCAAATCTATATGCCCCCAGGTGGGGGGGGGGGGGGGGGCACAAAAAGTACGTAAAATTTTCTGAAACAAACAATTTCTAAATGGCGAATTTATTTGTTTATATTTATACCGTATGTAAATGTTTCAGCCCAGTAAGTTTCAACTTCAACATTGGTTCCTGGTCGTGTGCGTACTTTACAATTTCTGCATTTTATGCACCACAAATGTCAACTATATTCTACTTTGACAGTAAATAAATATAATTCATGTTCCAATCTTCCAAACTAAAGTGTTAACGTGTTTATATGCCGCAATGTTCTGGCATGTATGTTTCAGTGCCATCATGTAGGTGACGTGTACTATTCTTAGAAACTGCATATATAAATTTTGAATAAAGTATTTACTTCTGATTTTATATATCCGACCTTAAATGTTATTGAAAATAACATTTTCACAGCAGTAACTACTTAATACTTTAATTAAAATTTACTGAATATCGGAAAATTCCATTTTATGCAATGCCTTCTATTCATGGGGACCGGCAGAATGACATATCAAGCTAAAATGTAGTCCTGTAAAATGCGAAGTTTTTGCGTGGTTAGAATCGAAATAATAAATATGTTCCAATAATTTTATCAGTTAATAAAATATGGGCAGTCATTCAGATGCGAATATTAAATCACTCGTGCTACGCACTCGTGATTTAATTATTACACATCCAAACTCCTGCCCATATTTTATTACCTGATAAAATATAGGGACATATTTATTATTTCTTAATCAAATAATTTTCATGCTAGTTTTATTCTGTGATTTGACATACATTAACCAGACACACCAGTATCAAGGTTATGAAGATGCACTTCAATGAACTGTGAAATCATTAATAGTCATGAGGGACTAATTTCTGTGGATTTCGTGGTTGTGTTAATCCTCTAAAAATTAACCCCAATCAACAAACAAAAATACCCATACATTTAAAATCTGAAATCCACAATTCATGTCTCCATAAAATAGACATTTTTTGCTGAAACCATGAAATTCTATGTCCATGAAAATTAATTTCACAGGAAGTTGTATTACCCGTTACTGACAAGTACTGTCAGCCAATTTACTAACACAAGCAAAAAATAAAACCATAATTGAGCCGTGCCATGAGAAAACCAACATAGTGCATCTGCGACCAGCATGGATCCAGACCAGCCTGCACATCTGCGCTGGATCCATGCTGGTAGCAAATGCACTATGTTGGTTTTCTCATGGCATGGCTTATAACTAGTTCTACCTGATCTACAGTTTATGCTTACTTTGCTAATTCATCCGACATTATACAGAAATTAGTCTTGATATTTTTCTCCAGGGATCCTGGCATCTCTTCTACAGTCTTAAACACTCTCTTTACATTGTCAAACTGGAATATACACAAGTAAAATGTTTATAAAATTATGATGTAAAATTTGTATAAAAGAATTCTTGAAAGAATATTTTCATTTGTTCTTTAAAAATTTCGTAGAGCAGTTCTGTTAACTTTTCAGGAGACTAACTTATTTATCTCTTTTTTTACACAGTTAATAAGAATATAACTAGAGCTGTCCGTAAGACAGCGCACTCCACTATTCGGGGATTTGACAGTAAAATGAATATATGTCTCAATAAGAGACCTTTACTTTAAAAGGAAGATACAACAAGGGGCATAATTCTGTCAAGAACACAAATTAGGGTTATTGAGATTGCATGCAGATGATGATGGTAAAGATATATTTTGAGTTTCAAGTCATTATCTTACATAGTACCAAAGTTATGTCCAGAAAACGAAGTTTGTTAAAAAATTTAAGTATAAAAGGGGCATAATTTGGTCAAAAAAACCAAATCAGAGTTATGGGGATTGTTACCACACATGCAGATGATGATGATAAAGATACATTTTAAGTTTCAAGTCTTTATCTTATATTGCATTAAAGTAATATCCAGAAAGCGAAGATTGCAAAAAAGTTTAAGTATAAAAGGGGCATAATTCTGTCAAAAATACAATTAGAGTTATGGGGTTTGTAACCACACATGCACATGATGATCATAAAGAAATATATTTAATTTCAAGTCATTATCTTTTAAACTACCAAAGATATGTTTACAAACGAAGTTTTCGAAAAAATTTAACATGAAAATAATTTCAAGTATAACAACTTTGTGACCTTGACCTTTGGTATAATGGGCCCAGCCCCTGCACATAATTTGTTTGTATGCTGGACAATGTTTATGTGAACTTACAGTATGACATAAGCAATAGTAACAAAGATATGACAGAAAAACAAAGGTTGCCGAAAAACTTTAACCTTAAAAATAACCTAAGTATAACATCTTGGTGACCTTGATCTTGGATAAAATGGGCCCAGCCCCTGTACATACTTTGTCTGTATGCTGGACAATGTTTATGTAAAGTTACAGTAAGATATAAGCAATAGTAACAAACATATGACAGAAAAACAAAGGTTGCCGAAAAACTTTAACCTTAAAAATAACCTAAGTACAACATCTTGGTGACCTTGACCTTGGGTAAAATGGGCTCAGCCCCTACATATACTTTGTTTGTATACTGGACAGTGTTTATATGAAGTTACAGTAAGATATAAGCAATATTAACAAACATATGACAGAAAAACAAAGGTTGCCGAAAAACTTTAACCTTAAAAATAACTTAAGTGTAACAGCTTGGTGACCTTGACCTTGGGTATAATTGGCTCAGCCCCTATACATATATTGTTTGTATACTGGACAATGTTTATGTGAAATTACAGTAAGATATAAGCAATGGTAACTAGAGCTATCACTAAAGGTGATGAATGTACCCCCCGCATGCACTGACACAGTACATTGCAATTTGACGCACACAAGATTGCATAATTATGTTGACTGTATGTATATAGAGTCTATATATACAGTTTAGTAACAAAAAACAAAGTCCCATAACTATGCAGAATATTTATCTAAAAGAACGTAATATGCACCATGCACAACTAGGGTTGGTACTGATCACTTGTGTGAAGTTTCATTAAATTGTGTGCAAGGGTTCAGAAGATTAGGCGCGCACAAGACTGCATATGCAGACTGTATGTACACAGTATGTTAACAAGAAACAAAGGCCCATAACTCTGCAATTTTTGTGGTTGAAAGAACCTAACATGCCCCATACACAACTACTGTTGTTACTGATCACTTGTGTGAAATTTCATTAAATTGTGTCAAGTGGATGAGGAGAGATGGTGCGCACAAGATTGTGTCTATGTATATAGTATAGTAACAAAAAACAAAGTCCCATAACTCTGCAATTCCTTTTTTTCTGAAAGAACCTGACATGCCCCATGCACATTTACTGTTGTTACTGATCACTTGTGTGAAGTTTCATTAAATTGTGTCAAGTGGATGAGGAGAGATGGTGTGCACAAGATTGTGTCTATGTATATAGTATAGTAACAAAAAACAAAGTCCCATAACTCTGCATTTTTTTTTTCTGAAAGAACCTAACATGCCCCATGCACAACTACTGTTGTTACTGATCACTTGTGTGAAGTTTCATCAAATTGTGTCAAGTAGATGAGGAGAGATGGTGCGCACAAGATTGTGTCTATGTATAAAGTATAGTAACAAAAAACAAAGTCCCATAACTCTGCAATTCTTTTTTTTTTCTGAAAGAACCTGACATGCCCCATGCACAACTACTGTTGTTACTGATCACTTGTGTGAAGTTTCATTAAATTGTGTCAAGTGGATGAGGAGAGATGGTGTGCACAAGATTGTGTCTATGTATAAAGTATAGTAACAAAAAACAAAGTCCCATAACTCTGCAATTTTTTTTTTCTGAAAGAACCTAACATGCCCCATGCACAACTACTGTTGTTACTGATCACTTGTGTGAAGTTTCATTAAATTGTGTCAAGTGGATGAGGAGAGATGGTGCGCACAAGACTGTGTCTATGTATATAGTATAGTAACAAAAAACAAAGTCCCATAACTCTGCAAGTTTTTTTTCTGAAAGAACCTAACATGCCCCATGCACAACTACTGTTGTTACTGATCACTTGTGTGAAGTTTCATTAAATTGTGTCAAGGGGATGATGACAGATGGTGCGCACAAGATTGTGTCTACGGACAGACAGACGGACAGACAGACAACCTGAAACCAGTATACCCCCCCTTACAACTTTGTTGTCGGGGGGTACAACAAAGGTATGACAGAAAAACAAAGGTTGCTGAAAAACCAAGAAGGGTCACCCCGACGCAGGGGCGAGTAGAATAGCCCCCCTATTCTCCAAATAGTGGAGCTAAAACGTGTGATAATTTAACACATTTTTTGACTGTTTATAGACTCTAGTATTTACACAGATTGTGACAGAAAGTACTGCTATCAGTTTATTTAAAATATTGCAGGTCATCTGGCCACTAGTCCAGATATGAAGTAATTTTATCAGTTCCTTTTTAGTGCATTTTGAAGCAAAAAAAGAAAAGAAGATAGAACTAGATGTGTCCATAGGACAGTGGTGCTTCTCCCTGTCACTGTACATGGTTTCAGGACTCTAGGTGAAATATGTTTGAAGATTTATGCAACATAAACTTGTAATTATTTTATATGTACTTTTAACAAAGTCAAGGACCGTAACTCTGGTCTTGATGAATGAACACCCAAACAGAAAACCAGGTGCACAACTTCATGTGCTATCTAACAATCCTCATACTTCTTGAGATGCATGAGACACAAACTTTTAGGAGCTTAATGCATATTTTTGACTAAATCAAGGGCCAAAACTCTGTCTTGCAGAGTGAAATCCAAAACAAAATTCACTTGCTTATAAATAGTTCTATGTAGTTTCATGACTCTAGGTCAAACATTTTTAAGATATATGCAACACAAACTTTTGAATACGTAATGTGTTTTTTCACTAAGTCAAGGATCATAACTCTAGTCTAGCTGAGTGAAATTCCAAATGGAATACCAGGTGCACAACTTCACATGCTATTTAACAATTTTTTAATGTTTTATGACTCTTTAAGTCAAACGCTTTCTGAGATGCATGCGATACATATATGTATGTCCTTTATGCATATTTCTGACTTAATCAAGGGCCCTAACTCTGGCCTGACCAACAGAAATCACCAACAGAACTCTCAGGTCCACAATTTCACATGGTGAATAATATTCTTATGACGTTTCATGTGTCATGACCCTAGGTCAAATACGTTTTCAGATAATACAACTCAAACTTTTATGCCCTTTTAAGCATATTTTTGACTAAGTCAAGGGTCATAACTCTACTCTGGCTGAGTGAAATGTCAAACAAAACCCAAGGTGCACAACTTCACATGCTGAATGACACTCCTGTAATGTTTCATTATCCTTGGTCAAATTCGATTTGAAATACTTGGGACACAAGTTTTCAGGCTCTTTCTATGCATATTTTTGACCAAATAAAAGGGCCTAACTCTGGTCTGGCTGAGTGAAATCCCTATTAAAACACGAGGGGCACAACTTTACATGATGAAGTAGAGATTGTTGTTCACAAAAAATAAGTTATTTAAATAGCCGAAATCCACTGAACCGGAACAATCCAAAGATATGCACAACAATTGGCCAGAACCGCTTTTGTAAAGTTTGGTGTAATTCCTCCTGATGGTATCGGAGCAGTTGCCCAGAATACAACAAACCAAGTGCCATAATTCCACTGAAAATCATTGAACCAGAATATGCTGAAAATATGCAAAATGAGGCTTGGCACTGATCACTTCTGTAAAGTTTGGTGGATATCTGTACCAAAACATGAGAAGTGGCCAAAACATTAAATTTCATCAATCAAGGACCGTAACTCTGTTGAAAACCAATAAACCAAAAAAATGTTTAAAGTGTGCATAAGATTTGTTTGTGTTGGGTTTAACGCCGTTTTTCAACAGTATTTCAGTCATGTAACAGCGGGCAGTTAACCTAACCAGTGTTCCTGGATTCTGTACCAGTACAAACCTGTTCTCCACAAGTAACTGCCAACTTCCCCACTTGAATTATCAGAGGTGGAGGACTAATGATTGCAGACACAATGTCATTAATCAAATAGTCACGAAGAAAACACGCCCCGCCCGAGGATCGAACACGCGACCCCGCGATCCGTAGACCAACGCTCTTACCTACTGAGCTAAGCGGGCGGGCAGTGTGCATAAGAAGGCTTGACACTGATCACTCCTGTTAAGTTTGGTGATCACCCATGTAAAGTTTGGTGGAAATCTGCACAATAATATAAGAGAAGTGGCTAAAAAATTATAAAATTTGATGAACATTCAAAGGTTTGGGACAAGTGATGTGAAGTCAATGACATGCACTGCCTCAGAGGCAACTCAACTGAAAATCATCAAACCAGAAAGTATAGACGAAATGCACAACTAGGCTTTACAATAATCATTCTTGTGAACTTAAAAGTAAATCTGTCCAGCTGTGTCAGAAGAGTTGTGATGACAAATATTGTGAGACAGACAGACAGATGGACAGCACTAAATCAACATGTCTCCCCCACTACCTAATATATACATAATAACAATTCTGTGAGATTTGATGACATGGGCAACTCTAAGTGACCTCCAAAAAATTGGTGGGGGGCACAAACATGAAAATGGCAATGCCATTTAACAAATATCATGTTATAAATGCGACCGACTTTTCAGCAGCAACTTCTCAGCAGTATTTAACAAACATCACAGAATTAATTCTGACAGACCTGTCGACAGCAACTTCTCAGTGGTATTCTTGTTTTGTCACTAACATCGTCTAAGTTGTTTCGATTTTTTGTTGACAATTTGCGGCCAAGAATCTCTCTGATAACTACATCATCAAATTGGTAGTATCTAAAAAACGATAAAATCTTAAATAATATATTTCATACTACATATGCATGTAATTTAGTATTACATATTGATATTCCTATATTCTGATACAACATATAGACAAACAAACACACTGATGGATGGACAAAATGACTGGCACAGGCTGGCATACACACAGAGACAAGTTCAACACTTTATACCCCCGTTTTAAGTGGCTGAGGCATTAAAAAATTCACACCAGCCATATGTTGTTTAATTTCATTGAAACATAATAACTAATTTTTGTTGCAATTTGAAAAAAAAAGATGCTGATACTAAATATATTATACAATAATTTTGTATAACATAAATGAAGAGCATATGTTTAAGTAGCATGACCTTTCTACCTGTCACAGAAAATAGACAACTGTTAAGGTGGCACAATTTGAACAATCTTCATAGAGGACCATTAGGTGATGCCACATGCCAAATATCAAGGCTCTATGCCTTGCGGTTTTGGACAAGAAGATTTTTAAAGTTTTTCCTTTCGGTTGCCATGGCAACCAGAGTTCTGCATAGAATTAAATTCTTTGAAAAATTTTGAAAGGGGACCACCCAAGGATCATTCCTGTGAAGTTTGGTGTAATTCTGCCCAGTGGTTTTCAAGAGGAAGATTTTTTTAGACAAGAGGGCCATGAACGCCCTGTATCGCTCTCCTGACCTTTTGACCTAATGATCCACAAGATTAACATTCTGATCAAGTTTCATTCAGATATGGTCATAAATGTGGCCTCTAAAGTGTTAAATAGCTTAGCCTTCGATTTGACCCAGTTACCTATTTTTTTAACAGACATGACCCTGATTAAAACTTGACCTAAAGATCACCAAGATTAACATTCTGACTAAGTTTCGTGAAGATACAGTCATAAATGTGGCCTATAGAGTGTTAACAAGCTTTTCCTTTGATTTGACCTAGTGACCTAGTTTTTGATCCCACCTGACCCAGATTTGAACGGACACAGGGCGATCACTAAAGCTCACCTTTGAGCACTTTGTGCTCAGGTGAGCTAAAAATGTTGATGGACTCACAATGCACGACCTACGACGGACATCAAGTGGTCACAAAAGCTCACCAGGAGCCTTTGGCTCAGGTGAGCTAAAAATTCAGTAGCATTACTTTTGCTGATAAAAACATTTTACAATAATTGAGAAGTAAATAGGTGAGGTACAAAACCTTCACATATTTCATCTAACAAACTGCTGTCATTTCTCAATTGACGTCAAAGCTAATAATTTTATGTCCTGCCATTAAATGTAAATCTTCACTAAAAATCTTTTTAGCTTAAGAAAAATGATGTAATGTGAGTTCTTGTGCCAGTGACACAGTAGGGAAAGTCATTAAACTAAAAGTTCTGAGGTAATTTGTCTGAATGACAATTTCTTTTTACAGAATTCTCAGCACGCACAATAAAAACAATCAAAAGATGTCTGAGGACAAATATGAGTACGACATTATGTCAGATATGATTTCACCCATAAATATAATATCTAAAGCATTTTACGTGTGAGACAAATTGATATGACAAAAACATATAAAAGACATTAAGACATAATTATTCTGACAATAAAGATACAATATAATGCTTTATATGTGTCGTGCCAAGCATGTGTTTTCTGATAGGTTTTAGTAATAGCAGTTTCAAAATTGATGCAATTCTGAATAACTGCCTAGATAGGAGAGGAGTCATTGACAATTTTTGTGTGTCATACACTCTACATCTGCTAGCTCAGAAACCCACAATCAAATTAAAGTTATTTTAAAATTGGATATTGCTTAGTTGAAATTGAAGGTCATTATAACCAGTTAGATAATTTGAAATACTGGAATCTAGACTTGGAGAGAGGTGTATACCCAGCTATTGGTAAAATGCAACACTTGGACTGTTCTTGTATGAGTATGTAAGTTTTTTTTCAATTTTTAGTAGCTACCTGTTACATATACCACCAAGGGTTATCTATACTTGTTACTCCTAAAAACAATGTTGTTATAGGTTTTGGAGGGTTCTGCAAGATTATTCTGTCTGAGAATGAACAGATTATAAGATAGTGGTCAAATAATTATCACTTATTAACAAGTTGTTCAACTAGACTTTACAATATGCATGTACGATCCTGAAGATGATGATTATACTATTCTCAAGTTGTTTTTTATATGTAGAAATATACAAGTGAATTATGCTATGTAACATTCAAAAGTGTTAAATTTGTTTGTAATCGCATTAAATAAGTATCCTTAGACAACAATTTGCCACAGTGCCTCCTTTTAAGAACTTCAAACAATATCAAACCAATCCACAAAATGAAATCCTAAGAAAGCTACTTTCAACATCATTATTTTATCTTCAAATTTTGAATCCACAAATTTATGCCCCCCACCCATGAAATAGCCTCATTAACCATTTATTTTAGGACTTCTCAAGGCAATAACTAACAACAGCATACAAACAATAGCACTTTATTCCAGGTCAACACTTCTATACAAACAAGTTATGCCAAAGATATCAAACAAATTGTATATCAAATTATCAGTACTATAAATTAGTGGCAGAAAAGGCCGCGTGATATCAGGCCAACTGACTGACGAGCAAGCAAGCGCATGTTTTCATCAATAAATTGACTTAAATAGCAACTGCGGACTGCGGGCTTGTGAAACTAGGAATTACGCTACGCAGTAATGGGCAAAACCTAGTTCACACTGTAAACGGACCTATCCGCTAACCAACATAGCGGTAACACACTGAAAACTGACCTAGCTGTTAACAGACGACCTAGCGGTTAACAGACTTTAAACCGACATAGCGGTTAACAGACTTTAACCGACTTAGCGGTTAACACACTTTGACCGACCTAGCTGTTAACACACTTTAAACAGACCTAGCAGTTAACACACTTTAACTGACCTAGCGGTTAACACAATTTAACTGACCTAGCGGTTAACACACTAAAGTGTTAACAGAGCTAGCGGTTAGCATCACTTTAACAACAGACAAGCAACCAATGGTTCGATATACTGTCAACCGACCTAGTGGAATACATCACTATAACAACAACAAACAACCATCAAAAGATTGTATCATTAACTCTGACTTATCCCACAAGAACATGCGCCTGCCTGCTCGCCCAGTCATAGATTTTCCGCCACAATAAATTGGAAAAATTTATTCCCCCAAAATTCTAATGGCCTCTACTACAAGCCAGTAATTTAAGTTGTCTTAGAAACCTGTAGTCCTTGACGACTTATCTTCAAGACATACTAATATACAGTGTATTTCATACGACGATGACTATTACATCTTTTACCGCACCTTATCAGGTTTTTTACCGTTAGGGTAAAGTTAGTTATTTTGCCCATTTACTTGAACCTGCCGTTAGGGTGAAGTCAGTTATGTTGCCCATTTACTTGAACCTGTACTAACTGTATATATACTCATTATACCCCCTTTTTTTTTTTTTTTACAATGATACATTATGGATGTACTGACTGAAAATATAAATTGTCTACCGCCCAAATTAGGCCTTGAATATTTCTTGCGCTCCATTTCTGTTGTAATTTTCTGTTACTGGTCCTTTTTCATGCAAACAGTTAAAATTTAAGGAAGGCAATGATTCAATAATTCCTGTTAATTAATGCTCTTTAGTCAAATCCATTTTATATATTTACCATTGATGGTGAAACAGTTTGTGTTTAAATAGTAAAACCATAATGCAGGCTTCAAGATCTGACCTGTCACTACTATGCTATATTACAATCGTTGCCCTAATTCATTTATTTATTTTTCTAACACAACTGAAATATGGAAGGTCTGTTGTTTTTTTTTTTGTTTGTTTTGTTTTTTTATTATTATAAACAATTACGGACTCATAGCATAAAAGACAAATTGAAAATATCGAAAACATTTACAGAATTTGTCATGAAAACTCACATGACTGCCACACTTAAAACATTAGCATTTCGAGCCTTACTCTTGTTTATGCTAACAAATATTATTATTTGTAGACTAGAATGATTATTGCCGACCAAAATATGTATATTAAATGCTAAAATTGGTTTCCCGAACTACTGGTCTAATCTGTTTTGGGACTATTTACCCTTGTCAAGAATATGATTTTAATCATATTTCGAATATTTAAATAGGTACACAGATTTACAGAATTTGTCATGAAAACTCACATGATTGCCACACATAAAACATTAGCATTTCGAGCCTTACTCTTGTTTATGCTAACAAATATTATTATTTGTAAACTAGAATGATTATTGCCGACCAAAATATGTATATTAAATGCTAAAATTGGTTTCCCGAACTACTGTAGGTCTAATCTGTTTTGGAACTATTTACCCTTGTCAAGAATATGATTTTAATCATATTTCGAATATTTAAATAGGTACACAGATTGAGATTTTATATGTTTGCAACATTAGATTAATAAATTTTCTGGTTTCCTCTATCTCCCTTAAAGCTTACCTTTTTTCAAAAATTATATATCATTATTTAAGCTGCAGCCGACTTATTCCCATATAGGGTTTATTACCTTAATGCAACTGTTTTAAAGCCAAACATAGTTTGCCAAATTAACATACCTTTCTGAATAAAAACTTTTTTTTTTCTAAATATTTCAGCTGGAATATATGCAACCATAATTAATGTTATCCCACTTTTCTGTCCAATCAAGTGCAACCCATTTCCAGTGTTTTTATGTGCAGTCATGAAGAGTTTGTTTCCTCAGTAAGCAAATTTGTTAATACTTTATTATCCCATTTACATATATTGCAGCTACATGTATATTAAGCTAATTTGTAACATGACAAACAATTTGGAAAGTCTTTTCAAACTTCACTGTGCAAAACATTTCAGCTTCTTCTTGCTTTTATTTATAAATATGAAAATTGACCTGGGCAGCTACTTCATTAAAGTTTAAAACCATGCCATCCAACTTGGCAGTCAGAATCTTATATGCACTGTAGCTCTAAAATATCTACCAAAGAAACATAAGAAACAAGTATCATGCTAAATATCTATTAATGCAGACATAATTACTGCGTGTATGCAACTACCATCCCTACTTCCTAAAGACCAATTACAATGATTTAAGTGTACAATTCCTGACTTCAAATAAAATTTATCTACAGTATTAAATTAACACATACAAAATTAAATTATATGAGCTGTGTCAAGCTAGAAAGGTCCCTAATATAATTGATGCTGTTTTATATAAATGATGTCACTTGGACATTTCAACATGGCGGTGCGCCTTTTTAAATTTGAGCGAATTCATGCAATATTATGGTGCCTCATTTCAGACAAGTACTTCGTTCAACATTTTTTTTTTTATATCTTCTCTAATCTTTTCAAAAACTTTTAATTGAACACTCCTTCAAAATGCTTGCTCCTCCATGTTTATGTCACGGAACAAATAATGATCAAAGCATCATTGCATTCTATATTCCTTAAGATATTGCGATCTATTGATGACTTGTGCTACATTACAATCCCGATCTCCCCTATATGATTTAAGTTGACATCTGAAATTCCTATTTTATGTAAAGAAATGCATGTACTTATCAAGTATGCAATAATGTAGAAGTGTCATCAAAATACTATAATGTCCCTTTTTGCATGACGTGGCTCATGTGAAATTATATTCGTATAAGCCGTTAAATTCTCTATCACATGGATTTTACTAAAGGCCTAGGATATGCAGGATGTCTAATAAATTAAAATGCCATACGGTAAATTAGAAACTTCAATGTTGACATTTGTTGTACCTTCTGACCTTAGGCAGAGAACTGTGACTGGCGACATTTATATCAACAATCACAACTGTTTGTTACTTTAATATACTGTATATCCATAAAATTATCAACATTCTTTCTGCCTTGAGAAAGAGTATACCACTAACAATTACTTAAATGAAATTTAAATCCATACTTGCCTGGCAATTACACTGTTAAGTTAGTGTATTAAATTTAAACCATGTTAAAATATTTAGGTTATATCTTGGCTTGTATATAACAAGCATGTGCGAGTTATCTTTCCTGTGTCTGTGGTTTTTGTAATACACTGCAGTGAACAACAATTGTTGAGCCAAAACAACTTTTAATCGATACTACATTTACTTTAGATAGATAATAACATACTTATCTAACGATATAACCCATGCCTATCACTCCTAAGAACAATAATCTACATTTTTCTAACAGGCATTTACCAACGAGACTTTGCGTGTTTATCTGACATGCACGTTTTTGGATAGACATATTCGGACAACTCGACTTGAACGACAACTTAGCACACTTTCTCGGGCACGGACATTTACATTTAAGAGTATGCATTTTGACTA
Source organism: Mercenaria mercenaria (assembly GCF_021730395.1). NCBI lineage: Eukaryota > Metazoa > Mollusca > Bivalvia > Venerida > Veneridae > Mercenaria > Mercenaria mercenaria. Next base: position 109,677,743 of record NC_069361.1, on the reverse strand, counting down.
AATTGTTGCATGTAGAATAACTCTACTGAATGAATGTGTCACCAATGTAATAAATTGCTTACGACCCCCGAGAAAATATGTCCCCTGAAAAATACGAAACGACGTTCATCATCAATTTCCAAAGTTTACCGAACAGTCACACTGAACTTTTACACCAAATGTATGTTTTATACAGCTTCGATAATCTTAACGATGTTATTTCTTGGTGCCATGCCATTTTCAGAACCTCAATTGTGATTTTACGAGTAAGAACAAACTAAATTTGTGTGGTTGAAGTTACCTTTGAAATCCTTGTTTCCGCCTCCAGTATCCAGTTTCACAATAATTTAAAGCGTTTTGTACAAATGCCAGACCAAGCTGAACATTATACTTGAAGCAAAATTACGATGTTGGCAGATATATTTTGAAACCATTACATTTTTTGTTGGTTGTACACGTGCCGACAATCGAATGACCAGTGGTCACACACTAATGATTACTGGTACGGAAAAAGCCGAGTGTATCCAAATACCAAACTTAGATTGGTAACCTTGGATACACACCAAGCTTGATGCGCCAAAATAAACATTATTATTTCTTAATAAAATAATAAGAATTATTTATTTATTTATTTGGGTTTTACGGCGCACCAACACAGTATAGGTTATATGGCGCCAAACAGGACTACAAATTTTGGTTCCACATCTCATTTACATCGAGATAAAAACATGAGGTATGGTATCAAAATCTGCATACCTGCTGGAATCACAGAGTTACTGCAAAACCAAGTGTTAATACCCTATTAGTTGCCTCTTACGATCATGCAAGGGTAAGGCAGTGGATCCAATTCTTTTCATACACAGATCGTCCCAGAACCACATGGGGCCCCCATTAACCAAAACCACAAGATTTTATAAAGTTTCAAAACAAGAGCTGTCACAGGAGACAGCGCGCTCAACTATTTCGACACTGGAAAGTGAAATAGGGCGCATCCGAGAAAGATGGAACCAATACTGCTTAGACACCAATGTGGATGCAAAAACTGGACAACAGTTTAAGTCAGATCAGAGTGAAAGTTTGTCAAATCATTAAGTACAAAAGGACTCAATTCTCAGAAAATTTCTGCAAGTGTAATGCACCATGTGTCATATGTGGTTAATAATGTGGAAGATCTATTTTCAGCTTAAATCAAATCTATATAGTAATATCTGAGAGAGCAAAAAGGTGTATCAATACTTAAAACTGAAAATCCAGGTAACAAGAGATGTATGTTAGACAGCAAATGTTCAGCTGTTAGAATTGTTGTCCCAAAAGCAGGAATATTACCATAAATGTTAAAATATCTATAGAGTTTCAATCCAGTATCTGCATTAGTTCTGGAGATAGTAACTTGCATGCAAAACTTTAACCAGGATTTTTTTGATTCAAAAAGGGACATAATTTGTCTGAAATACATGTCAGAGTTATGGAACTTGATACCTCCACCTAGTTATATAACCCTGAAGACATAAGTGAACTTACAAATCAATATCTGCATTAGTTTTGGAATAAGTAACTTGCACGCAAAACTTTATCAGGATTTTCTAAGACAACAAGAGCTGTCACTGATCTTGACCTTGACCCAAGAGACCAGGGTCATAAGCATGACACACTTTCTCAATATGGTTAACATTTGTGTCAAATTATTTTCAAATTCCTTGATAAATGGCAGAGTTATTGACCAGACAAGAAACACTTTTGACTTCTAAGTGTGACCTTGACCTTGGAGCTAGGTATCTGGGTCTTGCGCAAGACACTTCCTCTCAATATAGGGAACATTTATGTCAAGTAATTTTAAAATCCCTTCATCAATGGCAGAGTTCTGGACCGGACAAAAAACAGACCATGTAAACCTTTAACCTCTAAGTGTGATCTTGACCCTAGAGCTGGGGGTCTGGATCTTGCACATGTCATCTCATAGTGGGGAACATTTATGCTAAGTAATTTCAAATCCCTTCATCAATGGTCGAGTTATGGACCGAACAAGGAACAGACCCTGTTAACCTTTGACCTCTAAGTGTGACCTTGACACGTCATCTCATTATGGTTAACATTTATGCCAAGTTATTTAACTAGATGCCCACGGGCAACATGTCGAGCCCGCCAGCTGTCAAAAGGACTGGGAGTTGCACGTGACACTCCTTGTCTCATTGAAGCAAAAATTTATGCTAAATAAAAAAGAGATTGCAAAAAGTTACAATATAAGTTATTTAAAGTAACAACAAAGGGACGTAAATCTTTAAAAAAAAAAAATCTAAGTCCAAACAAAAATTCATCACCAGTAGAAATAGGTAAAAATACACCTGAAAACTGGATGTAACATGCATGTTGTACAACAGAAAAGTGGTCCTGATTTTTCCATACGACCAGTAATAAAAGTTACGATTATAAGCTATTTATAGTAACAACAAAGGGAAGTAATTCTAGGATCTTGCACAAGACACTCCGTCTCATGATGATGAACAACTGTGCCAAGTTACATCAAAATCCCTCAATGCATCAAAAAGAAATGCTCCAGACAAAGTCATTCTTGTATTTGACTTTTGACCTTTAAGTGTGACCTTGACCTTAGACCAAGGGACCTGGTCTTGCGCAGGACACTTCGTCTCATGGTGGTGAACATTTGTGCCAAGTTACATTAAAATCCCTCTATGCATGAAGAAGAAATGCTCCGGACAAAGTTGTCATTCTTCTATCCTTTGACCTCTAAGTATGACCTTGACCTTAGACCTAGGGACTTGGTTCTTGCGCAAGACACTCCGTCTCATGATGGTGAACAATTGTGCCAAGTTACATCAAAATCCCTCCATGCATGAAGAAGAAATGCTCCGAACAAAGTCATTTTTGAATTTGACCTTTGACCTGTAAGTGTGACCTTGACCTTTGAGATAGGAACCTGGGGTTTATGTACGACACTCCGTCTCACTGAGGTTAACATTCATGCCAAATATAAACAAGATTGCTCCACGCACGTCAAAGTTATGGTCTGGACAAACAAATCCGGATGGACGGACGGACGGACGCACGCACATACACCGAACAGCCATTTGGACAACTATGTTTTCGCTTCCGCAAGCGGGATCGACAAAAATCCTTTCATGGATTGCAGAGTTATGGACCGGACACGAAACAGACCCTATTAACCTCTGACCTCTAAGTGTGAAATTGACCTTGAAGCTAGGGGTCTTCTTGCACATGACACCTTGTTATGGTGAACATTTATGCCAACTTATTTCAAAATCCCTTTATGGATGGCAGAGTTACAGCCCGGACAAGAATTTACACGGACGCACAGACACAGGGATGCACAATTTTAATATGCCCACATTTACGGGCATAAAAAAGGGGCATAATTTGGCCAAAATACATGTCAGAGTGATGGTACTTGACTTAGTGAGGTTGGTAATTGACCTAGAAAAAGAAGAAATTAGTTTCAAAGCTATATGCCTTTGAATAACAGAAATATATATACTTACATGCAGAACTTTTCACACAGAATTTTCTAAGTCCAAAAGGGGGTATAATTTGGCCACAACGCATGTCAGAGTTATGGGACTCGATGCTGTCACCTAGTTTTATAACTCCGAAAACACATGTTAAGTTTCAATTCAATATCTGCATTAGTGCTGGATATATAGTAACTTGCACACAAAACTTTAGCCAGGTTTTTCTAAGTCAAAAAGGGGGCATAATTTGGCCAAAATACATGTCAGAGTGATGGGACTTGACCCAATGAGGTTGGTAATTGACCTAGAAAAAAAAGCTGTATGTACATGCATGCAAAACTTTAACCAAGGTGTGATGCCGACGCCAGGGTGAGTAGAATAGCTCCGCCTATAATCTTTGCATAGTCGAGCTAAAAGGGAGCATGAATGATAAAATATTGCCCGAGTTATTGACCTTGTGTCATATATATGATGTGGGTGATTCTGAATCAAATCTATTTCATATTAACAGAGATATGATGACAAATCAATTAAATTAAACTGAAATTCTAAGTAAAAAGGGGACATAACTCAAGACATATTTTGACAGAGTTATGGACCTTGTGTCAAATGATGAGGACTATTTTGTAGAAGAACTACTTTAAGCTGAAATCTAATCCTTTAAGTTTTAACAGACACAGGGAAAATCCATCAAAATTAACCTGCAACACAAGTAAAAGGGGGTATAATACATGCCCTTGTGTCACATGATGTGGAACAACTATTTTGAGTTTAAATCAAATCCATGTAGTAATAAGAGAGATAGACTAACAGTACACCAAAACTTTAACCTGGAATTCTAAGTAAAAAGGGGGATAATTCATGAAATATTAGTGGGAGAGTTATGGCCCTTGAGTAATATGATGTGGATGATAATGATGAACAATAACTACATTATGTTTCAAGCAAATCTGTCAAATTATAACAGACATAAAGGGAAAGTGCATCAAAACTTTTACCCGGGTGTGAAAGTGGACGTGGACACCTGGGTGAGTAGGACAGTTCTCCATAAATTTCACATACTTGATCTAAAAATGAAACAACAAATATCACAAACTCTACCGTTGTTAAAACATTCTTTCATGTGTCTTACTTTTCGATTAGATTTCTTTGTGTAAGTGGATCAATCTGGTACAAGTGCTGCTCTCCAAACTTTGTCGGCCATTTTAACAACTGTTCTAGATTAGCAAACAATCGGAAACTGTCCTTCGTATCACTGACCAGCTCCTCGTACCTCGCACCAGTTGACTGTAATACACCCCTCTGTTGCAGAACAACACAGCATTCGTTCACTGAAAAACATCAGTCATTCACCTCTGAATAATATAATTTGAAGAACAAGGTCTAAAGATTTCAACTTTCAAAAATAAGATTATTTTTATTTGCTGTTTCTCTGATATTAATGCACCCGTTCATATCAAACCCCGTAGGAACATTGATAATAGTATAACAGACAATATTCCCACCATGTACATAACAAACGATTATAAAGAGGATATTTGTTTGTTTCTGTGTAACACTGAAGTATCTTTCATGAGTGAACACAAGATGCAATATTTTCACGAGTGACATAGCCACAAGTGAACATGTAAGATATTGTGTTTATGAGTGAGAGATATTTGATCTTAAATGTAAAACAAATTTTCTTTTTATTTCTTGTTTTGAAAAAATATACCCATTTCATAGTTTCTTACTAGTGAAAAATATATTTGATATTTTAAATTTAAAGTCTGTCTATAAAATTTAAATGTGGATCATGAAAATGGGCACAATATAAACAAGAACAATTCTAGTATTTTTCAAATGACTTTGGAAAAATATTTAACAAGCACAGATTGTAACTAGAAGATGCTTTTGCAAAAAAGTGCATGTCTCCCCCAATGCAAAGTGGTAAACGCAAGAAGTCAATAGGAGTCAGGAGCGAAAGTCAAAGAGACACTGATGGTTGGCTGCAATAGGGATCATCTACTTGGCATGTCTAGTCATCCTGCTAAGTTTCAACACTCTTGGCCTAGTGGTTCTCAAGTCACTGTTCAGGCTCCTGTGACCTTGACCTTTGATCAAGTGACCCCAAAATAAATAGGGGTCATCTACTCTGCATGTCTTATCATCCTATTAAGTTTCAACATTCTAGGTCAAGTGGTTCTCAAGTTATTTTCCGGAAATGATTTCACATGACCAGGCCCCTGTGACCTTGACCTTTAATAGACTGACCCAAAAATCAATAGGGGTCATCTACTCTGCATGTTCAATTATCCTATGAAGTTTCAACATTCTGCATCAAGAGGTTCTCAAGTTATTGATCGGAAATGGTTATCAATGTTCAGGCCCCTGTGACCTTGACCTTTAACGGAGTGACCCCAAAATCGATATGGGTCATCAAATCTGCATGAGCAATCATCCTATGAAGTTTCAACATTCTGGGTTGAGTGGTTCTCAAGTTACTGACCGGAAATTGTTTTCCATGTTCAGGCCCCTGTGACCTTGACCTTTAACAGAGTGACCCCAAAATTAATTGGGGTCATTTACTCTGTATGTCCAATTATCCTATAAAGTTTTAACATTTTGGGTCAAGAGGTGCTCAAGTTATTGATCAGAAACGGTTTTCCATGTTCAGGCCCTTGACCTTTAACAGAGTGACACCAAAATCGATAGGGGTCATCTACTCTGCATGACCAATCATCCTATTAAGTTTCAACATTCTGGGTCAAGATGTTCTCAAGTTACTGACCGGCAATGTTTTTCAATGTTCAGGCCCCTGTGACCGTGACCTTCAAAAGAATGACCCCAAAATCGATAGGGGTCATCTACTTTGCATGTACAATCATCCTATGAAGTTTCAACATTCTGGGTCAAGTGGTACTCAGGTTATTGATTGGAAATGGTTTTCAATGTTCAGGCCCCTGTGACCTTGACCTTTGACGGAGTGACCCCAAAATCAATAGGGGTCATCTACTCTTCATGATCAATCACCCTATTAAGTTTCAACATTCTGGGTCAAGTGGTTCTCTAGTTATTGATTGGAAATCATTTTCAATGTTCAGGCCCCTGTGACCTTGACCATTGACGGAGTGACCCCAAAATCGATAGGGGTCATCTACTCTTCATGGCCAATCATCCTATTAAGTTTCAACATTCTGGGTCAAGTGGTTCTCTAGTTATTGATCGGAAATGCTTTTCAATGTTCAGGCCCCTGTGACCTTGACCTTTGACAGAGTGACCCCAAAATCAATAGGGGTCATCTACTCTTCATGACCAATCATCCTATTAAGTTTCAACATTCTGGGTCAAGTGGTTCTCTAGTTATTGATCGGAAATCATTTTCAATGTTCAGGCCCCTGTGACCTTGACCTTTGATGAAGTGACCCCAAAATCAATAGGGGTCATCTACTCTTCATGACCAATCATCCTATTAAGTTTCAACATTCTGGGTCAAGTGGTTCTCTAGTTATTGAACGGAAACGGTTTTCAATGTTCAGGCCCCTGTGACCTTGACCTTTGACAGAGTGACCCCAAAAACAATAGGGGTTGTCTACTCCAGCAGCCCTACAACCCTATGAAGTTTGAAGGTTCTAGGTCAAATGGTTCTCCAGTTATTGCTCGGAAATGAAGTGTGACGTACGGACGGACAGGGCAAAAACAATATGTCTCCCCCAGAGGGGGGAGACATGATGAAACTTTGCATTAATGTGCATACTTTTAACAGCAAACACTTGAGTAAAATTTCATCAGTATCAACGTTTCAAACAAAGTTTGGCAACTTGAATATTTGCTATTCTTAAGTCTAAGTTTCAGGCTGAATACATTGACATATATATCTTATATGACCTCAGTTTTTGTTTAAAGACAACAGACAACCTATCAAATATTCAAATTGTAATAATTACAGAAATAAGGCTAAATTCAAATTGTTAGTTGTCTACCTTTCATAACAGTAATAAAATGATTACTTCTCAGTATTATGAGGCAATAAACTGTAGATTGTTCTAGAGAAATGTCTTGTTTTTAGGTAAATTGAGTGTTATACAAGAGCACGTGGAGTGTGGAGTGAGGCGTTACAGCTATCCTGGCATATACCTGTAAATCTACAATATTTTTAACACTTCTAAATCTTCGAAGCAAAAAATAGCTAAAACTGTGTCCTTTCACAGGATCAATTTAAGTAAGAGAAATAACAATTACATTAACACTGAACTGTTTTTAACATGCCATTATAAGGATAATGTTTCAAAGTTAATGGTCTCTGACTAAAGCAAAATCTTTTTTACGTAATCACATACGAAAGTGAAGAAAGACATTTCTATTAGTGCTGTAATAGACAGAACCAATATTGATACATTATAGGCAAAGTACTAAAGATCAAAATAATTACACGGATACTTATCTAACCTAAGATTTATAGATTCACCTGTACATAAATGTGACACTACCACAACAGTTCACAGTGACAATATACTTCCTGCAGTGTAAAATACTGACTGATAATTCATCCTATGATTTATAACCTAAATGTTAAAAAAGTTATTTTCTCGGTCAATAAGTTAACGGAAATATCTGCCTCAGTGTCGCACAGGTCATTCATACTTCAATGAACTTATCTAAAGTCTTTAGGATATAAACTTTACTAAAGTCAATATTAGGGCATTTTTTTTATTATAATCTCCTTTGCATTCTTAACTAATACATGTAGATAATTCTAGGCAATATTGATACTTGATATGAATACGATAAGAATTAAAGACCAGAGTTGTCAATTTTTACAAGCTGTAGCACAATTCTGATTGGTAAGATAATTTTTCAGAAACTGATTTTTTAAAGATTTATTTTGGTCATATTTTTCTTACTTTGAAAAATTATGATCTTATCTAACAGATACTTCATTAAAATGTTTCCAAGTAGAATGACATGGTTTTCAAAACTTTATCACTTGTAACTTCAAATGCAGGTAATATTCTTAATATTCTGTCTATACTGTTAAATACAATATCAACACATTTACAGTATTACATGTAAGAGCAATTAATTAATGTGAGAATGTTCTGCAAATAACACAGATTCTGCCAATTCCGTCTATCTCGGATTGACCAGGATGTAAGGAAAAACTTGTTGTTTAGGGAGAATTCAGAAAATGTTGAGACCATACTAAACGTAGAATCAAAGGCCTGAAGTGCCTGAATCTGCTAATGATTGATGTACTGACAGTATAGTCTACCAGTTTCAATATGTTTTTAGTTTTTTTCTTAAAATTTCATAACACAGCTCGATATTTACCCAAAATATTATATCCGGATACGATTACACTTTTCTCCAGTTTCAACAATATATTTTACAAATTGTGATGATACGGAGACATTTAGCTGCAATTGGCAGTATCTGACATTGAAGTTTACGGTTAAATTACCTCTTATTTAAATCTTTTCATAAAAAAGTTGTTTCGTTTCGTGAAAGCAGTCAAACATAGACGATCTACTTTCGATTTCAAAAACTCGAGAAAATACAATTTAATGTTTCGCCGATTTGTTTATTTCTCGAAAAATAAGAATTAAAATCACTTTTAATATCAGTAGTAACTAAACAAACCAGTAAGAGCTTCTTCCGATAATTTATCCGTTTACTGACTACAAAATTCAACCCATGCAAAGTTTATAGAAATCATACGATGCCTGTATACGTTCAATGTGGGAGAATTAAGGCTGATCGGCTATGTTACCTAACGCATCCAGACGATTCAGATTTTGTTTTTAAAAAAGCATTGTGTGCGTTTCTGTAATTTTATATACGTTTTTATACGCTTAGAAATTATTAGACATGCGTATTTGCATTATTTCTATACGTAATTTACGCTAATACGCATCTTATCTGGAGCCCTGTGGAACTATTTTTTGTCTTTCGCTGGATGTTACGCAAGCTTTGTAAGCCTGCGCAATTCTTAAAATGCACATTTATGCTTAATGAGTTACATTCGAGTATTGCACAATTACAAGTCATAAATATGACAGATTAAATTGTATATTGGTCATAGCAAAGGGAATTGACACAACTTAACTTCATTCATGCAGTGAACTGTTTGAAATTTGAGAAATCTAATGGAACTACATCCCTTCACGTGTTATTCGGTCCATTTAGAGAATCGCTGAACAGCAAGGACTCGTCAAAAGGCTTTCAGCCTTTAGCCGACTCAAAAACCTGTATTTAAGCATACTGTTTACACCAATCCCTCAAAATATGCACCCTTAACGCATGTTTCCATCCTGGCTATCTATGACCTGTAAACTGCAGAATAGTCTGCCCTTGGTACACACACTGTGCTACCAAGAGAGCTTCTGGATAGCAGCTATGCCCAGCCAGCATTTTTTAAGCAAGTGAAAGAGAAAACAATCACAATGACTGTGATCTGGCGAATATGGAGGTTGTGGCAACTGTTGACCTGCTGGTCCTGTGTGGCAATTATTGACCTGTGGGTCCTGTGTGGCAATTGTTGACCTGCTGGTCCTGTGCGGCAATTGTTGACCTGTGGGTCCTGTGTGGCAATTGTTGACCTGCTGGTCCTGTGTGGCAATTGTTGACCTGCTGGTCCTGTGTGGCAATTGTTGACCTGTGGGTCCTGTGTGGCAATTGTTGACCTGCTGGTCCTGTGTGGCAATTGTTGACCTGCTGGTCCTGTGTGGCAATTGTTGACCTGTGGGTCCTCTAAATACTGCTGTACAATATTGCTCAAGTGTATCAATAAGGCAGATGCCCAGTAAACCAGCTTGTGGGATACGTTAAATATAAAATGCTTAAACTGATTTAAGAACCTTGTCCCTGTAAAACTTTACAGTAATAAATCTAACCAGTGCACTGGGTATTTGCACAACTGGGCCCTTGAAATTAAGACTTTTGTGTAAAGAACCCTTTTGCAACTTTCAGCTCTTTTTTGTGATAAGTTACCAATTATTCTTGCTCTTTCCTAAGCAACTTTTTATCTTTTTATCTACCTTTGAGGTTTGAAGTTATATGTGCATGTCTCATCTCCTGTGCGAAGTTCATTAAACCTTTCATCTGCATTTTTATAGATTTTTATTTAAAAAAAAATTCAACATTGCACCCTTTTAGCTTTGCTCTTTGGTCAAAAAAATGAAGTACATGTACCCACCTTGAACACACCTTCTATAATTTCAAGTATTTAGTCAGAATTTCATGAACAGCTATTGGGAAACTATATATCTCGAGTCTTCTGCTACAGCACCAATGTTATGAGAGGAAGCCGACACTGTAGTGCAACTTACACAAGGTAGATCTTGAACTCTAGATTCTCCTTTATTACACACCTTTACCCACCTACAAACCCGCTTAGCTCAGTAGGTAGAGCGTTGGTCTACGGATTGAGGGGTCGTGAGTTCGATCCTCAGGTGGGCAGGGTTTTCCCTCGGGTTTTTTATTTGGGAGTCCATGGACTCCCATGGCTGCTAATTTAAGGGTCCCTAATAATTTTTGGGGGTCCACAAATTATTGATCTTGAAAATGGACATTATTACTAAAAAAAAATATCCTAAAACCGAATGAACTTGTATCTTTTTAATTTAGATAGCAGCTGATTCAGTATTTCGGAATGGTATCTTTCAAAATGGCATGAGCTTCTCAATTCAGACTGATAACAAAAGGTGTGACAGTCTTTTTGTTATGATCAAATAGCCAGTAATTACCGGCAATTAAGTGTCAACTCGTGTCAATTATGTTGTTCACAGTTTGATCTTAGTTAAAGATAATACTCGATCCTTAATTAGTATCATAATTTTTGTGATTTATTAATATTTTTTCATCAAAATACTTTAAATTTATATGAAATTAATTTTGTTTAATAGAAAAATAAACCATTCGATCTTTTACGGAACGTAACGGCAACCTTAGATTTTAGCGGTGTCAATTAGCGCGGAGAGTAGTTTCCCTTTACCAAAATGGCGAACATCGGTAACAAAACTTGTTTTGAAGTTGGAAAATCGTCTATACCTGTGTATAATGAGCACCCACGATTCGGGGATGGTCCCGGTGGTAAAAAACTGCGCATTTTACATGGGTATCTGCGCAAAGGAAGCTTCAGTGCAAAGGAGTTTCGTGACCGATTTTGCGGGTCCAGTGGACGCAGAGGCACTACAAAATGCGAGTCCAAAGCAGTCAAAGCGCGTCAGGGACGCAGAAAACCTGCGTCCGGGAAAACCCTGGGTGGGGCATGTGTTCTCCGTGACAATTTGATAAACGACATTGTGTCTTAAATCATTCGTCCTCCACCTCTGATTCATGTGGGGAAGTTGCCAGTTACTTGCGGAGAACAGGTTTGTACTTGTACAGAATCCAGGAACACTGGTTAGGTTAACTGCCCGCCGTTACATGACTGAAATACTGTTGAAAAACGGCGTTAAACCCAACACAAACAAACAAATTACCCACCTACAAACAGTACCTTTGGATGGGAAACAATCATCACCAACAGTTTGAAATTCTTGCGGAAACTGCTTGGCTGGTATATTAAGAAAACAACACATATTTATGTAGGGCCTAATTTCTTTACTTTCTGGAGCATCCATGCTTACTAGAAAACCACACCAGTGTATACCAGTGTGATGTGTTAAAATGCTTGTAACTCAGCTATAACAAAACTAATTGTGTTAAAATTTTCAATGTACATGATTATTAAACCTCCTAGAAGTCCATGAAAAAATTTGTGCTTGTACAGGTTGTAAAAGTTTCTATGGAAGTGTGTTAGTCTCAAAATTTTCTGAACTCCCCTCATATTTAAGTATCAAAAGAATGCATACGAAGAAGACTGAAGAAGAAGAAGGTACCAAAAAAATACCGGCCAAAGGCAAAAAAATGCAAACCATCACTTGCATCAGTATGCACAGATATTTATGGTAGCTAATTTTCAAATCAACATGCATTGAAAGAGATACATTGGTACAATGCTTTTGTCTTCATGTTTATACGATCAAACCTGTTTTAAAGACCACAAGTTTGTAAACAGAGACCAATTACTCTGAATGCCACTAATTTTATTTGAATATTTGTAGAATACAGTCATGAACATATATGTCAACCTTTAAATAAAGACAAATTTTGGGGTCTACAAAGTATTACAATGCTAGAAATCAACTATTGATTTTAATGAGAAAGGTCATTTCACACAAAATGTACCACAATTAACTTACATGAGCGCCCACTGAGCCATAGATGGTACAGATCAAAGTCTATGACGATGTAGTTACCAACAAAAACATCCACAAAACTCATCTAACTTGTTGTACAGCTGCTAGGTACTGCTTCTGAAATTTGAAATAGGATTAAGCTAAAATGAACTGTAGGAAAAAGTTACAAAAATGTACATTTTGGTTCTTTCTTATACCCTATTTTGATTAGTATGGATATTTGGTATTAGAAATGAGCAGTCCATAATCCACTGAAAACAGAGCCTCAGGTCACAAACCATATCATCTATGGTTAAAACATATATACCTTCATTGTAAGTTCCACCATATAAAAACAAGAAAAAAGATCAAAAGCAACAGGAAGTGAACCTGCAACCATGACAATAAAGCTAAGAGGAGATATTACCAGTGTCTCAGCTCACTTGACCACATTGAAAATTGATTTGTGATGACAGATTGTCTTTTATAACCACTGAAGATATATGATTTATGTCCCAGCTCTGCTGATTAATGGAATGTGCACCACAGCTCCAATCACTTCATCTGATTCCTCTGTTCTGTACTGAATTTTATGAAATTAGCAACTACAGTTCACACATTGCATCAGTACAGTTTACTCTGTAGTTTGAACCAGCTGTGTTAAGCTGAATTTGAGTAACAAAACTTAGTGTGTGCTCATGGTCACCTGGCAGCAACAAGGCTTCTGACTGGCTGAAAAAGTATCGGTTATTCCCAGGTGTATATTTACCATATAAGGTGGTCTCCCATTAATGTAAAATGTTCCTTATTTCCTGAATGAAATTCTAATCCACCATAACTGGACAAAGTAGTATGGAATTATGCCTTTTGTGTGAGAAATATGCATGCTTTACCAATAGAACATCTTCACGAAAATAAAACAAGAGCACCGCCTTGCGGGTGCTGACGCTCATCTGATTTTTTTTGTATAATAGAAATATTGTCCTACCCATGATTTTCTAAGTCTAAAAAGGGCCATCATTTTTGCAAAAAACAGGATAGAGTTATGTTTCTTGATGTACAGTGTTCACTTATGATGGTGAAAAACTGTTGCAAGTTTTAAAGCAATAGCTTTGATAGTTTATGAAAAAAGTTGACTTAAACATAATACTCAACCAAGAAAATGATTTTCTAAATCCAAGAGGGGCAAAAAGCTGGATGGAGTTATGTTGCTTGCTGTACAGGGTCAGCTTATGATGGTGAACAAGTGTTGCAAGTTTCAAAGCAATAGCTTTGATAGTTTAAGAGAAAAAGTTGACCTAAACATAAAACTTAACAAAGAAAACTGATTTTCTAAGTCCAAAAGGGGCAATAATTCTTGCAAAAAGCAAGATGGAGTTATGTTTCTTGATGTACAGGGTCTGCTTATGATGGTGAACAAGTATTCCAAGTTTCAAAGCAATAGCTTTGATAGTTTAGGAGAAAAGTTGACCTAAACATAAAACTTAACCAAGAAATCTGATATTTTCTAAGTCTAAAAGGGGCCATAAATCTTGCAAAAAGCAGGATGGAGTTATGTTTTTTGCTGTACAGGGTCAGCTTATGATGGTGAACAAGTGTTGCAAGTTTTAAAGCAATAGCTTTGATAGTTTAGGATAAAAGCTGACCTAAACATAAAACTTAACCAAGAAAACTGATTTTCTTAGTCCAAAAGGGGCAATAATTCTTGCAAAAAGCAAGATGGAGTTATGTTTCTTGATGTACAGGGTCTGCTTATGATGGTGAACAAGTATTCCAAGTTTCAAAGCAATAGCTTTGATAGTTTAGGAGAAAAGTTGACCTAAACATAAAACTTAACCAAGAAATCTGATATTTTCTAAATACAAAAGGGGCCATAAATCTTGCAAAAAGCAAGATGGAGTTATGTTTCTTGCTATACAGGGTCAGCTTATGATGGTGAACAAGTATTCCAAGTTTCAAAGCAATAGCTTTGATAGTTTAGCAGAAAAGCTGACCTAAACATAAAACTTAACCAGACAAAGCCGACGCCGACGCCAACAACCACTCATGTGATGACAATAACTCATCATTTTTTTTCAAAAAATCAGATGAGCTAAAAATCACTGCCAGACTAAGGGAAACCTAACTTAAAGGTGGATAATCAGATTTTGGCCATGTAACGGATTTGTTCGAAACTTTAGCATCTGATCATTTACACTCATTTATGTTCACTTAACACTTAATACAAATTAGATTTTCACTGGAGGTATTTTTAAAATTTCATTTTCCAATCCTGGTTGCCCAACCAAGATAGAGTTATTTTATCATAAGTACTACCCATTAAGAAGACGTTTCCCATTTGCCAGTTTGCAGTCGTTTACTTATGAATCACTCAAACACCTATTGTCCTCCGTGACCTCGGTACATATCTTTGAAGCTTACCCGACATGTCATCGGGAGTTGTGCATGTACATTTCAGTATGGACAGAGTTTATCGATAGGCATGATGCAAACACTCGATTAGGCCCAAATCAAAATTTTGTTTGTTTTCTGCTTTATTTGTTTTTATTTCTGTTCATTAAAATATTTCTGTATCAGCCTGTCGAATTTGTAGTCTTGCTATTGCTTTAAAATTCACAGAGTGCCCTTATTCGGTAAAAGTTTTACGGGGCTTCTGTTTTCTCAATACAATTTCTGGAATAGAATCGTGCTATTGGTTTGTTTTACTGTGTCATGCACTAATGTAATAGCCGATGAAGTCCGTTTATTTGACTTGGACTTGCGCACTCGTGTACAATAAACGTGCGTATGCCATGTACAGGAGAGCACAATGCTGTGAAATAACATCTACTTTTATTATTATTGTGATTTTATTTCATTATATCCAGCAACAGAAACAAAAACTAAATTCGAATTGATGTAAATCAAGTATGTCATTTTGCCTGTATTGAAAAGACAACGTTAGTGGTCATGGCAGCAAATAGGAGAAAAAAACACAGTCGGAAATATCGCCAATATTAAACTGTGAAAATTTTATAACAGACCGTTGAAAAATGAGGGGTGGCGCATTCTATAATAAACGAGGAAAACATATTGTGCTTTTAAACATATATTTGTTATCGGTAATATGTCATTTGTTACGACATTGACAGAAGGGTATCAATGTCTGTTTCAGTGAAGTGTCACATACATAGCGAAACGTGTTTTATGAGGACTGTGTTCACATCGTTAAAAACCCTTAACTGCATTTTTTACAAGTCACATGTTTTCTCTGAAAAGACGTTACAAACAAATTGGATGTAACTGTTGTGCACTGGGAATTGTACCCATTTTTCAGTCGAATCTTTCCATCGCCAAAGCAAGTTTGCATCTCAAACAGCTTTTTTAGGTTGCTAAACATGTCATAATGGTGAGCTTATTTAAAGCTAATGGTGGGCAAATGATTGCAGAAATATCCCCTTTTCCGCATTCGAAATACTGTTGACAAGATCAGTGTGCGACTTTTGTCAAAAATTCGATTTATACTTTAATCAAAACAGAAGTAAAACTTTTTAAAACGTGGAAAATTAATATTACATGTGCTTTTTCTGAACAGTTTCTGTCTTATTATCCATAACAATCGTCAATATTAAAAATCGTATGTCCAACATGTAAAATGTGGTAATTTTCACGTTATACCCATATTTAATAAAAGTGTTTTAAAACCTGTTTTGCCAAGACATATACCACACGACATCCTTATCCTTAGTGTTATGGAACTGCTTGAAATTTAAGAATTAATTGGGACTATTGTTCGAGGAACCGTCAGTCTTTTCGGCGTCATGACATACATGTACTTTTTAAAGTCAAGATGCCCTTGACGGAAAATAATTCTTTCAAAATTGTATTTTGTTGAAACAGTATCTTATACATTATCTAAATAACACCATTTTGCTTTTTATTGTTAAGAACGACACAATTTCTGAATGTCTCGTAAAACAAGATCTAGTTTATACGTGTTTTTGCGGGAACATTGAACGTGCCTTCAATGATGTGCATATGTTGACTTTACATTTTCGTGTAAATAGAAATGTTGAACTTTCATACTGCATTTGAACAGTAATCTTAAATTAGAGAAACCAACAGATAAAACAAATATCTAATTTTTTATTGGCTTACATGCTTGTCATTGTAAGAGTAAATGACAGCTGGCGACTGTGACGTATAATATACTGCGGTAATATCAAACTATCTGTTTTTTGTTTGAAGTAGTTCAAAGTGAAACGCGGGAAAATTGTCAAACGGGAAAGATCTTCTTAACGGGTAGTATAAATTTGATAAACATACTTTGCCTAAGGGAATGTATAAATATTAGATATATTGTAATATATTTGTAAAATATTTGCATTAAAAATTATGTATTTAGATGGAATTCATTAGAAACGCAAGTTTGAAAAATTATTATTACCTCCCTTTGCCTATCTTGGTTGCGCAACCAAGATAGATTGGAAATAAATGAATTCAGAAGCTACACACAGCTTTTAAACTTGCATTTTGGTTCAGATTGTTCAATAGTTGATATGTCTATCAAATGCAAATGTAAAACTAGACATTGTATCGAAATAAAAAGAAATACCCAGCTTTTTATATACCTTCATATTAAAGGGAAGTAATTACAAAATTTTATAAAAATAATAAAATATACATTTCAAATAGGAATCTAACTCTATGTAATCGGTCTTTTTGTTCCTTAAATAATTCTCTACCAGAATATACAAAAAGTAAAAAATGTCATTAAATGTTGTTTAAATGTGACTGACCACCTTTAAAAGTTACAGCTTCAAAGATGTTTATAATCATGCTGTTATGGACAGTGATGGATCTATGAGCTAAAACGAACCATGTATTGTAACCTAACCAGAAATTGTGTTACAAATCTTTCATGCTATAATTTCATCAAATCAAATGCCACAGACTGATTTGATATTAAATAAACCATGTCTTACTATTTGAAGAGTAATTATACAAACAAAATTTAAACATCAATGCAGTTGCACTCTTCATTTTGAAAAGAAATAGGCAGTGTAGATTTATTTTGTTGGGTTTAACCTCACACCAACACAATTATAGGTCATATGGCTACTTTCCAGCTTTGATGGTGGAGGAAGACCCCAGATGCCCCTCCGTGTATTATTTAATCACAAGCAGGCACCTGGGTAGAACCACTGACTTTCCGTAAGACAGCTGGATGGCTTCCTCACATGAAGAATTCAACATCGAGTAAGGCTCGAACCCACATCGATGAGGGGCAAGTGATTTGAAGTCAGCGACCTTAACCACTCGGAGGCTCCCAGGCAGTGTCGAATCTATATTGAAAATGCTGTACAATTATGATATTCAACTGAATTCATAAATATAAATAAAGTTTCCTTTTAAAAAGGAATGGCTTGGCTAGTTGAGGTGTAGTAGCAATCAAGTTGTATAAAGTTTTTTATATTTTGTTCATTAAAAATAGCCCTTTACTTCTAATGGATTCAGCCACAACGTAAGCGCAGAAATTGGCTGCAAAGTTTCCTCTGAGATACCCATTTGGCAGATTAAATTATTTCAGGGTTGTGCTTACTATGACAGGTATAAATGTCCATAAATTCTTTACAATAGTAACTAAAATAACCAAAAAATGTAAAGTCAGAAATGAAACGGTCTTTATTTTCAATAAAATCTTAATATATGTAATTTATTTACATTCTGTTATCATATTACTGTTCGTGAAACAACCTCAAATTAATAATAGACTGTCATAAAATGCAAATGCCCTGTTGGACCGAAGCATGTAGGTTGATCAATTGGCGGACTCCTTACATCCTGCCGCTTGGATATATTCTGCTTCCCGGCTTCTTGTAGTAGACTTGTAGTGACTACAATTGGGGAGGCAAAATAACCGAAAACAATATAGAGGCTTGGAGCCGTACCCAAAACGTTTGTGTGATATCATTAGTTTCCCATGAATCAGTGGGCAGATGTTACCATTTGACCTTGTTAGGTAAAACAATGGGGTAATGCCATAACTGAATGGATGCGACCATCAGAAAATAAAAATATCGTCTGTAAAGTTGTGCTAATAGTAGTCTACTCTAGGGCCCAGTATGGGTAACCTAGCTTAAAGAGATAAAAGTGCCCAAAAGTGATGGTTATCAAGTATACACTGACGAGATATGAAAACGCAACAAACAATGCCTGAATATATTTTTATTACAAAAAGCATTGTCTAAATATAGTTTATGGAAATTTTGATGAAATACTGTATATGTTTTATTTCTATCATTTTCCGTATGTGCTATGAAATAATAAAAAAAAGTAAAAAATGACAGTTTTTCACGAGTTCTATCTAATATTCTCAAACATCTAAAGTACTTCTAAAGCTCAAAATTTACTCAGATTTACCCAATCTGGTCTATTAATGGTTAATATGTGTTATTAACACCAATCTAAATAGCGTCCCACTATTAATGATTTCACTATATTTCATATGTGGTACGCTTCGTCCTGAAATGGTATGCTTATGAACTGGTACGCTAGTGCAGTGGTACGCTTCGTCCTGCATCGTCAAGGTGATGCTTTTTGTAGTAAAAATAGAGTGGACAGATCAATGCTTGGCGTAAAAACTACATATTTTAAATCTAAAAACTGATTTTACATTAACTTACCGTACTTTTTTATCGTCAGTTTGTAGAACTATCTGTGAGCATTCAACCATATTGTTTACATATTTCTTGTCACACCGTGACGTAATAGGTGGGAGCTAAAAATAGTACTAGTAAAACCTGTGCGGTTCATGCGGAAGTATACCAATGCTCAGCGTACGGCATATTAATCTGCAGGTTGTAATTTTGAACTATTTATGCATTAAAGTGAAGTATAAGACATATCTAACACAAGAAATAGGTTGTATTGATTAAATGATTTTAATACATAAACATGTACATAAATTACCCCTCTCTCTATTCTGCATCTATAAACTGAATAAACACATTTTATACAACAATTATCTTAAGGAATTCATTTGAAGATAATTTATCACAATTCTGTGAGTCTAACTTCAAGAAATCAATAACTGATGATATTTGATGATTTATTTCCATTATTTTTGGAAATCTTTTCAAATGTGTCATTAGTCCACATAGTATATCAATTAATTACTTGAACAGCATAAGCTACAGAAAAGTGCAGTACAATGGGTCCGTATAAAATGCCATGATAAGTGTTTATAGTTTATTTAAGTATAAAGAAATAAAATAATTAAAAAGAAAAATGCTTTTCTTTTCTCCATAATTCCGCCTGCAAGCTACTTTTTTAATACCTGTTTTACCAGAAAATCTGTTTTAATGAGAGTAGAACACAAAATGACGGCTTTTAGCCTTGCATCGTCTGCTCTACTGTGACTACGTGACCATACTGGAAATGAACCGCACTTGGATAAAATTACGCGTGATGTAAACAAACGAAAAGGGAGTCACAAGAGCTGATATTTTAAATATATATTAAGAAATTCCCAGAGAAACTTGATAAACGCTGAGCGTTGGTATGCGCCAAGCATTTGTCTGCCCTCTCTATATTCAGGCATATATTAGTCCAAATAATTGTACTCGAGAGTTGAATATCGTTATATTATTTTGACTTGTCGATATCCGCCTCCGAGTACAAACCAGAAAAGGTAAAGAATGTGGTAGCACTGTCCTCTTCTTTGCGTAAGTAACACCCAATGGAATCCGTTGGGCGGGAATTATGTTATAATAATGCAACGGATAAAAAAAAGAAATACATACACAGAAAGCCTGTAATTTTTCCTTTTCAATGATGTATATATTACCGAGATTTCTTGAGAAAAATTCAAACTATGGCAGTTAAAAAAATGCCAAGGTTTAACACGAGTGTACTACATATTGGAAAATGGCCGATCACCGGTAAACACATTACTACACGAAGCGTTTCCATTGGTCATGCCTCCGACCGCCATTAACGGTACATGAAGACGATTGAAACGTTAGAGGTTTCAATTTTTTACAACAGAAATTCTTGATAAATATGTCCTGTTCTTATGTTTTTTATTTACTATTTATGATTTAAAACAACAGGTAAGCAGTTCGGGCTAAAGAAAAATTGTGACTACTGATAAATCGTAATTTCAATTGACCACAGTTTCCACCACAGTTTTGATTGTTTCTGGTTGAGACCTCTAGGCAGACAACATAAAATATCAAAATGTAAAATCGGTCTGCCCGAGGTCTCATTATTTAGACTAGGCATATATTTGTTGCGTTTTCATATCTCTTCAGTATATTTCTTGCAGTTTAATGATAGGTCTTGGTCAGTTCTTCAATCCTGAGTAGGTGGCATCAAAAGAAAGGTCCATAAGGCTGATCACTACCAAATAGAATGTAAGCCTCCGCAGGTCTAGTCACAAGTAGTCCAAATATAACTAGTACTAATCTTTTTTCCTTTCCTAGTGCATTTTCTCGGCAGCAACGTGCTTACTTTTACCCTACCGCGTTTCAGTATGTATCACTTTGCATTCTAATGAAATCGGCATGTTCCTATCGCATGCTAGATAAAAATGGCAGCGTAAGAATTTAATGTCACGAAAAGAGATATTGAAAGAAGCGAAAAGTAGTAAATTCAGCGGGTTGTATTTAACGAACTGTAGTTTTCTTATATAAAAGTTAACACCCCCTTTTCTTTTTGTTTTTCTAAAGTAGCGATCTAGTTCTTTATGGGAATATAAGTCTCTGAAAATCTGATATGCCAGAAAATGTCGAAACACCGTTATGAAGTGAGTGGATTTTATATGAAATAAAGAACAGCTGGATTTAGTGGTGTTCAGCCTATAAGAGGCAATTATGTTATTTTCTGAAACCCCTCGAAAATGAATGGAAATGCCATTAATCTATTCTTTATGATGTAAAACGGTAACAAATGGCTGAAAACGCTTAAATTTCTTGTGTTTTTGGAATTTAGATCGAACTTTCGACCAGGTGGCACTATTTTGGTTCGTTTTAGGACCTAGTAAATGTCTTTTCTCGCATTTTAGCACTTCAGTTGTCTAAATAATATTGAAATTAGCATGTTTCTGAATGAAAATGACAAACATCGTAACGATTAAATGGATGTTAACTGTAAATTCTACGAATAAGGTAAAATTAATTGAAATACTGCTTGCACAGGGCTAAATTTTGCATATTTTTGGGGATGGGGGTGACCTGTAATGAATTGTCATTTCTCTACATTTTCTCGATATTTTGCACCAAAACAAAGCAGAATCATTGTGAAATAGGTGTACCTTGAGAATGAATGCAAATTCATGGAAAAATCAAATAAAAAATTTCTCTTATAGGCTGATCACTACCAAATAGAATGTAAGCTTCCGCAGGTCTAGTCACAAGTAGTCCAAATATAAATAGTACTAATCTTTTTTCCTTTCCTAGTGCATTTTCTCGGCAGCAACGTGCTTACTTTTACCCTACCGCGTTTCAGTATGTATCACTTTGCATTCTAATGAAATCGGCATGTTCCTATCGCATGCTAGATAAAAATGGCGGCGTAAGAATTTAATGTCACAAAAAGAGAAACTGAAAGAAGCAAAAAGTAGTAAATTCAGCGGGTTGTATTTAACGAACTGTAGTTTTTTTATATAAAAGTTAACACCCCCTTTTCTTTTTGTTTTTCTAAAGTAGCGATCTAGTTCTTTATGGGAATATAAGTCTCTGAAAATCTGATATGCTAGAAAATGTCGAAACACCGTTATGAAGTGAGTGGATTTTATATGAAATAAAGAACAGCTGGATTTAGTGGTGTTCAGCCATAACCCAAAACAACAGTTAGTTCCCTCTGACCTATAAGCGCCTAAGTGATCCTGTCACTGCTAAAAGAGTGACATAAGAAAATAAACAAGGGATATTTGTACGAAAATAATGAAGAGACTATGTCATACTCACGTTTAAACAAAAGACAAATCGAAAAATTAATAATACTGCACTTCAATAAATATTTAACAAGCAATAAAACAAAAAGATGGGTTGTTTTACTTCGACGATGTGCAAGCGTCTCGATGGAAAACATCACACGTGTAAACATTACATGAACACCGCTTGTTTGGAAAAATAACCCGCGAAAAAATAAAAAATGTCAACAAAGTTGAAATCAACAATTACCTCATCTTTTAAGATGCACGGCTTATCTTTAAGAAGGTATTGTTTACTTAGGCAGGTTGTAGTCGAAGGTCACAATTTAGACAATCTCCCCGTCCTCTCTGGTGTCCCTCAAGACACGGTCCTTTGACATTTGCCTTTTCCTTGCCCCTTTCGGCAGTGGCTGGAGAACCGGAAATTATCGGTTCCTTAGACTGCGAACTTATTCGTCCGGAACCGTTCTCTAAGCAAAGTACCGTGCATAGGCTAGGGAACCGGAATTTTATTTCTGTTGTATTTTGGTGAGAAAATCATCTACCCAGTGTAGGACTCGAACCTACGACCCCCTGCTTGCAAGTCAGGTGCTCTACCAACTGAGCTAACCGGGCTCCTGGTTTACCAGAAGCCTCGAATCACTACACTCCTCCTCACTTTAATTTTGAAGGCTTAAACCTTATCGTGGAACCATAGAGCGAGGCATCAACTGTTCAGCTTCCAACAGAGTATAGCCTCTGCAAATACCGCATGCTCTATATAACTGGCCACGTAGCCTTCCTTTACAGTGGAATTGCAGAGCGGGACATCAACTGTTCAGCTTCCAACAGAGTATAGCCCCTGCAAACCGCATGCTCTACATAAACTGGCCACTGTAGCCCGCACTTTCCAATTTACCTCGTCGCCAATGTTGTATTTTGGTGAGAAAATCATCTACCCAGTGTAGGACTCGAACCTACGACCCCCTGCTTGCAAGTCAGGTGCTCTACCAACTGAGCTAACCGGGCTCCTGGTTTACCAGAAGCCTCGAATCACTACATTTCTATGCATAATACTGCTGAAATCCACTTTGTTTCTTGGTAAATGTCATGCAGGGCTCTCCCTAAAGTTTAAAGTAGTGAGTACTGCTTTTTTAGAGTAATACTGACATTCACTAAAAAATCATAGCCGTCAATACACTAGATCACATTCTCGCGAACATTCAGGACAATACCAGTTATCGCCTGAATCAGCCCAATCTTGGTCATACTTTGCGCAAGGCCAACACATCCAAATATCACACCCACCACAGTTCGGGCAGTCACAGCCAACACTGGCATCTGAATTATCAGGGGCAACATTGTCATCGGGCAGAAGTTTCTTACAAGGAATTCCAGACAGTTCCCCCCCAAGACTATTCCCCCTCTGACAATTCCCCCCCTGACGATTCCCCCACAAACTGGGGGGGGGGAAATGTCACCTTATTTTATTTATATTATTTTTTCTTTATACTGATGTAAAAATATCTTTTTTTTTACTAATTTTGTTCTAAGGTGAGCTTTTTATTATTCTACATGAAGAAATTATTATTCTTTGACCTGGTAACTAACAGTTCATTGGATAATTATATTTATATCCTTTATTCTAATATCTATATTTTTTAGTTAGACATTGTGAAAATATTCTTAGGACGGGTGTCGGAAGGTGTTTGATATTGGGGCCGCGAAAGGTGGGGTAGGTACTGGAGGGAGATACCTCCTCCCATAATGGGGGTACCGGAAAATTTTTGTTCTGGTACATTTTAGGGGTATTGACTCCAGTATTTTCTTACTATTTACATAATGTTACAAATTTAAGAAATGATTTAAAAAGTTTTTCATGATGAAAACATGTGAAATCAGAGAATACGTACCTCATCATAGTGAAGCCAAGCACTGAACATTGAATGAGCGCTGTTCAGGATTTTTTATTCCAAAAGTGCATTTTGGAAATTTGAAATTTGAAATTTAGTGGTTGGTTAGGAGTATCCATTATGAGTATTATAAAAGATATGACGTAAGTTAAACTTCACTTCTTATTTTGTTTGAAATATCAATTTTTGAGTAAAAACAATTTATGTAATTAATTCCTTACATATTAGCGGTGTGATAAATCTTAATACTTAATAACCTCTTCCATAAAAAAAAAACATGACAATTATTTTTCTTAATTTTCTACATTAATTCCTTAGATCTTAGCGGCAGGGTATATTATCATATGTGGTATCATTTTTAAGTGTATTGACTCTATATTGTGTGGCTTCTTTAATAAACTTAGCTATCTTAAGAAGCAGCTTAGCATTTTTCGAAGACATTGAATTATTATTATTTTTCTGAATAGTGGGCCATTGTGTAATACCAAGGTTCTTCTTTCTAATATCTGTATATTGAGTGTAGGACAAAATCCTTTGCGGATTTTACAATATCTATAATTATCTACATCTGATGAATGTGAATGGAAAGAGGTGTCTTGAAAATAATTATAATCATAGAGTATAATATCGATAGCTGATGCACTTATTAAAGAACAAAATTCAGCCAAAAGACTCAAAAAGAGATTTTTAAATAATTATGTTAACTGTGCCATTGGTTAACTGTATCCATTATTTTAACTAATGTACCGTAGATATTTTCAGGACACAAATATCCCATAAAATATGAGAAGGCCAGAAAATATTGTTTTATAAGTAAATAAAAAAACAGTGCCAGGTCAGTACTTACGGACAATTATAACTCACAGGACCACTGCATCCGCTTTATTTGATTTTATATATATGTAGAATATGATAAATACTTCCATCTTACAGAAGGATTTTTTACACATGAAACAGAAAATAGTACTTGTATAAAATAAATCTCAAACCTTTTTGGGATATTTTATTCCAGAAAAAAACCCTAAAATGTATAATAATTAAGGGATACATACAAACAAATCATTGTTCCTTTGACTTCTCAATTCGATTGAAAGGTGCTGATTACCAGAATCGTGTAATGACATTATTGCAATAAACAAATTTAATCAAAATGGTAACCAGTCAATCTTTCACACCTCTTGATTGAATTACCAGCTGTAAAACAGTAATCAAAGCTGACATTGATCAATCAATTATGATATTGTTGTTGTTACATTTTAATTGTGTTCTATGTGTTAGGATTATGATATTTATAAACAATATAACAATTTGTCCATGTATAATGACAATTATCAGTATTCAGTATTACTAATTTTGTGTGATACTTTTGATGAAGCACTTGTTGGAAATTGTGATAAACCAAAATTAGATAATGCCAATTAACTTCTTCTTGTAAGAAATTTATCAAAACCTGTATTGTAAGGATATAGTACTTTTTATCCAGAGAAAATACTATTACTCCATGTTTTCTGGAATGAAAACAAACCAACACATGTAACATCCTTAATAAATTTCATGGTGAATTCCAAGGACGTTTCAACTTGTAAAATTGTATTGATATTTCATCGTTTTTTTAATTCAGGTTTGCAGCTTCGTTTTTGATCAAGTTTTTCATATTAATGTTTAAAGTGGTATTATTGGCTTTTATTAACATATACTGTGATCTTTTTAGTTTTCCCCAATTAATATGATTAAGATAGTTTTATTGTCCAACATCGGGAAACTCGGAAAACATGAAAGAACATTATGGTTAGATTATCTCTCATGTAATTAGATATTTGTTTCGATTTTTATTCTAGTATAATAATATATAAACTACTTACATAAAAATAGAAAGAATGTAAAATAATTATGTATATAAAACACTAATGAAAATGCTAAAAATGATACTTTAATGCTTTATAGCACTAGCTAGCTATTATCCAAAGTAGTACTACTTCAAATAGAAATGAGCATTATTTTGACGATCAGACAACTTTATCAAATGTAAATATTTCTTACTTCTTTTTAGCTCATCTGATTTTTTGAGAAAAAATGATGAGTTATTGTCATCACTTGAGCGGTTGTCGGCGTCGGCGTCGGCGTCTGCGTCGGCGTTGCCTGGTTAAGTTTTATGTTTAGGTCAGCTTTTCTCCTAAACTATCAAAGCTATTGCTTTGAAACTTGGAATACTTGTTCACCATCATAAGCTGACCCTGTATAGCAAGAAACATAACTCCATCTTGCTTTTTGCAAGATTTATGGCCCCTTTTGTACTTAGAAAATATCAGATTTCTTGGTTAAGTTTTATGTTTAGGTCAACTTTTCTCCTAAACTATCAAAGCTATTGCTTTGAAACTTGGAATACTTGTTCACCATCATAAGCAGACCCTGTACATCAAGAAACATAACTCCATCTTGCTTTTTGCAAGAATTATTGCCCCTTTTGGACTTAGAAAATCAGTTTTCTTGGTTAAGTTTTATGTTTAGGTCAGCTTTTATCCTAAACTATCAAAGCTATTGCTTTAAAACTTGTAACACTTGTTCACCATCATAGGCTGACCCTGTTCAGCAAGAAACATAACTCCATCCTGCTTTTTGCAAGATTTATGGCCCCTTTCGGACTTAGAAAATATCAGATTTCTTGGTTAAGTTTTATGTTTAGGTAAACTTTTTCTCTTAGACTATCAAAGCTATTGCTTTGAAACTTGCAACACTTGTTGACCATCATAAGCTGACCCTGTACAGCAAGCAACATAACTCCATCCTGCTTTTTGCAATAATTATTGCCCCTTTTGGACTTAGAAAAATCATTTTCTTGGTTGAATATTATGTTTAAGTCACATTTTCTCATAAACTATCAAAGCTATTGCTTTAAAACTTGCAACAGTTTTTCACCATCATAAGTGGACACTGTACATCAAGAAACATAACTCTATCCTGCTTTTTGCAAGAATGATGGCCCTTTTTAGACTTAGAAAATCATGGGTAGGACAATATTTCTATTATACAAAAAAAATCAGATGAGCGTCAGCACCCGCAAGGCGGTGCTCTTGTTATATATGTCTTAGCATAAAGGTTAATTCTCTATAGATAAACACAAAATTGCTTTAAGTGTATTTAAGTTCTAAGCACTTTTATGATTTCCACGTTCCCGAAAATGCCACATTTTCACATAGAAAAATATGCTATTTTGACGATCAGATTACCTTATTAAATGTAAATATTTTCTATTTTTTTACATACATCTTTGCATAGAGGTTCCATTATAGATACCGTTAACAAATAAATAAATTGCTTTAAAAATAATTAAGTTCTCAGCCATGGCTGCTTATCCAAAATGCTACTACTTCACATAAAAAAATTCCTTATTTTGGGTACCAAATTAATGCATCAAATATAAGTTTTTCTATCTATTTTTAAATAGGCAGTGGCTACGATTACGGTACCGTAATCCTAGCCTCCGGTTCTAGGATTACGGAAGTTCCGTATTTCTAGACAACCCTATGAGAATAGGCTAGGATTACGGAAGTATTTAAGAGGCATCAAATTTATGTTAGGACATGCATAAATGACACTGTAAACTTACTCATTTCACTTAATTTCACTAAATATTTCGTGCTATCGATCGGCCGTTTTGGGTTAGTATAATCTTAATGGCGATGGGCGGAAATATAGAATTATCTATGTTTCGTATATACCTGCATTTTTTTCATCAAGTCACCACAAATGGTCTTTAATAACATACAATGGTTATAAATCATAAAATTCAAAGTATAGAATTTTTTTTAAATCTAACTTTGACACTCATATTTCTAATATATTTCCGCGCGCCGCCATTAAGTTTATACTAACCCAAAACGGCGGATAGAAAACACGAAATAATAAGGCAGGCATGAAAAATTAAGTGAAATAAGTAAGTTTACAACATCATTTATGCGTGTCCTAACATATACTTTATGCCTCTTAAAATACTTCCGTAGTCCTAGCCTATCCTCATAGGGTTGTCTAGGAATACGGAACTCCCGTAATCCTAGAACCGGAGGCTAGGATTACGGTACCGTAATCGTAGCCACTGCCTTTTAAATATAAAGTATTGGAGTATAGGATTTTTCCATATTAAATAAACTTTACAACCCTTTAAACATATTATAATATGGAGAGGGGGAACTGTCACCCTTACATAACATTGTGGGGGGAATTGTCCGGGAGTGAATTGTCTTGGGGGGGAATTGTCTTGAGGGGGAATCATCTTGGGGGGGGGAATAGTCTGACAACCTCTTACAAGTAGCACATTTGTAAACAGATGATTCTGCCAATATTAACTGAGCAGATGTTGTTTGCTTGAGGGTAATTGTGGAAGACGGTATTACCAGCTGAGATGATGGATTTGATTTTGAAACCGCCTTCTTGGCAGTTTTTCTTGGTGATTTCACACGAGTCCTTTTTGACGCCTGGTATTCATCTGTGGATACATGTTCAGTAGCTGGGGGTGAAGCGATATATATATCTGAGACATTAGTGTTTGTGTTAGAGGTTAAATGGACGGCAGGGGATGGGGTGGGTAATTCTGTTTCTTTCAGAAGAAGTTTTGGTATTATGTGCACTTTAAAGAATTCCTTACAGGACGGTACCAGTCTGTCTGTAAAAAATTGTTCATTGTAATTAACATTTAGAACCATCATGTCACATGTTGTCCAAACAACAAAATTGCAACGTTTCAACGGTTTGATGTTACCAATCCCCATCAATCATTGGACTTGCGCAAAGTAGCCATCCGAAGAATTTTCTTTCAACTGAAATCGACCGTTCACTTTCTCAAGGAACTTGATTTTTCCTTGTGCAACACCTTCTGTAACAGTCATCATTCTTGCACCAAAAGGGCACTTAATTTCAACAAGAATGCTTCCATGACAACTGCAAGTAACAATTCCATCAGGACTTCCTCTTATAAAATGGCAGTCCTTATACACCATTAATCCCTGTTCCTGTAACTTAAAGTCTTTGTGAGACTGAGCAACCTTGTTTATGTATGCCTGCCTTGCTTTGTTTTCATGTTTTCTGCCCCATTTGACTGCTGGTACATTCTTAAGTTTATCAGAGCTTTTTTCACACATGTCTTTCACCATAGAGTCACAGTTTCTTTTCTTTTCAATCACTTTTATTACACTTGAAAATTTTGTCCCTGTAATTGTCCCTAACCTTTGTTCATGCCACTCTGGGTTTTCTGCCTGACCCTTCGTTAGGTTATTGACTTGATCGATGTCAATACCCATATTGGTTGCCTTTGAATATACCTCTTCGCTGGCTTTGCTGTAGCCCTCGTCTGTTATACTATTAAACTTTTTTGGCACTAGTTGTGTCATTACTACAGGGGTAGTTTTTATTTCCACTTCTTTTGCTGGAGCGATAGCTGCACTGTCATATCTTAGTGTATTCGGCAATTGTTCTGTAATATTTGAAGGCTGTATCACAGTATTTTCAGGTTTAAATCTATCACAATTAAGAATGTGGATAGCAGGACAGTACTGACCAATATGGTGTGTTGCTGCAATTAGATTAGCTCTTAATTCAACGACATCATCATACGAGGGAGGAGCTGTATTTATCACTTTTTGACCATAGTCATCAACTGTTCTTCTCATAGGAGGATCAGATTTTCTAATATTTAAATCTTGAAAGACCGTTGGTTCTGCTTTACATCCTTTGGGATCAGCCCATCTACACAGAACATCTGTGCATGAAGGGCCCTCTGACACTCCTGTTGCCTGCAATTCAGCAAGTTTGAACAAAACTGCACCCATGTGTCCGCATCTTTCACTGTTCCCTACAGTACATTTACAGAAAATACCGTAAGGTTCTCCTAGATACTTGTCTATAATAACAAACACAACTTTCACCTCATCCGGATTTGTTGATTGCGACGGGTTGCTCTGTGCTCTTATTAATAAGAATGTTTCCGAACCGTTATTATCATTAAACAACACTGAATGCACAAACTGCTGTAATGCAAATGGCCTTGATATCTTATATGTTCTAGCATCACTGGCACTCAGAACTTCAGTATTAATTAGATATTTTTTCACAGCAGATTCCTCAATATCTGGTACAGATGATAAGTCTTTTTTCCATTCATTAAGCCGGCACATATAAGCTGGGGTAATACCTGCTAATTCCTGTCTCTGACTGTCAGTTAGATATTTGGTAGCATCACTCCTATTTGTAACCTGCTGTACATGACCTGTCGTTGAAATTCCTAGACAATGACACAGCAATACAATACGTGCCTTTTTTGGTAATTTCACATCTATGTTGTAGTACTGGCATAGCTTTTTCAGTCTATCAGCTTTCAAGCCAGCAACACTGTTGTAATCTCTGATGTCAGTTAAGTCTCTATTCTGAAGAAGAATTAAAAACATTTTGCGTAACAGGTCATACTGTGTATGATATTTTTTTAACCCTTTACTCCAATATAGATACAAAAGCATTGATTATTGATAACCATAAACTCAATAGCATTATCTGTACACTATCTCTATTACAGGTTATTGAAGAAAAATGCAATTTAAAAATGTTACTGAGTTCAACATTAATTCATGCTGTTTCCTTTTAAAGCCTACTGCAAATATAGACAAACCGTCAGCAAATGAGCATGGATCCTGACCAGACTGCGCGAATGCTTGTTTGCAGTATCTGGACATACCCTAGAATTTTGGCCCAACTGTTTACGTTTTTATAAAGGCCTTGGAAAATATTTTTTAACTTTTGCAAAAGTGTGCACACTTCTTATGCTTTAAACATTGCAAGTGACGTTATAAATAAACTTATTGATGCTCTAAAGGCATAACCCTCTTAATTTATATTCACTAAAAAAAATTCTGAACAGTCTCCCTTAAAAGAAATAAAAAAAATCCAACCCAGATATCCTAATTTTGTTGAGTTTGTTACGTAAAACAAGGATTTCTTTTGGCCAAAGTATCCAACATAATTTCAGATATAAATTTTTTTGTTTTGAAGGTATATGTTTCATAATTTAATGATAAATATTTTTCATTATGGAAAGTCTATAAAGAACTTAGAATATTTTATAATTCAGCATGACTTTTTTCTTGTGAGACTACTGAAGAAGAAAAATGTTTTACTCCTACATATGTGCAATTTTATTAACTGAAGGTAAAATGAAAGACTAGAAATTAAGGATTAAATTCAGGGTTTTTCTAAATGAAGAATATCATCTGACTAATCAATCCTAAAATCTACACTTGCAACAGACTTATATAATAAAATTAATTGATTACATAATGTTTTGATAAGAATCACTAATCAAAGACACTTTCTATGAAACTTTGTTGATCTGAATCATCAAAAAGATGCAAACAACACCCTACTAGCATTTAGGAGTGACCTGTCTTTTTTATTAATAGATTTG
Source organism: Mercenaria mercenaria (assembly GCF_021730395.1). Classification (NCBI taxonomy): domain Eukaryota; kingdom Metazoa; phylum Mollusca; class Bivalvia; order Venerida; family Veneridae; genus Mercenaria; species Mercenaria mercenaria. The sequence goes on along the minus strand of NC_069361.1, from coordinate 109,645,824 downwards.
AAATGTTACTGGAATAATCCACTTCAGTAAAGGGGTACCCTACCTTTATATAACTTATTTTTATAATTAATATTTAAATGACTGCCTCTTCGACAATTAGACGCCGTGGTGCAGTGGTAAGCGTGACGCCTTTAGAATGTAACTTTTGTGAGTTCGAATTCCAGTGGAGATCAATATATATATATATATATATATATATATATATATATATATATATATATATATATATATATATATATATATATATTACATTTATCTTTTTTTTTGTTTCATTTTATATTTTGGTAACATACATTTAAAATGATAATAATGTTAAAGATGTATTTGAATTGCATTACTTGTATCATTTTGCTATTTTCGCCTATAACATAAGTTTTTCAAATATCTTTATGATTGTGAATTATTCAACATGGTTGACATAGCTCTTGACGATTTAGTCATTCAACTAGCTGATGACACTTATAAGGAGGAAACCGACGCCTCCAGCGAGTGTGAGGATGCTCCATTGGGCGCGTGTGTTTGAAATGTATTGAATGTATTTAAATTGTATTAATGAAATTAAAAATGAAATTGAAATGATGAAATAAAATGAAATAAAAAAAAAAACCTGAAAAATAAAATAAAACAAATTCAGTCATAAAAAAGTCGCCTTGTGTGGGTTTCGAACCCACAGCCTCTTAATCGTAAAAGTTAAATCACTAGCAAGATTCCTCAATTCTACCAACTAAACTATCAGTGCAATGTCAATCTGCTCGGTATTTGAAATATATTTATAGTTTTGAATAAGTCAAATATCTTTCAAACCCTTATTTAATAAATGGAACAGTCTGGAAAATCCAAATCTAAAAATAAAAGCGACAGGTCACTCCTAATTGCTAATAATTGCTTTGTTTTGACAGGTGTACACAATAAACACACTTCCTAGGGGTCCAGATCAATTAGCATAAATTCCATAATGTTGACAAGTGATCTATGGATTTTAATGGTTGCTATGGTAACAATACCTTTCATTACACTGACCTAATCACTTTTCCACTTGGCACAGTTCAAATGTTAGAATTTGTCACCTGTGCACTTTTACTCCCGTCAATAGCTCTCTTATTATATATAAACTCAATGTGATTTTCAGAAAATATCAACTAAGTTAAAAGTGAAAATTACCTATAAATTACAATAATTGTAATGACAAGTTTTTCTGAAACTGATCTTTTATTAACAGTTTAAAATTCACAAATATGCTTTTGGGGGCTTCACTGGTCGATTATGACAGTTTGTTGAATAAGACATCAGTTCAGCTATGATACTTCGTCAATGACCGAAAATATTTATTTAAGTTAACGACACTTCATCAACACAAAATACAATCCTCATATTTCAATTACAATATAATTAAAAATAAATAACTTAAGTTTACCTTCAATTTCAAGAAATAAGAGTAATTTTATCAATTATTGAAAGAATGAACTCTAGCTGCAGTTCCATCTAAAGTATTATGGTCTGTCGAAGTACAAATTTATGCAAGTTTAACTTTAGTTGAACCTCGGACTGGGTAGTGTATAACTGTCTTGTATTCGAATGCCTACCCTGTCTTATTGTTGGTATAAACTCGACACATACCTTGCCCTCTTAGGATTTTCTAGGGGTCTGTTAATCAATTGTTTATAACATATGTCACAGGTATTATTTTTTTTACCGGTGACAAGTACTGTGTTAGTACTTAAATCAGTAATTTGTAAACAGATTGGCACGCATATACTTACAATGTTCAGTGCTGATTTTGACATGTCTGGTAGTTTTACTTCAACAAGAATTGAAATACATCATATCTACACATCGAAATGGAATTTAGCTTCATATATATTTGAGCTTCCCATTCAAAGTACAGTATGTCTGAAAAAAAAAAAGTGGTCACAACTTGTTCAAATAAAGAATAAACAACAAGTACATAATTGTATAACTATATATTGTGTAACTTGTAAATAAGTGACATATCTAAAGAAAAGGCTAATAAACAAAAGAAAATGGTCCTGTACAGCATATACATTTATTTACAATGAGTGTTTGCTTTAACACCACTAACGCATAAAATGACATTTACCACCACCATCCTAATTTACCCCACCCACCTTCCAGCCAGTCGTCGTAATTTTGTAAGAGGAAGATTTTCACATTTAAACATGTTAAACAACAGAGATTTTATATCAGATAAATGACAACGACATATATTAATGAACTATAGCAATTTAACTTACCTGGCGATATACTAGGTCATATTATAAGTAGTTTCCCGTAATATTTTATAATCAGCTGATCAGCTGTCAAATCTAAACCGGAAGTCATCATACCGCAAAGGATTATGGGTAACTGGAATAAGGCGAATGAAAGAAAAGTAGCCAGCGGGGGGTCTGGGGGCCCTCCCCCGTTAAGTTTTGAAATTGAAGGTTTAAAATGGTGTATTTTGGGGTGTTTTTTCTTTGCTTTGTGTCTACCTGTATTTTTTACACAAAAAAAGACATAAAAACATAATTCCTTTTAAAAATGTATTTGTGACTCACATAAAAAATCAGAGTCATACCCTCACTCTAAACCAGTGTTATTATATATCTTCAAAAAATCTGTCAAAAACGGTTCAGCATTACAGTCTTTATTCACAGCCTTGGCACATAGGTGGATTATATATATATCTAGGCCATGAGCCATATAATATTTTTATACACTTAAATTTATTACAGTGATAATGTATTTTAAGAAAAAAAAAATGCCAAAAAAGTAATTCTGATTTTTTCCTCTGTAACAATGAGCCATTAGAAAGGCGATCATGAGCATTTTGACGTGTAGATCTATTGCTTCCAGGTCCGTATTTTTTGTTTCAAAAATATTTCTTTATTAATGACTGACCGTCTTTTGGGCAAGTGAGTAATCTTTCAGAAAAATCTTAACTCACATGCAAACCGTTTACGCACAGCATCTGAGCAACGGCGTACGAAACATTTTTCTCAGTGCATCGTGCCAGTTAAAATAACGCTAAAGCGGTCAGAACAGGCTGAATGGAAACTAACAAGACTAAAAATTAATTAATCAATTCTACTTAGTTACTTATAGTACAGGGTTGCTATTTAATTTTGCAAAGATTGTGTACGGATGCATTGGATCGGATAAATAAAGAAAGCGGGAAAACCCACAGGTGCCCGCTCATATTGCTAAACTATTCGTCAGTGCTTGTCACGTGGGGAGACTGATTAAAAATAGATGCGCTAAGATCCTGCGCAATCCACTTACTTTGGAAACCAACAACCATATGACGTCAGCATACAAAAATAACGTAGTTTAACTGTTGGAATACACATGTATAAAGTAGTAGTAGGCCCGTAATGGTAGCGGTTTGTTTATGAGTTCATTCAACAGTTAATTTCGGGTTACTATTTTACATTTTGAAGTTCATTTTTTGTTCAAGTTGAGAAAAGTGGCCGGCGGTACATCCGTCAGTAGCCGGGGCTTGTGGAGAGCTCTGGTCATGCATATTATTATCTTAATTAATTTTACCATGCCCTTGCATTTGTCTGCGTTTACTGTCTCCCAGAGTGTACTCGCCGCATATATACCGTGTCTGCCGTATTCAAATGATATAAACTTGTACGAATGAATGCGTGAAAACTACTTTGCAGTTTTTAAATGTTATTTGCTTTAAACTTGTATTATGTTTAAATTATTTAAATATAAAATAATATTGGTTTGTATTTGTGTCATTACATGTTTATAGATGAATAAACTAATTTAATTGCCCTTAAAACTTCATACATATTCTTTGATCACTTTAAATACTGGTTTGTAACACCTCAGCATTTCACGTTCAAGATATGTAATCAATACTGCATACATGCCATATTTTCAGACAGTCAATAAGGGAGTTTTGCCTCAGCAGGGCTTTTTTTAAGGGAGATTTGGGTAAAAATAAGGGAGACTTTTATTCGCTCACTTTTTACGCGCGAAATAACCGTTTTCATGAAAAAATCATCAAGTTTTTACATTGAATTGATGAGTGGAGCCAACAGTTGTGTACAGAATGCATGATTTTTACTTATAGCACTTAACTTAATCCAAGGAAATTCAGAATTCCATGAAAGATTGAACCAGGAACTTTGTTTTTGCTTTATGTGTTGATGCTTCTGCATCTGGGGAGAGTGATCTTTTTGACATGTTTAAGCATACAATACCTCAAAAGATTGCGGAGATATGTCAAAACAGTCTTTTAAGGGCAGTCATTCTTTACATGTATTTAACCAAGGAATTCTTCTCCTGTTAATTATTGCAACATGACAATATCACAAAGGAATGACAGTCAATTATTCGGGCAAAATGAATTGCAATTTATTTCATAAAATTCACTTATCTGAATTCATGTTTGTCCGAAATTCTGTGTAGTGTGACATTAACTCGCCAATTGTGTTGTTGTTGTCGAATTTTTGCAAGTATTTAAATTGAGAAACATAAACTCGGTGTTAGCACTAACCTGTCTCATCCTCTGATGGCTCGATAAATATGGGTAAAGAGTGTCTCCCGATAAATATTAAGGTCAGCGAAAACGAAAGTACACTTTGGCAGGTGGCGGTAAAATGACGTAATTTTAAGACTGGTTTACATATTGTTTTGAAAAATTACGGATCAGTGGCTTTGGTGTTATTGAATCAGTCTAAAATCTCGCATGCACATGTTTACAATTTGCCTACGGGTAAGATTAAATGGTTAATTGTTTGCAGATGGTGACAGTAGGTGGTAAGATAATTAATGCCTCAGGCGTGTATCTGTCGATAAACAAGCTAGGGATTATAGACAACTATGAAAATTATGTTTGAAGTGTATTTCCGGGCTAATCGATCTTTCTAAAGGTCTACATTGGGTCTGAGATACGATATTTCGACAGATGACTTTTTTCTGAATTTATTTTTTTACGGGAGGTTTTCATGTCCTGGCGGGAGACCGGGAGATCTACTGAAAATACGGGAGAAAAAGCCTCCCGGTGGGATATATGGCATGTATGATACTGAAATTACTTATTTTGTTTTAATCGTTTCTTTTATTGTCTTATACCTTTTAAGTTTAAATTGCAAGTTTATTTCGGCTCCAGTGTCGACGATTTCGCATTCATTCGTACTAGTTTATTTTATCATTCCAATATGGCGGACAGTATGCGGCGAGTAAACTTCTGGAGACACAGTACACACAAATAAATAAAAGGGCATAGCTTGCTGAAATGGTAAAATTAATTAACTAATTAAGATAAGAATATGCACATGATACTTACCAAAAGAAACAAACTGGATTTTGGCAGTATTATGCATAGAAATAAAATTCCGGTTCCCTAGCCTATGCACAGTATTTTGCTTAGAGAACCGGTTCCAGACGAATAAGTTCGCAGTCTAGGGCACCGATTCCGGTTCTCTAGCCTCTGCCTTTCCTTTCCTACATAAATGATCTGCCTGAAAGTGTTAAGGGGGGTCGTGCTTAGCATGACCGGTTAAGGGCAAAGTGAGGTTGTTCGCAGATGATACAATAGTCTATGTTGCGGTCAAATCCAACAGTGATGCCCAAGTTCTACAGACCTTTTAAGCCTTCAAACCCACAGACACTTGGGGTCTGGAACCCCCAACCCCTCCAGCCCAAACTACTACGCACCTGTATATATTTTTATCATCATCATTGTATATCCAGACACAGACTATAATCACACAAGCAATATTAAACTAATCATTAACTTAACAAGTGGCCAGATCAGGATAAATACAAACCAAAGAGCTATAAAAATAAATAGATCGGCAGCTTGAAAAGCATATAAAGCAAATCTCGCCAGTATCACATGGGAAGTGAATGAGATCATGTTTTACCGATGTATGAAACAGACAGCAGAAGAATAAAAATTTGTGTCAGGAAAAACTTTCTATCAGATCGTTTGTTTATAATGATAATGGTGTATTTTTAATGTTACTAATATTTTTCTACACTGGGAAGGAATGAATTTATGATTGGAAGTCTGAGAAATCAACTGTTGTCGTTTGAAAATTGGACTCCATTCGGTTTATTACGCTTCATTAAGATAACACAGTGATATATCTTTGTTACTATTGCTTACATCTTACTGTAAGTTCACTTAAACATTGTCCAGCATACAAACTAATTATGTGCAGGGGCTCCAGGGCCCATTATACATAAGGTCAAGGTCACCAAGGTGTTATACTTAGGTTATTTTTAAGGTTAAAGTTTTTTGGCAACCTTTGTTTTTCTGTCATATCTTGGTAACTATTGCTTATATTTTACTGTAACTTCACATAAACATTGTCCAGCGTACAAAGTATGTGACAATGTGCAGGGGCTGGGCCCATTATACCCGAGGTCATGGTCACCAAGGTGTTATTCTGAAGTTATTTTTAAGGTTAAAGATTTCGGCAACCTTTGTTTTTCTGTCTTATCTTTGTTACTATTGCTTATATCTTACTGTATCTTCACATAAACACTGTCCAGCATACAAACAAAGTATGTGTAGGGGCTGGGCCCATTATACCCAAGGTCGAGGTCACCAGGTTGTTATTCATAACTTTATCATGACATCACCGTACATCACGGGTTCTAACTGACCAATCAGAGCGCTGCATTTTCGAGTACCTGCCAGTTTCCACTTGGGTATAATGAAGTATATTTTCAGTGAGCATATAGTGACTTTAGAAATAAGTATACACTATTTTAGAAATCAAATTAAGATTTCTCACTTCACATGCTCTAGATGATGCTACAAACAACATAACCTTTAAGTTTCATTGAAATATTATATGGATTTAATACCTTTATATTAGTTTAAAGTTTGAGATTTTACACAGGGAGTCTGTGATAAGTCCAAGTAAAATGTAATCATTACCCAAGTGAAATTAGTATCATTCCGCAATGTTTTGGACATGTTAAAATTATGAATACTTGGAATTATTTTCATCTTAAATTTTTTCAAAAGCTTCGTTTATAGACATATCTTTGGTACGAGGGTTGTTCAAAAATAACATAGACTTTTTCTCTAGCTTTTATATACTTTAATGAAACAAATAATAAAAAATGATGTGATTCGCAATCTTTCAGCTCACTGCAGCGGCACTGCAAATTTGACGTGATTCTGATCATACAGTCAAGAGTTACGCCACTTCAAACACAGTCACTTTAATACACAAACCCGGCACACGGTGATCATATTTTAATGACGTTAACAACGTTGTGCCTTCATCGAGATTAGGTTTGCATTATTCAATAATTGTAAAAAAAACTATTAATTTTGATGAACAACGCCTAAGTCATAAAACTTATTTGGTTAGAATACTGAAAAGTATGAACACTTAGGCCAAGCATCTCAGACAGGGTGCTAAACGTGAGTACTTGGTCTTTGTCCAAGGCGTCATACATTGACGACGCGAAATCACAAATTTTTTGTTTTCTCCCTTTACCTCTGCCGTCGTTAAGCAAGTATGGGACATAGCGAATCATTTGTACCACTTGAAAATCAAGACACAGATGACCAACATTGTTGTGGCGTCTGCTTCATGAGTTTATAAATATTAGTTGCTTTTCGCCAAAATTTCTACATAACTAAACAACTGCCTGATTATCTATGCAGGTCGATGACGACATAACATGCATTATAAACAGTGATACTCACTTAGTTCGAATGTTGTTTACTTTTGCCTCCTACGTCCGAATGATGCCATACTCTCGGTGTATGTCGCCCTAACGTGTTCCTGCACTTTGACATATTTTCTGGCGAAAATGTGTTCTGTCAGTGCGAATATAGGCATTAAAATTCAAATCATGACAAAAAGCGACTGTGCCGGTAATGCGTAGCTATGGTAATTAAAATGTTCCACGCGCTTCAGCTTTCTGCAAAAATGTTACAAAAAATGTATGACCAAATAAGAGAACGACTGTGAATTACAATAATATATTTCACATTGTTCTTTACACAATATGCGTCTTCTGACACTAAAAGTCTATGTTATTTTTGAACCGCCCTCGTACTTTGGTTCAAGTTTTGCGTTGAACTATTAAGCTGTATTTCAATTACAACTACATATATTGTATTGAAACTTCACACAGTGTTTCCTAGTCATCAGACCTAGTGAAGTAATCAAGTTAGAGAAGTTTTCCTTGAATTAAATTCAAATTATTGCCTATGTTTCACTTAGAAAATTTGGTTGAAGAATTGCATGCAAGTTGTTATCATTTCAATTTTAAATAAAATTTAAATTGATAATGAAATAAAACAGTTGTGTAAGTTTTATCAAGTTTTGACCCTTGTTTGACAAGAAGCTGTCAAGTTGTCGAGCACGCTGGCTTATGAACAGCTCTTGTTTTATAATAAGTTCAGTTACTTGAGTTACTTGTTTCTCAGTATCATCTTCCCCTGTCATCTTTCGCCACCCCTTTCCACTCTTCCCCCCCCCCCCCCACACACACACCTACACACACACTTCCGTAATTGCTGACAGTTGTATATTTAATTGAACACTACCTATATCAATCATCAGTACGATTGTACTGTGTACTGCAAGGGAATATAATGTTTTATAATTTCAGTGAAGCAAGTCGTTATCTGGTGGATGTATTTTCGCAGGTAGATGAAGAAGATTGTCAAGAATGGCTAGATAAAATCATAGAAATTGTGCAAAAACAGCCGTGTAAGTGAATTGTATGAGAAATTCAATGCATCTTGCAATGTTTTTTCACTTCATAAACACACACCATTTAACTGTTGTTGTTTTTTAGGATTTTTTAAAAAAGCTTAGTTACAGTCAGCAAAGATTAATTCTTAAGTATTTGTATATTCCTTACTTTAAGAGTATGGATATTGGATCATGTTCAGATGGAGAAATGTGTAGGTGGAAATAAAATGTAGTCAGCATGGAAATAAGTGTAGGTAGAAATAAAATGTACCCGGTAGTCAGCATGGATTGATCTCTTGATGCACGCCACCAAATATGTGATGCATGCAATGTATTTTGGTGTTAGAAATTGCAGAAAGATCAAGAGTTACACATGGGCAGGACAGTATTGTGGTGTCAGAGTGGGAAAAGAGGCATTGCACCATTCATTGGTATAGGTGCATAGAAAAAAAAATTTACAGATGCAATTTTCATTTCACCTTTAACGTAGAGGACTACTTTTTTATTTCCAGTAACATCGTCATTGATAGACAAACAGATTTGTGAGAGTGCGGTACAAGAGTGCAATGCTGAACAAGATGATGAGAGGTATGATTGTGAATAAACAACTATCATGTCATGTACAAAATCTGTTTGTCCTTTTCATTTTATCTGACTAGGAAACAGTTTTCCTTTAAGAGTAGAACAAAAAGTCGCTTTTAACTTACCAACTACCAATTAAGAAAGTTCAGACTGTGAAGAAATCATATTCCGTACACACCAGCACATGTTCTCATCAAAGTTGATCTGAAACATAGCTGTTGGCAGATTTTCGTATCCAGTTTTACAAGTTGCTTAAAAATCCAGGCCAATCATGATTACATCAGATTTGTTATGTTGCTGTTGAAAGATTTAGCATAGGGAAATATTCAATTGATTCTTATTCTTCCATTAGTTGACATAGATGCAGCTTTTTAGCTCGACTATTCGAAGAATAGTCTAGCTATTCTACTCACCCTGGCGTTGGCGTCGGCGTCACACCTTCAGTTTTTGCATGCAAGTACATACAGCTATCATTTGAAGGTACAAATATATAGCTTTGAAACTTATTTTTTCTTTTTCTAGGTCAATTACCAACCTCACTTGGTCAAGTCCCATAACTCTGACATGTATTTTGAGCAAATTATGCTGTTATATATGTGATATTCACATCTATATTTTTTACATGTACATTTTGTATATTTTCTAGAATTTTGGGTGGTCTCAAACTTCAGAGAGTTAAGGAAGGCCAAAGTGACTGACATTTGTCATTAGAACCTTGTTACCAAATCTCTCCATTCAGTTTATAATTAGTTCTTCAAAGTCTCTTATTTTCCATGTTGATTGACATGTATCATTAACACCTTACTGTAAAATCTTTTGATTCAATATGTTTGTTTCTTTGGTATGTCATTGAATGCTGCCTTTGTAATTGCTTAAACAATTATATTTCTGTACCTCTGTATTTCTGTATCAGTTTGCTAGAATCTTTAGACCTTACAACATCTTAAATTTTATTCTGGATATATTATTTTAATAAACATCAAAAACCATAAGAGCCGTGCCACGAGAAAACCAACATAGTGGGTATGCGACCAGCATGGATCCAGACCAGCCTGCGCATCCACGCAGTTTGGTCAGGCTCCATGCTGTTCGCTTTTAAAGCCTATTGGAATTGGAGAAACTATTAGCGAACAGCATGGATCCTGACCAGACTGCACGGATGCGCAGGCTGGTCTAGATCCATGCTGGTCGCAAACCCACTATGTTGGTTTTCTCATGGCACGGCTCATATATATTGTCTCATGTCCAATTATTCAGGCTGGTCTGGATCCATGCTGGTCGCATACCCACTATGTTGGTTTTCCCGTGGCACGGCTCATAAACAGACTTTTCGCTATTCCCCAACAACATAACAACGTATCTATTACAATGCCCACTTTTGGACTTAGAAAATTCTGGTTAAAGTTTTACAGGCAAGTTACTATCTCCAAAACTAATGCAGATATTGAATTGAAACTTCACCTGTACCTTTGGGGTTATAAAACTAGTTGATAGCAGCAAGTCCCATAACTCTGACCTTCATTTTGGTCAAATTATGTCCCCTTTTGAACTTAAAACTCTTTTGATATTTAACCTTTTTGAGTAATATTTTCCTGCTCCTGGGACAATATTTCGAATAGTTGAGCTAGGCTGTCTTACGGACAGCTCTTGTTAGTTCTGTAGTCTTGATTAGAGTAGGAGAATGCTGATATAGTATTACCTCTGTTTATGACACTTTGGAAGAACAAATATTTCCATCCAAATGCAGGTGGTGTCTTCCTATTCATTCAAAATTCTAAATACAGTCGAATACCGTTACCTCGATATTTAACGGACTGTAAAAGTTGCATCAACGTATCCGAAGTTCGACGTAACGATATCGACTATCTGGGACTACTTTTTACTTGTGTCATACGTCTATATAGTGTCATTATATCCAATGCTTTTTTCAGAGGGTTTGAAAGGGGAAAGAAATAATATTAAACGTAAATACGATTTTAATTTTATTGACAAACAAATCATCTTTATTAAATACATACATACATACAACTTTTTAATTTTTCAAAATATACATTTAAACATTAATTTAGCATTTTTATTCCTTCCCGAAACAAGTCGGAATGTTTTATAAGACTAATTATTGGGAATTATATGCAAACTTCTGACATTTAAACTGGATTAAAGATCAAATAACAAACAAAACAAACACACAAACTAACTTGAATATAATTAATACAACGACGGACAACAATAGGTTGATTTTCACACCTTACAAATAACATAGATATTTTTTGACAAGCTGTGATATCGAAGAAACCAGGTGTAAAAACAGTACAGTTAAGTTGACGGACTGAAAAATCTCATCGAGCTAAACGAAATATCGAGCTAATCATAACAAGATAATGATAAATAATTACTTTAAGATAAATAGGGAAAAATCGGGACCGTCTCAAACACATCGTGCTAACCGGAGTATCGAGCTAACCGATATCGAGGTAACAATATTCAACTGTATAGATAAAACAGCTATTTTTAAACCAAAGTGGAAATACCCATAGTTTACATACTTCAGGTAAACATTCAAATAGTGTTATAGTACAAAAGTGTATCAGAACAGGGGTTCCATTTGATCCGGGACCCCGGGTCCGGACCCGGGAGATTTCAAAAGACGCTCAAAGGACCTGGCATGATACTTGCCTGTGCGTCCTTCGGGACCCGGAGGCATTTTCCTTTGATAATCCTTTCTCTTATCATTCATTTCCTTCAGTAAAACTATTTCCACGATAGACACGTGTATTCCAAAATAAACACTCGGGGTCACGCCCTCCTGCCTTTGATCTTCTGCTAAATCCCGCCCTTTCTCCTGTAGACATGCCTTGCTGATTTTTTTATCAGCAAGTTACGTCACGGCGAGTGCACATAGGTAAGAAGAATCAATGAAGTGTTGAAATTAATTGATAGAGTATTGATCCTGTGTACTGTCAAAAAAGGTGCCAATTATTAAATTGTAACGTTTCAGTGCCACACAAATCCCGTCGGTGAAAAGCTAGCTTATCACCAAAGGTGATTTAATGTGCATATATACTGTCATTTTACTCCGATGACAATTGACAGGTTTACAAATTTGCATATTAATGCAATTACTTCCCTTTATGCATTCAGTAATCGTTACATTACTTTCCCCTCCGAGAAATCTCGTCCCGAGATTTGGCCTAGGAAATACATGGGTAAGGCAACTCCAGTCCGGCAGTTGACTTCATCCCACCACTGTCACCATTTCTGATAAAGATTCTGTTGCTTTTTGTCTACGTTCCCGTAATTGAGCTCTATATAACTCTGTTTGATTGGGTGGCGAAAATCTCTCCTGTAGGGCGGATACCAGCTCCTCGTAATTTGGAGTTTTGTTTGTCAAGTTGCCAAAAACGCCTTGTGCTTGGCCTCTAAGCGAAACTGATAAATAAAGTCCTTTTTCTTTTTCTGTCCATTTATTTATCTCTGAACATGCCTCAAAATGTGCTTTATAATCTATCCAAGAGTTAGTTCCATCATATGTAGCTGGCTTCATCATCACAGTTCTTTTTGATGTTGAGCCATATTCACCATTTATATTTTCTGTCTGGCATTGATTTTCTGTAGTTACATTTCCAGTTGTAGTCGTATTTTGCCCAGACGACTGCTTAGGCTTCCGATCTCGAAATGTAATGAATTTGTCTCGGGGACTCATATTTGTATTGAAAATTGATGGTGATGCATATTTAATATTTCTACCTTCTGATGTTTTGAATACCTCTGTCTTAACATCTTTTAAAGCTGTATTTAATACAGGTGTTGGGGGGAGAAACCTACGTCGTCTCTCATCAAGTGATGTTGCCAATTTTCTCTTCATAATTTTAGGTGTTGAGGATAGAGGTGCTTGTTCTTCCTCATAGGCTTTCAAGTCTGGAGGTTGGTGTTGCAATGACATCTGCATAGAATCAATCTGTCTTTCTAACAATGATATTTCGTTCTGCAACTTAAGAGCTTCATTCTGTCGCTGCAATTCTCTAAATTGCTCATGCAACAATGATAGCTCATCGTCATAGGTGTAGCTCACACCTTCAGCCATTGTATATCTCAATATAGAGCTGTGAGTCGAAGATAATGGTGATTTTATCTATCTTATCCCACCGCTGCCACCAATTTTGTAACGTGTTCCGAGCGGTATATTATTTGAAATGTTGCTTTATACAGCTTTACATATAAATGTATATATGAATTTTTCTTATGGCTTCCTGCCTATTGATTCTGTACAAATGATTCGTAAATGATTAGGTGTTTCAAAAATAATCAGCTTAAATTATCTGTTATATCATATAAAACAAACACAAAACTATATCAACGGTAGCTTGACTTTTATAACTTAAGCTTTCAGCTTATTTTAACACTATGAACATATAAAAATATCTGATGCATCTACTTTTAACTGCAACCCGATACTTTCCTATAGTCCAATAACTATCCCAATAGCTATGACGCGAGGCGTCAGTTAGACTACTGAGATATGTTATTGCTAGGGATATATAACAAAGTTCCAGCTATTTGTATTTACAATGTCTTCAGCCTTATAATACTTATATCTATTTCAATTCAACTGCGACCTGGTTTTTTAACACTAATATGTTACCATATCTCTGAAAGCTAGCTTTCTAGAGATGATGGAGGTTTATTAATGCCCAGTCAACTTCAAAGTCCCAGTATCTTCCAATGGTCTGACTCTATCGAGATTCTGCAACGATCTGATCAAAGTATGGCGAATCTCTGTATTTATAGCGGCTGAGCGGATCATTCATGCATGACTTTCATTGGCTGATCAATTATTTCTGATTCTACTGAACGCTCCCTACTTCAAACATGAACCAAGCGCCCAGTGACCAAACGTACGTGAAACGTATTTCATAACCAAACTTTCATCAAATAATTGACATGGATCAAAATTACATCTCTAAGGTATTAGTTTAATCATATCTCAACTGATTTAGATAAATGGCATACTTACTTTAGGTTTAAGAAGACGATTATCAGCTATCAAAGATGACGTTAATTTGTTTATTACTGACGTATAAATGGCGTTTGTAAAACAAAGGGGAGTAACTCATACTATTCTGATTCTACCGTTACAAAATTATCGTAAGCAGCTGATTACCGAGCATGTGAAAAGTGCCCTGCAAGATTTTTTCATGCCAACTTTAAATTAGACCATTGTTTAGTGATCATACCGTAATTTCAACAAGAAACTTCACAAATTTTGATGAATTTTGAAAGCAAAAATAAGTTTCGAATGTCCGTTCACGAGTCTAATTACACCAGATGTCATATGCATATTTCCAAACTTCCTTAAAAAAACTGACTTTCAATGCAGTTTTTAATGATAAGTAGCATCATTATTTGAGGAACTATCTCTGATTTAGCTTAGTTGGCCGGGTAAACTGAGCAAAAAATACTTTCCGATGACATTCCGAAAGTGTACCAGTGTCCGGATAGTACATTTTGGATACATTTTTAGCTCATCTGATTTTTTGAAAAAAAATGATGAGTTATTGTCATCACTTGAGCGGTTGTCGGCGTCTGCGTCTGCGTCGGCATTGCCTGGTTAAGTTTTATGTTTAGGTCAGCTTTTCTCCTAAACTATCAAAGCTGTTGCTTTGAAACTTGGAATACTTGTTCACCATCATAAGCTGACCCTGTATAGCAAGAAACATAACTCCATCTTGCTTTTTGCAAGATTTATGGCCCCTTTTGTACTTAGAAAATATCAGATTTCTTGGTTAAGTTTTATGTTTAGGTCAACTTTTCTCCTAAAGTATCAAAGCTTTTGCTTTGAAACTTGGAATACTTGTTCACCATCATAAGCAGACCCTGTACATCAAGAAACATAACTCCATCTTGCTTTTTACAAGAATTACTGCCCCTTTTGGACTTAGAAAATCAGTTTTCTTGGTTAAGTTTTATGTTTAGGTCAGCTTTTATCCTAAACTATCAAAGCTATTGCTTTAAAACTTGCAACACTTGTTCACCGTCATAAGCTGACCCTGTACAGCAAGAAACATAACTCCATCCTGCTTTTTGCAAGATTTATGGCCCCTTTTGGACTTAGAAAATATCAGATTTCTTGGTTAAGTTTTATGTTTAGGTCAACTTTTTCTCTTAAACTATCAAAGCTATTGCTTTAAAACTTGCAACTCTTGTTCACCATCAAAACTGACCCTGTACAGCAAGCAACATAACTCCATCCTGCTTTTTGCAATAATTATTGCCCCTTTTGGACTTAGAAAAATCATTTTCTTGGTTGAATATTATGTTTAAGTCAACTTTTCTCATAAACGATCAAAGCTATTGCTTTAAAACTTGCAACAGTTTTTCACCATCATATGTGGACACTGTACATCAAGAAACATAACTCTATCCTGCTTTTTGCAAGAGTGATGGCCCTTTTTAGACTTAGAAAATCATGGGTAGGACAATATTTCTATTATACAAAAAAAATCAGATGAGCGTCAGCACCCGCAAGGTGGTGCTCTTGTTATAGAGTGTTATAGCACTGTTCTGTTATTAAAAATTAAATGAAATATAGAAGAAAAACCTAATCAAAATAACATGAATTTTGATAAATATTACTTTACAATATGAGACTATATGACCTGAAACTGACATTTTTATTATGCTGTAACATGATCTTGGGTTTATTGTTTTCTTAGGTAAAGATCTACGTATTACTAAAAAAAAAATATAGTCAATTATATGGACGTGTTGGGACAGGACTCCTGTGTTTTGGAAAAGGACCCTTCAAAATTTGGGCCCAAGGGTCCTGTGAGTAAATGTAAAGGGTACTATTAACCCTTGCTGGACACAATTGATTCTGCATTTGCGACCAGTGTAGATCATGATCAGCCTGCTCCATGCAGTCTGATCATGATCTGCACTGTTCGCCATTCAGTCAGTATCTTTTTGTTCAGCATCCCTGTTAACTGTCAATGGTACTTGTCAAATTGAAAGATGGACAAGTTCATTGTAGAAATTTAGCAGGGTAAAGGTTAATCTTCTGTATCATACTGGTAAAAGATCTTTAGAATTTTCAATTAGATTTAGTTGTTTTTTGGTAATCGAGCATGATTTTCAAGCAGAAACTAATTTGCATATGATCTAGACATACATGTCAAATTAGAAATGCCTAGGTATTTTTACGTTATTTTGAAACTAATCAACCAATTTCCCTAAAGTTTTCGACTGTGGTATAATAATATGTAGATTCACTAGTTTACAGTATTTCATATTTTTCAGTAAGAAATATCGGTGCAACTATGACGTGTCACTTTAATCTTCCCTGCAGTGTTGAACTGTTAGCTTGAGATAGGTTGCCTTGTACATTGCAGTGATTTTTTTTTTTCCCTTTTGGGAAAAGGTCCGGTACCGGGAAAATTGGGAAAAATAGAGGGGTTTTTACTCAGATTGGGAATTTTTATAGTTAATTAATAACATCATTTAGAATGCTTCTTCCTTTAATTACATGTAAATAGCATCAAATGAACTGTTTAAATGGTTAAATCGTGGTGAATGTCAATGTAAGTTATTATGCAACTAAGTTTTCCTTCAGCAATCATCAAAATGCAAACTTGATTTGGTCATTTGGGGAATTTTTGGATGATAATTGAGAAAAAAGATTGCATTTTTCAATTGGGAAAAGGTCCTTTTAGGGGTACTTTATAAAGAAGGAAAAAAATCGCTGCATTGTAGCTACATCATAATGTCTCAACATTATTTGATATTTTATCTTTTTTACAGTGACAAAATATTTTCTGTGATTGATGCATTTTCTGTGCCAAGGTTTACCTATCAGAAAGACAGGAAAAAGTTTATACCGTAAGTACTTACTAATTGTAAAGGAAGTTACTTTACCTTGAATCTGTGGTTCTTACATATGAGGCATGTCTTGAGATTTTGCAAAATTATTTGAAATGAGGAACATTTATGATGAATTAAAACAAGGTTACTGCGAGTTTTGAGTAGTATTTATTATGCCCCCCTTCGAAGAAGGAGGGGTATATTGTTTTGCAGATGTCGGTCGGTAGGTCAGTCTGTCGGTCGGTCGGTCGGAATGTAGACCAATCCGTTTCCGGATGATAACTCAAGAACGCTTGGGCCTAGGATCATGAAAATTGATAGGGAGGTTAGTCATCACCAGCAGATGACCCCTATTGATTTTGAGATCTGTATGTCAAAGGTCAAGGTCACAGTGACCCTGAATAGTAAAACGGTTTCCGGATGATAACTCAAGAACACTTGGGCCTAGGATCATGAAAGTTGATAGGGAGATTGGTAATGACCAGCAGATGACCCCTATTGATTTTGAGGTCAGTATGTTAAAGGTCAAGGTCACAGTGACCCTGAACAGTAAAACGGTTTCCGGATGATAACTCAAGAACGCTTAGGCCTAGGGTCACGAAAGTTGATAGGGAGGTTGGTCAGGACCAGCAGATGACCCCTATTGATTTTGAGGTCAGTATGTCAAAGGTCAAGGTCACAGTGACCAGGAACAGTAAAATGATTTCCAGGCAATAACTCAAGAACGCTTGGGCCTAGTGTCAGGAAAATTGATAGTTAGGTTGGCCATGACCGGCAAATGACCCCTATTGATTTTAAAGTCATTAGGTCAAAGGCCAAGGTCACATTGGCCAGGAACAGTTAAACGGTTTCTGATCTTCTTGTCCAAAACCATAGGGCCTAGGGCTATGATATTTGGTATGTAGCAAAATCTAGTGGTCCTCTACCAAGATTGTTCAGATTATTTCCCTGGGGTCAAATATGGCCCCACCCCGGAGGTCACATGGTTTATATAGACTTATATAGGAAAAAACTTTGAAAAACATTTTGTCCATAACCACAGGGCCTAGGGCTTTGATATTTTGTATATGACATCATCTAGTGGTCCTCTACTAAGATTGTTTAAATTATTCCCCTAGGGTCAAATATGGCTCCGCCCTGGGGGTCACATGGTTTACATAGACTTATATAGGGAAAAACTTTGAAAATCTTCTTGTCCAAACCACAAAGACTATGGCTTTAATATTTTGTAATGTAGAATCTTTAGTGGTTCTCTACCAAGTTTGTTCAAATTATCCCTCTAGGGTCAAATATGGCCCCGCCCCAGGGGTCATATGGTTTATATAGACTTATATAGGGAAAAACTTAGAATCTTCATGTCCATAACTTACATCATTCAAATTTGGACAACATGTATAAGTTTTGAGTGGCAAAATGAACCTTGACATGAGTTGACCTTGATCTTGACCTAATGACCTACTTTCACATTTCTGTAGCTACAGCCTTCAAATTTGGACCAATGCGTAGGTTTGTGTACCGAAAAAAACTTTGACCTTGTTATTGACCTAGTGACCTACTTTCACATTTTTGAAGGTACAGGCTTCAAATTTGGACCACATGCATAGTTTTTTGTTCCAAAATAAAATTTGACCTTGATTTTGACCCATTCAAAAATGACTCAGTGGATGGCACCAAGATCACTCTGTAATCTCTTATTAGGTTAAAGGTCAAGGTCAGATTAAACCAGAATGGTAGAGACTTTCGTTTACAGTGAGCATATAATTTCTGTTCCTTGTGCAATTACTGAATGCATCAAGGGGGGCATTTCGTGTTCGACGAGCTCTTGTTTATGTGAAGTTTGTTGTCTGTAAAATTTCTATCAAACCTATCTACATAATGCTTGGTTATCAGCTTAGCAATTTTTAGCTAGACTATTCAAAGGAGAGTGAGAGTTATTTACTCACCATGGTGTCGGCATCATACCTTGTTAAAAGTTGTATGCAAGATCATATCTCAGTTATGACTGCATGTTTAAGATTGAAATTTCGTGGAAGGCTTCTTAGTCATTTGACTTACTGAAATGACATTGTTATAACTGTTGTTTAAATTTAATACCTATTCTGGCCATTCTTCAACTTAATAAATTCTGTTAAAGTTATGAAACTATATCACTATGCAGAATTCAGAATATTTCTATATTGCAGAAACTCTACCCTGGGGTTGCCAGCCCCGTGTCTACACGGTAATGCTAATGATAAAGCTAATTTGTTTAGGGAGAGGTACACAATACTTCAACAGGTAAGTAACTTCACACCTTTTACAGTTTCTATAACAAATCTTACAACTCCATTTACCATTTAAAATTGTCCAAAATGTTATTTATTGAAACAATGAAAAGGTTACTTCGGCTCCTTAAAATAATATTGATGCTTTTACTGTTAAAGTATGTAGGAGATTTCCAGGTTTTTTGTATGAAATTTTGAAATAACTTTTTCAGTTTAAGTAAGTTTGACCAAAAAAGGGCATATATTACTATCTATGTTTATTTTATGGTTTTATGTGAAGTACTGGAATATATCAATGGAAATACCTCTTGCATGGGAAATAATAATTAATATGAATTGGAAATTCTTGGCAAGATATACTTCAAGACATACACATTTTTAAGTTACTGTGAAATCATTATTATTCGTGGGGGATTAATTTTCGTGGTTCAGCTTAACCACGAAATTAAGTCCCAACAAACATATTATGTCCACGATAATGTAAATTGTACTCAGTGTCGCCAAAAAGACACCATGGCCGTCCGATCTGGTTCGTAGTTGTGTTCATGCGGCAGTACTGACCTGCAGCTTTCGTTGAGTTTATAGAGGCTCCATCAACAATAAACATAGGTATGCGTCAGAACAAAACCGACTATTTCATTCAGATATTTACCCGTAGGTTGTTAACGACAAGCTCATCAAAGTAAAAGTAGATACTAAAAATAGAAGTTTGACGTAGCGTCACGTGCCAACCACACTATGCTGCGGCTGTTTTTTGTTTTGTTTTGTTTTTTCGGCCCCGCTCCGCTGTTTTTATTTACTGACATGTAGTAAACTACTACTACTTTGGGACTATTAAAATTATAAATGGTTTTGACACTTTTTAATTGGCGCCAACTTTTCTTATTGAATATTTCACAGTTTTATTAAGTTTTGCAAATTAGGGGTCGTATATTTATAGATAAAGCGGTCATTAATTGGCACATGATCACTCGCTAATCTCAGGTGGTGTAGATTGCAGATTCAGTAACCATGGTAACGCTGTTTGATATCGAGTAGATTTCACATGTTAGAACAAAATGATATAGATCTACTAGATCTATTCCTGTGAAAATTATAAATTTTTGTTTTTTTTAGTTTAAAAATCAACAAATTTACGCCCTCATGAAACAGCCATTTTGGCCAAAACCATGAAATTTTGTGCCGACGAAATTAAATGATTTCACAGTATATAAGATAAGATAATCTTTTATTATAGTGACATGTGTATGGCATCAATACAAACATATAAAATATTACAAATTATATATGTACCTATATTGACATAAAAATATATGCTTCTTCATTATTAAATGTAAAAGAAATCTGGAAACTTCATAGAACTATTTGATTATTTTTTAACATCAGTGTCCGACAAAGCCATTGCCCGGAGCTCGCGGGCTACCAGAAATTTTCGTCCGGCTACCAAAAAAATCCCGACATAAGCCCGCCGGGCAACCATAACTTTAAAGCTTTAGTAGCCCGGTAATTGTATATTTTATAAAATCAACATCTGGTCGTTTCTTCGATTATAGCTTGCAATCAACAAAACTAATCATGTGTAATGATTATCCAGTCGTAACCTGTTCAAACTGGTTTAATCCCGCCCATCATCTAGCTGCAGAAACAGTCTCCGCCTACACGTATCAAATGTGTAAAGCCAGGACTTTTCCCACCTGTCTCACAGGGCCAAATTTCGGCCCAATAAAAATTCCCTATCCATTTTCTCCAATTTGAAGCAAACAATTCCCAATCCAAAGAAGAAAATCCCAACTTATATCCAGTTTTGATTGTTTTGTTCACTAATGAAATCCAAAAAAATACTGGAAAAACCAGCTCGTTTCTATTTTTAGCGACATGACCGTCTGCACCTCGGTAAAAATTAAATACATGATTCTGCCAGAAAATTGTATGTTTTGTACGTAAAAACATCTCAAAATACATAAATACATTACCATTTATTGAATAAAGCAACGAAAACGTGTTGACAGGTAGTTTTTACACCATTAAAATCAAATGTCACATATTTTCGCGACCCTATTTTTTCCCCTCGAATGCACACACACTCTACTGTTTGGAAAATGCAGTTGTTATTGGCGTGGAAACTTACTGAGTGTAAACAAAAGTTTGAACATGACAAAGTAGTAGTTATTTTTTGCAAGGTCTGTCTAGAACCAGCAACTTGGAAAAAAATTCTCTAAATTTCACTTGGGGATACTTAAGATTTTTTAATGCATCTGAATGCTTACCATAAAACTTGAAAATAAAGTTTTAAACTTATCTGATTAATTTTGACAATTCACCATGTGAAAAAAATCCAAATTTGACCAGGGGCCCTTTTCCAAAAAACCTAGACTAATATGACAGGAATGTGTCTGTGGAACTGGAAACAAACGCACAGGTTTATTTTGATGTTTTTAGCTCACCTGAGCAATGCTCAGGTGAGTTTTTCTGATCGCTCGATGTCCGGCGTCCGGCGTCTGTCAACATTTAGCTTGTGTATGCGATAGAGGCTGTATTTTTCAATTAATCTTCATGAATATTGGTCAGAATGATAACCTTGATGAAATCTAGGCCGAGTTCGAAAATGGGTCATCTCAGGTCAAAAACTAGGTCACTAGGTCAAATCAAAGAAAAACCTTGTGTATGCGATAGAGGCTGTATTTTTCAATTATTCTTCATGAATATTGGTCAGAATGATTACCTTGATGAAATCTAGGCCGAGTTCGAAAATGGGTCATCTCGGGTCAAAAACTAGGTCACTAGGTCAAATCAAAGAAAAACCTTGTGTATGCAATAGAGGCTGTATTTTTCAATTGATCTTCATGAATTTTGGTCAGAATGATAACCTTGATGAAATCTAGGCCTAGTTCGAAAATGGGTCATCTGGGGTCAAAAAACTAGGTCACTAGGTCAATTCAAGGAAAAGCCTTGTGTATGCGATAGAGGCTGTATTTTTCAATTGATCTTCATGAATTTTGGTCAGAATGATAACCTTGATGAAATTTAGACCAAGTTCGAAAATGGGTCATCTGGGGTCAAAAACTAGGTCACTAGGTCAAATCAAAGAAAAACCTTGTGTATGCAATAGAGGCTGTATTTTTCAACTGATTTTCATGAAATTTGGTCAGAGTGATTGCCTTGATGAAATCTAGGTCGAGTTTGAATATGGGTTATCTGAGGTCAAAAACTAGGTCACTAGGTCAAATTAAAGAAAAATCTTGTGTATGTGATAGAGACTGTTTTTTTCAATTGATTTTTATGAAATTTGGTCAGGATGATTGCCTTAATGAAATCTAGGTCGAATTTGAATATGGGTCATCTGAGGTCAAAAACTAGGTCACTCGGTCAAATCAAAGAAAAAACTTGTGTATGTGATAGAAGCTGTATTTTTCAATTGATCTTCATGAATTTTGGTCAGAATGATTGCCTTGATAAAATCTAGGTCGAGTTTGAACATGGGTCATCTAGGGTCAAAAACTAGGTCATATCTAAGAAAATGCTTGTTTTATCACAAGAGACCAATTTTTTGGTCCAATCTTAATGAAAATTGGTCAGAATATTTGTTTCCATGAAATCACTAGGTCAAACATGTTTTACACTGTTATGGTGTGTTTCTTAGGTGAGCGACCTAGGGCCATCTTGGCCCTCTTGTTAAATTTTCAACCAAACATTGTTTTAGACCCCTTTGATTCTCACATCTCAGTAAGTCAGGTTGGGATAGAGCAAGTTTATACTTTCGGGGTTTAAATTTTTCGGCAGCTACAAAAAAACTCTGGTAGCCCAATGGGCTACCAGTAAGATTATAAATTTGTCGGACACTGAACATAAATATTGTGATATCTTGACATTGTGACGTCATGATGCCATGCCTATGTCCTTGCATGGGTAAAATGGATATGATATGGTTAAAAACATTGAAAATCATAAAATGAAATATATTTATTTTTTACATGTAAGATCGAACACCATAATCTACATTTTCAATCCTTGCTAAGCCACTTATAAAAAATATTGCATCTGATGTTCACTCCTTGAAATATATTTTGATCTTGCACTTAAACATACTAATATATATGACAGTTGGTCTGACTTTTGGAAGTACGTAGTGTCTCAACTGTGTTTTAAAATGATTCAGGGGATTCTAATGAAACTTCACACAAAAGTTATTAATAATAAGCATATTGAGGTGTATTGCACTGAAGAGTCAGGTCTGTACTTTCAAGTTCAAGGTCACAGGCAAGGAATCTAAACTCTAACCAAAAGAATTGTACCCCATTTTTGAAGAATTCATCACTTACTGCCTACAAGTAGATTAGGTTCATTTGTATTTCAGAGAACACTGAGACATGATCTGTTCACACCGCCAGCTTTAGGAAGTGCACCAGATGAAAGTAAAAAATTTCAGGTAATCAGTATTGTATAATCAATACAGAATTGTAACTGTCTGTTAGATTTATGTTTCTCTGACTTACAGGTCAGGTTTAATAGGACCTTTCTCAAATTTGAAACTCCAGCACTTCATTTTCCCAGATGGGAGTAAACAAAAAATAGAAATAGTTTCAAGCTTTTTGCAGTTGGCATAAATTAATGATTGATCGGAAATGTATGCAAGGAATTGATTATTGCTTATTACACATTTTTGATTATATTATGTGGTCGTAGAAGCAAAACTCCTATTTTAGAGAGATTTTCTGCATATGTGAAGGTTAAAGGTTGGGATTTTGAACTGTTCATAAATTTCTTAATTTTCTTCTGGAGCAGGAATATGTTGTATATTTTAGTTTGAAATAGTTATATACCGATAACAATTTCTAAATTTTACACTCCTTACACTGTCGGTATTTTGATAATGTCAGAAATATCTAAGAGTATCAGGTAAAACAAACACTTTTGGAGTAGTTACTGCCACAAGTCCCAAATTGTTTAACAATTTACAGTTTAGAGACAGATTTTTTTTTCTCATAGATATTTCTGACCTTCTCCGGAACAGAATTTTTTAAATTCCAATTGAAAAATTTCGCATAGTGTGATGTTCACCACTGTTTTGCTATATCTTGTATTATGAAAATTATATGTCATCATGGGTTTTTGTAGCCTATATGAAAGTAATAAAGTTATCTTATCTTATCTTATCTTTTATATTGTTTTAGTTGAAGCCTATAGAATACCTGCTTGGAACCACAGCCAAGGTCGGAGAGGTCATAGTGTTAGGAATGCTTACACAGCTCAAGGAGGTAGTATTTTGTATTTACATAAAAATGCATGATCTTTGTGTGAATTTACAAATTATTCAAGAAGCACTAACAGAAGGGTATTTATACTGAATGATTTTATATGGAAAAGTAATCACATGCTTGTAACATTATTATCTGTTAGATTGATGCCTAAAATAAGATTGATGCTGTAAATGAAAATCTATATTTGTTTCTTTTTGTATTTTGTAATTATACACTTTAAACTTTCAACAGGTATCACTTAAAAGACAAAGGAAAAAATGTATGTAGATTTTAATTGTTTATCTTTAAAGTATGTAACTTTCTGTTTTAGGGCAAGTGGTATTTAGAAGATCCCACAGGTGTTGTACAGATAGATCTTTCTAAAGCTGTATCCTTGGCAACTATATGATTTGTTATAGATTGATGAATCTATAAAACATATTTTTTTTATATTATATAACACTATATAATGAATCTTTATGGCCCCTACTGATTTTTGGGGGTCAGAAGGTAAAAGGTAAAGATTAAAGTTACCTCGGGACTGAAAACTGTTTCCTTTCAGTAAGGAAAAACATTGGCCTGCTATTGACAGTTTTCATAGGATGATTGCTTGTGGTCAGTAGATGACCCCTATTATTTCGGGGATCATTAGGTCATGGTCACTTGTGACTTCGAGAGTCGAGACTGAAAACAGTTCCAACTCGGTAACTAAAAATGCTTTGGCCTACAGTCAATAAGCTTCATAAGATGGTTGCCTGTGGTTAAGTGATGACCTTTTATTGCCATGGCGATCAGTGTGTTAAGGTCAAGGTCAGAGTGATCTCGAGACGGAAAATGGGATAGGTCATCGTGGGAAGCACTTGTGTTTGAGCTTTTGTGTAACATTCTTCAAAGGATTATTTGTTTACCTATGTAAATCTACAATAATTTGTTACTATAAAGAATTAAAAAATGTGAGATAACTCCTTAACCTGTAATTAGAATTTTCACACAGGGCTGTTTACAGAGAACTGCTTTGTATTAGCTGAAGGTTGGTATGAAGATGAAATGTTTCATGTAAATGCATTTGGATTTCCTCCACCAGAACCAGCCAAAACTACCAGGTATAACTGCTTAAATACCCTGTAAACATCTGAATACTGTGTTAACTGATGTTCAAGCTTGCTGGTAGAGATAATGCAAAATTGGTGCCTTTAGTTTTCTTTCAGTTAAAAGAAAATGTTCTGTTTTAGTTGGGTTTTAAGTCACATCAGCAATATCAGCAATATTTATTTCATGACTTGGGTACTTCTAAGCTTTAATGGTAGAGGAAGACACAAGTAGCAAGCTAGATATTATTTCTTGCATGCAGGCATGTGCATAGAACCAGTGACATTTAGCAAGCCAGTTGGATAGCTTCAAAAGTAAGAACTCAAGCAGGCTTGAACCTACAGAACCAAAGGGTGGCAAGTGATTCTCAAGTCAGTGACCTTGATCAAAGAGGCCCCTAGTGGTAAAAGAAAAAGTTCCCAGCTTACCATACAAACAAGAGGATGTTGATATGGTGATGTTGAATAAACAAATTTGAAAGTGGAGAACATCTGTGTTTTTTGTGATCACATTGTTCATTCTTTTGTTTGCATTTTACAGATTTTTACCACAAATTTGTTTGCAGAAGGTTACATATTATACCTAGGGGTGACATTTCAATGTATATGAAAATTAAGGAGCTATGGGTTCTTAATCAGCCAGCTAAGCTTAAAAGTTGCCATAGTATTTAACTTAGTACTAATTGAGCAGATTTTCTTTGTTATAGATCTTTCTTTGGCAACTTGAACTTTTTTGGGGGACCATCAACAACAAGTGTGAAAGCATCAAGCAAGCTACAACAAATAGAACAGGAAAATTCTGATGCCATGTTTATAATCCTCTCTGATGTCTGGCTGGACCAGATTAAAGTAAGTTCTCTCTTAACACTGTCTTGATGAGAAAGGTGTCATGATAGCTCTTAGGCTATCATATATATTGTGAAATCAAGATTCTATGGTTTGGTAAAAACAACTGTTACTTGGGAGTTGACTGACGATGAAAAAAGGGTCACATCTTGAACCATTTATTTTTGATTCACCAATGCCATAATCAGTAAATCACTTGCTAGTCATATTCCATCTATAAAAACTTAGCAAATTATATTCTAGCCTTAATAAAGAAAGTTAAAAAAAAATATTTTTGGATAGTTATACTTTATTCCACAGGTCATGGAGAAGCTGAAAAATATTACTCTGGTGTTACTATACTTTGTTTGATAGGTCATAGAGAAGTTGCAGGTGTTATTCTCATGTCACTATTTTCTTCCATAGGTAATAAAGAAGTTAAGGGTATTAGTTTCATGTCACTATATTTTCTTCCAATGGTCATAGTGTAGGCCTATGCAATAAAAGGAAGTAGTTCACTGCGCATGTCCATGACCATGATATATTTTCGTTTTTTCAACCAAAGTTAGCACTGTCATTATTCCTAATATATCAAAAATAGGCGCACACGGCTTGTCTATAAGCGCATATAAAAAATAAGCGCATATTTTTGGCTTATGTATAAGCGCATATCAAAAATAGGAGCATAAAAGTGTCACTAAAATTATTATAAGCGTATACGCTTATTTACCAGATTTTACAGTATTTTCTTCCACAGGTCATGGAGAAGTTGCGGGCATTATTCTCATGTAACTATATTTTCTTCCACTGGTCATGGAGAAGTTGTGGGGATTATTCTCATGTCACTATATTTTCTTCCACAGGTCATAGAGAAGTTGCGGGTATTATTCTCTTGTCACTATATTTTCTTCCACAGGTCATAGAGAAGTTGCGGGTATTATTCTCTTGTCACTATATTTTCTTCCACAGGTCATAGAGAAGTTGAGGGTATTATTCTCATCTCACTATATTTTCTTCCACAGGTCATAGAGAAGTTGTGGGTATTATTCTCATGTCACTATATTTTCTTCCACAGGTCATAGAGAAGTTGCGGGTATTATTCTCATGTCACTATATTTTCTTCCACAGGTCATAGAGAAGTTGCGGGTATTATTCTCATGTCACTATATTTTCTTCCACATGTCATAGAGAAGTTGCGGGTATTATTCTCATGTCACTATATTTTCTTCCACAGGTCATAGAGAAGTTGCGGGTATTATTCTCATGTCACAATATTTTCTTCCACAGGTCATAGAGAGGTTGCGGGTATTATTCTCAGTTCACTATATTTTCTTCCACAGGTCATAGAGAAGTTGCGGGTATTATTTTCATGTCACTATATTTTCCTCCACAGGTCATAGAGAAGTTGGGGGTATTATTCTCGGTTCACTATATTTTCTTCCACAGGTCATAGAGAAGTTGTGGGTATTATTCTCAGTTCACTATATTTTCTTCCACAGGTCATAGAGAAGTTAAGGGTATTATTCATAGGTCATTATATTTTCTTCCACAGGTCATAGAGAAGTTTTGGGTATTATTCCCAGGTCACAATATATTTTCTTTCACAGGTTATAGAGAAGTTGAGGGCATTATTCATAGGTCATAATATTTTCTTCCACAGGTCATAGAGAAGTTGAGGGCATTATTCATTTTCTTCTCAAATGATAGAGAAATTGAAACCTTTACAGTGTTCGAAATTCGCGGTAGTCAGATAGCCTGTGACTACCAAATTTCAGCTCGGGCTACCGATTTTCCGCAGATACAAGCCCGACCAGGCTACCGAATTTTCCTAATTCGATTTAAAAAAACATTGCTAATTAAACGAGTATATCATCGTGATTTCATATGATCTCCATTAATAAACACTTATTGTTCAAGAATGCATCACACATCGTCCAGACTGAGGAATAACTGGGGTTTTTGTGCCTGCCCCCCCCCCCCCCCCCCCCCCCCCCCCCATGAGTGGTGGGGGCATATAGATTTGCTCTTGTCCGTCCGTCCATACTTCCAAGAATGTTGTGTCGCGCCTAGCTCCAAAAGTATTTGAGGTAGAGTCACAAAACTTTACAGGAATGTTAGTCAGCATGTGTAGTTGTGCACCTGGGGTTTCGCGTCAGGATTCATTCAGTCATGTATGAGTTATGGCCCCTGACTTTGTAAAAATTGGTCATTTTAATGTTGTGTCACGCCTAGCTCCAGAAGTATTTGACATAGAGTCACAAAACTTTACAGGAATGTTGGTCAGCATGAGTAGTTGTGCACCAGGGGTTTTGCGTCTGGATTCATTCAGTATTGTAGGAGTTATGGCCCCAGACTTAGTAAAAAAATGGTCATTTTAATGTTGTGTCGTGCATAGCTCCAAAAGTATTTGACTTAGTGTCACTGAAGTTTACAGAATGTTGGTCAGCATGTGCAGTTGTGCACCTGGGGTTTTGCGTCCAGATTCATTCAGTATTGTAGGAGTTACGGCCCCTGGCCTAGGAAAAAATTGTCATTTTAATTTCTTGTCGTGCGTAGCTCCAAAAATATTTTACCTACACTCATTATTTCTCTACACAAGACCAGACTCCTTGTCCAGACTAACACAAAAAAAAAAGTTTGTTAAACATGTAAGTTGAAATGTACTTGACCTAGAATCATAAAACATTAGGGGATTGTTTTATAGCCAATGAAGTGTTCTCTTTAGGATTTTACTCAGCTAGGCCAGAGTTATGGCCAACTAATAACACTAATAAGGTTCTTAAAAGTTTGTGTTGCAAACATCTTAAAAATTGTTTAACCTGAGTCATTAAACCATGTTACATTGGCAGGAGTGGGGGGCACCTGTGTCCTACTGACACACATCTAGGTTTGCACTCGCATGTGTTGACAATCAAACCCAAAGTGTCAAAAACGTAACCGCAGCGCTAATTGGCAGAATACAATCACCTCTATTGTAACGGATAATTTGATTAGCTTTCACACTTCTCGTGAAAATCTCACAAGTACCTGAAGTAGGCGGAGCTTAAATAATGCTACCAGTGAGTGTACACATACATGTGTGTGTGTATTCAGCACTCATTTTGACATCTTGCAAATTGTCAACAGTCCAAATAGCAGTAATTGGCGAGTGCGGATCCTAAAAAATCGGGCGTTTGAGGTTGGATTTCCTTTGGCAATGAGTGTCATGTCGATGATTTTGGACTCTGGCGATGCTGATCTGGTTTGGAGTATTCAAAGTTAAAATTGTTCGAAAACATGGCAAACATATATGTATATTCTATTCCTTCAAACATGCATAGATGTCTGTGAAACAGAATGTTATATGGTCCAAAAATTAAGTATAGTATGGTGTTAAAGTTTGAGCTAGTGAAATTTGTGTCGGGCTTGAAAAATTTCATATCTGGTAGCCCGAACGAACAAGTGGATTCAAATCTGAATTTCGTACACTGCCTTTATTCTCAGGTTACTATGTTATGGTATCTTCCACAGGTCATATAGAATATGATCAGTAACAGAGCATTTGAAATATCTTCCTATGTAACTTTTAAAGAAGTTGAAAGTTTTATTGTCAGATCACTATATTTTCTTTCACAGGTCATAGAGAAGTTGAGGGTATTATTCTCAGGTTACTCAGGGTTTCCACCAACATGTTTTATTTTCTGTGGTAATTTTCTTTCATCACCATTGGGAACTAGTCATGCAAAGGTTTTAAAAGGTAAGTTAACACTTAGCATTTCTGTATTGTTTATAGGTGTGTTGGAATATTTAGAATTTGTATAACTGTACCTGATTATATAGACAATCTAGGCAATTAAAAATCTCGTAAGGTGTGCTTCCGGTTTTGAATTGTTGCCAGTCATAATTACAATATTTCTTAGCAGTAATGGTAGCCATTTTAGTGATTAAAAAAAACATTACTGGTCTTTTATGATGTTTTTAGAACAGTTTTATGGTTTGTTGACTTGCAATCTTTGAATTTAATTATTATAAGCATGTTCAAGTTTTATTATGGCTTAGAAAAATGGCAGTCAAGAACAGTTACCGGTATGTGTGTTACAAATTAAGTATCTTTATATCTCTTTGTTACACAGTGTCACTGTTTATTGGTACATCTGATAGCAACATTTTTTTCCACTCAGTAACTTAATTTCCTTTGACCTTTGATGCTCAGATTTGATAGGCACATTGATCATGGGCAGTGGATGACCCACGTTGATTTTAAGGTCATTGACTCACTGGTAGTACAAAAGTTGTTTCTGCTCAATATCTTGAGTTCACCTTGCTCTAAGAACTTCAGACAGCATGCACTGAGCTCATGGGCAGTGAATGACCCCCAATTGATTCTTACGGTCAAGGCCACAGTGACCATTAGTGCAGAAAGCACTTTCTACACATTCCTATATTGACTGAGGTTTCTAAGCCAAAGGATATGGTCACTGTCAAGCTGGTCAGAGAGACCATCATTCACTCTGTATCAGCTGAATCCCTCCAAGGTTTTATTCAACAACACAATCAGCTTCTGAACTCTAAGTGTGTATACTGCTCCATGTTCCAGTGCTCTTGTATTTATGCGTACAAACAAAAATTTAAGGTTTTGAAATGTTGTTTATTTCACAGAGTGTTTTGAGCAATTAGCAGAGTTGATGTGTGAGTTTCCAGACCTTATCAAAAGCAGTAAATTCTTGTTCATACCTGGACCTCAGGACCCGGGACCATCCACAATATTACCTAGGTAACAATTCCTGTTTGAACCTGGACCTACTGGTACAAAACATTTTATTTACATTTTGATGTGTAGACAGTAGATTTACTACAGTATACTGAACCTTTTAACTTGATTTTAAAACCCTTGACCTGTTGCTAAATATAAGCTATGTACAGCAAAACAAAGAAAATAAAGCATCAAAGCAAATAATAGAAGAAAATAAGTACCCTTAGATAGAAAAGTAATTGATGAAAACATTTCAAGTTTGATGAGGATTCTTTAGTAAATTTTTCTTTATATAAAAGCATCCTTTGATTTTCAGGCCAGCAATACCAAATTCTGTAACAGAGGAGATCAGAAAGAAAGTACCGTCTGCAATATTTGCCAGTAATCCATGCAGGATACAGTACTGTACACAAGAAATTGTTGTATTCCGTGAAGATATTGTCACAAAGATGTGTCGCAACTGTGTCAAGTTTCCAGAGGATGGTGATGTTCCAACACATGTAAGAAAGTTTTGACATTTTATTTAAATCAATAATTAGTATCATTAATTAAACAGTAAAGTTTGTTTAGTCATTCCAGATCAAAGAAACAGTACTATAATATAGTGAGGTGGCTTTGTTTTTAACCTACTTAGCCGTAACATGTTAGGTAGTACTGTGGCTTAGCACAGTTCGGAGATTTGGGGTCGGGAGCTTGATTCCTAGACAAGGCCTATGTTCTCAGAAGATATTGTATCCTGTACCTCTGACTCTTTAGGAGAAATTGGCAGTTACTTGCAGAAAACAGGTACTAGTTACGGTAACTGCAAAGTATTAAAACTTGGCCCGCCACTGAAACTATAAGTGTTATTAGACCACCTTGGAGCCATACATTTCAATTAATACATATTTATTTGCTTCAGTTTACAAAGACTTTGGTATGTCAAGGACACCTGACTCCCCTCCCACTTCATGTTTCACCTGTTTACTGGGCATACGATTGTGGATTGCGCTTGTACCCACTACCAGACCTTGTGATATGTGCGGACAAACATGACCCTTTTCACAGCACATCAGTAGACTGTACAGTTTTAAATCCGGTAAGTGATTATTTTTGCTTCTTGGGTAAAGTGCAGGCCTGCTTAGCTTAATGCGGAGAGAGATCTATGGATGGTGGGGTTGAAATTTCAAGGCAAAACATTTCTTGTCCATGATGATTTGATATAAGGCATTGTCCCTTAGATTACAGTAAAATTCCTACTTACGACCACGCCGAAATTACGACCGCACCGCTAATACGACCGATTTTGCAAAGAACAGAATATTTCCTTCTTAAAACCAATGGTCGTTTGTCCAAAAATGAGACCAGACCGCTAATCCACTAATGCGACCACCAATTTCAGAACTGTTTGATTTTTTCACACTTAATTAATCACCGCAATTACGACCACTCCAATTTTTCTGTATGTTACCGCGAATCGCCACGGGAATTAACACGTGCGACATCGTGTTAACACGTTAAGCGTGTACATTGTGTATTTATCCGTTAATTGCTAACAAGTCTTTTAAACGTTATCAAAACAACGTATTAAACTGTTTGATTGTCTGAAATTGTTATTTAAAGATGTTTGGTGTTTTACATCGCTATTTTAACATAAGAAATTGTTGAAATAATTAATTTGTTTGTATTTAGACGAATGCCCGCTGATCGAATTGACTGGATTAAAACGGATTTAATTAGATCTAAACGGTGTTTGTTTGTTATTATTAATGTAAATACGTTTGGGATTTCAGCGGAGAATGAAGTTTGAAATTGTTTGATATTGTTGTAATTGTCTTTAATTGAACAAAATTCAAATCATTATCAGTTAAGTGCGTCCTTAATTAATACACAGTTTGAGTATTTTAGGCTAAAGAAATTAAAGAAAATAAAGCTACATAAAAAGTTAACATTGTGTTTACCATTATTGCGTCTTGATTGTATTCCAATGTGTTATTATCTGCCACACCTTCCCCTTATAGCCTTGTCCACAAATCAGACCAGACCGCTAATAAGACCAGTTTTACAAAGAACCATGGGTGGTCTTAATAGCGGAATTCTACTGTATTCATACTCCACCTCTGATTCTTAAGTAGAAAGTGGAAGTTACTTTGGGAGTACATGTTTGTACTATTTCAGGCTCTCATATTTTTCCCCTTTTGAACTTAAAAAAACTTCTGGTTAAAGTTTTGCATGTAATTTACTATCTCAGAAGCTAATGCAGATACTGGATTGAAACTCTAGATATTTTAACATTTATGGTAATATTCTTGCTTCTGAAACAACAATTAATTAGTTGTGCATTGGCTGTCTCATGGACAGCACTTGCTACTTAAACATCTTCTCTGAAACTACTGGTCAGATTTACACCAATCTTATTATCATCCTAGCATGGACCTCTGTCAAGTTTTTTCAAATGCTCACCTTTTGGTCCTCTCCAAATTTGTTAAAGTGAGGATACTTGGCCCCTTTTAGGGGCCACTAGAGCTAAAAAAAGAAATACTGTTAAACAATTAAACGAGATGCTTTGCCCCTTTTAGGGGCCACTCACTTGCTCATCAACTGCTTGATTAATCTTCATGAAACTTGATTTGTATCATCATTATAAGGTCTTCAGCCAACTAAATGTTAAATAGTGGGCACTTGGCTCCTTTTAAGGGCTGCTAGAGAACATTTTCTTCTCATGAACTTCAGTAAACTTGGTCTGGGGCACCATGATAAGGTCCTCTACCTAAATTGTTCAAATGCGGGTATGTGCCTTTTAGGGACCACTATTGCTGAAAATAGAAATACCTTTAAACAACTTCGTCTCAAAAAGAATTGAAAGGATTTTCATCAAACTTGCTATGTAGCATCATTGTAAGGTCTCCTGCCAATTTTATTCAAATGGGGATTATTGGCCCCATGTAGAGCCCTAGTGTTAAAACTAGAAATACCTTTAAATGACTTCTTCTCCTGACCTGCTTGATGGATCACCATGCAACTTGGTTTGTAGAATCACCATAAGGTCCTCTCTTAAATTTGTTCAAGTTATGGTGTTTGGCCTTTTTAGGGGTTGCTAGAGTTCAAAACAGAAAAAAGTTGAATGATATCGTCTCATGAAACTCTGGATGAATCTTCATTAAACTTGGTCTGTAGCGTCATTGTAAGGTTCTCACTTGTTCAAATGGGGGCACTTGGCCTGGCCCTTTTAGGTGCCTCTAGAGCTAAAAATGGAAAAACCTGTCGTGAAACGCTTGATGGATCTTTATCAAACTTGATCTGTAGCATCATTGTAATGTCCTCTCCCAAATTTGTTCAGAAGGTTCTGCTTGGTCCCTTATAGAGTCCACAAGATCCAGATTTAGAAAAAAAACACCTTTTAGACTTTGGCCATCTTGTATTTCTTTATTCTTTCCAATTTGAAATTAAAATCAATGGAATCTAATTCAAAATTAAAATCACATGAAATCTTTAAAATACTGATAATATTTGAAACAATTATAGATTTCCAGACAAATTTCAAACTACATAGCTCTTAATGAATTATATGATATTAAGTTATGATTTATAAACACTTTCTATGTTTTGCCCCCCTGACTTTGAGGAAGCTGTTGTGGTGGGATGCAATAATATATTTTGTGAAAAATGTCCCTAGGCAGGGGACATTGGTAGCTCTGTTACAATTTCTTTTCTGTTTTTTTTTTTTTTTTTTTTTCAAATGTGATTTTTATTGCAGATTTATGTTTGCTATATGGTTTCAGAAATTTAGAAGGATTTTGCATAATTATATCTCCATATTTTGAAGTTTCTTAGCTGATATTGATATGTCTATCCTCCCCTCTGTTGGTAGACACATTGGTTTTTGATTGGTTTCCTATCAAAAACAAGTAAATGCTTTGGCCTGATACTTATTTTGATTGACTGGTCAGTAGATGAACCCTTTTGTTCCTGGGGTCAGTAAGTCAGAGGTCAAGAATGCTGTAAAGTTCAGACTTAAAATGATCTTCACTGGAAATTGTTTGGGCCTGAAGTGATCAAACTTCATACAATGATTAGAAGACTCCCTTGGCTCTGTAGGTCAATCAGTAAAGGATCAAGGTCACAGTGACTTTTTTGGGGAAGGGGGCTTCTGTGGTTTTGTTTAAGGTTACTGGTGTCAAATCATTTGCCCATTACAAATGTGGATTCTGACCTCACTGGGGTTGTAGAATTATGTCTCCCCCCTGCCCATATTGATGGTAGGACTTATGGAGTAGACGACCACTATTGTTTTTGGGGTCACTCCATCAAAGGTCAAATTCACAGGGGACTGAACATGGAAAACTGTTTACGATCAATAACTAGAGAACCACTTGACCCAGAATGTTAAAACTTTGTAGGATGATTGGACATACCAAATAGATGATAAATTGATTTTGGGGTCACTCCATTAACGGTCAAGGTCACAGGGGCCAGAATCTGTCACACTTCATTTCCAATCAATAACTGGAGAACCATTGACCTAGAACCTAGAAACTTTGTAGGATGAATGGACATGTAGATGACCGCTATGGATTTTGGGGTCACTCCATCAGAGGTCAAGGTCATAGGGGCCTGAACATGGAAAACTGTTTCCGATCAATAACTTGAGAACCATTGTTGAAACGTTGTAGGATGACTGAACAGGCAGAGCAAATGACCCTTATTGATTTTAGGGTCACTCAGTCAAAGGTCAAGGTCACAGGAGCCATAACATGGGAAATTGTTTCGAAACAATTACTTGAGAACCACTTGACCCAGAATGTTGAAATTTCATAGAATGATAGGACAAGCAGAGTAGGTGACCCCTATTGATTCTGAGGTCACTTTATTAAAGTTCAAGGTCATAGGGGGCTGGACATGGAAAGCCTTTTCCAATCAGTAACTCCATCAAAGGTCAAGGTCACAGGGGCCAGAATCTGTCACACTTCATTTCCACTCAATAACTGGAGAACCATTGACCTAGAACCTAGAAACTTTGTATTATGAGTGGACATGTAGAGTAGATGACCCCTATAGATTTTGGGGTCACTCTATCAAAGGTCAAGGTCACAGGAGCAGTAACATTTCTGATCAATTACTTGACAACTATTCGACCCAGGACCTTTAAACTTCAAGATCACAAGGGCTTGAACATGGAAAACCATTCCTGATCAATAACTTGAGAAACACTTGACCCAGAATGTTAAAACTTAGTAGGATGATTGGACATACAGAGTAGATGACCCCTATTGATTTTGGGGTCACTCATCCAAAGGTCAGGGTCACAGGGGCCAGAACATGGAAAACTGTTTTTAAGCTATAACTTGAGAACCACTTGACCCAGAACATTGAAACTTCATAGGATGATTGGACATGTCACCAGTTGGACTTCTTGCCAATTACTATTATGCTTTGTGGGAGACATACGCTTTTCTACAAAAGCATCATCTAGTTCTTCATTTGAGGAAGCCATCCAGCTAGCCTACTGAAGGTTGGTGTTCTACCCAAGTACCCACCCATGCTTGAAACATGTGGGGGTGTCATCCTCCATCAAAAGCTGGAAAAGTCACCAAATGATCTAAATTGTGAGGGTGTGACTCTGAACCCAACAAAAGTGTGGGGTTAGAGAGCAGTAATTCGCGTTGTGGTTTTATCTGTCTTTATTTATCGGAAGAAAACATGTAATTACGGAAAGTTGACGTCGATCAGTGACGTTGACATTGAACTCGATCCCGCCGTTATGACGTTGTTGGTATTCGCGCCAAAATAGTTGGGTATGTTTCTCAACATCCTCCGAGCCACGAAATGCTAACTTTAGTCTATGTTACTTCCAAGGGGTAGAGTTTCACAATGGGTCTGGATGTTATAAGTCCATTACTCAGGCGTAACGTCGCCGCACGTGTTAGACCGTCGTTTCCGGTGATGAGCTGCTCTATAGTTCCAAGTTTCCAATGAGTCCTTGGTGAGTCATCGTATATCTGCACCACATCGCCAACCTTTATAGTCTGTGTGTTGTTTCCTGTCGTCTGGTGGTATTGGCGTAATGACGTCAGGTATTCATGTCGCCATCGTTCACAGAAGTTGCTGATCAGTTGTTTCAGTATCCTTGCACGTTTGGATATGTTCGTTTGTGTAGAGGGTTGGGGTTCAGGAACTTCTTCTAGATGCGGAAGGAATGTAATACGACGTCCGTAGAGCAGGTGCGCTGGCGTAAGTGGATCCGGATCTGCTGCATCAGTTGTGACATAGGTAAGCGGTCGGTCATTCATGACTCCCTCTATCTCTGTAACGATCGTACGTAAGCTTTCATAGCTAATAAATGCACGACCTAGTACCTTTTTAATGGTGGTTTTCATTAGTCCAATCATCCGTTCCCACCATCCACCGAACCATGGTGCTTGCTTAGGTATGAATCTCCACTCGGTGCCTTGGCTATGGAAAGTATCTTGGATAGTCGCTGATCTCAATAATAGCTGAATGCTGTTGGCTGCTGTGTTAAAGGTAGTTGCATTGTCAGATACCAGGATACGGGGTAGTGAATTTCGGCAGGTAAATCGTCTGAAAGCCTGGATGAAAGATTCTTCAGATAAATTGTTTCTGTTTCTAACATAAAGCGCCCCCGTGAAATCGACTCCAGTTACTGTAAAAGGGGGTGCGTCTTGAACTCTCATCTTAGGTAGGGGCGGGGGGTCTGGGCTGCATACGGTCTTCCTATAACCTTTTGACACTGGGTACACTTTCGCAGAAGGCTCTGGACGTACTGTCTGAGAGCAGGTATCCAGTATCTTTGTCTTAAATGTGTGATCAAGGCACTCGTGCCGGCATGTAGCTGGGTCTCATGCGCATCTAAAACTATCAAACGCGTCAGGGGGTGTTTGTTCGGGAGTAGGTACGGGAATTTCGTTAACTCTGTCAGTGGTGCATTGTGGATTCTCCCACCGCAGCGAATGTATCCATCTTCGTCAAGGAATAATCGTAACTGTTTCACGAGTGTGAGACGTTTCTCGTTGGACTCAAGGTTTGTAATTTCGGCTTGGTAATATGTTGACTGGCAGCTATGCAACCACATTCTGCTAGCTCCTTGTAGTTCTAGCACGGTCAAAGGTTCGAGTTTGGACGGCCATTTTCTCATAGATCTGTGTCTGGACTTGCATCTGTTTATAAATCTTTTGACATATGCTGTCACTCTGAGTAGTTTTGTATCGGCTAAACTTGTTGATGTCAATGACATTGTGAATGCCGTACATGGACTGAGTTGGATTAAAGGGGCTGCTATTCCTGTCGTTCCCTTGTTCATCGATCGTAGTGAGCAATACAGCGTTCTCGTCAACTTGCCAGCTTGGCCACATACTCTGGTCAGTAAGCCATTCAGGTCCATTCAACCATAACTTATTGTTCTGGAACTCTATGGCTGAGATTCCTCGTGTTAATAGGTCAGCTGGGTTTTGATGTATTGGGCAATACCTCCACTTCCGGTTTTCCGTAAGCTCTTGAATCTCTGCTACTCTGTTCTGGACAAACGTTGTCAACTTTCGCTTCGATACTAACCAATGGAGGATTATCTGGCTGTCAGACCACATGTAGACTTTCTTCGCTGGTATTGAATGAAGAATGTGTGTCAATAGACGGGCTCCGATCACTGCCGCCATGAGTTTGAGTTTTGGTAGGGTCAACTGTTTCAGTGGCGCAACCCGCGATCTCGCCATAACAAATGTAGACTTCTTTCCTCGAGATATGTAGACCACTGATCCATATGCATGTAGACTGGCATCACAAAATACGTGAAGGGATACATCTTCTGCTATACCGGAAGTACTTGTGTCGTCTGCTTCATTAAAGTAGTACCTCGGGAATGCATACTTCTGTTATGGACAAGCTTTGTTAGATTTGGCTCGAATGGAGAATGGAGTGCTGGGAAACGCCCTGCAAGGGAATCTTGTCACAATCGAACAGTTTAGGTCTTCTGCTAAATGATACCATTGAATTTGTATGTCTTCAGGGAGGGGAACATCCCAGTCATATTTCTGTTTCCATATATCTTGCAGAAGAATTTTGGCTCTAATCATTAATGGACTGAAGACACCAAGTGGGTCATATAGCTTTGCTGTTTCTTGAAGTATGGACCGTTTTGTCATGGAATCAAACGTAGGAATGTTCTTTTGTGCCACGGATAGCTGGTCTGTAATAGGATCCCATCGCATGCCAAGAATCTTCGTGACCTTGTCAGAGTCAAGCACATCTTCGGCTTCAGCAAGACCTCGCAGACGATTGCTGTTGGAGTTCCAGGAACGTAAATTAAAGCCAGCAGACGACATCAGATCACGTGTATCACGGAAGTAGTCTGCTACGGTACCCTCATCTGGAAAACTGGAAATAACATTGTCCACATACAAGTCCTTCCTCAAGGTTTCACTCACCCAGACGTGTTCATTTTTATCGAGGTGTTTCATAAGTGTCGCGTGCAAAATGAATGGTGAACAAGTAGCGCCAAATAGAACGGATTTGAACCTGTAAGTCACCAAACTGCTATATGGATTGTTACTGTCGCTCAACCACAGGAATCTCAGGAATAGTAGCCGAATCTTTCTTCATGGCGTGATGTGGGATATAGTGTATCTGGTTCTGGGTATAGTCAACTACAACTCTTTCTACGAAACCTCGTTTCTCTTGGTCTGCAGTTATCTTGCCGTATTTCTGCAACATATCCGGGTCTTCACGAAGTCGCCGGATTGTGTTCTCTGTTCGTCTTACTGTGATGTTGTAGTTGTCGGGTAATGGTTGATGCTCATGTTTCCATGGTAACTTCGCTGAGTAATGACCGTCTTTGAATTCAATTGAGTTCATCTGATAGGTCGTAAGATAGTCAGAAGTAGTTCTCTCGTCTTTTTCATGGCTGATACCTAATGATTCTAACTTCCAAAATCTCTCTAAGTCTGACACATCTGGCGGGGATGTAATGAGGTTCATGATGTAATCTGTAGCCGAATCTGTTGATTGTATCGGAAGTGGTCCGGACAGTAGGTATCCTATCTTAGACTGGAACGCAGTAGGACCGTTGCCTCAGACTACTCGGTTTCCAACGATCTCCCAGTATTTGTCAGCACCAATCAATAGCGATATGTTGAATGTTTCATCTTCTGTAACAGGATGTGCAAGTTTAAGCCCTCTAAGATACGGAAGTGCTGATGTGGTACGATGTAAGTTTCTTAATGGTACAGCAATGGTTGGTACTATGAGAACATCTATCTCTATCCTCTCTTTGTTATCAGTCAACAAATACACGGTTGCTTTATTTTATGGCTGACTTTCATCGAAGACGACCCAAACGCTGCAAGCTGTACGACCTCTGTGCCACTTCGGCTAAGTTGAAGTTGTCTGCTAGTTCCTCTGTAATAAATGATCTCTGTGCGCCCCGTCGAACAATATATTAGCATCTGTACAGTTGCCGTCAGACGTTACCCTTGGCAACAGCGGTCTTCAATAAAACACTTGGTCTTGATTGCGTAGTAGAATGGAGTATAGCGGACTGTCCACTAGAACCGGATATAACATTATCTCTGTTGACAGAAGTAGGGGCTGGGGTGAATCCTGGGGCTGTAGCGTTCATATTTGTGTATGCGGGGGTAGGAGCTGTGGTAAAGCTTGGGGCAGTAGCATTCAAGTTTCTGTGTGGAGCTGTTTGCTATCTTGTTGATCACATATACTTGTATGGTGTTTTCGGCTACAAATACGACATCGATGGTTAGATCTGCATGCAGCAACCCTGTGGCTCCCTAAACAAATAAAACATAATTGTTTCCTTTTAACAATATTTTTGCGATCAAGAGTTTGCGTTACCTTCTTGCAGTCACAAGCAAAGTGATGATCGTCACAGAATGGGCATCTTTGGCGTTTTGATCTTTCTGAAATTGTCGTCTGATGTTTGCGCGTGCTCGTGGGATTTGGTCTCGTTCCGGTGAAGAATGAAGCTGTAGCGTTATGACATTCCGGTGAATGTGTCGGCTGCCCTGACTCTAGAATGTTGATTTCTTTTTTCAATGCCTGTCTTAGTTCCGGAAGTTGCCAGTTACTGCTGTCATGTTCACGTGTCATATTTCTAACGATTTCAGTTGGAAGCTTCTCTATTATCACGGGAACCAGAAGGTTTCCATACGATTCTTGGCACTGCCCAAGTGACTGTAACCCTCTAATATATGACTCCATTTTCTCCTGAAATGATCTTAGGCTAAGGATATTACATGTTGGACGTTTTAGCTCGAGTAGGCCTTGCATGTATGCATTTACGATTTTGTGTTCCTGTCCGAAACGTTCACGCAACAATTCAATTGCTTGCATGTAGTTAGAATGGGTCAGCTGGAATCCCTCGATCACTCTGGCTGCATCATCTGATAATAAGGACCTAAGGTAGCTGAATTTCTGGACGTCTGATAATGATTCGTTGTTATGAAAACTCGATTCGAACGAATCCCAAAATGTCTGCCATTCCAAGATATTTCCGGTAAATATTGGGAGTGTCAGTTTTGGTAATTTATGAAACTGTGAAGACTGGTTTGATTGTATAGAAATGTTACTTACTTCTCTGCCGGAAGTGCTGTCGGTAGTATTTCCTGAACGATCTGCGGTGGTTGCACTGTTCGTACTGTTCCTAGGCTGCTCATATTGTGACAAATCTACGGGATTGAGCAATGGTGGCGGTAAATGGTCTTTCGTCTGTTTTCTCAGTTGTGCCTCCAGGTTCCGGATTCAAATCTTGAGATGCAGCATGTAATCTTCGGTTTCTAGCATCTCAGCTTCATAATCATCTTCATCAGTCTGGGAAAAAATCTTCTCGTTAACATCCTCTATTAACTTCACCTTAGTCTGCAAAACGTTAAGTACTGTATGAAACTGTTCTTCGTCGTCCACTGAAGTCTCTAATTTCTCTAAATGTCTCGAAATAACTGCCTTTTGAGCGTCTCTCATCTTTATTGTACCCCCCGACAACAAAGTTGTAAGGGGGGGTATACTGGTTTCAGGTTGTCTGTCTGTCCGTCTGTCTGTCTGTCCGTCTGTCCGTAGACGCAATCTTGTGCGCACCATCTCTCCTTAACCCCTTGACAGAATTTAATGAAACTTCACACAAGTGATCAGTACCAACAGTAGTTGTGCATGGGGCATGTTAGGTTCTTTTAGAAAAAAAAATTGCAGAGTTATGGGACTTTGTTTTTTTTGTTGCTATACTATATACATAGACACAATCTTGTGCGCACCATCTCTCCTCATCCCCTTGACACAATTTAATGAAACATCACACAAGTGATCAGTACCAACAGTAGTTGTGCATGGGGCATGTTAGGTTCTTTTAGAAAAAAAAATTGCAGAGTTATGGGACTTTGTTTTTTTGTTACTATACTATATACATAGACACGACACAATCTTGTGCGCACCATCTCTCCTCATCCCCTTGACACAATTAATGAAACATCACACAAGGATCAGTACCAACAGTAGTTGTGCATGGGGCATGTTAGGTTCTTTTAGAAAAAAAATTTGCAGAGTTATGGGACTTTGTTTTTTTGTTACTATACTATATACATAGACACAATCTTGTGCGCACCATCTCTCCTCATCCCCTTGACACAATTTAATGAAACTTCACACAAGTGATCAGTAACAACAGTAGTTGTGTATGGGGCATGTTAGGTTCTTTCAGCGACAAAAATTGCAGAGTTATGGGACTTTGTTTCTTGTTAACATACTATGTACATGCAGTCTGCATATGCAATCTTGTGCATGCCTAATCTACCAAACCCTTACACACAATTTAATGAAACTTCACACAAGTGATCAGTACCAACAGTAGTTGTGCATGATGCATGTTACATTCTTTTAGATAAATATTCTGCATAGTTATGGGACTTTGTTTTTTGTTACTATACTGTTTACAGTATTGTCCACATAATTATGCAATCTTGTGTGCGTCAAATTGCAGTGTACTGTGTCAGTGCATGCGGGGGGTACATTCATCACCTTTAGTGATAGCTCTAGTTATCTTAGATAGATCCATTTTTCTCTTTCTTTTGGTCACGGCACCAAAATGTGGGGTTAGAGAGCAATAATTCGCGTTGTGGTTTTATCTGTCTTTATTTACCGGAAGAAAACATGTAATAACGGAAAGTTGACGTCTGATCAGTGACGTTGACATTGAACTCGATCCCGCCGTTATGACGTTGTTGGTATTCGCGCCAAAATAGTTAGGTATGTTTCTCGACAAAAAGAAAAGACTTAACAGTGACCTTCAAACTAAAATGGTTCTGTGCTCAGTAAATGCAGAAAGCTTTGACCTGCAGAGATCAAACTTCATGATTGCCAGTGTTTATTTTTATCAGTGTGTCAAAGGGCAAAGCTACATTTACCTTAAAATAAAAAAGGTTTTTGTTTTTTAGCATGAGGATATTTGGGCCTACAGTGGTCAGACTTCATAGAATGATTGCCTGTTACAAGCAGGTCAGTTTTATGTAGTGTTGTGTTGGTGATCAAGATCACAGTGACCTTCAAACTGAAAACTGTTTCTGCTCATTAAGTGCAGAAGACTTGTGC
The DNA here is from genome assembly GCF_021730395.1 of Mercenaria mercenaria. Lineage (NCBI taxonomy): Eukaryota > Metazoa > Mollusca > Bivalvia > Venerida > Veneridae > Mercenaria > Mercenaria mercenaria. The sequence continues at coordinate 109,601,970 of NC_069361.1, read as the reverse complement.
CTACAGTTTCAAACGTGGGATTATTGTTTGTCAGTAGATGGCCCATGTTATGTTTAAGTGCAGAAGGTCATGGTCAGAGTGACCTTAAGACGGAAAACATTTTCAATCAAAAATGGAATTTTAAGGCTTACAGCTGTTCACCTACATAAGATGATTATTGTTAATTAATGACAATTATTGTCTCTGTGGTCTGTAGGTCAAAGTTAAAGGTCAGAGATTAAGCATGGTTACTAAACAGTAGCTGGAAAATAAGTAGACCTACAGCCATCAAACTTCATAGTTTGTTTATGGTCAGAAGATTTCTGTTGTTGTTAGGTCAAAGGTCAATTTCCAGCATTTAAGATGCTCAGTTCCTCCAACAGGCAATCATGGGGGCCTATATGTATAACAAACAGCTCTTGAACATTTTAATATTAATATAATGTCACAGCTGATTCAGCATTTAGAAGTTACAAAGTGGAAAAGAGAAAATAAATGAAATGCATTGTTAGCTATATAAGATTCAGTAAATAGTATGCTTTTGTTAGCTCACTATGAGAAACATTGATCACCATTCGGTGGATGTCTATCCTTCAGTAAGTCTTAAGACTTTAGCATAACTTTGAATGTTATCTTTTAAAAGTCCATTGATAAGAGAAAACTGGAAGCAAAGCAACTATCTTCAAGAAGGGCAAGAGGTTCAACCCAGCTAACTTTGGGCTCAAATCACTTTTCGATAGGTTTTTAGGTGGACTTTGCAAATCGTGGAACATGCTGTTTACTCCTCTATCTTGAAACTTTTTACAAACAGTGGCATTTTTTATGATCTCTCTTAAGAGAAAATTAAGAAAAATGATCCTGTGTGTCTCAACTAAGATCGTGTACAAAAAGAACAAGATCATACATATACTTGACCTTACAGCCTCCTTCAAAGATACATGTAAATCAGTAATGATAATCTTGAAACATAAACAGACCGTTTGACTACAATATCTTCCACAACTAAAAAAAGACAAGCATACCCTAACCACACAGTCTTTCATGAAACTCACTTAGAATATATAGATCACAATATAAGTTCAATAAGGTCAAAGTAATTGCCCTTAGTTTAGTAAATATGACTATATTTGACTAGATCTGTATTGACACATTTGAGGTCACATTTCTTCAGCCATCTTTACCAAAAAAAGTATCCTTTACTAAGATTTTTGCAAGTTTCCTAAATGGTTATGCCATGAAAAAAACGAATGATGAAGTAGAGATAAGGGATAATTCAACAGATACACAGTTGTTGTTCCCTGCACCTACTCTCAATGCCACCCATTGTTAATAAAAGTCTCAACCATTACCCTGCTAAATTTCTAAAATGGACTAGTCCATCATTCAATTTGGGCAATACCATTTATTATTCGAAGGGGTGTTCACTGAAAATTTACTGACTGAATAGAGAACAGTGCAGACCATAATCAGACTGCACGGATGTGTAGGCTGATCTTGGTCTGCACTGGCCACAAAGGTAAAATTACTTGCAGCCAGCAGGCTAAAGGTTCAAATTCCCTGTAGTGACTGAGTTACTGTCTGGAGAAAAAATTGAAAAATCAACTACAATTACAATAAGGGAGATAAATGAAAAAAAATTATAGTTCTTGTACTCTGCACTTCCTCTAAATTTCCTTCAGTACTTGCAAATATACTGTATGAATAGGATAAAAAAAATGAGATTGTTGGAAAATCATTTTAACTAGATAGTGATGAAAACTTGCAGCCAACACCCAAACAAGCTGACCTCTGCTGTCCTTACGGAAATCTATTTGAGTTATGGTTAGTAGACTGTGCACTTCCTGTTGGTGCAGTCAGTCAATAAAATAAGTTTCCTTCAATTTTCAGTAATATTGTCAACCCTGTTTTAAGCAGTCAGCCAAGGGAGCTTAAGTCAAGTGGAATATATAAGAGAATGTGGGTTGAGAAATTCAGTTGACTGGCTACTTAAGTCAAGTGGAATGTATAAGAGAATGTGGGTTGAGAAATTCAGTTGACTGGCTACTTAAGTCAAGTGGAATGTATAAGAGAATGTCAGTTGAGAAATTCAGTTGACTGGCTACTTAAGTCAAGTGGAATATATAAGAGAATGTCAGTTGAGAAATTCAGCTGACTGGCTGCTTACGGCAAGTGGAATATATAAGAGAATGTCAGTTGAGAAATTCAGCTGACTGGCTACTTAAGTCAAGTGGAATATATAAGAGAATGTCAGTTGAGAAATTCAGCTGACTGACTGCTTAAGGCAAGTGGAATATATAAGAGAACGTCAGTTGAGAAATTCAGCTGACTGGCTGCTTACGGCAAGTGGAATATAAAAGAGAACATCAGTTGAGAAATTCAGCTGACTGGCTGCTTAAGTCAAGTGGAGTATATAAGAGAACGTCAGTTGAGAAGGAATATATAAGAGAATGTCAGTTGAGAAATTCAGCTGACTGGCTGCTTACGGCAAGTGGAATATATAAGAGAACGTCAGTTGAGAAATTCAGCAGACTGGCTACTTAAGTCAAGTGGAGTATATAAGAGAACGTCAGTTGAGAAGGAATATATAAGAAAATGTCAGTTGAGAAATTCAGCTGACTGGCTGCTTACGGCAAGTGGAGTATATAAGAGAACGTCAGTTGAGAAGGAATATATAAGAGAATGTCAGTAAAGAAATTCAGCTGACTGGCTGCTTACGGCAAGTGGAATATATAAGAGAACGTCAGTTGAGAAATTCAGCAGACTGGCTGCTTAAGTCAAGTGGAGTATATAAGAGAACGTCAGTTGAGAAGGAATATATAAGAGAATGTCAGTTGAGAAATACAGCTGACTGGCTGCTTAAGTCAAGTGACTGCTTAATACAGGTGGTTGCTAAGACAGGTTTAACTAGTTTCAAAATTATTTTCTGGACAGAGCAGTTTATACTTTCTATCTCGTTAGCCTAGTGGTAGAGTGTCCGCTTCGAGTGCTCAGCATTAAGAGGATAGTACTAGGAATGGTCAGCCTGGTGTCAGTATAATGTGACTGAGTGGGGTATCATGCCACGTGTCTACGGCGTGATATTCCAGTAAGGCAGCACTATAAAGTTGGGCATTGTGCTCACTGCTACAAGTAGACACTGTCATTTATATGACTGAAAAATTGTTGAAAAAGACGTTAAACCCGAACTTACACACACACTCTTATCTAACCTGAGAGGGCAGATGGACTATATTTATGTCTCTCCCGCAACTGGGGGAGACATATTGTTTTTGCCCTGTCTGTCCGTCCATCCGTCTGTATGTCACACTTCATTTCCAATCAATATCTGGAGAAGCATTTGACCTAGAATCTTCAAACTTCATGGCAGGGCTTATTTAGTAGAGGACCCCTATCACTTTTGGGGTCACTTCATCAAAGGTCAAGGTCACAGGGACCTGAACATGGAAAACCATTTCCTATTAATAACTTGAGAACCACTTGACCCAGAATGTTGAAACTTCATAACATGATTGATCATGCAGAGTAGATGACCCCTATTGATTTTAGGATAACTGTGTTAAAGGTCAAGGTCACAGGAGACTGAACAAGGAAAAATATTTCCGGTCAGTAACTTGAGAACCACTTGACTCAGAGTATTGAAACTTTATAGGATGATTGTTCATGCAGAGTAGATGAACCCTATTAATTTTGGGGTCACTCTGTTAAAGATCAAGGTCACAGGGGCCAGAACATGAAAAACCATTTCCAATCAATAACTTGAGAACCACTTGACGCAAAATGTTGAAACTTCATAGGATGATTGGACATGCAGAGTAGCTGACCCCTATTGATTTTGAGGTCACTCCGTTAAAGGTCAAGGTCACGGGCCTGAACATGGAAAACCGTTTCCGGTCAGTAACTTGAGAACCGCCTGATCAAGAATGTTGAAACTTCATAGGATGATTGGTCATTCAGGAGATGACCTCTATTGATTTTAGGGTCACTCTATTTAACATCAAGGTCACAGGGGCCTGAACATGGAAAACCATTTACAGTCAGTAACTTGAGAACCACTTGACCCAGATTGTTGAAACATATTAGGATGATTGGACATGCAGATTAGATGACACCTATTGTTTTTGGGGTCACTCTGTTAAAGGTCAAGGTCACAGGGGCCTGAACATTGAAAACCATTTCCGGTCAGTTACTTGAGAACCACTTGACGCAGAATGTTGAAACTTCATAGGATGATTGGACATGCAGAGTAGATGACCCGTATTGATTTTAGGATAACTGTGTTAAAGGTCAAGGTCACAGGAGCCTGAACAAGGAAAAACATTTCCGGTCAGTAACTTGAGAACCACTTGACTCAGAGTATTGAAACTTCATAGGATGATTGTTCATGCAGAGTAGATGAACCCTATTAATTTTGGGGTCACTCTGTTAAAGATCAAGGTCACAGGGGCCTGAACATGAAAAACCATTTCCAATCAATAACTTGAGAACCACTTGACCCAAAATGTTGAAACTTCATAGGATGATTGGACATGCAGAGTAGCTGACCCCTATTGATTTTGGGGTCACTTCGTTAAAGGTCAAGGTCACAGGGGCCTGAACATGGAAAACCGTTTCCGGTCAGTAACTTGAGAACCGCCTGATCAAGAATGTTGAAACTTCATAGGATGATTGGTCATTCAGGAGATGACCCCTATTGATTTTAGGGTCACTCTATTTAAGGTCAAGGTCACAGGGGCCTGAACATGGAAAACCATTTACAGTCAGTAACTTGAGAACCACTTGACCCAGATTGTTGAAACGTATTAGGATGATTGGACATGCAGATTAGATGACACCTATTGTTTTTGGGGTCACTCTGTTAAAGGTCAAGGTCACAGGGGCCTGAACATTGAAAACCATTTCCGGTCAGTTACTTGAGAACCACTTGACGCAGAATGTTGAAACTTCATAGGATGATTGGACATGCAGAGTAGATGACCCGTATTGATTTTTGGGTCACTCTGTTGAAGGTCAAGGTCGCATGTGGATAGAAAATAGAAATCCATTTCCAGTTTATAACTTCAGAACCATTTGACTTAAAGCCTTCAAACTTCATAGGGAATTACAGAGTAGGTGACCCCTATTGTTTTGGGGGGTCACTCCATTAAAGATCAAGGTCACAGGGGGCTGAACATGGAAAACTCTTTCTAATCAATAACTTGAGAACCACTTGACCCAGAATGTTGAAACTTATTAGGATAATTGGACATGCAGAGTAGATGACCCATATTGATTTTGGGGTCACTTCATCAAAGGTCAGGTCACAGGATCCCAAACATGGAAAACAGTATCTGATTCATAACTTGAGAACCACTAGGCCCAGAATGTTGAAACTTAGTGGGATGATTGGACATGCCAAGTAGGTGATCCCTATTGCAGCCAACCATCAGTGTCTCTTTGACTTTCGCTCTTGTCCCCTATTGACTTCTTGCATATACGACTATGCATTGGGGGAGACATGCGCTTTTTTACAAAAGCATCTTCTGGTTAAACTTAAACATTATGACTGACTAATTTCTGGACAAAAAAAGGTCAGACAGACCAACAGAAGGATAGATATATATCTCTCAGACATTCAGTAGAGGACACACAAAAAAAACTGAGACTAAAATTTCCAGTCATATTGTTATAGTCATGTTTCCCCAACACAATCTGACCCAATCAACATGATAATACAGTCAGTAGAATACTCTGTATGGTTCATGTTTTCCATTTGCACAATTTAAGTTTAATTACCTCTTAAATATCATTTAAAGGATTCAGTTCAGCTGTATGTGAAAAAATAAGAGAAGTAACTTTCTAACAGGTACACAAGTACCAACCATATATTAAAGTTCACATTCCGGTACTGTGACTTTGAGTGTTTAATTGATATGACTTTATGCATGACATGTATGCTTTTGGATTAAATAGTAGAGAAAAATGAAAAAAAAAGTCCTTAGAGAGTTTCCAAATTTAAGACAATTTGCTAATTGATATTAAAATGACGGAGTGTTTGTCTTTTTCAATTAAAGAGAATGATTTAAATCATCTTCTAACATTTCACTGCTTGTTAATAATAATACTACGTATTAAATTTGCATAACTTTTTGTATTTAGGATTAGACTTCAGTTTGTATTTGACAAAATATTTACTTTTAAAATAATTGTTGGTTTTTAAAAAGAAAGTGCACTTAGTTTAAAATACAAGATTGGATTAATCTATAAAGATAATATCTGACTTAAAACTTGAAAATCCACCTTTAAAATCTAATTTCTACATTGCATGCAGATAATTGGGTGAAGTGCCATTATGACAGATTTCAAGTTTTGACAAATATTTGTATAATTGCATTTCTGGCCTATAATTATTTCTTCCCTAGTGGCATGTCCAATCAGTGACAGTATTTGGCTAATACTCTACCCGTATCAGTGTCATAATTGCTATATAAAGATATAATAATCAAAATTATAAAAACCTGCTACAGTTTTGTGATAGAGTCAGTTTCTGTTATGATATTTCATGTTTTCGAATGAATAAAACGGACATTTATATAAAAACAAAAATATTGTGATGAATTTAAGAAAAGGGTGGATATAGTTTCAAGTAAATGATATAAAAGCATATAATACTGCGTTATTTACTCAAGACATATTAAATTATAGTTAACATTACGTGGTAACATAGTTGAAGATAAATTACATAGGATTTATTTATATTGATCAATATTATTCAGAAGAAAAGCTTAATTAAGTAGCTAGGAAATAAACAATATCTATACAGGTGGTGATTCTTTCAAATATGGCTAATAAGACTGATTCAAAGGAAGTGAATTTGGTGTCTTCCTCGATCATGCTTGTGAACAATCCTGTATCGGAGAACATGGCATCGTATTACCCAGAATCCTCAAGTATGACGCAGGCGTCTACTAGCACAGCATCGCGTAGTGAAGATTACACATACATCTATCAAGAAAGCATGGGTCCTTTTTCATACGGCACATATTACCCTTACTCATACTCAAGCATGGATTACGTAGGGACATCAGCTCGGAACTGTAGATGCGAAACTATACCACCACAGGATACATTTTTACATCAGATCTTGATGGGCAAAGGATATAAAAATGATAGACTTTATGTTACTCCTAAGCCAATCATTAAACAAGAGATAGATTATGGGAGCTACGGATGTTGCTATGGTTACCAAATGGGATATGGCTATCCTGTTTATCACCATTGATAAATCATTGACGATGTTCTTTGGGTATGTTGTTGTTATTGTTGTTTCCCCCAAGATCTCCTTTTTCTCACAGATTCTTTGCCATAGAATGTTACAAAGTTCTTGCAGTTCTAGTTGCCTGTGTATTTGTCAGAAGTGGTAAAATTTGCTGCCAGTTCTTGTGGGTCTGTCATTATGCCTTTGGTGAATAGTGTAAAAAGTATGAAATATTACAACTGGGGATTCCAGTACTTTTGATTTGAAAGTTCCAAATTGTGCAATTTATCATACTTACAGTATGAAAGTTATGATTTTATGCTTTTTAGAGAACTTTCTTCCAAATATATACTAATACGCAATTATTACGTGACCCGTTTGGTTAATAATTGGTTTAACTACAGACACTGATGAATAATCTTCATGAACAATATTATCGAAGCCAACTACATCGGTTTGCTCAATTAATGACTTCACTTAAGTACAAAACATAGACATCTTTTGTTGAATTTTTGTTGAGAGTATAATTATTCTTTCGAAATATTATCTTAACTGTGAATCTGTCGCAATTCAATATTTGGATAAGAAATTTAAACTTATTTGATGTAAAAGCCTGTGAAGTGTAGTAGACGATAGATAAAATTGTAAATTTTTAATAATTATAAGGGATAAAACTTGATAATAATCTGAACAGTTTATTTTGGCACTTGCCTTAAATTGTTATTTTTGCTATAACACTATAAATAGAGAAAATCGCATGATTTCTTTTGCGCATTTCGTAACGGGCTTGAATTAAGGAAAAAGGCTATCACTAGATAAGATCTTATACGCTTTCATAATAAAAGTTTGACTAATTGTAGCAATTTTGTATCAAAAAGGGTAATTTTCTCTAGGGGGTAATGCACTGCCCGAAACGAGGAATTCTGTTTTTGTCATTTTAACAGTAATTACTTTTAAGTAGGTTTGTCTATTCGAGAGTAAAGTATAACATTACAAAATAGCGAGACAACCTTCCTGTCCTGATTTTACAAGTGATTTTGCCTAAATTTCAAACTTATTGGGAGCCATTCTTTGCCAGTTAATTTTTTCCACAAAAATTAACTAAGCCTTAACATTTATTGTGGTCTGAACCATTGAAAATGTTGTATACTTGAAAAGGACACTATAAATGTGGTGTAACAGTAATAATTTGATAAGTGAAGTGCTTTTTTTTTTTTAGCTCATGGTGAGCTTTTGTGAATGCTCAATGTCTGTCGTGTGTTGTCCGTCTGTCATTTTCTCTAAAATCTTCTTGAAAACCACTGGACAGATTTACACCAAACTTCACAGGAATGATCCTGGGTAGGCCCCCTTTCAAAATGTTTAAAAGAATTGAATTCCACACAGAACTATGGGAACTGAAAGGAAAATCTTCTTGTCCAAAATCCCAAGGTGTAGAGCTTTGATATTTGGCATGTGACATTTAATGGTCGTCTTCGAAAATTATTCAAATTATGCCCCTGGGGTGAAAAGAGGCCCTGTCCTGGGGGTCCCAAGTTTTACATAGACTTATATAGGAAAATTCTTTAAAAAATCTTCTTGTCTGAAAGTTCAAGGCATAGGCCTTTGATATTTGGTATGTAGTGTTGTGTAGCATATATATACTGATAATGTAGTCTTCATGTCTGGTCCATAACTTTGACATGCATGGTCCGATTTCAAAATAATTTGACACAAATAATAAGCATGGATAGACGATATGTTATGCGCAAAAACTAGGTCCCAATGTCTAAGGTCAAGGTCACACTTAGAGGCCAAAGGTCACATACAAGAATGACTGTCATCAGGGCATTTCTTCTTCGTGCATGGAAGGATTTTGATGTAAACTGGCTCATTTGTACTCCATCATGAGAAAGAATGTCATGCACAAGAACCAGGTCCCTAGTTTAGAATTACCTCCCTTTGTTGTTACTATAAATAGCTTATATTGTAACTTTTTAGCTCACCTGTCACAAAGTGACAAGGTGAGCTTTTGTGATCGCGCGGTGTCCGTCGTCCGTCCGTGCGTCCGTCCGTAAACTTTTGCTTGTGACCACTCTAGAGGTCACATTTTTCATGGGATCTTTATGAAAGTTGGTCAGAATGTTCATCTTGATGATATCTAGGTCAAGTTCGAAACTGGGTCACGTGCCGTCAAAAACTAGGTCAGTAGGTCTAAAAATAGAAAAACCTTGTGACCTCTCTAGAGGCCATAATTTTCAATGGATCTTCATGAAAATTGGTCAGAATGTTCATCTTGATGATATCTAGGTCAAGTTCGAAACTGGGTCACGTGCGGTCAAAAACTAGGTCAGTAGGTCTAAAAATAGAAAAACCTTGTGACCTCTCTAGAGGCCATATATTTCACAAGATCTTCATGAAAGTTGGTCAGAACGTTCACCTTGATGATATCTAGGTCAAGTTCGAAACTGGGTCACGTGCCTTCAAAAACTAGGTCAGTAGGTCAAATAATAGAAAAACCTTGTGACCTCTTTAAAGGCCATATTTTTCATGGGATCTGTATGAAAGTTGGTCTGAATGTTCATCTTGATGATTTCTAGGTCAAGTTCGAAACTGGGTCACGTGCCATCAAAAACTAGGTCAGTAGGTCTAAAAATAGAAAATCCTTGTGACCTTTCTATGGCCATATATTTCACAAGATCTTCATGAAAATTGGTCAGAACGTTCACCTTGATGATATCTAGGTCAAGTTCGAAACTGGGTCACATGCCATCAAAAACTAGGTCAGTAGGTCAAATAATAGAAAAACCTTGTGACCTCTCTAAAGGCCATATTTTTCATGGGATCTGTGTGAAAGTTGGTCTGAATGGTCATCTTGATGATATCTAGGTCAAGTTTGAAACTGGGTCACGTGCGGTTAAAAACTAGGTCAGTAGGTCTAAAAATAGAAAAACCTTGTGACCTCTCTAGAGGCCATATATTTCATGAAATCTTCATGAAATTTGTCAGAATGTTCACCTTGATGATATCTAAATCAGTTTGAAAGTGGGGTCACGTGCCATCAAAAACTAGGTCAGTAGGTCAAATAATAGAGAAACCTTGTGACCTAACTAGAGGCCATATTTTCATGGGATCTGTATGAAGTTGGTCTGAATGTTCATCTTGATGATATCTAGGTCAGATTTGAAGTTGGTCACGTGCCGTCAAAAACTAGGTCAGTAGGTCAAATAATAGAAAAACCTTGTGACCTTTCTACAGGCCATATTTTTCAATGGATCTTCATGAAAGTTGGTCTGAATGTTCATCTTGATGATATCTAGGTCAAATTCGAAACAGGGTCATGTGCGGTCAAAAACTAGGTCAGTAGGTCTAAAAATAGAAAAACCTTGAGACCTCTCTAGAGGCCATACTTGTGAATGGATATTCATAAAAATTGGTCAGAATGTTCACCTTGATGATATCTAAGTCAAGTTCGAAAGTGGGTCACGTGCCTTCAAAAAGTAGGTCAGTAGGTCAAATAATGAAAAAACGTTGTGACCTCTCTAAAGGCCATATTTTTCATGGGATCTGTATGAAAGTTGGTCTGAATGTTTATCTTGATGATATCTAGGTCAAGTTTGAAACTGGGTCAACTACGATCAAAAACTAGGTCAGTAGGTCTTGAAATAGAAAAACCTTGTGACCTCTCTAGAGGCCATACCCTTGAATGGATCTTCATGAAAATTGGTCAGAATGTTCACCTTGATGATATCTAGGTCAAGTTTGAAACCGGGTCACGTGCCTTAAAAAAGGTCAAATAATAGAAAAACCTTGTGACCTCTCTAGAGACCATATTTTTCAATGGATCTTCATGAAAATTGGTCAGAATTTTTATCTTTATAATATCTAGGTCAAGTTCAAAACTGGGTCACATGAGCTCAAAAACTAGGTCACTATGTCAAATAATAGAAAAAACGACGTCATACTCAAAACTGGATCATGTGGGAAGAGGTGAGCGATTCAGGACCATCATGGTCCTCTTGTTTATTACTGGTTGTAGGGAAAAATCAAGACCACTTTTCTGTAGTACAACATGCATGTTACATCCAATTTTGAGATGTATTTTGACCTATCTCTACCTGGAAAGGATTTTTGTGTGGACTTAGAATTTTTTATGCCCCCAAAGGGAGGCATATAGTTTTTGAACAGTCTGCCGGTCTGTCAGTCTGTCCGCAATTTTCGTGTCCGGTCCATATCTTTGTCATCGATGGATGGATTTTCAAATACTTTGGCATGAATGTGTACCACAGTAAGACGACGTGTCGCACGCAAGACTCAGGTCGTAGCTCAAAGGTCAAGGTCACACTTAGACGTTAAAGGTCATTTTTCATGATAGTTGGGCGTGTCCGGTCCATATCTTTGTCATCCATGGATGGATTTTCAAATAACTTGGCATGAATGTGTACCACAGTAAGATGACATGTCGCGCGCAAGACCCAGGTCCGTAGCTCAAAGGTCAAGGTCACACTTAGACGTTAAAGGTCATTTTTCGTGATAGTTTGGCGTGTCCGGTCCATATCTTTGTCATTCATGCATGGATTTTAAAATTATTGGGCATGAATGTGTACAACAGTAAGACGACATGTCGCGCGCAAGACCCAGGTCTGTAGCTCAAAAGTCAAGGTCACACTTAGATGTTAAAGGTCATATTTCATGATAGTGCATTGATGGGCGTGTCCGGTCCATATCTTTGTCATTCATGCATGGATTTTAAGATAACTACGCATGAATGTGTGGCACAGTAAGACGACATGTCGCGCACAAGACCCAGGTCCGTAGGTCAAAGGTCCTAAACTCTAACATCGGCCATAACTATTCATTCAAAGTGCCATCGGGGGCATGTGTCATCCTATGGAGACAGCTCTTGTTTTTTTTTAAAGATTAACTTTCTCATGTTGCGGGGGGCTTCCGTGTCCTGTGACACATTTCTAGTTTCTTAAGGTACAGCCGTGAAATTTTGATGACATGTACAGTTTTGCATACTGATCTTAAAACTGACTTTCAGTGACCATAAAATTTAATGTGACCTACTGAACTACTTTCTTAATATTTTAGCATCAATTTGACATTTGAAACATGTTCACACAACTGGGAAAAGATTTTAATGCTTACTTACATTTGACTTTTTTACCTGATCTCTTACACTTGTCAATGTAGCTCATATTACTCAGGTGAGTGATCCAGGGTCCTCATGACTCTCTTGTTTATAAAAAAAGAATTCTGATAATGTACTACATAATGTACTTGAAAAGGAAATAAAAGTTTGCAAATTGAATGCATGGAAAAATTTATCCTTGTGAAGTTTTATGCAAACCAAGAGTCCATACTCCATAAAACAAAAACAAAGTAAAGATTTTTTTTTTTTAATTTTGAATCTTAAAAATAATGACAGGAAAAAAAGCAAGTTGCAGCACATGCCTTATAGCAACTGTTAAATTGTACGTGTCATGTATCACAAAACAGACTGTAACAAGAACAGTTCGGTACAAGTAGTGAAATAACTACCCGATTACCTGTTGTCATATTGTATCAGATTACTCCTCAAACCTTTAAAATAAACTTAAAACCTTTAGAATAGAACATCAAAGAATGCTCTTCCTTTATATTCTAGTTTCCTGTGATCCTTATGAAAACTTGTTGCTTCATATTATTAATTATGTGTCACATACCCAGTGTATGAAGTGAATGTCATTATTAAATCTTTGTTAAATTAATTTTAGTCTACTGACATAATTTTTAAGAAGTTGATCTTGATTAGTAACCTAGTTTCTAAGACTGAAAGGCCTTGGCCTGAGCATTATTTTCACAGGCATGGTTTTTTGTATTAATAACTTCAAAATGGGTTACATTATACCTGTAAATAAAGGTCAAAATGCACAAAGGCTTAATATCTACTATTCAGCAATTTTATGATAATATCGTAGCGTTCTCATAGACTTCTTATATGCCCCTGCACATTCATACTCCCCTGGATAGCAAGTAAGTAAGTAAAGACTTTATTCAATGAGGCTACAGTTTGGTTTCACGATCTTCCATGTAGGACTCAGAAGTCCTTTTATTTGTTAATTTAATGATTCCAGTATTTAATAGCTCATTATTTTGCAAAAGTTTATGTTTGTTTGTTTACAAATGTTTCGCTTTATGTGGTTGTAAGATTTGAAAATTTATTTTGAATCTAGGAAGAACACTTCATTTCTTTTTCTGTAGAATTTCCACATCTGTTTGTCTTACTGAATTACCAGTTGTACTAATTTTGTAATTTAAGACATCTGTGGTCAGGTTATTAATGTTACTGACTTCCATTGCCTCTCACTGATGTGGGTTCAAAACCTTGCTTTGGGTGTAGAAATCTTTCCTGCGAGGAAGCTCTGCCTGGGTGCCCACTCATGCCTGAAATAATGCCCAGGGAACGCATGGGGTCTTCCTCCAAAGAAAGTTGCCACATGACCTTAAATTGTGTCGGTGTGACATAAGACTGTATAAAAGAGTTAGTAAAAGAAAAAATCAGTACTTTCACATTCGGCTCTTCCTTTTTGATTTTAGTTCAATTTTTGTATCATTTCAGGGTTCATTTCCTAGAACAGATTACAGTTTCAAGGTGTATCTACCTGCCACAAGACAGATTGAAGACAGTAAAATAGAAGATTAATCTTGATGATCTCACATAGAAATCTCATCATGAAAAAAGCAATTTATCATTATTTAATATTGACTCATCTTTTCTTACTAATGTGAAAGTGCATTTACATTAGAGACTTGTTAACAACTTTTTTGATAAGATTTTGTTTTCTTTTTACCACTGTTGATAAAAATTGTTTTTATAGTGTATTAAGAAGAGACTTTCAGTATAGCTTTATACTGGTATAATTGTATTTCCAGCAACATCTATTTAGAGTATGTTTTGAAACAGTCAAAAGAAAAAGCATTGTCATAGATTTTGAATAGTATCAGTAATGTATTCTTCGTGGAAAGTCAGACTCTAGTACATAAGGAATAATAAAATTTTCAATATATTTGTGGTTTAATAGTCTTAATTGACATGCATTTGTTAAAATTGTAGGTAACAGAAAGAAAAAAAAGGTGTTTTAGATGGGACTAATAATGTGCTATGTAATAGACAAAAGAACTTTTCTCTTCAGGATTATAGGTCTTTAAAACCAGTATATTACTTCAATAGCATTGATAAATGTGATTATTTAAGCTTTTTATGTTTGAAATATTATATTCATTTACTCCTATTAAATGAGAACTTTTTCTGGAGAGGTCGTGCTAAACCAATTTCTTTTTTTTCTTTCTTTGTGTGGTTTAACATTGCACCAACACAATTATAGGTCATATGGCGACTTTCCGGCTTCGCTGGTGGAGGAAGACCCTAGGTGCACCTCCATGCATTACATCACGAGCAGGCACCTGGATAGAACCACCAACCTTCCGTAAGCCAGCTGGATGGCTTCCTCACATGAAGAATTCAACGCCCTGAGTGAAGCTCGAACCCACCGGTGAGGGGTTCGAGTCTCATTTGGGGCATTGAATCTTCACGCGAGGAAGCCATCCAGCTGGCTTAGGAAGGAAGATGGTTCTACCTAGGTGGCAGCTCATGATGAAATAGTGCATGGAAGGGCACCTGGGTTTTTGCTCCACCATGAAAGCTTGGATGTCACCATATGACCTATAATTGAGTCGATGCAATGTTAAACCCAACAAAAAAATTAAATCTGAGCCGAAGTGATTAATCAAAATATTCTCCAGAACTCTTTAAGTACATGAAGCATTTTCATTAAATATTAATACTATTTCCTATAAACTCATAATGAGAACAAATCTGCCAAAAACAATATTACTGTTCAGGATTATGTCTCTTCCGTCCCCCCCCCCCCCCCCATCCATATTGTTTTTGCCCTGTCCATACTTGCGTCACACTTCATTTCCAGTCAATAACTGGAGAACCATTTGACCTAGAACCTGCAAACTTCATAGGATGGTAGGGCTTATGGAGTAGACAGCTGCTATTGTTTTTGGGATCACTCCATCAAAGGTCAAGGTCACAGGGGCCTGAACATGGAAAACCATTTCCGATCAATAACTTGAGAACCACTTGACCCAGAATGTTGAAACTTCATAGGATGATTGGTCATGCAGAGTAGATGACCCCTATTGTTTTTGGGGTCACTTTGTTAAAGGTCAAGGTCACAGGGGCCGGAACATGGAAAGTCATTTCTGATCAATAACTTGAGAAACACTACCCAGAATGTTGAAATTTCATAGGGTGATCGGGCATGCAGAGTAGATGGCCCCTATTGATTTTGGGGTCACTCTATTAAAGGTCAAGGTCACAGCAGACAGAACATGGAAATCCATTTTCGGTCAGTAATTTGAGAACTATTTAACCTAGAACCTTCAAACTTCATAGGGTGATAGGACTTACAGAGTAGATGACCCCTATTGTTTTTTTGCTCACTCCATCAAAGGTCAAGGTCACAATGGGCTGAACATAGAGAACTCTTTCCAATCAATAAAATGAGAACCACTTGACCCAGAATGTTGAAACTTAATAGGATGATTGGACATACAGAGTTGATGACCCCTATTGATTTTGGGGTCACTCTGTTAAATGTCAAGGTCAAAGGAACTTGAACATGGAAAGTCATTTCTGATCAATAACTTGAGAACCACTTGACCCAGAATGTTGAAACTTCATAGGGTGATTGGACATGCAGAGTAAATGACCCCTATTGTTCTTGGGGTCTCTGTTAAAGGTCAAGGTCACAGGGGCTTGAACATGGAAAACAATTTCCAATCAATAACTTGAGAACCTCTTGACCAAGAATGTTGAAACTTCATAGAATGATTGGACATGCAGAATATATGACCGTTATTGATTTTGGGGTCACTTTAATAAGGGTCAAGGTCACAGCAGACAGAACATGGAAATCCATTTCCTGTCAATAGCTTGATAACTATTTGACCTAGAACCTTCAGACTTCATAGGGTGATAGGACTTAAAGAGTAGATGACCCTTAATGTCTTTGGGGTCACTCCATTGAAGGTCAAGGCCACAGAGGGCTGAACGTAAAAAACTTTCCAATCAATAACTTGAGAACCACTTGACCCAGAATTGAAACTTATTAGGATGACTGGACATGCAGGATAGATGACCACTACTGATTTTGGGGTCACTCGATCAAAGGTCAAGGTCACAGGGGCCTGAACATAGAAAACTCCAGTTAATAACTTGAGAACCACCAGGCCCAAAATGTTGAAACTTCATTGGATGATTGGTCATTCAGAGTAGATGACCCCTATTGTTTTTGGGGTCACTTTGTAAAAGGTCAAGGTCACAGGGCCGGAACATGGTATGATTGGACATGCCAAGTAGATGATCCCTATTGCAGTCAACCATCAGTGTCTCTTTGACTTTCGCTCCTGTCCCCTATTGACTTCTTGCCTATACGACTATGCACTGGGGGAGACGTGCTTTTTTACAAAAGCATCTTCTAGTTTGTTTCTTTTTAAATTTTAGTACTCTTATGAATTTCCAAACCATATAAATTTTAAATTACCAGTCATAATATAGAATTCACATTGTAGCTGCCTATCCTAAACAAATGTACATCTGCCACATTCACAACTTATCATGCACTTCTGCTAATTTACAATGAATTCCTACCTTTTGTGAAACCTTTTTATTTTGTTAGCACAAACCTACATGGTTATGGCAAAAATGGCTATTCAGTGGGGATATGTGTTCGTGGATTTAACATTTTGAAAGTAAAATTAGATGGAATTATACTTATTAATTGGAATTCAATTTTGTGGATTAACTCGAACACGAAATCCACAAAAACTACTTCCTCACAAATGTTAACGATTTGTTTGAATTATAATATGACATTTGAAGTATCATATTTTCTCATCTTTTAACTTCTCATATTTGTACATATTCTACATTTAATTTAAATGTTGTGGTACTTTACTTACTATTTTGTGCTATTTTTATGCCCCCCAAAGGGAGGCATATTAGTTTTCAACTGTCCGTCCATTCGTTTGTTAGTTCGTTCGTCACAACGTTAACTTTTTGCATGAAGGCACTTTACTCGCGAACCACTGCACCCAGGACCTTCAAACTTCACATGCTGATAGTACTTATTGAGTACACCACCCCTACTGACTTTGGGGTCACCAGGTCAAAGGTCACAGGGGCCAACATTAACTTTTTGCATTCAGGCACTTTACTCGCGAACCACTGCACCCAGGACCTTCAAACTTCACTTGCTGATAGTACTTGTTGAGTACACCACCCTACTGACTTTGGGGTCACTAGGTCAGAGGTCAAGGTCACAGGGGCTAACGTTAACTTTTTGCATTCAGGCACTTTACTCGCGAACCACTGCACCCAGGACCTTCAAACTTCACTTGCTGATAGTACTTAATGAGTACACCACTCCTACTGACTTTGGGGTCACCAGGTCAAAGGCCAAGGTGCTGCGGGGACAATTTGTCACCATTAGTGACAGCTCTTGTTATGTCTCCCCTAGGACACATATTGTTTTTGCCCTGTCCGTCCGTCCGTACGTCACACTTCATTTCCGAGCAATAACTGGAGAACCATTTGACCTAGAACCTTCAAACTTCTTAGGGTTGTAGGGCTGCTGGAGTAGACGACCCCTATTGTTTTTGGGGTCACTCCGTCAAAGGTCAAGGTCACAGGGGCCTGAACATTGAAAACCATTTCCTATCAATAACTAGAGAACCACTTGACCCAGAATGTGGAAACTTCATAGGATGATTGATCATGAAGAGTAGATGACCCCTATTGATTTTGGGGTCACTCCGTCAAAGGTCAAGGTCACAGGGGCCTGAACATTGAAAACCATTTCCGATCAATAACTAGAGAACCACTTGACCCAGAATGTTGAAACTTCATAGGATGATTGGTCATGAAGAGTAGATGACCCATATCGATCTTGGGGTCACTTTGTCAAAGGTCAAGGTCACAGGGGCCTGAACATTGAAAACCATTTCCGATCAATAACCAGAGAACCACTTGACCCAGAATATTGAAACTTCATAGGATGATTGGTCATGAAGAGAAGATGTCCCCTATTGATTTTGGGGTCACTCCGTCAAAGGTCAAGGTCACAGGGGCCTGAACATTGAAAACCATTTCTGATCAATAACTAGAGAACCACTTGACCCAGAATGTTGAAACTGCATAGGATGATTGGTCATGAAGAGTAGATGTCCCCTATTGATTTTGGGGTCACCCTGTCAAAGGTCAAGGTCACAGGGGCCTGAACATTGAAAACCATTTCTGATCAATAACTAGAGAACCACTTGACCCAGAATGTTGAAACTTCATAGGATGATTGGTCATGAAGAGTAGATGACCCCTATCTATCTTGGGGTCACTCCGTCAAAGGTCAAGGTCACAGGGGCCTGAACATTGAAAACCATTTCCGATCAATAACCAGAGAACCACTTGACCCAGAATGTTGAAACTTCATAGGATGATTGGTCATGAAGAGAAGATGTCCCCTATTGATTTTGGGGTCACTCCGTCAAAGGTCAAGGTCACAGGGGCCTGAACATTGAAAACCATTTCCGATCAATAACTAGAGAACCACTTGACCCAGAATGTTGAAACTGCATAGGATGATTGGTCATGAAGAGTAGATGTCCCCTATTGATTTTGGGGTCACTCTGTCAAAGGTCAAGGTCACAGGGGCCAGAACATTGAAAACCATTTCCGATCAATAACTAGAGAACCACTTGACCCAGAATGTTGAAACTTCATAGGATGATTGGTCATGAAGAGTAGATGACCCCTATTGATTTTGGGGTCACTCCGTCAAAGGTCAAGGTCACAGGGGCCTGAACATTGAAAACCATTTCCAGTCAGTAACTTGAGAACCACTTGACCCAGAATGTTGAAACTTAATAGGATGATTGGTCATGCAGAGTAGATGACCCCTTACAATATTGGGGTCACTCTGTGAAAGGTCAAGGTCACAGGGGCCTGAACATTGAAAACCATTTCCGGTCAGTAACTTGAGAACCACTTGACCCAGAATGATGAAACTTCATAGGATGATTGGTCATGCAGAGTAGATGACCCCTAACGATTTTAGGGTCACTCTGTTAAAGGTCAAGGCCACAGGGGCCTGAACATGGAAAACCATTTCCAATCAATAACTTGAGAACCTCTCGACCCAGAATGTTGAAACTTCATAGGATGATTGTTCATGCAGAGTAAATGACCCCTATTGTTTTTGGGGTCAGTCTATTAAAGGTCAAGGTCACAGTGGCCTGTTCATGTAAAATCATTTTTTGGAAATAACTTGAGAACCACTTGACCTACAATGTTGAAACTTAATAGGATGATTGGACATGCAGAGTAGATGACCCCTATTCTATTTTGAGGTCATCTGATCAAAGGTCAAGGTCACAGGAGCCTGAACAGTGACTTGAGAACCAATAGGCCAAGAGTGTTGAAATTTAACGGGATGACTGTACATGCCAAGTAGATGATCCCTATTGCAGCCAACCATCAGTGTCTCTTTGACTTTCGCTCCTGACCCCTATTGATTTCTTGCATATAGGACTTTGCATTGGGGGAGACATGCGCTTTTTTACAAAAGCATTTTCTAGTTTCTTTTAAAATATTTAAATTATTTGTGTTTGCCTATGCTAATAAATCCTGAATAGTCTTTGGTTTATAAAGTTTATGTTACGTATCCACATAACAACACATTCAGCTTGATCTTTGACATTGTTTTGCATGTTGCTTATTTTCTAAATAATTCTTTACAAGGTTTTAACCCTTACCCTGCTAAATTTCTATAATGAACTTGTCCATCTTTCAATTTGGACAATACCATTTACTGTTTAAAAGGTTGCTAAACAAAAATATACTGACTGAACAGTGAACAGTGCAGATCTTGATTAGACTGCACGAATGTGCAGGCTGATAATGATCTACACTCGTCGCAAAGACAGAATCAATCCTTTCCAGCATGATCAGGGTTGAATATAGAAATTAGATGTAAAATGAGCTGTTTCAAAGTCTGTTTTCTATTATAGCCATCATTTTAAATGACTTATATGCGGGTATTATAAACAAAACTTCAGATACTGAAAAAGCAGATTTACACATTCACTGACATTCATTACATTGAGGACAGTTGTAAACTGTAAAGGCAATTTTATTGAATAAAATTTAATTTATAGATGTTGATGTTTTTTTACTCAATAGTGCATAAGTGAATGAAGTTCTCAAGGGTGAGCTACAGTACATGTATCTGCCTTTTTTGTCTGACAACAACTTTCTAGCATAGTTGAGATCACCTTTCTTTTAGCAAAAAGAAATAGTAAACAGGACTGATCTTGATTTCATGCTTTTGACTGCCAGAATTTCCCTATATAACTGTTGTAAAAGGCGATTTAAGGCAATAGAATGTAGATTTTCAGGTTTTTTAGTTTTGACTAAATCAGTGTGTAGTAAATGGTCACCAGAGTTGTAGTCCTTTATTTAGTAAATATTGCCACATTTCACATTAATGTGCCTCAAGATTTATCTTGACCAAAGTTGGTCAATAGTATCCTCGCTTTAGAAGTTGATTAAACAAATATATTAGCTTAAGCTTCTGATCTGGCGTCCTGCTTTCAACTTCATTTTTTTTAAATTTCTGAAACTACAATTTCATCCTTGTATGAACCTCTATCAAGTGTTCAAATGCTCAAGCTTTGCCACTTTTAGTGAGGTAACAAAAATTAGATAACTTATTGTGAACTACTTGATGGGTTTTCATATATGAGGCTAATCGATAGTGGCGAAAACAAAATATTGATCGCTAACGACTGGTCGATATTTACAGGTATGGATGACAGCATAATACAGATAAATGTATTGATTTATACGGAGTTTCTACTCCCGGTATTAGACCTTCCTGTTCAAATGAACTGCTTCATGGATCTTCATCATAATTTGTATCATCAATAATTGGGTCATATTTAACAGCAAAATATAGAAAAAGAAACCTTTGAATATTTAAACTTTTTAATCAAGGGCGTAGGAGCTGGGGCGGTGCCCGCCGCCCCAATATTTCGAGGAGCGGCGAAATGCCGAACTCGTAAATTTTTGAATAGGCTAGAAAATATAATTGAAAATAAATACAGCGGTCTTCCATTTATCATGAAGTGCATCGGCGACTGATATGTACACAGAATCTTGTCATATCGCTGATACCTTGCTAGATCGCCCTGGTGACAGGGTATTGTACAAAATCGATAATCCGCAACGGTGCTTACACTGATAAATTTGGGCGTACATGCTATGTCCGTCCCCGCAATGCTCCAGCGTATCCTGGTCACGATAGCAGAGACAATCAGCGCCCACAGTAAGGTCCGAATCCCGCGCAGTATGGTCCGAATCCCGCGCAGTATGGTACGAATCCCAACAGACAGCTATATCATCAGCGTTCTCAGAAACTCAGTGGTAGAACTCTTACATTCCTAACAGATACGCTACATTAGCAACAGATGCTGACAGAGTTCAACAAAAACGGAAAGAACGATCACCGCTTGAAATGGAGACGGACACGAAACGTCAAAATATAGACGATTCTTCATCAAATATTCAATGGGTTGAAAATAATGGTGTTTTAATTGACATTGACTCCACGGTTCAACATAATGCATTAGATAACTGTTGGGCGGGTTGCCAGCCTGTTCATATAAATGCTCAAGTCAATGACCCCCAAGGGGAACCTCCAAGTCTGACAAATGCAGACGAAACAGTTACATAGGTATGGACACTGGTGTGTTTACCCGTATGACTATCTGTTAGGTGTGCATTCACCTGTAACTTTATCGATAGGTAATACAATTGTATGTTCAGCTTTAAAGGCCTAGATTCAGTACTATATAAGTGTCCCCCGACCCCAAATCCAATATACAACTCCCATCTTATCTGCTGCTTATCAGCGATTATGTAACAGTAACTGATTAGAGGGCAATTAGCACAGCAGGGACCCCAACTAGACCATGGAGATGTGTGCAGTGGAGTTGAAAGAAATTAATTTTCTTCAGTGAATGTGGAATGATAATAATAATTATTATTATTTTGATATTATATAGAAGATAATAACTATTACTTTAATGTTATAATAATAATAATAATCATCATCATCATCATCATTATTATTATTATTATTATTATTATTATTATTATTATTATTATATTACATATAGGATGATAAAAGATACAGTAATAAATTTGAAAATAATACTGATAATAAAACACAAATATAGTGAAAACTTCATGAGTTCTTTGTGCTGACAAACAAATTAATATAAAATTATTGTGTTCCATCTGCACTCAATTTTCATTTTTAGTATGTTGCTTTGCTTTGTAACTTTGAAATGCACATACTGTTTTCAATTTTAGACAAATGTTATCTACAGTATTCTGCCAGCTTTAGATGAGTGAAAGTCACATTTTTCTGAAATATCACAATTCTCCAGACCGAATTTGAAAAAAATAAAAGCTTGCATATTTCTTTAAGTTTCTCATTATTTTATTAGTGTGAAAATAAGTTCCTGATTATTTTATTATTGTGTTTGATTAACAATATTTTTCTTTACACAGAAATGTCCAAAAAAATCCTAGTAAAACTTTAATGTTATTAATTATTCATTAATTTAAAATAATTTACATTGTTTCCCCTTCTCACTACTTGATACACTTGAAAGGTAGACTGACTCTCCAATAAACAATGACCCTTGTTTATTGGAACCATACTGTGATGGTCATTAGCCCCCAACTGTACTGGTGAAGACAGAAATCCCTTGGCCCACTGCCAAAATCTAGGCCTTTAAATGAGAATCTTATGTACTACATTCCATACAATTATTGGTCGTTGACTCCAGTTTTATATCTGAATGAAATTTATAATTGGAGTAACGGTACATTTAGTTTATCGCCTATGACTTTGCTGTATTTGAGTTTTTATTATTACCAAAATACCCCACCTGAATGGATTCATATGTATTGGAAGAGTGTATATCAAAATCCCCTTGATCAAAATCCCCTCCACTGAAAAATAACTGGGTGTTACAAAATCCCCTTCACACATTTGCAGGGGGTATCATAATCCCCTCTGTGATTAACATTATAGATATATAGATATCAGTGCTCCAAATTATATTATGTTTTCTAAAGGCGCTGTATTTACGTGCTTTTTTGCAATAGACTTTTAAGTTGTATATAGTTGTATTTGAATTTGATGAAATACGTAAAAATCACAGAGGGGATTATGATACCCCCTGCAAAAGTATGAAGGGGATTTTGTAACACCCTGTCATTTTTCAGTGGAGGGGATTTTGATTGTCTCCCGTATTGGAACAGTTTAAATCTTGCCTATTTTCCTTCCTTTTTAAATGCTAACATTTCTAATCAAAGTTGTGTTTTCGATAATGAATATAATTACCTAAGTTATAATAATGACTGTAATAATGGTAACAGTGCATGTGGGAACACCTTAGTGGGTGAACAGGCTATTGACTCTCGTAACCATCCTTTGCGGTATAATGCTAGAGAAAAGGTAGTTTCTTCGAAAGATGATAGACAGAATAAGGGAGATAACGCGAATAAAATTGTTTCTCTATCAGAATCAAATGCTTTTGAAGAACTTAAAATGCTTTCGTTAAATGTATGTGGCCTGAAATCGAAATTGATTTGTCCAGAGTTTATTGATCTTTTAAACCAGTATAGTATAATAGGTTTACAAGAAACAAAATGTTGTGACTTAGATTTTGTAAATGTACCGGGCTTTGATATTTTTATGAAAAACAGAATTTCTACCAGAAGACGTAAATCTGGTGGCATTGCTTTACTTATTAGAAAGGATATTTCTAAATATATTTCTGTAAAAGAGACAGAAAATAAACTGGTTTTATGGTTTACAATTTCAAAAACGTTGTTAAAAACAGTAAAAGATGTAGTTTGTGGTATTGTCTATGTACCACCAGAGTACTCAGAATATTCTACAGAAGACCCGTTTTCAGAAATCCAAAGTGATGTTAAGGTTTAGGAGTGTATCACCAAAACACAGAAATATTTTATAAACGAACAACATCGTTACCAATATTTTACCTGACCATTACATGTTCTGCCGTACTGTACCGTACTGAAAATATTCTGAAAAAGTTGTCCCCCTTTGAAAATGAATGCCATTTGTAAAGAAATGAAAATAAACAATCGCTGAAAACTGTGTTCAACCTAGTTATGTGAAATTTCAACACTCGCATGATATTACAAATGCATCAAAACAAACATGTGTAACAGTTCCTTGAAAATGGTGAGTTTTTAAAAGCGCTTGACTGTCTAGAAGTGGAGCCTGTTTAAACAGTTCTTTTTTCGGAATTCAATGCTTATATCAGTATACTGACACTTGTTTTGTAGAGTAATATAAGTAATATAACGCTATCATTACAAAAAACAACACAACAAGTGTCAGTATACTAAAATAAACATTGAATTCCGAAAAATAGACTTCCTAAATGGGACCCACTTCCGGGCAGTCAAACGCCTTCAAAAACTCACCATTTTCAAAGAACTGTTACACATGTTAGTTTTGATTCATTTGCAATCGCATGCGAGTGTTGAAATTTTACATAATTAAGTGGAACACAGTTTTCAGCAATTGTTTATCTTTATTTCTTTACAAATGGCATTCATTTTCAAAGGGGGACAACTTTTTCAGAATATTTTCAGTACGGGACAGTACGGCAGAACATGTAATGGTTAAGTAAAATATTGGTAAAGATGTTATTCATTTATAAAATATTTTTGTGTTTTGGTGATATACTCCTAAACCTTAACAAGTTTGCACAGAAATATGACATGTATTGTTTATTTGGAGATTTTAATTCCAGAACTAAATGTCTTCAGGATTATATCATAGTAGATACTGAATTTTTTGAAAGTCAAAATTTGGAAGAAATATACTTAGAATATAACCTCGAAATGAGTATGTTTGACAGGTCTTCAAATGTAAATAAAGTACGTGTAAATAATGATAAATCCTCAAATAATTATGGGCATCAATTTCTTGAGTTTTTGAAACTGAATAATTTTTACATTTTAAATGGGAGAACAAATATGGACATTCCCGGGAAAACCACATGTAAAGGTACAAGTGTTGTTGACTTCTTTGTTTGTAACTCTTAATCTTTTTAAATATGTGTCTTCACTGCGAGTATTAGACTTCTGCCCATTGTTATCAGATGTTCATAACCCAGTTGAACTAAACTTAACATTTAACATAAGTAAAAGCAACTACGAACATGATGAGAAACAATTGTCTGTTAAACTATGGGATAGAACTAAAGCAAACGAATTTGTAGATAAAATTAATGTACAAAAACTGCAAAATATAAATGAAACACTTGATAATCTTACACTAAATATGAACTTTACCAAAGAGAATGTAGACGAAATAGTCAGTGATATATCATCACTGTTTTTAAATACATCTAGCGAAACTTTTGGATATACAAAGGTAAATAAAAGATCATACACGGGTAATTCTAATAAAACTTCTTGGTTTGGACCAAAGTGCAAGAAGGCTAGCAAAAACTTTCACACGGCAAAGTATCTTTATAAATTAAGAAAGAATAACGAAACAAAGGAGATTCTAAAACGAAACGCTAAAATTTACAAAAATACATTAAACCAATTTTATAATAAAGACAAACGTTCAAGTATTAAGAAATTACGGGATGTTAAAAGTAAAGACCCGCGAAAATACTGGAAAATCCTAAATGGAAATCCAACACAGAAAAGTGAAGCTGACTTGTCAGATCTTTATAATTTCTTCAAAAATGTAAATAACAGCGATGATGAAAATTATGATGATAATAATAATAATAATAATAATAATAATAATAATAATAATAATAATAATGTTGAAAATGAAATAAACGAAGAAATAAATGTTCCCATTACTGAAAATGAAATAATGGCAGCAATAAAAACTTTAAAAAATAACAAAGCAAGTGGTTATGATAAAATTGGCTCAGTCTAGCTGGAGTAATATAATACCCAACCCAGATAATCCTATTTAAACTTGATCGTGTTTCTTCTTTTAGGCCTACGGTAGGTAACAAGAGCCTTCGGAAGAACGACTTTTCGAAATTTGGATACAAGTTTGCTGTGTTAATTGAGAAGTGTACTTGGGGCGAGGTTTGAAGGTGTAAGAGCATATGAGGGATACTAATGAAACTATATATAAGTGAATTTTGAAGCATAGTTAGCATACCATATTGTTGACTTTTGAGATACCTGATCCTAAATCCAAAGATGTTTTTCACTAACACCGACCCTTATGCGAGGTTTGGTGACTTGAGATATATTGAACTTAAGAAGCTTGCCATAAAACTTCAACCAGCACTGTCGTATCATTTGATCCAAGTGGCATTGACCTTATAAGGATACCTGACCGTAAACTAACCATTATGTGAAGTTTGACAATTGTGGATATGGTCAGATTGAAAAGTTTATCATAAAACCTAAGTATGATTCAACGCGGACGCCAGTGTGAGTACAACAGCCCTCCTTATTCTTCGACCTCTAAAGTGAACGATAAAATTGCTGATGGACGAAGACGGATGGTGATCACAACAGCTCACTATTGAGCTCCTCGTTTTCATGTGAAATAAAACCTAAAGATGTCTAACCAGCAAGAAGTTAGTTTTTCTCATGCTATAAACTCCCAGGCTTATTGAAGGCATTTTCACAACGCAGCGTCAGATTTGCTAAATCTGCGGCTTTCGAAGGACAGATGTTGGCAGTCATAATGGTGGGCATAACGGATATAACGAAGAAACATTTTTCAAAGTGGCGGATGTCCGGAAAGAAACGCTCGTACATCCTTAAGGTTAAAGCCGGGCTGAGTTCAGGGACCTTGTAGCTTAAACAGTTTCCTGTCAGTAACCGTCGAATGCTCGGAATCGAGGTAAATATATTACTTCAAATGGTTAACGGGCAAGGACACTGCTTCCCAAAGATCTCGGTTACCTCCGTCAGACCTTCGGGGAAGCATCTGTTTTACCAACAGCTATTGTTAATGGTTTAAAAACTTTTAATCAGGTCTTTATATGTTCTATATAAGAAATCGAATGCAGAGTAAGTTCTAAAATTCGTTGCAGTTACAAAACCACCTCTAGGCTCGGGTGTGTGACATTCTCTTCGTGCAGACTAATCCACCGCATCCATTTCTGCAACATATTTGGTTTCCCGGACACTTGCGGAAGCCTGGTCCGCAGTTTGTGATGCAGATCCCGGCATCGCCAGGAGGAGGGCATCTCCCTAAAAGAAAAGAAAATCATTTATGTATTTCAATGTTTTTTGCTTTGTTGTGAATTATGTCGTGGGTGGGGGGAGGGATGGGGGGTCTCGTGAATTATTTCATGCACGTGTAGGCACATGTCGGATAGAGCCAACGACTTTCCGCAAGCCCAGTCTGCGAGGCTTAAACCAACAGTGACGAGGGGCAAGTTACTTAAACAACTAGGCCGCGAAGGACCCTATATTATTGGAAGTAGTAAATTTTATGAAATATCACATACCTCTGTCGAAATCATTGGGATAAAATCGCAACACCACTTAAATTAATATCAAATAATGTGTCTTTCATGGCAAAATATACGTAAAAATCAGAGACACATATAGAAATGAAGATGGCAGAATCAATTACTAGTATTCAACTTGGCCAAGAGCACGTACAGACAAGCAGAATTTCAGCTTATTTTACTATGTAACCATTATATTAAAACACATGTCTGCCAAAAACTGACAAGTTTTCGCGGCCCCTGGATTATGAGGCGCTCTTTACTATATTATACACATTTCTATATAAAATGTATCTATTGATCATCAAGAAATATTTTTTGTTATCAAAATTATTTCCTAGTATCCAGAAATCAAACAATACAAGCATTAGAAAGCCTTTTTTTCAGAAGAAGAAATTATTTTTCACATAAAAATGATGTCTTTATATCAGAAACTTCTGCCATTTTGGCACCCGACTGGCCCGAGGCTGTGCTAACATTTCTTGCAATATTAACTTATCAAGTGGAAATATGTCACGGTTTCTGATCTGATTTGGAGAGAGTTTATATAAGCGTCCCGGAGCTAAGCATTGGGACTGTATTTTGATACCACGGGACGTGTCCCAGTCGGGCTGCACATTTCTCTCGGTCGGACATATAAAAAAAGGACCGAGTAAAACACGACAAAATAAAAATAATGTGCATATTCTTTATACTGTCCTCTGTCAAGGTACAATGTTTCATAAAACAATATCTTGAACTTTTTTTTAAGTTTTCGTAGAATAATTTTTAAACTCTCTGTTGCCATAGCAACCCGAATTCTTGACATCGTTTTGTAAAAACAATTGAAAGTAATCATGATTTGATCTAGCACTGAAACAATATTTTCTATACATTATATAAATAGTTTGAAAAACGAATTAAAACATTGTAATTCAGTTTTACGAATTTCACATACTGTAATACTATTTATAATTTAATATATTATATATTGTAGATATATTGAAATATATTTGACAGCGATATCACATGTCACCATCGTATTATTCCGGTACCTTCTGCTTCCAGAAATGTTTTGTACCATGAAAATGAAAGAATATACTTAAAAAAAAAAATGGCCTCTCCATAATTCTTCGGGCAGACACAATTTTTCAAGGGCTATGACTCCTTTTATACCACCAAATACATTAGAGTCTGACATGGCATATGCCCGGGTAATCTACAGTGTTTATAACATCTAAAATAATTGCTCGGTTATTCCGAATCAGTCTAAAATACTCCGACAAAAATAGAAAGCAGTTACTTTTTGTAAACTTTAACTAACTACTTTCGGACGTTTAACAGCTGTAGGTTGAAACATTTACATATTATTTCAAGCAAAAAAAAAAAAAAAAAAAAATTAAAATTTAAAAAAATATACAAGAGTGTTTAATGTTTACTAGACCAAGAATATTACCAATGATACCTCATTCATTTAACATTGTCAGTAGTCAGTTTGGACCTTGTGTTACATTGAAAAATAGTTTGTATCATTGTTGAAAATATAAACAGTTATAGCGGTCTTTATGGTTTAAACTTATTTTATGTGATTTTAACGATCACAAATTTGAGATCGCATTCTAGAGCCCTTCCAGTTAACTATTACCCGTAGGTAGACATCATGAATGTATGAATAAAAATAATAAACAAATTTGAAACACTTACCGTTAGAAAGGGAAACCAAGACTCCTAGAAAAATGACCACAAAGAACAGTATCTTTTTCATGACTGCGGATCGCCTGTCTGTATTTTGCAGTCCACATCAGCCTGCTTTTATATCTGCATCCATCACTAAATAATTTTTCTGGTCATGTCAAACAATGTTTCTTTTTTTCTCAAACTACGTTTCTGTTAAGATTTCGTGATGTTTCGTTGTCATAATACATAACTACATCTGAATTTGAAATGTTTATAGAAATGTTTTATACCGATTGCATGTTTATGTCAGTTAAAATTTAACTTGTGCAATTATTAAAATGCGGACAGAGCATTTCCTTCGAGGACAGTACTTAGTGCGCTCGTGCATCCGTCGAAAGTAACTACTGCTGTTTCATTACGGAATAACTGCTCTTATGCTTAGAGGATGTACTTCTGAAGAAAGTGCACAACGAATAACGCATTTACATTATGTAGCTCATTGAGGAGTATGGAAAGTTGGTGTGGCCGGTGCGCCATGCTAATTGCCAAATGCTATTTTCCAAATGTTGAATGCTAAATGCCAAAGCGATACATACCAAAATCTATATACCATAAACTTAAAGCTAAATGCTAATTGCTAAATGTTAGATAGCTATTGCTTATTGCCAAATGACAAATGTTGATCGTCAAATTCTTAAACTTTATCAGTTAATGTTTTAGAGTAAAATGTCATTAAACACGGTCATGTTTGAGCTATACATTGATTCGATCCTACCAAGTTTCAAATTTATTGATAAAGTCAAGGCATCTGAAAACAACAAAATGAACACCGAGAAAATAATAAAAAAATCCAAAATGAAAATGAATGAATATAAGTAACGAAATTATATCTAAGTGTGACAGTACGAAATATGACATATATTATACGTATATAAATATTGAACGAGAACATTCATGTCAGTTATTTGCATACGGACATATTTTTAGAGAAAACTGACAATTTTATGAATTTTGCCTTGCCATTACTATCTTTTAGTTGTAAAAAGGCAGCATTTTGATTTTATAGCAGTACTCCTTAAAATATGTTTTTCTTTCAAAGGTTAAATAATTACACTTAAAAAATTATGGAATTCGTCATCTTAAATATTTTGATTGCATAGACTACAAGTTCTGCGATTTCTGTTTATCTTAAAAAACTTCCCTGTTTAATTGGTAATTTGTGATTCAAGCATCTAAATTTACAAAGAATATTAGCCAGAGCCAATGTCAAAACGCTGAAATACTTTTCAAAAACAAAATCTTTGTCATAAATACGACAATTGAAACATTTACTTGAATTATTTAGTGTTCTTCTCATTTTTTGAACAAAGTGGACTTTAGGCAAAGAGCTATAATAGTATTTTATACTTCTTTGCTTTAAGCCAGGAGTTTACAGTATTAATGAACAATGTTGGTGACAAAACTTTCTTAACTAACTAAAAATTTGACAAACCATATGGTACCCACATAATGTGTTATTAACATACCGAATACAATATTAGTTTACATTTTACCGTGCATATAGCATAAAAGATGTTATATACAGCACAATCATGACATATCTTATAATTCTGGCATTAAGAACTTATTTACACCAGTAATTAAGAATACGACTATCAATTTGCAGTAACAAAGGATTATACCAAGCTCGCCATCATGACTGACTAATGCAATTTTGTGTGCTCTATTTAAGAACGTGTTTACAATATTCAAGTTGAAATCTATCAACAATTTCATCAGTTCCTTTACCCATATCTCTGATCCATATTGAATAATAAGATCAGTCATAACATAAAATGAACTTAACTGCATCTTAATATAGGAAGTATAGAAAGTAACAGTTTACGATTTTTTTTTATAATAGAAAACATAGAAATTCTATAGCTTGATCAACCAAATGCCTTATTGTCACACTTAAATACGTATAATGATCAACAGTCTCTAAAACATGATTATCATCTACTTATCAAAATCATCTGGAATGTTTCTTTTAAAAACCTTTTATTTTTTCCAAAAAAAACTACAATCTTAGTTTTAGCACAGTTAATTTTTAGACCCCAAAGGTTACAATAATTAGATATAGCATTCAAAGCCAGCTGTAATTCATGTTAATGACAACACCTGCAAAAAAAAAAAAAAAAAAAAAAAAAAAAAAAAAAAAAAAAAAAAAAAAAATAGAATGTGCACAGCTGATGATAGCGATATTTGGTCGCCAATAGTTTAGTAAAAGTAAGATGTCTGCGCCCATGTAAAATGAATTCTTTTTTCTTAATTTACATCGTATTTACGTGTACTGTTTTAACCAGTGGAATAGATGATGCCCATCTTGCATCTAAAGCGAAAGCCGACCAGATAGAACGGGCAAGGTTTGTAAATCATGCATCTTTTTATACGGTACGCATCCAAGTAAACAGACCGGTAAACGTTCAAACAATTTCGGATAGCCTTTCATAGTTATTACTGGGATGGGTGCAGATAAAAAACAACATTGTGTGATTATCCGAGCTCTTTGCGAATTAGCCTTATTCATTTGGCATTAAGATTTATTTTTATGTCTCTTCGTCAAATTTTACACCAAATTTCAGGTGTCAATTATCTATTATTTATGTTTGGAAATCAATTGGCAAAGTTTTCCATTTTGG
This sequence comes from Mercenaria mercenaria, assembly GCF_021730395.1. Classification (NCBI taxonomy): domain Eukaryota; kingdom Metazoa; phylum Mollusca; class Bivalvia; order Venerida; family Veneridae; genus Mercenaria; species Mercenaria mercenaria. The sequence goes on along the minus strand of NC_069361.1, from coordinate 109,569,771 downwards.
AAAAGCTCATAAAGTCCAATAGATTGCTAGAATGACATATATATTCTTGGAAGTGTCTAGGGATGTACTACCTCTAAAGTCTGACACTAGAGGTACAGATCTGTACATTTAGTCAAGCCTGTTAGGTATTGTCTAGGAGTATGGACTTCCTTTTCCAGTTATTATGGTTTACTTACATCTTAGATTTTGTTGCAAATGAAAACTCTATCAGATAAGATTTAATTAATATTCACCTAAAACTTGAATCTTAAAATATAGCCTGCTGGCGGCAAGTGATTTTGCCTTTGCAACCAGTGCAGAGCAAGATCAGCCCCCAAATTGAATGATAGACCAGTCCATTTTAGAAATTTAGCAGGGTAAAGGTTAATGATTCATATATACCAGTGTTCACTCATTGTACATATATTCTGTCGAATAGTAAATAATCTTTGCTCAGGTTGAGCGATTAGTAATGTAAAAGACTTAAGTACAGATGTATGGCCCTGTGTTCATAGTTAGTCATCATCATCATCCTGCTTTAACATTTATTGCTTTGAAACTGCTGGTAAAGTTTACACCAAACTAGGTTTGAAGGCTGAAGCATCCTTGTATAGTCCTCTCTAAAGGTTATTCAAATGATTGTGTCTGGTCCATTTTAGGGACTACCAGAACTAAATAAGAGAAAGACGTTAAACAATTTATTCCTATGAACCACTTGATTGATCTTTACCAAACTTGGACTGTAGCATCATCCTTCTATAGACCTTTCTCATTTTTTTTCAAATGATTTGCATTGATACCTTTAAAGGGATCACCACAGCTAAAAATAGGAATACATTAAAACAACTTTCATGAACCACTTGAATCTGTTGATTAATTTTCACCAAACTTTCCTTGTATAAACCTCTCTAAACTTCTTAGCTCACCTGTCACAAAGTGACAAGGTGAGCTTTTGTGATCGCGCAGCGTCCCTCGTCCATGTGTGCATAAACTTTTGCTTGTGACCACTCTAGAGGTCATATTTTTCATGGGATCTTTATGAAAGTTGGTCAGAATGTTCATCTTGATGATATCTAGGTCAAGATCAAAACTGGGTCACGTGCGGTCTGAAACTAGGTCAGTAGGTCTAAAAATAGAGAAACCTTGTGACCTCTCTAGAGGCCATATTTTTCAATGGATCTTCATGAAAATTTGTCAGAATGTTCACCTTGATGGTATCTAGATCAAGTTCGAAACTTGGTCACATGCGGTCAAAAACTAGGTCAGTACGTCTAAAAATAGAAAAACCTTGTGACCTCTCTAGAGGCCATACTTTTCAAGGATCTTCATGAAAATTGGTCAGAATGTTCACCTTGATGATATCTAGTTCAGGTTTGAAACTAGATCATGTACCTTCAAAAACTAGGTCATTAGGTCAAATAATAGAAAAACCTTATGACCGCTCTAGAGGCCACATTTTTCATGGGATCTTTATGAAAATTGGTCAGAATGTTCATCTTGATGATATCTAGGTCAACTTCGAAACTGGGTCACGTGCGGTCCAAAACTAGGTCTGTAGGTCTGAAAATAGAAAAACCTTTTGACCTCTCTAGAGGCCATATTTTTCAATGGATCTTCATGAAAATTGGTCAGAATGTTCACCTTGATGATATCTAGGCCAAGTTCGAAACTGGGTCACTTGTGGTCAAAAACTAGGTCAGTAGGTCTAAAAATAGAAAAACCTTGTGACCTCTCTAGAGGCCATATTTTTCATGAGATCATGAAAATTGGTGAGAATGTTCACCTTGATGATCTCTAGGTCAAGTTCAGAACTGGGTCATATGAGCTCAAAAACTAGGTCACTATGTCAAACAACTGGGTCATGTAGGGACAGGTGTGCGATTCAGGAGCATCATGGTCCTCTTGTTTTTCAAATGATTTACATTGGCTCTTTTTAGAGGTTGCCAGAGCTAAAAAATAGGTAAAACTATAAAACAAATTTTTCTCATGAATCACTTAATGGATCTTCACCCAACTTGGCCTGTATTGTCCTGGATGGACCTCTGTCAAGTTTTTGTGCCCCCCCCCCATGAGTGGTGGGGGCATATAGATTTGCTCTTGTCCGTCCGTCCGAGCTCACATTTGCATACTTAGGTGGCTATAGGAACAATAGGTAACTGTACTTTTTCTTTGATGTCATTCATTCTGTAAGGCTTTTATGTGGCTATTTTTGTCTTACGTGGCTAAAGAACAATAGGGAGAACAAAAGAGTAGCCACATAAGTATCCATATGTAGGAACGTCCGTCCTTCCGAGAATGTTGTGTCGCGCCCAGCTCCAAAGTATTTGATGTAGAGTCACAAAACTATACAGGAATGTTGGTCAGCATGTGTAGTTGTGAACCTGGGGTTTCGCGTCCGGATTCATTCAGTCATGTAGGAGTTATGGCCCCTGACATTGTAAAAATTGGTCATTTTAATGTTGTGTCGCGCCTAGCTCCAAAAGTATTTGACATAGAGTCACAAAATTTTACAGGAATGTTGGTCAGCAGGTGTAGTTGTGCACCTGGGGTTTCGCGTCCAGATTCATTCAGTATTGTAGGAGTTATGGCCCCAGACTTAGTAAAAAATTGGTCATTTTAATGTTGTGTTGCGCGTAGCTCCAAAAGTATTTGACCTAGAGTCACCAAAATTTACAGGAATATTGGTCAGCATGTACAGTTGTGCACTTGGGGTTTCGCGTCCGGATTCATTCAGTTATGGAGGAGTTATGACCCCTGACTTAGTTAAAAATTTGTCATTTTAATGTTGTGTCGTGCCTAGCTCCAAAAGTATTTGACTTAGAGTCACCAAAGTTTACAGGAATGTTGGTCAGCATGTGCAGTTGTGCACCTGGGGTTTCGCGTCCTGATTCATTCAGTATTGTAGGAATTATGGCCCCTGACCTAGGAAAAAATTGTCATTTTAATGTTTTGTCGCGCGTAGCTCCGAAAATATTTTACCTACAGTCATTATTTCACTACACAAGACCAGATTTCTTGTCCAGACTTACTCAATAAAAAAGTTTGTTAAACATGTATGTTAAAATATACTTGACCTAGAATCATAAAACATTAGAGGATTGTTTTATAGCCTATGAAGTGTTCTCTTTAGGATTTTACTCAGCTAGGCAAGAGTTATGGCCAACTAAGTGAAAAATACACATAAGGTTCTTAAAAGTTTGTGTTGCAAACATCTTTAAAATTGTTTAACCTGAGTCATTAAACCATGTTACAGTGGCAGGAGTGGGGGGCACCTGTTTCCTATGGACACATATCTAGTTTTTCAAATGGGTCCACTTAGGCCTCTTTTAGAGTCCATCAGGGCTAAAATTAGAACAATCTTTTAACATTGTTGTATCAGTCAGGAATAAATTTGACCTTTAACAGCCTTAAAAACTGTATTATCTGCTTAATGGATATTCACCAAACTTGGTCAGAAGCAAGGTCAAAATGTCAAGGTTCTCAAGTGAGCAACGTCTGTCCATTTGGTCCTATTGTTGTTTTGTTCATGATGGAGACACAGATATCTTTGTAATGTATGCCTTTTATTTTTAGATGTGGTTACAATTTAATGAAGCTTTGGACAGCTGAAGTTGCCCATTCACCATTTGCAGCAGCTCCACTGATCGCTGATGTAGATGGTGACGGTAGGTTGGATATTATAGCAGCACCACTCAGTGAGTCACAGACTGTTGTAGAGGCGGAAACAGGCAAGACTCTCACTGACTCCAGATGGCCAACTCAGAAACTTGATACATCTATTCTTGCGTCGCCACTCCAGGTAAGTTACAGAGTTATCTGCCATGTTTTTTTAGTAGGAAGTGCTGTGCATAGGAAAAGGAGTCAAGAAATAACAGGTTTGATCATCTGACAGTTGTTTAAATGCAGATTCTAAGTCGGTTGTCTTTCACCCACATTTTGGGTTGTTCGGGTCAAGGTCAAAATCTTTTAACTAAAATTAGAAAAATGGTTTTCTTTCAATAACTTCAATGTGGAATGTCTGTTATAGTGATGTAAAAAATGTTTTTAACACAGTTTTAAGGGTTACCATGAAACACGTCTTAGGTGTATTTGAATGATTATTTAAAAACTGGCTAATGTCCTGTTGATTTATTTTCAGTATACAGTACAGTTTGCATTAAGACACCATAAAAGGGAAGGGCAAAATAGTGGTCTCTTAACCCAGCTGGTCTCTTAATACAACATAATAAGTTTTGTTGTTCAACAACACAGAAAGGAATTAAAAAAGTTGTATCTGAATACAAGTTGTCTCTTAATAGATGTGGTCACTGTAAAATAATAAGGAAAGAATGTTATATATTTCTCTTTCAGTTTGATATAGATGGGGATGGTATGTTAGATGTCCTTTTTGTAACATTTGCTGCAGATATTCTCTTCTATACTCCAAATGGTACAGCAATAAAGGACAAGGGCATGGAGGTAATTTTCAGCTGCAGAGTTTGCAGATGTTATGGTTTTTCTTTCATATGAATGTGACTTTGCTGCCTACTTGTCTAGTATAATAATAGCTTCAGCAATAAGAAATTCACCTACACATTTAACATTCTCAAATGTATCTTATTTTCTGAACAGATTGCTCCAGCATATGTTAAGCAGGACTGGTACAGTAAAGTTGTAGCAGTGTCAGGTGATGATATAAAGGCATATGTGAAGGAAGCCAGTGATAACATTAAACAGGTAACTTTTAGTTTATACTTATTTATTTTAGTTTGACTGTGATGAAAGCTTCAAGCTTGTGTGAATCACTCTCTAGGCCACTTCCTGGAAAATCCAGTACTGGTTTCATATGAGAAGGTATGGTCATAACCCCAACACATCATGAACCCACGACTCCCGTGTTGAGCGACTGACACCTTAACCACCAGACCACCGCTCCCCTTCATGGTAACTTTGAACATGTTTATATTGCTTTTATAGTCTTTAATGTACAGACCTTTATGTCGGTTTAACTGCAGCTTCTGTAATTTGCTTTTCGAGTAGCTGTGTGCTATAAATACATTACTACCACTTCAAGTAAAGTGATAAAGTAACAGTTTTGAATAAGAAAGTAATTAATGATATATTACTCTACGTCAACAGTTCAAATTTGACATGCCAAAAATATTTGATTTTTGGATAGTTTTTATATATGATCCATAAGCAGGACTGTTATTAATGTCAGTAACTAGGTATAAATTCATGGTAAAAACTGCATTGTTTTGTATTCAGCTTCTTTACATTCCACTTTGAATTAATTATGCTCAGAAATGATTGTGTCATGTCTTTACTGTCAGGACAAGAGTTACCTCCCTGTAGATGCACATGTCATGGCAACCCCAGTGATTGCTGATATTAACAATGACAACAAGCTAGAAGAACTCGTCATTCCAGTTTCCTATTATTTTGATGAGGAAGATTACAGGTATTCCAAAATATTTTTAAAAAATTATCAATTGAGATATTTATGCCCCCCTTCGAAGAAGGAGGGGTATATTGTTTTGCAGATGTCGGTCGGTCTGTATGTAGACCAATCCGTTTCGAGATGATAACTCAAGAACGCTTGGGCCTAGGATCATGAAAGTTGATAGGAAGGTATGTCATCACCTGCAGATGACCCCTATTGATTTTGAGATCTGTATGTCAAAGGTCATGGTCACAGTGACCCTGAACAGTTAAACAGTTTCCGGATGATAACTCAAGAACGCTTGGGCTAAGGATCATGAAAGTTGATAGAGAGGTTGGTCATGACCAGCAGATGACCCCTAGTATGTCAAAGTTCAAGGTGACAGTGACCCGGAGCAGTTAAACGGTTTCCGGATGATAACTCAAGATTGCTTGGGCCTAGGATCGTGAAAGTTGATAGGCAGGTTGGTCATGACCAGCAGATGACCCATATTGATTTTGAGGTCAGTAGGTCAAAGGTCAAGGTCACAGTGACCAGGAACAGTAAAATGGTTTCCGGGCGATACTCAGGAACGCTTGGGCCTAGGATCAGGAAAATTGATAGGGAGATTGATCATGACCAGCAGATGATCCCTATTGATTTTGAGGTCATTTGGTCAAAGTTCAAGGTCAGATTGACCAGGAACAGTTAAACGGTTTCTGGACGGTAACTTGAGAACGCTTGGGCCAAGGGTCATGAAAGATGATAAGAGGTTCATCATGACCAGCAGATGACCCCTATTGATTTTAAGGTCAGTAGGTCAAAAGTCAAGGTTACAGTGACCCGGAACATTTAAACCGTTTCCAGACAATAACTTGAGAACGCTTGGACCTAGTATCATGAAACTTGATAGGGAGGTTGGTCATGACCTGTAGATGATCCCTATAGATTTTGAGGTCTGTAGGCTAAAGGTCAAGGTCACATTGACTCGGAACAGTTAAACCCTTTCCGGACGATACCTTGAGAACGCTTGGGCCTAGGATCACTAAACTTAATAGGGAGGTTGATCATGACCAGCAGATAACCCCTGTTGATTTTGAGATCATTAGGTCAAAGGTCAATGTCACATTGAACCAGAACAGTAGAACTTTTGTTTACAGAGAGCAAATAATTTCTGTTCCTTGTGCAATTACTGAATGCATCAAGGGGGGGCATTTCGTGTTTGACGAGCTCTTGTTAGAATTAAGTCAGTAATTTCTGTCTAACATAATATGTTTTATAATGTCTTGAAAATACATTATTGTTGATAGATATCAAGAAGAGCATTAAAATAGTTCTAGTTTAACTTTTTTTCTTCCTGTTTGATCCACCTAATCTATAACAGGTTTGTTTGGGCATTGTGTTTTTTTAAAGATCCAGATACAAACTTTAGATCATTCTAGAAGTCTGTGAATGACTGAGTGAATATAATAGTGGAATCTTTCTGAATTTTTAAAATATCTTTTACAACGTCAATTTATGGCCAAAATGTATTTTCCCATTGAGAAAATCAGGCTAATCACAGTTTTGAAAAATAGTTTTTTAGCTCACCTGTCACATAGTGACAAGGTGAGCTTTTGTGATCACCCTTCGTCTGTCGTCTGTGCGTGTGTGCGTCTGTCAACAATTTCTTGTCTGCACGATAGTGGTTTCATTTATGATTTTATTTTAACCAAACTTGCACACAACTTCTTGAACTGGCCAGATTTCTTTATGGGTTCCAGAGTTATGGCCCCTGAAAGGGCCAGAATTAGCTATTTTGACCTTGTCTGCACAATAGCAGCTTCATTTATGATTTGAATTTAATCAAACTTGCACAAAACTTGTGTCACCATAAGATCTTGATTCCTTTCATGAACTGGCCAGATCCCTTTATGGGTTCCAGAGTTATGGCCCCTGAAAGGGCCAAAATTGGCTATTTTGACCTTGTCTGCATAATAGCAGCTTTATTTATGATTAGATTTTAACCAAACTTGCACACAACTTGTATCACCACAAGATCTTTGTTCCTTTCTTCAACTGGCCAGATTCCATCATGGGTTCCAGAGTTATAGCCCCTTAAAATGTCCAAAATCGGCTATTTTGGCTTTTGCAGCCATATAGGGACTTCATTTATGGTTTGATTTGATACAAACTTCCAAAATATCTTCAACAACAATAAATCCTGAATTCCGCGACGAACCTGTCAGATCCAATCGTAGGTTCCAAAGTTATTTTATATCTTATTACCTCCCCTGATTGTAATCAAAATGTGTTTTTATAAGTACTTATAGGACTTATTTGAAATTTCATTATTGTCATTAGTTGGACTGAGACAATCAGGATAGATAACTATGGACAGATTTTATGTCAGATTACCTCCCTTTATTTCAAATTAAAATGGGTATATCTCCATAACGAATGAAGATACTGATTTGAAATTTCATTTATGTCAACAGATGGACTTGGACAATCAGTGAAGATACATATTGACTGAATTTATGACAGATTACCTCCTTTATTATTTATCTAAATGAATACACCTTAGCAGCTTCTAATGAGATTGGTTTGAAGCGATCATATCATTTTGAGCAATAGTACTCAAGTGAGCGACACAGGGCCATCATGGCCCTCTTGTTTAAAAAAAGTTTACACATTTTTTGCATTAAAATGTAGCTTTTATGCTAACAAAGATAGTTTTAGAGTTTTTTGACAGTAAGTCAACAAATAAAGTCAAAACTTAAATTAGAAAAAAAAATCTGTTATCCAAAATACTGGAAAATACTCCACCAAAATTATATTGTGGTGATAAAGATCCAATTTCTGCCCTTGAAGTTCTTTTAAATGATGTATAAGATCAATTTGACTGTTTTCTTAGCGTCAATATCATGAAGTATGAAACAGACTAATGGAAGTCAAACTATTTGAAAAAACAAAAAACAACAGCATCAAGTATTAAATATTTATAGTTGGGGTTTTGTCAGTCTGATTATTACTTGGCAGAATTGTATGTTCGAGGACAATTTCTGTTCAGTTGTGATGCAAATAGAATGGTATTAAAATCACCATGTATGCTATTAAATGTATTTCAGACTTGCTGAAAATTTTGATCATATAAACAATATCAATGAGACAGACCTGGGAAAGTATGTTGTCTCTGGTATCACCATAATTGATCTTAGAGAGATGAAAGTTCTCTATACAATCTTCCTTGATCTTACAACAGTAAGTACAGGGTGTTTACCCACTCCATGTGGTGTAGGTATGAAAGTACAAAAAGTACAGAAGTCAATTTTATTTGCTGACAGTTGTATCATTTTAAAGATTACTGCAATAAAAGCATGTTATGAAAGTGAAAGTATTCAATCATTTCAGTACTGGTATGTTGTTAAATCTAAATGTGTGATAGATGTAATGTTCATTATTATTTATATGACAATACTTGAATCATGATGATTTGTCAGAATAATTTTGAGAAATACAACTTAAGAATGATTTATTGCAGAAGGTTAAGGTATTTTAGAAAAAAGCCCATGGTTTCCAGCTTACATTCTGTATATATGGAAAGACATAGATGCCATCTTTAACCATATTAATTTTAAGAACATTTTAAGGAAATGAATGGTTTTATACATGAATTCATAGAAAATGTCTGTGTGATTGATATGTGCAGAAATTGTTGACATCTTCTATTATGTTAGGAATATTGGTAGGAAATGTGCATGTAATGTATTAACACTGTCTATATATAAATTCTGTAGAAAACATCGGGGTTCCCAGCATATGTCCTGTTTACGCCTACTGTGATTGACATGGATAGAAATGGAGGCCATCTTGAGATAGTGATTGGCACCTCGGCGGGAAATGTACACGTGATTGAGGTAGAAGGAGAGATAAAAGACAGAAAAGGTTTCCCATACAGCATGGGTATTGTTCATGGACAGGTTTGTTATATTAAATATGCCATAGAGATTTATGTATTGGACATAAATTGATTGAAAATTGATGCCTTTAAGTCAAATAGACCATTTTGAAAAAAGTGAAAACAACAACAAATTGATACAGAAATAAAAGTTAAATTTTTCATTTGAATTAGATTGGTTTAGTATTGACATGTGTCTTTTGAAGCAAGAGTTCATCTCAACAGAGTTTTAGTCATCAGCTGACTTGTAGATTGGCTCTAAAGTTTTCTTGGTTGTTTGTTAAATCTGTATTTGATTCTGCTTATAAGTGGACTGTTGTAGTACTATTTTGTTCATCAATTGACAGTTAATTGATGTTTTCATGGTCAGTGACCTTTTATTAGTTATATAAAAGTGTTCATGGTGTTATTGGTCCATCTTTTTTGTGCCCCCCTATGAGTGGTGGGGGCATATAGATTTGCTCTTGTCCGTACGTCTGTCCGTCCGTCCGTCCTTACTTCCGAGCTCACATTTGCATACTTAGGTGGCTATAGGAACAATAGGTAACTGTACTCTTTTTTGATGTCATTCATTCCGTAAGTCTTTTATGTGGCTATTTTTCTCTTACGTGGCTAAAAGAACAATAGAGAGAACAAAAGAGTAGCCACATAAGTATCCATATGTAGGAAGGTCCGTCTGTGCGTCCATCCGAAGTTCATAACACGCCTAGCTTAAAAAGTTTTTGTTATAAATTGATGAAACCTTGCATGAGTCTTTTACAATTACAATTACAAATCTTTATTGTGATTTAGTCCTCCAGCCCATACACCATCAATCATATACATTATTATATACAAACATAAACATTTAAATACAACAACTCTTATAAGGAATAATGAAGTAAATATTAACTATTTATATCACTCATGTCAGAAAAAGCATTTGTTTTGAGAAAGAGGTTTGTACATAATTTCTAACTTTTTAAAGCTTCAATACATGCCTGTCCATGTATCTTGCCGAAACGAAATAAAGAAAAGACATGGACAGAATAGATTAATATCTGTACCTTTGTTACTATGCCCAACTATCAGCCTTGTCAAGGCAAGACCAATATCTTGGCTATAATGAAAGTAATGCTTTTTCATAAAATAAAACTTGTACAAAATATAAATACAAGAGTTATGGCATATGTAAAACATACACCACAAAATTTAAACTATCTCTATCTCAGACAGACGTAACTTTAAAGCATTATATATATAAACTGCAGTATTTTTAATAATATTTTCATTTTTGGAAGCCAACAAATTATTAAATTTATGAACATTTGGATTTTCATAAACATTTTTTGGTATGTCTTTATCATGGTATGAACTTGTGCACCTCCTATTTTTCGTCTGGCTCCGCCCCCGTTTTTTAGCTCACCTGTCACAAAGTGACAAGGTGAGCTTTTGTGATCGCGCAGTGTCCGTCGTCCGTCCGTGCGTCAACGTTTGCTTGTGACCACTCTAGAGGTCACATTTTTCATGGGATCTTTATGAAAATTAGTCAGAATGTTCAGCTTGATGATATCTAGGTCAAGTTCAAAACTGGGTCACGTGCAGTCAAAAACTAGGTCAGTAGGTCTAAAAATAGAAAAACCTGCTGACCTCTCTAGAGGCCATATATTTCACAAGATCTTCATGAAAATTGGTCAGAATATTTACCTTGATGATATCTAGATCAAGTTCGAAACTGGGTCACGTGCCGTCAAAAACTAGGTCAGTAGGTCAAATAATAGAAAAACCTTGTGACCTCTCTAAAGGCCATATATTTCATGGGATCTGTATGAAAGTTAGTCTGAATGTTCATCTTGATGATATTTAGGTCAAGTTCGAAACTGGGTCACGTGCGGTCAAAATCTAGGTCAGTAGGTCTAAAAATAGAAAAACCTTGTGACCTCTCTAGAGGCCATACTTATGAATAGATCTTCATAAAAGTTGGTCAGAATGTTCACCTTGATTATATCTAGGTCAAGTTTGAAAGTGGGTCACGTGTTTTCAAAAACTAGGTCAGTAGGTCAAATAATGAAAAAACCTTGTGACCTCTCTAGAGGCCATATTTTTCATGGGATCTGTATGAAAATTGGTCTGAATGTTCATCTTGATGATATCTAGGTCAGGTTTGAAACTGGGTCAACTGTGGTTTAAAACTAGGTCAGTAGGTCTAAAATTAGAAAAATCTTGTGACCTCTCTAGAGACCATACTTTTCAATGGATCTTCATGAAAATTGGTCAGAATGTTCACCTTGATGACATCTAGGTTAAGTTCGAAACTGGGTCACATGCCATCAAAAACTAGGTCAGTATATCAAATAATAAAAAAAACCTTGTGACCTCTCTAGAGGCCATATTTTTCATGGGATCTGTATGGAAGTTGGTTTGAATATTCATCTTGATGATATCTAGGTCAAGTTCGAAACTGGGTCAACTGTGGTCAAAAACTAGGTCAGTAGGTCTAAATATACAAAAACCTTTTGACCACTCTAGAGGCCATATTTTTCAATGGATCTTCATGAAAATTTGTCTGAATGTTCACCTTGATGATATCTAGATAAAATTTGAAACTGGGTCACATGTTGCCAAAATTAGGTCAGTAGGTATAGAAATAGAAAAACCTTGTGACCTCTCTAGAGGCCATACTCTTCATGAGATCTTCATGAAAATTGGTGAGAATGTTCACCTTGATAATATCTAGGTCAAGATCAGAACTGGGTCATGTGCCTTCAAAAACTAGGTCATTAGGACAGATAATAGAAAAACCTTGTGACCTCTCTAGAAGCCATATTTTTCAATGGATCTTCATGAAAATTGGGTCATGTGGAGACAGGTGAGCGATTCAGGACCATCATGGTCCTCTTGTTGGAGTTGTGGCCCCTGAAATAGTCAAAAATGCACATTTTCACCTTGTGACATGCCTAGCTCAAAAAGTATTTGATATAGATTCATGAAACCTTGCTTGAGTCTTAATCATGATATGAACTTGCGCACCTATTTTTCATCTGGGTCCGCTCCCTATTTCTAGAGTTATGGCCCCTGAAATAGTCAAAAAATGCACATTTTCACCTTGTGACATGCCTAGCTCAAAAAGTATTTGATATAAATTGATGAAACCTTGCATGAATCTTTATAATGATATGAACTTGCACACCTCCTATTTTTCATCTTGGTCCGCCCCCTATTTCCAGAGTTATGGCCTCTGAAATAGTCAAAAAATGCACATTTTCACCTAATTATGTGCCTCACTCAAAAGTATTTAATGTAAATTCGAAACCTTGCTTGAGTCTTATCAAAATTGTTTTTGCACATTGGCTTTTTTTAAAATTAAGCTTTTATTACAGGTTAGGCCCTTGAAATGCCAAAATGTGGTTTTTGTTTGTGATGCCATAGCTAAAAAAGTTTGGGTAAGAAAAATGAACCCATTCCAAAAATTTTTTTTTGGGCTTTTACCCCATTAAGACTGCAAACTTTGAAGTTTTCCCCTTTTTTGTGACAAGTACCGGGGGGGGGGGGGGGGGGGGAGCACACCCTATGTCCTACAGTCCCTCGACACTTTTCAGTTTTCCTATGAGTGCGGAGACTGTCAAATTTGGGTATTAGTGCACCCACATTGTGAAAAAAACCCTTTTATATAATCATTTTTATCAGTGACAGTGGAGTTGTAAATCGTGACAGTCCCCTGGAGTTTATAGCTTTTGAACTAGTGGAAATGTTGTATTTTTAAAAAGATGATGGTCCCTGAAGGGGAAAAAGTAATTTTTCAGGAGACAACTCCCCCGGCGAGATGTTTGAGTGGGGTGACGGATATGTGGAGGTATTGTTGAAAAATAAAGGGTACATTTTAGTTGTTTCTGAAGGTTGTCTGTACCCCGGGAAAAGCTAAAAGTCATACTCCTAAAGAAAAAATAGTGAAGAACTTTGGAGTAAAATGGCAAAATCCCTTGTATGATCTATTTTTGAAAGGGTTTTTTAGCCACCGTCCTAGTGAAAGGGGTTTTTGTGATACCGTTCGTCCGTCTTGCGTGCGTCAACAATTTTTGTCGCTGATAGTGGTTTTTTTTTATGATTTTTTTTTAAAAAAAATTGCACACAACTTGTATCCCATAAGAGGGGGGGTTTCCCTTTTCTGAATGGCCAGTTTCCTTTATGCTTTCCAGAGTTTGGCCCCCAAAAAGGGCAAAAATTAGCTATTTTGCCCTTTGTCTGCCTAGCGTTCATTTATGATTTGAATTTAATAAAATTGCACAAATTTGGTTGTCACCAAAGATCTCGGTTCTTTTTGAACTGGCCGTTTTTTGGGGTCCAGAGTTACCCCCTGAAAGGGAAAAAATTAGCTTTTTGCCTTGTTTGCCAATAGCAGTTCATTTTGTTTTTGTTTTTAACCAAATTCACACAACTTGTTCACCACAAGATCTTTTTTCCTTTTCTTGAAGGGCCGATTTTTCAGGGGTTTCCGGTTATGGCCCCTTTTAAAAGGTCCAAAAGGGCAAATTTGGTTTTGCAGCCTTAGAGGTTTTCATTTAGGTTTTATTTGACCAAATTTTCAAAATATCTTAACGAAATAATTTTGGTTTCCATGAAAAATCAGATCCAATCAGGTTCCGAGTTTTTTATATTGTTTTCCCTCCCCTGTTTGTAATCAAAGGTTTATATCAGAAAAGTACTTATAGGATTATTTGAAATTTCTTTTTTGTCTTAGTTGGACTGAGTCAATCAGGGTGATAACTATGGATGATTTTATGTAAAATTTACCCCCCTTTATTTAAAATTAAAATGGGAATCTCTGTAACTAATGAAGATATGATCGAAATTTCATTATGTCAACGTTTTATTGGAGATTTTTTTTGTTCATTACAATTTTTTTTTTTTAATTTTACCCCCCTTTTACGTTAATAAAAGCTTATTTTTAAAAAACTTTTTTTTTTGGGCCCATGGGGAAAAAACCCGAGACCACTTTTCTGTGGACAACATGGTGGTTCCCCAAATTTTTTTAGGGTTTTTTGGAATATCTGTACCTTGTAGAATTTTTTTTTTTTTTGGTTTAAATTTTCCCTTTTGTTGTTCTGTTTTTGGCTTAGATTTTTTTTTGGGCCCTTCTTGTCCTCAAGTGCAATGTAACAGGTGAGGATATAGGGCCATCAGGGCCCTTGTTTGATTTGTAATTTGTTTAAATTTTGACCATCAACTAATACAAAATTTGGGTCTAATCCTTTCTTTATAGGTAAATGTATTGTTTGTTTAAAAATAGCGGGTCAATACCACCCACTTTTTTTCATAAGTAAAAATTTCTTTTGAAAAAAAATTTTTTGGATTTGAATATTCGGGAAAAGTATCAGGCCGTTAGTGTATTGGGGAAAAGTCATCTTCCCAGTGTGTTAATGCAATTGCATTATAATACATGTATGAAAATTTTTAAAATGTTGTGTTAGATTAAATCTTATACTTTTTTAAAAATTTGATTTAAAATATTAAAGGCTACTGTTAATAATTTCTTTAAAAAATTTTTTAAAAAAAATTTTGTTTTTTTATTCACGAGTGTATTTGCATAATGGGGTGATGGAAAGGTGCTGATAAAGGGCCCATAAAAAGGGACATCAATTTTTATAAAATTTTTAGCTAAAAAAAGTGTCTCCCAAAGGAAAAATTTTAACTGGTAAGGTTTAACATCATTTTGCGGGTGTTGTTTGCACAGTGCATTGCTATGGAGAGCTTGACTTATGTTGTAGGGTCATGGATTTGGTCCCGCTATTGTTTTTACTAAGAAACCCAAGAGTGTTTTTTCTACTTTTTTACATTTGTCCCTTTTGAGGGGGAATTTGCAGAAACTTGTTTAAAATGTTGACATGAAAATATCAGAATTTTTTTATTTTAAAAATAGTACTGTATGATACTTCTGAAAAAACAAAGTTAAATTCTTTTGCGATGAAAAAACAAATTTTTACCTTTTCTTATTGCTTTCAGTGTAGATTTTTTAAAATTAAAACCTGTTTTTTTAAAAAACTGAATTAGTAATTGTGATCTACTGAACAATTTCAAATTCCCATTTTAAAGGGAAAAATAAAGTTTTTGGGATTTTTGATAAAAATAAAAAAAAAGGCCCGTCCCCTGAAAAAATAAAATAGGGGGTTTCGACCAGCTGGATCCAGACCACCCTGCGATCAGCAGTCTGGCAGGACCCCATGCTGTTCGCAAAGGGTTTTTTAAATTGAGTAGGTTTTTAAAAGCGAACAGCATGGACCCTGCCCAGTGGCAGATGCGCAGGTGGTCTGGTTTCTTGCTTGTCGCACCCCCACTATGTGGTTTTCATGGCACGGCTCAATGTTTACAGGTTTTTCTGTCGAAGAGGGGGCCCTTCTGTGGTTTCCATGACCAGCCTGTAAAAACACACTTCCCTATTGGAAAAAAACCTCATTGGTTAAATATTTCACATGATTGGGTTTGTCCAACAGGGTTAGAGCTTTAATATCAAAAGGGATGGGACATTATTTGCATGGGAAGGGGGAGGGAAAGGAAACATTAAATACATTTAAAGATGAATATCAAAAACACCAGCTTTATCTTTGCCCTCAGAAAAAAAATTCCCCCCAAATGATTTTTTTTTGAGATAAAGGGAAAAAAACTAAAGATAATTTGAATATCCTTTTTTCTGCTTAACCCTTACCATGCTGGACACTTGATTCTGCCTTTGCGCCCGGTGATCATGATCAGCCAGCAATCCAGCGTGATCAGATTTTCATGTTTCCCTTCATCAGTTTTTTTTGGTTCAATTCTTTTAACAGTAAATGTTACGTCCAAATTTTCAAAGTGGACAACTTCATTATACAAATTTAGCGGGGAAAGGGGTTTTTTAAAAAATTTTGTTTCAGCAGGTGAAAACCTTGTTTGTCGGTTGCTGTCGGGGGCCCCAGCTTTTTTGGTTGTTGCCTTAATGTTTGAAATATTGTATGGGGGGATATACAAGATTTCGGTCAGTTAAAGATATTGTTTCTGTGAAAATGAAAACGTTGTATTTGCTTCTACTATTGTATGTTTTTAAATCTGTAGAATAAAATGCAACATTTAGAGAAACCGCATTTGCTCTGAATAGAAATCAAAATTTTTCGCATGTATTTTTTCATAATACAGGGGGGTTTTCCCTTCAATCGGATTGTTTTTGTCAGGTATCAGTTTAATGACTTGGAATTTATTTATTTTTTAGCAAAAAAATATTCAGAAACCCAGATGGTTTTAAAAAATTTCTATTTTCAGTTTGGTGTGTATTTCTGAGGTAGTGGGAAACCGAGGTGAAATGATGGCAGTAGTTTCAATGTTTTCAGCAAAATGGACCCAAATTTTGTTAAACAAAAAAAGAACCTCATGTATTTTTAAAAAGTATAATATTCTCTTTCATTTTCTGAAAATTTAAAATGTAAGAATGTATTGAAAAATTAGACAAAAAATGCGTTTTGTTTGCAAACTTTTTTAAAATGCTTTTTTTTTTTTATCTTGGGATTTACGTAAATTTTGCTAAGGTTTTTTTTAAAAAAAGGAAATTAAAAATTAAAAATTTTTTTTAATTTTTGGAGTACATGTATTTGAGCTATTTCATTTTAGTTTTGGGATGTAAAAAAATTTGGGCATAATGTTTTTTTTTGTTTAAAGTATGGTATCTTTTTGGGAAAAAAATTTCTTTCCTTTAAAGACACAAAACCCTGGGGTAATAGGCGTGGCCGGTAAATGGCGAAAATGAAGTTCCCATTAAATAAAATACTCGTTTGTTAAATTTGTAATAAAAACACGTTTAGGGGGTAAAAAAACAGTGAAGTACAGTAGGGCCATAGAAATTTTAGAAGGGTTTTTTTTACACTAAGCACATTTTTGATTGGAAGGGACTCGGTGTTATGTTTCCCTACAAAAACACAGCATCCATGTATTTTTACGGGCAAAATGGTTTGGGTAGATTGGAAATTAAATTTGAAGTTAAATACTTTTGGATCATGTTTTCAGGAGAAATTTAAAATCTGATGAAAATATAATTCGCAAATTTTAAGATGAAAAAATGTTAAGATGTTATTGTCATGTTGTTTTTTGTGTAATTTTAAACACCATTTGCTTATTTAGACTACTTAATTTTTTTATCATTGAGATCATTCTGTATTATGACCCTTCTAAAAATTATAAAAACACTAAAGATATACTAGTACGTGCCAGTAGAAAAAAACTGTTTTTATGACTTTATTACACATTGCACACGGCTATGCCTTGTGCGCCTATTCCAGAATGTAAAAGGAGGCGGAAGAGTTTGCGTTTTAGACGTGAAAAAAAATTTATGTTTAATATTTATTTGCTTGAAAATCGTATGAAGATCAAGTGCTTTTTTTTTTTAAAATGAATTCCTTTTTGGTAAAAAAGTGGGTTTTTTTATATTTTTAGCAAACGAAAAGCTTAATGCGTCATATTACGGGCCCACAGGGCTATATATAGAGGGATAAAAAAATGGTTTTCTTAATATTTCAGGTTTTTTTTGGGGAGCCCCCTTCTTTTCCGAGGTGTGTTTTCCAGCCTGGTTATATTTTTTTTTGTTGAATCATTTCAAAACCAAGCCGGTCATGTGTATTATTTTGCCCAATAAACAGGGACTTTTTGCTCGGATATTTTTCCCTTTAGGTAAGTTGCTTTTCTACTAGACTAACCCTTATCTGCGGACAAAAATTGATTGACTTTGCGCCCAGTGAGATCATGATCAGCCGCAACCCATGCGTTGATCAGATCTGCATTTTGCATTCAGTCAGTATTTTTTTAGCAAGCCCCCCTTTTAAAAATTAATGGTACTGCCCAATTGAAAGTGGACAAGTTTTTATAGAAATTTGCAGGATAAGGGTTTAAAACAAAAAACCCAATTGTTTCATGATTTTTGCATGGTGTTTCAAATGCAAAACAAATATCATGTACATGTATTTGGAATAAATGAAGTGGATCATAAGCATTTTAAAATTTTATGGCATCATGTGTTCACTGTTGGAAGTAGAACCCTTGGGGTTTTTAAAAAACCTGCAAAAAGTCACTTAGATTTTACAGCTTTTAAAAAAAAAAAATCCCATTTTATGAAAAAAAATTCTTAGCAGCGGGCATACCCCAAAAAAATTTCTTACAATTTAGTCAAAACCAGCCCCTTTGATGTTTTGAAACATTTATTGATACGGTTCTTTCTAGTTTACCAGAAAACATTACAAATTCTACTTCGGGTTTAATCAGAAAATTCTGGAAGTTTTTTCAAGGGTTTGTTGATGGCACCGTTTTTTACCTGGTGATTATTCCCGGGGGTTAATCATGGTTCCCCACCCAAAAGTTTTTTACCATTTCTTTCCCCGTCAAAAGATAGATAACATATCTTAAATTAGTTTTTTTTACATATATGTATTTATCAATTTCATTTTTCAATGAACCTTTAGTGCAGGGTTTTAAATTTCTGCATATACATTTATTAGTGTTATGGAGGGTAGCGGCTTTTATGAAAAAATGAACGTACAGTATGAGCTTAAATAACTAGAAATTTGGGCCTTGGCTCTAAAAAGTCTGGAAAAATAAAATTGGAGCAAGTTTATGGCAGTTCATGTAGAGTTATAAAATGTGAAATGAGACATTGTCAGTGAAATTATAACTTAAGGTTCAACTATGGGTAAGTGCATTTTTCGTATTTAAAAATTAGTTTCAATCTATCCCCGGGTGTTTTTGGGTTTTAAGATAGCAAAATTAAATTACTTTTTAATCCATTTTGTGAAAGGGATTTTTGATTGTTGTTTTTTTCCTAAAGAATGAAGAGTGTTAGGCTTGATTTATAGGGTTTCTGTATCTCTGTAAAATTCATTGAGCGAGTCAGTAAGTAGGACAGGACATAAGCTGTTAGAATCCAGAGATAGAGCTTTAAAAATAATGCAGACAAAATATTCATATGAATGTTACGGAAATGTAAATGTTTCATAAATAGGCTGTTCTGTAATGAGTGAGAATACTTATTGGGATATTTTACATTTTAATTGAGAAAATTTTTGTACTTTTTTTTTTTTGTTATTTTTGAAATTCTTTGGATTACAGAAAAGATTTTAAATGATGTAAGGGTTTATTTTTTATATCTGTAAAAACAAGAGCTTTACCTAAGGGGGAATAATAAGCCTGTTCCAGCAAAATGGGTAGGACAGAAAACCCAAGCATGACGCACTGGGGGAGTAGTAGTGGCAGTGGTGGAAAGAGGATATTAGAAACAAGTAACTAAATTTAAAAAATTTTTTAAATCGTTTTACAAAATCAGCAATGAAGAAGTGAGGGGGATGTGTGAGGGATAAAAAACACAGTACAAGAAACTGAACTGGAAAAGTAAAAAAAATTTAAAAATTAATTTTGGCCCTTTGGCCATTTCCCCCAAAAAACAATGGGAGTTCCTTTGTGGTACTTATCCTGTGTAATGTAATGAAAGATGTGACTTAAACTTAAGGACTTGGGTTTGAAATCATTTTCGGGGCTCAGTTCTTTTTTACCTTTTGACCCCAAAAACAATAGAATTTTTTTAAAACCCTTATGATGCTGGCCCGATTGATTTTGCCTTTGCGCCCAGTGCAGATCATGATAGTGCAAACCAGCGTTGATTAATTGCATGTTCACCATTCAGTCAGTTTCTTTTTGGTTGCATCCTTTTTAACAGTCCAGTCCCAATTAAAAGGGAAAAGTTCATTAAAGAAATTTAAGGGTAAGGGTTTTGGGGTGCTTAGGTAGTCATATTGAAAGGCCCTTTGAAAGTGTAGGTTTATACTTTCTTAGGGAGGAAAAATAAAATGTTAATAAAAAGACAGTTTCCAAATCCATCCTTTGTTTTTAACCCCAGTGATCAGTTTTAAGCTTAAAACCCGTTTTTATGTTGGTCAATGTTGTTAAAAAGAATGAAAGTTCACGGGAAATTTTGGGACATGAGACAATATTTGAGCCTGCCTGGAAAAAAAACATAGTGGTTTGGCCCGCATGGTCTAGACCAGCCTCGCATCCCCCCAAGTCTGGTCGGTCCATGTGTTCGCTAACGTTTCCCAACCCAAATGTTTTAAAAAAGCAAACGCTGGGCCTGACCAGACTGCGGGGATGCGCAGGCGGGTTTGGGATCCTGTGGTCGAAAAACCCACTAGTTGGTTTTCTATGGCAGGGCCCCTCAATTTGTTAACATTTTTTATTATTTGAAGTTTTGGTTTTGTTTCCCAGCCAAAATTTCAGCAAAAAGGGTTTTATTTATGACAGCGTTTAACACTTCAATAAAGTTTTACATTTGGTTAGGATTTTTCACATAATTTTTTTGAAGTCCCCCTGGCATTGACGGGAAAACTTTGGGTTGATACATGCCCTTTTAAAGGCACTTTTTCTTATCCTTTAAAAAGCATTCTAGCATACCAGAGTTACCATGTTGTCTTGCAATTTTGATGAACCTCTGATGGATGAGAATATTGAAAAGTGATAATCAGTTCTATATTTTCTTTATTTTATTATCGAAGCATTTCAGCCCACTTTTTAAACATATAAAACATGTTAAAACATATATCACATTTATCTCTTCATTTTTTGAACAAAAACGAGTGTGGGACAAAATCTGCTGAAACTAGCATACCTGGTCCAAAGTATTGTTGTAGATTTGGCAATTAACAGTACTGTTTGATCACAAGGTTCAATTTTCAGTGGACTTTTATTAAAGAATTTTCTTCAGAAAATAATAATGTTGGCCATAATATTACAAATGATTAAATATTCGGTGTTTTAGCCCAAAAACCATCTAAAGATTGTAAATGATTGTAAAATTATATTTGGTTCTGGAAAAAAAAAGTTTTTTAAAAAAAGCCTTATCACAAAATGGCGAATCAAAAGTGGGTTTAAACCCGTTTTTTTTTTTTTTTTTTTTAAAGAAAGAAAAATACAGATGTGTTACTTTTTAAAACTCAGTAAAAATAAAAATAAGTTGTTAAAAGTCAAAAGGGTATGAGAAAAAATATTGAGCTAAAAAATTTTTTGCAAACTTTAGAAAGGGTTTTTTAAATGACTGGAGGAAAAAATTTGCTAGAGTGCCTGACATCTGAGCCTTTTAATGCTGGGGGCTAGTGGAAAAAAAAAATATTTTGATCCCAATGAACTTTAGGAGAATGGTATCAGGTTTAATTCACCAGTATTTCTTGAATGCCACAGACAAAAAACTGATGCAAACGAATGGTTGACTGTTTTAAATAAAATGGAAGAAACATCAAAAAAATAAATACAAATTTCGTTTGATGTCCCACTTTCACAACTAGCTATTTCAGGGGAAAAGGGTTTACAAATGTCCACTTAAAAAGGTCAAAATTTCAGATCTGAATGTCTGTACAAGGGAAACATATTTCCAAATAGGAAATGTAATAAATTAAACACTCAACTTACAGACAAAAACGAGGTAAAACAATTTATGTATTTGGCACATTTTTGCAAAAAAATGGAGGGGAAACCAAAGGGGGCAAAAAGTGATCTTGATGAACATAAAGGTGAACGGGTCACCCCTTTCCAATGCCTTTTTCATGGTGGAAGAAACTAAATAGTTTAAAGTTTTTGAAACAGGGAAAAAGTTTACTTTTACACAAAACGTGGGTTTTTAAATATGAATGCCTTAAAATTTTACTTGGTATAGATGATCACCTAGTTTAGGATATAAATACAATGAAAAAAAATGAAATAAAATTTGCTGTAGACTTCAATTTAAGCATGCAGATCATTTAATATATCATTCTGATACCCCTATACTGCCCAGTGCCAGGTTTGTTTTAGTTACAGGTTGCCAGAAGTACCTGGAAATGACTAAAACTTCAACAGTAGCTTTCTTTGATGTCACACATTTAAAGTACATGGAAAATTTGCAGGTTTAAAGTTATTTCAGTGCTCTGTTTATATATAGAAACAAAACATTGCCCCTTTCTGTTTGTTACATGTATTTTTGAGGCATTTTTTTAATCCTATTAAAAGTTCATGTAGCTCTAAAAGAAACCAGGACCAATGTGTGTTGTCAAACTTTAAAAATTGCAAAAATGATGTATGATCTATTTTTAACGTATAAAAACGAAGACATTACCCTACTACATTTAGCAATAAAATTCCTGATCCTTTATTTTTTTGGTACATGCCTGAAGAAATAGGCAAAAAATGTTTTTGATGTTTTTTTACTAATTTGTATGAAGAAAAATTTAAACTTCATTAATCACTTTGACATCTTTTCCTGATGGGAAACCATCCGAAGGTATGGGAGGAGAAGCCGTTTTCCCGTTTAAAGTGAGACTAAGCAGGGAGCCACAAGTTCCCAAATTTATGTCTCTTTTATGACAAAAACCGGGATGGAATCCATGACCTCTCCCATTTAAAACGACACCTTCACAGGTTAAATCTGCGGTTACAAATACAGTTGAACCTAGCTTAAGAGCTTTAAAATCCCGTAAAAGAAAATGCCTAGCTCTTAAAGTCATTATTTTATCCCCCAAATTGAAATTTTTGGGGTTTTTTTTAACCTGTAAAAAAGAACCGTGCATGTAAACACCCTGAGCTTTTTCCCAAAAAAAAGGTCTTTTAAAAAAAAAGTTGGACGTAAAGGAAAGTATCCATTTTTGTCTTGGCCCCCTGGGTTTTTTAATTCCCTTAAAAAAAAAACAATGAAATAAGTCATAAATGGGCAGTTTAAATCAAAAAATTTTAGCGCCAAATCATCAAACTGTTTTCCCGTTTTTACCAGATTTTTTATGTCTGAGCTAAATTTGTTCCAGCATGTAATTTCCACGGAATTAACTATGTGGTCTATGATGTAGGGGTACATCAAGTTGAGAAAAGAGTTAATCTTTTTCTAAGTTCCGTCTGCCCGATTTGATGCTTTATAAAGCCCTTGTTATTTTAGAGAGTCAATCCAGAACTAAGGCAGCCCGGTACCGGGTCTTTTGGTGATGCTGTATAAGTTTTTTTTCATTTACCCACATTTAAGTGCAGCAAAGATGGTGTCTGTGTCAAAATTTAAGAATCCTTTCTGAAAAAGAAAATAAATTAATTTTTTTTTCCTAGACAAAATTAAAAAGTACACGTTTTCTATTTCTAATAAAGTAGAAAAGTAACTGAAAAAATAATAAAATTTTAAAACTAAATCAACAGTTTTATTTGGGGAAATAGATTTTAGTTTTGTGATTAAATTTGGTGCATCAGAAGAAAAATAGTGTTTTTTTTGCCAAAGCATGCAAAACAGAATCTATTTCCATTCTAACACGTTCGAACACAAAGGAAGGGGGTATAATCTGGAATCCTTTTTAGGGGAATAGCCAAAGAGGTCATTTTGGAATGGTTTAAAAACCCTTTTTTGTTTTTATAACAGAAAATCTTTAAAAATGTTAAATTTGAATTTAAAACAAAAAACTTGACGAAGATATAGAAAAAGTTACTGTAATAGATTTCGATTTTAACTGAAACCCGTAAATTTTTCTGGGTTCTTTTTGTACTCTACAGGGAAACACTAAAATTTTTCACTCGCTTTTTTGAGAGTGTGGTGAAAAAACATGTCGTTGCTTTTGCGGCCCGCTGTGGTGGTCCACTAAGTCGTCACTTTTGGTGATTTTTTGGGCATGTCCCTCCCATTTTGTCCAGAAACCCCTAACTTTTGAATGCAATGGGGGCAATCTTGTTTATATTTGGGATGTGAAACCTCTTTTAGGAGGAGTGTCGTTTTTCAAATCCCCATTTCCTATCTCAAAGGTCAAACTGAAAAAGGGTTTTTCCGGATCATTTTTCTTATTGCATGGTGGGTTTTAATTTAACTTTGGAGAATGTTCACCTTGGAGGGTGTCATGCGCAAGAACCAGGTCCTAGGCTAAGGTCAGGGGAACTTTTAAGGTCTAGGTCAGATACAAAAAGACTTGTCTGGAGATTTCTTTTTCAGTGTAGAGGGAAATTTTTATGTACTTGGACAATTTTCACCATCTGAGAAAAAAGTCATGGCAAGAACCTGAATTACTTTCCCCCGTGTTATTAAAAAGTGATATTGTAACCTATTTTTTCTTGTGTAGGGAAAAAAAGACCACTTTTTTTGTACAACGCTGTTACATCAATTTTTGGGGTATTTTGACCTATCTCTTGGGAAGGATTTTTGTGTGGACTTAAGAGTGTTGTGTAAACTCCCAGTCCTTTTGAAGCTGTGGGTCAAAAGTTGCTTGGGGGATCTAGTTTTTTTTCTCTGGGGATTTTTTTCAAGGGATTTAAAAGAAAACCCTTTAGAAACAAAATGAATATGAAGGAATTTAAAGAAACCATACTGAGAATGTGTAAATTTGCACATTTTTGATTTGTATTTTCCTTCTAAAATTCTGCTTAAAAAAAAAAACTATAAAAAAATTATGTATTTGCCAGATTTAATTTGAAGTATGAAATCTGTACACAAATCTAATTAAAATAAATAAACTTTTTGTGTGTTTTAACTGTGTACAAACGCTATTTGTTAGGTATAGAAAATTACAATGTTTAAGCGCACAGTATGATATGTTATGCCCCTTAAACAAAATGGGGTTTTAACAAAGCTTGTTACCAAATACAAGTTTGTGGTTTCAGCTCTTCATCCCCAAATTTGTTTTAAAACCTGTTACTTTTTCCCAGTTAAAAAAATTTTTGAAGAAGATTTTTTAGCTTTTAAATTTTTATTAATGGTAAACTGTTTGTATGTTTTTAATTATTATTATTTTAATTTCCACTTACTTTATAGTCCACCAAGGGCTTTCTTTGATCTCCCCCTGTAGACGTTCCTCACATATTGTAGACATTTACAATCCAAGATGGCCCTGTAAAACATGCTGGTGTTCCGTGGGTTTTTCCAAAATATAAAAGAAATAAAAATTTTTCAAAAAAGGTTAATGTATACACAATCTATTGTTACAATGTATATTCAATGCTGCCTAATGACAAATGGGGAAAACTTACATCTTTGGCATTTAAAAAGTTATTTTTAAGAAAAAAAAATTATTTTTTAAAGCAAGTACAATATTTATGAAACCAGGCCACGTTTTTTACAAATAAACGGCAGTTTTTTCTATTTAAATAAATTGGTTAAAACCACATACTAATTACGCCCTCTTGTCTAACCTTGATAATTTCCTACTCTGACAGTACTATCAGTGATCCAGAAAACTTTTGTGGTGATTGGCAGGGCGATACAATCATCAGAAATTTTTTAAAAAAAGTGGACAAATAATAAATACAAGATATTTCTCTTTATTTCAAACCCGGCTATGTTAAATCATTTATTTGAAGGGGTGGGGGTTAATCTAGATCTTTGAAATTTTCTAGTAGACTAGTTCTTCACTCTTCCATATACAAATAAGTTACCATATTGCATTGTTTGAACTTGATAATTTACAAGTGTACATAAAATTAATGTTTGCTTTAATGTAAAGTGTGTTGAAAGTTTTATACTCCCATTCTCCCTTGCCCTTTGGAGCAGGGGGCACCCTGGTGGGGACACACGCCCCTTAAATTTTTTGTCCCACTACCACGATTTTTTTTCCCTCAAAAAAAACGAGGTCACCTTTATACATTAAAACATTAAGTTTTTTAGCAAAATGAAATAGAATGCATCATATTGTTAAATTTGGACACCCTCCTTCGCATTTTTTATGTAGTCAAACCCGTATAAAACACACTCAGACAAAACCCTTTTTTACAAACCGCCCCCAAAGGTCATCAAATTTTTTTTCCTATGAAACCTTTCCCACGATTTACAAAAAAGGGAAATAAATACAAGTTATAGAGATCACATTAACAATGACCCCATTTTTTCATTTTTCCAAATTTATCTAAAAATTGTGACAGGTTTTTTTAATTTTTTTTAAAAGTTTTTTAAACTTTTAGGCAGTTTGAAGGTATGTGTAAATGCTAAAACACAAGGAAAAACAGAGTAAATTGTTCGAAACCCAAATTTGAAAGAATTTGCATTGACAAATCCAATGTTGAAAATTTAAAAATTAAACTTGCAGAGGTCCACAAAACTATATACTTCTGTGTGTTTCCCTGTCATATGAAATTTCTCAGCTGCCCATACCCAGAGAAAGAGTTTGCCCCGGACCCCGTCACAACATGGTACCATGGCTATACTGCACTCAATTTCAACACAAAACAGCAAACGCCCTAAACTCTGCCGGGAAATGTCTCCCATCCTTCTTAAAAATGGTCCAAAGCCAGCGCATTTCTGTATCATTTTATTACATGGTTTATACTCAAACATTTCCCCCCTCCCGATTTTTTTGGAAAACCAAACCTAATTAGAGGGGTAGGTGATTATAAGAAAAAATTTGGCGTCAGAATTAAACAATTAGTTTCTAAAGATTCAAAGGTAAATCCTTTACCCCAGAAAAAAAAATTGTGATTCCTTTTAAAATCCGTACCTGTGCATATTGTCGGACTTTTTATTGTGTTTTTTTTTTAATTATACCTTTTTTTTAAATGGGAAAGTTACAGCTATATCTGGAAAATTTTTTGTTTTCAATCCTCCCACAGTTACATCTTTTTCAAGGGAAAAATTGGGTTTGATCAATACAAAGTAAAAATGTGCATATGGTATTATTAATTCTTTATCAGAATACAATCTTCTATACCGAAAACTCAGTATTTCTAATACAGCACCTCTTTTCATGGTTAAATGCCGTCTGCAAAACTTTTTTTCCCAAAAAAACATAAAAGTTCCCAATTAAATTTTTTAATTTTTTGAAATCAAGACATAACATTCCCTAAAAATAGTCATTTTGGTAAAAGGCATGAAATTTCTTGCCCAGTAAATTAACCGTATACACAGTTCACAGTATATTAAACTTAAACATCTAAGATTGCCACATCACTTTTAAAATTAAAAAAAAAGGAACAATGAACAAGTTGTTAAAAAATAAATGTGTTTTAAGGATATTTTTATCAAATACCTCAAGCTCTGTGTGTCCCCTTTAAAAATTGACGAGTCTTTTGTAGGGAGGTACCCCCTTTAGAGTTTGTTGAAAGAGTTTTAATGTAACAAGAGCTGTTGTAGGACAGCAAAGCTCGCTTTCAAAAGCCTTGCAATTTAATGAATACAAAAAATCGAAAAAAAGGGGCATAAATTTTTTTTAAAAAAAGGAAACAGGTCATGGAACCTGCACAGTGCTTTTCAGTAGAAGTGGACAAGTGTGTAAATTTCAAACCATTCCATTTGGGGGTACTGAGATACCGCCCTTTCATACAAGAATTTAAACCAAAAATGCTTGTTGTAAAAAGGGCAAATTTTTTAACAAAAAAGCCCCCCCCCCCTTTGGGGGGCTGGGCGTCATTATTTTTTGTAAATGAAAAATTGTCCTCCCCCCGATTTTCTAAGTCTAAAAAGGGCCAACATTCTTGCAAAAAAAAAAACCAGGATAGAGTTTTGTTTCTTGAAATATAGCGGGCCGCTATGTTTGGGGGGGAAAACTGTTGCAAAATTTTTTAAAACAATTGCTTTGATGTTTTGGGAAAAACGACTTAAAAAATAAAACCAACAAGAAAACTGATTTTAAGTCAAAAGCGGCAAAAAATTTTTGCAAAAAAAACAAAGGAGGGGGGAAAATTCGTTTCTTAGACAGGGGGTCAGCTTTGATGGTGAAAAGTGTTGGGGAAGTTTCAAGGCAATAGCTTTGAATTTAAAAGAAAAAAGGGGGACCAAAATAAAAAATTAAAACCAAGAAATTGATATTTCTAAATCCAAAAAAGGGGCCCCTAAAACTTGCAAAAGCAAGAGGATTATGTTTTTGATGGGAAGGGCGGGGATTTTTGGGAAAAGGGGTTTAAAAAGCTAGTTTGAAGTTTAGGGAAAAAAAAGTGACCAAAATAAAACTTAAACCAGAAAAGATTTTTTCCCAAAGGGGGAATAATTTTTCAAAAAGCAGGATGGGTTTTTTTTAGTGGGTCGTTTGTGGTGCAATGTTAAGAAGCAATACCCTTTTATGTTTAGGGGAAAAGTTGACTAAAAAAAAAACTTAAAAGAAATTGATATTTTCAAGTACAAAAGGGGAATAATTTTGCAAAAGGGATGGGTTATGTTTCTGTGTTCGGGTCAGCTTAGGGGGGGAACAAGAGTTTCAAAATTTAAAGCATACTTTGATAGTTTAGGAGAAAGGAGGGGTGACCTAAACATAAAACTTTAAACCAAAAAAATCTGAATTTTAAGTCAAAAGGGGCAATAATTCTTGAAAAAAAACAGGAGGAAATTTCAATTCTTGATGTACAGGGTCAATTTTGATGGTGTTTAAGTGTTGCAAGTTTCAAGCAAAACCTTTGTGTTTAGGAGAAAATTGACCAAAAAAAAATTAACCCAAAAAATCTGATTTTTCTAAGTCCCGAAGGGGGCCTTAATTCTTTCAAAAGCAGGATGGGTTATGTATTTGTGTACAGGGTCAGCTATTAAAGGTGAACAAGTGTTCCAAGTTTCAAAGTAATCCCTTTAATAGTTTAGGAGAAAAGCTGACCTAAACATAAAACTTAACCAGGCAACGCCGACGCCGACCCCCTACAAGTGATGACAATAACTCATCATTTTTTTTTTCAAAAAAAACAGATGAGCTAAAAAAAAACAAAATAAAATTATGCCTTTGAAATGCATTTTTTTCAGACATGAACAAGTGTGGAAGTTTCAATCCTTTCCCATAAGTGGTACTGGAACCAGCTTCATACAAAAATTAACCAAAACGCTAAATCGAAAAAAAAGGGGAAAATTTTTAAACAAAAGCTGTCGGGTGACAGCGTGCTGATATTCGAGAATTTGACTGAAGAATGGGGTCAAAATATTACCCCGATTTTCAGACAAAAGAAAAAAAAAAAGATTAGACAAAAATGTTTCCCGTTTTGTGGTTTCGTTTAAAACTTGCACTAAATGGAATGTGTGACCATGATGGTAATGAAGTGTTTTAAAGTTTCAAACAGTTTAAACAAAAATTAGAATGGTATGAGAAAGTTAATTATTTTTTGTCAAAAAAAAGGGCTAAAAAGGTTAAAAAATCCTTGGTAGTTTTTAAGTCTTGCCTATATAAAGTAAAGTGATGGTAAAAAAGTGGTTTAAAGTTTCAAAAGGTATGACAAAGTTTGGTCGGCAAAATATGGACTTATATGAAAAAATGAATGATTTCAAGTCCAAAAGGGCCATAATTCAGCCCCCAAAAAAAATTGACGAGTTATGCACTTTGCCCACGAGGAAATCTGTTTATAAAAAAAGGTATAAAATTTCAAACCACAGTTCAAATGTTTTGAAAAAAAAGCTGACTAATGTATGAAAAACGGGCAAATTTCAAAGTCCAAAAAGGGCCAAATTGCCAAATTTGTTGTCAGAGTTTTTGTACTCTTTCCTAAGATGGAAATCATGGATAAAAAAGTGTTCAAATTTTTAAAAGATAATTCACCAAAAAAGTGACAGAGGTTTTTTGTACCCTTGCCTACGAAGAGACTATTTCATGAACAAGTATAAAGTTTCAAAGCCATATGCAAACAATTTTCCAAAATTTTGAATGGATGAAAAACTTTTAAAAAGTTTAAGTCAAGGGGCCTAATTATCCAAAATCCTTGTGGAGTTTTGCACTCTTGTCTATAACTGGACGGTAAAAGGAAAAAAAGTGCTGAAAGTTTCAAAGTTTATCAAAAGACTTGTCAAATGTGGACTGTACAAAAAAAACTTAACCAAGATTTTCTTAGCCAAAAGGGGGGCCCTAATTCGCAAAAAAACCTTTTGGAGTTATGTACTCTTTCCTATAATGGGGCATGGTGGGTAAAGAAGTGTTTAAAGTTTCAAACTTTATTCAAAAACCCTACGAAAAAGAAATTTAATAAAAGGTCAATAAAAGGCAAACAAAGGGCTAGCAAAAGGTACTTCTATGTTTTGTTAAAACCTTTTATAAGCCTTTCATTTAACAAAATACTAACAAAAGACTATTAAGGATTTTGTTAGTAATACATTTTGTTTACCTTTTGTTTCAGATACTGCCTTTTATTAATGTTTCATTACACTTATAATTTGAAATTTACCTTTTATTAGCATTGTATTGGACTTATATTCTTAAATGTTGCCATTTGTTTGTATTTCATTCCACTTAGAATCAACACTTACATATTTTGTTTGTATTTCATTACACTTGCTTTCAAAAACAAGAAGTTTTGTTCATATTTCAATACATTTGTAGGTTTGGACGACTTGTTTCACAAAATCTAGCATAAACAAATTAGTTTCATATTTCATTGATATTGGCTAAATACTGCTGCTGCTGCTGTTTTGAATTTAGAGCTACATCTACCATTCACTATGTTCTTCATATACATAATTATACACTTCTGACGATTGCAAAGGTTTGTCAGTAAGTAAATGGCTACTGAGCACTTGCAAATGCATAATATTCTTTATAATACATAATCAGCTTTAAGAGAGACAATCTATAAACAGAGACCACTTAAAATAATAATTAAAACTTCTCCTGAAAAAACAATTCCAATGTTTTTCTCATTCCATAGAATTCCTTAGAATTTTTTAAGATAATGCAATTAAAGTTTTCCTAGTAAGATTTTTTTTATTTAAATTGCAGCAAAGATTACATTGAAAATCTTAAGATTTGTTTGGATTATACTAGGTATCCAAATTAATTGAAATGAAACAAGGAATCTAACTAATTAAAATTTATGTCAATGTTTTCATTTTGTATATTAAAAATAGGTTAATTAGAATTCTATCATTTTATTTATAATTAATATAACAAGATATATCATTGAAAATAGGTCCTATTTATAAATTATATAAGCTATTTATTTTTTGGTTATTGAACACCTCAAACAACAGCACCAGATAATAGGCATTAAAAGTCATTTCATAAGTGCAACAAATTGTAAATGATATGCTTTTGATATAATGTTACATCCTCATAAATGAATTAGTCTATTCTTTTGATGATTGGCAATGATTAATTATCCTGCTTTTACAGCCACTTGATATACTGCTGTTCAATGTATACACATGTGTTAACACACGTACAGAGATACAGCTTATCTGATCAAGATAAGGACCAATGAAAATACAGGCTTCTGAACCGTTTTACAGCTGTACACCAAAAAATAATCCCCATCTTTCTGCTTGTTTTCTTTTCTCTGAGATCTTTGCAAATGCTGTGAGCAAAATAAATGGTCAAATTTTCCCATGAACTGTATACTTATATATTTTAAGAACACAGATATTCCCTTCAGTAACTATATATTGTACCAAAGAAAATGGCTCATGAATACAAAAATTTGAATGTAAACAGGAAGTTCATTGTTCATGTTGTTGGAGGCAAATGGAATAAAGCTAACTTGAAACTCTAAAATGCTTTTAGAGAGATATCAGGTAAGAGTTTCAAACTTTCTAATGTAAAATTTAAGTTTTACAGCTATATGTCACAGATCTTTAATAAATAGTCTGAAGCAGGAACTTTATTCATCTCAGTAGATTGAACTTTCGATCGCCTGGTTACAGGTAACTTTTTCAGGTATATGTGAATGATAGATAATTTGTAATGCTTCTAAGAAAACAGTTAAATATTCAATACTTAATTGTTGCAGCTCTCAATTATTTTTTTTAAAAAAGTACAAATATGTTAGTAAAATCACCCTGCACCTAGGACTTACAACAGCCTCTAAACATTTTCAGGTGAAAGAGTGTGCATATATCTAGTTACTAGAGGTATATGCCTATATGTATGAATTGATGTAGTTGGAGAAATCAGATCGCTTCAGTGCATGACTATGCTACAGGATGATACAAGATCACAGACAGAAATTCGATCAAGGATCAAACATAAATTACATAATACTTCAACTAAATTGTAAGTTAAATTTGCAAACAGTCTTATACTAAACAATTACTATAAAAGGTTGATAAATTGTTTATTTTGTCGGGGTTAGCCTCACACTGAATTTAAAGGTTGATCATAATACACCAATATTTTGTCAGTTCTAAATTCTAAAATTTCTTTTTACGATTGTCTGATAAAACAAAAAACAACAAAAAACTTGTATTATTTTATGGTGAAGCAGATGAGGGATAGTACTCACAGGTGGTGCTCTCAATATTTTCATTTCGGTGTCCAATAAATAAATAAATAAATAAATAAATGGTTTTGATACATGTAGAACGTTTAAAACTGGCTTTAGAGTTGTCATTTCACATACTACTGTACTAAGTTAGGAATATTGTATTGCCTAAAATTATATTTTAATCGCAATTACTAATATAACTCATTTCTGTAATTATATATCATTTTCAGAAATGCATGGCTGGAATGAAGTTCCTGACCCTGGTGATGATTTTGGAAAAGCAAAGAGACATTCTGATGCCACCTTGTATTGAGCCTGCAATACTCCAAAATGATTTTGTTGTATTCATAATTTTCTATCAAATAATCTTTTAGTTTAATTTTCAAATTTAAGCTAAGTGAATTTTTATTATTCTTAACCACAAGTGTAAAAGTCGCTGGCAGATGTGTTATTCCCCTTTGAATTTTATTCTTTTTGTTTTTTATGAAACCCAGATCTGTCTCAACATTAGATTAAAATAATTTTGTAATGATACTATTTCTTCTTTTTTTGTTTTGTGTCAATATCAGCAATGTTTTCCAATGGTTTTCCATCAAACCTTTCTAAACTTTTGCAAAGAATTCTTCTAAAAAATTCCTTCAACTTCAATGCGATGATTTCCAATGTTCAAAGAGTTCCATGGACTTTCAACTGCATTTTCACAGGGCTGCTCCCATGGGTATGTGAGTTTAAATTTAAATTAATTTTCAGACTTTTTTTTTCATGCCGTTTTTCCAAACTTTTCCATGGAACATGTACAGACGGGTGTTTTTGTGACATAAACACTTTTTAGTTTTAGTTTATGTTTGGGATCATGCAAGATATCTGGACAGTTTTTTTTAATTCAAAATCAAGAATTTATTTAATTCGGCAAAACAAACATTTTGGTTATCTTACAGTATTTGTTCATTGCTGTGAAATTGATAATTGCATGCATTTAAATAACTTTTTACATTATTCTTTTGATCATAAATATATGTATAAAAATGTATATATTGATTTGTCAATAGTATTTGATTAATGTGTTCTTACGAAAACTTAAATAAAAGGCAATTGATGACATACCTTTTATTTATGTTTTGATAAAAGGTCTCTCTGCCTTTCATTCATATTTTGTTTCCTATATTTTATTTGCAATTTGTTTCTCATATGTAATGAATGTGAATGCCTTTTGTTAGTATTTTGTTACTACCTTTTATTCATGTTTTGTTTCTTTGAAACAAAATATTAATAAAAGGTCTCTCTGCCTTTTATTCATATTTTGTTTCCTATATTTTATTTGCAATTTGTTTCTCATGTAATGAATGTGAATGCCTTTTGTTAGTATTTTGTTACTACCTTTTATTCATCTTTTATTTGCCTTTTGTTATCTCATTTGCATATCATTTGCTAGGCTAATAAAAGGTCTTCAAAACATAACATTTTATTTGCCTTTTGTTTCAGCCTTTTGTTACCCATTTTTTTTCGTATGGGGACTTTGTCAAAATATGAACTGGTACGAAAAACTTAACCATGATTTCTAAGTAAAAAGGGGCCATAATTCAGCCGTGGTGAGTAGGATAGCTCTACTTATTCTTCGAATAGTTGAGCTAAAAATGCAAAATAGAGTCATGGTACCTGCATAGTGCATATCAGATCATGACAGTGAACAAGTGTGTGAAGTTTCAATCCATTCCCATTAGTGGGTACTGAGATACCAGCTTACATACAAAACCTTAACCAAAAATTTCTAAGTCAAAAAAGGGGCATAATTTTGAAAAAATGCAAAGTAGAGTTATGGGACCTGCACAGTGCATGTCAGATCAAAACAGTGAACAAGTGTGTAAAGTTTCAATCCATTCCTGTTAGTGGGTACTAAGATACCAGCTTACATACAAAACCTTAACCAAAACTTTCTAAGTCGAAAAAGAGCATAATTTTGTAAAAAAAGCAAAATAGAGTTATGGAACCTGTGCAGTGTAAGTCAGTTTATCACAGTGAACAAGTGTGTGAAGTTTCAATCCATTCCCATTAGTGGGTACTGAGATACCAGCTTACATACAAAACCTTAACCAAAAATTTCTAAGTCAAAAAAGGGGCATAATTTTGTAAAAAAAGCAAAATAGAGTTATGGAACCTGTGCAGTGTAAGTCAGTT
The DNA here is from genome assembly GCF_021730395.1 of Mercenaria mercenaria. Lineage (NCBI taxonomy): Eukaryota > Metazoa > Mollusca > Bivalvia > Venerida > Veneridae > Mercenaria > Mercenaria mercenaria. Next base: position 109,535,173 of record NC_069361.1, on the reverse strand, counting down.
TATCACAGTGAACAAGTGTGTGAAGTTTCAATCCATTCCCATTAGTGGTTACTGAGATACCAGCTTACATACAAAAACTTAACCAAATCGGGCCGCCGACGCAGATGCCGACGCACGGGCGAGTCCAATAGCTCTACTATTCTTTGAATAGTCAAGCTAAAAACATGTGCAAATAAAAGAAGCAGGGATTTTTGCGTGTTTTGAATATTTTTGCTTTTATTTACCAGTACCTACTTAAGCATGTATTATATTCAGTCAGGAACTACTATAACTTTGATAAAAATTAATTCAATGTATCAATATAATTTCTCAAATGTAATACATAATATAATGAAATATTCATTTGAGACTTAGCTGAAGTTTTCTAAAATGAAAATCCAACACTCAGACAAGTGCCAAAAAATTCTACAAATTCTAAAAGATGTTTAAGTCCAATTTAAGAATACTTTATAGCAAAAAGGAATAATTGATTGTTTAATATTTTTGGATAATCAGTAGTTGGTTTTTTTTGGCCTTAATAATGAATAACATATTGTGGGTTTGAAATGGTCAAAACTCATTCAACTGTTTTGCACTAAGAGTCTAAGATTACCTGTCAGTTGCCGCAGAAACCAGTACTTTACCAACGAGAGTCATGTGATCAACACTGCCTCCATGTCCTTGTAGTGAAAACAATATGGCAAAATTACTGGAGTCTATAACACGTATAGAACTATCAGCACAACCAGTGATTATTGTGTTTCCCTGAAATCAGTACCAGTAACGTATCAGTAAGTTGACGTGCATCCATATTTTTCATGCAATTGGTTAATTAACGATGAATTGTCTCTCCATTTTCAAAGAAAGTATATCAAACTTTATGCTATATAAATGGATAGCAAAATCACAATCCTACTGTAAACTTTCTGTTAAAATTTTATTATGTCTTTGAAAACTCTCTGTAAAGATTTGATAATGTCTTTGAAAACAGAGGTATCAAAGTATCATTATCATTTGTCATTTTGTCAAATGGTTTGGAGAAACTTGTCCAATAGAGGACAGGAAAGTGATATTTTGTTAAACTACTGCCTACCTTCCAAATAATTTTTGTAATGGAGTCAAGGTGTCCATCAAGTTTCTTGATACATTTAGCTTGAGACATGTCCCACAGTCGCAATGACTTGTCCTCACTTCCTGTAACAATGTACTTCCCTGTAAAAACAAAAGCATAGTCTTCATAGTCATCACTATTATTTTCTGATTAGAAGTTTTCTGCATTGAGTTTGTCAATATGTTGCCTGTTAGGTGCAATTTAAAAAATCTGCAAACTTAAGTAAGATTTGTCAGCAGCACAATTTCTACTTCTGACCAGTAGCCCAAGTCCTACTTTTGACCAGTGGCTCAATTCCTACTTTAGACCAGTGGCTCATGTCCTACTTCTGACAAGTGGTCCAATTCCTACTTTTCACCAGTGGCCTAATTCCTACTTTTCACCAGTGGCCTAATTCCTACTTTTCATCAGTGGTCCAAGTCCTACTTAATCTGAGTTAAATAATTAAGAACCCTCTTTAACACTTTCTTACTAATTAATCTGTATTTTACAAGGCATATAACAATTGTTAAAATGTTCATTTCTGTCCAAAAGTTCATCTGAAAAATAAACAGGAAAATATCTCACCATTACACTCTATGGCTGTCACTTTTTCTGTATGACCTTTCAACAATGGAGAAACTGTGTAGCGACCTTTGACCCAGTTTTTATTTAGATGATGAACACGGATAAAAATATTCTTCCATTTACAAATTGGTGATAATGTTGTCTCTTCTGGAACTGAGGAAAGACAATAAAAAACATAAATAAGTAAACATGTACATATGGTTCATTCCTTTGGTGAATACCGGTAGTAACTTCTTAAAAGTATCAGTTCAAAGTTTTCATTAACTATCATAATTGTAGTTCTGCAATTCTTGTTTTCTAAAGAAGATACATATTTGTAACAGATTCTTTTCTTCAGAAAAACAATGTCAAGAAAAAGCAAAAGTAAAAAGTAAAATTAAGTAATACTCTGTCTCACAAATTTCATATTACGTATACATTAAGGGCGACTATATTTTTTACATAACTACAAAGTTATAAGTTTACAATATTTTTCAAACCATCTCATCCTATCTAAAAACAACTGCCATCAAGTTACTTCATATAAAAAAATATGTATATATATAAATGTTAAAACAGATAAAAACAAGAGCACCGCCTTGCAGGTGCTGAGGCTCATCTGATTTTTTTGTATAATAGAAAAATTGTCCTACCCATGACTTTCTAAGTCCAAAAAGGGCTACAATTCTCGCAAAAAGCAGGATGGAGTTATGTTTCTTGACATACAGTGTCAGCTTATGATGGTGAACAACTGTTGCAAGTTTCAAAGCAAGAGCTTTGATAGTTTAGGAGAAAAGTTTACCTAAACATAAAACTTAACCAAGAAATCTGATATTTTCTAAGTCCAAAAGGGGCCATAATTCTTGCAAAAAGCAGGATGGAGTTATGTTTCTTGTTGTACAGGGTCAGCTATTGATGGTGAACAAGCGTTGCAAGTTTCAAAGCAATACCTTTGATAGTTTAGGAGAAAAGCTGACCTAAACATAAAACTTAACCAGGCAATGCCGACACCGATGCTGACACAGATCAAGTGATGACAATAACTCATCATTTTTTGTCAAAAAATAAGATGAGCTAACTACAGCTGCTTTTGAGAAATGCGCATGTCTCCCACAACTGCCTAATCATCTGAATAGTTATGTATCTGAGTCAACCATGCACCAATGACTTAGAGTGCGGATATTATGGCATCTATGTACAGAGCGATTTTCGGTAATTCAAGGGCAATAATTCCGAAGTGCCTGGGCTGATTTGGCTAGTTATCGAACTTGGTCGAGAACTTATTGGCAAACACATTTTGTTCAAGTTTGATGAAGATCTGATGAGAACTGTACGACTTAGAGCGTGGACAAGACTTGTGACAGACGGACACAAACACAGACAGGAGTAAATCAATATGCTTTCCACCATAGTGGTGTGGGAGACATAACAAGAGCTGTCTGTTGACAGTGCACTTGACTATTTGAAGAATTGATGGAAGTATGGGGTCAAAATATTGCCAGAGATTTTCAGACAAAAGAAGAAAAATAGATAAGACAAACAATGTACCTGTATTTGTGAATTTGGATAAGTCTTGCACTATATGGCAATGTGTGACCATGATGGTAAGCAAGTGTTCGAAGTTTCAAAACCACCCTTACAGAAGAAAAAGGCCTGCTGCGTACTCTTGCTGTGTACATACAGCGTATATGATGCGTACATGATGTGTACTGAAATCAAGGGCTTTAAATAGTACGCATGATATACACCGCACATACACCGATAGTACGTTTGTAGTACACTTTTGACATGCAAATGAGCTCTGCCGCGTACTACTTGCTGCGTACATGCTGTGGACTACATAGTACACAGGATGTACGCTGGAGGAATTTAGTATGCGGGAAATAGTACGCAGCATGTACGCGGCACATACACTTTTCACATGCAAATGAGCCTGCGATGTACTACCCCTGCGGCGTACATGCTGTGTACTCCTGCGGCGTACATGCTGTGACTCTGCGGCGTACATGCTGTACCCTGCGGCGTACATTCTGTGTACTCCTGGCCCGAGTCCTGCGGCGTACATGCTGTGTACTCCTGCTGCATACATGCTGTGTACTCTTGTGGCGAAACTGCTGTGATAATGTAAATTCCTTACCCCACCAACTTTCTTATGCAAATGCTGATCATTTGGACAGAAAAAAACAGAAAAAAGATAAGTGACATGCATCAATAAGTATTTACCCTTACCAAAATAATGTAGATTGATGTTATCAAATAAATAAGTATGCTTTTCTTCATCCACTTTTCAATGAAATAAATTAATTTTTGTAGCATGTAATTTGGTAAACATCTGAAGAAAATGGCGTAACTGCATCAAGGGGAAACAACTTTAATGCAACTAAATATAAGTGTTATAAATTTCAAAGTATCTGCGGTGTACATGCAGTGTACTATTTCTTGTACAAGTCCCTCCTGCGTACATGCAGTGTACTCCTTAAATTTTCAGAGTCTGTGCTGCGTACTTGAAGTGTACTAGTGACCTCCTGCGTATAAGCTGTGTACTTGTCGAAATAGTACGCGGCATGTATGCGGCATGCGGTGTATGTAAAATGTACTCCTCTGGCATACTACTGTGTTCGCGGCATATACACAGCAAATACGCAGCATGTATGCCACAGAGGCTTGCTTCTGTAAGGGCATATATTAAACAGTTTAGACAGAATATGGAATGGTATGCGAACTTTAATAATTTCTAGGTCAAAAAAGGGCTGTAACTGAGCTATAGTCCTTATCCTAGTTATGTAGTCTAGTCTACATATGTAAACTATGATGGTAAACAAGTGGTCAAAGTTTAAAAGCCATATAACAAACAGGTTTGGCAAAATATGGACTGGTATAAAAAATCTAACTAATTTCCAAGTCAAAAAGGGGCCATAATTCAGCTAAAATAGTTGACAGAGTTATGTATTCTTGCCTAAAATGAAATCACGATGATAAGCAAGTTTTCAAAGTTTCAAAGCCACAGGTCAAATAGTTTTGACAAAACAATCATGTGTACTTGTACGAAAACTGAACCAATTTCCAAGTCCAAAAAGGGCCATAATTCAGCCAAAATACCTGACAGAGTTATGTACTCTTGCCTTCAGGTAGAGACTAATATAATAAACAAGTGTTCAAAGTTTCAAAGCCACATGTCAAATAGTTTTTACAAAACATGGACTTGTACGAAATCTGAACCAATTTCCAAGTCCAAAAAGGGCAATAATTCAATCAAAATACTTGACAGAGTTATGTTCTCATGCCTTCAGGTAGAGACTGTTATAATAAACAAGAGTTCCAAGTTTGAAGTAAATATGATTGTATACAAGATATTACCATTTCATAAAAACTTTAACCAACGCTGATGCCTGGGTGTGTAGTATAGCTCTCCATATCCTTCGAGGAGCCAAGCTAAAAATGTAATAGATATTGGCATTAAAGCAGCAAAATACTGTTTTTACAAGGCAATTAAATTTAATTAATGTGTACCATATAAAAAAGATGTGCCAAAAAGTGTTTACCATATAAACGGAAAACTGGTGAGTTTCCAGCAACATTTGTCATCTTTACATTCAAATGGTTTTCTCTGTTAATGTCCCCATTCAAGCCAAATCTTAGCCAACCTCGAACCATACAATGATGTAACCTATAGAAGATACATTCTACTTTTGTATTTATACGACATTATTATTTAAACTAGTATTACTTATTAAGCAACATGCCTATATATTTATACACAAAAATGTGAAAAAAATTGAACAAGAAAAGAAAGTTAAATGTGTACTATGCATACTATTTAAGCAGTACAATATTTTAGTGAATTCTGTATGGACTGCTAGAATGCTTTCTAGATCAAAATTGTTTCCTATGTCAGAATTAAAGATCTTTACTCACCTTTTACATTCTTTTTCTAAGAATACATGCAACCTGAATCTAACTGAATCACAGTTTTAATTTTTCCTAAAGAAGTTAATTCAGGTCAACATTTACTTACCACAAACTATCTTTATTTGTGATGTCCCTCCATCTGACACAACATTTTGAAAAAGCCACAAGTTCTTTTTCAGTAAAGTATGACAAAATTTTGTCTACTAATTCTGGAAGGAGTTGTTTTGTGAAATCCATCACAGTTTATTCATGACTTGTATATCTCTAAATAAATACTGTCACAGTCCTACAGACTGTTTGTCAGTATATCCCTGAGAGAATACAACATCTGACACATCCTAAAAATAGACAAAAATACATTTATGAGTGATCAAGTTGTCATCAGTGGTCATGAATATAATACAGTCCTAGGCCTACTCATTGTCTAGATGACTTTAATATTTCTGACAGGAAATTTTGTGCCTGATACCCATCGAAACTGGTGCCATATTCAAAAGTTAGTATGCTACAAAGCAGAAAAAGTAAAGGTTTCTTTGTAATTTAGCATGGTTAGTTTGGCTAAGTCTTTTATTTTACTGAATATTTAAGTTTTAGACTAGGACATGTAAATCATTGTCTCATCTCCAAAAAAAAAGATGCTTGTGGTAACCATTTTTTAAAGAAATTGTTTATGAAAATATTTTAACACTTTAATTATATCATAATACATTTTAAAACTACCCGCCCAAAGTTGGGGTGAAATTTTTCAACATGCTCATTTCCACTGAGTTCTGCATAGATGTTTATATAACACTGAAAACAGATAAAATGAGTGAAAACAGGTGTTGATATTAGTCAAAAAGCAATGAGAATGTTGTGTATTTCTTGCTTAAGTACATGGACCCCACTTCAGGTTATTTTATTACAAGGATATATGAAATGGTGCACCCTTAATTAAATCTAAACAGACTGAACTTTACTAGAAATTTCCCAGTTATTTCAAAGGAATTCATACATGTAACTTTTATAACTGTAACATTTCAACATGAATTTATGGCGAATTTAAGGTAGTTGTGCACGTTTGATAAACCGGAAGTGATGGCGTAACGTCATTTATCCGGAAAACGTCCCTTACAGAAGAAAAAGGCCTGCTGCGTACTCTTGCTGTGTACATACAGCGTATATGATGCGTACATGATGTGTACTAAAATCAAGGGCTTTAAATAGTATGCAGGATATACACCGCACATACACCGATAGTACGTTTGTAGTACACTTTTGACATGCAAATGAGCTCTGCCGCATACTACTTGCTGCGTACATGCTGTGGACTACATAGTACACAGGATGTACGCTGGAGGAATTTAGTATGCGGGAAATAGTACGCAGCATGTACGCGGCACATACACTTTACACATGCAAATGAGCCTGCGGTGTACTACCCCTGCGGCGTACATGCTGTGTACTCCTGCGGCGTACATGCTGTGTACTCCTGGCCCGAGTCCTGCGGCGTACATGCTGTGTACTCCTGCTGCATACATGCTGTGTACTCTTGTGGCGAAACTGCTGTAATAATGTAAACTCCTTACCCCACCAACTTTCGTATACAAATGCTGATCATTTGGACAGAAAAAAAACAGAAAAAAGATAAGTGACATGCATCAATAAGTATTTACCCTTACCAAAATAATGTAGATTGATGTTATCAAATAAATTAGTATGCTTTTCTTCATCCACTTTTCAATGAAATAAATCAATTTTTGTAGCATGTAATTTGGTAAACATTTGAAGAAAATGGCGTAACTGCATCAAGGGGAAACAACTTTAATGCAACTAAATATAAGTGTTACGATTTGTTATAGACGATGTGTGCCTAGTATGTATTTATTTTGATTAAAATCCATCTGAGAACAATCTAGGACTGGAATTATATAAGGATTTATACACATTTACGTCTGTAAAAAGTAGCGCACCAAAAAATTTTGGATTGATTTTTTCCAATGGGGCGAGCGCAATTAGCCAAAAACGTTAGCCAAATATGAGCAGCAAATCTGATGAACAACTTTTTAATTTGGTGAGGCCTTAATGAGTTAACATAATGAGCGTTAAAGCCTTTATAAAACATGATAGAATGGTGTTTTGCTTAAGAGTATTCAAATAACAGTGAGAGCTATTAATTCTTCTCATTCGGGCACTGTTGAGGCATTATCTTGGTAATTATTTCATGTATTACTAAATGTAATGCAACGAAGTTCAAATAAGGCTTTTCAATTATCCAAGTTAGAAAGCTCCAGGATTAATTCAAAATGAAAAAGAATATATTTTTACACTGCATGCAAGGTGCAGCTCAGAAATCACTAAGATGTAAGCTTCACAAATGAACATTGCAAATAGTTTGGCAAATTTTCATTGTTCAGAATACCGGTAATCTGAACTGTTCTATGCTATTAAGATAAAAGTTACTCGGAAATCAAGTTCTTGCTTCAAAAAAAAAAAAAATGTACAAATCCTTCCTGCATGAAGTGTACTTCAGACTTTTACCTAAAAAAATTCAAAGTATAAACACCAAAAGAAAATGAACAAGTCCCTCCCACGTATATGAAGTTTACTTCAGACTTTAACTTATAAAAAAAAAAACTAAGTATAAATGCCAAAAGAAATTGTACAAGACTTTCCCACGTATATGAAGTGTACTGCACAAATTTCAAAGTATCTGTGGTGTACATGCAGTGTACTATTTTCTTGTACAAGTCCCTCCTGCGTACATGCAGTGTACTCCTTAAATTTTCAGAGTCTGTGCTGCCTACTTGAAGTGTACTAGTGACCTCCTGCGTACATGCTGTGTACTCGTCGAAATAGTACGCGGCATGTACACGGCATGCGGTGTATGTAAAATGTACTCCTCTGGCATACTACTGTGTTCGCGGCATATACACAGCAAATAAGCAGCATGTACGCCACAGAGGCTTGCTTCTGTAAGGGGTAGAATAAAGCCTGGATTTGGCGTACGGATATGAAAATAATTTTATGAATTAATGACAACATGTGAGTAAATTTGTTAAAATAGCACTGTTACTATATTTCTAAAGTCAAAATATGATATTAAAACATATGACACGTTGAATAATTCAAAATAAGGCCTCAAAATTAGCGTGAAATATTCGGTTCCCTTTAATCATGGTCGAATATCTCAAAAATAAGCACACGGACCTATACATTTTATTTCACTGCAATAAAGGTCATATGTTTATTTACTACTGTGAGAAGTTTCATCAAAATCTACATTGTAGAAAAATTTCTATTCACAAAAATGTTATGAAAATTATGATTTTCTCATAGACTTCCATTATGAAAAATTGCGTTTAGGTCCAATTTTTTCAAATCAGTCTAGCAAAAAATCAAGCACACGACCCCATCTTTTTTATTTGCTGAATTTTCTAGGTATATTTTGAAGTTTTGAAAAATCGGAATTTAATCAAATTCTACATTGTTGAAAAAAATTTGATCCAAACGTGCAGAACTACCTTAAGAAAAATGATATAAAAAAGATAGCTGAACATGTTGTCAATATAAAATTATAAATCAAAGCATTATAATTATGCTCATTGAAATAAATCTCAGCTGACATAACAATAGTTTACCTGAAAGAAAGTTTAGTGTTTTATATCACTTGTTATTTTAAGAACAAAACTGCATAAATAATTTTAAACTGTAACATGTACAGCTTCAGACACATTGGCCTATCCAAAGATTCCTATAAATATTGATTTTTCCCTAGAACAGCAGGTGAGTAGAACATGTTGCCCATTGTTGCACATACAGCAGCCACAGTTGACTTCTTCAAAACCTTTATCACTGTGCCTGTTCTAATCTCTGCCCTCAATCTTTAAACAGCAACCAAAGTTATGAAGGACTGTAGTTATTTGAAAAAGAAAATACTCGGGAGATATATTCATTTTGAACTGATGATAAAATCTAATGGTACTACACCCAGTCACACAAATTTAATGTTTTCTGATTTGTAAATAAGGCGATACCATATCTGGAACTAAACTTTCTCCAGGTTATGTGCTATTTTCTTCACTTCAACCTGGATCCAATTTTTCCACTATAAAATTGAAGTTTGAACCTTGCCAATGTTTGTTGAAATATTGAGCAGGCAGTCACTGCCCCTATCAAGATGATACTTTCTACCTGTAGATATTATAGCCTTACTCATTTGGCTTATCGGGATGACTTATTTTATGATCTGATATTTTCTAGTTGTCATCCCTCTAAGCCTTACCCATATCTGCATTTTACTGTTAGGAAAATGAAGACTTTGAAAAATCCAAAAAAGTCATAATATACTGGTCAATATGATGTGACAGGTGCAAGGAGATATCTACCCTGACACCAGTTTCAATAACGGCAGACTACCGATATGACACTAAATTACAGAAATAAAACACAAAATATACATTCATAAAATGTCAGTGAGGCAAGTTTATGCTTTAATATTAACATAAATTCATTATCAGAGATGTAATCATAACAAATACTTTGTACATGTACCAGAAAACGTTCCCAACGGATTTTAATTGGGGATTTCCTAACAGAAATATGCAGAGTAATTCTGGACGTGACTGAGACAGCGACAGTCAAAAGTTATCATGCTTATTTGGACTACAGTTATTACTCAAATCAAGTTAAGTCAAGTAATATTTATTAATAAAAGTCGGGATAATAACACTGGTACATAGTACACTACTTATCCTCTAGCTCTCTGTAAATACCATTCTCAGTATTCATATTGATTACAGGCCCTTTTGCCAGCCCTGTAAGTCTTGTCTAAAGGTCCGGTAACTGGACATCTAGACTCAGGGTCTAGAACCTAGAGGTCCGGTCGACATATATGCCCTTTTCTCGTTATTCCGAGCCCCTTAACCGGTATTTCAGTGCTGGTCAGTAACAGTTTTAAGTTTCAAAAGAGTTTCTGCTATAGTTTGATACTCCAACATCTAAACTTAAAAAATCCCCATGAAGAAAAATTCTAAGGATTGTTGTAAATGAATAATCCAGGCTTTCACATGATGACCCTAACCCTCTGAAACAGCCAGATTCTTTCTCGTTGAACCGAGACTTGGGATCATTTGTGCTAGCTCTGAAAAAATAAGGCCTTTTTTGAAAAAGTTCTTTTTTAAAATTAAGAACAGATATATTATTGTGTTTGCGGACAAAAAAGTTTTAAAATAAGTGGTTTCTGTTTCTGTAAGAAGGTTATATATTACCCCATTGATTTTAGATAAGCAAATTTTGTGCCATAATTTTCTGTTGTGTATATTTCTATTTTAATGCAAGTAATACTATTTTCTTTTTATTTTTGTTTAACTGTCATTTGATTTGCCACACAAGCATACAGTTTGTTTTATATTGTGACAGTCAAACTGTAAAGCGATGGCTGCAAATGTCAGAAATCAAAAAGCAGCCACTCAGCGACAGTAAGCTTGTCTAAGGATCAAGAAATGACCTATGCACTTCTAAAACAGATGTGTAACAACGGTTCTAAGTCAAAAATTTTACCAGTAACTAATGACGCCTTGCATACCTTTCGATCGGTAACCATAAACGCTTTTACAAAACTGCATAAATATCAAGCTTTTTATAAGTAGGACTTGAATACTCTTCACAAATGAGAACCAGGAAGTAGTTAGCTCCCTTATTTTGTATATTTTGCTATCATATGATTTGACATGAAAAATGTCATCAGAAAAGTTCGAAAATCTAGAAGATGATCTGTCTTCAGCTATAGATAAACTACGTCCACATGTTGAGAGTATTTCAAGTTTCACAGGCGGTAAGCTTTACAGACTGTGAAAGTTTGAAACATGTCTCATTTTTGCCAACCATGTTGTTAAATTTTTTATTTTTGATAATTACAGTGCACTGATTCTTGTTGGTAAGCTGATGCTCAGGTTGATGGAAAGCCTTACGCATTTGTTTATGGAACAGCCTCCCATCTGAAATTGTTCTCCTGCTCACTTGAATCTTTCAAGCAGGCAGTTTAAGTAATCCGTCTACTAGTCCAAATAATGAGACATTTCAGGACAGCCTGATAACTCATAAATTTTGACTGTCGCTGTCCCTTCACGTCCAGACTTATTTTGCATATTTCTGTTAGGAAATCCCCATTGAAATCCTTTGGGAATGTTTTCTGGTACATGACGTGCAATATATTTGTAATGACTAAATCTCTGATAATGGATTTATGTTGACACTAAAGCATACAATTGCCTCGCTGACATTTTTTTAATGTATATTTTGTGTTTTGTTTCTGCAATATTGTGTCATCGGCAGTCCGCTGTATATTGAAATGGTGTCAGGGTAAATATCTCTCACACCTGTTCACATCATATTTCCAAAGATTTATGAACAAGTTATATTCAACCCTTTTGATGTTTCTACATGAATATTAATGTTTAATTTATTGGAGCAAGTAATATGACCAGTATTTCATGACTTATTTGGATTTTTTAATGTTTATGGGTAAGGCTTAGAGGGATGACAGCTATAAAATATCAGATCATAAAATAAGTCATCCCGATAAGCCATTTGAGTAAGGCTGTCCAGCTACCATAACTTAACTGAAGCTTTTTATTTGCAGATTGTTGTGTCCATTTAGTCATGGCATAACCCCTTTTGTTTACCTAACCTGGTCAAACTGCAACATCTGCACACTGACTCTTGTGAGAAACTGATGATGTCATGCAAAGTTCTTATCACATGATTAATTTTGAATATCCGTATCAACATTTTTTATATTTAATGAATTAATTGAATTATAAGTGTGAGCATTTTAAATTAACAAAGTTCATAAAAACATACCTTAGAAATTTTAAATTTGCAAAAATTTCAGTATATAATGATTCTATACTGCCTATATTTATTTTCTAAATGAAGAGTACCTTGGTTTCGTGACAACTGCAATGGTGGGCAAAATATTGCAGGCAGCAGTACTCATTTGAAACTTTGATATATATATAACTTGTTTTCAAATGGTGTTGCATGGTTGGTTCATTTTATGTCAGATTAAAAGAAAAATGGATTAAAAACATAATTATATTTTAAAAGGTGAGTCTCTGGCATTTAATTTGATGAAGTTATAGCATGACAGATTTCTGGCACAATTTCTGGTTAGTTTTCAATATGGAGTTTGTTTCAGCTCAGAGATCCAAAATAGCATATAAAATCTCTGAAGCAAAGGCAGTATGCCAACATACAATTATGCATGCAAATCAGTTGTAGCAAAGTGTGTTGTTAACATCATTTAATTACTCTTGTCTGTATATCTAACACTTTAAACTTTTTTCAGTCTCACTTTGACATCTCACTTCAGTACTTTAAATAGTAAAAAAAAGATTTTTTTGCATTGACTGTGTGTATATGTAAATAATACCTGGAAGGCGAGTTAAAGAGTAATCAAATATAGATAGATTATAAGGCTTATCAGGATGGTTTCTTTCATGATCTGATATTTAAATTTTTATAGGACAGCGACCAGTCAAAAATTCTTAGCTGCCCTAAATATTTAGTCCAATTATCAGTGATCCACTAGTCTAGTGGAGCGATTGCTTGTTCCCAAAGTTTCTGGGAGTGTAGAACCACTCACATTTTTTTAAGCTTTACAGATTTACTCATTTGGCTTTTTCAGGTTAGGTTTCAGACCTCAAGAAGAAGCTTCTTGCATCTGAAAACCTTAATATAAAATTTTGCATGTGATGAAGTGTCATCAGCACAAACCTTTGAAGTTCTACCTATTTAAAACAAAACAACCCTAGAAAGCAGTATTTACCTATATAATGATAATTGAATTAGTGTACATCATGATATAATTTCTGTTATGAATGATAATATAATGATGAATAACCATGCAGCGGGTGACATTACTTCTGGACTAACCCTCGTATTTATACATAGAAACAGTCTTTAATGGAATCAGATAGATCAGGTTGTGTGATGATAATAACTTAGCTTTTGGGTATCTGTGCCCATAAATCATGTAAATTGTGGAGTTAAGGTTCATCTACACTTTTCCCTATGTGTTCTATATAAAATGGACAATGTTCACACATAGCTAGACCTATATCAGTACAAACAGCTACCTGGTTTGGAAGAATTAACTAAAATTGACATAAAATGGCTAGAGAAGTAGGGGTCATATATATTCAAAGACATTTCCTGTCATGGTTACTGTAGAATTGCATCAAAATTAATTGATGTGACCTGGCACTTCTTAGTACTCTTAATGAAATTGAATTTCACTTAGACAAATACAACCTTTAGTGTGTTGCAATTTGTGGAGATAATGGGCCGCTGTGAGAAAATATGAAGAAATATAGAGACCTATACCACTTTTTAGATTGAAGTGAGTTATCGAAAATTCCCATGTATCTCTTTCCGGAAATGCGACTGGAAAAAGTTATGACGTCATAATTACGGCGACTTAAGAGAAAATAAGAAAGGTAGAAAATATATGACTGCTAAATAATTGCAGATGACAACATCTTCAGAAACAGTGTTACAATTGTAATATTGCTACATTCAGTGTTGTTGTTGTTTTCTAATAGATAAAAGCATTTTTTTTGAAAAAAGATGAAATTGATTATGTTTACAAGGAATAAAATATCAATAATTGTCACACAATTAATAAATAATGAAATGAAGTCAACAAATTTTTATTTCATGGTGTAGCATGTTCTATTAAGAATATAAATAGTTTATTATTACTTCTATCGTCAAATAGCATATTTATATATATCTATATACCTTGTGTTAATTCAGGCTAATGTGGCGACACTGGTCAGTATGCAAAATCCATAAAAAAAAACTAAAAGAAAAAACCTAAAAGTTATAGTCGAGAGAATGCTGTTTCTGATGCATAAACAGCTTGAAAACGTAAAATATATTAAAATAATGTTGAATCTCCTATTAAAATCAAATAATCCAAAGAATACATACTTCTCCCCAGACCTGAGTTTACTTTAAGACACCTGAAGAAGGAGCCGCAAGAATTATTCTCTACGCATGTTTTTGTACCAGCAGACTAGGCGTTGGTTAATGTCATCATTGATTTACACCTACACTATATTTATGTTTTATGTAAGGAACATTATAGTACTAAAACCTTCACCTTCAGTTCTTCCAATGAACAGGAGTTGGTAACTTATAACATCACTGAAGTTTGTTCTTAATTAATGTTCAGCAAGATTCGATTTTCCGATATGTATTGAATTCCTAAATTGCATAAAAATTACATTAAGCATTAGTTTCATTGGTAATTTAACATATTATACCACTACTAATTCATTTAATTAAAAAAATTTATGTCTTACAGCTATTGAACCCCATGTGAAAAGATACTGCGATAAGGCCAAAATTAAAAACATGTTTGTTTGCTGTCTCCCTACCTACCCGCTTAAAATACTGCGCCCCAAAAGTTTTTATTGGATAATACTTGTCAAATTTTTTTTTAAGTTGCAATATGACAAGTGCAGCAAATATTTCAAGTAAGCAAAATAGTAAGTAAGAAAGTTTAAATTGTATTATTTAATTTCATCCTTTTATACAACATATACAGATTTGCCTTATTTTTACAGAAGAAATATTCTGTAAGAAACGATCATATATCTACTGGTAAAAGTATTTATCCCTACACCAAAAAAAAAAAAAAAAAGAATTGCCTACCTACCTACCCAATTTTAAAAAGTAGGGTTGGGAGACGTCAAACAAAGACTTTTTTAAATGCAGCCTAATGTATATGCAATTTCTTGGGGGGGAAATGTGGTCAGTAAAAAATTTGGTGAAAGCCTATAAAAAATAAAAATATCAAGGTTCCTCACTCAGTACATAAGATTTCTTTAGTCTATATACACCTTTACCATGTCAAACTAGCCACTTTAATTAAAGGCACTTTTGCCTGGGAGAATATTACATTTCGTGCATTTAAATTCAATACAGCTTTTCTGCTTGCTAAATTGTTAAACATTTTACCATGCAAAACCATCTCCTTTCCTCTGGACATCATTTTATAGATTGATTAAAGTTAACAGATTTACTTGAGTGTTGTAAACTTTCACTATTTAGATGAGAATGTTCCCGATGAAATCTAAGAAATATATACTGCTTTAGCAGGAGTACAGTTGTAATAAAATACGGGAATATTCTACTAAAATGTTACTGTGGTTATTCATATTTAGCTAATTAAAACCACATCTGTGACAATGTATATCGAAATACGGCCATTATGAGTAATTACTTAACAGCTTTCGTAGCAATTTTCCCTGTTGATATATTTGATAAAATAATCAAATGTTTTATTACAAGAGGATATTACACGGTTACTGAGCATGTATGATGTTCAGTCCTTTTATAACTTAAATATAACTGGAAGCTTACACTTTACTCTTTGATTGGCCAAACGAAAGAGGTTGAAGATGCCATGAAAGGTAGTTCTTAAAGCCCACTGGAACTGAGCTGCTCTGATATTTGTTTGGTCCTTAATAATACTGTTGCTTTGCATAAATGATTCACTGTAAAAGGCTTTAAGATGATCCATTGGATGCAAAGAATGTAACTAAGCAAAATAATAGGACTAGGTTAGACTAGCTGCATTTGTTCAGGAGAGATACAGACATGTGAAACAGCGGAATTCTATAATGATAATCTTGAATGGATTCCATAATCCTAAAGGATCAGAAGTATTTGTTCCAGTTAAGACAACATTTCTGCCTGCTCTTGCTGCCCTACTGCAATTAGCTAAATGTAACTGTGGAAAGTCAATGTTTAACTCAGTTAGTACATGTATATTGTAATTCAATGAAATTCAAGCAAAACCTACTCTTGTTCATACCTTTATGCCCGTCTTGAGTTAAAAAATGTTGTTCTATTGCATTACTAGACCAGATAGTCCCAGTGCTGGTTCCTTTACATCCTGTAGCAGTTATTTTATACCAGTAATTATTTATTGAGAAAAAATTACCGATACTTAAATTGAGAAAACATTCTGTTTCCAGAACAAAAGAAGAATGCTATCCGTCAGGCAGAGAAGAAAATTGAGGAGGCAAATTTTATTGTGAGTTTACCTTTATAAAGTGTCCAGTTTAACTAATTTTATCTATTTCAAATTTGATACAAAAAATATTGTGCATTTGACAAAATTTAGACATATTTTCACAAGTATTTTCAAAATTAGGACTAATCTGCAGTACAATCTGTATGGAACATCTGTAGAAAATAGTATTTGTCTGTATAGGTGGTTTCTCATGACAGGTAAAATTAGTTAGTTTGTTTATGGGTAATTGGGAAGGGAAAATATTGAAGATTTAAGGCAGGTTATATAATTGTGGTCAGTAATTAAAACAGTATTTAACATGTTTAGTTCAGTTACACTCTACATCATACTATGTTTCATTTCTATGTTTAGATCCAGGAAATGGAAAATGAAGCCAAGGCCGCTCCTGTCCAGTATAGAACACAAATGTTAGGTCGCCTCAGAACATACAGACGTAACCTAGATCAGCTCACAAAAGACTTGGTTGGTACAAAATCAGATATTTTAATTGAATAATATATGCATCCCTGTAGAATGTTACTTTTTGGTCTGTGTAAATCTTTTGTCGACAGTTGATTGATGTGCAGTATATATGTATTCTGGTCATGTAGATATTAATCATAAAAGCATATCATGTTTAAGCTTGTTTTAGTTTTAAAGAATTTTCTTATGTAATTTAGGAGATAACGAAAAATATTTTTATGACCCTTTAAGATCTATAAGATTATAAAAGCAAAAGAATTTGGAAAACAAACTGTTAAGAAACATTTGTATGTCATGTAACTTTCTTCTTGCATACATATGGTTTTAAACTATGTATATATTAATTTCAGAAAAGGAAGAGTGAATCAGGATTTTTTCAAGCAGAAAATTATGGCTTCGACAGAGATGATGTAATGGAGTTTAAATTTTAGTTTCAAAGTTTTGTCAAATCTTACATGATTTTATTACAAAAATGTTGTCACTTTATTTTGGCACATGAAACAGGAATGTATCCTAAAGTATATATAGTGCAGTTGAATCTTCCATTATTGATATACTAGTGTAATTTTCTCATAAATTTGATTTTTTTTTTTAAAGTTTGGGATGAGATTTTTTTGCTATTCTTTCAGCCCTTTTTTGCTTTTGAGTAACATTAAGACAGTAAGTGATATTGCTATGGAAGGGGCTTCTGTGGCTGAGCGGTAGAGGTTGCTGACTTCAGATCACTTGCCCGGATTCAGTGTAGGTTTGAAACCTCACTTGAGGTGTAGAATTCTTCATGTGAGGAAGACATCCAGCTGGGTATTGGGAGGCTGGTGGTTCTACCCAGGTGCCCGTCCGTGATAGAATAATGCCCTGAGAGTCACCTAGGGCCTTCTCAGTCATCAAAGCTGGAATAGTTTTCATATGACCAAAACTGTGTCTCAGTAGTCTCTAAACCAAACTAAACAAAAAAAATTGCTTTAAGGCAGAATATTACCATTTTGAAACCATCTACTGGTACATTTTGAACTTTGACTAAAGACTAATTAGGAAGAAGAAAGTCAACATTTGGCATTATCGAAATGATCTGTAAAAACCTTCTACCACTACCTTGTCTCCTGAAAACAACATATTATAAAATATAAAAAATTGAAAATGTCCATGCCTGTTAAACTGTATTGTAAAAATACAAATGATTATTACAGAGATTAAAAGCCTTTTAAAGAAGTAGACTGGTACCATGTATGTTAGACTTTGTTATAATGGCTAGGTGCTTATTACAGAGATTAGAAGCGTCTCAGAGAAGTAGACTGGTACAAGGTCACCAGTCACTGAACAGAGCTAGTGAGAGTATAGCTCGGTCACACCAGATAGCTGCAGAAACAGAAGAAATTGGTACAGAGACACTCGTGGAGCTTGGGCGCCAAAGAGAAGTGCTAACTCGCACTAAAGATAGGGTATGAAACTTCTGTGTAGATAATAAAATAACTCATTCACCCATTAATATAAGCGTGCTCTGATTTGATGCTAGTTATTTCTGAGTCATCAAAAAAATTGCTTGCATACAGAATGATGCAAGTTTATTACGACCAATTTGTTAGGGTTATGTTTTGCAAAGTCAGGTCATGACATGTAGCCACTTATGTAGACATTGTTCATTTCTGAATGAATTACTCCGAATAAAGTTTTGTTACTTGCTTAAATAACAAGCTGATTATGAAGCCAGGATATTTGGCATAAAGCAGTAAAACCTTTTTCTGTCTACTTTTAGTCGTAGTTCAAAATACTTTCTGTCTACTTTAAATGGTAGTTCAAAATAAGGCTTTGTCAAGGTAAGTTTAGTTGGTAAGACCTATCCTTGGTTAATATTTTGTTGGGTACATGTGTAATTTGTAACGTGCACAGTCTTCATTGGGTTTTAGAAATATTTAATGATGGTATACACGTCTTTTGTTATTTCTCATAACTTCCTTACCCAGTTATTAATGAAATCTTACCTTCTGTCCAAGATCAGTGAAATCATACCATCTATTAGTTTTGCTGTCTATCAGTAATTAATGAAATGTTACCCTCTGTAGGTGATTAATAATTTAAAAGTCTTACATTTTTTCGGTGTTAAATGAAATCTTACCTTCTGTTGGTGATTAATCAAATCTTTCCTTTATTTCAGTTACATGATACAGATGCTAATTTAGGAAAGAGCAGAAAAATACTGAAAACAATGGCAATGAGGTATGATGATCTTTTCAGTATTAGTTAATAATTGTTATAAGCATCAAATGTGATTGTGTGGTCTGTGTAAATAAGATCCAAGCAAATGGTTTTGTTGTGTGCTTAAAAGCTTTATTGTTGAGTATGGCCTTATTATTTCTTACTATTTTGTTATTATGTACACAACAACAATTCTTAGCCCCTAAATATTTTTAATATTTCTGTATACAGTAGAACTCTTTTGTAGCAACTTTGTCAGTCATAAGATAATTTTTTTTTTACAAGAACGGGATAATGTTGAAGTTAGCTCTTCTTGATTTTATTTTACATAGGCTTGTAACCTTAGCTACAACAAAAACACATTACATATCTCATTAAGAGTATTTACTGTATTGAGAAATTAAAGTTATTTGTATTTGGAAAACTTGTTGTTGATTTTAAGGATTTATAAATCCCAAACAAATAAATTCCTGTTTTATCTATCTTAAAAAAATTGAAACTGCAAATGTATTTTTCCATAAAATACATGTAGCTGTCTTGCTGGAACCATTGAACTTTATCAAATTAAAATGAAATGTTATCACAATATCCAAGATTTACTCCTCACATATTTTTCCTTATGAAATTTTATACGTTTTGCACACTTGTCTGTTTCAGGATGATGACCAACAAGATGATATTAATTGTGATAATTTTGTTAGAACTTGGAATACTTGGTGGTGTTGTATATTGGAAATTCTTTTCATAGTAACATAGTGAAATTAACTCCTGCAGGGCAATTAAAAGGAACATTTGTGTGGCAGATGTCTGTGAAGTTAGTGACAACACAGTCAGGGAAGTGTTTTCAGTACACAAATCTCAAATGAATACAGTGAGCTGTGCTTCAGTGAAATGAAAATAGTTTTTGTTTTCATTTTCAAATAAAAAAGATAGGCTGGTATAGTTCACTATTAGAAGTTGTAAATTTGAAAGAGTAAATGTTTTTGATAGGTTGTATTCAGTACTTGAAAATTGATTTAGCATTTATTATGGCAGTCAGTTTGTCATCTAAAATGAAAGTTCTTCATTTTGATGTAAATTTTTAGCTAGATTATTTGAGCCGCACCATGAGAAAACCAACATAGTGCATTTGCGACCAGCATGGATCCTGACAATACTGTTCCTTTTCAAGGCTATTGGAATTAGAGAAACTGTTAGTGAACAGCATGGATCCTGACCAGACTGCACGGATGCGCAGGCTGGTCTGGATCCAAGCTGGATGCAAATGCACTATGTTGGTTTACTTGAGGTGCAGCTCAAATTTTGAAGAATAAGTATAGCTATTGGACTCACCTGTGCTTTGATGTCTGCGTACACATTCCGATTTGATTAAGTTTTTGTATGTGAGCTGTATCTCAGGGAATGGATTAAAACTTCACACACTTATTCACTGTGATAAACTTACTTACATTGCACAGGTTCAAGTCTACGTTGCTTTCCCCTTTTCGACTTAGCAATAATTAAGTTATTAAGTTTTTGTATGTTAGCTGGTATCTCAGTATCCTCTAATGGGAATAGATTGAAACTTCACACACTTGATGATCTGACATGCAATGCACATGTACCATAACTCTACTTTGCATTTTCACAAAATTATGTCTCTTTTTCGACTTAGTAGTTTTTGTTTGTAAGCTGGTTTCTTAGTACCCA
The DNA here is from genome assembly GCF_021730395.1 of Mercenaria mercenaria. Classification (NCBI taxonomy): domain Eukaryota; kingdom Metazoa; phylum Mollusca; class Bivalvia; order Venerida; family Veneridae; genus Mercenaria; species Mercenaria mercenaria. Next base: position 109,514,195 of record NC_069361.1, on the reverse strand, counting down.
CTGATGGGAATAGATTGAATTTTCACACACTTGTTCACTGTGATGATCAGACATGCAACACACAAGTTCCATTACTCTACTTCACATCTTTACAACATTATGCCACTTTTCGACTTCTATATGGAAATTTTATTCAATTGACAAGGCTGTTGAATAGCGGAGCATTGCTGTCCTCCGGCAACTATTGTTTGTGTTACAGTTGATTTAAAACAAAATCAGTAATAAATGTGATTTCTCTTATTTATCCAAAAGTCTGCAGATCACGAAGTTTTCTGAGCTGATTCTCCTAATTTTCTTGTTGGATTTTAACCAGTTTTGGGTCAAAGGTTTTGGAGCATATTCATAAAAACATGGCTGGATTTTAACCATGTTCATAGCAATGATAAATAACATGGAAAAGAATTTGTAATTTGTATAATTTCATAGTTAAGGTTTTTTTTTGAAGTATATTTCTTCAAACTCTGAGCAGGAGAAAATAGATTCAAGTGGAAGTAGCAATAGTATGCCCTTAGCATGTACAGAGGTAATAAAGGTTACTTGATACAAGTTGTTTTAATGTAAAATTCTTGTATATTTGTATATTAACAGAACAAAAAATGGGCAGTGGCAATATACAGTCTTTGTTCCAGGTTGAATAAATGATAAAAAAAATTTACGTACCGTAGATTGGGGGATTTTTCATCACTTTTATTTCGCATTTAGAAAAGAAAGCATACATATTTGCATTGTTAAGAATTCACACTTCCTATTTAGTTATATTGTTCTTAGATAATGCTGGGAATATTTACTAGAGTTTTGAATTTGCATATTACTCTGGTTGCAATTAAAAAAACATTGTGAATATTCAGGAGTGTTTTGAATTTACATGTTGCTCTGGTGGCAATTATAAATCCCTCGTGAATATTCGCAAGTGTTTTGAATTTGCTTGCTCCTCAGGTTCAGATATAAAACAGTTGTGAAAATAACCCCATCTACAGTACTGAAATTTATGGTGTACCGTTAAAATTTATTTTGAGAATATATAGGGACAAGAGCAAATGATTTCTTAAGTGCTTCTGTATTTATGTTCTCTTAAACTTGTTTCACTTTCCACTCTCAATATGGTTGTTATTTAGAAAAGAAAAGTGTGTCATATCAGACATGTGTACCAAATGAAGTGCAGGTTTTAGTGGGAATTTTAAATATTCTCAGATACTCTTACAGTCAAACTTTGTTTGCTTGAACTCGGATAATTAGAATACCACCCTTCACTCATAATCAGGTCCCAGCAAAATCCTGTTATAATGTGTTTTGTTTGATGCCTCAAACTACCGATAACTCAAGTAAATTTTGTTGGTTCTGTCAAGTTCAAGCAAACAAAGTTCAACTGTTCATTATATTTATATGTATTCCTGCATCATGTCTGTTTTTTTGCAGACTGTTTCATTTCTATAATTTTTGCTTCGAGTTTATATCTTTCAGGAAATCTATTGGTGTATGATGAACTTGACTTGGAATATAATGTTAAGTTTAATTGTTTGTATGCATTAATGCTTGTTGCTTATGTACTTTTTTAAAATTATCTTTTCTGATTTACATCAGTGTGGAAATTGGCCTCTGGAGCTAAAGAAAACCCTCAAAAAAAAAAACTGCTTCTCTTTGAGATAAATTTAAAATTTCAGGCAAAAAAGCAGTATATATCCACAGAGCAAACACTTAAGTATTTGCTTTTATATTTATACAGGTTTAAAGTATGAAAATTTGATTTGAAGTATTTTGCAGGTTATTTATATTAATAATTTTAAATATCACTAAAAGCAGTATTGAAAGATTTAATAGTACAAAATTTAATGTGCATTTTTAAATCAACAGTGTTAAAGAATAGTTTCTTAATGCAGGTACATGTATTTCGAGGTAATGAATATAGTTGTTTATATTTTGTAAATACAAAGATATTTAAATAAAACAATGAAATTTCAAGAAGTTGTACCCACCTCTTTAGTTCTCATCCTGTATTTTTCCACTATAAAGGGCTGGGTAAATCTACAAAATTCTATTTTCTGTTATCATCCTTGAACAAAATTTCCCATTATCAGCTTTATTAGGAAGGAGTTATGCCATTTGTGGTGCATTTTTTATAGGAATAATTGCTGATAAGTTACTGTATCGTAACTTTCACTTGCAATGCATTCTTTGGGGGCACTAACACTGGAACCCATTGATGTTACAATCTGTTCTTACACTCCTTGTTGCCCAAGGCAAAATGGCTGCCTTGATTTTAAAACATTTTGGATCAATCTCTATGCAAAGAAATACCCCCAAGTATTTTAAGTTTAAAAACCACACAGAGCTTTACACTATGTATGCCAAAATGTTCCTTTCCACCAAGGGCCCAATGGTAAACAGTTGTCATTTTTAGCTAGCCAGTCGCGAAGTGACAAGGTGAGCTATTGTGACTGCTTGATGTCCGTCGTGCGTTGTGCGTCGTCTGTCAACAATTTCTAAACAAGAGGACCATGATGGTCCTGAATCGCTCGCCTGTCCCCACATGACCCAGTTTTGAACTGAGCATGACGTCGTTTTTTCCATTATTTGACATAGTGACCTAGTTTTAGAGCTCATGTGACCCAGTTTTGAACTTGACCTAGACATCATCAAGATAAAAATTCTGACTAATATTCATGAAGAGCATTTGAAAAATATGGCCTCTAGAGAGGACACAAGGTTTTTCTATTATTTGACCGAAAGACCTTGTTTTTGAAGGCACGTGACCCAGTTTCGAACTTGACCTAGATATCATCAAGGTGAACATTCTCACCAATTTTCATGAAGATCTCATGAAAAGTATGGCCTCTAGAGAGGTCACAAGGTTTCTCTATTATTTGACCTAATGACCTAGTTTTTGATCGCACGTGACCCAGTTTCGAATCTGACCTAGATATCATCAAGGCGAACATTCTCACCAATTTTCATGAAGATCTTCTGAACAGTATGGCCTCTAGAGAGGTCACAAGGTTTTCTATTTTTAGACCTACTGACCAAGTTTTTGACCGCACGTGACCCACTTTCGAACTTGACCTAGATATCATCAAGGTGAACATTCAGACCAACTTTTATGAAGATCCATTGAAAAATACGGCCTCTAGAGAGGTCACAAGGTTTTTCTATTTTTAGACCTACTGACCTAGTTTTTGACCGCACATGACCCACTTTGGAACCTGACCTAGATATTATCAAGGTGAACATTCAGACCAATTTTCATGAAGATCCATTGAAAAATATGGCCTCTAGGGAGGTCACAAGGATTTTCTATTTTTAGATCTACTGACCTAGTTTTTGATGGCACGTGACCCGGTTTCGAATTTGACCTAGATATCATCAAGCTGAACATTCTGACCAATTTTCATGAAGATCCATTGAAAAATATGGACACAAGTGAGGTCACAAGGTTTTTCTATTTTTAGACCTAATGACCTAGTTTTTGACCGCATGTGACCCACTTTCAAACTTGAACTAGATATCATCAAGGTGAACATTCTGACCAATTTTCATGAAGATCCATTGAAAAATATGGCTTCTAGAGAGGTCACTAGGCTTTTCTTTTTTTAGACCTAATGACCTAGTTTTTGACCGAACGTGACCCACTTTCAAACTTGATCTAGATATCATCAAGGTGAACATTCAGACCAACTTTCATGAAGATCCATTGAAAAATATGGTCTCTAGAGAGGTCACAAGGTTTTTCTATTTTTAGACCTAATGACCTAGTTTTTGAATGCATGTGACCCAGTTTTGAACTTGACCTAGATATCATCAAGATGAACATTCTGACCAATTTTCATGAAGATCCATTGAAAAATATGGCCTCTAGGGAGGTCACAAAGATTTTCTATTTTTAGACCTAATGACCTAGTTTTTGAACGCATGTGACCCAGTTTCGAACTTGACCTAGATATCATCAAGATGAACATTCTGACCAATTTTCATGAAGATCCATTGAAAAATATGGCCCCTAGGGAGGTCACAAGGTTTTTCTATTTTTAGACCTACTGACCTAGTTTTTGACCGCACGTGATCCAGTTTTAAATTTGACCTAGATATCATCAAGATGAACATTCTGACCAATATTTATGAAGATCCATTCACAAGTATGGCCTCTAGAGAGGTCACAAGGTTTTTCTATTTTTAGACCTACTGACCTAGTTTTTGACCGCACGTGACCCAGTTTCGAACTTGACCTAGATATCATCAAGATAAACATTCAGACCAACTTTCATACAGATCCCATGAAAAATATGGCCTTTAGAGAGGTCACAAAGTTTTTCTGTTATTTGACCTACTGACCTAGTTTTTGAAGGCACGTGACCCAGTTTCGAACTTGACCTAGATATCATAAAGATGAACATTCTGACCAATTTTCATGAAGATCTTGTGAAATATATGGCCTCTAGAGAGGTCACAAGGGTTTTCTATTTTTAGACCTACTGACCTAGTTTTTGACCGCACATGACCCAGTTTCGAACTTGACCTAGATATCATCAAGGTGAACATTCTGACCAATTTTCATAAAGATCCAATGAAAAATGTGACCTCTAGAGTGGTCACAAGCAAAAGTTTACGCACGGACGGACGGACGGACGGATGACGGACGACGGACGCTGCGTGATCACAAAAGCTCACCTTGTCACTTTGTGACAGGTGAGCTAAAAAAACCTTCTTGAAAACCACTAGGCAGAATAACACCAAACTTCACAGGAATGATCATTGGGTGGCCCCCTTTCAAAATTGTTCAAAGAATTGAATTCCATGCAGAACTCTGGTTGCCATGGCAACCAAAAGGAAAAACTTTAAAAATCTTCTCAAAAACCAGAAGCCTAGAGCTTAGATATTTGGTGTGAAGAATTGCTTAGTGGACCTCTACCAAGTTTATTCAAATCATGACCCCGGGGTCAAAACTGCCCCTGCCCCAGGGGTCACTTGATTTTACTTAGGAAAATCTTAAAAAATCTTCTTCTCAAAAACCAGAAGCCCTAGAGCTTAGATATTTGACATGTAGCATTGCCTAGTGGACCTCTACTAAAATTGTTCAAATCATGACCCCAGGGTCAAAATTGACCTCACCCCAGGGGTCACTTGATTTTACATAGGAAAATCTTCAAAAACTTTCTAAAAATAAACCAGAAGGCCTAGAGCTTAGATATTTCACATGTAGCATTGCCTAGTGGACCTCTACAAATTTGTTTAAATCATGACCCCCGGGTTCAAAATTGACCCCGCCCCAGGGGTCACTTGATTTTACATAGGAAAATCTTCAAAAATGTTCTAAAAATAAACCAGAAGGCCTAGAGCTTAGATATTTCAAATGTAGCATTGCCTAGTGGACCTCTACTAAAACTGTTCAAATTGTGACCCCTGGGGTCAAAATTGACCCCGCCCCAGGGGTCACTTGATTTTACATAGAAAAATCTTCAAAATTTTTCTAAAAATAAACCAGAAGGCCTAGAGCTTAGATATTTGACATGTAGCATTGCCTAGTGGACCTCTACAAAATTTGATCAAATCATGACCCCCAGGGTCAAAATTGACCCCGCCCCAGGGGTCACTTAATTTTACATAGGAAAATCTTCAAAAATTTTCTAAAAATAAACCAGAAGGCCTAGATCTTAGATATTTGACATGTTTGTTTGTTTTGTTTTTGGGTTTAACGCCATTTTTCAACAGTATTTCAGTCATGTAACGGCGGGCAGTTAACCTAACCAGTGTTCCTGGATTCTGTACCAGTACAAACCTGTTCTCCGCAAGTAACTGCCAACTTCCCCACATGAATGATCAGAGGTGGAGGACTAATGATTTCAGACACAATGTCGTTTATCAAATAGCCACGGAGAACATCAGCCCTGCCCGAGGATCGAACTCGCGACCCCGCGATCCGTAGACCAACGCTCTTACCTACTGAGCTAAGCGGGCGGGCTATTTGACATGTAGCATTGCCTAGTAGATTTCTACAAAATTTGTTCAAATCATGACCACTGGGGTCAAACTGACCCGCCCCATGGGGTTACTTGATTGTACATAGAAAAATCTTCAAAATTTTCTAAAAATAAACCAGAAGGCCTAGAGCTTAGATATTTCACATGTAGCATTGCCTAGTGGACCTCTACAAAATTTGTTCAAATCTTGACCCCACCCCAGGGGTCACTTGGTTTTATATAGGAAAATCTTCAAAAAATTTCTAAAAATAAACCAGAAGGCCTAGAGCTTAGATATTTCACATGTAGCATTGCCTAGTGGACCTCTACAAATTTGTTCAAATCATGACCCCCGGGGTCAAAATTGACCCCGCCCCAGGGGTCACTTGATTTTACATAGGAAAATCTTCAGAAATGTTCTAAAAATAAACCAGAAGACCTAGAGCTTAGATATTTGACCTGTAGCATTGCCTAGTAGACTTCTACAAAATTTATTCAAATCATGACCCCGGGGGTCAAATTGACCCCACCCCATGGGGTTACTTGATTGTACACAGAAAAATCTTCAAAACTTTCTAAAAATAAACCAGAAGGCCTAGAGCTTAGATATTTCACATGTAACATTTCCTAGTGGACCTCTACAGAATTTGTTCAATCTTGACACCCCAGGGTCAAATTGACCCAGCCCCAGGGGTTACTTGATTGTACATAGGGAAATCTTCATAAATTTGCTAAAAATAAACCAGAAGGCCTAGATCTTAGATATTTGATATGTAACATTGCCTAGTAGACTTCTACAAACTTTGTTCAAATCATGACCCCCGGGGTAAAATTGGCTCCGCCCCAGGGGTTATTTGATTGTACATTGGAAAATCTTCCAAAAAAATTCTAAAAATCATCAGTTTGACATAACTGAAACATGTAGCTCATATTACTCAGGTGAGCGATCCAGGGTCATAATGACCCTCTTGTTTCTTATTAAAAAAAAAATTTTTCCTATGGACATAAGAATTTCTTTAAACTTTGTGTATTGACTGAGAATCAAGTTTTAAAAAAGTCATTGGTACTGGGGCTTGATCTTGAATTATCTGCCCTTGAAAATAGATTTTTCAGTATTTTCTGACTTTAAAGGGGAGATAATTGATGACCAAGGCTGGGTACCTATGATTTGTTTTATTTCATATTTCTGTTTTTGATTTGATTCTCTGTCAGTAGGCACAGTTTGAAGAAGAAATTCTGTCCGTAAGAAAATTTTACCCCATGTCAATATAGACACTGTGGCAAATGTCCTTAACTATGAACATGACAAAATGATACTGCAAAGTCCTGGTCTTTCCCATGGACAATATTTCTTTAAACTTTATATACTGACTGCAAATGAAGTCTGAAACAGAAATATAAATTAAAATGCACAGTTTCCTTGACTTGATTTTGAATTATCTGCCCTTGAAAATTGGATTTTTTTTAGTATTTTTTGATTTTCAAGGGCAGATAATTCAAAATCAAGTCCCGGTACCTATGATATTTAAGACATATTTCCGTTTTAAACTTGGCTCTTAGTCAGTACACAAAGTTTAAAGAAATTCTGTCTGTAGGAAAATATTTGCCTATATACATAATAGAAAACTGTGCGATAAGTTTTTCAATGCAGCTCTCAATATTCATTATGATTAAAATATTCAGCATTCTTTATTAGGAAATGCTAAAGATTTTGTGTATCCGATTTCAGGCAGCTGAAATAGTAAGGTCACATGAAAGGAAGTGAAAACAAATATTAAATATTCTCAAATGAAATTTATTATGGGTAATATAAAATCATTAAACAAATGAATTCAACATGAGTATATTTTTTAAACAAACTATTCAGTTTGTGTTCAGGAAGGTAAAAATATAAAGTAATAACGAAGATGGAAAATATGAAAATTTGAAAAGTATCCACAGAACTATTATTGCGGCTTGCTTATATTAAGTCACAGATGAAGTTTAAATTATGGACAATAGGCCATAGCATTGTTGAAACATTTTTGAAACACCAAATGCCTTTATTATGAATAAAGATTAAAGTTTTACTAACGTCATATGTTACATCACAGAAGTGAAATAATGCAATGTCCCATATTTGATATTACACAACTGTAAAAGCACATATTTTCGCTGGGTCAAAATTTTGTGAATTTGAATTTTGAGTATGTTCATGAGGTTTAATATTCGCGAAATTGTAAAAATTGTATCCTTCTTGAATTTGAATTATACTAATGGTGAATATTTATGCGAAGATTAATTTTCGCGAGTTGTAGAGCCTCGCAAATATAGTGAAAATTAAACCCTCACAAAAATTTCTGCTTTTACAGTAATTTAATAACATTTTGATGCTGATGTCGTTTTAAGTGTAGAAGATGTTGGTTGAATTAATTTTGTCTATATCAGGTAAGAAAGCATAAATTTCGATGCTTCAGAAGGAAAAACTTATATGTGATAAAAAAAAGTCTTTCCATATTGAATTTGTTAAACTGATTAAATAAATATGATAAATGACTGTCAGAGCCTCACATTATATTATTTTATTCAATTTGTTTAATAAATTCAAGATGAAATTACACTCCTGTAAGACTCGCTATTTCTCAACTGAAATGGTTATCAAGAATGTTAAAGAAAATCAAGTACATACATTATCAAAACTTTCATGTAAGAATTGTGAAACTTCTTGTTTTACGATTATGTTTTTCTGTCATCATACACATTATTGAGTCTTCTAACCTAAAATATTGCCCATGATGTAGATCTATGTTATTTCTTCTTTTTCTATTTAAAAGGAAAAAAATGAGATCTGTATAATGCAATGTATGTTTTATCTATGGCCTACAGTCCAGATATTTATGATCTGCATTTTATAAATATATACAATATATGTTGTTTTAATATATAAAATGGTTTCCCAGATAACAATCATACCAGAAGTAAGGTAACAAACATGAGAGGTGATTGTTACCCCACCAAATCTGTCAAGCACTGGCCAAGTCAGCTAACATATACAACATAATATACCAACAAAATGTTTTGGCTTTCAAAAGGCCTTAACCCTTGAAAGTTCTAACCAAAATACACAGGCAAGGTCTTGCTGAATACTGATATCACTGAAAATGCAAGCCAAAAACAGGAGAGAAGGTTAGAGATACTGTTAAGTTGTAACATATACATGTATGATTAGAATTGGTCATTGTCAACTGGAAATACCAAACTGTGAAAAATGTTAATAAGTTTGACCAGCAGAAATTATTAAAACTTTATCTCAATATACAATACACAACTAGTGATAGATTCTGATTATAAGAATGTAGGACACCTGCAAAACTTACCTGAAACAGATAAGGAAACCAATCTATTTCACCTAGTAAGCTGATTGTCACAAGAATAGTTTCCTGAAGTTTGTTTGCTGTAGGCTTAAAGGAAACTTGTTTTTAGTCTTGAGGACGCTGTGACCTTTGATGAACAGGCCCCCAAAAAATAGAAGTATGAAGTTTGTTGGTCAATGTGACCTTAGCCTTTGAGGTACTGACCAACAAAACAGTAGGGGTAATCTACTGATCCAGACTATCTCACTGTGATGTTTTGTAGCTGTAGACCCAAACAATCTCTATTTATCAGCAACCATTTTCAGTCTCAAGGTCACTATTACCTTGACCTCCAAGCAAAGAACAGGCTATCATTGGAATGATTCTATGAAATGATACCCCCAATAAACCCAAGTGTTCTACAGTTCTTAAATGGAAATCAGTTGGTGTTCCAACAGACTAGCCAATAAAAGCAAAACAATAAACTCCCTCTTCTTTGAAGATGACAAACAGATATACAGAAAAAGAAGCTAAAACATCTACACATACTACAAGTCCTTATTCACATTTCCTGCACAACAAAATTACTAGATTTTCCACCTGGAAGTCAAAATCCTAGACCATTTTAATTTGTTGACATTATCAGATTATAACTGAAAAATATGTGATACACTGTTTTGAAGTAAGCATACAACCTCTCATTTACTGTAAGAACTGGCTGTTTATCAACAAAGAAGTGGCTAGTAGACCATTATCATATTGCACTAGGAGTCATACAAACATAACTAAGCACCTTTTTCAATCAAAACAAAAACTGGGAACTTTAGTTAACTAAACTAGAAGGTGTTTTTGAAAAAACATGTCCCCCCCCATGTATACCTTTAACTCGGCCATTTTGTGCAGTGAAGCAGAACGTGCCGGCGATACGCACAACTAGGCTTGGTACTGAGTACTGATCACTCCTGTGATGTTTCGTCAAAATCCAGCCAGCAGTTTGACCTGTGAAAGACGGACAAGATTTTTCTATTTTTAGTTCTGGCAGCCGTTTTGTGCAGCAAAGCAGAACGTGCCTGTGATATGCACAACTAGGCTTGGTACTGATCACTCCTGTGATGTTTCGTCGAAATCCAGCCAGTAGTTTGATCTGTGAAAGCCAGACAAGATTTTTCTATTGTTAGTTCTGGTGGCCATGTTATGCAATGAAGTGGAATGTGCCAGCGATACGCACAACTAAGCTTGGTACTGATCACTCCTGTGATGTTTCGTCGAAATCCAGCCAGCAGTTTGAACTGTGAAAGCCGTCCAATTTTTTTTATATTTAGCTCTGGCCGCCACTTTGTGCAGTGAAGCAAAACATGCTGGCGATTTGCACAACAAGGCTTGGTACTGATCACTCCTGTGAAGTTTCTTCAAAATCCAGCCAGCAGTTTGACCTGTGAAAGCTGGACAAGATTTTTCTATTTTAACCTCTGGCATTCTGATTCATTTTGTGCAGCAAAGTGGAACATGCCGGCAATATGCACAACTAGGCTTGGTACTGATCACTCCTGTGAAGTTTCGTTGAAATCGGGCCAGCAGTTTAACCTGTGAAAGCTGGAAAAGTTTAATGTGGTTAATGTGGATGGATGGACAGATGGACATACAGATGGACGGACGGACAGACGGCGAAGGCAAAAACAATATGTTTTCCCCATGTATGGGGGAAGACATAATTAAACTAAGTTAACATCTTACTAATTTTAAAAATGCAATTATAAACTGTTTATTTCAACAACAAGTTTTTAAGCTAAACCCTTCATTCAAATTAACATCACAAGTATGAGATTTTAAGATCAAAGCATGTTTAATTACTTTACAAAAGCAGCAAACAAAACTGGAAAACTGAAAACATATGGCAGCAAAATATGAAATAAGTATATATAAAACTGCATATTTCAAACAAATTACCTATAAAGGGACATCTACATTTGTAACATACAGTACTGTAACAAAACCTATTATACAAATGCTGTTAAAGACACTAAGCCTGCTTGATTAAAAGAAATTCAACCTTTACAATGGAGTCAAAATACATTCGCTAGACGTTATTTATGAAACAAAAATGGCATTTTAAGTCCAAAACAATGCTATAAAAAATTGTACTCCTCAAAACTGTACCAATATCAATTTAAAAGCAGTTTTATACCTCATAACAAAGCAAAATTAATCTGAAACAGCCCATTACATAGCAATTAAAGCTAAACGGCTTTTGCATAAACTTTCTTGTAGCAATCAAAGATACACTATTATCCCTTAAACCATAACAACAATATTTAGTACACTACGAATATATCTATCAGGTAAAACAAACAATTCAGCACACCAATTCTTCTAGCATCACAGATATTTATGTTGTTACGTTTGAATTCTTTTCCACAGCACAAACTTCTAATATATATCAAGGCCATTACTAAAACTATATTAAAGGACAGAAACAACACTGATCCAGTTTAAAAAAGACATGAGTGATTTAACTGATTTAAAATAAAACTGAACAAAAGAAAAACTATTTACAAATATCATCATTTGTGAAATCATTAGTACTCATGTGGGGGTGGTAATTTTTGTGGACTTCTGGCTGTATCCATCTAAGGAATTTAATCCCAAAACAGACAAATAAAACTACCATTTATCTTATCTTTAAAAGTTGAAATTCACAAATTCTTATCTTAACGTTAAAACCTTTTTGGCTCAAACCACAATTACCTGCTCAAAAAATTAGATGATTCCACAGTATACAGTTTTCTGCATATTTTTTGTTCAGTTTGTTTTTCAATATGCAACCTCTCGTGAAAACATAAGAAAGCATAAAATGAGAGGTCAATTTTTTCCACATGGTTATAGGGTATTTATAAAGATTGCATGAAGCAACTTCATTTATACATGCTATTTTTCTAAACAACAGCAGAAAACAAAATATACACCATCTCTTACTGGGATTAATGTTAGAATTTTGTTCATTATTCAGACTTGTTACAAATAAAATGCCAAAGGTTCAAAAGTTATTTCATAAAAGATATGATATATATAATATCAACAGCATACAAAATAATGAAACAAAAGAATTTATTTTATTCCCAACTTGAGTCTATACAGAAAACCAAAACATCTAAATTTGTCTGGCAAAACAATTTTAATCACCGACTAGTCCCTTTGTGCAATACCTGTTGTTACACCCTCAACTTGATGTAAGTGTAAATTTCATAGTTCCCTTATTTACAAATATAAAATAAACTACTCATAAATTGTTATCATCAAAATAATCATATAAAATAACAAACGAAAATCATCCTGATGATTCATTCCATAACATTGAGCAGAACTTAAAAGTTAAAGGGAATGTTATTAAACCCAATTCCTCAAAAACATTACAATCAAACATGCAAAAACATCCAAGCCATATTTCTCTTATAACATTCGTTACCCGACACATTTGAGGCGCAAACATCTCATTAAATAGGTAGGTATTTTCTTTCCATTATACAAACTTTTGGAGTATTTACTTTTCTAAAACAACAACTTCTTTACAAGAAACACAAGTCTTCCAAGTGATGTTCATTCAAGGAAGGTTTCAGGTTTCATTGATGACTATATGTCCCATTAACCATTAAAATACTAAAAAATCCTGTAACCACTACAGTAGTTCTCCCCAGGCCCTTTCAGCCGGGTGCTGCACCTGGCTTAAATATCTTAGTGCCCGGCTATAAAATTCCAATATATAAATTTTTATGTACACATTTTATCACCTGTAAACTTAACTGGCTGATAATTACCTGATTTGATCATACCCAGAGGCAAAATCGATAATCTTATAGTCGCGGAACGTCGTCATGGACAGTGTTACAAACAATCGGCTTATTTTACCGTCAACTTTCAAATTGTACTTTCGTTTTCGTGCACGACAACTTTTTGCACACCACATTATATTTTGAGCTGAAATACATCGGTTTCAAATACTTATATCAAACAAATTTTGATATTGCTTGTAATCAATTTTGACATAATTTAAAATGATACCGGTCGGCAGAAATTAACAAATCTGTTCAGCTGCAACCAAATAAAATGGACGTTGGTAGAACATGACGAACCATTAATATTATATTTTTCATATCCAGCAGTAAAAACTGCCTGCAAAATTGCAACTGCTATTTGAGAAAATTGGGAAAAATCATACCTGAAACTGCAGGATATTTCAAAATACACAAATTCCGATAAGTCAATACATAGTGTCAGAGAAGGTAGAAAATACCAATAACTTGATTAAATTACTTTAAATATTCTTTCATGAAATGAGCTGCAGATTCAACTAAAACACAAAACACAGAATTATTGGTAGGTTTAAAAGATATATTGTTTGACACTGCAAGGACCAAATAGATCGCCATTATTTCCTCTAAAAACTGCTACGTTTCTGTAAAAATTTTATTAATGCAAGAAAAAAATCACAATGCATATTTTCTTTTAAACCCAACTTTAAAGAAAATCAAGTAGAAAATATCAAATAATGATTCTTGCCTTGATTTCTTCTTGATTGATTTACTTAAGCTACCTTAAGGCTTTGATAAATATGTTACAGTTTCAGAAGCTGTTTCATATCATTCTTAACATCATCACCTCAATTTACTTAAATGAATAATATGTTTATCGTGATAAATCCCTAAAATGTGTACCCGGCTACAATTCCACAGAGCCCGGCTATAACAAAATCCTGGGGAGAACCCTGCTACCTACAGTTAAATCTTATCGATCTTAAAACATCAGTTCTAACACAGATTAGTAGCATTCTGTGAAATCATTAATTTTCATAGGCGACTTTTCATGAATTCTGTAGCTGTGTCAATAATGAAAAAAAAAATCCCAATAAACGAATGAAATCCAGAGTCATTTCATTTTCAAAAGTTGAAATCCACAAATTCGTATCCCCAAGAAATAGCCAATTTTGGCCTAAACCATGTAATTTCATGCCCATAAAATCAAATGATTTCATCAGAAATAGACAAGTAAGAAGACATTATCATCTAAAGCATACAGAACTGAAGAAAATTTTTCTTTTCAATTTCATTTAATTCTATTTCTTTTTATTGAGCAGAAGTGGAATCATTTTTAATGATATCATCAATGAAACACAAATTTTAAGAGGTCAAATACTGAACTTATTTTTTTTTACTTCAGAATCATCACAGAATTTCAGAAATAAATACCTCTGCAGTATTGAGTTTAACAAAAATAAAGTGGCCACTATAGTGAAGAGCAATCAACTGATTACATCTGTTCAAATGCATCCTGAAACTTTCAGAACTTTTTATCCTGAAATATTTGACAGTGAAAAGCCAATATATTTTTCACTGATGGACATTTAAGTCTCTAATCCTTACATGACTTCATAGTTTATCTTTCCTCTTCTCACACTTCTGACAAACTCTTACAGGATAGTCCCACCCCCTCAGTGGCACTGGGTGTTTGTTTGGGGAGCACTTGTCACAAACTCCCTGTCCACAGGCACGGCAATGATGTATCGGTAACTTTATTGAGAAATCTCTATCACATACACAACAAGACTTGATCTGCTCATCTGGAACCCAGTATGCCGGTCTAGCTGAGTCCTTCAACATTCCTATAATTTGGAAATTATAAATTATAATAATAAAGTAGGCATTGCTATTATTACACCAAAGGTATTTTCAAAACATCTAAATTTTACTTCAAAGACTGTTAAAAAAAAATTCATTTCATTATCTGCATGAATAAAATTATTTTCTTTAACATATATACCATATGGTCATTTCATTTCAAGGATTTAAAAAAAAATATATATCAAACTGTCATTTCTAGGAAAAGAATCAATACAGAGACGTTATATCACAAATGATAATTTTTATTATCTAGATTATATTTTGCCATGTTGTAAAATTCACTAATGGCAATGAACCTGTAATAACATCTGGCAATTTACATGCAATTTCACACTCTCCTGTAGCTATTTCATGTAGTTGGTATGTGTAATCATCCAGAAAATGCAGAAATCGCATATAGAGAATATGTTATTACAGCGAAATTGCCGAATATAATTATGGGTCCATTACTTTAATACTCATGATACTATTTGCCACTATTAGCCTCCTGCCCCCTCAAACAAAATACTTCAGATTTACATGATTCTCAAAACAGACATTGGAATCCAGATTTCTGGAAAAATCTGAAATCCCAGACACATAGTATGACAATTTAAAGAGAGAGTAAAGCACTACCTAGTGGATAGTTGATTGCTGTTGCTACAACATCTAACGCAGATGTCATAGACTCTCCAACCTTCCTTGCTGTCACCTGCGTGTCACTTCCTGTACTCGAATTGGAGTCTGAAATCAAGTTAATATTTATTTTTGAAAAATTAGTTCATTCTATCTCAAATAACTTTCATTGTAGTATCATTCAAATAGTATTAGTATACATGTTGTTTTCATAATCAATAGTGAAGAAAAAGGTAGTAACAATTTTTTAATGTCAATTGTCCAACAAAATGTTAAACTTTCTTTGTTTACACTTATCAAAGTATTATTTTATCTCACAACAAACAGAAATCTTACGTACATTTGTATGTCTAAAAATATGTCCTAGGCAACACCCACATTGTGTAACATTTCATATAAAATGCTCTTTTCAATTTCCACTAGCAATGCATTGCAGTATGTGCTATTCTATATCCTATATATTAAATCAAGTATGTTCCACACTTCTGGGCACAGTGATACTGATTCAAAATCACCAAAATTTGCTAATTTTCTGCAAATATCTCCAAAGGCCTTACTGGTGTTATTCAAGCAATTGCACTAAAGATAATTTATAATGAAAGAGAAAAACGTTCCAGAAAACAGATTATTCCAACTTGCAATGACATTATGCTACTGCAATTTTCAAAATAACATTTTACAGAGATTGGATGATATTTTTTCGCATTAAAAGCTAGACAAAGGTTAAACTGAATGGGCAGACAGTAAGGTGTCCTGAAGTAAAACATTAAATTTACAACAGGCTTATGAAAACTTCAAGGAACAATGAGCTGCATTTTAAAAACGCAGGATCATGCCCCCACCCCCCTCCCACAGCGTGTATGACCAAAGATGCCTTTTTTTTTGAGGTTTTAGTTTCAAGGTGAAGATCATAATGAAAGTCAAGGTCATCTATATATAGGTCAGTTTAAAGGTCTTGTCACAAGGTTTGTTAAGTGTGAGTATGTACTAAATCAGGTCATTAATGTGGGCTGTAGTCAATCTGTTTCATACAGACAGCAAAGGTCAAGGTCCTTTATAAATAGGTCAGTTTGTAGGTCTTACCACAAGGCTTGTTGAGTGTGAGCATGAAGTAAAGTGGGTCATTTATGCCAACTGTAGGACCAAAAATGTTGTTTATTAAGGTTTTAAGTTTGAAGACGAAAGTCATTTGAGATTCAAGGTCACTTATATATAGGTCAGTTTGTAGGTCTTGCCATAAGCTTTGTTGAGTGATTTATGTGGGCTGTAGGACCAAAAATTCTGTTAATTAAGGTTTTAAGTTTAAAGGTCTTGTCACAAGCTTTGTTAAGTGTGAGTATGTACTAAATCAGGTCATTAATGTGGGCTGTAGTCAATCTGTTTCATACAGACAGCAAAGGTCACCTATATATAGGTCAGTTTGTACGTCTTGCCATATGATTTGTTGAGTGAGAGTATGAACTCAATTTGGTCATTTATGTAGGCTGTATGACCAAAAATGTTTAGGTTTGAAGGTGAAGATCATATGAGGGTTAAGGTCACCTAGACATAGGTCAGTCTGTAGGTCTTGCCATAAGGTTTGTTGACTGAGTATGAACTAAATTAGGTCATTTACGAGGGTTGTAGGACCATAAATGTTGTTTATTAAAGTTTTAAGTTTGAAGGTGAAGGTTGTGTGGGTCAAAGTCACCTATATATAGATCAGTTTGAAGGTCTTGCCACAGTGATTGTTGAGTGTGAGTATGAACTAAATCGGGTCATTAATGTGGGCTATAGGCAATCTGGTTGGGACAAACGGACGGACTAATGGACGGACATTTCAATCGCTACATGCCTGGGAGCATGAAAACTATTTCTGTTACAAACCATTCATGTTCACATTAAAGCAGCCATCACAGACTCTGACTAAGTTGTTCCATCCTTTCTCTGGTACAGTCCTACGTTTAGATGAGCATTCATCGCAGAATCCTTCCCCACATGCTCTACAGTGATGTTTCTGTTCCTCTGATAACTTTATCTGACATCTGTGACATTTCTGTAAATAGTTTCTCATATACAGATAAATCTCAAAATGTCAAAGAACTTAATGTACCATCAAATTCATTTGGTGACCATTTTACAGTATGTATGACAAGAAAATTCAAGCAAGTTATTAATTAACAGAAAATCTGTCAAACATCAGAACCTACTGATGCATGAAAAACTTTAATGAAGAGAACTTGAAAGCCAGCTTTTCTCAGTAATAGACATATTTGATCAGCTGAATGATGCGCTAAATTATTTTTGTGATCGGCTTTTCAATGTGCTTAATCAAAAGACACCCGAGTGGAAAAATAGGTTAAAATTTCCAAAACAACAATCTTGGTTTTCCCAATATACCAGACTGTCCGATGCAAAGAAAAAAAGAGATTACTTTAAAAAGACTGGAGATTTAGACAACTATAGGAAAAGTAGAAACATTGTTCAATCATTAACACATGAGAGCAAAAAGAATTTTTATTCTAAAACAATAAATGAGAATACACGAAACTCAAAAGAGCTACAAAAATTCTATGAAACTTGAAAGTTTTCAAAATGTTTCGCCCTTTAATCTATACTGTGAAGAATGGCTCAGACCAAAAGTAGGCAAGACTAAAGCAAGGTTCAAACACATGACCTGGTTGAAAGGTCTTCATCTTATCTTCTTTGTCATTTTTATCCTAATCATCTGACTGTTCTTATGCCTTTAAACTAATTTTGCTACACAAGTTTACTTTCATTAAACAGACTGAGAGCAATTACCTTTATTTTAGCATTGGGTACCCAATATGCTGGTGCTATTTGGTCTGCCATCCAATCTGTCATCACCTTGGTGGGTTTTGCGCTTACAGTTCCAATGGACTCTGCCACATAACTTATACCATCTATTAATTTACGGGCTGCATTGTGGGTACCAATCAGGAACTTATCTCCCTAAAATGGTAAAAAGTCTCAATAAATTTGTGATATGAAGAATCTGTTTAAGGTAGTGGATCAATTAATGAAAATCTGCAATTTCCATGCTAGATATCAACATTTATAGTGTTTTACTGTTACTAAAGGCAAAAATTGCCAATGGTGATTACACGTCCATTACCTTAAACTGTACCTATTAATGGCAGACAAGAAGTCTCACACCTTATTGTAAGACTAGGTTATTCAACCTCAATAACTCAAACCTTGTTAATGTAACTCCTGCACAATACCATTTGAAAATGATGTTGAAATAAAATACAGTGTCTGAATATTCACTTTTTATTTTGAAGTCACATGCATAACTATGGCAATACAGTACTTTTTCTAAACTGGTGAAAAAGACTCCAGATGCTCTTTTTCTAAGTATTGTCGAGATAAATGTCATAGAAAAGATATTAAAACTGGAAAGATTCATACCAACAACTGTGAGGTAGAAAAGATTCATTGTCAAACACTTAGTCTTTAAAATCTTTAAATTTGTCTAAATGTATATTAAATACTATGTTTAAAATTTTGAAAAGGACTTCTTTAATATTACAACTGCAACATCCATACAGTCTATATAAACTTCTATAACCCACTTACCTCTGGCCATACATGTGCCACTTCCTCATGTACGACATTTTCAACATCAGGGTTTCCGTACCAGTACTGTCGACTACGGAAAATGATGCCACAATTTTTACACTCCAGAATATCCCTGTAATGTTTAGAGAAGATATTTTTAAGACATAATTATCATATTATGACATCTTGGTTAAACTAAATTATGAAACTGCATTTTTGTTCAACAACTGTACTGTCCAATTAACTGAAGGTGCTCAGTTAAGCATCTGGTACATGTATTTGTCTGATTACTTTTCTCTCTATCTTTTGTTAAATTCTGTTTTGTAACTGCTATGCTCTACCACAGGCATTGTAAGTAACAACACTAGAATTCTTCCGGTTAAAACTGTAAATGACAATTTCAATATAATGTCAAGGCTCCATATTTCCAATGAACTTGAGCTGTTGGTAAAATGCATAAATTGATGGCCTGTCAGAGACAAGTGGGTATGTAATTTTGTATGCTGTGACCCTGAACTTCGACTAAATAACCTCAAAAACATCAGATGTCATCTACTGACTACATGCAACCACCATAAATGGTTGACAGCCAAAGTGTTCTTTAATTATAGAGTTGAGACCATTTCAAGTCTTGAGGTTACTGTGACCTTGACCTACTCAGTGGGGTCATTCATTGACCACAACAATCATCCTATAAAGTCTGACAGCCAAAGGCCAAAGTTGTAACTGACCTTGACCTTTGACCTGCAGACCCCCAAAACATTAGGGATCATTTACAGACCACATACAATCATTCTCTTAGTTTCACAATTGTAGGCCAAGACATTATGTACTTATTGAGCAGAAACCGTTTTCAGTCTCAAGGTCACTGTGGCCTTGACCTTTGAAACTATAGGGGTCATCTTCACAGGAAATCATCCTATACAGTTTGACCACTGTGAGACCAAGCGTTCTGTTCTAATTGATAAGAAATCAAATGGTCTACCAAAGGGACAGACAGACAGACCGACTGACAATAAGCAAAACAATATACCTTCTTTTCTTTAAAGGGAGGCATAATTAAAACATCACAAAAGATTAAAGTTTTCTGCCACTCACCCTGACCAAACATATTTGGCAACTCCTAGCCAGGCATTATCTTTGGAAGACGACGTTTTTGGTACCACTCTTACTTGTTTTCCATCTCTGTAACATTTCTGAAGAAGAAATTACTTTTCATAAATGTTATTCACACAAAACTATACAAGTTACTGACAATGTGAGTAACAGGAAGAGGAAAATAATGTTTAAACAAGAGCTGTTAATTAAACATGTCCCGCATGTTGGCCTGTCCCATTTTTAGTGTGAGATCATTGTGTCCTTGACCTCTGACCTACAAAAAAATGTGTACATTCCTTTTAAAAATCTTAGTGTACTTAATGAACTAAAACATCTTCAAACAAGAGGGCTAAGATGGCCCTAGGTCGCTCACCTGAGAAACACACCATAACAGTGTAATCATGTTTGACCTCATGATTTCATAGAAACAAATATTCTGACCAATTTTCATTAAGATAGGACCAAAAAGGTGGTCTCTTAAGTGTAAACAAGACTTGTCTTTTCTTTCATTTGACCTAGTTTTTGAGCCAAGATGACCTACATTCGAACTTGACCTAGATTTGATCAAGGCAATCATTCTGACCAAATTTCATGAACCTCAACTGAAAAATACAGCCTCTATCACATACAAAACATTTTTCTTTGATTTGTCCTAGCGGCCTTGTTTTTGACCCCAGGTGACCAATATTCGAACATTAGCTTAATTTCATCAAGGCTATCATTCTGACCAAAATTCATGATAAATACAGCCTCTATCACATACACAAGGTTTTTCTTTGATTTGACCCAGCGACCTTGTTTTTGACCCCAGATGACCCATTTTCAAACTTGGCCTAGATTTCATCAAGGTAATCATTCTGATAACATTTCATGAAGATCAGTTGAAAAATACAGCTTCTATCGCATACACAAGGTTTTTCTTTGATTTGACCTAGTTTTTGACCCCAGATGAATCATTTTTGAACTTGGCCTAGATTTCATCAAGGTTAACATTCTGACAAAATTTCATGAAGATCGGCTGAAAAATACAGCCTCTATTGCATACACAAGGTTTTTCCTTGATTTGACCTAGTGACCTAGTTTTTGACCCCAGATGACCCATTTTCGAACTCTGCCTAGATTTTATCAAGGTTATCATTCTGACTAAAATTCATGAAGATCAACTGAAAAATACAGCCTCTGTCGCATACACAAGGTTTTTCCTTGATTTGACCTAGTGACCTAGTTTTTGACCCCAGATGACCCATTTTTGCTCTCGGCCTAGATTTCATCAAGGTTATCATCCTGACCAAATTTCATGAAGATCAGTTGAAAAATACAGCCTCTATCGCATACACAAGCTAAATGTTGACAGACAACAGACAGATGCCGAACATCGAGCGATCAGAAAAACTCACCTGAGCATTGCTCAGGTGAGCTAAAAACAACTAGTGATGTTTGTTCGTACCTTACAAAAGTACACTTTATTTTCAAACTGGTGTTGATATTTGCATTTGGTTCCCTTATCAGTAGTATGGTCATCCTCTTTGTGGTTCATACTCCTGCTACACCTAGCCCTGAGAAAAAAACAACATTTCCTTAATCAGTACAAGTATACCTGGTATGTTTTGATATGAAACTCTACAGCAAACAAGAGGACCATGATGGTCCTGAATCGCTCACCTATACCCACATGACCCAGTGTTGAACTGAGTATGACCTAGTTATTTCTATTATTTGACATAGTGACCTAGTTTTTGAGCACATGTGACCTAGATATCATCAAGATAAAAAATTCTGACCAATTTTCATGAAGATCCATTGAAAAATATGACCTCTAGAAAGGTCACAAGGTTTTTCTATTATTTGACCTAATGACCTAGTTTTTTAAGGCATGTGACCCACCTTTAAACTTGACCTAGATATCATCAAGGTGAACATTCTCACCAATTTTCATGAAGATCTCGTGAAAAATATGGCTTCTAGAGAGGTCACAAGGTTTTTCTATTTTTCGACCTACTGACCTAGTTTTTGACCGCACATGACCCAGTTACGAACTTGACCTAGATATCATCAAGCTGAACATTCTCACCAATTTTCATGAAGATCCATTGAGAAATATGGCCTCTAGAGACATCACAAGATTTTTCTATTTTTAGACCTCACGTTTTTGACCGCACGTAACCCAGTTTCGAACTTGACCTAGATATCATCAAGGTCAACATTCTGACCAATTTTCATGAAGATCTCTTGAAAAATATGGCCTCTAAAGAGGTCACAAGGTTTTTCTATTTTTAGATCTACTGACCTAGTTATTGACCGCACGTGACCCAGTTTCGAACTTGACCTAGATATCATCAAGATGAACATTCTGACCAATTTTCATAAAGATCCCATGAAAAATATGGCCTCTAGAGAGGTCACAAGGTTTTTCTATTTTCAGACCTACTGACCTAGTTTTTGACCGTACGTGACCCAGTTTCAAACTTGACCTAGATATCATCAAGCTGAACATTCTGACCATTTTTCATGAAGATCCATTGAGAAATATGGCCTCTAGAGAGGTCACAAGGTTTTTCTATTTTTAGACCTACTGACCTAGTTTTTGACCCCACATGACCCAGTTTCGAACTTGACCTAGGTATCATCAAGGTGAACATTCTGACCAATATTCATGAAGATCTCATGAAAAATATGGCCTCTAGAGAGGTCACAAGGTTTTTCTATTTTTAGACCTACTGACCTAGTTTTTGACCCCATGTGACCCAGTTTCGAACTTGACCTAGATATCATCAAGGTGAACATTCTGACCAATTTTCATGAAGATCTCATGAAAAATATGGCCTCTAGAGAGGTCACAAGGTTTTTCTATTTTTAGATCTACTGACCTAGTTTTTGACCGCACCTGACCCAGTTTCGAACTTGACCTAGATATCATCAAGATGAACATTCTGACCAACTTTCATAAAGATCCCATGAAAAATGTGACCTCTAGAGTGGTCACAAGCAAAAGTTTACGGACGGACGGACGGACGGACGACGGACGCCACGTGATCACAAAAGCTCACCTTGTCACTTCGTGACAGGTGAGCTAAAAATGGTATCGGGATAGCTACAAGAAAATGCTCATAGAATCAAGCGTTGTTCATTACTAGACTATCACTTTCTTTACAAAGAAATGTCCTTTAACAATTTACCCACAAGTCTGGATTTAAAGCAACTGTTCATGAACAGCTTAAATTACCCAATAAAGATTTTGAGACTTACCCACAAGACTGACATTTAGATGTACAGGTAAAGTACTGATCAGGAAATGTCTCGTATATATGTTTTTCAATGGCTCCACTAAACTTTTCATTTAAAATCTGAAATAAACATAACATTCAGTAATGAGATAGAAGCTCTCATTCATCTTCCTCCATTTCTGCAGAAAATGTCCTTATATGAAATCTATTCACATACTTTTAAGTATAGGTATCCATAGGCTTTCATGATAAAAAAGCTTATATCACATTCATGGAATGGGAAGCTATGTGAAAGTCTATCATGCATAATGAAAATAGAATTACGATTTCCTAAATTAATGCGATTCTTTTTGAGTGAAAAATTAACTGTTGCATAAAAAGAGAAACTGAAAGGATATTGATAATAAATAGAATCTTTTCTTTGTAAAGATTCCCATAATTTGTTTTACCTGAAAAGTTCCAAACACTATTTCTGGCTTCCTTCTGGACCTGATTGTGTTATTGTTCAGTTGATCCTGAATAACTTTGCGTAATTTCATGAAATCTGTGCACTGGTCCCGACTAGTTTTGGTCCCTACATATTTGAGGTCACTGAAGTCCATAGAACATTCTAACTCTTTAAACCTGTCTCTAAGTATTGCTTCTGCTCCTTGCTCACCTATAAACACAAAAAAATATCTAAGGTTTGAGGTGACATTCTAGTTTCAACTTTTAAGAACTGAGTAAGAACTCCACATCTCCTTCCTGTGTTATCATCCAAGAAATATTTTGTGCAAGGAAGACATTTATGAAGAACAAAGAAAAAGAAGAGCTATAGTTTTTACTTATAATTTTTTGGTTAAATTTTTCCACATAATGCTGATTTGAATTTTGACAGAGTTTTATGCCTTTTTAACTTGACTTTTTGAAGAAAAAGTAGAGCTATAATAATTGTACTTGCCCCAGGGTTAGCGTCACCATTGGTTAAAGTTTAAGATAAAGTCAAATGTCTCTATTACTATCAAAGCTTTTGACTTAAAACTTAAAGTAGTAATTTACTATCAAAGTCTTTACCAGGAGAAGCAATCCCCAAAAGTCTAATTTGAATTTTTACAGACTTATGCCCCTTTTTAACTTAGATTGTTTGGTTAAAGTTTTTGATAAAGTTTTTTACTTGCAAAGCTCAAATTCAGAGTCAAGCACTGAAAAAGTCAAGCATGCTGTTTTACGGACAGTTCTTGTTAAGTATGGTCTATGTAACCATCAAATTGTCACAAAGAGAAGTCAAGTACTCAGGTGAATGTCTAAGGACCATTTTGACTCTCTTGTTGTTGACTTGTCTAACATGTCAAAATAAATGTCCTATACCAATACCAACCAACAAAGTTTTGCTTGCCTGTAATACTAGCTTATACACATGGGACAAAAGGAGCTTTATGATGGAAAAGAATAAAGGAAAAATATTTTTTTAGATATTAGCATGACGATAAAATATTAAGAAAGTCAGTAGGTCACATTCATGGTCAATGGAATTCAGTTTTACGATTTGTATGCAAAACTGTGTATGTCATCAAAATTTCAAGGCTGTATCTTAAAAAACAAGAAAGTCGGTCAGTAGGTCAAGGTCACACTCAAGTGACATCATATTACTTGGGGTCATCAGGTAATTATAATTAAACAGTCTTGGAAATAGGATCAGATGATTTTTAAGTATTTTCTCCTGTATAACTCACATTATAACTAAGTGACCCCAGGGCAGGCCCTCTTTTAACCCCAGGGGCATAATTTGAACAATTTTGGTAGAGGACTACTAGACAATGCATCATACCAAATATCAAAAGCCTAGGTCGTATGGTTTCAGACAAGAAAATTTTTAAAGCTTTTTCCGATATAAGTCTATATAAAACTTGGGACCCCCAGGGCAGGGTCTCTTTTCACCCCAGAGGTACAATTTGAACAATTTTGGTTGAGGACCATAAGACAATGCTACAAACCAAATATCAAAGGTCTAAGTGTTGTGGTTTCAGACAAGAAGATTTTTAAACTTTTTTTCCTATATAAGTCTATGTAAAACTTGGGACCCCCGGGGCGGGGCCATATTTGACACTGGGGGATAATTTGAACAATCTTGGTAGAGGACCATTAGATAATGCTACAAACCAAATATCAAAGCCCTAGGCCATGTGGTTTTGTACAAGAAGACTTTCAAAGTTTTCCCTATATAAGTCTATATAAACCATGTGTATCCCGGGGAGGGGCCATATTTGACCCTAGGGGAATAATTTGAACAATGTTGGTAGAGGACCACTAGATGATGCTACATACCAAATATCAAAGCCCTAGGCCATGTGGTTTTGTACAAGAAGATTTTCAAAATTTTCCCGATATACGTCCATATATAAACCATGTGACCCCCGGGGTGGGGCCATATTTCACCCTAGGGGGATAATTTGAATAATTTTGGTAGAGGACCACTAGATGATGCTACACACCAGATATCAAAGCCCTAGGCCCTGTTGTTTTGGACATGAAGATTTTTAAAGGTTTTCCTTTCGGTTGCCATGGCAACCAGAGTTCTGCATGGAATTCAATTCTTTGAATAATTTTGAAAGGGAGCCACCCAAGGATCATTCCTATGAAGTTTGGTGTAATTCTGCCCAGTGGTTTTGAAGAAGAAGATTTTTTTTAGAAATTGTTGACACACGACAGACATCAAGCGGTCACAATTGCTCACCTTAAAAAATTAATGGTAAAAGTAGAGATGCATCTATAAAATTTCAATGTAGAAATCTTAAAAGTGTTATTTGAATTATTACATTTAAAACCTATTCATAAAGATTCTCAACATGCAATGCAGCATAAAATGCATCATAAAGTACCTGGGCTTCCTAAAATGTTGGTATTTTGTGTCTCATGAAAGATGACAACTGCAGGGCTCAAATTTGTAACATCTAGAGACATTTTGTTACGTTTTGACACTGCTCGAAGTTCCTCTGTAAAATGCTTAGAGTAAGCTTTGGAGGCATCACTAAGAAAGTAGAACATGTCATTATGTAGTCGCTCTGCACGTGTCCTGTAAATAACAACATCAGAAACAGCCAACAGTTTAAGCAAAAGACGAGTTCTTTGATTTTGATTGGTTGTCACTCCGAGAAGACCCTCAGTATCAACAATAATCGCATGGTTGTCAATGTCAAATGATGCCCACACTCCAACAGTACAAGAAGCTTGCTGAGCAGAGGTTTTGAACACTTCCTTTCCACCAAAGAAAGTATGGTTGAGAGTATAAGACTTTCCATCTCCAGTATTTCCAAAGATGGATATGACCTTGACCATGTCATCTTTATCACATTTTAGTTTATCAATAAAATCATCAGTGTCAACTACCTGAAATAGAACACATACATATCATTACATAATACACATTTTGTCCAGCTAATATAGTTGAAATAGACTGTGGGAATACTGGTATGTTTTTCATGTAATGGTAAAAGCTAAACAAGAGGGTCATTGACCCTAAAGCGTTCACCTGTGTACAAGGCTTCAAATGTGTTTGTATTAGTACAGAGTTAGGTTTCTTCTATGTTAGCCTATATTATATACATGTCACACACATTTTTGAACCTAGGGCAATAATTTGAAAGGGCCCACGCCCTCTGGCAGCCATGTTTTTTGACGAATCAAAATAATTTGAACAATCTTGGTAGAGGGTCACACAAGGACAATTTGTGTAAAATTATTTTAAAATGGGATCAGCAGTTTCACACAAGAAGAATTTTTAAGTTTCAACTATATACATATAGGGAAAAGTGACCACGCCCTCTGGCGGCCACATTTTCTGACAAATCAAAATAATTTGAACAATATTTGTAGAGGGTCAAGTAAGGACCATTTATGTGAAATTATTTCAAAATCGGACCATCAGTTTAGGAGGAGATGTCGTTTGAAGATTTTTCTATTTTTAGCTCTGGCAGCTCCTATGTGCAAACAAGCGGAATCGTTTGAAAAATTTTGGTAGAGGACCATCCAAGGAACATCCATGCCAAGTTTCATCAAAATCCATTCAGTCATTATGGAGGAAATGTCTTTTAAACACAATTGTTGACGACGGACGCACGCACGACGGAGACCGGACTCAGCGTGATCACAATGGCTCACCATGAGCATTGCTCATGTGAGCTAAAAAATCAGACATTTTTACTTTTATAATATTATTATTCACAGAAGAAATATTCAATGCATGCATTTCCATAACTTTGTTATTTTTGTGAAAGTTTGTGAAAACTGCCATCAAGATCAATAAACATTTTTAACAAAAAGATGGCCCATATAAAGCAACCTAAGTCCACAATGAGGTCAAGGTTAAACTGAGGTCAGGTGATGTCTGAAGATGAGGAATGGTCACAGGTTACATCTGCATTAGTATCAAGTCATTCTAGTAAGGGGTATTGATGCTAGATGAAACGGTCCCATTTGGTTAACCTCGTACGGACGGACAGGACAATCACTATATGCCTCCCTCATCAATAGATGCTGGGGGCATAAAAAAAAAATATATATATATAGGGAAAAAGTGACCACGCCCTCTAGCAGCCATATTTTTTGACGAATCAAAATAATTTGAATAAGGCAGTCTGAAAGACAGCTAAATCCCCCGCCACTGTTATGGACAGTGAAAGGGTAAACAGTTTGTTTAATAAAGACCAAGTGGTAAATGTGGCCCCCAGAGAGTGAACAATCTTTTTCTATGGTTTGACGTAATGACCTGGTAATCAAGTTTTAAATTTGAACTAAATTTTATACAGACAAGCATTCAGTCAAAGATTTATGATGATCGAGTAGAAAATGTAGCTTCTGGAGTGTAAACATGTTTTTTTTATGATTTGACCTGGTGACCTAGTTTTTCACCTCCAATAATCCACTTTTGATCTTGATCTGGATTTAATAGGGACAAGCATTCTGACAGTTTCAAGAAGATCAAACAGAAATTGGGGGATTCGTGTTACAAGTCTGCTACTTATGATACACCTACCGTATATTCGTATATATGCTTAATAAGATAAAGCTGCAATAAAAATAATTATATTCAAAGCTTTCTGTAAAAATAAAGGTATCCTGCGGGTGTCCCATGGTGTTTACACTGACCGTATTATATATATAGGCAAATCTGTTTGTGGGCTATTCACATCTCTGCTGGCAATAAAACTTATTTGTATGTGAAAAGTAAACACCAAACAAACATTTCGCAATCAATCATATTTTTGCATCAAAACTATTCAATGCATGATCAAGTGGTACTCATGGTTTGAACATTACTCGTCTTTTCTGCAAGCTATGACATATCCACAAGGGATCACCAATCATCAATTTCTTCATATAAAGGGATATAAATTAGCAGGGGCCCAGTAGCCCATGGTCCCTAGATTTGGGCCCCTAAATTTTTGGAGAAAATGCCCATAGACCTAATGTTAAACATTTATTTTTGACAGTCTTGGCCCCTAAATAAAAAAAGTTAATTTGTATCCCTGATATACATTTACATCTCATTTAAAGTGAAAAACATGTTCAGTGCAAGTTGATTTAAATATACATGTACCACTGAGAAGTCTTTATTTATTAATAAACAGAAGATGTAAACACCTGCAAAGTCTCTTGTTCATCCACAAGTAGAAAACTTTCACAGTCCATGTACCTCTCATCTATTTGGCACTCTTCAAGTTCTCTCGTCAGGGATAACATTTCTGATTTTGGATCAGAAGAAATAAGATCAGGTATGCTTGTCTGACTGTGATCTGAATGTATGCTGGTATATGACGTCATACTGTCCGTGCTTTCAGAAACTTGTGGACAGGAAATGAAAGTTAAAGAGTCATCCTCTAATGACAGAGGTGACAATGGTTTTATAGTATCTAAAACGGCAGCCTGCTGTCTATGTTTATACTCCTTAAATGTAGTCTTTCTATGAGTTTTTCTGCTTTCTTTACTATGATAGGTGTCGAAACACTGGAAGCAAAAATTTCTGTCACAATTTTCACAACGCAGATCAGCAAAGTTTCTGTCTTCACAATCAAGATTATTTAACAGAGATGCAATCTGACACAGTTCTTCATATGGTGGTGGCTCTATGTGTTTAATATCATGAAACCCAAATTCAAGTTTCGATTTGTGAAGGGAGGAATTACAACTTTGGCACTGGTCAGTTTTGCACTGACTGCAGTGATAATCAGCAATTGCACCTTCTGTTAAACAGCAGAATTTTTCTTGACAATATCTTTTTGAAGAACGTGTCCTATATCTGCGCTTGTTGACAGCGGCCATGGTGTCATTGTGGTGCAATTTTTCTTCGTTTTAGTTTTGACAGTCATCTTTTCTCCATTGTTGTGAGCTGATCATTTCCGTAAATAAATCGGATATGTAACCTACCATATGATTGGTTCCTTGATATTAAATGTTTGCTGATTGGTTATTACCTGACCTCGGATTATCTCCCTTGTTAATAGAGCATGCTGGGACATTAAAGAATCCCAGAATAAAATTTGTCTCGCCAGATACTGAACAAATATTCATTAACAATGTCAAAACGGAAAAAGTCTGCCCCAGTAATAGATTCTGATAGTGAAGGAAGTGATAGTGGCTCTAACCTAGATGAAGTACGCTTAAAAATTTAATCAAATTTTGCCTAAACCCCAGTCAATATTTATGAAAATTTTGGTTTTGTTTCAAAAAAGAATCACAAATGCTCACACTTTGCACAAGTGCATTCATAAATATGGTACAATACCATGGAAAGATTAAAACAAATCAAAAACCCTTTCCAAAACAAACCTACAGAAACGGATCTATAATAGCCACAAAAAAATGACAATATACCCCACCCACTTGATTTACACAGGCAATATTAGCAAATGCAAACTTTAAAAGAAATGAAGTCTCTGAAAATATTAAGGTTTACTTGTTCCTGGGAGAAATAGGAGAACTTGCACATAAGTGGTCCTTTAATACTATTCTTTAAAGATGTCTTGGAAATTTATCAAAAGTTTTAAGGGGTAACTTGAACTTGATTTTAGATGAATGTTTGCACACACCCTAACTTGCTGTGCATGCGCATTGCTGGGGACCGCTAATGGGCCTTTTTTCTCATCATTTTGGGATTTCCACCTACACCGGCAGATTTGGGGAAATACCTATGTTAATTATCTTGATTGGGAATAATGGAAACTTAACAAAATCTAATTGATTTCTGTTAGAATAACATTTTAAAACTTTTGATGGCATATTAATAACTGTTTACTAAATCTAATGAGTAACAGTTACAATATAGCAAAACTGTTGTTGAAAAGCAAAAAAAACCTAGTGACAAATAACAATTCGGGACTTTTAAGTTCAGCATTGGGAAAAAACATACATTTTTGCTTTGGAATTCTTTTACGGGTGGTAGGGGAAAAAACAGGCTAAAGTGCATTCTACCCAAGAAATATAATATACATTAATTTGCGCTGGTATATAAAGCTTTAAACATTAGTTAAATTTAAATGTCCAAAGATACTCGATCAGAGATTGAATATTATATCTTCAAATTGGAAGATCAAAATTATAAAAAAGTTCTCAAATATCTAATTATTTAATATTAAATAATTGTGAATGTGTAAATTCAACATATGACGTAAAACAAACCTCTTTTTCTGAGGGAAGGTGATATTTAAGATTGAGGGCTTAGTCTGTGGTTTACCATGCAGTTTTTAGTACACATTGTGCATGCTTGACATCTATATACCCCCTTACAGAAGAAAAAGGCCTGCTGCGTACTCTTGCTGTGTACATACAGCGTATATGATGCGTACATGATGTGTACTGAAATCAAGGGCTTTAAACAGTACGCAGGATATACACCGCACATACACCGATAGTACGTTTGTAGTACACTTTTGACATGCAAATGAGCTCTGCCGCGTACTACTTGCTGCGTACATGCTGTGGACTACATAGTACACAGGATGTACGCTGGAGGAATTTAGTATGCGGGAAATAGTACGCAGCATGTACGCGGCACATACACTTTTCACATGCAAATGAGCCTGTGGTGTACTACCCCTGCGGCGTACATGCTGTGTACTCCTGCGGCGTACATGCTGTGTACTCCTGGCCCGAGTCCTGTGGCGTACATGCTGTGTACTCTTGTGGCGAAACTATGTAAATTCCTTACCCAACCAACTTTTGTATGCAAATGCTGATCATTTGGACAGAAAAAAACAGAAAAAAGATAAGTGACATGCATCAATAAGTATTTACCCTTACCAAAATAATGTAGATTGATGTTATCAAATAAATTAGTATGCTTTTCTTCATCCACTTTTCAATGAAATAAATCAATTTTTGTAGCATGTAATTTGGTAAACATTTGAAGAAAATGGCGTAACTGCATCAAGGGGAAACAACTTTAATGCAACTAAATATAAGTGTTATGATTTATTATAGACGATGTGTGCGTAGTATTTCTTTTGATTAAAATCTGTCTGAGAACAATATTCTAGGACTGGAATTATATAAGCATTTATACACTTTTACGTCCGTAAAAAGTAGTGCACCAAAAAATTTTGGATTGATTTTTAGCTCGACTATTCATAGAATAGTAGAGCTATTGGACTCGCCCATGCGTCGGCGTCCGCGTCGGCGTCGGCGTCCGCGTCCGCGTCCCGATTTGGTTAAGTTTTTGTATGTAAGCTGGTATCTCAGCAACCACTTGTGGGAATGGATTGAAACTTCACACACTTATTCACTGTGATAAACTGACTTACATTGCACAGGTTCCATAACTCTGTTTTGCTTTTTTACAAAATTATGCCCCTTTTTTGACTTAGAAATTTTTGGTTAAGGTTTTGTATGTAAGCTTGTATCTCAGTAACCACTTGTGGGAATGGATTGAAACTTCACACACTTATTTACTGTGATAAACTGACTTACATTGCACAGGTTCCATAACTCTATTTTGCTTTTTTACAAAATTATGCCCCTTTTTCGACTTAGAATTTTTTGGTTAAGGTTTTGTATGTAAGCTGGTATCTCAGTACTCACTAATGGGAATGGATTGAAACTTCACACACTTGTTCACTGTCATGATCTGACATGCACAAAGCAGGTCCCATAACTTTATTTTGATTTTTTACAAAATTATGCCCCTTTTTCAACATAGAAATTTTTGGTTAAGTTTTTGTATGTAAGCTGGTATCTCAGTATCCACTAATGGGAAAGGATTGAAACTTCACACACTAGTTCACTTTCATGATATGACGTGCAGTGCAAAGGGTCAATAACTCAACTTTGCATTTTACAAAATTATGCACCTTTTTCAACTTAGGAGTTTATGGGTTAAATTCTTATATGTAAGCTGGTATCTCAGTACCCACTAATGGGAATGGATTGAAACTTCATACACTTGTCCACTGTCATGAGCTGATAAGCACTATGCAGGTTCCATAACCCTATTTTACTTTTTTACTAAATTATGCCCCTTTTTCGACTTTCTTATTCATTCAAGCGACAAGGCTGTTAAATAGTCGAGCGTTGCTGTCCTCCGACAGCTCTTGTTTCCAATGGGGCGAGCGCAATTAGCCAAAAACGTTCTGAAAATATACGAGCGGCAAATCCGATGAACAACTTTTTAATCTGGTGAGGCCTTAATGAGTTTACATAATGAGCATTAAAGCCTTTATAAAACATGATAGAATGGTGTTTTGCTTAAGAGTATTCAAATAACAGTGTGAGCTATTAATTCTTCTCATTCGGGCGCTGTTGAGGCATTATCTTGGTAATTATTTCATGTATTACAAAATGTAATGCAACGAAGTTCAGATAAGGCTTTTAAATTATCCAAGTTAGAAAGCTCCAGGATTAATTCAAAATGAAAAAGAATATATTTTTACATTGCATGCAAGGTGCAGCTCAGAAATCACTAAGATGTAAGCTTCACAAATTAACATTGCAAATAGTAAATGGCAAATTTTCATTGTTCAGAATACCGGTAATCTGAACTATTCTATGCTATTAAGATAAAAGTTACTCGGAAATCAAGTTCTTGCTTCCAAAAAAAAAAAAAAATATGTACAAATCCTTCCTGCATGAAGTGTACTTCAGACTTTTACCTTAAAAAATTCAAAGAGAAAATGAACAAGTCCCTCCCGCGTATATGAAGTTTACTTCAGACTTTAACTTACAAAAAAAAAAAAACTAAGTATAAATGCCAAAAGAAATTGTACAAGTCTTTCCCGCGTATATGAAGTGTACTGCACAAATTTCAAAGTATCTGCGGTGTACATGC
The DNA here is from genome assembly GCF_021730395.1 of Mercenaria mercenaria. Classification (NCBI taxonomy): domain Eukaryota; kingdom Metazoa; phylum Mollusca; class Bivalvia; order Venerida; family Veneridae; genus Mercenaria; species Mercenaria mercenaria. The sequence goes on along the minus strand of NC_069361.1, from coordinate 109,480,451 downwards.
AGTGTACTATTTTCTTGTACAAGTCCCTCCTGTGTACATGCAGTGTACTCCTTAAATTTTCAGAGTCTGTGCTGCGTACTTGAAGTGTACTAGTGACCTCCTGCGTACATGCTGTGTACTCGTCGAAATAGTTCGCGGCATGTACGCAGCATGCAGTGTATGTAAAATGTACTCCTCTGGCGTACTACTGTGTTCGCGGCATATACACAGCAAATACGCAGCATGTACGCCACAGAGGCTTGCTTCTGTAAGGGCCATGTCATCTGCTAGTGGTTTTAGGGGCAGTTGACCTGCAGTTGTGCTAGGTAAACTAGAGGCCTGCCAGATTTAGATTTAATACCCTGGTCAGTTATGCTACTTTAAAAAGTGGAAAGTACATGTATGTGGAAATAATGGTTGTCTATGAAAATAAGTATTTGCATTGTGGCTGCTGGGTACAGTTTTCACCCAGACTTACTAATACTAATAGGCTAATATAAAAAATTATTCAGCCATCACTGTTTTTCTTGTTTATATGTCTGTAAAATACATTTGTTTCAGAAATGATAAAGTATTTTTAGCAGACTAAAATTTGCTTACAAGAATTCCTGTTTTCCTTCTGTCTTCTACACGTTACACAAGTTTATCATCAACAGTTCAATTATTTTAAAAGCTTAAGCATTGCAAAATGTTGTAAATTTAGTGAATTAGTTGCTGTTTTACAGAATTACTAGACAAATTGTCGACTGCACGTGATCCCAAGTCTGTTTGGTAACATATTTTATAATAATATTGTATATAACAATATTGTTCAAATGTAAAAAAACTTAACATACCAGATGATGTTGCTGTATGTATATTTTTACATGTAAATTACTTTCTTGTAAAATTATGTATTTACTAGTTATACAATTGTTAAACTAATGACACACATGTACATATTTGTACCCTTTTCCATTAAAGGGAACCATGCAGTATCTAAAGATATAAACCGATATTATCTATTTTTTTAATATGTACACACTTTACCAACTACATTTTGTGTTATGATTAGTAAGTATGCCTTTCTGTTTCGTTTCATTTAAGGCTACTGGTTAAAATTTCACAACGGTTGAATTAAAACACAGATATATACAGAACTTTCAAATATCTTTTTTCGACCACGGTAAAATTATAAATAAAAACTTAAAATTGTACTACAAATTACCTGCAGTTTAAAAAAGTTCAATATTATAGAAAATATGGTTATTAAGTTACAATTCATAAACAGTTCACAGATCATACTTAAAGATGGTAAGGATATGACTATGAACTGAAATTATGTGTATATGTTTGAAATTACATTGTTTGAAACCGACTTGTAAAATTTACACTGCTCTGTACATTAGCATAATAATACTTGTGTAAACATTATGTTGTTTTGGGCCGGTGGCCTATATATCAATAAAGAAATTGTCATTGTCATTGTCATATATTTTATTTTCCTGTGCTCAGAGGGGAAAAGAGAGAAATAGGAAAATTCATGCATTAAGTAAAGTGATGTATATAAATTAACCACTAGGAAAAACTGACTCAAACCATTAATGTCTTTAAAAAGGAATGCATTATTTTCCCATTCTGTCACACAATTTTTGCGGCCCCCATAATTTGATGCATTTAGTTGATTCATGTGAAGAGTGGCATTCTAATTATCAAAGTTTGAGTGAAAGGGGTTCAACTGTAGTTAAAAAACATGTCTGAGGACGACTGTAAATTGGTTACACTTTTATTATTAATTTATAATTATACTTTTTTAACATGGCTACATCTAAGTTCCAATTAAATAAAAAGAAATACAAGCTCTGTATATTCTGCGATAAACAACGGTTAATGCACAGACCAGTAAAACAGGATTATGACGTCAATTATGACATCATAATGCCGCATGACATCTGATTTATTACTACCTAGTTAATGAAGCCCAATATTCAAATATTTTAATGACCATGTAAAGATTGTGTTTTGTTGTCAAATAAATCACTGTTCATCGTTCAGATGCTTAGATAGTAGATATTTAGCAACTTTGGCTAAAGCCCTCGTGCTTCATTTCCTGCACATCTGAACTCTGAATTGTGATAAATCAGGCCACAGACCACTCGAAGGCCTTGATTACTGTATTTGTTAGATATAGTAGGTCACATACTGGCAAAACAGAGCTGAACCAGTTGAGGTGTCAAGTCAAAAGAAATTCTGTTAATAAATTTGTATTGGAAAACATGTCTCTGCAATATTCTAGAATACATGTACGTGTACATGCTTTTTAAGATGTTATGTACATAGAATTATCTATATTGACATTTAAGCATTCTTTCCATTTATCAACCTGCACAGGTACCTTAAGACAATAATTGTTCTTATTACAGGAGTTGAAAGCATTAGCAAAGAGAAAGAGGCGGACATCTGAATCTCAGTCTAAAGCAGCTAGCCAGTCAAGTGGTGGTAGTGACTCGGAATCATCATCTGGCAGTGATGGAGAAGTATGCTGAAATTAACATAACTAGAATTGAGTTAAGCTGATCTATATGTGAAATTAAATGTGATACAGCAGTCAGTATTGATATTCAAAAATTCAGTAAACTTTTGATGTTATAAATAACTTTTGAAATATTTTTATACTTAAATTTGAAAGTGTTTTTTGCTCTGTTTATACTTTTCACAGACATTATATGATCAAGAAAAACAGAATTTAGCTTCACAGGAAGTTTTAACCTTATTTACCCAAATGGACATGTTACATTCTGGCAAAATACAATCTTGTACTAAGAGTGATTGATGTGAACTTTCTAGAATTTTATGAATAAGAGAACTTCTTTTCTAACAATTTTGATTTTGATAAATTTATAGTTCAGCTATGAAAATCTAGACTAACAGGTTTTCCTAATTTTTGTAGAGTGTCTTACTTCTTTCTGTAGACTTCTATTAAGTTGCTGGTTCTACTTACTTTTGTAGACTTCTTTACAGTTGCTAGAGCCAGTGCAATAAATGATATAGTATTTTTTTATGTATAATCTAAGTATTATACATTTCAAACCTCAGGGTAATTTTTTAGTTGATGGTTATTACAGCATGAGGTATAATAGAATACATGTGATTAAGATAATATACCATTTATTAAAGAAGAATGCTGTTATGTTTGTGTTTTAGTGGAGAGGAGATGGAAAGAAAAGCAGAAAAAAGAAGAAAATTTCAAAGAAAACACAAAGAAAGACTATGGTAGCATCATCATCAGAAAGCGAGAGTGAGGGGGAAATTAGGTCAGAACCAGAGGAAGGTAGGTTCGAAAAATGAGATAGGAAATCTATTAGGATAAGATTTCATTAGAGATTGTAAGGATGTAATGTGGCCAAGTAGTTCAGATCAAGGACTTGAAATTATTTGCCCCTCACTGCAGTGACTTCGAAACCTGGCTTAGGTATAGCGTTCTTTCACGTCAAGAAGCCACACAATGGTTTAAAGTAGTTTTTAATTCTACCCAAGTGCCCACCTGTGCCAGAAACAATGTATGGAAGGACACCGACAGTCTTCCTCCACCATCCAAAACTGGAAAGTCACCATTTTACCTCAGTTTGTATTGATGTTTTTTAAAACACAACAAAAAATATAAGACTTATTAAAGCTGCAAAAGCTCATTCATGTAAGCTCTTGAGCTTTTACAGTTGTTAGGATGTGAAATTCTTAGATGTTTACAATTATTTAATAATGAAACATCTTGTAGAATAAAAAATAAGTACAGTCGATTAGTCAGTTCTGGATCACTAAGGGCTATATTTGTTCAGCTTCGAAAATATATTTTTAAAACACATTTTGGCACAGGGAGAAAGGAAAACCCTTTTGCTTTTTAAATTACCACATTTGGTTTGAAAATGCAAAGTAAATAATTTTACTGTAGGAGCAACAGTGGTGTCACCACTTTGGTCAGTTACGGATCATTTTAGAATAAAACTAAAATGTACTGGGACACCTGTGAAATAATAATTGTTTTCTCTCATCCGACCTACAAATCATTACACATTGGCAAGTTGGAAATATAAAAATATTTTCTTGCTTAAAAAATAATTTCTTGTGTTGTGTCCCTTTTGTGTGAGTTCCGGATCACATAGATTGAAAAAATACGAATTTTCTTCACATTTCAGCGATCTGCAAAAGTTATATTTTGGTATGTTATTTCCCTCATTGAAGCAAATATTCATGCTAAGAACTAAATGATTATCTTCGTCATATAAGTGTTAACAGTGCTGTGATCCAGAACCTTCCATGATCCGGAACTCACTAATCAACTGTATGTGTAACTATTTTTGAGTAAGGCCAGTTTAAATTGGCCAGTTTCAGAATTGCAAATAAGCAAATATTAAAAAATGACAATTGTCAGACTAGGTCATTCAAGTGAAAAATTTGTTTGCAGGAGAGGTGTCAGACTCTGATGATGATTCTGGTGATGAACAGTTCCACGACGGTTTTGATGAGAATTTAATGGGAGACGAGGAAGACAAGCAGAGGCTGGAGGACATGACAGAGAAAGAAAGAGAACAGGAACTATTTGCTCGTATGGAGAGAAGATCTCTCCTCAAAACTAGGTGCATTTTCTACATATTTCTGTTTTTTCTGGTTGCCTTTATTTGTGAGTCCTTCAGAAGCTGTTGTTGCTTTGTTGAAGAAAGTGCATAATAAAGAAGAAGCTCTGATTCCAGAAGCTTGTCATCGTCCTTTTAAGTCTGACAGGTGAAAAGCATTTGTGCACAGAAACTATTTGTAGTCTGCTTCAAAAGTTATTTCAGTTAGAAGAACAGGGGATAAAACTAATGACTTCTTGTTTTAAGTACTGTATTAGCAGCAGATCTGTTACCACTATATGCAACTAATATTTTAAGATTTTGAAGTTTGGGTTGAAGACCAGAAACACCTTATACAAATGTACTTAAAGTTTTGAAATGTGCGGTAAAGTGTACCTAAGGTACTTGTAGCTGATTTTCGTAGAACATGGTTATGTATTTTTCTATTTACACAGATTCGAAATTGAGAGGAAGTTAAAACATGCCAAAAAGCTTGAACAGAAAAAGAAGAAAGAGAAAGGGGGAGAATCTTCAGGACCAAAGGGTGTAGTTGGAATGGTAGCTAGCAAACGTAGTCAGGAAAGACGCAAAGATTTAGAATCAAAGAAAGACAACAAGAAATTGACAGCTATGCAGGAATTAAAAGCTAGAAGAGAAGAGAAAAAATACAGAGGTAGTAAATTCTTTTTATCATATGTTTGACATCGCGGGAGTGAAATAAAGCCATTACATAAATTTGATAATACACTAGTGTAATAAAGCTTTGACGTCATTTTAAGCATAGGGGACGTCCGTCCAATTCACTGTTATAGTTAAAGAAAGAAGAATTGTGATGTTTCAGCAGGAAAAGCTTACATGTGATAAAAAGAATATTACATTTGTGTCTTTCCACATTGAATTTATTAAACTTGTTAAATTTCTAAATATTCTCTTGTTAAACATATGTTAAAGTATCATGAAATGAGTATAAGAACAATGTTGTCTTTCCCTTTAGAACATTTTAGTTTAAGTGCTCACAACATTTTTGTTTACAGTTTTAAAGGCCATATAATTGTAATTTGCAATCTTTAAATTAAATTTGGATTTTATTCCATGCAATTATCTTAATATACACAGTGATAACAAAGGTTGCATAAAAGCAAAATGCTAACTGCAAAATGCAGCATATAAAACATTACTGTTTTGACATTTTACAATTGAAATGGTAAATGTATAAGGCTAAGAGAAATGAAGAGGATGTTGAAACAGAAGTATAAAACAAAAAAACAGATTATAATTTTTTGGAACACACCTACCAGTATTTGGGGTTTTTTGAAAGTCTGTGATGTGGACAATAGTAGGGGAGCATTTCTATTTTTATACCATTATGTTAAACATACGAAAAAAGAGCATTATTCATCGGTAAGTGATTCTAATCTCCCTCAATAAACAGAAGAACAAAAACAACAAGAAGAAGAAAAAAAGAAGCCACTTAAAGCAAGTGATATATATTCTGATGATGATGACGATGATGATGATGAGGGTGAAGACAAAGCAGAAAAGCAGAAAGAAGAAGGTGAACGAGAAAAAGATGACTCTGACTCAGATAGTAGTCGAAGTAGCAGCAGTCGGAGTAGTAGATCTTCCTACAGATCCGAGTCTTCAGATGAAGAGTAAGTTTAATGTCAGTTTTCTGGTTACGTCCTTTTCATATGTGGTTTTCTGTCTCTGTGCATGTTGTAAAAATCTGCTGTTTTGAACTGCTCATTCATTATTAGGGGGGCAATTGATTAAAAGATTTGTTAGGCCTCTGTGGTTGATGCCTTTGATGGTTAAGTTCACCGACGGGAAACCACTTTTCCCTCACTGCTGTGGGTTCGAAACCTGTCTTAGGGTTTTGAAGTCTTTCATGTGAGGAAGCTGTTCATCTGACAGATGGAAGGTCAGTGGTTCTACCCAGGTTCCCACATGTGCCTGAAATAAAATGCCTGTAGGTGCTGCACCTAGGGCATTCCTCAACCACAAAAAGCAGGAAAGTCTCAATGTGACCTATCATTGTGTCAGTGTGATGTTATACTCAACAAATATAGATGATTCAAAGTTTCACTAATGATCATCTACAAGTCTATACGTATTATTTTTAAGTGGCTACCATGTCTTGTGAACATATTAATTTTCCAGTAACATGATTTACAGTTCAAGAGTATGTTTAAGTTTTGTGTACCGTAGGTTTACTGGTAGGGGATAGTAGTTTGTCATTTGACAAGAAGTTTAGACCTGGAAATATGAAAACGGAATAAAGATGTCCGCATTTAACATGATGGCATCACAGTAAAGACATCACACTAATAGAATTTTTCATACAGTATTATTTCATTTTAGTGTGTTCAGTAACTAAAAAAACAACAGGTTTTGAAAGCAAAATTTTGTTGATTTTACCTATATTGTATGCGGTAGATGTTTTCAATAAGTATCCAAAATATGTTTGTTTTTCCAGATCAAGATCAAAGTCACGGAAAAGATATACTCCTATATCATCAAAAGATGTTTTAGCAAAAATACGACTATCTCGACATAAACTTGAAAGGTAAATATTGAATAAAGAAAAGAAATACAGCCAAGTTATTAAGTACCCCTCTTTCATATACTGTAAATCTAAAAGATAATCCACAAAATTAACTTTGGTTACCATAGCAGAAGGGGCCTCCGTGGTTAAGGTCGGTAACTCCTAATCACTTGCCCCTCATCGATGTGGGTTCAAGCCTCACTCGGGGCATTGAATTCTCCATGTGAGGAAGCCATCCAGCTGGCTTATGGAAGGTCGGTGGTTCTACCCAAGTGCCCGCCCGTGATGAAATAATGATGGAGGAGCACCTTGGGTCTTCCTCCACCATCAAAGCTGCAAAGTGGCAGTATGACCTATAGTGGTGTTGATGCGACGTTAAACCCAACAAAACCATAGCAGAAACCATATTCTTATTCTCATATTTCTTTGTTCTTAACACCCTTTGTCAATATTTTAAATAAATTGTTTACTGTATGTTAAGTGCATATTTTCACATTTAGCACTCTTCATATCTCAAATGAAAGTGAATGTCTGTTTAATTGTTACTTTTTACTTTTCAGATTTTCTAAGAACTCCTCAGGAAAAGTAACTAATGTTTCTATTTTCAGATGGTGCCATATGCCTTTTTTCAGAGACACAGTTGTTGGTTGTTTTGTAAGAATTGGTATAGGCAATCATGATAGCAGACCTGTATATAGAGTAAGTGTTCATAGATGTTGTCAGTCACCTTAGCAGACCTCTTTGTACTTATTTGATGTACATAAAACAGAATGTTTGATTTCATGAAATCCAGGTAAAAGTAGGTACTAGGTTATTTTTGGTAAGAACTAGGTCAAGTGAGTGATACAGGATCTTCATGGCCCATTTTGTTAAATACTTTCATATTGAAGAAGAAAGAGGACCACCTTGGTAGCCTAGTTACAGGGCGCCCTTTCTAATGCGGGAGATCATGGGTCTATTCCTGGCTGCATAGTACCGAAGCTGTTAAGAATTGGTACTCGTAGCTTCCTTGCTTAGCGCTCAGAATTTTTAAATGATAGTTTTAGGACTAGTCAGCCCAGTGTCGGTGTAATGTGACTGGATGGGAAAGCATGTCTATGTGTATGGCATAATTTTCCATTGAGGCAGCACTTAAAGTTGGGCATTCTGCTCACTGCTACAAGTAGACACTATCATTTATATGACTGAAAAATTGTTTAAAAAAAGATACAAAACAAATTTATAAAAACAATAAATCATATATTGCTAACAGGGATCTAAAACTATATAATGGGTCTTTTTGTTCCTTAAATAAATTTCTTATTAGATAATATGAAAAATGAAAATGTCATTCAAAAGTTGCATAGATACGATTGGGCACCTTTGAAAAAGTTGTGGAAAAAGCTTCTAAAGCATGTGACAGTTAACGTTTTAATATAATTTTGAATACCAACTGTGTGTGGCAAGAAGATGTTCAGAAAATCATATCTTATGGCATAACAGTATTCGCTATTTAATGATTATTTTGGTATAAGACATCATTTATTTGTTTGAAGTATCTTACCTGAGATTGTAGATATTTCAGTTTAGTACTTTTCACAAAATTCTACTTTCAGGTGGCAGAAATTGTGGATGTGGTAGAAACAGCAAAAATATATCAGTTAGGGAGTACAAGAACAAATAAAGGCTTAAAATTAAGGTTAGAACTTAAGTTTTAACCATTTTTGATGTTTCACATGACTTCGTATACATGTATGCATTTACTATCTGATGTCACATGTAGTTTAGGTAGGGAAGAGTGGTATCTTAGGAACTGAGACCGATATCAAGGACTCATTACCTCTGCTAATTATTGCCATTCCACTTCTGAAATACTTTAGTTCTAAGTCTAAGTATTTAAGTTTATGTATTTTAAAAAAGGAATTACATGTACTAGTGAAAATTAGTAAGCATTTAGTCTTGGAAAACACTATGCAGTTGGAGCAGAATTAAAGATAAGATTTGGAAGTGGTGGTCTAAATGTTTTCTTGTTGAGAAATAATATATGTAATTTCTTTTAAATATCTAAACTCTAAAATGTTGAATACTCTTGGTGAAGAATTAGTATTCATGGATTTCATTGCTGTGTTAATTTAGGATTTCATTATTGTGTAAATTCATGATTTCATTGTTTTTAGCTCACATGTCACTTTGTGACAAGGTGAGCTTTTGTGATCGTGCAGCGTCCATTCTGTCCGTCCGTGCGTAAACTTTTGCTTGTGACCACTCTAGAGGTCACATTTTTCATGGGATCTTTATGAAAGTTGGTCAGAATGTTCATCTTGATGATATCTAGGTCAAGTTTGAAACTGGGTCACGTGCGGTCCAAAACTTGGTCAGTAGGTCTAAAAATAGAAAAACCTTATGACCTCTCTAGAGGCCATACTTTTCAATGGATCTTCATGAAAGTTGGTCAGAATGTTCATCTTGATGATATCTAGGTCAAGTTTGAAACTGGGTCATGTGCCATCAAAAACTAGGTCAGTAGATCAAATAATAAAAAAACCTTGTGACCTCGCTAGAGGCCATATTTTTCATGGGATCTGTATGAAAGTTGGTCTAAATGTTTATCTTGATGATATCTAGGTCAAGTTTGAAACTGGGTCAACTGCGATTAAAAACTAGGTTAGTAGGTCTAAAAATAGAAAAACCTTGTGACCTCTCTAGAAGCCATACTTGTGAAGCGATCTTCATGAAAATTGGTCAGAATGTTCACCTTGATGATATCTAGGTCAAGTATAAAACTGGGTCACGTGCCATCAATAACTAGGTCAGTAGGTCAAATAATACAAAAACCTTTTGACCTCTCTAGAGGCCATATTTTTCATGGGTTCTATATGAAAGCTGGTCTGAATGTTCATCATGATGATATCTAGGTCAAGTACAAAACTGGGTCAGCTGTGGTCAAAAACTAGGTCAGTAGGTCTAAAAATAGAAAAACCTTGTGACCTCTCTAGAGGCCATACTTTTGAATGGATCTTCATGAAAATTGGTCAGAATGTTCACCTTGATGATATCTAGGTCAAGTTTGAAACTGGGTCATGTGCCATCAATAACTAGGTCAGTAGATCAAATAATAAAAAAACCTTGTGACCTCTCTAGAGGCAATATTTTTCATGGGATCTGTATGAAGGTTGGTCTGAATGTTCATCTTGATAATATCAAGGTCAAGTTCTACACTGGGTTAACTGTGGTCAAAAACTAGGTCAGTAGGTCTAAAAATAGAAAAACCTTGTGACCTCTCTAGAGGCCATACTTTTGAATGGATCTTCATGAAAATTGGTCAGAATGTTCACCTTGATGATATCTAGGTCAAGTTCGAAACTCGGCATGTGTCATCAATAACTAGGTCAGTAGGTCAAATAATAAAAAACCTTGTGACTTCCTAGAGGCCATATTTTTCATTGGGACTTCATGAAAATTGGTCAGAATTTTTAATCCCCCGCCGTGGCGGAGGGATTATAGGAATGGTCTGCGTCCGTCCTTCAGTCCGTAACAAAATCGTGTCCGGTCCATATCTCCTAAACCCCTTGAAGGATTTTCATGAAACTTGGGTCAAATGATCACCTCATCAAGACGATGTGCAGAACCCATGAGTCAGCCTTGTCGGTTCAAGGTCAAGGTCACAACTCAAGGTCAAAGGTTTGAGCCTGCCATTTTGTGTCGCTCTATATCTCCTAAACCCCTTGAAGGAATTTTATAAAACTTGGGTCAAATGATCACCTCATCAAGACGATGTGCAGAACCCATGAGTCAGCCATGCCGGCTCAAGGTCAAGGTCACAACTCAAGGTCAAAGGTTTGAGCCTTCCATTTTGTGTCGCTCTATATCTCTTAAATCCCTTGAAGGAATTTTATAAAACTTTGGTCAAACGATCACCTCATCAAGGCGATGTGCAGATCTTATAAGTCAGCCTTGTTGGCTCAAGGTCAAGGTCACAATTGAAGGTCAAAGGTTTGAGCCTTCCATTTCGTGTCTGCTCTATATCTCCTAAACCCCTTGAAGGAATTTTATAAAACTTGGGTCAAATGATTACCTCATCAGAACGATGTGCAGAAATTATGAGTCAACCATGCCAGCTCAAGGTCAAGGTCACAACTAAGGGTCGAAGGTTTGAGCCTTCCATTTGGTGTCCACTCTGTATCTCCTTAACCCCTTGAAGGATTTTCATCAAACTTGGGTCAAATGATCACCTCATCAAGAACTCATGAGTCAGCCATGTCAACTCAAGGTCAAGGTCACAACTGTAGGTCAAAGGTTTCAGCTCTGTATCTTCTAAACCCCTTGAAGGATTTTCATGAAACTTTGGTCAAATGATCACCTCATCAAGACGTTGTGCAGAATTCATGAGTCAGCCATGTCAGTTCATGGTCAAGGTCACAACTGAAGGTCAAAGGTTTCAGCTCTGTATCTCCTAAACCCCTTGAAGGATTTTCATCAAACTTGGGTCATATGATCGCCTCATCAAGAACTCATGAGTCAGCCATGTCAACTCAAGGTCAAGGTCACAACTGAAGGTCAAAGGTTTCAGCTCTGTATCTCCTAAACCCCTTGAAGGATTTTTATGAAACTTTGGTCTAATGATCACCTCATCAAGACGTTGTGCAGAATTCATAAGTCAGCCATGTCAGTTCAAGGTCAAGGTCACAGCTAAAATCAAAGCTTTTACCCTTTCACTATCCATAGCAGTGGCGGGGGATTTAGCTGTCTTTCAGACTGCCTTGTTATCTTGATGACATCTAGGTCAGGTTCAAAACTGGGTCACATGAGCTCAAAAACTAGGTCACTGTGTCAAATAATAGAAAAAACGACGTCATACTCAGTTCAAAACTGGGTCATGTGGGGACAGGTGAGCGATTCAGGACCATCATAGTCCTCTTGTTTAGCTCACCTGAACCAAAGGCTCATGGTGAGCTTTTGTGACCGCTCAATGTCCGTCATCCGTAGTGTGTCGTGTGTCCGTCAACATTTTCTAAAAAAAAATCTTCTTGAAAACCACTGGGCAGAAAACTTCACAGGAATGATCCTTGGGTGGCCCCCTTTCAAAATTATTCAAAGAATTGAATTCCATGCAGAATTCTGGTTGCAATGGCAGCCGAAAGGAAAAAACTTCTTGTCCAAATCCGCAAGGTCCTCTATGAAGATTATTCAAATTGTGCCCCTGGGATAAAAAGAGGCTTCGCCGTGGGGGTCACAAGTTTTACATAGACTTATATAGGAAAAAACTTCAAAAATCTTCTTGTCCAAAACTGCAAGGCATAGAGCCTCAATACTTAGCGTGTGGAATCATCTAATGGTCCTCTATGAAGATTATTCAAATTATGCACCTGGGGTGAAAAGAGGCCCTCGCCCCGGGGGTCACGAGTTTTACATAGACTTATATAGGAAAAAACTTTAAAAATCTTCTTGTCCAAAACTGCAAGGCATAGAGCCTCAATACTTAGCATGTGTCATCATCAAAATGGTCCTCTATGAAGATTGTTCAAATTAGGCCCCTAGGGTGAAAAGAGGCCCCACCCCGGGGGTCACAAATGTTACATAGACTTATAGGAAAACACTTCAAAAATCTTCTTGTCTGAAACCACAAAACCTAGGCTTTTGATATTTAGTATGTTGCATTACCTAGTGGTCCTCTACCAAAATTGTTCATATTATGTCTCTGGGGTGAACAGAGGCCCTGCCCTGGGGGTCCCAAGTTTTACATAGACTTTTATAGGAAAAACACTTTAAAAATCTGCTTGTCTGAAAGTTCAAGGCCTAGGCCTTTGAAATCTGGTATGTAGCATTACCTAGTGGATCTAACAAGACTGTTCAAATTATGCACCTGCGGTGAAAAGAGGCCCTGCCCCAGGGGTCACTTGTTATATGAGTTATATAGGGATAAATACTTCAAAAATTATCAGATGATATTTCCTAGACTGTTTAATTATAATTACCTGCAAGCGATTAGGGGTCACTTGACTGTGACCTTGATCTACTGACCTACTTTCTTGTTTTTAGCTCGACTATTCAAACAATAGTCTAGCTATTCTACTCACCCTGGCGTCGGCGTCGGTGTCGGCATCGGCGTCACACCTTGGTTAAGTTTTTGCATGCAAGTACATACAGCTATCATTTAAAGGCTTATAGCTTTGAAACTTAATTATTCTTTTTCTAGGTCAATTACCAACCTCACTGGGTCAAGTTCCATAACTCTAACATGTATTTTGAGCAAATTATGTCCCCTTTTGGACTTAGAAAATTCTGGTTAAAGTTTTACATGCAAGTCTCTATCTCCAAAACTAATGCAGATATTGAATTGAAACTTCACATGTGTCTTCGGGGTTATAAAACTAGTTGATAGCACCAAGTCCCATAACTTTGACCTTCATTTTGGCCAAATTATGCCCCCTTTTGGACTTAGAAAATTCTGGTTAAAGTTTTGCGTGCAAGTACATACAGCTATTACCAAAAGGCATATAGCTTTGAAACTTATTTATTCTTTTTCTAGGTCAATTACCAACCTCACTGGGTCAAGTTCCATAACTCTAACATGTATTTTGAGCAAATTATGCCCCCTTTTGGACTAAGAAAATTCTGGTTAAAGTTTTACATGCAAGTTACTATCTCCAAAACTAATGCAGATATATGGTATTGAAACTTAACATTTTTCTTCGGGGTTATAAAACTGGTTGATAGCATCAAGTCCCATAACTCTGATATGCATTTTGGTCAAATTATGTCCCCTTTTGAACTTAAAACTCTTTTCATATTTAACATTTTTGGTAATAATTTCCTGCTTCTGTGACAATATTTCGAATAGTCGAGCTTGGCTGTCTTACGGACAGCTCTTGTTTAAGATACAGTCTTGAAATTTGGATGACATGTACAGTTTTGCACACCGATCTTAAAATTGACTTTCAGTAACCATGAATGTGACCTACTTTCTAATATTTTAGCAGTTTGCCATTTTAAACATATGGCTCATATTACTCAGGTGAGCGATTCAGGTTCATCATGACCCTCTTGTATGAAATTAAATTCTAAAAAAAAACAAATAAAAGTCTTAATCACTTCATGAAAAGCATTTTAAAAAATTAATTTCACTGATTCATTTACCAGTGGAATAGCCTTTTTTTAAAAACCTTCAAAATTAATGCTTTCAAAATTGAATGATTTTAAGGTAATACCATTATATCAACAAATTAGTAAGAACCATCATTGATGTACCAATGAATTAGTTCATTATTCTTCCTTATACAGACACGGAGCATCAGAACGGGTATACAGATTAGAATTTGTATCTAATCAAGACTTCACCGAGTCAGAATTTTTCAAATGGAAAGAGGCAGTGATGTTAGGAGGTGCGATGCTGCCTTCAACAGATGATGTCCAGAAAAAACTCAAAGATATTCAATCAGCTCACCAGTTTAAATTTAAAGATGCAGATATTGAAAAGGTTAGTTGTTCTTATTAATTGCATACAGTTAAACCTCTGTAAATGACACCTCCTGGGCTCTGCATTACAATCACCTCTCAAGTAAGGGATTTATTCCAGGAGAAAAAAGGTGTTAGTATGTTAACTCCTGTAGAGCGGCATGGTTCTCATCAACAGACAGATTTCAGTGTTTCAGATGGGGTTGCACTTTACTGCTCGAGTCATTGACTAGTTCAAATTGAGAATGAAATGAAATGCAAATGAAAATGTAAGGACTAGTTTATGTTGGAATTGGTAAGACTGCTAATATACACTGAATTATTTATGTGTGTTTAGAATGTTTTCACTGTAAAATCTGCTCGCGAAAGTTATCAGTTTGGTGTGCAAGGTTTGTTATGACTAGTTATTCAAGTCATTTATGGTAACTGCAGTATGTTTAAAGATTGTTTTACTGATGTGTTTATACTTTATTTCAGATTGTAGCAGAGAAACAAAGATTTAAAAAGAATCCTCATAATTATGCATTAAAGAAAACAGATTTACTCAAGCAAAGGGTGAGTAAACAATAACTTGCTTTCTGATAGTGTAGCCTGCTCTGTGAGCTAAGTGGGTAAAGCACAAGATTAGAAGTTGGATACTGTAAAGTCATTAATACTTGTGTGGGTCTAATTTTTGTGGATTTCGTGGTTGAATCGGTCAACAAAATTAAACCCAAATAAACAAGTAAAATTTCCCGTTATTTTATATTCATAATTTCATATTTATAGATTTGTATACCTGTGAAATAGCTGTGTTTGGCCAAAACCACAAAGGTTTTGCCCACAAAATTGAATGATTTCACAGTACTCAGGTGAGGGGATTGTTCTCAATGATGATGTAATAAAAGTCTAAAGTCATTTGCCTTCTGGTCTGATTTAAGGAGGGGGCCTCCGTGGCCGAGTGGTTAAGGTCGCTGATTTCAAATCACTTGGCCCTCATTGATGTGGGTTCGAGCCTCACTCGAGGCATTGAATTCTTCATGTGAGGAAGCCATCCAGCTGGCTTACGGAAGGTCGGTGGTTCTACCCAGGTGCTCGTTCATGATGAAATAATGCACGGAGGGGCACCTGGGGTCTTCCTCCACCATCAAAGCTGGAAAGTCGCCATATGACCTATAAATGTGTCGATGTGACGTTAAACCCAACAAATGAATAAATATATTGAACTTGGGAAGTTTGGAACCTGGAAAGTTCAGACATGCTTGTAGAAAGAAGTCAGTACTGGAGTTTTTTTTTTACTGTGGGTACAAAACTAAAATACTAGTGAGAATCAGCATTCTAAACTAATACAGTTGATTAATATGGTTAATTCTCTCTTAATTAACAACAACTTTGTTGGTTTGCTGTATAGGAGGAGGCAGTGTTGAAAGGTGACCATGAAATGACGATGAAATTCCAACAAGAGCTTGACAGTCTCGAGGAACGTGCAGAAGATCTCGACAAACAGAGGAGTCAAAGTATCAGTTCTATCAGGTATATATATGTTAAAATATAAAGCAAAAGGAAAAAAAAACCTCACAAATGGTATCTGATCTACAGTAATGCAACTTAGGTGCTTGTTATGGTGACTTTGGTAAATGGGATTGTTGTTTATAGAGTTCTCATAGTAAATTTGATGCAGGTCTATTGCCTTTTGTAAAATGATATTACAAAACTTAACTTGTGTTGTGGTTATTGTTTATGCATATGGAAAGATTAAAACTGTTCTGCTGCTTAATGAATAAAGATCGACTTTCAAATGATTGTATCCATTTGCAGTTACATAAACCAGCGTAACAGGTTACGTAATCAGATAGAAAAAGAGGAGGCTATGAAACAAGAATTCCAGGCCATGAAGGGGGCAGCTGCTGATCCATTCACTAGACGTCATAGTAGACCTACACTAGTCACTAAGGTTAGTCTGTCAAGTATGTTCAAAGCAGGGTGTTGTAGGAAGTGTAGAATTAAATGCTGATGTTTTGCAAGGAAATGAGAGCAGATTTATTAATAGACATAATTTGTTTAACTGCTGCACATTCCCCTGTGTGAGAATGTCAGTTACATCCAGTAGATAAAATGGTACTTCTTAAGCCATTGAATTCAATCATTTATCGTCAATATGGATTCTTGTCTTGTGGTGGGAGTAGGGACAAGTTATTTAAAAGTTTAAGGTCAGTTACCATTTGTAAAATAAAAACTGTTGAAAAAAGATACTGAACCTAACGAGATTTTATATATTCTATATAAAAGAATATATATCATTTAATATTGTTCTTGTAATAAGAGAAATACGATATGCTGTGTTCAGTTATTTGTGTAGCAACAAAATGTTCATTTGTGTCTACAGTCACGAGATCCAGCAGTCTTGAATCAAGTTGATGAAGCAAAGAAGAAAGAGATGGAAGAACAGAGAAAGAAACTTGTTGAACAGAACATAGGACAAAATATGGTAGGTATTTACACATGTTCTCATTCTTCTTTCATACAAAAACATTCCTTACTTAGTGAAAAATTGATGATTGAAGGATGAATTTTAACTTTATAAAATTGACTTACCTTGTTTGATGTGACTGTAACATTACACCATTATAACAAGTTTACTAATTTTAAAAATCAACATTTTACATGTGTATTTCAAAAAGGCAAAGTGAAGGTAGGTTAAATTGGGGAAATGACAGATTACACTGTCATTATTTGTTTAGATTAAGTTTTAGTTTGTAAAGCCCTTGCTACATCAATCATGATGTGAGCCACGCCATGAGAAAACCAACATAGTGGGTTTGCGACCAGCATGGATCCAGACCAGCCTGCGCATTTGCGCAGTCCGGTCAGGATCCATGCTGTTCGCTTTCAAAGCCTATAGTAATTAGAGAAATTGTTAGCGAACAGCATGGATCCTGACCAGACTGCGCGGATGCGCAGGCTGGTCTGGATCCATGCTGGACACAATGCCACTATGTTGGTTTTCTCATGGCGCGGCTCATGTGTTGATGTATTTACCAAGAGAATTCATTGTGGCATGTGATCAGTGACATTACAACTTACCTTCAGCTGTGTAATATTCCATTAAATTTTATAGAAATGATCCATATTTAGCATTTCATTTATTTTAGCCTTTAGCCTGTTGGTAGCAAGTGATTTTGCCTTTGCGACCAGTGCAGACCAAGATCAGCCTGCACATCTGTGTGAGGCTGATCATTTTCTGCACTATCCAATCAGTAAATTTTCATTGAACATCCCTTTGAATAATAAATGGTACTGTCCAGATTGAAAGATGGACAAGTCCATTATAGTAATTTAGCAGAATAGTTGCAGATTAAGAATTTATTCATGTATAAATGTCTTATCAGAAGCATTTATTAGATACTTAACATATATGGATACTTCTATCATTTGCATGTTCTTAATGGAACTGCATGATTTCTTTTTCAGGCAGCATTAAATAAAGAAAAGAAAAATGACTCATTGGTAAATATTTTGACTTTTAATATTTCATTATCATATTCATAATGCAACCATAAATTTCAAACTTGAAGAAAACATCTTCATGCAAGTTTAGTTTAATATGTTTTATGTTTATTACTTGCTTGTAATATTAGTGAATGGTAAAAATTTGATATCTTCTGTACATGATCAGAGGATCTCTGTGGTTGAGTGGTTAAGGTAGCTGACTTCAAATCACGAGCCCCACACTGATGTGGGTTTGAAACCTCTCTGAGGGTGTAGAATATTTTATGTGCTGAAGCCATCTAGGGATTTAAATTTTACTACAATTTTGTGTAGCCGTAACCGGTATTGAAATCCCAGCCTCTATATCAGGACAGTAATTATGTCTCCCACCACACAGTGGTGTGGGAGACATATTGATTTACTCCTGTCTGTGTGTGTGGCTGTCAGTCTATCTTGTCTGTGACAAATCTTGCCTGCACTCTAAGTCGAACATTTCTCATCTGATCTTCACCAAACTTAAACAAAATGTGTTTGCCAATAAGTCCTTGGCCAAGTTCGATAACTAGCCAAATCGGCCTAGGCACTTTATAATTATGGCTCTTGAAACTTGTTTTTTGATAATCAAAGCACTGAAAGTCTGATAAGGCAGTTGAGGTCTTGGTGCATGGTTGACTCATATACTACTATTCAGCTGATTAGGCAGTTGTGGGAGACATGCACTTTTCTCAAAAGCAGCTCTAGTTATTTTAAGTGTTCATGTTACTTTCATTATATTTTGTACAGTGACAACGTTTATATAAGATTTATTTATGTATGAGTTTATGAATTAAATACAGGGTTTATATAACTGTTGTATGTATGGGAATTGGTACAAGTAAACTCGTGTTGCATTAATGTATATGAGACGTACTGCATATAGGGTTTATATAATAGATGTATGTGTGAGCATTGGAGCAACAAGTAGATTATTCATGTTGCAGATGTTTAGCAATTCAAAGACAGTAGAAAAAAAGATCTCAGAAGATCCATTTGCCGATCATGATTTTGAAATAAAGATCGATATGGATCTATCAACTACAAGTAAGTAGTATTTTTATGATACACAATTACCTCCCCTGTAAAATTGATCCTGTCTTACTATTTCAGAGTTTTCTCTGTTTACAAAAACTGCTTCTTGAGAGATATGAAACACTTTGAGATTAATAGATAGTAAGCTACTTAATTTCTCCGTGATACATGCATGTGTAATTATTAAAAATGTTTTATCATAGAGGTGCGCGGTATTACCGGTATACCGGTAACCGTGGTACCATCTTCCCGTGGTACGATACTGCGGTACCATCGGGGAATACCGGTATTTTTTCAACATTATCCCTACTTCTGTTTATTTTTAATTTACATTGTCTATGTAGCCTTCCGTAACAGCAATTGACACCATGCATGATTTTCCGATTTATATCTCTGGAATTCCCATGCTACTATTATTAGTTTTCAAAAATAACCACCCAATGGTGCAATTGAACATGTATGATCGACCGCGTGATCCCCAATCAAAACCTTCGAAAATCTCTAGATTATTCCGTATAGATGGATGACGTCATGGTCGCACTTGTTTTTACTTTGAGTCTGGTAAATTCGGCGAGTCCCGACTTCTTGTTTAAATGATGATAGTTTAAAATATCCAAGTATGTATTTGCACGTATTAAAAAAGAAATAAATAGTATGGAAAATGTTGAGTCGAAATTTATTATTTTTTGTTTGAAAACGATCTGACGAAGCCTTCATAAACGTTACTGGTTTATCAAACGGGTGCACGAATCGAACTTCAAACAAGCGCGACCTATATACATGTGACCCAGTGCTTCCCCAGAGACAATATGGCGTCTTCCGACGAATACACGCTGGTAAAAAATACTAAGGGTCATTAATCTAACTAGTCATTTAGTCAAGTTAATATTCCAGTGTATCTTTTTCTTTAATTCTAGTCAAGTAACTAGTCTCGTTGTTGCTCATAATAAATTAGGTATTTCTGAGAGTTTTTCAATATTTTTATGACCACTACCATAGCTGTAAGTCTTACGATAAACATGGTGGTATACCGTGGTATATACCGCGGTAATTAGGAAAAAACCGCGGTATACCGTGGTATTTTTTTCAAGGCGGTACCCAGCCCTATTTTATCATGTATAATAATTTCATTCAGATACTTTACTTACCTGTGTATAAATCCAACAAGCTTTTGACAAAAACAGCAGATATATTATAGAAGTAGTAGTTAATTTTTGACTGACAGGTGACATCCGAAATGAGGTGTAGACATATCCAACTTCTTCCATGTACAAGTGTACAGTGGCTTGTGATTCCCAACAGTATATTTTGGAATGTGAATTTCACTCACAATCACAAAGCATGGTAGATTGAAAATATGACTGGCTATTTTTTCAATTTTTATGAAGTCTTACCTGTAAAATGTTCCTGCAACTATTTGTTTCGTGTTGGTAGTTACTTGCAGAGAACAGGTTTGTACTGGTACAGAATCCAGGAACACTGGTTAGGCTAACTGCTCGCTGTAACATAACTGAAATAGTGTTGAAAAACGGTGTTAAATCCAAAACAAATAAACAAATTTGTTCAGTGCTTGAGCTATTAAGTTTTCATGTATTTTGCATTCATTTTATTTTGGCTAATCTTTGTAGAACCTAAATTGCCACCACCATAAAAATGCGAAATATAGTGTTGGCGAACATTTCTAAGGTTACAGCATCTGTATGTAATGCACTTTAGTTAAGATAATACTGTTGGCAGCCCTGTTGGTGTTTTATACTCGGTAAACTTTGTTGTCTCAGTTTTATAGACCAGTTTTCTGTACACATCCCTTGTAGTGGAGCTCTAAGAAGAAGCAGACTGTTAAAAAGCGTTGTCTTCTCAGAAAAAAAAGAGAGACACAATCCCATTAGTTGAGTAGGAAGAGCTCAAGACAGAATCAAGTGAGTAAGAGCTTGATTTCAGGTTCAGCATATATTCACTGTGATGATTTGCCAGAAGACATTGTGTCGTAAGTCATTCTCTGGAAGTTGTCAGTTACTTGAAGAGAACAAGTTTGTACCAAGAACATTGGTTAGGTTAACTGACAGTCATAACATAACTGAAATACTGTAGAAAAATAGTGTTAATCCCAATCATTTGAAAGAAACAAAATGATTAAGATGTTACTTTTGTTATTTCAGATACTGCAGTAGTAGTACAAAATCGACCAACACCTCAGTTTAAACCAGGAGCCCCACGACGGTCACTCAACCTAGACGAGTATAAAAAGATGAAAGGACTTATTTAGCGTAAGAGGGAGCGAGTGGGGAGATGCTTGAGTTGTGATCTGGTTAGAACAGACTCTGGGGGAGAGGGTGAGAGAAAGTAGGGAGAGAGAGAATTTTTAGCTCATCTAGGGGAGCTGTGATCACCTTCTGTCCGTTAGACCTATCACCGTATTATAAATATGAGTGGGTTTTTTTTTTCCCATTTTGTTCACTGAAAGACAGTATTGCAAAAATCTAAGAGGGTTTGACATTATGTTTGTAAACTTTTCCTTATATGAAATCAGGAATCAAAGCTGATTTCTTCCAACTTTTGAAATTTATTTGATTTAAGCAAATAAGATTTTGGTGTATTTAGCTTTAAACCTAAAAGCTGGCCGTTATACTGAAGAAGTTCCAAATGTTTTATCTCGAACTTTCAGTATTTGAAATTTCTGTCATATTGTTTTTTATAATTTTTGATGTAAGTATGTACTCTGGTGAGCATGTTAGGACCTTCATGTCATTGTAAATTCCCTCATTTTGTTACATTTTTACACCAGTCAGAATGGCATTATAGATGTGGCAGTAATGCCTGTTGTAAAATATATGGGAGATATATTGTATATGTTAACCTAGCTTGCCTAATGTGAGACAAGACAGGTTGAAAAAAAAACATTTTTTAGCGATTTTGTTTTACATAGGTATTGTATGATGTCATATGGAGGTGAATTTTGCTTATTTTGGTGAACATGATTAGACTCATATGAAATATAACATATCATTGCAATACATTTTTGCTTACTACTTGATGTAGGTTTATTTCTTAGCATTATTATCAGGGTTTCTTATTAACATAGTGGGCTTTTTTCTTAAGATTTTGGAGACAGTTTAGCACTGACATGAAATTTTCTTGGGTATGGTTCGGGAATTTTCAGCAGAAGTTTGGAGAAAAATTTGGAATATGACAAAAATGATCTGCCATGAAATGAGCAGAAAAGCTCTGTTAACAACTCTTCCGATTTGTATGGATATATTGTATGAAAACATATGAACATTTAAATGTTTTAGTAGTGTTATGCTATCTGGTTTACATTGTGAACTTGCAACTGCTGTGCTGCTGAAACTGTTTCTGTTATCATGTTTTTATTGTACTGTGAATGATATCTTGGGAAATAAATTCCTGACTGACATTTTAATTTAGATTATGTTTTTAATACTTTCTCAGCAAGTTTGACTACCTGTTAACTTAACAGGGAATTTTGACAACCAATCCAGGTTCTACTAGTAAATCTATTGTTTTGCGTAACATTTTTATGTCACTTCATTTTTCTGTCTCTATCTTTGTTTTCTGTGGGAATAGTAACTTGTGCTTTGTTAGTATAAATTCTTGCAAAATTGTATGAAATAGGATTATTTAACACAACTTTTCTTTACTGTAATGCTGTGCACAGTTGGCAATATATGTACAGTATAACTGTAAAGGCCAGTAAGGGGTAAACACCTGTCTACAAAGATTTACAGTTTCTTTCCCATTAGATAGAATTCTGAAGTCTAAGTTGATTAACTTCTCTAGAGCATCAAACCTCTTTACATTGAACACGTTTTTAGTCTTCCCATTGGTGTTTACTGCAGGGAGGTCGGCCTGTATATTTCAAAGCTTGCACAATATGAAAGTGAGTTTTTGGCCTTTGTCACAAAGTCTGTAGAAAGACTTAGAATATGTTATTTATGTATCATGTTGTCCATAACTCTTACAAAGAAAGTGATTTTTGAAAGGCTTCTTTTTGCAGTAGTAGTTTTATTAGCTCACCTGTCACATAGTGACAGGGTGAGCTTTTGTGATCGCCCTTCGTCCGTCGTCCGTCCACAATTTCTTGTCTGCATGATAGTGGTTTCATTTATGATTTTATTTGCACACAACTTGTATCACCATAAGATCTTGGTTCCTTTCTTGAACTGGCCAGATTCCATTATGGGTGTCAGAGTTATGGCCCCTGAAAGGGCCAAAATTAGCTATTTTGACCTTGTCTGCACAATAGCAGCTTCATTTATGATTTGAATTTAATCAAACTTGCACAAAACTTGTGTTACCATAAGATCTCGTTTCCTTTCTTGAACCAGCCAGATTCCATTATGGGTTCCAGAGTTATGGCCCCTGATAGGGCCAGAATTAGCTATTTTGACCTTGTCTGCACAATAGCAGCTTCATTTATGATTTAAATTTAATCAAACTTGCACAAAACTTGAATCACCATAAGATCTCAGTTCCTTTCTTGGACCGGCCAGATCCCATAATGGGTTCCAGAGTTATGGCCCCTGAAAGGGCCAAAATTAGCTATTTTGACCTTGTCTGCACAATAGCAGCTTCATTTATGATTTGATATTAACCAAAGTTGCACACAATTTGTATCACCACAAGATCTTGCTTCCTTTCTTCAACTGGCCAGATTCCATCATGGGTTCCAGAGTTATGACCCCTTAAAGGTCCAAAGTTGGCTATTTTGGCTTTTGGAGCCATATAGAGACTTCATTTATGGTTTTATTTGATACAAACTTCCAAAATATCTTCAACAACAATAAATCTTGGATTCCATGACAAATCAGATCCAATCGTAGGTTCCAGAGTTATTTTATATCTGATTACCTCCCCTGATTTTAATCAAAATGGATTTATATCAGTAAGTACTTATAGGACTTATTTGAAATTTCATTATTGTTATTAGTTGGACTGAGACAATCGGGGTAGATAACTATGAACTGATTTTATGTCAAATTACCTCCCTTTATTTCAAATTAAAATGGGTATATCTCCATAACTAATGAAGATACTGATCTGAAATTTCATTGATGTCAACAGATTTATTTTGCAGATCCTTCTTTTGTTCACTTACAACATTTTTTTTAATTACTTCCCTTTTACGTTACTATAAATAGCTTATTTTTAGTAACTTTTTTATTATTGGCCGTAGGGAAAAACCGAGACCACTTTTCTGTGGTGCAACATGGATGGTACCTCCAATTATTAGGTGTATTTTGACATATTTATACCTTGTAAGAATTTTTTTTTTTTGGTTAAATTTCTTCTCTTTGTTGTTCCTGTCCTTTGGACTTAGATATTTTTTCTGAGGACCTTCTTATCCTCAAGTGCAATGATAACAGGTGAGCGATATAGGGCCATTATGGCCCTCTTGTTCAGCTGTTGCATTTTATCTAAGACACATGTACATTTCAGCGGATACTCACCAATGTAACTTTCAGCTGGCTTTTTGCTCTTATTTTGGTAAAAACTTTAGTCAGGTTGACCTTATGTCTTCCAGATCAAACTTCCAAAATTTCTTTGTAGAAATGTTTCATATGATATTATTAAATCTTAAGTATATTTTCAAGAGACTGTCAAAAATCCATTTTTTTCATCTCAATATAATGAAAACCAAACATCTTAATTTAGATCTTTTCTTCTACACACAAAGATTTTTCAGATATATGTTAGAACTGGAGAATTAATGGATCAGAATATTTTAATGAAAGATTAAGTTTTCTAGTTTCAGCCTTTAAATTATTTTGAATGTATAGTGTAAATAGAGAATATGTGCAGAGTGGTCTAATTTGCTCACGTATCTTAACACTTTAACTGTACTGTAATCATATGAAGAAAGTGCTATTTTTTCACCTCGGTTATTGAATACACTATACAATGCATATATGTTTTCACATGTATTTTTCACTTGTATTGTGTAGCTGGGTAGATGTATAGTAGGAGTTGTAATCCACAGGGGCCAGTATAAAATTAAAAAGTATTAATTATATAGTTCATTTAGGCCATTCTCACATAAAAGACTGATACTGACCCCTGTGGTTTAATCTGTTGTGTCTTAGTTTTTTGTAGGTTACTTATAATAGACTGTGTACCATTCATTTCTCTTTTCACATTTCTTCCAAGTTCTATACTAGGAGATAGTATACCTCTGTGTAGTAAAATTACTACAAAGGCAAAGAATACACTGTTTGTCTGCTATTTTATATTATGTGACAATTTTCTCCATCTTTTTACATAGCTGTTAATTTATTAAAGCATTGCTGGTTTACCGATTGCCAAAAATCCTTCTCATCTACACAAAGAGTTTATGTCATCTTTGTATTCACTATGTTGCAGCAAGTACAAGGAATATAATTACCACATATCGAGGGATAAGTTGACAGTGTCTTTGTTCCCAACATGAGCAAAATTCTTCTCTTTGTACACATAAAAATAAAATATTTTATGAACAAGTTTTGCCTTTGATCTTTCTGTTTATGCCATAAAGATTTTGCATGTAAAATGATATTAGAATCTGTATGCAGTTTGTATAAGTCAAACCTAGGTAGACAGTCCATGCATGGTTAGCCCAAACGTATTAAATTAAATGAAGCTTTTTAAAGAAATAACCCCTGATAAATGCAGAGACATGTGAAAAGTGGCTTCTTCATAGAAAATACATGAACATGAACATAAAGGTAAATAGTTGACACTAGTCAGTTCAGTATAAAAACGATATATGAGCTATGACTTCAAGTGCAACTTGCAGGCTCAGATCAGGGTGAATGCAGAGGGGGGGTTGAGATCATGCAGCAGCCCACCCAAGTCGGTGACGAAGTGGTAACATTTTGTGTAGAAATTTGAAAAACTATTTAGTGGTTTTGAAAATATGCCTATATATATTTCTTATCCAGGCATAATAGACGCCCGGGAAGACACAAAATGGTGTTAAGGAGTAAACATGTAACATCCCACTATCTTTAACAGGTCGTTTTGCCAACAACAGTCTGCTGAAAGCCACGGACCAGAGTATACCCAGAAGCAGTGTAATATTGCAGAATCTAACATTATTCTGGTCGATTCATAACATGGTTTTCGTAGCCGTAGGCCATGTGAAACCCAGACATTGATTTGACCATAATCTTCTATTGAACCTTGACAGAGCTTACAGATAAAGGAAACAGACGATGCTGACTTCGGTTAAGTTCTCCATTGACATTTACTTTATAAATTGCACCATTATGGCATAGTAGAATCAATAAACAAATAAATGCCCTCATTCCTATCGAGGTTATCCCAGACGGCAAGGCGCTAAGGAGTCCCTTACGACTCTGTTCTTGGTCATGTCCTCTCTCCTGTACATAAATGATCTACTGGACAACTTAAGATCTGTGTGATTCTTTGCAGATGACCATGCTCATTGTAAGAATACATACACTATATACAGTGTGACAGATTGCATGTTACTGTAATTTCTGTCCCTACTTAAAATTCATCGTCTAATCAAAGGTCATACTGAATAACTAAGGGTAACAAACCAAAATTCAAACGCGAAAGTTTTGTTCTATTACTCATTCCATTACAAAGTACTCGATAGTGTATCCTGCTAAATACTTTAATATCTCGCTATCCAGGAACACTCAGTTCCAACATACCATATCTAAGCTCACAGAACCCTGTTTTTCCTTAAGAGGAACATGGCCTACCAATTGCTTGGTAAGAACGCAGAATTTGCACCCCAGCTCTTGGTCAATTCAGTCAGCAGTAGATGCGTTACACAGGAACATATATTCTGTGTATTCTAAAATGAATGGAAAGTTTGACCATACAGAAATATCCTTACTCGGCTGTGTAACAACATTTATTATTATTAATTTGATGTAAATTTTTTAGACTTATTATAAAATATTGTGACTTTTTTAAATGGAACGCTGTTCCATAATCTGTGATATTATAAGAATCTTTCACTGGTTGTGAATAAAGATGGGAATATCCAGCTCCTGTCGAGTTACCGCCTAAACAGTTACCCGAGTGCCGGATATTCCAATCTTTACCCGCTGCCTTTGATTGATTCTTTTTCTTGCATGCCTTATTCTTCAATTTATAGAAGATATAAAGTAAACCGTGGTATTCTTAAGGGCGCTATTTTTTTATATTAGCGTATGAATTCACGCATCCATTCATAAATTTTAGCACGTGAGTCATCTTGGTGTAAGATTAGTTTTTCTTGCACCGTAAAAGCACGGGGAAATCCTGTCCGGCATGCAAGAATGTGCATGAAATTCTGCTTCTGCTGTCATCAATTAATGGCTTGCTGATCAGTAGTTTTTATGTGTTGGGAAAGAACTACGCTCCAGAGTCTACCTTCAATTTTAAGATAGAATGTTTGGAATCTAGCTGGTTAACGGAAGGACGGTGGTTCTGCTCGTGATGAAATAATACTCGGAGGGGCACCTGGGGTCTTCCTCCACCATCAAAGCTGGAACGTCGCCATATGACCTAAAATTGTGTCGTTGCGACGTTAAACCCAACCAAAAAGAAGAAGAAAAAATCAGTGTGGAGAAAAGTGAACCGAATGAGTCTGGAATGCATGCAGAAGAAAAAAATCGGTGTAAAGTAAATGAAATTAACACTCTGAATCTGATATAAATGAGACAAAAGTGGTGGGATTTAAAAACTGTTTATCATAGAGTCCTCTCCCTCTCTTCCGTCAGACGCAGAGAAAGAAGGAAGCGTATATAGTGTCCAACTGTAAACGGGTTAAACACTAAAACGGTATGTGTCAAAAAAGTTAGGTCGTAACCTGTTAAAAGTAAAATGTTTGATAATTTTACCAAATTCAGTTAGAAAATTACCATGATCCAATATCTTACGAAGTTTGTATACCACATCCCCATAAAAAAAGGGTTTTGAAATACCTTCTCGCAGAAGTATAAAAAAAATCAGAATTACGAAAAATTAACAAACAAAAAAAAAAGAAAAATAATAATAATAAAAAAAAAACCTTTACGCAGTTTGTAATAACGGTAGCCTTGCTACGTTCAATGAAAACCTTGACTTCACTACAGGCTCTGGCAAACCGAATTAACTGAGAAATATATACTAGAACCCCATAAGATGATGTAACCTGAGGTAGGGCCTACATCCCCATGTAAATGTGGAAAATTTACAACACTGAATTCAAAATCATTCCTCTTGTCATATAATACCGGATTATCCATACTAAGAATATCATCCAGATAGCGTGATTTATTATCAATTCTAACATTACTCGGTTTGATTTCCAGTTAAACAAAGAAGGAAATCAATCTCTGTATATTCTGCGATAAACAACGGTTGATGCGCGGACCGGTAAGAGAGCATTATGACGTCAATTATGACGTGAAATTGCCGCGTGACGTCCGATACAATACTCCTCGGGTAAATGAAGTCCAGCATGATATTTATTAAAATATTTCAATAAGCATGTCAGAATGAAAACAGTCAAGGCATTCTTGTGATTTATCGTCTTATTTACCACTTATTTACCACGGTTCATCGTTCAGATGCTTCAGTATTCAACCACTCGGGCTTACGCCCTCGTGGTTCAATTCCTACGCATCTGAACTCTGAACCGTGGTAAATCAGACGATAAACCACTCGAAGGCCTTGATTATTTGTTAAATGCAGTTATAATTTTAATGCCTGCCTGCGTATCTGGAGAAATGCTCAACATAGTTTATTTTATAACAATATAAAAACAAATCTGCGACAAGGTATACACAATTTGTTCCAATGGGAATACCAATTATTTGTCTAAAAACTGCATTCCCAAACCTGATGTAAATGTTATTCAATAAAAAGGAAAGGGCTATAAAAACTTCGTCACAGGTCCACATTGTATAATGTTTAATAATACTGCTAGTAAAAAAGGCTTTATAAAATTTCAAGCGAGAATTGTAGCATTCTCCCTGAAAGTCTTTTGAATTGGGTCAGTTAGTCATTTATTAAATACAAACCTGATTTATAGGCTTTTCATGTGGTCTTTGAACAGATATATTGGCTATGCCCAAATGTGAAAAGGCACTAGCTAGTAATATTTCAGTTGCACTGAGTCTCGCATGACTAGACAATTATTAAACACAAAACAGGCTAGTTATACGTGAATTTTCAACAACAACAACAAAACCCATGTACTTTTGTACAGATTAATTATACAATGGAAAATTTTATATCGATTAAATATTGCAAAGAAAAAGTGAAGTCTTTAATACTTTAGTTACAAAAAAGAAATAAAAAAAAAAACCAAAAAAAAAACAACAACTCTGTTGTGCAATCAGCGGGATGATTTTATTACGAGATCTGCATTCATATTGCATAGATATAGAGGATATTACATGAGTGTCTTTTCATATTGAATTTATTAAACGAGTTGAATAAAATAATAAAATGCGAGGCTGTGCCGAGCATTTTATTAATTTTATTCAACGAGTTTAATAAATTCAATATGGAAAGTCACAAATGTAATATTCTTTTTATCACATGTTAGCCTGTCTTGTCGAAACAATTAAAAATTCGACTTTCTTTTACTACATAAACAAATCAATTTGATCAACGTCTCCTATACAATAAATGACGTCGACGTCAAAGCTTTATTACACTATCATTTTTATTCAATGGCTTTATTACACTCCCGCGACGTCAAACATGTGATAAATATTCATCTCATGGAAACTTGTATGAAGCATAAAACGATCAAAGTTCCAAGAAATACTTAAACAAGAAATATCTTTAAAAATGATGGTCGGCGAATTGTAATAAGGAAAGAAGTTTATGAATTTTTCATCTAACATTCATCTTTCATCTAAACACCGCACTTTAACAATTTAAATGGTTCTCTTTGTTTTTTGCAAAGGTTTCGTAGGGTTGCAATTTTGTTTCGTTTATCCTTAGACGAATAATTACAGCAGTAGTTTGATGAAGATTCATGAAGCGGTTCATGAGAGGAGGTCATTAAACGTGTTTATATTTTTAGCTAAATTGATCCCTATCCCCATTTGTAACAAAAAGGCAGGATACCTTACGATATTGTTACACATCGAGTTTGATAAAAATCCATTACATTTTAGTGGTTAATGCGAAGAAAGGCATATCTACTTTTAGCTATAGTGGTCCCTAATAGGGCCCAAGTTCCTATATAAATAAATTTGGAAGAGGACCTTATAATGATGCTCTAGACCAAGTATGACAAAGATCCACCAAGCTGTTCATGAGACGCTGTATAAAGGCATTTCTAGTTTTAGCTCTAGCAGCCCCTAAAAGTCCCAGCTGAGCAAAGTTGGCTGCGGGCCTAATAAAGATGCTACAAATCAAGTTTGATTAGAATACATGAGAAAAAAATCAATTAAAGGATTTTTTTATTTATTATTTTTATTTCTAAAATAGGCCAACTGATCCCGCTTTAACAAATGCATACTCGCTATTCATGAATCTTTGGACAATGACGTCACACCTATATAAAAGTGAAGGTCAAGCAAAACATACAATTGTAATTATTTTAATATTTCTGTTTCATAAGCAAAGTTTGACCGTAGTCATATCACATAGATAAACTGTATGCAGCGTACCTTCATTTCAGTGTAATGAGATTCAGTTATTATATAGCATATATATAATAAAACAGATTTCAACTGAGTTCAATATTTGCATACCATACTAAAGAAAAATATTCATATATAATAAATCAATTAAATGATTTATAACAAATATATCAAAACAAACAAGTACTCATTTTAATATGCAATCTGAATAAGTCACAAAAGCAAGAAACCTTTTCATATACAGACGACAATTGTAACAAGGAAAATCTACAAGCACTTCTCTACATAAAAGACTCTGATCACACCCATATTCATGTGATACGCAGACCGTATTCAGCTCTTTCTTTAATTTGATATATGTTGGTATTTGAACAGGTTTTTATCATATTTTTTAAACTTACTTATCATTTTGAGATATATCAATATTCTTGCTAAATATACTGAGCCAAAGTTAGCTTTAAAACTGTGAACAGCGTCGTTTAGGATAAACGCTTTGTCAACATTTCACTCAGCGTAGCACAATCAACACAGTTAAAGAAATTGACACTCTCGTCCAATCAGGCAGAGTGTTGCATAAATCTTCCATTTTGATAAATCTTCTATAATGAGTATCAAGTAGTTTGATTTGCAAACTGAAGTCACGTGGCATAGGTAACGAAAACGAATTTAGACGGCGTCGCCGAAAAAAAACTGATAAAGTCTAACAAACTTTGTAAGAGGTTCGATTGTATGTTCGTCAAAAGAATTCAATACTGGCCGCTAGCGTTAAACCCCTTTTATTTTATTTTATTCTTTTTAATTCAAGAGGCATGCAATCTTTACAACGACAAAAATAATCTGCCAGTTCATTGTCTCCTTTAGGAATTCATTCCGGACGAAATGAACTTTTTTTGTTTTCCTTTGTTTATCACCACATTTGAAATTTTATTTGTAGAATGACCACTTATCTTTTCACATAGGCTTCCATTTTCCTTTAGCATTTCCTCTTTGAGGCCTTCAAGTGACGTCTTGTCTTCATTTCCACTATTGCCCTCTATGTGCCCCGATTATGATAAGCCACTTGGTCAGTTGTTTACTGGACATGTAGGCCCTATGTATACAGCAGCATCGTTGTTATGTAGCTGATAAAATTCGATGTTAGATAAAGGAGTACGTATTAATTGATAAACATTCAAATACAGAGATGAAATTAAACATGTATGTAGTAAACATATGAAAAGTCAACGGTAAGGTAGACAGGAATAAGGAAAAGCGGATCAAACGGGGTATGTTTGTTTTCTTCATTATTGTAACCAGACCAATATGAGATGCTAAAGGTTAGTGATTAAAAAAGTAATAGGTGGACAAGAGGTCTGATATCAAATGCATGTATTTATTTTATTTGTCAGAACTGAATTACTCTGGGTTTTTTTTCAGTTTGGTTTTCAACCTAGTCTAATGCACAAAATGTTTAAATAACTCAGAAATACTGAAAGTGATGTGCACTGTCGACGAGGTTTAATTTGAAATATTAATTTCAGGTTGTAAAGAATGAAAGTTATAAATGTATATAATATGTATTTAATTCCATGAATTAGCATATATAACTGGTAGATCAATGTGTTAACCCTTTCGCTGCCAACGGAAAATTCAAAAGATGCCAAAGTGACGTCGATGACGTCGAAAGCCGTTAGAGAATCCTGACGTTAGCGGTTGTGTTCATGCTAATTGATGCCTTAATTGAATTGTTTTTTGCATTGGGTATATAATGAGGGCTTTTCGTTAGTAAATGAAATATTCATAAATACGATCATTTAGAGTATATTTTGTTTCTGTAAGATTGGAAGATCTTTCACGAGTGAACACCAGATGCAATATTTTCATAGGTGGCTTAGCCATGGGTGAAAATGTAAGAAATGGTGTCCATGAG
This sequence comes from Mercenaria mercenaria, assembly GCF_021730395.1. Lineage (NCBI taxonomy): Eukaryota > Metazoa > Mollusca > Bivalvia > Venerida > Veneridae > Mercenaria > Mercenaria mercenaria. The sequence continues at coordinate 109,447,859 of NC_069361.1, read as the reverse complement.
TGAAAGATATTTTGATATTAGGCCCTACATGTAAAACTAACAAGTTTTCTTTTTATTTTATGTTTTTATTAACTTTACTCATTCTATTGTTTCTTACCAGTGGCAAATATTTTTTTTTCACTGTGAAAATACCATTTATATTTCACTCTGCTATTTCGGTAAACCACTGAAAACTATTTAATAAAAGCAGGTAATTCTAAATGTCTAGCAGTTAATGAATAGTGAAAAATGAATACTGTGGCAGTACACAGTACTGTAATATGAGGTACTCTTGTGACAACTAATTTGTCAAGATATAAGCTAATCATTCATACATGTATATTATTCAACATTTTATCATTCAAAAACGTATAGACGTTCATTGTTTCATACGAGAACCTCATTATTGCAGCTTCTTCCGGGTCGTGAAAATGTATGACATTTCACCAAAACGAAAGCTGTTTTATGTATAACTGAACTTTCTAAACTATATGTCAATGACAAACGAATGAATGCATCGATTGCTTACCTAAATAAGATGCAGAATATTCAGTTATTCAGAAATCTCACAAGTATTTACTTTGAAAAACTGACACATTTTGTTTGACTGTCGGCGCCACATTCACTTGTAAACATTGTCGTCATATTCCTGTTATTGGTAAAAACTCTACCATACTGTATCGCGATCATTTATAGTTTATATTGTGACTTATAAATGGTAGCAGCCCTTTTTACCAGCGTAAGATTAAGACATTATAGTAAGCCAAGGGAAGACTATTTCTTGCTCATCTGGAGTGGCGGATGGTTACACAGAAAGAGAAATTCCGCAGAGTTTCTGATTGGTTGAAAATGGCCATTTCGGTGGAATCCGGGATTCTGATTGGATGGACGGTTAAATTACCGCTTTCAGCCTTGGAATCGAAGTATTATGGCGCGGAACATATAAAAACTGCATGCGCACCCGGAACGCCAGCTTTTCACTTTCTATTTTCGGCCAGGACCACCCAAAATTACAGTCATCAAATTTCTTTAATAAATCATTATAAAGTTAACAATACTAACGTAATAATTATAATTAACATTTCCCTGGAGGATCAGAGAACCATACAGGAGCCGACCAGCAGCAATGTAAATATAATTTTAGATAAATACGGATATCACACAGACTTTACCAGAACATTTGATTAAAAACTATAAATCAGATTAACATTTAAACTAATATTACTAACCTTACTAAATTTTAGCTATTATAATTAAATATATTTATTCAAAACATATAGCTTATTTATTTCTCCCTTTATTAAATTCGCTCGACCCTCAGTAAGTATACGGAAATTGTCGTCTGCCGTCGTAGCCGAACGGACGTTAGGAACAGGACCGAGTATCAGTCGTTTTTCCCGTTACAATGGTGTCAGAAGTGCAGATTTTGATATATTTTTAACATCACGGACCATCCTGTTCAGCAGACGGATTTTTCAACCAACTCGGAAAATATCTGCTCTACGGCCGCTTTCAACGGATCCGCAGCACGGAAAATATCTTTGTTGGAGATACAAGGTTGGGTGCTATACTGTACAGCGGGATTGTAGGCTGCAGCGGAACTTACGGATCCGTACGTCAGTTTTGTCCGTAGTCGGGTAACAGAATTACGGCTGTTGCGCAGGTGCGGAAAGTTCCGTAAAACTCCGTAGCAGACGTGTATGGATATTTTGTACGGATTTACACACAACGGAAATCATCCGCAGGGCGAATTTTTCTGTCGATTGGAACGGATCCGTACAACGGAATTTTTATTTGAAAAGTAGTATACGGGCCCGTTTAGCTGTATTGCTGGGATCCGCACGACGGAAATTTTTAGCTGAACTTTATGAAAACAATAAAATAAAATAAAGCCATCTGAGTACTGCGACACTTTCACATATTCTGTCTAGATACATGGCGTTATTATATAAAGGTTTTTAAGCGTTTCTGTTGTTTTAAGGACGGATCCGTACAAAGGTTATTTTTTTGTGTGTGTGCAGATTGATTACATTGATTGTAATTGAATTGGGAGAAAAGTAAGTAAGCTGACTATACCATACTGCATTTAATGCAGTGACATAGTGTATTTCATAAAAAAAATAATCCTGTTTTATATTTGATTTCCAGGGAAATCAGGCCATTAGAATCGGACATCATTTACCTCCTTTTCTTTCACTTTTACAGAAAAGCTCATTTACCATCTTTGTATTTATATAGTTGATAATATGGCCGAAGACCATGAGTCGTCCGATTCGGAGGTTGAGTTTAACATCAACAACAATGCAGGAGACGAGGAGGATTTCCGAGGGGAACTTGGTGATCACAATTACAGAGCACATGAAGGCAGACAGGGACGTAATCGCCCGCCTCAGATTAAACCAGACCCTTTCACTGGAGAAGAAGATTGGGACCAGTACTTTGCATACTTCGAAGATTGTGCAGAACTTACTCAGTGGTCCGAAAAGGAGAAATTATTGTACCTTGCTACGTCATTGAAACAACAAGCCAGACTATTTTATAGCTCTTTACCTGTACAAGAGAAGCGTTCTTACAGAGCTCTGGTATCCAAGCTTAAACCCAAAAGGTTTGGCAACAGACGGCAACAGACTAGGTGGTTGTCGAAAATGCAAACTAGGACTAGGGGAAACATGAGTCTATAGCTGTATTCGGAGTTTGAGCTTCGCCTGCTGGCGTGTAAGGCTTATGCTAATTTGGATCCTGAGGCACAGGAGATGTTAGCTCTTCAACACTTTTGCAAGAATGTTTAAAGCTGACTTGAGATGCAGACTGATGGACCGGGACTGCAAGACAATCAGTGAAGCAGTAGAAGTAGTTGAGCGCTATGAAGATGTGCTAGGACATGTGAATACAGGTGACTTTGTAGGGCCCTCAAGAGTTCGAGGGATATCAAGCACAACTGGGAAGAATCAAATTTTTCCAAGGGTCTAAACATTGACGTTGAAGATATAAAGGTGCTATTAAACGAATAGAGGGAAGACTTGACAAGATAGAGTCAAGTGCTAGTAGTAGAAGGAGGAACACAGACAGGACATGCTTTTCATGTGGAGCAAGTGATCACTTTTACAAGAATTGTCCAAACAGGGGCAACCAAGGTACCAAGCCTCCTCGGAATCAGGGAAACTCCAATCTGTCATCTCGTTAGGTCGTGAGGTGACAGGCAATGAGAAAAATCGACCTAGGCATAGTAATACTTCACTTACAGGTGTAAATCATGATCCAAGAATTGGTCATGTCAGGGAACATATACGTTTAAATACATGGGACAATGGCTTGTATGTAAAAGGCTACATAGCAAACAACGACATAAGCTTTCTTCTTGATACTGGGGCTACTTCTACACTTATATCAAAAGAAACATATGACAGATGTATAAGTATCAGCAGTATGCCATTAAATGATACAGATCTAAGCATGCAGACTGTGGATGGAACAAGAATAAAGGTTTATGGAAAATTACATGTTCATCTCGTTCTTGGAAATTACACAGTAGAAACAACTGTTATTGTTTGTGATATTTCATTGCAAGGGATTCTTGGCCAGGACTTCATTGCCGGAAACATCAGAACATGGAATTTAGAAAGTCATGAGCTACATACTAAGAGTGGAAATATAATAAAGTGTTACACAGGCAACAGTACAAACAGCATTTGTAGAGTGTTGGCTGAAGAAACGAGAAAAATTCCTTCAAAAAGTTGTGTTATGGTACCTGTTCAAATACTTAACGCAGAGTCAATGTTGGGCCTAACCTATGTGGATAACACAGACAGTGAAAACGACGGAAAGATGAGAATTTTGAAAGGAATTTTTGATCCACATGAGCAGCAGCCATGTTTAGGTGTCATGAACTTAACAGATGAAGAAATAGAAATAGAACATACACAGAATTAGGTCAGTGCCATGCAATATATGAGATTAGTAATGAATCAGAACAGCGGTGTGCAGCAACATCTGAGAAATCTTACACACCAACAACACACTACCAGCGCACTTGCAGGAAATGTTTGATAGGAGCACTATTCATTTAGATGATGAAGATAAGAAAAAGTTTGCAAGATTGTTACTTAACTACCAAGATGTTTTTGCTCGTTCTTCGGAAGACCTTGGATGTACTGATAGGGTTAAACACACTATAAACACGGGGAATGCGAATCCTATCCGTCAGCCAACTAGAAGACAGCCTTATGGGAAGAGAGATGTAGAAAGAGAAGAGATTGATAGGATGTTAGATAAAGGAGTTATAGAGCCATCTAACAGCCCCTGGTCATCACCTATAGTACTGGTCGCAAAGAAGGATGGATCTACAAGATTTTGCGTTGACTATAGACGTCTTAATGACGTCACGGTTCATGATGCATACCCTATTCCGCGTGTTGATGACTGTCTAGATGCATTATCTGGGTCGAAATGGTTTAGCTGCATGGACCTATGTTCAGGATTTTGGCAAATAGAACTCGATGAAAAGGACAAGGAGAAAACAGCCTTTTCAACTAGCAATGGTTTGTATCAGTTCCGAGTTATGCCTTTTGGTCTTGTCAACGCACCTTCGACCTTCCAGAGACTAATGGAAGATGTATTAAGAGGCCTACAATGGATAGAATCACTGCTATACATGGATGACATTATTACACCAGGAGAGTCAGTTGACCAATGTCTGGAACGTCTGGAAAATGTTTTCAAGCGTCTGAGACAGGCACACTTAAAACTTAAGCCGTCAAATGTACATTCTTTCAGAAGCCAGCTAAATTTTTGGGCCATACAGTTAGTGAAAGTGGTATAGAAACAGACCATCAAAAGTTCTTTCTGTACGTGAATGGCCAACCCAGTTACATGTAAGCAGGTGCGAAGTTTCCTTCGGTCTAGCCTCGTATTACAGACGGTTTGTGCAGGGGTTTTCGGATATCGCTAGACCGTTGCATAAGCTATGTGAAAAAGAACATCCGTTTCAAATGGACAGAAGAGTGCCAGAAATCATTCGAAAAGCTTGAAGAAACTTTGACGTCAGCCCTATACTTGCCTATCCGAAACTTGGTTCAAAATTCATTCTTGATACGGACGCCTCAGACGCTGCTGTTGGGGCTGTGCTTTCACAAGTTCAAGATGGTGTTGAAAGAGTAATTGCTTACATGAGCAAATCAATGAACTCACATGAACGGGCGTATTGTATAACTAGAAAAGAATACTGGCAGTAATTATAGCACTGAAACACTTCCATAGTTACCTTTATGGCCAAGAAATAGTCCTTAGAACAGATAATTCAGCAGTAAGCTGGATGAGAACACTTAAAGTACAACAGGCCAAGTAGCTCGCTGGCTACAAGAACTAAATACATACAACATAACTGTTTTCACCGGGGGGGAAAAAGCCATGGGAATGCAGATGCCCTGTCGCGTATGCCATGCAAGGCATGTAAACGTCAACAAGAGCTCCAAGCGAATTTGAAAATAATAATCACGACGGACAAAATAGCAAGGATGAAAACAACACTGAAATACGAGTTGTCACTAGAAGTGGTACAAGAGATCAGGATTCAGAGTTAACCAGCAATCAGTATCTTCTCAATGGCTGGGATCCGGTGGAAATATCAACAGATCAAATGAAAGATGCAAACATAGGGATGTTAAAGTTGTTACTCCAGGAAGGGAACCAGCGGCCGCATTGGGTACAGGTATCAGCTGCTACGTCTGAATTGAAAACTCTGTGGAGGCAATGGGATCGTCTTGTGATCAGAGGTAGTCTCCTGTTCCGAAAATTTACAACTGATGATGGAGATCAAAAATATCAGTTAGTAACGCCAAAAGTAAGCCGCCCAGAGGTCTTGAAATACCATCATGATATCCCAACTAGTGGTCATCTTGGGGTCGATAAAACACTTAACAGAATCAGACAGTCGTTCTATTGGCCAGGTATGGCAGAGGACGTCAAGAAGTTTATTAGAGAATGTGACAACTGTACTGTCCGAAAGTTATCAAGGGAGTCAAACAAGGCACCATTAGGACAGTATATTGTTGGAGAAAACCCAATGAAGCGGAAAGCAATGGACATTTTAGGCCCACTCCCGGTTACAAAGTCTGGCAACAGATACATCTTGGTAATAGCAGATTGGTTCACTAAATGGACAGAATGTGTCCCTATTCCAAATATGGAAGCAAAAACGGTTGCCAGTGCCTTACTAGATAACTTTATATGTAGGTTTGGTGCACCTCTACAAATATACACCGACCAAGGCAGATGTTTTGAATCCAAGTTAATGGGAGACCTGTGTGACCTGATGGGCATTGAAAAGACGCATGCAACATCGATGAGACCGCAGGCAAATGGATTGGTAGAGAGATTCAACAGGACACTTATATCTATGTTGAAAGCTTACTGCAAGACACACCAAGACAAATGGGACATCTATCTTCAGCAAGTTATGATGGCCTACCGTTCTTCTATTCATAGCAGCACTAAACTGACTCCAAATAAAATGGTGTTTGGCCGTGAGGTTGTTCTACCAATGCAAGCAGTGATAGGTCGCCCAGTAGAGGATGTACATAGTTCTGCTAATGATGATTATGTTACTGATTTACAGGATAAATTGCATAAATGTCATGACATAGCACGTCATAATCTCCACGCCGCATCTGCTTACCAGAAAAAGCATTATGACAGTAACTGCAAAAGAAAGCTGTATCAACCCGGACAACTTGCCTGGTTACATGATCCATCTCGAAAAGTTGGTATAAGCTCAAAATTAGTCAACAAATGGAAAGGACCATACTTGGTTACGAAAGTGATAGATGACCTGGTCTGTCTGATAAAGCGGACGCAGAGAGATAAACCCAAGGCTTACCATGTAGATAGATTGTATCCTTATAAAGGGAATAAAATACCAAGCTGGGTGTTAAAAGAATTGAGATCCAGGCAGTAAAATGCAGTTGTCTTTATTTATGAAGCACATGTACATTTATATAATTGCAGAACAATTGTATCTTTAAGACTAAATAAATAAATAAATAAATAATGTATAAATAAACTATGTAAAAAGAATTGTGAATATACATAATAAAAATGTGTATAAAACAGTTGTATAAATAAACTTCATGGAAAAAAACACGAAGTGCATGCATGTGCATAAACGTAATAAGTATGTGTATGAAACAGTTGTATAAATAAACAGTGAAAGTTTCAACAAGTATTGCACTTTTTGTTAGATTCATTCCGGAACGTCGCGAACGGCAGACACGATAATAGAACGGATCGTGAATTCATTTTTTTTTACATAACGGCATCAATGTACACTTACTAAGAAGCCTATGATAACTGATGTCTGACCTTTAATTTACGGTATGCCATAAATTTATATATTTCAGGGAGAAATGTCAGCTTTGTGAGGCAATGTTTCCAACCCAGGCTTTGCTACACTCGCATCTTATATCTTCTGCTCACAGGAGGTTGACAGTTTTATGCCCATGGTGTGTAGGCAGAGAAAGACATTTACAAGAATTCATGACTTAGAGGTCCATGTCAGGACCACACATACATCTGTAGTTGTCACAAAGGACAAATTTACAAGGCCAATGGATTCTACCTTGCAAAGCATCCAAAGGATTACGCGAGGATTGTGGACCAAAATAGGGCCTTATAAATTTAGATGTTGCACGTGGGCGAGAAACGCGGTTAGGACATGGGCTGAGAGCTTTGATGATAGTCAAGTTAGAGCTGATAAGTGGAATACAGGATGGAAAGCTGGAGTAGAAATAGCTAGCAGTAAGGCTAAACCTAGTAAGAGTAGGAGTATTTCAAGGGAAAAATCCACAGGTGCCCGATAGCCGAAGAGTTGTGGAGATACATGACAGGGATGATAATAGAAGAAGCAGAGACTTTGATAATGCTGAAAAGAGAGATGGGAGAAATGAAAGTCGGAAGTTTGATACTGAGAGGGAGATGATGAAGATCTGCGGAATGATAGTGAGCGCCGAGGGACAGATACCGGTAGAGATAGAGACCGAGAGATGAACATTAACAGAGACAGAGTGACGACTACCAATAGAGAAAGAGACAGAGGGACAGATACTAGTAGAGATAGAGATAGGGAGACGAACACGAGAGAGATAGAGAGACAGACCCCCAGTTATAAGAAAAACACAGGGAGATGAACACCAACAGAGAAAGCGACAGACTGACGAGGATACCAACAAAGAAGAGGAAAGAGATGCAGATACATTAGAGACAGAGATAGGGAGATGAACCCGACAAAGATAGAGTGACGAATACCAACAGAGAAAAGATAGAGTGACGAATACCACAAGGAAAGAGATAGAGAGAATGAAAGCCATAAAGATAAGAAGCAGCAAGCAGTAGAAGCAGAGAGACAGATCCAGTAGAGATAAAGGGGCAGATAGCAGTACGGGCAAGAGGCCAATACAGATGGAGATAAAGTGAAGAATACACGTAGAGAAAGAGATAGTGAGATAAATACATATACAGACAGAGACAAAGCTAAATACCAATAATAACAGAAAGACTGATACACATACGGAGAGAGAGCGAGAGACGAATACCAATAGGGACAGGACTGGCGATAAGGAGGGGAGAATAGTAAGAAAAGAGATCGAAGTAATGCAGAAGAGCAAAGGAAAAGCAAACAGAGAAAGATTGACGAGGGGTTTGAGAACTATGTCGATAACATAGAATTAGGAGAGGAGGCTGCAGTGCCATCATTTTCTAGCAGCGGAGGATCCTCGCCAACATCATCATCCTCGTCATCATGCTCCAACTCAACAACTATCTCCCAGCCAGGATTTGATAATGGCCTTAAAGCTAGAGCCCAGCGCATTCTGATGAAGGGGTTTATGCCTGTATGCCCACCAGCCAGGAGGGACTGGACAACTGTCGAAGAATTCAGTTTAGAGTCGATGGGGATCAAAGTAAATTGGCCTCCTGAAAATTGGAATAGAATGACCCGGACCAGAAACTTATGTCACATGAATTTATTTCTATGTTCCTGGAGAAGACCCCTGGGAAATGGATTTCCGTTGCTCTCTAGGAGAGCACTGCTTGACAAGTTAATTTCATGGCATTGGAAGGAGAGGGAAGACCACAAGAGGAGGCAGATTCTGGTGACAAGACCGATGCAAAGATTAGATACTATAATTATAGTTACATAAAGTGTGTCGCCAGGGGTGAAGTTCAGGACACAAGGATGTCCAGGAGTTTAGTAAATAGCATAGAGGGGGCCTGTAGATGGGCTGACACTGATCACATAACAGAAAAATTAGATGCTTCAGGTGTTAAACTGAAAATATAAGTAGTAAAGTGTAGCTGTGCCTAGGTCGGTTTTGTTCGTTAATTAAAAGACTTCAGACAATGTTTTCTTAAACTGTTTCACCCGTAAAATACATATTTGTCTTGCTAATATCTATATTTGTCATGTAAAATGTTATTACAAGTTCACATATGTTATAAAAAGCATTATTTTCAATTTTATGCCTATGAGGTTAATCCAGGAGGATTAAATAATAAAGGAGGGGGAAGTGTAATATGAGGTACTCTTGTGACAACTAATTTGTCAAGATATAAGCTAATCATTCATACATGTTATTATTCAACATTTTATCATTCAAAAAACGTATAGACGTTCATTGTTTCATACGAGAACCTCATTATTGCAGCTTCTTCCGGGTCGTGAAAATGTATGACATTTCACCAAAACGAAAGCTGTTTTATGTATAACTGAACTTTCTAAACTATATGTCAATGACAAACGAATGAATGCATCGATTGCTTACCTAAATAAAATGCAGAATATTCAGTTATTCAGAAATCTCACAAGATTTACTTTGAAAAACTGACACATTTTGTTTGACTGTCGGCGCCACATTCACTTGTAAACATTGTCGTCATATTTCCTGTTATTGGTAAAAACTCTACCATACTGTATCGCCGATCATTTATAGTTTTTTATTGTGACTTATAAATGGTAGCAGCCCTTTTTACCCAGCGTAAGATTAAGAACATTATAGTAAGCCCAAGGGAAGACTATTTCTTGCTCATCTGGAGTGGCGGATGGTTACACAGAAAAGAGAAATTCCGCAGAGTTTCTGATTGGTTGAAAATGGCCATTTCGGTGGAATCCGGATTCTGATTGGATGACGGTTAAATTACCGCTTTCAGCCTTGGAATCGAAGTATTAATGGCGGGGAACATATAAAACTGCATGCGCACCCGGAACGCCAGCTTTTCACTTTCTATTTTCGGCCAGGACCACCCAAAATTACAGTCATCAAATTTCTTTAATAATCATTATAAAGTTAACAATACTAACGTAATATTATAATTAACATTTCCCTGGAGGATCAGAGAACCATACAGGAGCCGACCAGCAGCAATGTAAATATAAGTTTAGATAAAATACGGATATCACACAGACTTTACCAGAACATTGATTAGAAACTATTAAATCAGATTAACATTTAAACTAATATTACTAACCTTACTAAATTTTAGCTATTATAATTAAAAAATATTTATTCATTAAACATATAGCTTATTTATTTCTCCCTTTATTAAATTCCGCTCGACCCTCATAAGTATACGGAAATTGTCGTCTGCCGTCGTAGCCGAACGGACGTTAGGAACAGGACCGAGTATCAGTCGTTTTTTCCCGTTACAGTACTTTTTTCTAGGGTCGTGGGTTCGTTCATGGGCAAATCATATATATAACTGTCCGCTTCAACATGCATATTCCGATCACTCTTAATAATGAATAAGGACAGACAGTTTTTCTCTTATGTGAAATATCCGAGTGAAATTGCGCGAGGACATAAAGCTATTAAAACATTTCATTATGATGTTACATATGACAATTTACAGAAGACAGAACATGCATTTTTTGTATTAATCAATTTTCATGTCGGCGGGTATTAAATCTTTGTTATTTCGCCTTCAATGTTTCGTTACTTCGTGTATTCGCCTCGGAAGGCGGAAGACGAACCCACGGAAAATTGAGCTGTTTTCGACCTTTCGTTACTTCGACCCGCCGAAACGAACACACGTCAGATGTTACGTGTAGGGTCTGCCTTAATACACTATAATAATGGTGCAAAATGGGGCGTAATGTATATATGAATTTTATACCAGAACTGAAATACTTGAAGAGTGACATGTTTCGTTGCATATGCGGAAACATTTTCTATCATAAATTTTGAAAAAAATGTACTTCTATGGAATATAAATCATTATCTTTCGTTTTAAGACAACTAGTAGGGGCGGACACGGATAAGTACGAAGCAATTAATAGGTCTTAGTACGGGAAAAAAATGGTGAGAATCGGGGAACAAAAAAAATACAGGACGCGAATAAGTACTACGTTGAACTAAGTTTTACAGCGCCTTGCCCAATGCGTGGACGTGTCTGCGGTGAACTACATTGAACTACGCTTAAGTACGGTCAGCCTCGGATAACTACGTTCAGCTACGGGTCAGTACGGCAAGGTACGTTTCAGTACGGATAACTACGTTTAAGTACGTTTAACTACGGATGAATTAGTTTCAACCAAGTTGGACTAAAGTCACGCTCAAATGGCTATGGGTCGCTCAAACTTTTGTGCATGTTCAAAAGTTGGAAAACTTGCAAGTTTGGGATAAGTCTTGAATGTGTTTTGACCAAGTGTTGGTAAGGATTGATACGGATTACTACTTTGAGATACGGCTCAGGTACGGATCGATACGGATTACTACGTTTCTATCCGTAGCTAGAAGTAGCTATCCGCGCCGTATGTGTGACTGGGATATAACCAAGGAAGACAATTTCTGATTCTCGAAATTATTTACATAAATCAAAGAAGTATAAAATACACAGAATGGCAACTGGCTGTAATCTCGCGTGAGCTCGTGTCATAGCGTGATTCGGCGTTATCTTACTAAAAACAAACATTAGCGAGCATGGAGTTACAATGTGTACCTTTAAAACTACATTTAAAATACACGTTAACTTCTAAAACAAAATTAGTTTAATGTGAAACGGTACACGTTTTTTTTTTGCCATCGAAAGAAGCGTGGTCATACGGTGATAATTATTTTACCGATGAATAATTGCTTTCGCAAACAAAATGGCGCGTGGAGAAAGCGCCACTTCCGGTAAACGAGATCTCGTTTTTTTGTCACGGGAGGTTGGCGAGATTTGCTCTATATGCCTTTCAAGTTGCCAATCTATTTATTTTTATAGCTCTTTGCATAAATCCAGCGGCAATCCCCTAAATAGCATAATCTTTCACTGGTTGAGGGTGCAGATGGAAATATGTAGCTCTAGGACAACTGTTTAGCAGTGATGAGGCCAGGTTGAAGATGCGAATCGAAATATCTGGCTATCGGGTAACAGTTTAGGCGGTAACGAGGCTCTGAGAGTAATATATTCAATTCCAAACCTTCAACTAGTGAGATATTCCTCTTCCTGCATAATGTATTTTCAATTAGTAGCAGAAATCCTGTCTGGTATGCAAAAAGGGGTTTTCAAGCACCGACAAAACACAAGGAAATCCTGTCCAGCATGCAAGAAAAGGCATTGCGTTGCGTACAACATGTGTGACTTCTCTACTTTTAGAAATAAACACTATAATGTGAGTCTAAAGAACTACTAGGGAATCACGTGTGCAAATGCGAATAATCGTTACTTGTTGGTACTTCAAAAAAAGCCATGAAAGGGAAGTGAATCACAATACGATAAAGATAAATGTAGAAACTGTATTCCATTATGATGTGTATTTCATTTTTAAAAGATAAAAGTTTGAAAATATCATCCTAATTTTCCTAAAAGTATTCAATACCTAAACTAATTATAGTTTAAAAGTTTTTTTGTAGGGATAACGCATGTGTTTTCGTGTTATAACGTATGCAGAATCCCGAGGGATTGGTTGGTGCCCGAGCCCGTAGGTCGAGGGTACCAACGTATCCCGAGGGATTCTGAAGATGTTATAACACGAAAATAACATGCGCTAACGCTATTCTAGCATAAAACGCGAAAAAACGAATAAATGAATACATTATCCCTCAACGTCAATAAATTTCCATGAAATGCGCGGGAATATCCGAGTTGTTTTTTCACGTTGACGTCATTTCCATTTGAATTATCCGTTTTGGGGCCGTAATACGTTTGCGTTCTGCAACGGAACGCGCATGTATAAAAAGGTGTTATAACAGCACGTGAGCGCGAGAATCTCTCTGTTAACACACGTTTTCTCTCCTGTTAAAACACCCCCAAAAAGTGACAAGAACAGCAGTTTGCTAGAATGTTGGTTTTTTTCCCGACATTTGAAATGAAATCTCGTATGTATATTACTATTCTAGCATGAAACTGCTGTTCTTGTCACTTTTGTAGGCACGAGCGGTCATCTGGGTAGACCCGTTGACCTTCCGTTAGCCAGCTGGATGGCTTCCTCACATAAAATAATTTAACACCCTAAGTGAGTTTTCGAACCCGCAACTGTTAATTAAGGAGAAGTGATTCGAAGTCAGCGGCTAAAACTGTCTCAAAATGCAATGTTATAGGGTCTAAGTTCTAACTGTAAAAATATTCTAAATCACTTTATTTCATGATGACATTTATTTTTATTTCTATAAAAAGATTCATCAAGAATTTGTAAAGGATATAGGTTTCAAGGACATTTATTATAGGGTCCTTACTATTTCCTGTCAAAATAATCGGTTATATACTCAGTGGAATTCCTGGGATCTAATTCTGCAAATTCCTACATTAATATTCTTGGTAATTAATTAAGCAGTTTCAATTCACTCAATCATCCGAATATTAAATTTTTTCCATACCTAAATCACATTTAAAAAGAGAAGATCAACACTTCGTTTCCTAATTTTGTTTACTTTTCATTATGATAAAATATAATTATGTATGATCCTTTTATTATTTTCATACACGTTTACTTTTACTGAAGAATATTTTGCAAGGAAATTCCTATCATTTATAATTCATATCATTTAGCATTCAAATGTAGTTCCGTACTATTGAAAAATAAAATTGATTTTTTCACTGTTTGAAACAGTGAAAATATCAATTTTATTTCACTGCTAAATTTCAGTATTTCACAGAAGAACATAAAATAAAAATAGATACACCACTTTTCAAATAAATTAACATCTTTTAACTTGCTATGCATATCATAGAATGGGGTCGAAATGTCCAAGGATTTTGGGTTGAAATGTCTTGGGGTCGAATTGTCTCTTGGTGTTGAAATGTCTTGCCAGCATATGGATTAGCTAGCAACGAAGTAATTCTAGTCTTGATAAGTTCATGCTCTTCCCGTCGCCAGAAAATGCAGTGATCTGTTTGTGTATCTGAAAATGCTCTAAGGATTTGCTAGCGGGTTAGAGAGTAGAGACCACCAATAAACATGCACCAACATACTGCGATGATGCCCGTCAAGTATTTTTTATTGGTCAATTTTCCTTGATTTAATGAAAAATGCCCAAAAATGTCCGTCCACAGCCATTTCTCAGTAACTGTTAGGTAGAATTTAATAAAACTTGAAATAAACATGCACCAACATACTGCGATGATGCCTGTCAAGTTTCTTTTTTATTGGTCAGTTTCCCTTAGAGTTATTGCCCTTGATTTAATGAAAAATCCACGTCTGCAGCCATTTCTCAGTAACAAGCTGGTAGAATTTCATGAAACTTGAAATAAATATGAACCAACATACTTTGATGATGCCTGTTATTTTTTTTTAATTGGTCAATTTTCCTTAGAGTTACTGTCCTTTAATTGTTTAAAAAAATCTACAGATTTGTTTTTGTTTTTGTTTGCTTTGGGTTTAACGCCATTTTTCAACAGTATTTCAGTCATGTAACGGCGGGCAGTTAACCTAACCAGTTTTCCTGGATTCTGAACCAGTACAAACCTGTTCTCCGCAAGTAACTGCCAACTTCCCCACATGAATCAGAGGTGGAGGACTAATGATTTCAGACACAATGTCGTTTATCAAATAGTCACGGAGAACATACGCCCCGTCCGAGGATCGAACTCACGACCCCGCGATCCGTAGACCAACGCTCTTACCTACAAATTTGTACATAACAAACCAACCAATTGGTAGAATTTCATTAAACTTCTTTCATTCTTTTCCATGAACATTTATTTCCATGAACATTATATTTATTATTTAAAGATGTGAAGTTGTGTACCCACACCTGGTAACCACCTTGCCTTGGTCCCCCCCTCCCCCCCCCCCCCCCCCACCAAAAAAAAAAAATCATTCCTTTTTATTATTTATTTTTTCAAACCTTCCATGAATATTTATCAACATGCAAAGTTGTACCGCTCCCCAACCTCACTCCTACACCCAGTCATGCCCACCACCTCGAGCATGCATCACCCCGCCGCCACCCCTCCCCCCCCACCCCCCATTAAAAAAAAATTTCCATCAATATTTATAATCATCATGTGATGTTTTGTACCCTCACCCAGTCACCCACCAGAAAAATAGCAGTCATTTTATGTTAAATTGATTTTGACTAACGAAATTATTTGCCTCTAAAGTAACATCCTTAACTTTTTGCCGGATATATTGTTTTGCCATTCCTCACCACAAACCCTTTCGGCGGGGGATACCAATTCATCGAATTTGCTAGTCTTCCCTTAGACTTAGCATTATGGCTTGTACGGTCTTCCATAAATCGAAACATGCATATATTCAATTACATGTTTTTCAAGAACTGTCTTAATTCTACCGAAATACCGGACGAAAAACATATGAATAGTGATACTTATTTAAAATGATTTTCGTGTGAATGAGATGGCCCCATGTTTACATCGTTGGCATGGTGGCAGAAATTCGTTTAATAAAACTTTTATCAATACAAATAAAATGTAGCAAGTTTTGTCAAAATGTATAATAAAAAACTGTAAATGAAGTACAAATATCAATTTTGAAAAAAAAAAAAATCACTTCTTGGGGTTGTTTATATGACTGACCAATCAGAAGGCACATACGTTACCTTATTCCTAGGTATACACTTATCTAATTCTCAGTAAGTTCCCTGTAGGACTGATTACATCAAACAGGAAGTGACTACTCAGTGTTAGTGAAGCAGTCCAAAATGTAGTACCATGCTGTTGATGAAATCTGGTGTAATGAGGCATATGAGGATGTGACAGTTATATATAAAGGCTTAGTTTTATTGCTTATTGTACTGAGAAAAGATCTAGACCATTTTCATTGTGAATTTCCATGAATAAGTTTTATTTTTTTTATTTTTTGAGAAAATGTTTACATAGGCGTAACTGCTAAACGGCTATTTTCATGGGAGCATTTTTAGAAGATGATGTTTCTCAGAACATATTATTTTTCTAATATGTAACATATATAACATGTCAATATTTTTTTTTTTTTTTTTTTTTTTTTTTTTTTTTTTTTTGGTAAGAAGATATGTCATATTAAATAGTCATATAAGGCTTTTATATCATTGAAATTCTCTAAAGTGCTGAAAACATGGTCTGAATATTTCATTCGTTATACAATGAAATGAAGAAGGGACTGAATTGGTAAAATGTAACCTGTTCCTCTTTTGAATTGATGGTCGCTGACCAGCGGCTAGAACGCAGGCGTGCGGTTACCAGGACACTTCCTTTTTTTAAATAATTTAGGTAGATGAAAAATACATCGGATTTGTATACAAACACGATCTCTCCTATTTTAAAACGCTTTTTATTTAACTGGATATTTATGATGTTTATAGAACTAAGGCTTCTGGTGGGCGACTTATTGTTGTGTAGAATAAATGAATACTTGAATAAAATTTCCCAGGTCCGTGTTTACAAACGGTTGCATCTAATGTCTTACCTGAGGTAACGAGGTAACAGCTAGAAGTCGGACGACACGGAAATGGTCAACCATCCATATCTAGATTCAGCTTAAATTTGCGAATAAAGAGGAAACGGTTATGAGAGAATTTTCTTTCCGTTTTTTGTTTCGTCTAGTCGCATGCTTTAAAAATATACATAATGTTTTAGGCCATGCCTTTGCTGATTATGCGAGACAGGTCGCGCAAGGCGTGCAGTTTTGGGCGAATTTTGCCAGAGAAATTTAGTGTCCTAAAAACGAAGATTATAGAAAAACAAATGGAATCGCCAAGCTGAAAATGTCACATGATAAAGCGCATATGCAGTACATTGGCTCTACACTTTCCTTATACATGTATTTCTCTTAATTGTATTTATTATGATTTTAAGAGCAAATTTGTCATATAATATGTACTAAAACAACCTAAATTCCCTAGCATATGTGTTTGTAACATGGGCTACAGGTTACAGTTTTCTCACTATTAATGACATTTTTTACCGTGTGTAGGCCCTAATCACAAAACGGTTTCGGATATGGGGTTACAAAGGAGATACAGGCTACAGGAGGTTACAAAACGTCAAAGTAATAAAGAAAACTTAATTTCAGCATAATTAAAAGTACAAAAGTCGGCTTAAAAGCACCTGGAGTGCTTATGTTGTGTTTTTACTTGCCTTGTCGACTCAAAATATTTTTTTTATCTTTTCTTATCGTAGAATGCTCTTTGATACATGGTTACAAGGGTTGCAACAGGTTACAGCAGGTGTATAAAATGCAATGGCAGCCATATTGTTTAAATGTTTACCAGGGATTATAGGTATTAAAATCTTTGTAATAAACAATGAAAAGGTAATGAATAAATTAAGGAATAATAAGATGATAATATTATGTTTTAATGAATGAATAAAGAAATAAAACATTATAAAAAAATAATAAGATGATAAAATACTTTAATAACAATATAAAGTTATAACAATAAACCATAAAAAAATCGCAAATTAATTGTATCCCTATGTATCCAATGTAAACAATGTAACCAGGATACAAAAAACGAAGGGTGTTGAAAGTTTTGAGTTTTGGGCCATAATTGTAGATAAAAGGACATCGGATATTATGCTAGGGATTTTGCCCAAATTTCAATGCCATTTCTTGACTTCTATAGCTGATATTTTTACATAATGGCTTCAAATACTAATAAATAAGTTATATTCCTATCAAAATGTCACAAAAATAATTTTGTTTCATATTCTTTTTCTTGAAATTTGAACAGTTTGTGACTAAGGGTCATATTTTTTGAAAAGTTTAAAAGGTGTATTTTTAGTGAAATAAGCATATGCATTTAAGGTATGTGTATTATAAAACGTTTTAAAAGAATAAATAAACTTTTTCCATGCAGATTATCAGTTTTATTAACATTTTTGAAAGTTAGTGAAAAACAAAAAATAAAAGTGGAACAAAACTTTTGGTAACACAACTGTACTTCAGTTCTTTCCACCCGAGTGTCCTTGATAACTGATGCATTGATCATAGCCTATTGTTTGATTTCTATACATCGATGATATACTGTATTACTGATGCATTGATCATAGCCTATTGTTTGATTTCTGTACATCGATGATATACTGTATTTACACATGTACAATACTGACCGGGTATTATGTGGAGGGTTATATATTGAACACATGCAGTGGTGTAGCTGGCCTTTTTCAGTTGTAGCAAAGGGGTGTAGGAGACTGCCTTGATTTTAGAATTTTATAACACATTTGGGCACATCGTTTGCTCTTTTCATTTTTTGGTGTGTTTAGTTTTTCAGTTTCCTAAATTATCTGTAGGCACAGTCCTGCTGTGCTTATGTAATAGCGTCTACGCCACAGAGTCATGCACATTTAGCCTATATTTCTTTAATGCCTAGCAAACATTTAAATCTGCTTTTTGTTTCTCCGATTCAAAAAAGAGAGAGAATAAAACAACATATCAATACATGTAGTACATGTAATACCATACCGACTGGTCCAATATATCGATGAAACAGAACTTTCATAGCTAGTATTAACATTTCTGTAGACATTAAAATAGACTCTTTTTGGACAGTTGATGGCAGAATCTTCTTAAAAGAGAAATCTACAAGTACAAATAGAGGAGTGAAAAGAATTGTGACATCAATTGATGATATAGAACATCTTTTGCCTGATCCAACTTCTTCAATGACTGAAAACCCATGGGAAAACTTATCATATTCAGAACGAACCGAACCTGCAACATTTTCGTTTTTGTCGTGTTGAGCGACCTGTGAAGTTTCCACTTTTTCTATTTTATTATCACAGCAACGTTGTTTGTGGCGTGTGGCGGCCGTAAAAGGTCTCCCTGTACATTCAATCAGGGCTGTTATATTTCGATCTTCTCAGATCGTTCAGCACGACTTTTATGTCGTGTTATTGGTGCTGTTTAGTTTCTCAGCATTACCATTTCGGCCTGGGTGGTTCCAATACTCCCGCTTTCATAGACTTGGGTATTGTATAATCACCCCTTGGATATGGTGCCTGCTTTTTAATTTTGTCTTTTGACAGCCCCTGTGATATGCAGGCTCCATAACCTCAGATCCCCTTTCTAAATTCCAGTTTGTTTAGTTCTGCCCATTGTTTTCTCGTTTGGGGCAAACCCATTACTTTATCTGGGGACCATGCCTTTGAACTATTTGATCCCTTATTCCAGCACCCAATACTTTGCTTACTCTTATTTCCCTGGAACCATCCGTCTCTGGAACTCGGATCCCTCCCCACATCAGTCAAAGCTAGCCCCAGCCTCAGTATCTTTACAGAGAGGCTGGCGGTGGTCACTATGTAATTCTTCCATTCTGTACTATTTTAGCTGTAGCATACTGTCCTTTTATCTTTTACTTTTAATGCTGAAATATACTAAATTTCTTTAACAACTGTTTCTCTGACAGCGCCGACAAGTCATTATCGGAAATCGATTGTTGGTTGTACCGATGTAGATGTAGATGTACACCAAACGCCGTTTTACATGGAATATTACACGCCACAACACGTGTATCATTGAAGGTTCCATGTGAACGGCGGATGTCTCTAAATTCCTTTGTGTACGTACTTTTAGCATGTGTAAATGTTGAGTTCTGCTCAACCCGGGGCTAGAGGGCGAGGACGGTAGCATGCATTTCCACTACCGTCCATGAACAGGCTCAATCAAACCGAGCCTGAAACATTTTCGTTTTTTGTCGTGTTGAGCAACCTGTGAAGTTTCCACTGAACTTTCATATTCCCCGTTTAACCGGCATAAGTAAGGACCCATAAGGAACGGTAGAACGGTGTTTAGCACTTTGAACGATAGTCTACAGTTACTTCCCTTCCCAGATCATAACGCGCAATTTCCGCAAATATTGCGAAGTGAAAGAAAAGGCGATTTAAAAAAAAAGATCAACAGTTGCAAGTAAATCCATGAAAATATTAGTTTTCATTATTAAAATTATATGTACTATTATTGAGGCTATAATTCAAATATCTGTTTTTTCTAATGGCTGCCCATACAACAGACAGAATCTGATCCTGGTAAGATACAGCATGACAACAACAGTCGAGAGCAACATAGTAGCAACAAGGCCGATAAAGGAACTGAACAGTTGCAGGAAGGTAATAGGGATCCAGAAAACGAGGTTATTTGTGTTCCAAAAAACAAACTCCATATTGCCTTAGCTGGACAAAAACTTTATTACAAAAAGCAAACAAGTATGAGTAGAACAGAACTGTGTAAACAAACTAATGCCGCATCATGCAGTGACACTCAACCAAATAGTAAAACAAGTAACCTATGTACATCCACGAATTCTTTTTTGTGGAAAACTACACCTCCAAACGTAACAAAGTAGCAGATCAAACGACTAACAAGCCACCAATCCTACTGAAAGTTGCTTCTTTTAACTGCAAAAACGTCCGAACAAGTGCGCATGCAATTAATGAACTTTTAGTCTCAAATCATATCGTGTTACTACAGGAAACCTGGTTATTCCAGTGCGATCAAGATCTTTTGGGTGAAATTAGTAATCATGTAAATTATACAGGGAAAGGACCAGATTATCTAGATCCAATCCAGTCGTTTCAAATGCCACGGGGCTATGGTGGAGTTGCAATACTGTGGAAGAAAAACTTAGACAGTGAAGTATCGACCCTGTCAGATGGGAATGAAAGAATACAGTGTATTGAATTAAAAGATCATGGTAAAGATTTTATTATACTATCAGTTTATCTTCCCTCAAGAGGAAAAGTCGAGGCTGACTCAGAATTTCAGGATTGTATTGACCAGTTAAATGAAATTTTTACAAAATACAGTTCCACACATGAATTAATAGTTGGAGGAGATTTTAATGTTGACCTATCAATGACTGAACGTTCAAGCAAACGTCTGGATTATATTACAAACTTCATTCAGGAATGGAATCTTAGATTTGAAACCAGTGGCAAAACATACATTAACCCACAAGGTGTGGACTGTACTGAAATTGACTATTTTCTTGTTATAGCAACATCCCAGAAAGTTATTCATGATAAGAAAATTTTAACAGGAACTTTTACAAATGTATCTGATCACTACCCTATACAGTTAACAGTAAAATATAATACACCAGTGAAAGCCCGAGGTGAAGCGGCAAAGAAAAATAAAGTTCTAAGAGTAAACTGGGATAAGATTGATAAGGGTGACTATGAAAAGGAAATTAACAGCAAGCTTAATGAGTTTTTAACCAAGGATTTTTGTAACCCAAGTGAAGTACGAGACCAGATTTTAGAAACAATCAGTGTAATTAAAAACAGTATGTCTAAATTTAGCGTAAAAAAGAAAACTCTCGAGGCAAAACCAAAATTGAAAGTGTGGAACTCGGAGATATCAGAGGCACTTAAGAAGTTACGACAAGCATATAAGTACTGGAGTCTGAGTGATCGACCAAGAAATCCAGATCATCCACTATTGACTGAATTAAAAACAAAAAAGAAACAATTCCGTACGAAATGTCGACAGGAGCAAGCACGTAGACGTAGAAATGATATTGAAAATATTCATTCCACAAGATCTAAGGACCCTAAACTCTTCTACAAATTGGTGAATAAACAAAGGCAAGCAAAATCTACAGTTTCAGAAGAACTTTGTGTCAACAGTGTGAGATATCAGGGCTCTGAAAGTGTTACTGAAGGCTTTAGAGAACATTTTGAGAACCTAGCCAAAGTAAACAATAATCCAACTTTTGATGACCATTATAACAGCATGGTGAATCTAGAAGTACAACATATAAAAACCATGGTAAATGAATCTGACATTAAATCTGTTAGTATGGAGGAACTACAAGCAGCCATGAAATCGGTAAATAGAGGAAAGTCGCCTGATTATTATGGGCTCACAATCGAAAGTATTCTACATGGAGGTGTTTTATTACACAACCAAATCCTTAAAATAGTTAACGCAATATTTGAAACCGGAGTTATTCCAGATGTTCTTAAGTTAGGGTTGTTGACTCCGGTATTCAAAAATAAAGGTAATAAAACAGAAGCTGGTAACTTTAGAGGCATTACTGTTCTGCCTGTAATTGTAAAATTAGTGGAAATAGTGATCAAAAACAGAGTGGCACCGGTAATGGAACTTCATCAGAATCCATACCAACGTGGGTTCACTTCCAACACATCCCCTCTCCATGCAGCACTTATTGTTGAAGAAATATCGAGGGACAGTAAAGATCATAATAGAAATATTAACTATGTCTTCCTAGATGCCAAAGCAGCTTTTGATGTGGTAAACCATAATCACCTTCTTCGTCGTGTATATCATGCAGGAATCCAGGATAAGCACTGGTCTCTCATACATAGTCTACACGAAGAAACCCAAAGCGTCGTAAAATGGTCAGGACACCTATCCGAAAAATTTCCAGTTTCTCAAGGAGTGCGTCAAGGTGGAATTCTTAGCACTGACCTCTACAAAGTCTATGTAAACCCACTGTTAAACAACCTACAGTCTACCTGTATGGGATATACCATTGGTACGACAAGATGTAATGCTAGTGCTTGTGCAGATGATGTAACAATCAACTCTGCTTCTTCTACTGAAACTCAAACTCTTATAAGTATGGCTGAAGATTTTGCTAATCAGGAGCGGTATACCCTACAACCAACAAAAACAGAAGCTCTGCTTGTAAAGCCAAAAAACTACAAAAATAAAAGTAAAGACTTAAGCCAGTTCCTTATATATAATACAGAAATACCAAACGTTGATCTTAGTACACACCTCGGTATCTTGAGGTCTACAACTGTATCTCGTACAGCTGAAGAAAATGTTGAACGCAATATTCTGAAAGCCAGAAGGACACTCTACAGTTTTATGCCAAGTGGTCTACATGGACATAATGGGCTTGACCCCGCCACCTGTCTTCACCTAATACAAATGTATGTTATTCCAGTGCTCACATATGGACTCGAAGTTATTTTGCCAAATAAACAACAGATGGATAAGATTGAGGTCTTCCAAAAGAAACTATTGAAGCAAATTTTATCTGTTCCACAAAATACGGCGGACTCGGCTGTCTATATCTTGAGCGGTTTTCTTCCAATAGAAGCCTTAATTCACAAAAAAGCTCTAACACTATTCAACAATGTATGTCATCAGTCTGATAACTCTGTCGAAAAAGAAATAGCTGAAAGACAATTAACTGTTAAATCTGTAAAAAGTAACAGCTGGTTTATTGAAATAAAGAAACTTTTTTGGAAGTATGAACTGGGTAGTATTGATAATTTACTTCGTAATCCCGTTGATAAATATATCTGGAAGAAAACAGTGAATGACTCGGTAAACAAACAGTGGAAGGAAGAGATCTTGAGTATAGCAAAGTACCATCATTCTATCAGGTTTCTGAACACTAGCCATTTTATTCCTGGAAAGCCACACCCGTTATTAAGTATACAAACCAACTCATTTAGAGATTACACCAGAATACCAGTGAAACTTAAATTGATTACCGGTACCTACATACTACAAACCAACAGAGTAGCCTTTAACCAAAATGCAATAGATCCAGTGTGCCAGTTGTGTTATACAGACAATGAAACCGTTGAACATTTTCTTCTTGACTGTCCAACCCTGCACAATATTCGGGAACCAGTCTTATCCGACATGTTGTTTGAATTACAAACGTTGGGTTTGAATAACTGGACTTCACTGAGCACGTCACAGCGAATAGAAATTCTTCTAGACTGTACACATGTGGCTGACAAACTGGGAATTCCTAGGAAAAATTTAAACAAATTGGGTGGTATAGAATTTCACTGCAGAAGACTCCTCTTCAACTTACATGTACAAAGAAATAAGAACTTCACTGCAATGAAAAATAAGTATGGTAAAAGTAGAAACGGTGACATTCGTGGTCCTAAGTAAATTGTGTATCCAGAATAGAGATAAACTATCTCATTAACTGTGTATTATTAAAGAAAAAATTTAACTGTTCCTCAAAAAGTGTATATACCGTTTAGACTGTTGTAAGGTGTACATGACATTCTATTTTGGTGGAGGGTTTCTACGACGTCTACACAGTAGACGGTTCTCCTATACTGGAGGTGAAGACTTGGATACAGATACAGATACAGATGGTCAAGTTTTCCTCACTTTCGCTTTAAAGTTTAGTTTAGTAGGTCTAGGAAAGTGCTGTATTTACAGATTGTCTGTAAATTTACAGATAATCTGTAATTTTACAGATTTTTCAATCTATAGATTTACAGATCAAGTGTTTGAAAACTGCTTAAATCATAATTAGACTCAAGCAGCTTGAAATCACTTTATTTACTCAAGGAAGTGTCTAGGGGTACGGATCCGTACCTCAAGAATCTGATTCTAGAGATACGGATCCGTACCTCTAGACAAGCCAGTTAGGGGTTTTCAAGGGGTACGGACCTCCGTTTTTCCATAGATTAAGGGTTATTTACATTTCAAATTTTGTTGAAAATGAAATAATAAGTAAGACTTTATCAGTATTCACCTTAAACTAGGATCTAAATTGTTTATAGATACCAACGTCACCTGACTGGTTACATTTTCTTTTCGAAACGTAAATAACCGAGGAACACCAAATAAATCACGAGGATTCGAACTGGCAGAAAAAAAAAGATTAAAGATTAAACAAAATAATATTAAATTATGTTGTGAAAAAAAGCCTATTTTTTAATAATAATTAACCCTTAGGGTATTTATGTTTTCCACACATTTGGTAGCCGTTACGAGATACAAGGAACGTTTTCACAAACAGTTTCTTTCACTTAATGTCGGTTATTAAATGATTATTAAATAATCAGTTCCGTGTCGATTATCATTATATTTTGTTAAATAACAAAATAAATAGGTGCTTATTATTATGCCTAATTAATTTTTTTCTGCTGAATTTCAAATATAATTCATTCAAGGTTTAGAATCAGTCATTAATCTGTTATCAACAGTTTATTTTACAATAAACTAATCGGCACGGAAGAGTGTATTCATTTGGAGTACCTCGGTTATTTAGGTTTTGAAAGAAAAGGTAAACAATCGGGTGAACGCTGGTATCTGTAAACCATTTAGATCCAAGTTTTAAGTGAACACTGGTTAAGTCTTATTTGATATTTCATTTTCAACAAAATTTAAGATGTAAATAACCCTAAATCTCTAAAAGAAGGAGGTCCGTACCCCTAGAAAACCCCTAACAGGCTTGTCTAGAGGTACGGATCCGTACGATACCACTTCCTTTACTCAAAGAAGTATAAAACACACAGAATGGCAACTGACTGTAATCTCGCGTGATCTCGTGTCAGAGCGTGAATCGGCATTATCTTATTAAAAACAAACATCGGCGAGCACGGAGTTACAACTTGTACCTTTAAAACTACATTTACAACAACATTAGTTAAATGTGAAATAGTCTTAAGACACAAAGTACATGTTTCTTACCATCAAAAGAAGCGTGGTCATACGGTGATAATTAATTTATCGATGAATAATTGCTTTCGCATATAAAATGGCGCGTGGAGAACGCATCACTTCTGGTAAACGAGATCTCATTCAGTAGTCACGGGATGTTGGCGAGATTTGCTCTATATGCCTTTCAAGTTGCCGATCTATTTATTTTTATAGCTCTTTGATTTACTTATGGTATGCATAAATAAGGGTCAGTTGTGACTTTCAGTCAAATTATTTGTTGACTGATTTTTCTGAAAATGCCAAATACTCAAAAGTCAACAAAAATGGCTGAAACTCACAAATGACCTTAATTTATGCATGCTTTTAAATAAACCAATTAATTTCAAGCTGTGGTTTTGAGAGCAAGTGTAATTTTATCAGTTTTCATCAGGGTTGGCAAAAAGACGGGAAATACTCGTATTTCCCAGGACGGCGGGAAATACTGGTAATTCCTGGGAAATACTGTCATCAGTCAAACCTCTGAGCATTTATTCACTTTCTCAAAATACATGGAATTGCTTTTTATTTTTCAAAATTACTTCATTCCGCTTTTCATCCTGTGACAGTTAGCATTAATATGAAGCCCAAAGATCCTGTGTGGAATTTTTATGATATCATAGAATCTGATGATGGTTCAAAACAACTTCTACCAGATCTGTTGAACTACATGACCCAAAGCTCAGAGATACCACAAGCTCTACTCCATGAAGCCACTATCAACAACACAAAGCCAGCAGTGTGGTGGCGTGCTGTGGAACGACCACAAACTGTGTGTCTGGAACATTGTGAACTAGCAAAAAAAACTTCTGGTTATGCCAGCTAGCTCTGGTGGCATTGAGAGAGTGTTTTCTAATTTTGCTGTCATTCAAACAAAACTTAGAAATAGACTTGGAGTGAAAAAAAGCAGCAAAACTGGTGTTTTGCTTCCACATGTTAAGGTCCAAAGAGGAATTGGACTGGTGATGAAGGAACTTTCATGGTCATCAGGGGTCTGACAGTGGAATATAATATGATTTTTGCCATAGTGTATGTGTGCATGCAAATGCTAGTTATTTAACAGATATTTTGTGGTTTTTTTTGTCAAAATAAACTGTTTTTTTGCTGAAAATTTGAGTATTTCCCAGTATTTCCCACTTCTGCAATTTTTAGGAGTATTTCCCGGTACGGGAATTACTGGGAATTACCATCGGTAATTACCGCACCGGTAAATACCATGCCAATCCTGGTTTTCATACACATAATCTGCAAATATATAGATCGAAAAATCTGTAAATTTATAGATTATCTGTAAATTTACAGATATTCTGTAAATATTCCGCTTTCCTAGACCTGTTTAGGCAGTGGGTTGGGTAGTCCAAAATATTAGACATTTACACGCTCATTTTACCTTCAACATTCATTGTACATTACCTGTAAGATACAACATAAACTGGACCAAGGAGAAGTTGTTTTCAGTTTCATTTATTTTATTATTTTACATTTTATTTTCAATTTACATTGTATATTGTAACTCTTTAAAGCGAAACTTTTACACTACATGGCAGACCTTAAACTTTTCTATTTAACTATCGAAATTTGTGTATACATGAATGTGCATTTGATATTTTCTGCGTGATTCATGTACTGCAGTGCGTGTATGGGCATGCTGGTAATCAATATGAATACTGAGAATGGTACTTTCAAAGAGCTATGAGACTATATTTTATCACAGGAGTCTGAAATTCTATCATTGAGTATCTATTAGACCTTAGAAATCTTCCTTTACAAAATAATGCCCCCTATATTATAATTACATGATATAAGATAAACACCAGGAATGAAACGTCAAAAACCAAGGGTCGCCTGAATATATGAACGGAACACAGGGTGATTGGAATTTAGCGCGCATGCTGAAGAAATAACACTAAAATAAACCTACCACACTCGACAGTGTTCAAATCTGATCCACTTTATTAGAGTAATCAGATAATTTCTGAGGTTTTCAGAGATTTTCATCTCTTGCCGAAGCCACAAGTGATCAGTACCAACCCTAGTTGTGCCTGGTGCATGTTTCCTTGTTTTAGATAAATATTTTGCAAAGTTATGGGACTTTGTTTTTTGCTACTATGGGATATCAGGTGTTTTTTTTATTCTATAGCGGCAGCCGAATATCAGCCTCGTCCCCCAGCCGAGGATTTCCCCCACAGCCAAGGAATTCCCCTACGTCCGAAATTCCCCCCTACGAAATCGTAAACAAAGCAAGGGAGATTACTCTTTTAGTTCATATTGACGCTTTACGATACTGTTTTACAACATCATCGGTTCCAATCCCAAGCGTAAAAAAACTAAAATATCTAGAGGGCCCAAGTTCCTATATAAATAAATTTGGAAGAGGACCTTATAATGATGCTCCAGACCAAGTATGACAAAGATCCACCAAGCTGTTCATGAGACACTGTATAAAGGCATTTCTAGTTTTAGCTCTAGCAGCCCCTAAAAGGGGTTAAATGTCCCAGCTGAACAAAGTTGGCTGCGGGCCTAATAAAGATGCTACAAATCAAGTTTGATTAGAATACATGAGAAAAAAATCAATTTAAGGAATTTTTTATTTATTATTTTTATTTATTTCTAAAATAGGCCAACTGATCCCGCTTTAACAAATGCATATTCGCTATTCATGAATCTTTGGACAGTGACGTCACACCTATAAAAAAGTGAAGGTCAAGCAAAACATACAATTGTAGTTATTTCAATATTTCTGTTTCATAAGCAAAGTTTGACCGTAGTCGTATCACATAGATAAACTGTATGCAGCGTACCTTCGTTTCAGAGTAATGAGATTCAGTCATTATATAGCATATATATAATAAAACAGATTTCAGCTGAGTTCAATATTTGCATACCATACTAAAGAAAAATATTCATATATAATAAATCAGTTAAATGATTTATAACAAATATATCAAAGCAAACAAGTACTCATTTTAATGTGCAATCAGAATAAGTCACAAAAGCAAGAAACCTTTTCATATACAGACGACAATTTTAACAAGGAAAATCTTTTAAAAAGCACTTCTCTACATAAAAAACTCTTATCACACCCTTATTCATGTGATACGCATGCGTCCGTCCGTAAACTTTTGCTTGTGACCACTCTAGAGGTCACATTTTTAATGGGATCTTTATGAAAGTTGGTCAGAATGTTCACCTTGATGATATCTAGGTCAAGTATGAAACTGGGTCATGTGCCTTCAAAAACTAGGTCAGTAGGTCTAAAAATAGAAAAACCTTGTGACCTCTCTAGAGGCCATATTTTTCAGAAGATCTTCATGAAAATTGGTTTGAATGTTCACCTTGATGATATCTAGGTCAAGTTCGTAACTGGGTCACGTGCCTTCAAAAACTAGGTCAGTAGGTCAAATAATAGAAAATCCTTGTGACCTCTCTGGAGGTTATATTTTTCAAAGGATCTGCATGAAAATTGGTCAGAATGTTCATCTTGATGATATCTAGGTCGAGTTTGAAACTGGGTCACGTCGGGTCCAAAACTAGGTCAGTAGGTCAAATAATAGAAAAACCTTGTGACCTCTGTAGAGGCCGTATTTTTCATTGGATCTGTATGAAAATTGATCAGAATGTTCATCTTGATGATATCTAGGTCAAGTTTGAAACCGGGTCAACTGCGGTCAAAAACTAGGTCAGTAGGTCAAATAATAGAAAATCCTTCTGACCTCTCTAGAGGCCATATTTTTCATGGGATCTGCATGAAAATTGGTCAGAATGTTCATCTTGATGATATCTAGATCAAGTTCAAAATTGGGTCAACTGCGGTCCAAAACTAGGTCAGTAGGTCTAAAAATAGAAAATTCTTGTGACCTCCCTAGAGGCCATATTTTTCATGGGATCTTCATGAAAATTGGTCAGAATGTTTACCTTGATGATATCTTAAGTCAAGTTTGAAACTGGGTCACGTGCGGACCAAAACTAGGTCATTAGGTCAAATAATAGAAAAACCTTGTGACCTCTCTCGAGGTCATATTTTTCATGGGATCTGTATGAAAATTGGTCAGAATGTTCATCTTGATGATAAGTAGGTCAAGTTTGAAACTGGGTCACGTGCGATCAAAAACTAGGTCAGTAGGTCAAATAATAGAAAAACCTTGTGACCTCTGTAGAGGCCATATTTTTCAGGAATCTGCATGAAAATTGGTGAGAATGTTCATCTTGATGATATCTAGATCAAGTTTGAAACTGGGTCACATGCGGTCAAAACTAGGTCAGTAGGTCAAATAATAGAAAAACCTTGTGACCACTCTAGAGGCCATGGTTTTCATGGGATCTGTATGAAAGTTGGTCTGAATGTTCATCTTGATGATATCTAGGTCAAGTTTGAAACTGGGTCAACTGCAGTCAAAAACTAGGTCACTAGGTCTCAACATAGAAAGACCTTTTGACCTCTCTAGAGGCCATATTTTTCAATGGATCTTCATGAAAATTGGTCAGAATTTTTATCTTGATGATATCTAGGTCAGGTTCAGAAGTAGGTCACATGAGCTCAAAATCTAGGTCACTATGTCAAATAATAGAAAAAAACGACGTCATACTCAGTTCATGTGGGGGCAGGTGAGCGATTCAGGACCATCATGGTCCTCTTGTCATATTTATTAAACTTACTTATCATTTTGAGATATATCAATATTCTTGCTAAATATACTGAGCCAAAGTTAGCTTTAAAACTGTGAACAGCGTCATTTAGGATAAACGCTTTGTCTACATTTCACTCAGCGTAGCACAATCAACAGAGTGAAAGAAATTGACACTCCCATCCAATCAGGCAGTGTTGCATAAATCTTCCATTTTGATAAATTATCTATAATGTGTTATCAAGTAGTTTGATTTGCAAACTGAAGTCACGTGGCATAGGTAATGAAAACGAATTTAGACGGCGATGCCGAAAAAAAAAGCCTTGTGAAATTAATGTGTCCTCCAATGCATCCAGAAAATAAAAGCAACAAATAACTAAAGCATTCAACTAGTTACTTTGTTTACTTTCAGGACCAATAAGAAAATGTCATCCACATCACAAAAACACAAAAACTTTGCAGCAGAGCCGATGGGTGAGAAACTTGTGACAGAATTGCCTGGTATTGGTAAAGTACTTGGAGACCGACTTACAGAGTTAGGATTTGATATGGTAAATGTTCATACAAGTGTTAAGCAAGCTCCAAGAAGTACAAATACATAGCAACATCAGCCTATGTTAACTGTTAGTTGTTTGATATATTTCTTATGCAGTTCTGTATACTGAGAAGGCAGGTTAATAAACTTATTCTTTAAATTATATTGAAATTGTATAGATAATGCCATTATTAATGGAGTAATATGTTGACTGTGTTTTAGTGTAACATATGACTTCATGAATAAAAGGAGACATCCATAACCAAGTGGTTTAGGTTGCAGGCATGGAATCATTTGCCACTCACATATGTGGGGTTCAAAACTTCACTTGGCATAGAGAGCCGTCCAGCTGGTTTATGGAAGGTCAGTTGTTCTACCCATTTTTCTGCCCATGCTTGAAACAATGCTCAGAGGAGCACTTGATGTCTTCCTCCACCATCAAAGCCAGTCTTCCGGAAAGTTGTCTTGTCTGAAGGACATGGAAAATTTTGACATGGTTTGCTGTTTCTTAATGTGGATGTGGTCCTTCTGAATGGCATTTATTGAACACCAAGAACCACAACATCTTAGACAACACATGAAAATGGCGTCACTACTTGCTAACTTGTTATTCCGGGGTAGAATTGGGAAAGAAACATAGATTAACACCCAGCCATCATAGTGGAAAGAAAATATGTATGAAATTAAAAGAGTTGACCAAACATTTATTTAATGAAAAATGGATTGAAAATTGCACCTGGCTCATATATGGTGGAGAAAAGCCACATATGCAGTGCACTGAAATTTTTTTCTGTCTGGCATATTGTTTTTCGGTCCAGCAGATTTTTAGGCATTGCTGGACTGAATGTGCGGCTATTTTTCCACAACTTTCCTGAAGTCTGAAAGCTGGAAAACTTGAATGCCATGACCTGGCTTGTGTTGGCGTGGCTCTAAACCAGCTTAATTGTATCCCCCCGCCTCAAACAACAACTGTGTAAGGGGGGTATACTGGTGAATGCAGGAAAAATTTTAATTTTGATAAAGCGCTGAATTTCAAAAATTTCCAGGCGAGCATGCCCCCAGAGCCATAGCTGATTAGCTACTTTTCTATTTCAGCATGTTCAACAAAAACTTTTTGGCAACCCTGTACTTGTAAACGGCTAGCATCGACAAAAGTCACATCAAATTTTTAGCTCACCTGTCACAAAGTGACAAGGTGAGCTTTTGTGATCGCGCGGCGTCCGTCGTCCGTGCGTGCGTGCGTCCGTCCATAAACTTTTGCTTGTGACCACTCTAGAGGCCACATTTTTCATGGGATCTTTATGAAAGTTGGTCAGAATGTTCACCTTGATGATATCTAGGTCAAGTTCGAAACTGGATCACGTGCCATCAAAAACTAGGTCAGTAGGTGTAAAAATAGAAAAACCTTGTGACCTCTCTAGAGGCCATATATTTCAAAAGATCTTCATGAAAATTGGTCAGAACGTTCACCTTGATGATTTCTAGGTCAGGTTCGTAAGTGGGTCACGTGCCTTCAAAAACTAGGTCAGTAGGTCAAATAATAGAAAAACCTTGTGACCTCTCTAGAGGCCATATTTTTCATGGGATCTGTATGAAAGTTGGTCTGAATGTTCATCTTGATGATATCTAGGTCAAGTTCGAAAGTGGGTCACATGCTTTCAAAAACTAGGTCAGTAGGTCAAATAATAGAAAAACGTTGCGACCTCTCTAGAGGCCATATTTTTCATGGGATTTGAATGAAAGTTGGTCTGAATGTTTATCTTGATGATATATAGGTCAGGTTTGAAACTGGGTCAACTGCGATCAAAAACTAGGTCAGTAGGTCTTGAAATAGAAAGACCTTGTGACCTCTCTAGAGGCCATACCCTTGAATGGATCTTCATGAAAATGGGTCAGAATGTTCACCTTGATGATATCTAGGTCAAGTTTGAAACTGGGTCATGTGCCTTAAAAAACTAGGTCAGTAGGTCAAATAATAAAAAAACCTTGTGACCTCTCTAGAGGCCATACTTTTCATGGGATCTGTATGAAAGTTGGTCTGAATGTTCATCTTGATGATATCTAGGTCAAGTTTGAAACTGGGTCAACTGTGGTCAAAAAGTAGGTCAGTAGATCTAAAATTAGAAAAATCTTTTGACCTCTCTAGAGGCCATATTTTTCAATGGATCTTCATGAAAATTGATCTGAATGTTCACCTTGATGATATCTAGGCCAGTATTGAAACTGGGTCACGTGCGGTCAAAAACTAGGCCAGTAGGTATAAAAATAGAAAAACCTTGTGACCTCTCTAGAGGCCATATTTTTCATGAGATCTTCATGAAAATTAGTGAGAATGTTCACCTTGATGATATCTAGGTAAAGTTCAAAACAGGGTCGCGTACCTTCGAAAACTAGGTCAATAGGTCAAATAATAGAAAAACCTTGTGACCTCTAGAGACCATATTTTTCAATGGATCTTCATGAAAATTGGTCAGAATTTTTATCTTGATAATATCTAGGTCAAGTTCAAAACTGGGTCACATGAGCTTAAAAACTAGGTCACTATGTCGAATAATAGAAAAAACGACGTCATACTCAAAACTGGGTCATGTGGGAAGAGGTGAGCGATTCAGGACCATCATGGTCCTCTTGTTTAGTGTATAAAGACGTGTTTGTCATAGAGAGGGTTTGATCAGACTCCCTGTGAGAAAATTGGCTGTATCCGTGCATGTTGTGCGTGCATAATCTCCCGAACTCTTGCACACAATTTAATAAACTTCACACAAGTGATCAGTAGTACCAACCCTAGTTATGCATTAATACGTTCTTTTAGATAAATATTCTGCAGGGTTACTGTAAAATCATTTGATTTCATGGGCATGAAATTTTGTGGTTTTGGTCAAAATGGAAATTCCGTGGGGATATGAATTTATGGATTTTAACATAAAATGAATGGGAATTTTACTTGCTCATTGGGATTAAATTTCGTGGATTGACTCTACCACTAAATCCACAAAAATTAGTCCCCCACGAAAATTAATGATTTCACAGTAATACTATGGGACTTTGTTTTTAGCTCACCTGAGCAATGCTCAGGTGAATTTTTCTGATCGCTCATTGTCCAGCGTCTGTCATCTGTTGTCCGTCAACATTTAGCTTGTGTATGCGATAGAGGCTGTTTTTAGCTCACCTGTCACATAGTGACAAGGTGAACTTTTGTGATCATCCTTCGTCCATCGTCCGTCGTCAGTCCATGCGTCCGTCAACAATTTTTTGTCTGCACGATAGTGGTTTCATTTATGATTTTATTTTAACCAAACTTGCACACAACTTACCATAAGATCTCAGCTCCTTTCTTGAACTGGCCAGATCCCATGATGGGTTCCAGAGTTATGGCCCCTGAAAGGGCCAAAACCAGCTATTTTGACCTTGTCTGCACAATAGCAGCTTCATTTATGATTTTATTTTAACCAAACTTGCACACAACTTGTATCACCATAAGATCTTGATTCCTTTCTTGAACTGGCCAGATCCCAATATGGGTTCCAGAGTTATGGCCCCTGAAAGGGCCAAAATCAGCAATTTTGACCTTTTCTGCACAATAGCAGCTTTATTGATGATTTGATTTTTACCCAACTGGCACACAACTTATATCACCATAAGATCTTGGTTCCTTTCTTGAACTGGTCAGATCCCATTATTGGTTCCAGAGTTATGGCCCCTGAAAGGGCCAAAATCAGCTATTTTGACCTTGTCTGCACTATAGCAGCTTTATTTATGATTAGATTTTTACCAAACTGGCACACAACTTGTATCACCATAAGATCTTGGTTCCTTTCTTGAACTGGCCAGATCCCATTATGAGTTCCAGAGTTATGGCCCCTGAAAGGACCAGAATTAGCTATTCTGACCTTGTCTGCACAATAGCAGCTTCATTTATGATTTTATTTTAACCAAACTTGCACACAACTTGTATCACCATAAGATCTTGGTTCCTTTTTTGAACTGGCCAGATCCCATTATGGATTCCCGAGTTATACCTTGTCTGCACAATAGCAATTTCATTTATGATTTGAATTTAACCAAACTTGCACACAACTTGTATCACCATAAGATCTTGGTTCCTTTCTTGAACCGGCCAGATCCCATAATGGGTTCTCGAGTTATGGCCCCTGAAAGGGCCAAAATTAGCTATTTTGACCTTGTTTGCACAATAGCAATTTCATTTATGATTTGATTTTAACCAAACTTGCACACAACTTTTATCACCACAAGATCTTGGTTCCTTTCTTGAACTGGCCAGATTCCTTCATGGGTTCCAGAGTTATGGCCCCTTAAAGGTCCAAAATTGACTATTTTGGTTTTTGCAGCCATATAGAGACTTCATTTATGGTTTGATTTGATACAAACTTCCAAAATATCTTCAGCAACAATAAATCTTGGATTCCATGACAAATTAGATCCAATCAAAGGTTCCAGAGTTATTTTATATCTGATTACCCCCTGATTGTAGTCAAAATGGATTAATATCAGTAAGTACTTTTAGGACTTATTTGAAATTTCATTATTGTCATTAGTTGGACTGAGCCAATCAGAGTAGATAACTATGGACTGAATTTATGTCAAATTACCTCCCTTTATTTCAAATTAAAATTGGTATATCTCCGTAACTAATGAAAATACTGATCTGAAATTTCATTTATGTCAACAGATTTATTTGGCAGATCCTTCTTTTGTTCACTTACAATATTTTTTTTTAACCCTTTACTCCATAGATACTCCTTTTAACGCATCTGTGCATTACTCCATAGATACTCATTTTAACGCATCTATGCATTACTCCATAGATACTCCTTTTATCGCATTCTACTACACTGATAGTTTAAATGCATAATACTAATAAAATATATTGGCAATGAAGCCCACAAAAGCATATTTGTGAAGTTTAAACTGTTAATAAAAGATCAGTTTCAGAAAAACTTGTGGTTATAATTGTAATTTATTGATAATTATCACTTTTAATTCAGGTGGCATTTTCTGAAAATCACACTGACTTTATATATATTAGGACAGCTATTGATGGATGAAAAAGTACATAGGTGACCCAAAAACAAGTTATTATTTGCATTCTATCATTTAACTATGGCAAATTATGTAAAAGTGAGACATAAGATTGGTGTAATAAAAGGTGTGGTTACCATAACAACCATTAAAATCCATAGATCACTTGTCAACATTATGGAATTTATGCTAATTGACCTGGATCCCTTGGAAGTGTGTTTATTGTGCACAGCTGTCAAAACAAGGCAATTAGGATGTTGTTTGTATCATTTATTTATGATGTGGATCAACAAATTTTATAGAAAGTGTCTTTGATCAGTGCTTCTTATCAAAACATTATGTAATTAATTAATTTTATGATCTATGAAGTTCTGTAAGTTTGGTAGGGGTGTAGATTTTAATGATTAATTAAATGGGTTTGCTTATTTTGAAAATCACTTAATTATAGACCTTTCTAGTCTTTCATTTACCTTCAATTAATAAAATTGTGCATCTGTAACAGTAAAAATATTTCTTTTCTGTTGTATCACATGCATAAAACAGCTAAATTATAATAATATTCTAAGGTCTTAGGTTTGTAGCTTTCTATTGTGAAAAATATTTATCACAAATTATGAAAAATATACCATCAGAAAGGAAATTTAATTCTAAAAATAAATTATGTTGGACACTAAATGGTTAAAACAAGTATTCATAGACTAATTTTGATCTGAGTAACACAGGTATAAATTTTGCATTTTTCTCCAATAACCTGTATGGAGATAGTGTACAGATAATGCTACTGAGTGTATTGGGTATCAATAATCAATACTATTGTATCTGCATGGAGTAAAGGGTTAATTACTTCCCTTTTACGTTACTATAAATAGCTTATTTTAGTAACTTTTTTATTATTGGCCGTAGGGAAAAATCGAGACCACTTTTCTGTGGTACAACATGGATGGTACCTCCAATTTTTAGGTGTATTTTGACATATCTGTACCTTGTAAGAATTTTTTTTCCTTTGTTGTTCCAGTCCTATGGACTTAGATATTTTTTCTGAGGACCTTCTTGTCCTCAAGTACAATGATAACAGGTGAGCGATATAGGGCCATCATGGCCCTCTTGTTTTTTCAACTGATCTTCATGAAATTTGGTCAGAATGGTTACCTTGAAGAAATCTAGGCCAACTTCAAAAATGGGTCATCTGGGGTCAAAAACTAGGTCACTAGGTCAAATCAAGGAAAAACCTTGTGTATGCGATAGAGGCTGTATTTTTCGATTGATTTTCATGAGTATTGGTCAGAATGATTACCTTGATGAAGTCTAGGCCGAGTTAGAAAATAGGTCATCTGGGGTCAAAAACTAGGTCACTAGGTCAAATCAAGGAAAAACCTTGTGTATGCGATAGAGGCTGTATTTTTCAACTGATCTTCATGAATATTGGTCAGAATGATAACCTTGATGAAATCTAGGCCGAGTTCGAAAATGGGTCATCTGGGGTCAAAAACTAGGTCACTAGGTCAAATCAAAGTAAAGCCTTGTGTTTGCGATAGAGGCTGTATTTTTCAAACGATTTTCATGAAATATGGTCAGAATGATTGCATTGATGAAATCTAGGTCAAGTTTGAATATGGGTCAACTGCGGTCAAAAACTAGGTCACCAGGTAAAATCAAAGAAAAACCTTGTGTATGCAATAGAGACTGTATTTTTCAATTGTTCTTCATGAAATTTGGTCAGAATGATTACCTTGATGAAATGTAGGTCAGTTTTGAATATGGGTCATCTGGGGTCAAAAAGTAGGTCACTAGGTCAAAGCATAGAAAAACCTTGTGTATGCGATATAGATTGTATTTTTCAATTGATCTTCGTGAAATTTGGTCAGAATGAATGCCTTCGTAAAATCTAGGTCAAGTTCTAATATGGGTCATTTGGGGTCAAAAACTAGGTCACTAGGTCATATCTAAGAAAATTCTTGTTTAAACTCAAGAGACCACATTTTTGTTCCAATCTTAATGAAAATTGGCAAGAATATTTGTTTCCATGAAATCACTAGGTCAAACATGTTTACACTGTTATGGTGTTGTGTGTTTCTCAGGTGAGCGACCTAGGGTCCATCTTGGCCCTCTTGTTTGTTACTACATGTATGCTATATACATAGATTCTTTATATGCAATCTTGTGCATGTCTTAACTCCCAAACCATTGCACACAATTTAATGAAACTTCACTCAAATGATTAGTACCAACCTTAATTGTGCATGTTGCATGTTTGGTTCTTTCAGAAAATATTCTGCAGAGTTATGGAACTTTGTTTTTTAGCTTGACGTATACGAAGTATATGGAGAGCTATCCTACTCACCCTGGCGTCGGCATCTTTCTGCATCCCCACCTTGGTTAAAGTTTTTTTTACACATTCTCTTTTTTTCTTCTCATCTCTGTACAGGGGTGTGGAAATCCCAATATTTTTCACTTGTCCACGGACAAATGAGACTTAAAAATCTACTTGTCCGCAGTCAAAACTTACTTGCCCGGATTTTCAACATTTTAGCATGCAAATAATTCTTTTTTTGGACAATAATCTACAAGTAGTAACAAAAGTGAACATAACAAAGTGTAATACTGTAGCTGTTTCAAAAAATAAGCTTTTGACACTTGTGTTCGTCCTCGAGGCCGTCGAACATTCAACAGAAATACCTAAAGAATGCTCATCATGCGAACCCATGTGAAAAAGCATGGCACTTTCTGACTGTTAGAAAAACAAACATGAAACTTCCTGACTCGTACTAGTGAGCTCTTTGTGCTTTGACTATTTACTTCAATTTTTGTTGGCAGACGAAGTTGTAACCGTTGAACAAATTTGTCCAAAACATTGTGATAATTGTTTACGTTTCCGGTTTCTATTCGACAAGTTACCGTGTGCAAAAATCACGCGAGATCATGATAGGGAACCAATCAGAACGCAGAGAAAGAGCTGCTAAATTTAGACACAGTATGGTTTTCCGAAAACTGGAGAAATCGAGAGGCCCTTGGCGGGTGAAACATCCGTTTCATACATCAAATTCTTTTATAAACTCCATAAACTTGAAGTACTGTTCAGCGTTCCTAAATTATTCTTTCCTTTCTTCATTTCAAACCAGAAAATTTGTGCTTGTCCGCGGACAAACGGAATGCGAAAACTCACTTGTCCGCAGTCAAAAAGTCCCAAGTCGGACATAGGAATTCCACACCCCTGCTGTAATTACTTGATGGGTTTGCTTAGAATAGTTATCCCTTATCATCACCCACATCATCTTGCATGAGGGCCATAACTCTCACACCAATATTTCATGAATTATCCCCCATTTTTACTTAGAATTTCAGGTTAAAGTCTGGTGCACTTTCACTCTATCTCAGTTATTATGTCTCCCCCAGGAGACATATTGTTTTTGCCCTGTCCGTCCGTCCGTCCTTCCATCCGTCCGTCCGTCCGTACGTCACACTTCATTTCCGAGCAATAACTGGAGATCCATTTGACCTAGAACCTTCAAACTTCATAGGGTTGTAGGGCTGCTGGAGTAGACGACCCCTATTGTTTTTGGGGTCACTCCGTCAAAGGTCAAGGTCACAGGGGCCTGAACATTGAAAACCATTTCCGATCAATAACTAGAGAACCACTTGACCCATAATGTTGAAACTTCATAGGATGATTGGTCATGAAGAGTAGATGACCCCTATTGATTTTGGGGTCACTCCGTCAAAGGTCAAGGTCACAGGGGCCTGAACATTGAAAACCATTTCCGATCAATAACTAGAGAACCACTTGACCCAGAATGTTGAAACTTCATAGGATGATTGATCATGAAGAGTAGATGACCCCTATTGATTTTGGGGTCACTCCATCAAAGGTCAAGGTCACAGGGGCCTGAACATTGAAAACCATTTCCGATCAATAACTAGAGAACCACTTGACCCAGAATGTTGAAACTTCATAGGATGATTGGTCATGAAGAGTAGATGACCCATATTGATTTTGGGGTCACTCCGTCAAAGGTCAAGGTCACAGGGGCCTGAACAGTGTAAACCATTTCCAATCAATAACTAGAGAACCACCTGACCCAGAATGTTGAAACTTGATAGAATGATTGGTCATAAAGAGTAGATGACCCTTATTGATTATGGGATCACTCCATCAAAGGTCAAGGTCACAGGGGCCTGAACATTGAAAACCATTTCTGATCAATAACTAGAGAACCACTTGACCCAGAATGTTGAAACTTCATAGGATGATTGTACATGCAAAGTAGATGACCCCTATCGATTTTGGGGTCACTCCATTAAAGGTCAAGGTCACAGGGGCCTGAACATTGAAAACCATTTCCGGTCAGTAACT
The DNA here is from genome assembly GCF_021730395.1 of Mercenaria mercenaria. NCBI lineage: Eukaryota > Metazoa > Mollusca > Bivalvia > Venerida > Veneridae > Mercenaria > Mercenaria mercenaria. The sequence continues at coordinate 109,407,489 of NC_069361.1, read as the reverse complement.
TGAGAACCACTTGACCCAGAATGTTGAAACTTAATAGGATGATTGGTCATAAAGAGTAGATGACCCCTAACGATTTTGGGGTCACTCTGTGAAAGGTCAAGGTCACAGGGGCCCGCACATTGAAAACCATTTCCGGTCAGTAACTCGAGAACCACTCGACCCAGAATGATGAAACTTCGTAGGATGATTGGTCATGCAGAGTAGATGAACCCTAACGATTTTTGGGTCACTCTGTTAAGGGTCAAGGCCACAGGGGCCTGAACATGGAAAACCATTTCCAGTCAATAACTTGAGAACCTCTCGACCCAGAATGTTGAAACTTCATAGGATGATTGTTCATGCAGAGTAAATGACCCTTATTGTTTTTGGGGGTCACTCCATTAAAGGTCAAGGTCACAGGGGCCTGAACATTGATAACCAGTTCCGATCAATAACTTGAGAACCACTTGACCCAGAATGTTGAAACTTCATAGGATGATTGAACATGCAGAGTAGATGACCCCTATTGATTTTGGGGTCAGTCTATTAAAGGTGAAGGTCACAGTGGCCTGTTCATGTAAAATCATTTTTTGGAAATAACTTGAGAACTACAATGTTGAAACTTAATAGGATGTTTGGACATGCAGAGTACACGACCCCTGTTTATTTTGAGGTCACTTGATCAAAGGTCAGGGTCACAGGAGCCTGAACAGTGACTTGAGAACCACTAGGCCACGAGTGTTGAAATTTAGCTGGATGACTGGACATGCCAAGTAGATGATCCCTATTGCAGCCAACCATCAGTGTCTCTTTGACTTTAGCCCCTGACCCCTATTGACTTCTTGCCTATAGGACTTTGCATTGGGGGAGACATGAGCTTTTTTACAAAAGCATTTTCTAGTTATGATTATGTCTCTCCCATAACACTGATTTTGCCTTTGCAGTCCGTCTGTCCAGCCGTCCGCATTAAGCTTGTCGGGCTTTCACAGGTCAAACTGCTGGCCGGGTTACGACGTAACTTCTCAGTACCAACCCTAGTTGTGCATATATCCAGCACATTCCGCTTCCCTGAACAAAATGGCTGCCAGAGCTAAAAATAGAAAGATCTTGTCTGAATTTCACAGGTCAAACTGTTGGCTGGATTTCGACGAAACTTCACAGGAGTGATCAGTACCAGCTTAGTTATGCGTATTGCCAACATTTTCCGCTTGTCTGCACAAAATGGCTGCCAGAGCTCAAAATTGAAAAATCTTGTCTGGCTTTCACAGGTCAAACTGCTGGCTGGATTTCGATGAAATTTCTTAGGAATGATCAGTACCAAGCCTGATTATTCATATCGCTGGCATGTTCAGCTTTGCTGCACAAAATGGCCACTACAGCTAAAAATAGAAAAAAATTTGTCCAGCTTTCACTGGTCATACTGTTGGACAGATGTCGATGAAACTTCACAGGAGTGATCAGTACCGAGCCTATTTGTGCATACTGCTGACACGTTCCTCTTCACTGCACAAAAAGGCCGCCAGAGCTAAAGGTATACATAGGGGGAGACATACATTTTTGTGACAAAAACACCTTCTAGTTACCATATGGATTTGATTCAAATTTAGAACAATTGTTCCTCATCATCACCCACATCATATGATATAAGGTCCATTACCTGGCACCAATTTTTCATGAATTATGCCCACTTTTTACTTGAAATTTCAGGTTAAAGTTTTGGTGCACTTTCACCGTATCTCAGTTGTACTTAAATGGATTTGATTCAAATTTAAAGTAATTGTTCTGTATCATAACCCACATCATGTGATGCAAGGATCATAACACTGGCACAAATTTTCCATGAATTATACCCCTTTTTACTTAGAATGCAAGTTTTGGTGCACTTTCACTCTTTCTCAGTTATTACTTAATGGCTTTGGTTCAAAATTAAAATTGTTGCTCTACCTTATCACCAACATCATGTGACACAAGGTCTATAACTCTGGTACCAATTTTTAGCTCACCAGAGCACAAAGTGCTCAAGGTGAGCTTTTGAGATCACCCTGTGTCTGTCGTCTGTTGTCAGTCGTCCTTCGTCGTCAACAATTTGACTGTAAAGGATTTGATGAATATTTGATTTCTTGAAATTGGATTATCATAAAATTGTAGAAAGAAGTAGTTGTTTTACATGAACATTGCACAGTTTATTTAATAAGTACATTATTCTAAAATTGCAGTGTGAATTTAATGATAAATTCCTGAAAAGGGACCAGGATAAGGGGCTTCACTACTGGACAGTTCAGAACCTTTAAAATATAACCATATCCAAAGAAATGTTGCACATCTTTGTTTTGATGCATTTGCAACTATGTAACACTGATCATCTTTTCTAGAAATTTTGAAAATTGATTGTTTTTACTATCAAAGTCTACGCCATGAGAAACAATCCCAATAACTCTGATTTGAATTTTGACAGAGTTATGCCCCTTTTTAGCTCGACTATTCGAAGAATAGTCTAGCTATTCTACTCACCCTGGCGTCGGCGTCTGCGTCACACCTTGGTTAAGTTTTTGCATGCAAGTACATACAGCTATCATTTAAAGGCATATAGCTTTGAAACTTATTTATTCTTTTTCTAGGTCAATTACCAACCTCACTGGGTCAAGTTCCATAACTCTAACATGTATTTTGAGCAAATTATGCCCCCTTTTGGACTTAGAAAATTTTGGTTAAAGTTTTACATGCAAGTTACTATCTACAAAACTAATGCAGATATTGAATTGAAACTTCACATGTGTCTTCGGGGTTATAAAACTAGTTGATAGCACCAAGTCCCATAACTAGCACCAAGTCCCATAACTCTGACCTTCATTTTGGCCAAATTATGCCCCCTTTTGGACTTAGAAAATTCTGGTTAAAGTTTTGCGTGCAAGTACATACAGCTATTACCAAAAGGCATATAGATTTGAAACTTATTTTTTCTTTTTCTAGATCAATTACCTACCTCACTGGGTCAAGTCCCATAACTCTTACATGTATTTTGGGCAAATTATGCCCCCTTTTGGACTTAGAAAATCCTGGTTAAAGTTTTACATGCAAGTTACTATCTCCAAAACTAATGCAGATATTGAATTGAAACTTTACATGTGTCTTCGGGGTTATAAAACTAGTTTATAGCACCAAGTCCCATAACTCTGACATTCATTTTGGGCAAATTATGCCCCATTTTGGACTCAGAAAATTCTGGTTAAAGTTTTGCGTGCAAGTACATACAGCTATTACTAAAAGGCATATAGATTTGAAACTTATTTTTTCTTTTTCTAGATCAATTACCTACCTCACTGGGTCAAGTCCCATAACTCTGACATGTATTTTGGGCAAATTATGCCCCCTTTTGGACTTAGAAAATCCTGGTTAAAGTTTTACATGCAAGTTACTGTCTCCAAAACTAATACAGATATAAAATTGAAACTTCACGTGTCTTCGGGGTTATAAAACTAGTTGATAGAATCAAGTCCCATAACTCTGACATGTATTTTGGGCAAATTATGCCCCCTTTTGGACTTAGAAAATTCTGGTTAAAGTTTTGCGTGCAAGTACATACAGCTATTACCAAAAGGCATATAGCTTTGAATCTTATTTATTCCTTTTCTAGGTCAATTACCAGCCTCACTAGGTCAAGTTCCATAACTCTTAACATGTATTTTGAACAAATTATGCCCCCTTTTGGACTTCTGGTTAAAGTTTACATGCAAGTTACTATCTCCAAAACTAATGCAGATATTGAATTGAAACCTAACATGTTTCTTCGGGGTTATAAAACTAGTTGATAGCATCAAGTCCCAAAACTCTGATATGTATTTTGGTCAAATTATGTCTCCTTTCGAACTTAAAACTCTTTTGATATTTAACATTTTGGGTAATAATTTCCTGCTTCTGTGACAATATTTCGAATAGTCGAGTTGGCTGTCTTAAGGACAGCTCTTGTTAGCTCACCTGTCACAAAGTGACAAGGTGAGCTTTTGTGATCGTGCGGTGTCCGTCGTCCGTGCGTGCGTCCGTAAACTTTTGCTTGTGACCACTCTAGAGGTCACATTTTTCATGGGATCTTTATGAAAGTTGGTCAGAATGTTCATCTTGATGATATCTAGGTCAAGTGTTTAAACTGGGTCACGTGCCATCAAAAACTAGGTCAGTAGGTCTAAAAATAGAAAAACCTTGTGACCTCTCTAGAGGCCATATATTTCACAAGATCTTCATGAAAATTGGTCAGAATGTTCACCTTGATGATATCTAGGTCAAGTTCGAAACTGGGTCACGTGCCATCAAAAACTAGGTCAGTAGGTCTAAAAATAGAAAAACCTTGTGACCTCTCTAGAGGCCATATATTTCACAAGATCTTCATGAAAATTGGTCAGAACGTTCACCTTGATGATATCTAGGTCAAGTTCGAAACTGGGTCACATGCGATCAAAAACTAGGTCAGTAGGTCAAATAATAGAAAAACCTTGTGACCTCTCTAAAGGCCATATTTTTCATGGGATCTGTATGAAAGTTGGTCTGAATGTTCATCTTGATGATATCTAGGTCAAGTTCGAAACTGGGTCACGTGCGGTCAAAAACTAGGTCAGTAGGTATAAAAATAGAAAAATCTTGTGACCTCCATATATTTCATGAGATCTTCATGAAAATTGGTCAGAATGTTCACCTTGATGATATCTAGGTCAAGTTTGAAAGTGGGTCACGTGCCTTCAAAAACTAGGTCAGTAGGTCAAATAATAGAAAAACCTTGTGACCTCTCTAGAGGCCATATTTTTCATGGGATGTGTATGAAAGTTGGTCTGAATGTTCATCTTGATGATATCTAGGTCAAGTTCGAAAGTGGGTCACGTGCCTTCAAAAACTAGGTCAGTAGGTCAAATAATGGAAAAACCTTGTGACCTCTCTAAAGGCCATATTTTTCATGGGATCTGTATGAAAATTGGTCTGAATGTTCATCTTGATGATATCTAGGTCAAGTTCGAAACAGGGTCATGTGTGGTCAAAAACTAGGTCAGTAGGTCTAAAAATAGAAAAACCTTGTCACCTCTCTAGAGGCCATACTTGTGAATGGATCTCCATAAAAATTGGTCAGAATGTTCACCTTGATGATATCTAGGTCAAGTTCGAAACTGGGTCACGTGCCTTAAAAAACTAGGTCAGTAGATCAAATAATAAAAAAACCTTGTGACCTCTCTAGAGGCCATACTTTTCATGGGATCTGTATGAAAGTTGGTCTGAATGTTCATCTTGATGATATCTAGGTCAAGTTCGAAACAGGGTCATGTGTGGTCAAAAACTAGGTCAGTAGGTCTAAAAATAGAAAAACCTTGTCACCTCTCTAGAGGCCATACTTGTGAATGGATCTCCATAAAAATTGGTCAGAATGTTCACCTTGATGATATCTAGGTCAAGTTCGAAACTGGGTCACGTGCCTTAAAAAACTAGGTCAGTAGATCAAATAATAAAAAAACCTTGTGACCTCTCTAGAGGCCATACTTTTCATGGGATCTGTATGAAAGTTGGTCTGAATGTTCATTTTGATGATATCTAGGTCAAGTTTGAAACTGGGTCAAAAACTAGGTCAGTAGGTCTAAAATTATTAAAATCTTTTGACCTCTAGAGGCCATATTTTTCAATGGATCTTCATGAAAATTGATCTGAATGTTCACCTTGATGATATCTAGGTCAGTTTCGAAACTGGGTCATGTGCGGTCAAAAACTAGGCCAGTAGGTATAAAAATAGAAAAACCTTGTGACCTCTCTAGAGGCCATATTTTTCATGAGATCTTCATGAAAATTAGCGAGAATGTTCACCTTGATGATATCTAGGCAAAGTTCAAAACAGGGTCACATACCTTCGAAAACTAGGTCAATAGGTCAAATAATAGAAAAACCTTGTGACCGCTCTAGAGACCATATTTTTCAATGGATCTTCATGAAAATTGGTCAGAATTTTTATCTTGATAATATCTAGGTCAAGTTCAAAACTGGGTCACATGAGCTCAAAAACTAGGTCACTATGTCAAATAATAGAAAAAAATGACGTCATACTCAAAACTGGGTCATGTGGGAAGAGGTGAGCGATTCAGGACCATCATGGTCCTCTTGTAAACTTAGAATACTTGGTTAAAGTTTTTGATAAAGTCAGATATCTCTGTTACTATCAAAGCTGTTGACTTGAAACTTAAAACAGTTATTTACTATCAAAGTCTAAACCAGGAGAAACAAAACCCAGTGCGCTGTCTTACAGACAGCTTTTGTTAGAGTTATGGTCCCTGAAATAGTAAAAAATGCACATTTTCACCTTGTGACGCACCTAGCTCAAAAAGTATAATATTATGATATAAATGGTTGAAAACTTGCATGAGTGAACTTGCACGCCTCTTATTTTTGGGCTGGCTCCGCCCCCAACTTTTTAGCTCATCTGTCACGTGCTGACAAGGTGAGCTTTTGTGATCGCCTTTTGTCCGTCGTCCGTTCACAACTTCTTGTGAACACGATAGAGATCACAGTTTGCAATCAATTTTAATCAAACTTGCACACAAGTTGTATTGACATAATATCTCCGTTCCTTTCGAAAACTGGCCAAAATTTACCATTTTTGGCTTGTGAACATGATAGAGGCCACATTTTGCAATCAACTTTAACAAAAGTTGTACACAACTTGTGTTGGAATTATATCTTGGTTCCTTTTGAAAACTGGTCAGATCCCATCATGGGTCCTAGAGTTATGGCCCCTTAAAGGGCCAAAATTTGCTCTTTTTGGCTTGTGAACATGATAGATACAACATTTTGCAATCAACTTTAATCAAACTTGCACACAACTTGTATTGGCATAATATCTCGGTTCCTTTCGAAAACTGGCCAGATCCCATCATGGGTGTCAGAGTTATGGCCCCTTAAAGGGCCAAAATTTGCTATTTTGGCTTTTGCAGCCATATAGAGACTTCATTTTTGGTTTGATTTGATACAGATTTGCAAAATATCTTCAACAACAATACATCTTGGATTCCATGATAAATCTGTCAGATTCAGTCATAGGTTCTGGAGTTATTTTATATCTGATTACCTCCCTTGATTTTAATCAAAATGGATTTATATCAGTAAGTACTTATAGGACTCATTTGAAATTTCATTATTGTCATTAGTTGGACTGAGACAATCAGGGTAGATAACTATGGACTGATTTTATGTCAAATTACCTCCCTTTATTTCAAATTAAAATGGATATATCTCTGTAACTAATGAAGATACTGATCTGAAATTTCACTTATGCCATCAGATGGACTTGGACAATCAGGGAAGATACATATTGACTGAATTTGTGACAATTTACCTCCCTTTATTTTTTATTTGGATGAATATACCTAGGAGCTTCTAATGAGATCGGTTTGAAACGTTATTTATGTCTTCCATGGTAAGAAATTTCTACTTTTACTTACTTTTAATATATTGTTGTAAAGGCTTGTACTCTGTATCTTCTACATGCATATACCAATGCATGATTACCTCCCCTGATTTTAATAAAAATTGATTTACCTCAGTAGGTATTTATAGGACTCATTTGATTCTTTTTTGAACTTTCATTATTGTGATTAGTTGGACTGAGACAATCAGGGTAGATAACTATGGACTGATTTTATGTCAAATAACCTTCCTTTGTTTCAAATTAAAACGGGTATATCTCCGTAACTAATGAAGATACTGATCAGAAATTTCATTTATGCAATCACATGGACTTGGACAATCAGTTTAGATACATATTGATTGAATTTATGACAAATTACCTCCCTTTATTTTTTATGTAAATGAATATACACTACATTTGTAGCAGCTGCCAGTGAGATTGGTTTTAAATGTTAAGTCTTCCATGGTAAGGAATAGTCATGCTAGTACAAAAATGCAAAATTTGAAAGTTATGGCCCCTGAAATAGTGAAAAAAAAACACATTTTCACCTAATAATGTGCCTAGCTCAAAAAGTTTTTAAAGTAAATTCATGAAAGCTTGCTTGAGTCTTTATGATGATGTGACCTTGCACACTTGGCGTTCTTCTTGAGAATCTTAGTGCTTATTACAGAGTTATGGCCCTTGAAATAGCAAAAATAGTGGATTTTTTGTTTCTGATGCTCAAAGCTCAAAAAGTATACGGCTTAGAATAATGAATCCTTTTCATAAAATGTTTGTTGAGGTTATACCACATTAAGACTGCAAACATTTGAATTATTGCCCCTTATTTGTAACAAATGTTCCAGTTGGGGGCACACCCTGTGCCCTACAGACACATTCTTGTTTAACAAATGGAATTCTAATTCAAAGGGAAACAACTATTATAAGAAAATGTGCATAGTCACTTTCATGAAATGGAAATGATCAGTCACTAAAAAGAGAATTGTAAACTGTGAGAATAAGTTCTTTCAATGTTTTGCAAACGAACAAGGTCTTTTCCGACATTCTAGTCATTCAGTATATGTTTTCACGGTGTGTTCCGTCCTGTCTTGTATTTATTTTCAAAAAAGTTGTCCCCCATTGAAAAGCACTACCTGAAAATGATGTTTAACCTTGTCGTTTGAAATTAAGCACGTGTACAGTGTTGCAAATGCTTCAAAACAAAGATGAGCAACATTTAGTGACATTTTAAAGACGCTACACTGTTTAAAGACGCTACTGTGGCCCCTTAATTTAGACCCTATTCAGGAATTCAAACATTTATCAGTAAATTGAAAATTGGTTTTTAGAATAATATAACTACTTTTTAAGCTGTTCAATTTTTGTTTCATACAACTTTCTCTTTCTATGATTTGATGGTGTTCAAGTTTCAAGACATCAAATATCCATCGAACCCTTAACACTCTTAGAGGTCACAATTTTGGCCCAATCTTAATGAAACTTGGTCATGTGGGGCCAAAAACTAGGTCACCTAAAATCAAAGGAAAAACTTGTTAACACTCTAGGGACCATATTTTAGTTTCAGTGTTTATAAAACTTTGTCAGAATGTATAGCATCATAAAATCTTGTATGATTTTGACTCTGGGTCATGTAGGGTCAAAAACTAGGTCGCATGGTAAAATCTAAGGATAAGCTTGTTTATACTCTAGAGGCCACTTTTTTGCCCCAGTCTTCACAAAACTTTGTCAGAATGTTTGTTTTTATAAAATCATTGAGTTTTAATCTGGGTCATGCGGGGTCGAAAACTAGGTCACTAGGTCAAATGAAAGAAAATGCTTGTTTACACTTAGGACGTATTTTTGGTCCAATCTTAATGAAAATTGGTCGGCATATTTGTCTCCATGAAATTTCGTACCGGTTAGAAATTAGTTCTGGTTCAGATAAAAACTAGGTTACTAGGCCAAATCGAAGTAGAAAACACTAGAGACCACATTTTTGGTCCAATCTTCATGAAACTTGGTGAGAATGTTTTATCTCCTTGAAAACGCAGACGAGTTTTAAACTGGGTCATGAGGTGTAAAAAACTGGGTCATTAGGTCAAACATGTTTGTGATGGTGTGTTACTCTGTTGAGTGACCTAGGGCCATCATGGCCCTCTTGTTTATGAATTATGCCCCATTCTACTTAGTTTTGATGCATCCACACAAGGGCCATTACTCTAGCACCAGTATTTCATGAATTATCTCCTCTTTTTACTTAGAATTTCAGGTTTAATTTTTGGTACACTTTCACTCTATCTCAGTTATTATGAAATGAATTTGATTCAAACTTAAAGTAAAAGTGTAAGCACTTTTTGTGGCACCACATCTCACAGTCAGTACACTGAAGAGCCCTGTAGTTAATGTTTACAATTTTGGCACAAACAACACAGCTGATATTAGCGGACCCTGGGTTTATATATACAACCCTGCTAAGAAGTAGGAGTAAGGCCAGTTTGCACTTGTTAGAGTTCTTAAAGCCATCTGGTGGGTACAAGTGTAGTTGTTTGACATCATATGACACAAGATGCATCACTCTTGCACCAATATTTCATGAATTATGCCCTGTTTTTGCTAAGAATTATACTTATTTAATGTTTTGATGTACTTTATCTCTCTTATAACTGAATACTTTTGACATAGATTTATAACTATAATTGTCCAATATCTTCATACACATTGGAGTCATTAAACACTCCAGGGACAGCTCCAGCTTCCTCAGATGTATCCAGTTTCACTATCCAGCATCAAAATTGTTGAGCATGCTTTCTCCTGTGGCAGCCATTGTTTCTTACTATACTATATACATAGACAGGGTTGCCAACATGTTGAAAAGTCAGAGTAAATTATTTTTTTTCAAGGTCGGTGAATTTAAAGGAAAATCTTGATAATGGTCAGTGAAAAATGACCTTTTAGAAAAGGCAGGGGAAAATGAAATTCTTGGTCAATGTTTAATATGTTCAGTGGCTTTGGTAGTCCTCAGGCAGTAGTATTGTCAAACAAATGTTGGTGTTATTGTGAATAAACAATATAGAATATGTTTGAATTTTTTTTTATCTTAACTTTGGAATTTGAAGGCTGAAAGGCTTTGCAGCCCTTAAAAGTGTGGACTGGATGGCTTTAGGGGAGGAGGAGGCCAAAAAAATATGGTGGTATTGGTCAATGAAAAAGTATGATTTTGTCAGGGAAAAATCAGGGAATTCAATTTTCTCAACTAGGTGGCAACCCTGCATAGAGACTATATACATACATTCTGCCTAATTATGCAATCTTGTGTGTGTCAAATTGCAATGTATTGTGTCTTGGCGTGCAGGGGATACATCCATCACCTTCAGTGATAGTTTTAGTTTAAACTTACTTTTGATGCGACTGTTCATATCAATTTCAGGCTTACGTGGTGCTCGGTCAGTTTCTTGTGTTCAGGAAAGATGAGGAATTATTCAGAGAATGGCTACAGACAGCAGCAGGAGCCAACAAAAAACAACAGGGTGATTGTTATAACTGTTTAAAAGAATGGTGTGATGCTTTTCTGTAATGTTGTGAATTTTTATCTAGGTAGGCAGAGTGATTTGGAGATAAATTTTTATCGAATTTTGAAGATGTGAATAAGGATTGACATTAATAGTTTAACATAATTGACTGAAATACTATTCTAGCGATGTGTATGATAGGAGGGGAAGAAAATATTTGTGCAGATGCTAAAATTGTTTGCTTTTTATGCCTAAAGTGAATTTTTGACATTTCAGCCAATGAAATTATGTCATTTCATAACACTTAGTAACTATTTCTTTATAGAGTAGAGTAACATAATATGTGCAAGGAAACAGAATTTGATATTGCAAGGAAATAGAAATTATTTTTTAGACTTTCAGCCATTGTTGTGCCTGTTATATACACATTGTCAAGTCTTGAAACTAAGATTGTTTTGTTGGCTTTTAGTGACTTTGAATTTTTTAACTTGATTTAAAATTATTATTATGTTTACTAGAGGTAAGATGTTAAATGGATGAAGCATTTACTTGAGATGATGCCCTAAATATATATGATTTTAAGATGTTTGTGTGCATTTCTGTATTGGGGTTGGTGCTTGAAATCAAAGTTTCAATATACTTGAGGTACTTTATAGACAGTTTCTAATTATATTGTATGTAAGCTGCTATCTAAGTAACCACTGGCAGGAAGGGAATGTAACTTCACATACGTGTTCACTATGATGATTCTAAGCGCAATGCACAGTTTTTCTTTAGCTCACCTGTGAGCTTTTGTGATCACCCTTCGTCTGTCGTCCGTCGTGCGTGTGTGCGTCAACACAGTCTTCACGAAAAACTTTTCAAAGTACTAGCCAGCCGGACTACCAACATAGCAGAAATTACTAGCCCGAAAGGAATTTTGGTAGTCCGAACAGTAAATTATTAAAGGTGTATTTTTTATTTGTTTGGTGTCATTTTTAAACTCTGTGTGATATTGTTTGATATTGCTTATTGCATTTTTATCATACATATGCAAATATATGAACATTACTGCAAAACAAGCTTCTTTTCTTTTTATTTTGGTTCATTATACATTTTATTCACAAGAGAACATTTCAAGCATCGAGTTGATATAATCCTCACTCATGTCACACTCTGGCTCATCTGATGGTAAAAGTTTTATTCATGAAATGTTATTACTTACCCATGATATTTGATTAAACATACATTTCGAGGGCTGAGCGCGAAACTATTGTATCTTGTTCTTTATTTATATACAGTTACAATAGTTTCGCGCTCAGCCCACGATTTGTAAGTTTTTTTTTTTATCTGACCCCTTTTATATATAATTAGATAGATGTGTATATTTTAGGTTAAACAGACTGGTTTTCCTTCTGCTTCTCGCTATGGATAATTCAGCGCAAGGAACGCTTAACCAGTCTATTTCCGCTGGTGCGCGTAATATCTACACTCGTCAAATACGGTGCGCTAGTAGAAAATTCACGCTATGGATTTTTTTTGGTAATTTTATATGTATTCTCTCGATTTTTTTTACTAGCCTCTCGGACTAGTCACCTAGAGACAAATACTAGTCCGATCTAGGTTTTTACTAGCCTCGGGCTTCGGACTAGTGGCCAAATTCGAAGACTGCAACAATTTCTTGTCTGCACAATAGTGGTTTCATTTATGATTTTATTTTAACCAAACTTGCACACAACTTGTATCACCATGAGATCTCGGTTCCTTTCTTGAACTGGCCAGATCCCATTATGGGTTCCAGAGTTATGGCCCCTGAAAGGGCCAAAATCAGCTATTTTGACCTTGTCTGCACAATAGCAGCTTTATTTTGGATTTGATTTTTACCAAACTGGCACACAACTTGTATCACCATAAGATCTTGGTTCCTTTCTTGAACTGGCCAGATTCCGTTATGGGTTCCAGAGTTATGGCCCCTGAAAGGGCCAGAATTAGCTATTTTGACCTTGTCTGCACAATAGCAGCTTCATTTATGATTTTATTTTAACCAAACTTGCACACAACTTGTATCACCATAAGATCTTGGTTCCTTTCTTGAACTGGCCAGATTCCATCATGGGTTCCAGAGTAATGGCCCCTGAAAGGGCCAGAATTAGCTGTTTTGACCTTGTCTGCACAATAGCAGCTTCATTTATGACTTGAATTTAATCAAACTTGCACAAAACTTGTGTCACCATAAGATCTCGGTTCCTTTCTTGAACCGGCCAGATCCTATAATGGGTTCCAGAGTTATGGCCCCTGAAAGTGCCAAAATTAGCTATTTTGACCTTGTCTGCACAATAGCAGCTTCATTTATGATTTGAATTTAATCAAACTTGCACACAACTTGTATCACCATAAGATCTCGGTTCCTTTCTTGAACCGGCTAGATCCCATAATGGGTTCCAGAGTTATGGCCCCTGAAAGGGCCAAAATTAGCTATTTTGACCTTGTCTGCACAATAGCAGCTTCATTTAGGCCAGAGTTTTTTTATTTTTTGTTACTCCGATTTTGGGCAGAAAAATGTTGACAGGAGGGAAAAAAATAAAAATAAAAAGGCAGTAAAATTTACTAAAACAACAGACGATAAGTGATCACTTCAAATGTGTTGCCTGAAAGGATTTTAACACTACTTTAATACGCATTTAACATGTAATACAAAGAAAATTACCATTCTGTGTTTAACTTTTTTATTATCTTGAACATAAAATTGATGATTTCAAAAACTTTAACAAAATCACTCTTTGGGCATGGGTACTATTTGCCCTTGGTCATAACATCTCCAGCTAGTATTAAATTGATGATTGAATTTGATTAGCAATTTTCAATGGTCTGATCGGCTGGTTTCATTTTTAGCATGTGCATACTTTTATTTTTAATTCATAAACTTTTCTGACCAAGATCTTTATTTTATACATGTTAATATTTATTTGTTGTGTTATAAGTCACACTGACACAATTTTATACGTCATATGGTGACTTTCCAGACTTAAATTGTGCAGGAAGACCCCTGGTACTCCTCTGGGCATCACCTCAGGCAAGAACTGGCATCTGGGTAGAATGGCCTACCTTCCGTCAGCCAGCTGGATATCTTTCTCACATGATGACCTGAGTGGGGCTCGATCCCACAGTGGTTAGGGGCAAGTGATTCAAAGTTGGGCCACTCTATTTTATATTCGATGGCCAGAAAATGACTGAAAGCATAATTAGGTAGATAGGTCCCTGAAAAGGATTTGTATGCAATGGAATATATAGATAAATACCTCCAATCAGGCAACTTGTAATATATATATATGTCTTCATAAGCATATCACAGGGTTTTATCCCCCTTCATAATAGGGTCCTTCCCTCAGAAAATATCTTTTAAATTATGCAGTTTTCCCAAAAAACTGACTTTACATCAAGTTTTTTATTCCCATTTGCCCAAACACCGAGCTGTTTTTGCTCCAAATCACAGGCCTGGGCCCCTTTCCCTCCTGGTAAAAACAAACAACCCAAAATCTGAAACGGATGACTCCTTTGTTTGGCCGCTCTTTGTTGCTCCTATACCTCATCCTCATGTAATATATAACTGCCAAATGCATGTCAAATTCACATTCAATGTTGCCGTTGTTATTTACGTCGGGTAAATCTATGTTTTTCTAACATTTTGAGACACCGTTACTGACCGTAACCTTTACAGAACTTGTTTTTCGTTGTTTTATTGTCTATATAGCCTACTAGATCACAAACCAAATATTCCGCTTTTCCATCGCGCATAAATCGTTCAAAGACAATCTTAAATTTCACTCAAGTTTTTGTTTACGTACGGGAGACGCTTCCATTTGAGCGGAAATTGCGCCTATATGACACTGACGGATAATGCGCTGACGAATATCGACGTTGTCGGCGTCGTCAGAATGCAGCAAAACATCGATCGTCGCCCGAAAATAATTTTGAAATTTTTGAAATTTCAATTTTTATTTTTTTTCGAAAATGACCGAAAATAGGGTCGGCGGGTCTGAGTAACGAAAAATCAAAGAACTCTGGCCTTATGATTTGATTTTAACCAAACTTGCACACAACTTGTATCACCACAAGATCTTGCTTCCTTTCTTGAACTGGCCAGATTCCTTCATGGGTTCCAGAGTTATGGCCCCATAAAGGTCCAAAATTGGCTGTTTTGGCTTTTGCAGCCATATAGAGACTTTATGTATGGTTTTATTTGATACAAACTTCCAAAATGTCTTCAACAACAATAAATCTTGGATTCCATGACAAATCAGATCCAATCGTAGGTTCCAGAGTTATTTTATATCTGATTACCTCCCCTGATTGTAATCAAAATGGATTTATATCAGTAAGTTACAAAGTACTTATAGGACGTATTTGAAATTTCAATATTGTTATTAGTTGGAGTGAGACAATCAGGGTAGATAACTATGGACTGATTTTATGTCAAATTACCTCCCTTTATTTCAAATTAAAATGGGTATATCTCCATAACTAATGAAGATACTGATCTGAAATTTCATTTATGTCAACAGATTTATTTGGCAGATCTTTCTTTTGTTCACTTACAATATATATATTTTTTTTTAATTACTTCCCTTTTTCGTTACTATAAATAGCTTATTTTTAGTAACTTTTTTATTATTGGCCGTAGGGAAAAACCGAGACCACTTTTCTGTGGTACAACATGGATGGTACCTCCAATTTTTAGGTGTATTTTGACACATCTATACCTTGTAAGAATTTTATTTTTCTTTTTGTTTAAATTCTTCTCTTTGTTGTTCCTGTCCTTTGGATTTAGATATTTTTTCTGAGGGCCTTCTTGTCCTCAAGTGCATTGATAACAGGTGAGCGATATAGGGCCATCATGGCCCTCTTGTTCATTTATTTATTGCTTTTCGGTGAAGTTATGCCCTTTTTCGTTTTCTGGTTTTCATAAATTTCACTTTTGTATTGACAAGGCCTTTAAATAGTAGAGCATTGCTGTCCTCCAACACCTCTTGTTATCTTTATATGTCATAACCAAATATTTACATTTTGAGTGGTAGACGGACAAATGTAAGATATGGTGCATTTTTGATACCTGCCAGTGGAACCAGAGAAGAGATTAAATGTTTTGTTTTCCAGCAAAAAAAGAAAAATAATAATAAAAAACAATATGTGTTAATAAAAACTTATTTTCACTTCCAAATGTCATGACCAACTGTTTTTGTGATAGATTGACGACAGAAAATGTAAATGGAATGGCCACACATTTGATTGGAATTTGCCTTGAAAAAACGACAAAGATGAATAATGATAAGCTGTTCTCTACAGAATATTTAATCAAAAACCTGTGACTTATAAAGGGACTAAGCCACCCATTTTAGGCGAAATATAATTTCTTTCAAAAATCTATAAAAATGAGTGCTCTGAAAGTGACTAGTGGTACAGACTTATTGACATAAGATTTTGCACAAAATTCTTGTAAATAACAAATAATATTAGGCAGAAAGAAGTAAATCATTGCAACATTTTTGAAGTAATGCAGAAAACTTGCATTCTTACTGCATTTTTCCCAGTAATTATATCTCCCACCACACAGTGGTGTGGGAGACATATTGATTTACTCCAGTCTGTGTGTGTCTGTCTGTCACAAAGCTTGTCCGCACTCCAAGTCGAACATTTCTCATCTGATCTTCACCAAACTTGAACAAAATGTGTTTGACCATGAGACCTTGGCCAAGTTCGAAAACTAGCCAAATCCGCCCAGGCACTTTTGAATTATGGCCCTTGAATTACTGATTGGATCCATTCATCACAGCCATCGAGAGAAGTCTGTCTGTCACAAAGCTTGTCCGTACTCTAAGTCGAACATTTCACATCCGATCTTCACCAAACTTGAACAAAATGTGTTTGACCATGAGACCTCGGCCAAGTTCGATAACTAGGCAAATCCGCCTAGGCACTTTTGAATTATGGCCCTTGAATTACTGATTTGATCCATTCATCACAGCCATCGAGAGAAACTAGACATTTTTCAATGGCGCCCATTCATCAAAGCCATCGAGAGAAACTAGACATTTTTCAATTGGGTCCATTCATCGAAGCCATCGAGAGAAACTAGACATTTTTCAATGTTGCAGTTGTGGGAGACATGCGCTTTTCTCAAAAGCATCTCTAGTTTAACTTTCATTTTCACCCACATCATCATTTTTCAGTGTCCTGTTAACATTCTATTCCAAACTTTGTGAAAATGTTGAAAAATTTCACCTAAGTGTGAGCGAGTAGCTTTAATGTATAATAATTATTATGTACAAAGTATATTTTTCTGACTGCAATTTTTTTTTGAAAAAAGGAAGAAAGAAAAAGAAGTCTGTCACACACCACAATATTACTGATTTTAATAGCATGTTAGAATGTAAGATTATTGGTGAGCTTTGTAAGTTTTACTGTGTGTTGTAATATGTAGTAGTTATTGCTTAGTCATTGTAAGCATATTCATGCATATAATAAACTTATTTAATTAATTTACTTTTTAGTTATGTGCTTTTCTCTGCCACCATCAGCTGGCCACCATTGATGGAATAGGGCCATACAAAACAGCAGTTTGATTGTTATAGATACTGTTTTGCTCAAGCCAGTCTGATGTTTTCTTAGATCATTTAAATTTATTTGCCAATACAGACAAGTAGGTCACAGATGTCCCTAGACAATAGTTTCTATGCAGAAACTGAAGAATGCATTGGCATAGGCCTTTTTCACTTCAGTTGCCAGCAAATATCTCCTTCTGTTGTTGCTAGGGTATGGCTCAAATTCCAAGGTGACCTTTAGATCAAAAATGATACATAGAAAACAATTTTGCAACTAAATAGGTCGAGTTCCTGTTGTCGGTAAAAAGATCCAATTATTTCAAGCCAGAAGGTCATATATGTCATGGTTACCTGGAGATTAAAAGTTGCAATTAATCCATCAAACATAACATTGATTTTGTGTGGTCAGAAGTGGGATAAAAGGTTGTATATCATGATGGGCTGCATTTTACACTGGATATTCATAAAATTTGGCAAGAATGAAAGCCTTGATGAAATCTAGGTCAAGGTCGAATACGGGTCACCTGGGGTCAAAAACTAGGTCACTAGTTCAAATCAAAGAAAAACTGTGTATGTGATAGAGGCTGTATTTTTCAACTGATCTTCATGAAATTTTATCAGAATGATAGCCTTGATGATATCTAGGTCAAGGTTTAAAATGGATTATCTTGATTCAAAAACTAGGTCACTAGGTCAAATCAAGTAAAAACCTTGTGGTCAGAATGATAGCCTTGATGAAATCTAGATCAAGTTCGAATGTTGGTCATCTGGGTTCAAAAAACTAGGTCACTAGGTCAAATCGAAGAAAATACTTGTTTACACTCAAGATTTTTGCTCCAATTTTAATGAAAATTGGTCAGAATATTTGTTTCCATGAAATCACTTGGTCAAACATGTTTACAGTTATGGTGTGTTTCTCAACGACCTAGGGCCATCTTGGCCCTCTTGTCTGTGAGAAAGTCACCATGAGCTTTAGAATAAGTCCGAAATTGGAATACCTGAGGTCAAGAACTTGGTCACTGGGTCGAATCATAGAAAATATGTTTGAAGATACTACCTTGTTAACACTCTAGAATAGAAAAAGTGGAAACTCCACAGGTCGCTCAGCACAACAAAAACGAAAATGTTGCAGGCTCGGTTTGATTGTGCCTGTTCATGGACGGTAGTGGAAATGCATGCTACCGTCCACGCCCTCTAGCCTCAGGTTGAGCAGAACTCCACATTTACACATGCTACAAGTACAAAAAACAATTTAGAGACATTCGCAGATGTGTTCATACGGCGGTTCACATGGAACCTTCAATGCTACACTAGTGTGTAATTCCATGAAAAGCGGCGTATGGTCCCCAGTTAAAATAATGGGTTTGCCCTAAACGAGAAAACAATGAGCAGAACTAAACAAACTGGAATTTAGAAAGGGGATATGAGGTTATGGAGCCTGCATATCACAGGAACTGCCAAAAGACAAAATTAAAAAGCAGGCACCATATCCAAGGGGTGATTAAACAATACCCAAAGCTATGAAAGCGGGAGTACTGGAACCACCCAGGCCGAAATGTTCATGCTGAGAAACTAAACAGTACCAGTAACACGACATAAAAGTCGTGCTGAACGATCTGAGAAGATCGAAATATAACAGCCCTGATTGAATGTACGGGGAGACTTTTTACGGCCGCCACACGGCACAAACAAAGCCACGTTTTAAACTTGATTATCATAAAACACAGAACATTTGTCTATGAAATCTATATCAAGTTCAAAACTGGTTTACAAAAGGGGGAAAAATAACGTCACTTAGTCAAATACTAGAAAATGCTCTAAAGGCCAGTTTTTTCTTCTTTTCTACATACAAAATTATGAGTGCTTTGTCTTTGAAATTTCGGTCAAGTATGAAAGCAGTTTACAATAGGTTTTAAACCATTCACTAGATTTAATAATAGCAAAACCTTAATTGCACTATGGTAGCATAGATTTTCTACTTGATCGTTATAAATATATTCTTTGTCAGAATGTTTGTCTGGCCCAGTTTAAAACTTGGTTACCCGAGTTCGGAAACTAGGTCACAATTTCAACCAAAACAAAACAAAACAAAAAAAACCCCGTAAACTCTAATGGCCACACGTATTTTCAACTTGATCTTTATTTAATTTTACCACAGTGTTTGCCTCTATGAAATTTAGGTCAGTGTTCAAAGCTGGATTATCTGGAGTCTTAAACTTTTCTTTAGGTCAAGACAGAAAAACCTTGTTTTCACCCCAAAAAAGCCACATTTCTACCTTATCTCAGAATGTTTGTCTTTATGAAATTTGTGTGAAATTGAGAAGTGTTGAGCCTTAGATCAATTACTAGTTCACTTGGATAAATCACAGAAAAAAACAACATGTTAACACTCCTGAGGCCGCATTTTCTATTTGATCTTTTTGATACTTGTCAGGCCCCATGTGGTTCTGGGACGATCTCTGTATGAAAAGAATTGGAACCACTGCCTTACCCTTGCATGATCGTAAGAGGCGACTAATAGGGTCTTAACACTTGGTTTTGCAGTAACTCTGTGATTCCAGCAGGTATGCAAGTTTTGATTCCATACCTCATGTTTTTATTTCGATGTAAATGAGATGTGGAACCAAAATTTGTAATCCTGTTTGGCGCCATTTAACCTATACTGTGTTGGTGTGCCGTAAAATCCAAATAAATAAATAAATGATACTTGTCAGAATGTTGCCTGCTTGAAATAAAGTATGAACTTGTTACTTTGTCACTTAATGATCTGCCTGATTTGCATAAAACATGGTCATGATGTTTGTATCGATGGAATATTATCACAGAATTACTACCCTTTACCAAGTTTCTTCAGATTGTTCCAGCTTGTTGAAAACCAGGCCATCACATGTGGAACGCCTCTTTAGCTCATCTTGTGTTTTGAAAACAAAAATGAGGTATTGTCATCCCTTGATCGGCGTCGGCGTTGCCTGGTTAAGTTTTATGTCTAGATCAGCTTTTCTCCTAAACTATCAAAGCTATTTAAAACTTGCAACACTTGTTCAGCATCAATAGCTGACTCTGTATTGCAAGACACATAAGCACATCTGCTTTTTGCAAGAATTATGGTTCCTGTTAGACTTAGAAAACATCAGATGAAAATATCAGATTTCGTGATTAAGTTTTGCGTTTAGGTCAACTTTTCTCCTTCGGTCAAAGCTATTGTTTTTAAACTTGGAGCAGTTATTCGCCATTGCAAGCTGACTGCATATAGCAAGTAACGTTACTGTACATTGCTTTTTGCAAGAATAATGGCCCCTTTTGGACTTAGAACCTCAGATTTTTGGCTAAGTTTTGTGTTTAGGTCAACTTTTCTCCTAAACTACTGTAAATCCGGTATTATTCGCGGGGTTTTAATTTTCGCTATTTTTCGCGAATCGGGTGCATCGCGAAATCATGAATCCGCGTAAATATCCTTCCATAACATACAGACATATCCGAAAATATGTCCAAAATACGGTCAAGTTCAGCAATGAATACTAGCCGCCTATACATCAATGTTTATTGAATGAATTTCAATTCATTTCACATTTCAATACATTATGAATAATTCATGTAGAATGTACTGCTTAAGGTTACATTTACATGCAGCTGGCAGTTTTTAACGGAGAGCATCTCCTGGATGCACTTCGTATGTGTCAAACAAGCAGAGCGCGTGTTGTCCTAGGAGAAGATATATTTCATCCCTTATCTTCTCAACAAACCTGATTTTTTAGCTCACCTGTCACAAAGTGACAAGGTGAGCTTTTGTGATCGCGCGGTGTCCGTCGTCCGTCGTCCGTCCGTGCGTGCGTGCGTGCGTCCGTCCGTCCGTAAACTTTTGCTTGTGACCACTCTAGAGGTCACATTTTTCATGGGATCTTTATGAAAGTTGGTCAGAATGTTCATCTTGATGATATCTAGGTCAAGTTCGAAACTGGGTCACGTGCCGTCAAAAACTAGGTCAGTAGGTCTAAAAATAGAAAAACCTTGTGACCTCTCTAGAGGCCATATATTTCACAAGATCTTCATGAAAATTGGTCAGATTGTTCAACTTGATGATATCTAGGTCAAGTTCGAAACTGGGTCACGTGCCATCAAAAACTAGGTCAGTAGGTCTAAAAATAGAAAAACCTTTTGACCTCTCTAGAGGCCATATATTTCACAAGATCTTCATGAAAATTGGTCAGAATGTTCATCTTGATGATATCTAGGTCAAGTTTGAAACTGGATCACGTGCCATCAAAAACTAGGTCAGTAGGTCAAATAATAGAAAAACCTTTTGACCTCTCTAAAGGCCATATTTTTCATGGGATCTGTATGAAAGTTGGTCTGAATGTTCATCTTGATGATATCTAGGTCAAGGTTGAAACTGGGTCAACTGCGGTCAAAAACTAGGTCAGTAGGTCTAAAAATAGAAAAACCTTGTGACCTCTCTAGAAGCCATATATTTCATGAGATCTTCATGAAAATTGGTCAGAATGTTCACCTTGATGATATCTAGGTCAAGTTTGATAGTGGGTCACGTGCCGTCAAAAACTAGGTCAGTAGGTCAAATAATAGAAAAACCTTGTGACCTCTCTAGAGGCCATATTTTTCATGGGATATGTATGAAAGTTGGTCTGAATGTTCATCTTGATGATATCTAGGTCAAGTTCGAAAGTGGGTCACGTGCCTTCAAAAACTAGGTCAGTAGGTCAAATTATAGAAAAACCTTGTGACCTCTCTAAAGGCCATATTTTTCATGGGATCTGTATGAAAATTGGTCTGAATGTTCACCTTGATGATATCTAGGTCAAGTTTGAAACAGGGTCATGTGCGGTCAAAAACTAGGCCAGTAGGTCTAAAAATAGAAAAACCTTGTGACCTCTCTACAGGCCATACTTTTCATGGGATCTGTATGAAAGTTGGTCTGAATGTTCATCTTGATGATATCTAGATCAAGCTTGAAACTGGGTCACGTGCCTTAAAAAACTAGGTCAGTAGGTCAAATAATAAAAAAACCTTGTGATCTCTCTAGAGGCCATACTTTTCATGGGATCTGTATGAAAGTTGGTCTGAATGTTCATCTTGATGATATCTAGGTCAAGTTTGAAACTGGGTCAACTGCGGTCAAAAACCTGGTCAGTAGGTCTAAAATTATTAAAATCTTTTGACCTCTCTAGAGGCCATATTTTTCAATGGATCTTCATGAAAATTGATCTGAATGTTCAACTTGATGATATCTAGGTCAGTTTCGAAACTGGGTCACGTGCGGTCAAAAACTAGGCCAGTAGGTATAAAAATAGAAAAATCTTGTGACCTCTTTAGAGGCCATATTTTTCATGAGATCTTCATGAAAATTAGTGAGAATGTTCAACTTGATGATATCTAGGTCAAGTTCAAAACAGGGTCACGTACCTTCGAAAACTAGGTCAATAGGTCAAATAATAGAAAACCCTTTTGACCTCTCTAGGGACCATATTTTTCAATGGATCTTCATGAAAATTGGTCAGAATTTTTATCTTGATAATATCTAGGTCAAGTTCAAAACTGGGTCACATGAGCTCAAAAACTAGGTCACTATGTCAAATAATAGAAAAAACGATGTCATACTCAAAACTGGGTCATGTGGAAAGAGGTGAGCGATTCAGGACCATCATGGTCCTCTTGTTTACACATTTTGTTTAGACAACAATAGGGATAAGCGGACAATTTATCACACCATTGTATTATATACTTGTACGTTGATTATTTATGAAATGGCTGTAACAAACATTTTATCAGCTATTAAGTGTAATAAGAATAATCGCCAGTAAATTGAATAAAGGATTTAAAGGCTCATTTATTTCAGTCTGTATGAAAAATGTAATCGATTGCTGAAACGAAATAAACGTTACGGACCATGTGTTTGACGAGTCTTTGGAATGCATAAATTCGGCACGGTACTGAAAAATTGGCATTGATATAATCACAACTTCCGGAACTGAAATTTCGCGAACATGAGATAAGAACCTTCGCGAATTTAAATTTCTGACCCTTCCGTCGCGAATTCATAAATCCGCGAAATAATTCAGGGTGCCGGAATTCGCGAAATAAAGATCACGCTAATATAAAGTGATTTACAGTATCTAAGCTATTATCACTTGTTCACCATAAAAGCTGACTCAGTGCGAAAAGAAACATTACTCAATCCTGCTTTTTGCAAGAATTATGGCACCTTTCGGACTTAGAAGATATCATAAAAACTCACAGGTAGGACAACATTTCTATTATACAGAGACCAATAAAAATCAGATGAACGTCTGCTCCTACAAGGCGATGCTCTTATTTCATACATATATACAGTATTTCCAATATCATATTTTGAAATAATCACCCAATTTCCAAGTAATTTCACATACAGTTTCCAAGCATGATCCTCTACCAAAATTTGTTCACCCAGAGACCGAATGTTTGCTGTCATTAAAACTTTAGAAGGAAACAGTTTATGACTATTGAATTTCATAAACCTTGCCCTCGAAGCTTTAGACCACCTCGTTTAAAGGTCAAGGTCACAGGGACCAGAACATGGAAGTCCATTTCCGATCAATAACTTGAGTACTATTTGACCCAGAACCTTCAAACTTCAAACTTGAAAGGGTGATAGGACTGACTAAGTAGATGACCCCTATAGTTTTTTGGGGTCACTCCATCAAAGGTCAAGGTCATAGGGGCCATCTGCTTGTTACACCTCATTTTTCGATCAATAACTAGAGAACCATTTGATCTAGAACCATCAAACTTCTTTGGGTGATAGGGCTTACAAAGTATGACCCTTATTATATTTGGGATTACTCGATAAAAGGTGGGGTCTTCCTCCACCATTTAAGACACTGATTCTGGTATGCCAGGTATGTGGCCTATGGGGATGATAAGTCTGCGTATTGGCAGTAGAGCCAATATACAAGACTGGACTATTGATAGACTTGCTTCTGTTTACCATTATAAGCTACTGTATAGCTACTGTGCAGTACATAAATTGCAGGTGATATATTTTTACCTTTATAGCAAACCAGTTCTCATCCTTTATAAGAGTTTAGAAAGCCTGATTAAATTGGGGCTAAACAAACAAAGTGATAAGATACAACAGTGTTTTTATTTTATTTTTACAATAATATCTCGTTATTGCTGGATATTTTATAAAAAATAAAAGAAAATGCATTCAGGCAGAAAATGCATTCAGGCACCTTTCAATTACAATGAACAGTTTTTACTGGTTTTATTTTGTTATTTATAAAAAGATAATAATAATTGAATAAAAAAATACTTGTCATTTCTCTCACTGTATTTCAAATAATTATTTTATTTTTTTTATTAAATAAAGGTGAGAGTTTTCTAAAAGGGTGAATATTGCTTTGCTGTAAGAGTTATAATTTAATTGGTTAGGACATTACTTAACATGACTGAGCAATTACAATTAATATACTATCAACTAAAATAATTTTGTGCATATTCTGAAAAAAAAGCTGCATTTCAGTCAATAAAATGCAAAACACAGGAAAAACCAATTATCTTTACATATCAATAAAATTTCAATAACCCTTATC
The DNA here is from genome assembly GCF_021730395.1 of Mercenaria mercenaria. Classification (NCBI taxonomy): domain Eukaryota; kingdom Metazoa; phylum Mollusca; class Bivalvia; order Venerida; family Veneridae; genus Mercenaria; species Mercenaria mercenaria. Next base: position 109,382,429 of record NC_069361.1, on the reverse strand, counting down.
AGACTGGACCAGATAGGATCCTGTTTATTGGAGATTAAGATGTCTGACATTTAGGGGTGGGGGGGTCACTTATATAGGAGATTTTCTTTGCCTTTAAAGCTGGAAAGTCGCCATATGACCTATCATGTGTCGGTGCGACGTTAAATCCAAAAAAAAAAGTCTCAGGGGCCTGAACATGGAAAAACGTTTTTGATCAATAACGTGAGAACCATTCAATCCAGAATGTCATGCTTCATAGGATAATTGGAAATGTTGAGTAGATGTACCAACTGATTTTTGGGCCACTTGATAAAAAAAATAGAGAAAAGTGGAATCTCACAGGTCGCTCAACACGATTGATTGATTGAGCCTGTTCATGGACGGTAGTGGAAATGCATGCTACCGTCCACGCCCTCTAGCCCCGGGTTGAAGTTCACCAGAAACTGGAAAACGGGTTCAAATCAATAACTTGAGAACCATTTGACACAGAACCTTCAAACATCATAGAGTGATAGGACGTATAGAGTGGAGGACCCCTATTGATTTTGGGGTCACTTGAACAAAGGGCCCTGAACATGGAAAACTTTCCGATCATTAACTTGAGAACCACTTGGCCCAGAATGTTGAAACGTCATAGGATGATTTTACATGCAGAGTAGCTGACCTCTATTGATTTTAGGGTCACTCGATCAAAGGTCAAGGTCACAGGGGTCAGAACATGGAAAACCGTTTCCAATCCATAACTTGAGAACCACTAGGTCCAGAATGTTGAAACTTCTTGGGATGATTGGCCATGCCGAGTAGATGATCCATATTGCAGCCAGCCATTGGTGTCTGTTGGACTTCTTGCTCCTTAAATGAAATATAAAACATTTTAGTCCGGTTGTTCGGCGTCATATAACATGTACTGTGTTGTGCATCGTAAAGCATAAATTGAATCAAATGTTTTATGTTACTGGACCACATCTTAATGGAACTTTATCACACTATATTCCTCATAAACTCGGACGAGTTCAATACTGTTTCAGCCAAAGTAAAAACCAGTTCAGAAGGTCAAATTACAAAATCCCATTAACACTCAGAAGAGGTCGTATTTTTTTTACCAGAAATGCAGGAAAAGTGGTCAGCAGCATATGTCTGGATGCAGAAACTCTGCTGGGGAGAGGTTTGGATAGTATCAGTTGTTACATTATTGTCAACGTATTATGCGAATTTTCGTATGTTTGTCATATAAAACTAAAAGACTGAGTATAATAGCAAAAACAGTTATTTATTTTGCAACACAGCGTTCAAGTTAATTCATACAAAATCACATTTAAAACTTCTTAATATCATTCAAACAGCAGTCTCTATTAAACATCAACAAAAACAGAACATCTTTTCTATAAATTTGATATAATAATCCTCAAAGAAAAGCTACTCTTACTACTTCGCATTAAGGTAGTGTACAAAAATGTGGAAAGGTGGTGTGCAAAACATCTGCGCCACGATCTTTGCACGGCGCAACTTTCACAACATAACTTTTGTGCAACCACGAGCTGTGCGAACTTTGCACAATATTTGCGCAATTTAGACACTGTGTGCGCTTAACAGACAGAGCAAGCATATTCCGTAGCTTCGTTATTGACTAGAAATACAACTACAAGTTCTTGGTGTTTATACTAATTAGTGCTTTACACTATAAATGGTAAACTATCTGTGAATACAAACCTTATATAGATTATATAATTGATAAAGAAACTATATAAAACAATAATTGGATAAAAGAAATATCTTTCTGACGCCCGAACATTCTACTGAAAAGGGCCAAACAACGACTAACTCCCAAAACAACTGAACCAATTTACTAGTATACATGTATATTTATAAGCAACCTACAACTGGTAACTACGGAAAGCTTGTCCTAATTTTTGCACACCAGGCAATCCTGCATGCTTGGAAATTAAAAATAGAGCGAAGACCTCAAATAATCTGCGCGACGTGACCCTTCGATATTTGGTTGTCTAATTTTAGCATACAAAACAATGACAATAAGCCGAGTCAGTTAATTTTAACTCAAAGAAAGTTGTTAATATTTATGTAATTGTATGTATCCTATTAAAAATGACAGCCCAGTATATATCAACTTGAAAATGCACTATTAAATGAAAACGTCCTCTAATTACTGCAACAGTGTGAATGTTAATCAGAATGTAGAAGGGCTATTTTGAAGCCCGAAAATGTCTCTGCGTACACAATATTGTCGCATTGGTTATTCCACTTTATAATGTACTCATTGTTTCTGTAAAAACTGAATACATGTATCTAGATCTATATAAATCACTTGTGCAATATTTTTGAGTATTGGTAACAGTGCTCTTACAACTAGTATACAGTTTTCCAAAGTTTATGGGCTTATTTTCCTTTTAACAAGTTGCACTAGCCCCTCTACCATTTTTAAGACGAAGACCAACCTTGAAGTCTTATCCTTGTGTATCCTTACGCAGCTCTGGTTCTGGGATGTGTGGCCACCAATGCTGAACAAAATGCTTTCTTTGTTATGCATTTCTGTAGATAGTAGCCGAAGACGACGGAGTAGTATTCTGGTATGGATTTGATAAAGGCGAGGTATTTTCTGATAGACGTTGGTCAGTCTTGAGGTTTCTTTTCATGAATCCTAATGTAGAATTTGCCAAATTTAAAGTTGTTGGAAAAGGTAATTCAAAGACTGGGAGTTTTTCCATTTAACGGAGGACGTGGTGAAGTTTGTTGGTTATAGCCACGATGCATTGTTTTATTCGTATTACCGCACATACCCATGTAGTCGGTCACTTCTCCAGTGCCTTCAGGTCTTCCTGTTGTTGTAGATGACATTATGTGGCTTTGATACAGAGGCAGAGGAGACAGTCGGCGGCAGACAAGCAGACAGCTGATTTGACGGTGTAAGGGAGGTCATTGATATTGCTGAAGAATAAGAGGGTCCGTATACCGTTCCATGGGGGATGCCGGAATCAAATGCGACGTTGTTTGAAGCATAGCCGTCAACTAAAACCGTCATGTTTCTGTTGGTGAGAAAATTGCGTAGCCAGTTGTTTGTACAACCATCCACATCGTATGACTTCAACTTGTGGAACAGACTTTCGCGGGGCACGATGTCAAAGGCCTTGGAATAACAAGGAGTATCATGTCTCTTTGGGTCCCGATATCCAGCATGATGCGTGAGTAGGTCATATACTGTGGCGAGGAGAAGTTCGACGTGAAGCCATGGTTGAGTGGAGTTTGAACGATGTTGTGTTCTAGGTCTAATATAAGTTAACAGAAATGCTGGTCAAAGACACCGAATGTACGGGGAGACTTCACGGTCCGGGAGTCCCACGAAAGAATCAACGCTGCTGTGATAATAAAGTAGAAAACATGGAAACTCCACAGTTTTGACTCGTTTTGAAGTATATAATGTTGAGATGTCATATATCGCAAAGACATGTAAAGTGACCAAAAAGAAATCGAGCTTTGTCTTGCTGTTATTAACGAGTTGACCCATTTTCTTCAGAGGTGGCACTTGTCGTTTAGATTTAACATTACTCCTGAAGGGTTTGGTGTTTTCTTCTCAGCCTTTCTGTAAAGTGTGTTGGCTCAAGTGTAAATATAGGTCTTCCTTGTTCTTCATCCGGACTTTGGGCCAACCAATCTCGCAGTCATAGGAAAGGTGTGGTTGAGAATTAGATACTAGGATGTCCCAAGTGGCTGTATATTAACATCCTCTAAGGTGTTGTCCAGTTTATCGGGAATACCTCGTAGGACTTTATAGTATAGAACTTCGCTTAGTCCTCTAGTTTCACGCTTCTGAGTTCATCATAGTTTTAACCCTGAAATTTAGACTTAGCCTTTCGATAATGCTAAATTTTCTTTTTGCTCTTTCATTGTTACATCTGCACATATCATAATGAAACTTTACTTGAATGTGCGTTCTGCAGCTGTGTATAGCTCTGCAAAATTTCATTGAATTTAGAGTCATCCGACACCAAGTTATGTCTAAGTCTTAACTTTCAGATTTAAAATTAAAACGTTGATAAATTCGGGCCCAGGACTCAATGCCACAACTGAGGTCTAGATTGATGTACTGCTATATAAAATTCTGCTCTGTGCGAATACGACAATAAGAATGCGGATAGCTGCTGGTCTGAAATGGATGTTAGAAGCTCTTTTACGTCGGGGTGGTGGTGGTGTGTGGGGGTGGGGATGGGGATTGGGGGTTTGCATGGATACCTGTTATTTGAATGATTACTTTCAGCAAATCATTATGATTTGTCACCTTATTCTTTAAGGTATTTCCGCATTCTTATTTATGCAAGTTATGATTTTTTATTTGTAGCTATTTAACAAACAGTAATCATTGTTTTCTAGCCTTAATTATTTTCATACTCATGTTTGTTAAAAAGTCTAGCAATAAGTGTGTAATGTCTTGCTTAATAAAAAATAAAAAATAAATGTTGTAATAATTTATGTGTAATTCCAGTACACCTGTTTATATACAATTAAGTGTATTGTTTATAACCCACTACAAGGAAATTAATTACGTTAAAAACATTTTTCTGTTGTATACAATAACATAAAATTTACGACAACACGGACGTTTAGTGTGAACGTGATTTTAAGGTTACTTTCCTTCATAAGTCATTCTTAACACGTAGATTTGATAAGAAAAGGCTTATCTGATATGGGGTTAATCAGTACTAAAAATAAATCATCTAGTTTAATACTGCAGCGAATAGTGTAAATGAGCCACGACTATTGCAAATCTTGTGTCTGCCTGAGTTTCCGCCTTATGATTAATCAATAGCTCGTATTGATCGTCGGTATACTGAAGCAAGCGAATACCGGTTTCAACCGCTTTCCGATTTAACAATTAAAATACATGCTGTATAAGCAGTCAGCCGCGAGAACGCGTGGAACTATTAAAAGAAGGAAACCAGTGTTAAAAAAAAACACAGATTATCTAAAGTTCAATGGAAAATATTTAAAACGGAAAGTGTTAAGAATTGGACTATCAAATACGAAATCTCTCGGAGACACTAGCTATGACTACGGAAAAGAGCAGACAGTCAGCGAAAGAAACAGAAACTAAAGAAAATATACCTTCACCTCCAGATGGCGGGTGGGGTTGGGTTATTGTGTTCGCGGTTTTCACTGGAAACTGCCTAATGGATGGATGTGTAGGATCATACGGTATATTTTATCCGGAGCTGTTGAGAGCCTTTGAATCGGGACCAGTGATAACATCTATGGCAGGGTCTCTGTTACCAGCAGTACACATGATGTCAAGTAAGCAAAACTTAATAATATGATTATGACTAACACAGTTAAATTAACACTGACAGTAATTGGATCAACAACTCTTGTGATAAAAGCTTCTAGACCTAATCACGTTTATAAGGGGAGTTGTGGTCTGGTCATTAATGTATCGGCTTCTCAGCCGGGATCACGACCACACCTCAGATAGCGCCAGTATTGGTTTTCCAGGAAGCGGACTCGAGAGTTTCATCACAATCGAACTAAAATTTATTATGTTTAACCACAAAAAAGTTATCAGATTGAAAATTCAGAGTCTATATACCTTCTGGTATAGTAAGTCGAGTCGGTAGAGATGTTGGGGAAAAAACCTTATTTCAGCGTCTGTTGCATTTTTTTTTCATCATCTACACATCACGAGCGTTCACTGCAATAAAATTGTTATTTATAATTTATGCACAATGATAATGTTTATGTTAATACAAAACTAATCACTATTTAGTTTATACTAATTTGTTTTAGCTCAATTGCGATGAAAGCTTCAAGCTTATTGAAATTAACCACTCTCGAGTCTGCTTCCTGGAAAAACCAGTACTGGTGACATATGAGAAATCATGGTCGTGACCCCAGTGGGGCTAGAACCCACGACCGCTGGATTGAGCGGCCAACACATCCACTAGACCACCGCTCCCCTCAAAAATCAACTGTTAGGAAAAATACAACAAAGAATTAATCAAAGATAGCAACTATCTACGTTAATAAGTGGTATATTTCTACAAATGATAAAGTAGATATAAGTGTAGAAATGTAATTTAATGATAAAAGTGCAGATTGGGGAACATTTTGCAGATGAAAGTTATTATGATCATGCAGAAAATTTTGAGCCGCGCCATGAGAAAACCAACATAGTGCGTTTGCGACCAGCATGGATCCAGACGAGCCTGCGTATCCGCGCAGTCTGGTCAGGATCCACGCTGTTCGCTAACGGTTTCCCTAATTGCAATAGGCTTTGAAAGCGAACAGCATGTATCCTGACCAGACTGCGCAGATGCGCAGGCTGGTCTGGATCCATGCTGGTCGCAAACGCACTATGTTGGTTTTCTCATAGCGCGGCTAAAATAAGTATCTATTTCAGGTCCTCTGGTGGGTAGAATTAATACGAAATATGGCAGCCGACCTGTGTGTTTTGTAGGTGGGTGTATCGGTGGTTTGGGCCTGATCTTGGCATCCTTGTCTTACAACATGGCTATGTTTATGATCGGTTTTGGTGTAATACTAGGTAGGTGGATTATAGTGTGTACACGACAAATAAACATGGTTTAATTAAAATATTATTTAACTTTCTGTCTTACAGTTTCATTTTCAGCGGGATAATTAATAGAGACTTAACAATTTGAAATTAATTCAGATTCATAATAAAATTAAATCCGGTCAATGATTAAAAAGTAATAAACGTGTTAAAATTTGTAAAGATAGGCTTCATTTGCAATGTATAAGATTCTAAATTATTAAAACGAAATATAAGATTTATGTTATATTGCAAATATGTTAATTCATATGATTCCAAATCATTCAAAGAAAATTTCGTCTTTGAAGTAGGCATTAGAATTCCATGTTTTGTAGATGCAGATCACTTAATTTGGAAAAATAAAATAAAAATAAGTATAGATTGAAAAGTGTAGAGGCAAACTTAGAAATACGTGTCTTAACCGTTAGATATTTATCCTTGATTTTAAATTAATTAATATTCAAAAACTCATTTAGTCGTAACATGTACGTAGCTATCATTAGAAGATTTTGAAATTTCATGTGATGGTTATACAAAAATAGATCCTCAAAATGAACTTTAACGTGTAATCAGTCATTGACAACGCGGCCTTTGAGGAATGTGTTTTTTACGTGACATATGTTAACTACTTTGATACAACTTTTTTTCACAGGTGCGATTCAAGCAATATGACTTTTATCGAGTTTACAGCTCCCAAGTTTGGAACTAACAATCAGTGATATGAGTCATGCAAAGCATGATACTCGATCATGCAAATGGTAATAATGTAAGGTTTAGCAGACAGTAAATTGAGCATAAGTAAAACTATGTTTAATATGTATTTTATATGTGCATATCGATAAATATACAGCCACATCTGTGCTGAAGACCAAATGTAAACAGAGGCCTTTACACTGACCTACAGTCTCGTTCCAGTTTTGAACATTTGCATTATTTCTATTGTAGATACAGGCAACCTTCAAGTAAAGACGAATGGTCTGTTCTTAAATTCGTGGTCTTCATGTACTCACAGGTTTGACTGTAAAATATTTTCGAATCGACTGGCATAGTAAAACTAAAGTCATAAAATGGTATTTTATCAATTTTATAACAACTAAAATATAAATTTTCTAAGCTTTCAGTTAAATGGATGTTCAAGAAAAGAAATGTGATACTGCTGTTGATTTTTTTTCACAGCAAACATTTCTGTTTCACTGATATCTTCGAGTCTTTCAGCTATTAAATATATATTCAGTATTTTTAGTTTCAGCATTACAGCTGTTCAGATTTTCTTTCATGATTTGTTAAATGAGACAGGGCTATAGTTTCATTTTTAATACTTTACACTGCAATATCAAACATTGAAATTATGAAAACCGTTCGCATTTAGCCGGTTTAACTTAGTAATTCATGCAAGAGGAACAACCATGTGAGCTTTAAAAAAAATAGAATGGCCAAAAAATAGTTTATCAGCAACTAAAGGGTAAAGTGCAAACAAATCTCGTTTATAGAACTTTTATAAAATAATAAAATTTTGTCACTTTTCAAATGTCAAACGTTTTCTAATTAATTGTTGTGCACCAAAAAAAATATTTAACGTGTATAGTAGAGTAATTTATAATTCCCTGTCCTGTATCTGACAAAACATGAAAGGAAGAGAAAATCGATACGTTACAATTTGCAAACAACTGTTCAATATGGAATGATATTTAGGTAAATATTACACAATGCCTGCTGACTGTTACAATTTACTCACTGACACTCCCATTATGCTTACTGGTATAGTAATCATGCATGCTGGCACCTTTAACACGCTTGTTGACAATGATACCACGCTTGTTGACAATGATACCATTCTAGCTGACAATGATACCATGCGTCCTGGAAGTTACAACTTCTTTGCTGCTTAGCCCCTGATGTCTATATCATAATTTCATTTGGCAAAATGACAGTGCCGTGTACCGTATTGGAATATTTCAACATGCTATGGTCATACTGGTTAATCTGTAATGCATCCAAGAATAAAATTCACGAAGTGATCAACCAGTAAGGAAAATGTAATCAGGCACTAGGCAAAATAGGAGTAAGCATAATGTCATTTCAAAAGTATATGTCACATTTTGATAACAGGGGCGCTATGTTCAAGTGGTCGTGTTTTTTAATCCCCCGCTACAAGTGGTGGGGGGTTATAGGAATGGTCTCCGTCCTTCCGTCCGTCTGTCCGTAACACTTTCGTGTCCGCTCCATATCTCCTAAACCCCTTGAAGGATTTTCACGAAACTTTGGTCAAATGATCATCTCATCAAGACGATGTGCAGAACCCATGAGTCCACCTTGTCCGCCCAAGGTCAAGGTCACAACTCAAGGTCAAAGGTTTGAGCCTTCCATTTTGTGTCCGCTCTATATATCCTAAACCCCTTGAAGGAATTTTATAAAACTTGGGTTAAATGATCACCTCATCAAGATGATGTGCAGAACCCATTAGTCAGCCATGCCGGCTCAAGGTCAAGGTCACAACTTAGGATCAAAGGTTAGAGCCTGCCATTTTGTGTCCGTTCTATATCTCCTAAACCCCTAGAAGGATTTTCATCAACTTGGGTCAAATGATCACCTCATCAAGGCAATATGCAGAACTCATGAGTCAGCCATGCAAGCTCAAGGTCAAGGTCACAACTGAAGGTCAAAGGTTTGAGCCTTCCATTTTGTTTCTGCTCTTTATCTCCTAATTCCCTTGAAGGATTCATTTTAAACTTTGGTCAAATGATCACCTCATCAAGGCGATGTGCAGAACTCATGAGTCAGCCATGCTGGGTCAAGGTCAAGGTCACAACTCAAGGTCAAAGGTTTGAGCCTTCCATTTTGTGTCCGCTCTATATATCCTAAACCCCTTGAAGGAATTTTATAAAACTTGGGTTAAATGATCACCTCATCAAGATGATGTGCAGAACCCATTAGTCAGCCATGCCGGCTCAAGGTCAAGGTCACAACTTAGGATCAAAGGTTAGAGCCTTCCATTTTGTGTCCGTTCTATATCTCCTAAACCCCTAGAAGGATTTTCATCAACTTGGGTCAAATGATCACCTCATCAAGGCAATATGCAGAACTCATGAGTCAGCCATGCCAGCTCAAGGTCAAGGTCACAACTGAAGGTCAAAGGTTTGAGCCTTCCATTTTGTTTCTGCTCTTTATCTCCTAATTCCCTTGAAGGATTCATTTTAAACTTTGGTCAAATGATCACCTCATCAAGGCGATGTGCAGAACTCATGAGTCAGCCATGCTGGGTCAAGGTCAAGGTCACAACTCAAGGTCAAAGGTTTGAGCCTTCCATTTTGTGTCCACTCTATATCTCTTAAACCTCTTGAAGGAATTTTATAAAACTTGGTTCAAATGATCACCTCATCAAAACGATGTGCAGAACTTATGAGTCAGCCATGCCGGGTCAAGGTCATAACTTAGGGTCAAAGGTTTGAGCCTTCCATTTTGTGTCCACTCTGTATCTCCTAAACCCCTTGAAGGATTTTCATCAAACTCGGGTCAAATGATCACCCCATCAAGAACTCAATAGTCAGCCATGTCAACTCAATGTCAAGGTCACAACTCAAGGTCAAAGGTTTGAGCTCTGTGTCTCCTAAACCCCTTGAAGGATTTTTATGAAACTTGGGTTAGATAATCACCTCATCAAGACGTTGTGCAGAATTCATGAGTCAGCCATGTCAGTTCAAGGTCAAGGTCACAGCTAAAGGTCAAAGGTTTACCCTTTCACTATCCATAGCAGTGGCGGGGGATTTAGCTGTCTTTCAGACTGCCTTGTCCGTACTTTGAATAATTATTTGCTGGAAAGATTATCGAGGATATCCGAATATGTATAGAGATCTAACAATAGTTATGTAATAGGAGCGGAAAAATGTGCAGCCTGATACAGGACTCGAACCTGCGACCTTCTGCTTGCAAGTCAGATGCTGTACCAACTGAGCTAATCGGACAATCGATATCATAGACTAATTATTACATTATATACACACTGCTACATTCCTCCCTCCTTTTTTTCAAAGACAAACTCAGATTCTTTTTGACTAACCCAGCCATTGCTTCACCCTAGCTCTAGGATTCCAAGGCTAGTCACCACACTCACGGCACCAATGTAATAGGAGCGGAAAAATGTGCAGCCCGATACAGGACTCGAACCTGCGACCTTCTGCTTGCAAGTCAGATGCTCTACCAACTGAGCTAATCGGACAATCGATATCATAGACTAATTATTACATTATATACACACTGCTACAGTTACTTCCCCTTTTTGCAAATCGCCATTTGTCTTAACTTTATTTATTTTTAATGTTGGGTTTATTTACAAGTGACGTGTTATATAAATGGAAGACTTACAGTTTGAAATTCCTGAGATTTCACATATTAAACTGGCTGTTAAGGACAGAATTTTGCAGATTGCTAATGTGTCAAACTGTCATTTTGAACATGTAGAATATGAACTTGAGTCAGTGATGACTGTTTTGACACTTAGCCAAGAGATAATTAAAATCCGTTATGTATAGGATAGACAACGAGTGCCGTTGTCTACGGGATATATACAACGAGCAAAGCGAGTTGTATATATCCCGTAGACAACGGCACGAGTTGTCTATCCGACTTAGACCACGTGACATAAAAACTGCAATTATTGAAAACTCTCCCACACGTTCTATAGAAATAAGGATTAACGTGTTTTTATGAGTAATATCATCTTTGTACCGTTAGGGCTTAATTGTCAGTGGGGCACATGAAAGAATGCAGGTGTAAAAATTCAGTTTTACTCAAATACCGGATTTACTAAGATTTAACGTTCATTAACACTTTGAGTCATTTATTTGCAATCACAAAATTAATGCTAAACAGTTAAATATGGATTTCTCAAAAATACTCAAAATTGGACTGCATGCTGAACAGTTAGTTTTTGTGAGGAGTTTGCATGTTGGCGAAACACGATGACAGATACGTTGATTCGTTGATTCATGAAGATAGCCAGGTTATTTATTTATTTATTTAGTTAGTTATTTTTTTATTTTTTTACTTTGTTTATCAGGATATAGTTAGTGCGTAGATACTCGTAGGACTACGAATACCTTTTACTATATCGTGCTCTTCTTGTAAGAATGATGTAGTTGTTTTACTTTCTAACTGGGCCAAGTTGTTCGAAACTTTAACGGGCTGTAATTTAGTTTAGTTTATTTTATACTAATTTGTTTTAGCTCGATTGTGATGAAAGCTTTAACTGTTTAAGCTTATTGTAACCACTCTCGAGTCCGTTTCCTATGAAAACTAGTACTGGGGTCATATGAGAAGTCATTGTCGTGACCCCAATGATGCTCGAACCCACGACCACTGCATTAAGCTGTTAAACTAACCGCCTGTTAATTCCTATTTATGATACTAGTCTTGGTGGGTGGGAAACACTAGTATGATGTTTTAATTTTACTGTAAAGATGGTTTAGTGTTTATAATCCTTAACAAGTACATTTGATTTTCTAAGTTTTCTAAACTGTCGAAATCTACTACCGTTAACGCAATCGCCTGTAAAAGTTTCAAACAACTGGATCCAGTTCATTGCAAATGTGAGGATCGTGCTGACATGTCTTTTTTATAACAAGTGAACATAAAAAGTTACAACTGCTGGAAACGTTTCAGTGAATGTGTAAATTACGTTTTTACCCAGTTGGTTCTACACTACAAATATGTAGTTTATTGTAATTCCATTTTATTGATATCTAATAACATGGGGTCATTTTTACGATATTAATATTTAGACGTTGTCAACTGAATTTACCTCCATGTCAGTCTTATTTTTTATCCCATTGATAACTGTTGAGAATATTGCAAGGTCATTTAACTCCGGCGTTAGCCTGTATTGTTAGATGGTAAATTGACACGAAATTCACGCGTTTTTTGCCCAAGTTTCCCCCGATATATATACAACGCTACTGTTGTATATGAAATATAGACGGGTACAAGTCTGCTTTGCGATTGGCTATTTACGGATTATCGTGGTCTAAAGGCCGGATATTCCCGTTATCTTTCGTGAAAACTGCGAACTTTCGCCCCCTGGTATCAAAATCTGACGTGCAATGTTGCACTTTGCATTATGCTTACTTTCAACTTGCTTAGTGGCTGATTGCATCTTTCATATTGTGTGGTCACATCGTGTATTTTCTTCTGTGAGCATTGTAACTGTGCAATGTTGCTTATATACAGTCCCGGCATGTTGAAATATTCCAATACGGTACACGGCACTGTCATTTTGCCAAATGAAATTATGATATAGACATCAGGGTCTAAGCAGCAAAGTAGTTGTAACTTCCAGCACGCATAGTATCATTGTCAGCAAGAATGGTATCATTGTCAATAAGTGTGGTATCATTGTCAACAAGCGTGTTAAAGGTGCCAGCATGCATGATTACTATACCAGTAAGCACAATGGGAGTGTCAGTGAGTAAATTGTAACAGTCAGCAGGCTTTGTGTAATATTTACCTAAATATCATTCCATAGTTCAAGATACAGATACATGAGTTTGAAGTTTCAAAGGGCAGTTGAATAAGCAATTTATATAGATCTATTTCTATTTTTTTTTTCTTTCAAAATATTTTGTATAATCCAGTGCTGGTCAAACCTCAAACTCCTGTAAAACAAGTCTGTGGAATGGAAATATATAATTTTGGTTATGTTCAAACTTATTCTTTTTCCATTTTTCCATTTCGAAGTTGTTCTTTTTTCAGGTATTGGTATTAGTATGAACTTCCTACCAGGTCATGTGATCACAAATAATTACTTCGACAAGAAGCGTGGCATTGCCGGGGGTATTGTCTGCTCTGGTGCTGGCTTTGGAATATTTATCTTGGCACCAGTTTTACAGCTTTTGCTAGAGGAGTATGGTTGGAGAGGGACCATGCTGATAACAGCCGGTATATTTATGCAGTTATGTGCTTGTTCAACTTTGCTGAGACCGTTATGTACAAGGAAGAAAATATCAGATAAGGTATTGAAAGAGTCAGACAAAACTGAAAGCAACGAGTATGTTCTAATGATATCAAATGATGTCGATGAATGTCACACACTAAAAGACACAGAAGTAAAAAGTGATATTATACATTTGAAATGCTTTGAATATCATACTCAAACGCAGCTGAAAACAGATATCGAAGAAAACCTCGACTGTTTCGAGCAAAGTCAACACCATCCATTGAGAAGAATTACAATGAGGGACAGATGTGCCAGTGATGACACACTAGCAGTTAAACATAAACTAGCGAGACAAGATCTAGGTATAAAATACACCATTAAATCACTACAGGACATTCCAAGTGACAAATACACTATAAAAATGGAAGAATTTCTAAGAAATTCACAGTTTATACATCCAGTCGTAGCACTTGCACAAAGCCAACAATTTTCCGATGAAATTGACTCCTGTATAGTCTCAGAACATGGAAGCGAACAAGTTATACGAAAAACATCGCTTCTTTGTAAAACTACACCTTGTGACATGTCAATACTTAGGAACAAAACATTTATTCCAATATTACTGGGTGGAGTGCTTATACAGATGGGTCAGTTTATACCAAACATGTTTATACCAGAATACTGCTTCAGTATCGGATTAGACGGTACACAAATGTCAGTTATAATGGCTATTTATGGTACGTTTATGTATATTTTATATATGCATTGAGACATAAACTTTATAATCTGTTCAAGAGTTTTTATCGACAAATGATAGTTTGTTATAGAGTTTTGATTCTACTTAAGTGCAAATATCCATGATTCACCATTTCCTTTTTTTTTCTCCATGAAAGAAACATTCATTTTAAAATTAAACAAAGCTTAATTTAACGTCTTTTAAAACTAAACATGCTACGTCAGCCGGGGGTAATAAGGCATTTCAAGTTCAACAACTGTCCCATACAAAACAAACATATTGGTGGAGAGTTATGATCCGTTTGTTTTCATTACAGGTGCTGTGAATATATTCGGTCGCCTCTCTGCTGGATGTTTAGCTAATATTGACCGTATTGACGCATTATGGTTATGCAATGTGGGCGTGTTCATATGCGGTATAGGCTGCATAGTGTTTTTTCTGTGCACCACTTTTGAATCATTATGCATCTTTGCCATAGGCATGGGCTACTTTATAGGTATATTAGTATTGGTTTATCACTTATACATCAAAATCGTGCATTTGAAATAATATAACTCAAGGATTAAGGAAATAAAAACAATCTGATGAAAATTTAAAACACCTGTAAAATGAAAATGCACTTTGTTTTCGAATACCCTGATTAAATTTGTTATCAATTACTCGACCTGACAGAATAACTTAACTTACTCACCTGACAAAACTGGTTAAAATATTATTGAATTATTTTGGATATTTTCAGGATATTTCCCGCCTTTACAAATTATGGTTATAGTGGAGTGCCTTGGAATTGATAAACTGACATCATCTTTGGGTCTCCTACAAATGGCAAAAGGACCTGCGGCTTTGTTTGGACCTCCTTTAGCGGGTACGTTTGTTTCGATACTGAACTTACTTTTGAAATATTTCTTTTTATGCATGCGCTAATAGCGTTTTCTCATGGCACTTTTTGGGTTGTTTTCTTAACATTCTTTCTTCGAAAAAGTAGCTGCATCATTTCGTATTCATTTGGTGATGATGCGATTATATCATGTACTTAATTTTCTAAACTTTACACTTAGTTATCCCGAAATATCTCTCATCAGAACAATGTCTTAGCTGCGAAGGTACGAATGTACGTTTGGAGGATTTGGTCTTGCAGTATGTTTTCACATGACCTTCAGTTTCTCAGAAAATTTGATATAACTAAAGAAGTAATTTATTACATTACTTCAAATTCCTATATAACATATGACATGCTTTCTACGCATTTATTATTGAGGATGAAACAAATACGAAAACTTGTGTCTTTTTAACTAGTCATCCAATATGTACTGTTTCTGTATTGGCAAACTGTAACAGTATAATAATTTAATTTAATGAATAAATTCTGTATTAAACAAAATTTTGCAATCTTATATATTGTTTGTGTTTACAACTTATTTCTGTTCGAAAATATAATAGCCGATGCAGTCTTAATTCCCCCCAAGTTGAATAAAGTTATAAAATGAGCCGTACCATGAGAAAACCAACATAGTGGGTTTGCGACCAGCATGGATCCAGACCAGCCTGCGCATCCGCGCAGTCTGGTCAGGATCCATGCTGTTCGCTAACAGTTTCTCTAATTCCAATAGGCTTTGAAAGCGAACAGCATGGATCCTGACCAGACTGCGCGGATGCGCAGGCTGGTCTGGATCCATGCTGGTCGCAAACCCACTATGTTGGTTTTCTCATGGCACGGCTCAAATGGTAATCGTTTAACTGATACATACTTCAGCTTGTCATGTCAATATCAGCAGATAGATGGATTTGATTTGTTATGTAAATGACTATGCTACATGTGCTTCGTCTTGCCATGTAAATTTATCGTGCTGATGTATGAACCTTTCACCAAATATTTCCCATTACTATATAGCATCTCTTTTTGCACCAAAAAAAAAAAACACAATAAGATAAACATGTATAGGTGATTTTCGGTACAATATATTACTTATTCAATTTCAGGTTTGGTTTACCAGTACAGTCAGAACTATGCTATGTCCCTTGGATTTGCTGGGATATTGTTTCTACTGGCAGCAGGGATTCAGTCAATTGTCCCTCTCGCAAACATTTGCTGTAAAGACAGAGAAACAAAGACATTGAACACAGATGTAGAAATACTTGTCAGCTAGTAATTTTTCATTGAAACGCGAGATGACGCGAGATGTCGCAGCCATATGAGAGATATCTTTCGTTTGAAAAACGCTTACCGCATGAACGTATATTATGTGGGAAGACTTGATTCAACTCAATAATGGGTATTAAGTCAGTGACGGTTTTTTTAGATATATTGTTATCCTACAACAAAGTTACATAATAGGTTTGAAAAAACGAGTGCTTTGAAATTTACAATGAATGTATGACACTTTCTAGATTGGATAAAGATACTAGTGGTAAAATAATAACGAAATCTAGAAATGCTCCAAATATTAAAACGTTTTCATACAGTAAACCAAGCGCAGTTCAGCACTTAGTCTAGTCGGTTTACGTGTGGACAACTGGTCAGCGGCCATATGCTTGTATTAATGTCGCTTGCCTGTTACAATACGCAAACAGTTTAAATACAAGAAGTTCGAAATTTAAGTGTAGAATGTATGGAGTCATACGTACGTTCATTTGGCGCATGGATGATGCTGCTTGATGTAGTTTTGTTTCTGGTGTGAAAGTAGAACAGTTTGAGTGTTATTGTATCATCTTTCGAAACAGAATTTCATTGATAATAGAAAAAATCGACCAAAGACCATATGACTCAATAAAGTTGAAATGGGAGATCAATCAGTGCATGTTTTGCATTGCTGATGACTTCAGCGGAAGTAAGATGATTTAGACAGAATTTTTAGTCAGCTGATACGAAATGACTAAATTGTTAAGTGCCAAACTCCTCACATGGTGTATCCACAAGTATCTTACTAATTTCACCACTTCCATGACATCAAACCTGACACTTCAAATTAAGATGGTTCGATATTTCGACATGATTGTCCAAAGTTGCACTGTCTCATGGCGAAATAAATATTCCCTTCACCGATGTCTTGTTTTTCTCCATACAATATTGTTGACTATCAGGATTGGCTCATTGCAGGCTCCGTTCAAAAAAAAAAAAGTAGAAAAAAAAGAAAAACAACACACAAAGTCGAATTTCATTCGAGTTAGGATGATTCGAACACAATACTTTTGTTCGAACTCGTCGTTCGGGTAACCCCAAAATCCCATTGTTGTATATTGTTTCTTGTTTGTTTTGGGTTTAACGCCGTTTTTCAGTATATTGTTTCAGTTTCTCGAAGTACCGATAACTCGAACAAAGTTTGTCGTTCCCGTCTAGTTTGAGCGAACGAAGTTATGAATATGTATGTATAGATGTATACAGTTAGCAAATCGAACGATTTAAGAGCATGATGTCAGCAAATGTAGAGTTTTTACACTTTCAGTTTGATGGAAAAGAGAGGCAGGTGTTAGTTTTGCAATCGAAAATTGTGAACTATGTCATATCCATTTTCACTATTTTGTTCTTGACTAAAATAGTATACGTAAGACTTTTGTTGTTTATGTTCTATGATTTTTAAGTGCTACTTGAGATGGTGGCATATTTCTGCCACGAGATAGCTAGGTAGCTATCGCGATACCGAAGCAAACGTAGAGATCTTACATTGCTAACAGAAACTTTCAGTTTGATAGAAAAGAGACACAGCTGTTAGTTTTGCAGTCAAAAATTGTGAACTACGTCATATCTATTATCACTATTGTTAATTTGTTGTTGACTAAAATAATATGTAAGATTTTGTTGTTTATGTTCTATGATTTTTAAGTGCTAGATGAGATGATGGCATATTTCTGCCACGAGATAGCTAGGTAGCTATAAATATCTAAATAGTCGAACGTTTCCTGGACATATTATTGCGATAATTTACATTATTATCTCGATACGTTGTGCCCGCAGTTCGATTATGTTTGCGGGAAAATGCAAAAGTTAGCCGGAAAGAATAGAATAATATTGTGATAGATACCAAGCATCTCGTGACAGTTTCAAGCATTACCGCGAAATTTTGCGCTTAACAATTTCATTTATAAATGAAATATCTAGAAAACATTATTTCTTGCAAAAATGCACACATTTCCAGGAAAGTTTACAATAATATTGCATTAGTTACCTAGCTATCTCGTGGCAGAAATATGCCACCATAGGTTGAGTTCCACTGTTTTAAGAGTTACTTGTTAATGGAAATATTTTCTTGAGGAAAATGCTTATTGAAGAGTAAATTTTTCCTGATTATTCCCTTTTCTTTCCTTTTTGCATCACAATTATATTATTCCAAAATTTCGTCGCAATCAAAGCATTGACGCGACTGGTGTGGCGGTGTTTGGTACCGTGACCATAATTGTGCCTCAGTGCTTTCTCGTTGACAGCTGGAGTGAAGCAGAGAGTACACAAATGTTATAAATACCATGTCACATGTACAACAAACAATTATACAAAAACTATCACAGGACAAATTTTATCTTTAAAAAAAACAACAAATAGAACGTTAACTATAAAAATTAAATCAAATTCATCACGTCAATTTCATTTGGTCTAATTTTGCTTTTGTTTGGATTTAACGTCACATCGGCATATGAGCCTTTTTCCGACTGGTGGAGGAGGAAGACCCTCCGAGCATTATTTCATCAAGAGAGGGCACCTGGGAAGATCTACCGACCTTCTTTAAGTCTGCTGGATTGTTTTCTCACATGAGAGAATTCTGCATCTTAGAAGTGGTTTTGAACCAAGATCAGTGCGGAGTATATGAGTTAAAGTCAGCGATTTTAACACATGTCATCATTATAAATACCGTCCATAAACTTGAACTGTGCCACTGATGTTTCAGATCCGTTTAATAAGAAAGCAAGCACCAAAATATTCAAACAATTGTTACTAATAAATGGTAAACAAAAACACGCGTACCTCTAAGTTGAAACTTAAGAACTTTAAACGTTCAGCTTGAATGCAGGCAGTTATGTAACCATGTGCTGAGTGTCTTATCATCTGTAGTCCTTATGAAACTTATAGTCTGTTTAAATGCAGATAGGTACGTTGTACTACTTTACTAGTATCATTTGGGTAATTCATCTACGATATTGATGAATAGATTTATTTTATCAATGGACCGTATATAACAAGGAATGACAGCAGCCATTAGCAAGACGCAAAATCATCAGCCATTTTAAAAGAAAAAAAGAATAAATTTATTAATGACTGATAATATCATCATTTCGTTGGCCGATGAGTTAGCGTCCGACCATATACGTCTGTCATACCCACTTCAACTAAATTATCAGTATAAATGAAAACTACAACACAGTTTAGTGGGAAAAGGCCGCGACTTTATTCAAAGATTTCTCATGGCAACTGGCAAGGTGAGATATAATGTATAAAACGCACATACTATACAAACAGCTAAAGATGTATATTGAAAATAACCTAATTTCATTTGCCCCAGCGACACTGCAAAGGTACAAACAAAAAACATTAAGTAAATAAGATAAAATTTGAATCAATCGAAACAACAATTATCCCCAGCGATGGCTGCAAAAGTGGGAAAAAACTAACTGTACATAAAATTACTAGATAACAAAAGTATCTTTCTTATAACAGAAAACAGTAATCAACAATTTTACATTCTGATAATAGAAAAGCTAGCATACGATATCAAAATGTTAATGTTATTCAAATATGTACAAATGCTATACGAGATGCCGTCATAACTCATATCAATTAATATGCATCTCACAATCGAATCTGTATATTAAATAATACAGTTAAAGCCGCTACATTTTGTCACGCTGAACAAATTCGATTGTATATTTCTCAAACGGAATACGAGCCGCCCACGAAAAACCCCCTCCCCGATTTTTACTAGGACAGGAGGAAACGTGTTTCCGGAGCCAGTGTATAACACATTGAAATGCTCAAACTATTCCTCGAAATACTGTAAAACGGAACGAATTCAAGCATGCTAAAAATATATATCAATTCTCTATGATTATCTTTTTTCTGTAACTATTTCGTATAATTGCCATGCCTAACTTTGAAAACTTGTGGGAGCAGAAGAACACCAAAGTACATGTAAGTGCATTTTATATACACTTTATATAAAAGTGTTATGAATTAATTTGAAATAAAGGTGTTCGTCATAATTAAATGCACCGTATGAAGGAAAGATGCAGGGGACAGAGACATACAGGTAATATTGGTACACTTTACTCATGACACTGACCATTTATGCAACTAAGGTCCCGAAGATAGGTCTGCACTGTGAAACGAAGGCATGTACAGTCAAATGAAAATTCACGTATCGTGGGGGCGAGCAAATCATGCGACCCAGATGTCTATAGCAGACCAGCCATTGAGTAAAGTAACTGAAAACTGGTATCACGTCGAGTCCAGACTACCAAATTTCCTACTGCCTTCAACCTATGACGTCATCTAATGACACTGACTGAGGTGCACCTTCGACGTCAGGTAATGAGACAGTGACTTAGACAGCACACCCGACTACTTATAATGAACTCATATTTAAACAGTATTCTACAAATGCCTTGGCCCTCAGTTCCCGACCGAATTATTTAGTGGCTTCTAGCCAATTTCGGCCGAGAGATTGTAAGCATTCATTAAAACACAAGTGCAGACCCACAATTGAGACCTATACGCCGACAAACTATGACAAGGCTTCTACTAACACTGGTAAGGCTCATGACATTTTCCTCGAACAAATATAAACCATGGTCGGTTGTCGACAGCTTTTCAAAGTGGCGTACCCTTAACCAAGGCTAATAGGCTATTTCCTTCACTACACAGAACATTAACACAATTTACTTGATACCATTCTGAATTAAAATATTACTTCCGAGTAATACTCAGGGGTGGTATAGTACGTCATCAACAGGTGCGCGCAACACTTCCCGATGCGGCTTTTTTGTGTCAAAACACCTCGATTCGGTGAGTAAACTTGCGATTATTACATTGATAACTAATAGATTCGGAAATGACATATAGTCGAAAGTACCCGCACATGCGTCTAGTTTATCATTTACGTTTGCATTTTTCAAGAAAGCCTTCCGTTTAAGAGAACATTCGTGCACAGTGCACTTCATGGAAACACTTCCCTATTCACCACACCATATTATGTCGCATAACAAGAGTTTACATGCATTTCTGATAAATCCAAGCATTGGCGGCTGTTCTTTTATGGTAAACAGATGTCAGTGATACCTTGATTAGTCATTGGAATCTAAACTTTCCGAAAAATTAGTAAACTAAAATTTCGCCTTCCCGGTTCACCAACTGAATTGATGTCCTTCCCGGCTCACCAATTTCCAGCATGACTAACATCGGGCTGGTGCTCATGTAAATCGAGGGTTCAACGCAATAAGGGCGTATCTACATATGATTATTATATGTAGATACGCCCTTATTGCGTTGAACCCTCGAAATGTGATCACGCTTGCCTGGAAGTTCTATTAATTCGAATAACTAATTGTTAGAGTGCTTGCACTAGATGGTCCGTAAACTTCATTTAAGCATTTGAAGATAATATTGAAAGAACGAGGCATATCTTGAACATACTAGTATGTTGTATACTACAAACGTGCATATGTATGATATAATTATGTTCTATCATGTCCTTATATTTGTTATTTTAGGTTCATGAAAGATGAAAAAGGAAACAAAACTTCTAGTCTGCACCAATGGAATCGTCAATATATGTTAAAAAGGATTGCTGAGTGATCGGCATGCAAGACATAATTGACGTATTATATTTTCCAAAAGCTGAACGACATAATATTTGAGAAGTGGAGAACATCCTCTAACGGAATTACCCCAGGCAAGGATTTCAACGCTCAACTAGGTCTCCGTACCAAACTTTGTCACGACTATGTCGGTTCCTGTTTGAAGGTATGGATATAAATAACTGATTTAATTTCAATAATGTTACAATAGATAAACCTTAATAAGAGGTATAGTTAGATAGGCACTTCGAGACATGATAATATAAATAGAAAGTATTTTGGAAACCATTAGTTAACTTGTTACTCTAATTATTTTTTCATGATAACTATATATGGCGTGTCATCGAAAATAGTCGAGTATGATGGCTTTGATTCCGAACTTGAGTTCAAGGCAAGACTCGATGAGACAAATAAGAATATGCATTGATAATATGCTAAGTAAAGCAAAATTATATAGTTAAATTATTATCATGTGCTGTTTTTAAAGGAGCAATCTTTTAATATATTTTTAAAGGTATAAAATCACACCAGTGCAGTTTAATTTTTAATGATATGCTACTATTTAATTTTGTTTAACGTTTCAGGGCCACGTGATCATCACAATTGCTCGAAAAAGTGAGAAATTACTGTATCGCGCCAACGAAATATTCTTATTAAGGAGTTTTAGATATGCGCAGGGAAAGACCAAGAGTGACTGCAACCGAATTATAATTACCACGTAGTAGAATGGGACATCGATTGAATCTACACTAGAAAGCGGTTCAGGATTTAACATTTGACTAATGTTCAGATTTTGCTTGCAAATCTTAGTGCACCCAATTACATGTTAAAACTCGAAGTGAGCATGAATAGTGGTAGAACAATTTTACTTGCAATGTAAATTATTTTGCTTTTCTTAAACTGTTTAGTTGTTGAAAATGTTGTTCTATAAAAGAATATTTAAAATAGGAAATTTTACTGATTTTTTATTTAAACCCTTACACAGTGGAAGCCGTTGTGACATAAACTTGCGCACATACATTTTCAAGACATAGCAACTTCTTCCTTCATATCAGCTAATGTTATATATTTACACAAATCAACGAAAGTAGATTTGTTACTTAATTGTAGCAATTCTAAATTTTATACACACTTATAAATACGAGTATAATGATAACGTTTCATTAACTTTGGACGTAATTCTTTATTACTCAACATTTAAAAAAATGAAATTCACCTTAAGTTTCATTAAGATCGCATATCTGACAAATTCTTTCCACATTGTATGCTTTAATTTTCTTCGATCAAGAAGTAGTGTACATCTCTATGTCACATATTCTCAACAATTGGAAATATTCAGACACGACAGAAAGACATGAAGTGGAGATGCACTGCCTAAACTTCAAAATCAACAAAAATCAGAATTTAATAACTCCTGAAACCATTAAACTGGAAAATGTTGAGGTTTTGCGCAATTACACTAATTATAACTAAGAAATTTCATTAAAAACACACATAAATTGATAAGTGGCAATGTATAATAATCTGTAAACGTTTATTGACCGAAACATAGAGATAACAGTATTTACATAGTTGTGTTTTACCCGTTATGAGCATTAGTGTCAACTACATTTCATAAAAAATGTTTAATACTGCTGTTGCCTTTTATCAAAATCTGTCAAATGTAATTTAGAAGAAAGGAGAGGCACTGACAAGACTCTGTGACTTCAACACAGACAGACAAAACAAAACATGTTTCAATAAAAAGTCATAGTTGTTTGAAGGTTACATTCTACCAATTCAATTTCTTATTTATTTCATATTAATAACAAAACATTCAGACCTCATTTTCAGCACTTTAGAGCATTTCAATGATATGAAAACCATATATGGTCATTTAGTATAACATGTCTTCTTATCAAAAATAGAAAAATATTGACATATTATGTTGAATATAAGAAAAATAATCTGTTCTGAGAAACATCACCCTCTAAAAATGCCCCCATGAAAACAGCCGTTTAGCAGTTACGCGTAGGTAGACATTTTTCGCAAAGAATAAAACGTATTCCAAGAAATTTACAATGAAAATGGTCTAGATCTATTCTCAATACTATAAGCAATAAACATAAGCCAAACATTTAACTGTCACCTCCTCATGTCACTCATTATACCAGATTTCATCCATAGCATGGAACTACATTTTGGACTACTTCACATGTAACACTGAGTAGTCACTTCCGGTTTGGTATAATCCGTCCTTGAAGTCAAAAAATCACATTAAATTCCGTCTACAAAAGCTGTCCATGGCTAAATATTGTACGGTAGTGGTCACACGTAACAGTGAGCTGTTTTAAACGGTGTCTGCACATATTGCAAGTGAGTGAACCTCAAACAACGACTACAATGCACTTCTGTGGTCTTCATTTCTGACTTTTTCACAAACATCCACAACAAGCGGGTATTGTTCTCTCTACAATTCTGATTTTTTGACGTGTCATTTTATTCCCGAGAAATGCATGAATCACTATATGCAGTTTATGTTCATCTCTCTACGGATATCATACTGCTGAACCCCAAGTGTTTAGCTTCATAATTTAATTCTGATAAACAGAATATCTCAGGTGTTTCTGTTGTGATCTGAAAAAGAAAGAGTAAATCTGTCATAATATAGCCCTTGAAAGTAAATTAAACACTGTTTTACTGACATAAACGTTCATTGCTAAATACTAGTTTTGCTGGTATGGCAACCGAAGTACCATGCGTCAAAATAAATTGAAAGGCTACATATAATTAAGTCAAACATGATGCCACACAGGCGGTGAGCCGGGAAGTGCATCGTTTTACCTGGTGAACCGGGAAGGCGAAATTTTATATTACTGTTTTCTTTGAAACTATAGATTCCAATAATTAATTAAAGTATCACTGACCTCTGTTTGCCATAAAAGAACACCAGTCAAGGCATTTAGTCATTAGAAATGCATGAAAACTCTTTTTATGCGATATAATATGGTGTGGTGAATGGGGAAGTGTTTCCATGAAATGCATTGTGCTCGAATGTTCTCTTAAACGTAAGACTTTCTTGAAAAATGCAAACGTCAGTGATAAACTAGAGACACATGCGGGTACTTTAGACTATATGTCATTTCCAAATCTATTCGTTACCAATCCATGTCATTATTTTGATACATCCTCTAAAAGAATTATCGCAAACTTTATTGATACATTCTCTCAAAGAATGATCGTAAACTTTATTGATAAATCCTCTCAAAGAATGATCGTAAACTTTATTACATGACCAAATTATTGACCAGTCACTACATATCTGTGTGTTGTTCTCGTCGCGACCTCCTTACTGGAACAGGGGTCCATGAAAAATAAACAGGTTTATTATGCACAAAAGGGCAACATAAAACCCATTATTTTCCGTAGTGCAAAAAACATTTGGTATGCTTAAGGACACTATAATTTTCAGACTTATAATTCTTGTAGCGATAACCCCGCCCTAGAATGATATATTTCAGTAGACGGAACCGGTTTCTTTTTCATGTTTGTACAGTTATATGTTTCGTACCTCTTACAGTAGCTTAGTTTTTTCTTCTTTCTTCTTATAATGAACTAGGAATCTAAACAACACTGAGTCCCAAGTACGAGGCGATTTTAATGTATACAAAATCTAAAGAGACA
This sequence comes from Mercenaria mercenaria, assembly GCF_021730395.1. Lineage (NCBI taxonomy): Eukaryota > Metazoa > Mollusca > Bivalvia > Venerida > Veneridae > Mercenaria > Mercenaria mercenaria. The sequence continues at coordinate 109,356,788 of NC_069361.1, read as the reverse complement.
AAAATAACACAACAACACTGGATATATTTATTAAACTGCATGTTTCCTGTTCATTGGGAAAAACTGCTCGGAAGAACAGTCACTTTAAATATCTCTACTAACATTTTACAATAATTTGAAGTAGCGGAACTATTTTACTTTTTTTCATTACGTGTGTGTTCAATGTATATAGATCGAGCTTCCTGTTACTTTACTTCCTCTTTAATGGTCAAATAAATACGCCTAGTAACGATAAAACCATCAATTGCTTTCATCGTATTTTGTAGGAGGTCAATTATATTTGAAGAAAATAATTAATTACTCCAGCTAGACTTAAACGTTTTGGTGGGTGAAACTCATAAATCATACAGTAATCAGCTATACAAAACTTTTTTCTTCTCAGTGGGCGTCTTATTAAGCGGGGTGCGAGAACAGCCGCCGCAGAGACTGTTATCAGACTGACCTGTGATTTATATTGAAATATAGAAGGATTAAATTTTATTCCGACCATTCTTAATCCCTGTTTTGATAATCAAATTTATCACTGTTCCTACGATAAAATTCATTTTCTTATCTTTCCACTGGTGTATTTTTTATCAATGTAACGTTTATTCTTCTTGCTTCCAATTTCAAATCATCTATAGTATTTCCTATGTAACGTATATAAAATACAAGCAAAACACGTTTTTCGCCAACTTTAAAGGACATTTAGTACTGTTTTTATTGTCTGAAACCAATTTTACCACCGTTATGACGTGAAAGTATAACAAACAAGGAAAATGATGATACAAAAACATTCAAAGTAATTCAACAGAATCTTGCTTCCAATTGCATTTAAAAATGGCTATAACTGCATTTTAGCCACTCTGTCCAAAATGTCCGAGTTATGTCCGGTTTTCTGATAAGATTCTCCGTAGTAGAGGCAAAGATGTTAGAATTATGATAGCTGAAATACAATTGTATGGCTTAAGTTTTTTGACTGATTGTTTTATAAATAAAATATAAAATATTGCCTTTATCACATTATCGTTTATTTTATGTAAAAAAAACTGGTGTCAAAAATGACTGTTTATTGCGGTAAATATCACAGCCACGCGTCATTGTTACGGTCGGTTGGCTGTTTTGTTCAGTATATAAGCGTGTAATGTGTTTCTGATTAATATATAGATAGATAGATATCTTCATTGCCTCCACAGATTGAAGAGTACATATTATAATATAACATTTCAATTTACAAAGCATAGTTACAAAACAATAGGTACAATATAACTTCAATGTACAAAACACAATTACATAAGATGAATATTGAATAGCAATTATTATATATATAAATGAAGTGAAAACACATATGTATATTATATCTACATATAGTAGTAACAGAAACAGGTTCAAATCACTTGCCCCTCATCGATGTGGGTTCGAGACTCACTCGATCGGGGCGTTGAATTCTTCATGTGAGGAAGCCATCCAGCTGGCTTACGGACGGTCGGTGGTTCCGTGATGGAATAATGCACGGAGGGGCACCTGGGGTCTTCCTCCACCATTAAAGCTGGAAAGTCGCCATATGACCTATAATTGTGTCGGTTCGACGTTAAACCCCACCCCGCTCCCAACAAAAAAAAAATCAGCAAAAAAAAAAAACAACAGGTATACATATGTGAGGAATGATAATTGCATCACACGATCCGTAAAATCTGCACATTTGTTAAGTTTTAAAAGCTTATCGAAACAAAATATAAGCATTTAGTTAACAAATATAAGCAGAAGAGATGTGTTAATTGAAAATTGTAAATCATACTGTACAATGAAATCAACATTTAAACATGGTCAAGTTACAGCTATAATTCGATTTCGGTCATTGAGCTGCCGTGACTGCACCTTTAACGTATGGAACTGCTACGGTAAAAGCAGAGGAAAACGTTTACGTCACGGCCCCTGTCCGAAATCCAATAATGGTAATCTATTTGCAATATTGTACATATCATAAATAAACTATTACCCGCTAGTTGTAATTAATCTAGACATTGTAGTAAACCCCGGTCTGGGGTTACATGTTCGACGAGGACCTAAAATGTGGTTGTTGGCAATGTTCTAATTGCTCGGATTGTTTGGTAAATTCTTCAGGATGACCGACACCACTGGCTTAATTAATTTAAGGAAAAGCCAGATTCATTATGAAACCACTTTCTGGGCTATTTCAGATTTATTATAATGCCAAGTGCTGTAATAATAAGTTCAGTAAATATAACACCACTTAGATCATAAATTGGAAAAGTCAACACATTATGTAGTATTAAATGAAGACACAAGAGTAATTTCAGTTTTACAAATCTATTTTGATCTTTTCTTTTCTATATTTTTTTTTCTCTTCAGATATATTTATATTGTACAAGTTCAAAATCACAAAAGATATAACAGAAGTTTGAATGCAAGTGCACTAGAGTTGTAAAAGTTCCACAAGTTTTCCAGTTAATTTTAAACTTAAAGTCTGCAAAACACTCTACAGTTCTCAAAAATTGCCACCCACCGTTCTTGATAATAATAAAAAGCAAAATACAGAATTGCACCCAAAATAATGGTTCCTAAAACTGTCAAATTCAGAATAAGGAAACAGTGCAATAGTTATCAGCCACATTTTTCTATTCACAAATTGATTTAATTAATATTTAAATAATTTTAAGTCCAAATTTCTAATTTATATCCACAGAAATAATTTTACCAGTTAAGTTTTCCAAAAAGATGTTGCTGCTTTAAGATCCAGAAGTGTAAAGTTATCTGACCTACATTCTGTTTCCTTATATAGACAGGGAGCCTGACTGCTGCGTTTTGATTGGCTAATAATTTTCAAAGGAATTTCAATATTTTCCCCATCTAATACAAGAATTAGAATAAGTCTCATCAAAAACAAATAACATAAACATAATCTACAGAAAAAACTACAATCATAACAATATGTTTTAAATAACAGATAACTCTGTTAAAATGATAAAATTAAGTGTCAAAGAAATTGCATAATTTGTCCCCAAAATCCAATATGGCCGCCAAAATTCCACACTCATTTCAAAGAGCCATTTTTAAGGATTACCAGAGAACAAAGCTTATAAAAAATCTATAAAATTTACTACAACTAAAAAACATCATTCTTGACATGGTAGTAAAATTTCCTTCATGAAAAGTATCTTTAAATATTTTTAATAAATATTTTTGATTGGCCAGCTCTAGCCACCTAAGGAATTGACTAGAGAAATTGCAGACAAAAGGGCATTTTCCATGTCCCTGAATTTTGCATAGACATAAAGGCATATATTTACAACATATATAATGAGAAATGGCACCAGAAAATATAAAATATGACTTTAAGAGCATTTAATGGTTTCTGATGATAAACTTTCTCGAAGTCGGGAGTTTTTTAGGTATATTTTTGGGAATAGCTCGAACAATATTTACTCGTTAAGGTTCAAATTTTCAGCAAAGCTCCGTCATAATGTATTCTTTAATGTATGTTAAAAGAACATGGTAACTAAAACTACTTATTTAGATTTGGTCCACTTACAAAGGGGATGGAAAAATTTAGTTTTAACACAACTGCGCTCAGTAAAAGCACATGTCTCCCAATACCGCTTTATTTATACTGAAGTGAAAAGGATACTGCTTTGTTTAAGAGGACTGACAGATATATAAGCTTTAAGAGTGGGAAGTAGGAAGAAGACATGCAGTTTTAAGACAAGATGTGAACATTTGAACAATACAATATTTGCAGGAAATTATTTGTTTCACAATCACAGAGCTGCATTTTCAAAACTTTTACACAGAAGAATCTCAACTGAACATCAGCTAAGAAAATAACTACATTATAACCATTAATACAACTAAAATTAGAGCATAAATATTGCACAATTTGACCTGACTGAGAAATGCATTCTGATCGGTCAATGCAATGTTGAATTAGAAGTTACTGTCTAATCTAATGCAAATAAATCGATCAATATCAATACAAAAATGTGGAAACATGAATAACTTCATTAAACCAAGAGATACATTACAATATATATTTTACTTTTAGTGCTAAAATCCGAACTTATAATGTAGTATTATTTTGACTGAAATCCAATATGGCTATCATTTACTGGCCAGTTATCTGAGATAAAAGTTTTCAAGAGGGCAGTGTGTCTACAGTCCTATCTGTTTAGCATGGGAGTCAAAGAAATAATCCAGGTTTCTCCTAAAGAATTAGCTTGCCCCTTTTCCACAGTCACTGAAAAACACTCGGCCTTGAAATTTTAATTGAAAACATTCAAAATGTGGATTAAAGATATTCAGAGAAGATAATTCTGATTCATCAATAGCTTTTTAAACTCGATTTGTAACATTTAGTGTTAAAAAACATTTTGCTTCGAGGCTTTCTTACGATGCAGAGATACCCGGTTATTAAATGCAAGTTTATTTTTGAGTACAGGCTGTGAAATGGACTAAGGCAGTCTGACATTGTGAAAAATTTTACTTGTAGCAATTAAGAACACACGTATTTACAATATATAACAATACAGAAAGAAATAACAATTTAAGACACCAGTCATATAATTATAAGTACTTTAATTTTAGGTTTATCAGACCTCGATCACATTTGTACATGTATTTGCTAAGTTAATTAAGTACAATATGTTGCGTAATATTAGGTTATTTAACATTGTTCTGTACAATACGGAGATATATTTGGACGAGTACCCAGCTGAGAAAACCATATTGGACGAGCCGCTAGGCGAGTTCAATATGGTTTTCTCAGTTGGGTACGAGTCCAAATATATCTCGTATTGTACAGTACAATGTTAAATAACCTTTTTATTCTATATCTATTTTATCTTACTATAATAATAGTTTAAATAAAAAAATGTTTCACTGAATATTGTATTCCTGCCTTTTCTAGTTTTTCCCAGCTTGGTATGAGTGCAAATATATATTATACAGAACAATGTTAGACCTTAAATAACCTGTTTATTCTATATTTATTTCACTTCATACGTAATATACGTAATTCATTGAATGTTGTTTTTTCTGCGTATCATCATTAAAAAAGGTATATGGTGCAACCTCCCTACAACAGCCATTTGGCGATTTGGGTGGTATAATACTTGGCTGAGATATTATGCCCACAAACATTGTCAGCAAGTTTTGTGAAAATCGGATGAAAACTGTTCGACTTAAAAGAGCGGACAAGGCTAAATTCCCCGTTTTTCGTGTAATTCAAGGACTATAATCAAAGAGTGCCTGGTACAATTTGGCTGGTTATCGAAATTGGCCGAGATGTAATGCCCACAAACATTGCAAGCAAGTTTTGTGAAGATCCGACGAAAACTGAATTATAGAGCAGACGTGTTTTGAATGCTGACCGCCCGTCCGCTGCCATTCATAATCTTTTCCATTTTGTTTCTTAACCGTTAAATAAAAACTGTTGTGGTAGCTATTCAGACAGTCAGGGCTGATACCAATTTCTAGGTTTCGTCCGGAACGGCTTCTTTTAGCGACTTTTCAAATATTCCAATATCTGATGATCCTTTTTACTGTATTTTTAAGTTTTTGATTATTAACGAACGTTTTAATATCTAAATCAGATAGCATTGTTATCCCTTGAATCGTTTTTGTGTGTTGTAAACAAAACAACTCAAATTAAATACAGATTTCAAGACGCATAATCAAACTCTGTACATAGAGCGCCTACTTCATCCGATTTACATTCGGAACATTTTCACGCGTTTCGGGCTTTATCGTATGTTTAACACGGGACTGTTGAACCGTCCAAATACAGAAAATACAGGATTTTTGTACGCGCGTGCGTCCAAATACAGACAAGTCAAATGGTTTATCGCGGCCAGAAATTTGTACAAACCGGACTGAAGTTGCGAAATTGTCATTTGTGCAGGAAAGAAGCGTTTACCATAATGTCCAGTACTGGACAGGTATAGTGACATACGTTTAAGATATCATGCTTTCTGTTTATGCAGGTAAACTTGTGTTTGGTTAAATTTCAACAGATCACAATTGTCTGAACAGTGTACAAACTCATTACTGTTTTTTCAGGCAAGGGTGGAAAAAAAGTGGTAGACAATGAAAGCAGTAACATTTTTATTAAAAAAAAAATAAACAATGAGACAAACATTTCCAACATCTTTGGACGGTTCAAAAATCCAATGTTAAACATACGATAAAGCCCGACACGCCGAACTACAAAAAGTACAACAACAGTTAATTTACAACAAATCGTACGGTATGTTTTATAATCAGTAGAAGCTAGTCGTATTTACGCTTATGAGACCTGTTCCATCCATAAGTAAAGAATTCATAGGTCCATCATGAAATATTTTCCCCGGCGCGCATATACTTCACTTATTAAATATGATCGAGGCCCGCTCCAGGCCGCGATCAAAAATACAGGATTTTTGTACGCACGTGCATCCAAATACCGTAATATATTGTACGGTCACGTGTTGCAAATGAACTTTCGCGATTGGATAGATAAAATAGGTATAGAATAATAGAACATCTGGTTGTATATCCGTATGGATAGCGCACACAGCATGCAGTTATGTAAACTCGCATTTCTGTGATCAAAAGTATTCAATAATCTCCGAAAAAGTCAAAGTTTTAGGGTAGAATTTTAGGATAGAAATATGATGATTTAGTTAAACATCTAGTTCATTTTTTCTAATTTCTTTTCATCATGAAGTTTTTCTTTTTATAGCTGACCGCGGATACATGCGAAGGTTTTAACGAGACGTACAGATAGACAATTACCAGCGAAATCTCTTCTTTACGCCAAAACTTAAATAATGAATACCTGGTAAGTGGACCAAACGTTTCTCTTGGGAAAACACCGTGCATACGCGAATGTCATTGTCAATCTTTTCCCACGGAAAAGGTAACTTTTGCAATAAAATATAATATCTGTAAAAAATGATAATTTTTGATAATTACTTAAGTAAATAAAACAATATTGATGTCCGCTGACACTGCAAGGCAAGACTGAATAATCAGCTCGAAACTATAGAAAAACATGCTGTTTTTTTCTCATGAAGTGCAGTAAATGCTCTTCGAACAATTAGTCACGTCCAGTAGACGATAAATTGCTTTGAATTGACTGAAAGGGTGTAACTTGAAGGACAAGTTAACATATATTTTAAGAGATTTCTTATTGTATCTCACTTGAGGTTCTGTGGTTTAGAATCGATTGATTCTGCTTATGTAAAGAGTATGAATATGGAGATAAATTGTGTAGCGGTGGACAAAACTTGACAGAGGACAGAGCAGAAAGGGAGTGATGCAGGACAGAAACCACGTGGTGGCTCGGAAGCTAGCCAGAGCAAAAGAGGGGAGGAGACAAACAATTATAAAATGCTATAAGGCTTATTTAAGTTTGGGATTTTGTTAGCTCTGTCAGTTAGAAGTTACGTTATCGCTTAAGGAAAATAAAAAATATAGAAACTACGCAATGTAATAAGGTAATTTTTTTCCAGTTGGTTTTAGCGCTGCGCTACACTATTGATTTAGTATCGTGCCACCAAGTATCGAACATAAAAGGAAACATTGTCGCAGAAACACAACATAATTACTACACTACAAAGACTATTCAGACCACCGCTTAATAAGATAACATTTTACTGAACAAACATTTTTGGAAAGCGTCGAAGAAATACGGCTACTAAGATCACTGAAACTAGTCAACTTTTGGTTACCTAGTTCATCTTGATGGCCTAGGCTAGGCATACTATCAAACAAACTGACGAACAAAGCACGTACATAGCATCAACAGAACTGGCTGCCTAATAAATATTGAGCCAAGGTTAAAGATGTACTATTTAGATTCAACAAAGCATGAATTTACTTGTTGTTACTTTATGTATGCATATCAAATATACTATGGCATGTTTATTAAATACGAAATTAGCAAGATTACTTAAATATTTTTTATGTAATCAACAACAAAATGAAGCAAAAGAAGGTCATATTTGTTCAGTACATTAGTTGCTATTTCAAAATAATCGTTTACTTTTATAAACTTTTGACTTTTGAAATATCAAATAGTTGGCAACGATGTATAGTTTACGGCGAGCTTTTGTGATTTTTGATTTGCTATATGGTCTCCTATTTACCGAAGTTGTATTTGTTTGAACGTTTACAAACCCAGTCATTCAAAATCCATTGCCGAATCATGATTTTTGGCAGTCATCATCATTTCAAAATGGCTGCCTCGAACGGCATTATATCACATTTTCTTATCGACTGAATTACTGTTACTCGTACTGTATGCATGTTCTATATTACATAAATGCTGATGTTTGTTAAACAGGTTCAAATGGAACATAAAACTTATCCTTTTTCAGAGAGTGTTATTTGTGCCTTCAAAGTGAGATAAATTTCTTGTAATTTTACAATTTAAGTATAAATTTTCGAATGAACAGTCACACTGTACATTTTTTTCTCCTCTGCTGAGCTAGATAAATCAATGCTGTTGTGTTGAGTTATACACGATGTTTTATTTTAAAAGATTAACTGAGAAATGCAGTGAAGTGATTTTAAGATATATTGTTGTTACTGTTATCAAATTATTGCTCATTTTGTGGTTAATTATCCATTAGAAGCAGACGAGGGGCAATGAATGGCTGGGTGATTAAAGGACGTTGACTTCCGAATCGCTTTCCCCGTCACCTCTGGAGTTGAAACCCTTCAAGTGACGTAGAATTAAAAATGCAGCTGGCTAATCGGAGGTTTTTGGTTTTACCCAGGCACCTATCCCTATCTGTAATAAAGGCACTTTCGCCTTCCTCTACCATTCAAAACTGGAAAATGTGACATAAAACCAAACAAAACAGAACGCATGGCCCAGTTCTTGGTGTACATGTATGCAGGCCTATAAAGCGTTACTTAACACCGATAAAGTCCATGATATATGGCAACTTTCTAGCTTTCGTTGTGAAGAAATACTACATGTGCCCATCTGGGTATTAGTTCAGGCAGGGGCTGCCACCTTGTAGATCCACTTACCTTCTGCAAGCCAGCTGTATATTTCACATGACGACCTGGATAGGAGAATATATTCAAATGATTAGCTACTATAACATCTTGAACCGCTTCGCAACAGAGGTACTTTGTTAATTGTACTTGATTACCAGTAAGACTGTCAAAAATAAAAGAAATCACTAAAAGTAGATTGATTTTTTTTTATTACATTATTTACCTACGTAATGTGATATTCAATGAGTTTAAAATTAGAAAACTTTGTTCCAAAATAGGGTTCTGACAGTGTAGAAGGATATTTTGCTTTGCTATCTTGCTTTAATGGTTTTCATCTCGTATTTTTTTTCAATCGGTAAGACAGTTACATCCTCTTGAAATCTAGAAGAAGTTCATACACTGACTGGACCAAGACGAATGAAACATTATTATAAAAGAGGATCAGTACTTAATATTGTCATTTCTTACCGAGTCTTACTTTGATACTTCGCTCTATTCTCCCAAATTCACCACCGAAATGAAATTTTCCCAATCTCAGGAATTTCACACAATACAGACGACACTAAGATGCAATTACTATTTTCTTGGTACCGCAAGAGGTCAAAGGAGTACCGGCATTTCATTTTGTTCTGCCGCCTGAAAAGTAAGCACTGCCGAATGGCAAGTTAGCACTGCTTTTGCATTTGGCAATAATGATAAAATTCAGTAAAATGCTTAATAAAACACTCCAGCTGTTTTCTCTCAATAACACAGAACAAGATACATTTTTGTTCAAAAATGCTAAACAAGAAACGAAGATTTTTAATGATATTAAACAAGGCACTCAAGTTGCCTTAATGAGTTTTTTTATTTTTAATTCATGGATATGGCTTGGGGTCAGTGTTGTTATATTTGTTAGTCCTTTGGGATCATGGAGTCCACTCAATGTTCATAGGTAATAGAGTTCCGCTTAAGCCGGTGCAAGGGTGCCTTATATGAGGGGTGTTGCACTTTCCATTACCTCTGATGAACAAACTCAGTTAAACTGAGTCTGCTATTATTTTGCTTGGTTGCATTCTATGCTTCCAACGGATTTTTTTACAGATTTTATTTGATAACTTAATATACCACAACATATCGTTAAAACATTTATACTCAAAGTCATGCATAAGAGATTGTTCCTTCAACAAGACCAGACAGATTAAACGGCGAACAATAAATTAATTGTATCTGAAGTAAAAACTTCTTCAAAGACGATAAAACAATGCCATTTTTAATATCTGAAATCTCAAGATCTTTTACCAGTAACAATTTCGTGTCGAATTTCGTAAATTGTAGGTTATATCACTGGAATAAGTCAATATTTCGACGTACTGACGTTAGTATAAATACTCGTTCAGAAAAAAAAATTGTCAGGTACACACAAACACACAGTTATCATCTTCGTTTCCGCAAAGATATATAAAGAATCTGTCAGTACTACAATGTCTTGGCAGGTAAATAATCGTTAACCTTATCATACCATTGTAAAAACATAAATAATATATTGATCCAAAACGCGACAATCTATTAATAATAACAAAGGCTTTGAGAAGTTTTATGAAAACAGTTATCACGGTGGGGAACCCACATGACCAGAAGGTAAGGTACGGAGCCCGATTTGTAAACAAATCGGCTTGCTTTAGATATTATTTTTGGTCACAACTTTGTTAATACTCAATGGATTTCCATGAAATAAAGACGAACGCCTTCCTCTTAATTAAAAAGACAAACTCTCGAAGCCAGATTAATTTGATACTTTTTGCAAAAAGTGCAACGGCGTATTTCGCTGGTCACAAAATGTTGTGCTATGGCACGGAGCATTTCACTTAAAAGTGGTCTAAATGATTTGCAAATCACCTTCAGGCTACAATACATTAGTTTCTAAGTAGCGTTCCTGATTATAAGCTGACAATGAAAATTTTTTCAGGATAATATCGGTGATTCTCGCCGTGACTTGCTAAAAACAAAAGCACTATGGTCCGGAGGACTTCTTGAAGATGCTCTGGTGCGGAGCAGTATTTCAACTCTATACCTTTTTAGAAGAAATTCTGCTTTCCTGAAAATCTAAACACACCAAGTGATTTAGCACAGCAATTTTAAACCAAGCAAATACGCCGTTGCACTTTTTGCAAAAAGTACCAAATTAATCTGGTTTCTTACCAGGAAGAAATTAGCCAGGAGTTTGAACACATCCATACTTGCCTTTTTCCACCAACAAAGAGAAAAACATTACAGGTTGGCAAATTCATATTTTGTTTAGAGTTGTATGTATACATGTATTAAAATAATCTATATACATATCTCAGAAATGGTGAAAATCTAGCAGGAAATATAACCTTCCAATACATCTAATGAAGCACTGAGACCAGGAAAAATACTAACTCGAGTTGTAGTCGCAAGTGATAAAAGAACAGTTAGATCTACCTCCATTTATAATACCATTTATCTTTTTTGTGGCTGGTGTAATAAAAGTTCCCCTCAAATAGTATAGGTCATACATCGTTTGTCTATAAATGCTTGATGCCAAATAAATAGTCGTAAAATCGAGTATTTTCTATTCTAGAAATGGACTTAGGTCCGTCTGAAACATTTAAGTTGACATTTTCTCTGTTCGTTAGATAAACTGAACGCAGAATGCAGTGGAAAGCGGTCGAAAGAGTGTTAATGGTCGGTTTGGATATGGCTTTGACTGGCCTACAATTATGTTTCCAAATCGAAAATACTCAATTTTAAGATAACCCATATGACATGAGCATTCATGTATCCTAGATTTTTCCCCTGACAGATTTTCAAATAAATAACACATGTCTACTTCAATATATACACTCAATTTCAGTAGGTTATGTCAATATGTTCGTGTTTAAGGTAAAGACAAGATGAATAAGCTTAATATGAATTAAATTTCATGACATTTTATTTACAAATTTTCTTAATTGTTTACTTCTGCAAATATGATATTACATGACTAATACAAATTAGTTTTTTAAAATTCAAAATTTGCATGAAATACTTCTTTCATTTCTGAGAAGATTCCTCGTGTTATACACTAAAATGTACAAAAATACACACTTTTATCTAACCTTTTTACCTACAGACAACTTTTTCCCCTTTTTTTTACTGTATTCAGATCGTTCAGCACGACATTAATGTTGTGTTGTGTTTTATCATATCTCTTTAAAATGAGGTAAGTATTTGTTCTCTGAAATGGGTCTAGCTATGTTTGGTAGCTCTTTAAAAATGTCAGTTTTATATAGAATATATAGGGAATAATATTTACTGGTGTGTGACCTGTAAGAAATTCAAGATAACTCAATCTAAGTCTTTTTCCTTCAACTGACTGGGAGATGTTTTTGTAATATATTATAAATACTGTCGACCGTTTCATTTTTATAGCTAATATCAAGCGATATACGGGAGTCATAGTTCAAGGTTATTTTCCTTCTCATAAGAAACACTGAAAAGAAAGTCCCTTCTCTTTCAACAGGAATTCGAGGAACAGAAATGGACTAGAATGTGACATAATTCTTTTTCCTTTGAGCAAATTCACATTGTGTCCAATCTACAAGACTTACAGACGGCGATTCGTGCTTTCTTTTGTTGAGTTTCGATACATTTTGAGCACTTTTTAATGACATATCTGTCGAAAATCTTAAGAAAACGTTCAAGTGCGACTGTTAAAACTTTCTGTTTCATCGTGTACATAATTGGCAACAATTTTGGTTTATTACGTTTTAAGTCATCTGTTGGCGGCGTCATAGGAATTGATATTTTGACGACCTTCAGCTCCTCATCGTAAAGAAAACCTGAAATTGAAAGCAACAGACATAATACTTCATATATATTGTCAAGTCGCATGACTTTGAAAACTAATGATGACGTGCAGAAGATAAAAACTAGACAGATCTTCAAAGAAGGTGAAATGTTGAAAAATTGCTCCGCACCAGAGCATCTTCCATAAGTGCTCCGGACCATAGCGCATTTGTTTTCAGCAAGTCATTGCGAAAAGCATTGATTTTATCCGGACAAAAATCACTCATCAGTCTAACATTGGGAGGGACTGCTTAGAAAGTAGAGAATTGCAGCTTGGAGATAATTTGCAAATCATTTAGACCATTTTTAAGTGAAATGCTCCGTGCCATAGCACAACATTTTGTGACCAGCGAAATACGTCGTTGCACTTTTTGCAAAAAGTATCAAATTAATCTAGCTTATTACCAGCATCGAGAAGTTGTCTTTTAAAGAGGAAGGCGTTCGTCTTTATTTCATCGAGTATTAAATTACCAAAAATGTTACCTGAAGCGAGCCAGTTTGTTTACAAATCGGGCTCCGTACCTTACCTTCTCGTCACGTGGGTTCCCCACAGTGATTATGTAAACGTACTCAAATGCGTGTTTATATAGTTATTTGATATTTAAAAGTGGCGAACAAGGAAGGTAAGGTCGAATTATTGGAGTATACAGCGGATAATATGGACATACTATCGGCAATCACCTGTGCAGATCACAACACGTAACTACTTGGTTATTTTTTATTACTCATGGATGAGAAAGGAAACTTAGATAATGAAACAAAAGGGGCAAATGAAGCTAGAACGGCACCGCCGGATGGTGGGTGGGGTTGGGTTATTGTATTCGCAGTGTTTACTGGGAACTGCCTCATGGATGGTTGTATAGGATCTTATGGTATATTCTACCCGGAGTTACTTAGAGCTTTTGATGCAGGACCAGTCGTTACATCTATGGCTGGATCTCTTCTACCAGCAGTATATATGATATCAAGTAAGTGCACTAATAATCGTATACAAGAAATCTTTAAATTTGATGTGCGAAGTGTCAATTAGGACGCCGCTTAATGTTAATGTAGTAAGTTGTATGCTTGCTTTAACGATGATAGTCATTAATAACTCTCTCTGTTGAACCAGTCCAGTAATCAATTGATGTGACACTAGGTTAATTTCCATTTCATTTACCGCGAGCATTGGTCGCTATTTCTAATTATACGGTTCGTTAGTAAGTAGTATGTCAAAAGCTTCAAGGGCAAAATGTCCTGTTATAAATAAAAATGTAGGCCATATATATATATTATAGCGTTAAAATACTAATATAAGTTTTTGAATGACATCTGCACAGATGTAAAAACTTTAACTTGGATTTTATTGCATAGGTTGTACAGGCAAACCTGTACTTTTGCTGGCATGATAGAGCATTATTGATAATAGGCTTTTATTACATGACTGATGTATTAATATATACATCGCCGTTTGCTTATGCCTCTGGCCGGCAAAACCATTTGGAAGAGTTCGAACCTTAGGCAATAGTTTTGACTATAGACTGGCAAGCTATCTAATATGTGAATTTAATTGTATCAAACATCATTGCACATTTCAATATTTTAGTTATTTCATTCATCTGATTTAGAAACGGTATTATCATACAGACACATTTTTTTTCCACACAAAACACACACGCACACACTCGCACGCGCACGCACACTCACGCGCACGCGCACGCGCACGCACACTCACGCGCACGCGCACGCGCACGCACACACGCACGCACGCACGCACGCACGCACACACACACACACACACACACAATGTATCAATAAATACCTTAAATGTGGACGAGGATTCAAAACAGAGTGAAATAAAGCTATAATTAATATAAATGTGATACCTCTGAAGAGTAATAAATAGGGGAATGGACATAGTAATAAGCAGCATTCTTGGATAAATTCATTGCTGGGGTAACAGGTATTTGCGAAGAATAATGCCATTGTGAAAAGATAACTAGTAAAAAAGAATAAACGTGTTTGTGTTTTAATAGTAAGTCCTTCAGTTGTTTACGTATTTTAAAAAAATACATTATACCTGTTACTCTAGTCCAGTGACTCTTATTATAATACACAGTGTGAAATTTACTAGTAAGCAGTTTAAATCAATTTCAAGTGAAAGGTGATACTTGGAAGTGAAAGTGATACATAAATGTTGCAAACTCATGTCAGCTCTGCTCTGTACCCTAAGAAGAAACATCAAATTACATTAAATAAATGCTCAACACATTGATAAAAATGTGTTTTTGTTCGCTATGTATTTTGTATAGAAAGAAAATAACGCAGTTTTCAGACAAGTAATTGGCATCCCTACTGGTACTGATGATAAACCCGAACAGAAAATGAGGTTTTTTACCTGTAACTTTTTTATTTCTGCAAATTGAAATCAATGGTCGGTATCAAAATAAAGCTTAACCTTTGCTGAAAACTTTACATAATTCAAATTTATATTTAGTAAGCAAACTCACACGAAGTGAGGGCCTGAAAGGGGTATGTAAAATGGGGATTTTATGAACGTTGACTGATGATAAATTCGAACCCTTTGTCATTTACAAAATTTTCTTGGTATTATTATATTGAAACTTTCCCCAAAAAGCTGCAACAGTCATTCCTGATCAAGTAATGAAAAGTTAACAAATGTCAGGCCTTCATGCTTTGACAGTGAGCATGCGCAAAAAAATACCCTCTTCCCCAGTAATTTAGGATAAATATTTTTCATACAAATTTATTTAAGTCATTTATTTATACAGAATATGTACCAATTTTGTTTTTGTTTACACCAGTTGGTGTTGTAAGTGGAAACTATTAGATGGTGTGTTCAATTTTATAAATAACCGATTGCAATCGAATATTTCCAAGGTGTTCGACTTTATCATCTGTCCGGGTTTATCATCAGTACCAGTATGGGAACAAATTTTGCACCCCTTGTCGCAGCTTCGTTTTTTTTATATTGTTATGTGGGGCCTTTCTCCAGATACAGAGGCAGACATTATTACTGCATTTAATAATACATCACGTTATCTGGATGATATTTTTAATATGGATAATCCGTTTTTTACTCCATTGATTGATACTATTTATCCCCGGGAGCTCCAGTTAAATAAAACTAACAATTCGTTTACTACTACTTCATTTCTAGATTTACATCTCTCCATTTACGACTATTTTACACATACCAAAAATTATGACAAGAGGGATGATTTTAATTTTAGTATTGTAAATTTTCCCCATTTGGATGGAGATGTACCTAAGGCAACATATTTTGGGGTATATATTTCTCAATTAATTCGGTTTGCAAGAGCATGTAGTCATGCTGAGGATTTCAATAAACGTAAACAATATATTACAAATAAGCTTCTACACCATGGCTATCGTTATTGTAAATTACGTATTTTACTATCGTAATTCAGATTTTGTTTTGAAATATAATAGTAATTTAAAGATACTTCTGCATGAAGATATATCAAAACCCGTTTTTTATGGGGACGTGCTTTACAAAGTTCAGGCCATGGCAATTTTCCAATTGTATTTAGATTTTTATTAAAAGCGGTTATGGCCCAAATGTTTTGAGACACACCGCATATTTGGAGTTCAGTCCATTTACAGTTGGACGCTTAGCTTTCCTCTTTGATTATGTCTGACGGAATAGGTGGAGGACTCTACGATAGGTAGTTCAAAAATCCCACCGGGACTGAGCTATTTTATTTCTGTTTTCTGGTCTGTTTCGTTTGGCTCTTATGGGTGTTTCCCTCGTTGCTCTGCCTTCTGCAAAGGCATTGAGTATTCTTAAGAATTGCTTTGTATATAAATATACAAGAGCATTTTTGTGTTTTACATTACATGCCTTCTGTTGTCTTTGTGTATGTTTGGCTTTTACCTGGCGGGATAACTTTTATTTACACTGTCTTGTAAGAGTACGGTTAGATGCAACATAAACCGGTTTAAGCTCCCCGGGGGTGGTTTTGCCAATCACCGTTCCAAGGCGGTGTCCTGGTGTATTTACTTTGTGTGGGAGTGTGTGTGTTGGTCGTGTACGCGTCCGCATGCTGGGTTAAGGTTTGGGGAGGCTGCGTTTTTGGAACATGGCTTTCCCTGTTGGATATTTAGCCTTTTTTCTTATTCTCCAAAGTAACCAGGGAATATTTATGTACTCCCTTTAACTTCTTGCATTAAACAATATTTTTTATTAAACTGTTTAAAGGAGAATGATATCTATGTACGACAGGATAACTCTCAAACACATTTAACGACAAATTGTTTCATATCAGAATGTCATATCAGAACAGTAATTAATTGGCAATAACCTTTGTTACCCTTACTTCCTAATGTGCTGGTTTATTGCATTTAAAATAGTTACTAATGTATCCTGATGCAATTGTTTGTATTGCAAATGTTTTATTGATGTTAAACATTCAATGGTCCATACCGATTACCAGGGAATGAAGAAATATAAAAATGAATTCAAATATGTAATAGATGTGACGATGTGAAGCTCTGTATTTTTTAACGCAAATATCTTTCATTCTTTCTAGATCAAGCATCAAACTGTTTTACTGTGGACAATATCCAAATGTGAATTTGAACTTTGTGCTTATTATACTTTATGTTTAGTGTCAAGTGTGCCAAGTTGTTTGAATATTTATCAATGCATATATATGATATTGACTAAACGAACATACCTAATACTTTGGCAGTCAAGAATTGCCTTGACCTTTTGGTTGGAGGTATAGTCCTTCGCTTCAATGATTGATGTTTGTGACATTGTTTGAAAATTAATCCATGCATGGCAGTCATTGACCCAACAAAAATGGAGATACTAACGAACAAAATGAGGACAAAGCGCTAAAACAGCACCCACTTAACTGGTGGACTATTTAAGATTAATGTGATAAATGTACGAATACTGGGTTAAAGTTTAAGAAGCCACATCCAAGCCCACATCAATGTACTAGTAAGATTCAACTAATTGAATGACGTATAGACGCCGTTGTGAGTACAGAGCATGCTTTGACCGATATTTGAATTTCTCAACCGCCCGCTTAGGTCAGTTAAGAGAGCACAGATCTATGGATCGCGGGATCGTGAGTACTATCCTCGGGCGAAGCGTATGCTCTCAGACGATTTGATAAAAGACATTGTGTCTAAAATCATTCGTATTCCACCTCTTATTCATACATGTCAGGATGTTGGCAGTTTGTTGCACAGAATCCAAGAACACCGTTTAGGTTAACTGTCCGCCATTACATAACTAAAATACTGTTAATAAACGGTGTTAAACCAAATACATGAATTTCGACATACACTAAATATTTTAAGGGAGCGTTTATTAACGCGCCTCAGAATAACTTTTCTTTTGTTTTTCCATGACGGTAATTATACGTGATGTACATAAAAATGTAAGAAATGTACCGGACAAACTAGCAAATGTACATAACAAACTGCTTTATCTACATAGCACATTATGATCTGTACTGAATATATTGGAAAATGCACATGACGAACTATCAATTGTACAGCACAAACTAGTGAATGCACAGCACAAACTAAAATATGTACAGGACAAACTGGTGAATGCACAACACAAACTAAAATATGTACCGGACAAACTAGCAAATGTACATAACAAACTGCTTTATCTACATAGCACATTATGATCTGTACTGAATATATTGGAAAATGCACATGACGAACTATCAATTGTACAGCACAAACTAGTGAATGCACAGCACAAACTAAAATATGTACAGGACAAACTAGTAACTGCTTTATTTATATAACAAATTATGATTTGTACCGAATATATTGGAAAATGCACATGACGAACTACTTGTTGTACAGCACAAACTAGTGAATGCACAACACAAACTAAAATATGTACAGGACAAACTAGCAAATGTACATAACAAACTGCTTTATCTACATAGCACATTATGATTTGTACCGAATATATTGGAAAAGGCACATGACGAACTATCAATTGTATAACACAAACTAGAGAATGCACAGCACAAACTAAAATATGTACAGGACAAACTAGTAACTGCTTTATCTACATAACAAATTATGATTTGTACCGAATATATTGGAAAATGCACATGACGAACTATTTGTTGTACAGCACAAACTAGTGAGTGCACAACACAAACTAAAATATGTACAGGACAAACTAGCAAATATACATAACAAACTGCTTTATCTACATAAAAAATTATGATTTGTACATAATATATTGGAAATGGCTCATGACGAGTTATTACTTACCACGCAAAGGCAGTTTGAACCAATATTAGGCGTTCCATAATCAAAGGTCATATTTGTTCAGTAGCTACACATGAAGTATCGACTACTTATGAATACATATGACTGTTGAAATATCAAATATTTGGCAACAATGTAGCATTTTTTTTATCCGTGTATCTAGATAATAAAAAATAAATAAAAAAATTAACCGAGAATTTATATATCTATGTAAACATAATGTAGGTATTTTTTTCCACAGAGATTGTAAAAATATCATATGACTGTAGCATTACCCTTCAGAGCTGCCTTATAGCTTTGTAAACTTGAAGCGTTCTGAGAAAATTATTTCCAATCTAAACAGTCAGTGTCACAGTCTGCTTTAAAACAAAATTGTATAGAGAAGAGGTTTTGCAAAAGGTATACGTGTGTTTTGCTTTAAATCGCATTCATGAATAATATATACATAACGACCGTATTTCTAACACAACTGTATGCATTAAGACTGGTCAATGTCTAGAATACTATGCATAATTTACTCTTTAATACATAATAATATTTAATCACAGTAAGACCATCTGAAACAATCATGTTTCCTTGCAATAATGCTCACATCATTATGTATGAGCACACTCACATTGTCTTTGAAGTAACTAGCTAGTCAAAACACTCTGATTAGCTTTTGCAGTAAGGCAAAACAAGCCCTCGTATAGTACTCGCAATAATGACTAACAACACACTCGTATAGTAGACCTTTCGAACGTAAACGTAAATCGGAAACGGAATACTGAATTCGTAAATATTATTTTCAAATAATGGTCTAAGGGAGATACTATTGCATTACTATTGGATGAAATTGTCTCCCTTAGACCACAAATTAGCCTAAAGTTTTACGAATTCAGTATTCCGTTTCGTAGTTACGATTACGTTAGAAAGGTCTAATATTACTCGCAATAATGCTAAACAACAAACTTTTCATTGCTTTTTTGCAATAATGCTAAATAACATGATAATCACTTCGTTTCCGCAAAGATAAATGTAGAATCTGTCAGTACTACAATTTCTAGGCAGGTAAATAATCATTAACCTTATTACCTGCGGCCTGGAGGCCGCAGGTATATTGGAATGCAACAAGTAGTAAAGCACATGGAGACTGGGCGATTTCACGTGATATTTTACCGATTTGCGATTGGCTTATCGCATTTATGGAACGCCGTTATTGCAATAAAGCTGACACTCTGTATGATATACATAGAGAATGTCTTGTGACCTGAATTCCTTATTTATTATTTCATATAACTTATTAAAACTTTCTCATTGGTGATCAATATTGATACCTAGTTGTGCATAAGGGATTTTTAAGATTCCTCTTTGTTTAATTTCATGGATTATGGTCTTGAGTTTGTTTGTTTTTTTTTGTTTTTTTTTGTTGTTGTTGTTTTTTTTTGCTCTATATGTCAATTAAGTCCAAGTGAAGGCATGAATCACATTTGTAATAGTTCTAGTAAAGTATTTCAATAGTCAAGGAATGTGGCCTGTTGAGCTAAAAGTTATGCCATACATGAAAGGGAAATATAGTTATTTTTGCTCAGAACAATAACTTTCAGAATTAAGAAATATATATTTCATAGGTCTACTTGTACAACATGTAGAATGGAGTTATTTTTCCTATGTAAAGCGTAATGGTATGATAAAAAAACAAGTACGATATTCACTCACAAGTTACTTTTTAGCCTGGTATAACTTCTGGCCGCAGGAAATCTTTCGACTTGTTGTACTATTGGAAAACATGGTTAAGAACAATACCAGTATACTCTACTTCCTGTGTATAAAGGTATATAATATTTTGTTTACTGCGAGACGTCCTATAATAATAAAGGCTTTGAGAAGTTTTATGAAAGGATTTATAAAAACGTAAAATGCTCACTTACGCAGTTATTTGATACTTTAAAGTAACGAACAAGGATAGTAAGATCGAGTTCTTTATATTTCGCTGCAGTATACTGTAGATAATATAGACATACTATCGGTAATCAACTGTGCAGATCATAACACATATCTACTTGGTTATCTTTTATTACACATGGATGGAAAAGGAAACTTGGATAATGAAACAAAATGGGCAAAAGAAGCTAGAACGGCACCGCCGGATGGTGGGTGGGGTTGGGTTATTGTATTCGCAGTGTTTACTGGAAATTGCCTCATGGATGGTTGTATAGGATCTTATGGTATATTCTACCCGGAGATACTTAAAGCTTTTGATGCGGGACCAGTCGTTACATCTATGGCTGGGTCTCTACTACCGGCAGTATATATGATATCAAGTAAGTGAACTAATATTCGTATACACGTAATCTTTACAGTTGATGTGTGAAGTGTCAATTAAGACGCCGCTTAAAGTTAATATAATAGCTTGCTTTTACCATGATTGTCATCAAAAACTGTAACTAATACCTGTTGCCGGATCTCGGGGTTGTGAGTTCGATCCTCGGGCAGGGCGTATGTTCTCCGTGACTATTTGATAAACGACATTGTGTCTGAAATATCATTAGTCCTCCACCTCTGATTCATGTGGGGAAGTTGGCAGTTACTTGCGGAGAACAGGTTTGTACTGGTACAGAATCCAGGAACACTGGTTAGGTTAACTGCCCGCCGTTACATGACTGAAATACTGTTGAAAAACGGCGTTAAACCCAAAACAAGCAAGCAACTAATACCTGTTGAACCAATAGAGAATATGTAACACAGTGAACAGTTAAAGACGCGCCACAAAATAACTGTATTCTTTTGTATTTCCATGATGGTAATTATACATGATTTGCATGGAAAAAAATGAGATATACAAGTACTTAGTTACAAACTGACAGTGACATATATTAGGCCAAGACAATGTGTGTAATATCTTAATATTTATTGAATTACTGTAGCAATATGTACAGAAATCAGTGTATTTAGTTAAATTTTAATCACATTTTGTTTCTACAGTGTAAGATAGTTATTCGTCTATATTTTTAAACTATGCTGGGAAGAGACTGACTAAATAAGTTTGCATATGAAGTTGTCAAAACACATTTATTCAGGAAGGGCCTTAAAAATCAGACTGGTTCAACAATTTTTTAGTGAGTTATGGCCCTTTGTTTATTTCTATAATTTACATAGACTTATATAGGGAAAACTTTGAAAATCTTCTTGTACAAAACCACATGGCCTAGGGCTTTGATATTTGGTATGTAGCATCATCTAGTGGTCCTCTACCAAGATTGTACAAATTATCTCCCTAGGGTCAAATATGGCCCCACCCCGGGGGTCCCAAGTTTCACATGGTTTATATAGACTTATATAGGGAAAACTTTGAAAAACCTCTTGTTCAAAACCACAGGGCCAAGGGCTTTGGTATTTTGTATGTGACATCATCTAGTGGTCTTCTACTAAGATTGTTCAAATTATCCCCCTAGGGTCAAATATGACCCCGCCCCGGGGGTCACATGGTTTACATAGACTTATATAGGGAAAAACTTTGAAAATCTTCTTGTCCAAACCACAAAGCCTAGGGCTTTGGCATTTGTAATGTAGCATCATCTAGTGGTTCTCCACCAAGTTTGTTCAAATTATCCCCCTAGGGTCAAATATGGCCCCGCCCTGGGGGTCACATGGTTCATATAGACTTATATAAGGAAAAGCTTTTAAAATCTTCTTGTCAATAACCTACAACATTCAAATTTGGACCACATGTATGGTTTTGAGTTGCAAGATGAACCTTGACATGAGTTGACCTTGATTTTGACCTAGTGACCTACTTTTACATTTCTGTAGCTACAGTCTTCAAATTTGGACCACATGCATAGTT
Organism: Mercenaria mercenaria; assembly: GCF_021730395.1. NCBI lineage: Eukaryota > Metazoa > Mollusca > Bivalvia > Venerida > Veneridae > Mercenaria > Mercenaria mercenaria. Next base: position 109,333,867 of record NC_069361.1, on the reverse strand, counting down.
CTGTGCGCTGAAAAAAACTTTGACCTTGACATTGACCTAGTGACCTACTTTCACATTTTTGAAGGTACAGGTTTCAACTTTGGACCACATGCATAGTTTCGTGTTCCGAAATGAAATTTGACCTTGATTTTGACCTAGTGACCTACTTTCACATTTCTCAAGCTACAGCCTTCAAATTTGGACCACATGCATAGTTTTGTGTACCGAAACAAAGTTTGACCTTTACATTGACCTAGTGACCTACTTTCACATTTTTGAAGGTACAGGCTTCAAATATGGACCACATGCATAGTTCTGTGTTCCAAAATAAAAGTTGACCTTGATTTTAACCTAGTGACCTACTTTCACATTTCTCGAACTACAGCCTTCAAATTTGTACCACTTGCATAGTTTTATATACCGGAATGAACTTTGACCTTAAGATTGACCTAGTGACCTATTTTCACATTTCTGTAGCTACAGGCTTCAAATTTAGACCACATACATAGGATTGTGTACCGAAACAAACTTTGACCTTGACATTGACCTAGTGACCTACTTTCACATTTTTGAAGGTACAGGCTTTACATTTGGACCACATGCATAGATTTGTGTTCTGAAGTGTAATTTGACCTTGATTTTGACCTAGTGACCTACTTTCACATTTCTCAAGCTACAGCCTTCAAATTTGGACCACTTACATAGTTTTGTGTACCGAAATAAACTTTGACCTTAAGATTGACCTAGTGACCTACTTTCAAATTCCTTCAAACTTGATGCACATGCATAGTTTTGTGTACAAAGAACTTTGTCCTTGAAATTGATCTAGTGACCTACTTTCACATTTCTCAAGCTACAGCTTTCGAATTTGGACCACATGCACAGTGTTGTGTACGGAAATGAAATTTGACCTTGAGCAAGTCAATAAGTCTTGAAATTTGGAACACTCAAAAATGGCACATTGGTGGGCGCCAAGATCACTCTGTGATCTCTTGTAAATTTTAGATTTTGATACAGATGTCAAACAAAATAAGTTTATTTTTACATAACAACTTTCAATGCAGAAAATAAACGAATTTAGCTAACAAACTATGTGTGTAGGGATGATTTTTAGGGTAGTATACATTTATATTATGTTAAGTATTGGGTGTGCACTGTTTCCTGTTTATTAATTTTGTGTTTGCATAGTTACCCATGAAGTAATTGTTCATACTTTCAAATATAAATTTGGGGACTAATGTATCTTCATATCATAGCATAGCATAGCATAGCATAGCATAGCATATCTCATATTGTTTTGTATGTTTTATGTAGGTCCTGTAGTCGGTAGCCTAAACCTGAGGTATGGCAGCCGACCGGTGTGTTTTGTAGGTGGATGTATTGGTGGTGCGGGACTGATCTTAGCCTCCTTGTCTGACAACATTGCTGTTTTTATGATCACCTTTGGTGTCATCGTAGGTAAGTATGCACTTTTGTAAGTTAAATATATTGGGTAGTGAGACCTTTAAATGGCACCAAATACCGTTTTCAGTATCTTGCTTGTGTTTAGATAGCACTATTTAATAACGATGTGCATGTCTGTAATTATATAGAGGATATTACATAAGTGTCTTTTCATTTTCGATTCACTAAACGAGTTGAATAAAATAATAAAATGCGAGGCTCTGTGTTACGAAATACTGTTTGGTAAAGTCCTTCACATTCATTGCTCAAAAAATAAATGCAATATTGAATATAGGTAATGTGAATCCAGCTGACGTCAGATATCTGCGTTTCCATAAAGTACGAACTATACAATATGAATATACTGATATATTTTTCTTCCGCCTTAAAATCCCGCCGCATAATTATCTGTATTATTGTGAATGTCTGTGGTTTGGATGAACAAACTGGGATGTGTTTAATTTCTAAACATTCTATTAAAATGCACAGTACTTAAGTGTTTCTATAGTCGAAGATAATTATTTTATGTTTATAAAACATTTGACTCAATAAGCAAGTAGAAGCAGTTATGTTTTAAGTTGTGAAAACATACTAATCTAGGAAGGGCCTAAATTGTTCATCTGTCATTAGTGTAACTGTATTTCCTTGAAATTTACGTTGGGAGAAAAAGTCGGTCACTAGCTTGCGGGTCTTTAATAATCGAAACATGCTCAAATTACGCACAGTATTATGTAAACACATTGTTTACAACAAGACCTGACCTTGATATCTTTGCCTGTTCTGTCGCAGAGACACAACGACAAACGTCGTAAGGCATCCCGCCGAACGTCCCCTTGCCAAATGTCGCCCAACCGAACGTCGTTATGGCGCCCCGCCGAACGCCGCACCCGCCAAATGTCGCATCAACAAACGTCTCTCCACTAAATATCAACCCGAAAAATGTCGCCCCACCGAACGTCGCTCCGATAAAACGTCGTCACAACGAATGTCGCCCCGCCGAATGTCGCCCCGGCAAATGTCGATTTTTTATCCTCCGGAATGACATGATAGTATCAATTAAACTGGGGATAAAAAGCAGTAAGATTTTGACAGTTATGATATATTTGTTAGTCCCTAATGAAGTGTGACCAGAGGATATTGCTTTGTCTTACCCCCAGCCAGCCCCCTTCCCCAACCCCCTCACCCCCTAACCCCGGCCTTCAATCCATCTGGGAATCCACCAGTGACACGGTATGTAACTTTAAGATAACAGATAGACAGATGGCGGGGCATCGTTCGGCGGGGCGGCATCCGGACGGGCTACGTTCGGCGGGGTGCCACAACGAAGTATGTCTTGTGTCGCTGCGACAGAACAAAATAACCAAAAGTATCATCTTAAACCAAAAAGCAGTCGGAAGTTCAAGGGTTTGCTTCCAAATTTAAAAGCTTCACTTAAAAAGTATGATTTTGTCCTCTTTTTTTTCTAAAATACAGACGTTTGTCTTTATCAACATTTATATTACAGAATATTGATCAATGACAAACAAGCTGTGCTCGTAAGCTATGAATAAAACGATGCCATCTGCAAATATTGACAAATATTGACATTTACAATTGATTTAAATCATGTTCTGTTACAGTGATAAAATCTACACGATTGTATTTTGGAATAGGATGAGTAGTACAGGCCTGAGTGATCCTCTTGTTTTAATGTTATATTTTCATATCTATAGTGACTTTAACACATGACTTAACGACTGTAATACTAGTATGGTTTTAACTTAACAATTATTCTAACATGGCTCGATTTGATTGTTCGTTAAACAAAGAAGGAAGTCAATCTCTGTATATTCTGCAATAAAGAACGGTTGACGCGCGGACCGGTATGAGAGCATTATGACGTCAATTATGACGTCCAGTTCATCACTACCTGTATAAACGAAACCCAGTTTTTCTGGAACACTTAGAATTGGTAAGTCACACTTGACTGAGCAATAAAGAACGGTTGACGCGCGGACCAGTAAGAGAGCATTATGACGTCAGTTATGACGTCCAGTTCATTACTACCTGTATAAACGAAACCCAGTTTTTCTGGAACACTTAGAATTGGTAAGTCACACTTGACTGAGCAACTGACCTCGAAAGCTGTTGTCATTACAAGCTGGCCAATCAAACTCCGTGACCTTAGAAATAACCTCTGACATTAAAATTATTCTTTCCTAATTGAGGCGACTTTTTGGCTCAGCGGAATTCATATTACTAAACCCGTAGATGGAAAAGTGGATTTGTTGAAACATGCCAAACATCTTATTTGTCACAAAGATTAACATACGTCGTTACCTTCGAATGCATGGTCAATATGTGAAAACAAACCCCATTGCGACCCTCTTATTGTGCGCAACAAATTCACGCCTCGAATGGTACACTACATGTGGACATGGACTGACCGGGTCAATGTGTATAGCCAGTGTTTATTAATTGCCGTATTTACTCAACTGAGTGGTAATAGATTTATTTTGTTGTTGGATTTAACAACTTATGTTAGCGTAAATATTTTGGAAATATCGGACTTGCCATTTTTAGGCAGTAGGAAATAACATACATGTATTTCTTTTTGAAAATTTTAGTTTTTTTTTGTATTTTGATACAGAAAGAAACGCACCCTTGCTGAAAATGTAACGCCCCCGGGGGCGCTTAAACGGGGAGGGGGAGGGTGGGTGTATGGAATGTCAATATAGTAGAATGGTCCTGTCCTTGTGTCCGATCCTGGGGTTCCACACACTGATGACCAATATTTAAAACAGACATTGCAACCAAAATTTTACAAGATAATCATTATATATTTATATAGATGTGCCCTAGGGGGAACTTTTGCTATGCTTTAACTTGCTAATATATTTCAATGAACATACAAAAATGAAAACAATCAAGGCCTTCTTGTGAATATTTATTCACTCGGCATAACGCCCTCGTGGTTCAATTTCTGCGCATCTAAACTCTGAACCATGGTAAATTAGACAGCAAACCACTCAAATGCCTTGATTATTTGTTAAATACATTGGTTACAAGTTTTAGAGTGATAAAATGATAACAGTCGTTAAAAAGTCGACAGCATTATTCTCGCAGTCACAACTTTAGATACTAGTTAATAAGTAAATAAATCGTACATCATTCTTTAGACCGAATCACCCCTACCCTGTGGCTGGATATATAGCCGCCATGTTGACTACCCGCCTAGATATGACCGTTATTTCACATATTTGAAATTCTTCATAGTTACCAAATATTCAACAGCTTTCGATGTAAATCTTCTTTAAAATATTCAGAATTTGCCGATGATATCAAAAAAGAAAAGGTAGTTCTCACGCCGTTTTTTCAACCAATGAAAGTTGATTGAGCCCGGCTTGGCAGTGAAAACGCTTGCGAACTCCGGGAATCTCGCTCTTTTTATCTGTCCTCGCGGATTTTGTCGTTTTCGTTGCCAAGCCGGTTTCAATCCACTTTCGTCGGTTGAAAAAATGGCGTGAGAATTACCTTGTCTTTTTAGCTCAGCTGAGCAATGCTAATGCTCGGGTGAGTTATTGTGATCGCTCGATGTCCGTCGTCTGTAGTCTGTTCACCCTTAGCTTGTGTATGCAATAGAGGTTATCTTCATGAAATTTTATTAAAATGATTGCCTTGATGCAATCTAAGTCAAGTTCTAATATTGGTCATCTGGGATAAAAAAAACTAGGTCATTAGGTCAAATCAAAGAAAACATTTGTGTATGCAATAGGGGCTGCATTTTACACCAGATATTTATGAAATTTGATCAGATTATTTGTCTTGATGAAATCTAGGTCAAGTTTAAATATGGGTCATCTGGGGGCAAAAACTAGGTCACCCGGTCAAATCAAAGAAAACCCTTGTGTATGCAATAATAGGTGCTGCATTTTTCACTGAATATTCGTGGAATTTTATCAGAATGATCTTGATGAAATACAGGTCAAGTTCAAATGGTGAACAACTAGGCCATCAGGTCAAATCAAAGAAAATCTCCTATAATGTGTACAATAGAGGCTGCATTTTTACTGGATATTCGTGAAATTTGATCAGTATAATTGCCTTTATAAAACCTATGTCAGATTCGAATATTGGTCGTCTGGGGTCAAAAACTAGGTCACCTGGTCAAATCAAAGAGAACCCTTGTATATGCAATAGGGGCTACATTTTTCACTGGATATTCGTAGAATTTGATCAGATTGTTTGAATTGATCAAATCTAGGTCAGATTTGAATAAAGGTTATCTGGGATCAAAAACTAGGTCACTCGGTCAGATCAAAGAAAAACTTGGTGTGTACAATAGGGGCTGCATTTTTCATTGGATATTCATGAAATTTAATCAGAATAATTGCCACTAGGCGAAGTTCGATTATGGGTCATCTGGGGTCAAAAACTAGGTCATTAGGTCAAATCAAAGAAAAACCTTTTGCATGCCATAGGGGCTGCATTTTTCACTGGATATTCATGAAAATTATCAGAATTATTGTTTTGATGAAATCTAGCTAGGTCAGGTTCGATTAGTATTCATCTGCGGTCAAAAACAATGGTTTCTGCACTATAAGAACCCTTTCGCTTACAAACTTCAAACATAGTTGGATGATTGGTCAAATGAAGTAGATGAGCCCTAATGCTTTTCAGGTTCATATGCCAAGGTCACTCGGGTCTAAACATTGAAAACAGTTTCCGTAGCATTTGTTGAGAAGCCTTTAACCTACACCCTTCAAACTTGGTGGGGTGATTGGCCAAATGGAGTAGATAACCCCTATTGCTTTTAAGATCAATATGGTAAAGGTTAAGGATGCAGCAGCCGGAATGGTTCCTCTATTTCCTTCTTTAAAATATACAGAAAAAAGAGAACAGTTTCTTCCGTCACACTTTCAGCAAGATTATTCGATGTTTCTCATTTGAGCGACTAGGCCCATTTGGTCCTCTTGTTTTTAAATTCTGAATATTTTTTAAGAAGCATTTAAATCGAAAACAACGGGTTATTTGGTAAACATAAATAAAATGTAAAAAAATTCAAATATAAGAAATAACGGTCAAATCACGGCGGGTAGTCAACACGGTGGCTATATGTCCAGCCGCAGGATACTTGTGGACCGAATAGTATGAGCTAAAAGCGAACGCATTATATCAAGATATCATAACTGATGTCAGATACAATGCATACATTTTATGTGAGAAGTGTAACCAGCTTAATATGATTGAGACTGTGTTATCAAAAGAAAGCAATACACTTGCCATATCGCTTGATTAAAATTCTGCTTACGAATGCAACGCCACTGCAGCAGATACCATAAAACGTACGGTAAAGATATCTGCAGAAATCATGACCAGTGCTGGTTATACGAATGCTGAGTTTAAGAAACTTTTCCTGCAATTTGAACGTGCGCAAGAAGAAAATGTGTAAAGCCGGACTGTTCAAAATAATGAAATAAGTGTTCATGTCTGTTTTATGTCTGTTTATGAAACTCTTGTTTATTTTATGAATTATTCTGGTATTATAGGAACTGGAATTGGTATGAACTTCCTTCCCGGACACGTGATCACAAACAATTACTTCGAGAAAAAGCGTGGTATAGCTGGTGGGATCGTGTGTGCAGGAGCTGGGTTTGGTGTGTTCATTTTAGCGCCCATATTTCAGCTGATACTCTCTGAATATGGCTGGAGGGGTGCTATGCTTATTACATCAGGAATCTTTATGCAGCTCTGTGTCTGCTCTACACTAATGAGACCACTTCGAAAACAAACGACTAGAGCAGACGATCATAACAAGAATGTAGAAACAAGTGATATGAATGAAAGGGATCCTATGTTTAAAACTGACTCCCTAACAGTAACCGAGAAACCCGCTAAACCTGATAAAGAAGTCCAAGATAAATACAAGATAACAGAAAATGGAAACAAAGGAAGTGAACAAGAAATGCTCAGGTTTTTCAAAGAAAGTCAAAAAGACCCATTGATGAGACTAAAACTAAGAGAAAAAAGTTCTAGTGAAGACACCCTAAATATTAATAATAAACGTGTAAATAACTGTACTGATGTTAATATTGTTGCAAAATCTCTTCAGCATATACCAAAAGATCATAGTTACACTATGCATACAAATTTATCGAACTCTCAGTTTATAGAGCCAGTGGCTTTACTTGCTCAAAGTCAACAAATCGTCCAAGGGAACCAGACTGATACGGACAATAATCATGAAATACACACAAATGTCAAGGAAGGTCTTCGTGCTTGGAGAATCGTGTCATGTGACACATCAATATTCAGGAACAAAAACTATATTCCGTTGTTACTGGGTGGTATATTTATACAGATGGGTCAGTTTATTCCCAACACGTTTCTTCCAGATTATTGTCAGACCATTGGACTAGATGGGGAACAGATATCAATTATAATGGCTATATATGGTAAGTACAAGATGAATAATAACAAACTATAATGCCAGTAAGCTGGTATACAATCTTATTTTATTTCAATGTTTTCAAAAGAAAAGCGCAAATTATTGACTTAAACAACTAAGGCTGCACACATATTTTCTTACAGATTAAAAAAACCAACTAAATACGCATTAGTTATCAAACTGCGGGCCCCACCCACCAACAAGAGCTGGAAAGCTTCAATATTTCCGTGACAAAAAGGAACACCAACTTAACAAATAAATGAAACGGTAACTTATTCGTTGTTTATCAAGGCATGGTATCGGACTCATTCCTACGTTGTGAAAATCATTGAATATAAATTCAGGAAAAACTGTTATTTAAAAAATGCATCTAAATGTTCAGTTTTATCTTAGTTACAATTTCAGGTGGTGTGAATATATTTGGTCGCCTGTCGGCAGGGTGCTTAGCTAACTTGAAGCGTACCGACGCACTATGGCTGTGCAATATGGGAATGTTTATGTGTGGAATAGGATGCGCTTTATTTTCTTTATGCAACACTTTTGCTTCTCTATGCATATATGCTGTTGGAGTTGGGTATTTTATTGGTAATGAACACTGTCGTTTTAAGGTAGTGGGCACATAATGACAAGTAGTATTTTCCGTTCAACTATGATTTTGGTATTCTCCGATTGTTCTGGAAATGCAATTCTGTTCTGGTCGAGAAAGATACCGAAATAGCAATAATACGGAATAGCACGGGAAGTGTCGACTGTCATTACGGATACACTACCTTAAACAACATGATGAAATAGTATTGAATGTAGAGACATTGGCTACAGATTCGAAACACCAAATTATGAAAGAAATGTGTTAGTAATTTTTAGACAAAAGAGAAAACTTTTGTTAGAATTGCACAGCCTATCCAGTAATTCTAAGGAATATTAAATTGATAAGCTGGGAAAATTGGACTCTTTTGTCGATTTTCAAAGTTCTTTTGAAAATGATCTGATATATTTTTAAAAAAATCCTCCTGTAAAAAGTACGTACAGAACTTTACTGTTTTATTTCATTGGCGTAATATATCATATGGGTTTTTAATCAGTTACATTTGAGAATTTGTGCACACAAGACTTTGAGATACTTAAGGTGACATATAACATACCGCTTTATGATTTTTCTCGCTAAAATCTTCAAAGGTTTTAATGTTTTTTTACCATGTGTAGATAGTATATAGAAAGTATAAAAACCTATACTTTTTGCAAAGGTCTATCAAATCTCTAACCAGATCAAACACATCTTATGAACCCAATAAAAGAAACAGGTCAATAAATGGTGTAAAATGTCGAACTCATCATGGTTATTAGATCAATGCCTGCAGCTAGGTGTAACCTTTTACCAATTATCATTTCAGTTCCGATCAATTTAATGAAATATCATTGTAAACTAATTTCAGAATCGTTTTCATTGACACGCCATCAATTGTCTATTTTATCTTAAATTTTGATAGCGTTGAGTATATATAAGAAATTATTTCATCACTCGTAAATTCCGCTTATCTCATATGTCGATAACTGGTCATATGCAGGTCCATTTAGAGTTATATTCACCGCCAAAAGTGATACTCTTGTAAACAAACTTGAACGAGCAACTATTCTTCGAAACAAACTCACATAGATATGTCAAACACAAGCCAGTCATATGTGGTTTCTCTAAACGCGTAATAAAATCAGCAGCCTCGTTACATTTCTATAGAATTCGGTATTGACTGTATGTAAGTATTTTGTTTAAAGAACAATGTAACTGAGTTATCAACCACATTGCTCTTTTTTAAGCGCAGTCATAAAATGAAACACTTGCTGTATGATAATATTGGTGAATATCAAAGTCTATGGGTCTGACCAATGCGATATCCACTTCGGTCTATCGGCCTCCTTGAATATCGCATTGGTAAAGCCCATAATCTTAGACAGTCACCTCATCATCATAAGTAACTGTTTGAAAGAACTTCATAAATGTGTATCATTATATACTTGGGAAATAGATTTTAGTTTTGCTGCTTTATTGGCAAAAAAAACAACAACACGGTTTTGAGTTCAGATGCGTCGTAATCTAATCTCGAAGGCCGAAGACCTGAGTGATTAATTACGACGCATCTGAACGAACAAACGTGTTTTATTTGCAAACAAAGAACGCAAAACTATCATCTATTTCCATTCTAACACGTTCGAATTACACCAGGAAGGGATACTAATCTGGAATCCTTTTTAGGTTGAATGGCTAAAAGTAGGTCATTTTGTGAAACGTGTTTTAATCGACAAGACAATACACGGTAAAATCCTTTGTTTATATAAAAGAAAATCTTAAAAGTGTTGGAATGTGGCATACTAAATGTTATGGTAAAGATTAAAAGTATAAAAAATAAAACGTCAGGGTAGATTTCCCAGAAGCACAGAGCACCCCAAACACAGCCAGGGAGTCGTGCATTGCGAAGTAGGCCCGCAACAAAAACAAACCAAAGTGGAAATATAGCAGACGGGCTGCTTCAAAAATCCAAGTACAGTTTAATCATATGCAGTATACAAAAATGGGTAAGGGGTAGATAAAGGGGCGGGGTGACGGGGGAAGTAGAAAAACGCATGGATGAATATTCAACAGGGAAAGCCATGCTCAAAAAAGGCATTTTACAGATTATTATCGCACTTGCTTCCTAAAGGTTCTGAGTGTATCAAACAGTTATTGCGAAATGATGTGGCGGATATCCCAGTTTATTATACTTATTATATTATACTCGTGATCTAGCCCCGCGCCATATACAATAGTAGTACAAGATTTAGCTTACCAAAAGGTTCCTTCTAGCACATATTAAATATTCTTTTTAAGGGATATTGTTTTAGCATAATGTTACAAATGTTTAATAATGCAATGAGAAAAATATGTTTTGTGCAAACTTAATCTAGATCTATTTAATAAACTAATCTAAGTATTAACAGTTTTATCATAACCCAAAGCTGTTTTTTTTTTAATATAAGCAAGTGCAGTACATAGTATGCTATTGGAAGCATTTGTCTTGCAGTCTGTATTTCACTTCCGGATATTTTCATCACGCGACTACACCAGCAAGTACCCGCACACTTTTAAAACACAAAAAAATTTCGTACATGCGTTTACGATTCGAAAAACAAACCAGGAAGTAAAAAAGTACACAAAAGAAATGGCTTGCAAATTTGAAACGTTAGAAGCTAAAGGAATCACGTGACCAGGGACAATTTTATTACGTAATTGTTTTGGCGGGAGTCTATTTTTAGATGATGCATATTCATTTCATTAATCTCGATTCTTTACTATGATATATTTAATCGAGGAGTTACATGATTTAAACTTTATTATTGTGTCTTCTTGTTCTGTTATTTGACGTAGTTGTATTCACTATTTAAAGACTGGAATAAAGATTGATTATGCGTAAACACATATTGGGCTAGAGGCTATCTGTAATGAATATGCATGAGTCTAAGATGGCGGCGCCCTACGGGAAATCGGATTCCTTTGACGATACCCTTGTATCCATTACATGCTCAGTCAAGTGTGACATGTTCACCATAAGTGTTCCTTCTCTTGAGAAGGAACAATTATAATTGCTACTCTGAAAACCTAGAGCAATATGGTTATATTACTTACTAAAACGCCCATAAAGTAAATGAAATGTAAAACATATTGTCAAAAAATATATCACACCGCTAAGAGATATCTTTTATCCCTATACATGCAATAATGTAATGTCCATTTCAAACAAAGCTATATTCAGTATAGCCAGTGCACTTGATAATAAAATATCAATTGCGGTGATTGTCACTTTCTATGGACCTCCATGTGAGCATTTAGCGACCAATGAGATAAAGCGGACTTAACGAGTCATAAAACAATATTCATAATAGCTTGAAATGTTACATTTTATTTCCCTTTATCTTAGAATACTTATGATTTAAGATTACTTTCAGGATATTTTCCACCTCTGCAAATTCTCATAATGGTTGAGTACCTTGGTATTGACAAGCTCTCATCATCGCTTGGCTTTCTGCAAATGGCCAAAGGTCCAGCTGCTTTATTTGGCCCACCCCTTGCAGGTCAGTAGGTTATTAACGTTAACTGAAGACAGAAAAGTAACACAGTGGTTTTCTTCTGAAATTCAGCGAATTAAGAATGTAACTGGTTTACTGGTTCTGTATATCTTGTACATGTCTCATTTCAGGTTTAGTGTACCAATACAGTAAGGACTATGCAATGTCTCTTGGCTTTGCCGCCATATTGTTTTTCCTTGCTGCAGGGATACAGTCGCTGGTTCCGATCTCAAACATGTGTTCAACGATTGGCAAAGGAACCAAAATGAATAATGAACTAGAAATTGATGTGCATTAAGCAATTTGTCTTCTGGATTTGTCGTGATATTACTATTTCCTTGTTTGGAAACAGGTGCTTGTTTCAATCTAAAATGTGCTCAAATGTTAAGAGAATAATGATGTAGATATAATTCTTGTCTGTCCTAGTTTTGCAGACAAAGTACTGTGTCATCTCTAACGTCTTGTGATGTTATTACAGACGCTTAATATTATTCAAGTTCTTGAAATGTAATCATTATCATGCTGCTTAAAACATATCATTTAAAGAAAAGTGATGCTATAAACGGACATCCATGTCGAGCCATTTACTATTGTTTACATTGTATGTAAGATATTGCTACTCATTAATCATGAAAATGATAATTTAACACAAAATATCTTATGTTTAAATGCTCATTTTACTCAGTACAGTTTATCGGTGAATGCTGATAACATGTCGAATTAGGTATTGACTACGCAAGTAAAAAATAAACTGAACAAAAACTACAATGTATTCCAATATTGATTGATTGTGATTAAGAAACATGTTACATTGACTTTATGAAAAATGATTCACTGAAATAGTACATTCTGTGTTAGTCTCTCATCAATATCGACAGAATTTTCGTCACAGCGGGTAAATTGTCTCATGTCGTCTCTCTGTCTCTCTGTATACTGTTTCTCAACACCTCTGCACGTTGAAATCGTGCTTTTTAAGAATGTTTCTCATTGCAGAGTTGGTGCAGCCGTTCTGGGCATGCGCGGAATTATTATCCTTTGGGGCGCACGGCAAAATTACTCATTTTTTTGCATGTCCGCACGCATTTAGTGTATAAAATGCATAATAAACTGACTAAAGGTTAGGGTTAGTATCACTATGGTTACAAAATATATACATTTAAAATATTTTCTTTCAAATTTAGTTAATCCGGTATATACCGGAGTCTGTAATATATCACAGTGCACCAACTCTGTATTTAGTCACAGCCGCTTTTTAATGCCTATAATTAGTAAAACTAATTTGCTACAGATTTTCAGCTCCTGTTGTTTAGAGAGATGTGTTGTACTCAACGTTTTTTCTAACTTCGTGGTTTTCTGTCAAATAGAAAGAGTGCCATTATCATTGGACTGGGTCATGGTGGTCCTTTCGCACATGCAGGTCAATATTAGATAAACGCTGTTGTCACGTGTACCGAGCGTAACTAACTATTAAACTGTTTATATATAGAATTTTCCTTAAGCTATCTGCTTTTGATTGGTATAACCAATGATTTGTAAATGATTGTTTGAAACATAAATTAACTAAAAATCAAGCAGATAATCAATTTACTATGCGGTCCTTATTGTACACAAGCTGGTTTCCAACAACTTAAATTTATGACCTTTAACCAGCTGTTTCAAACCGTACGTTTCAACACTCTGTCATGAACCACTCGACCTAGAATGAGTATATGGATTGGAAACCCCACAAGTATGAGCATACGCTGCAAGTATGAGGGACTGACCTTTCCACAACCTACCTAGGTCCAAACCTTAACACTATTTCAAACCAAACGTCTCAAACAACTAACAATTTCCGCTTAAACCTATGTTTCAAACCTTGTCTCAAACTATGTTTTAAACCTTGTCTCAGACCTACCAAGGTTCAGCACTATAACCTTAAACCATCAGCTTATACTGCGACCCGGACCACTAAAACAATATAGCTATCAAGAGGACCCAGCAAGGATGAGCCGAAGCTGCAAATATGAGGGTGCTTCACCTAAATTATTTATTACCAAAGTCCCAGTTGTAATTATGGCTTATTTATTATAAATTATTTCTCCAGTTTCTCTTCGATGTGCACTCTTTGAGCTCCCAAGACGATCTGTCCAAACTGGATGCGCAGTGTGTATTTATGTGGCCGTATGACGTCACTTGCATACGGACATACCTCTGACTTTTACATAGACTACTGTATACCGATACAATTTACCGAAATGCACTTAAAGCGCGAAAGGACCAATTTTGCGACACTGTTGTCAGACACGAATGTCCCCCCATGTTGGCCGTTCCCATTTTTAGCCCAAATATCACTATGACCTCGGCCTTTGACCTATTGATCCCCAAAACAATAGAGGTCATCTACTTAACGCAGACAATTAAACTAGCTAATAACCAGAAACCATTTTCAGTCTCGAGGTCACTGTGACCTGGTCCTTTGACCTACTGACCAAGAAACATCAAGTTCATCTAGTCACAGGCAACCATCCTATGAGTATTTTTACTTTAATATTCAGCAGAAACAATTTTCAGTCTCTATGGCACTGTGACTTAAACTTTGCATGTAATAGAGGTGACCTACAGACCACAGACAATCATCCTGTGAAGTTTGAAGGCACTAGATCTAATAATTCTTAAGTTACTATGTGGAAAGTATTCCAGTCTTAATGTTACCGTGACCTTGACCGTTGACCTACTGAAGCTTGACAACTCGTTCTTTAGTAACTGCGCGGAAACTATTTTCTGTCTCGAGATTTCTGTGATCTTGACCTTTGACTTTATGACCCCAAACAATAGAGGTCGTCTAATGACTACATGCAATCATCCTCTTAAATTTGACGACTATAGACCAAGGCATTCTTTATTTACTGAACGAAAACCGTTTTCATTTTCAAGGTTGCTGTGACCTTGAACTTTTGACCTACTGACCCCCAAAACGATAAGGGTCATCTACTGACCACAGGTAATCATACTAAGACGTTTGCCCGTTGTGACATGAAGCATTCTCCAGTTATTGATCGGAAACCAAATGGTCTGACGGCCGACAAAACGACAATCGGCAAAACAGTATACACCCTCTTCTTCGAAGGTAATATTTTCTGAGGTCAGTCTCAAAATCTTTCTCAGTCTTCTTTGTATTCTCAACCAGATAAAAGCTTTAGCTTATAGAGGTAAATCATCTAGCTGCTTATATTTCCCAGCACAGACTAGAAGCGCACATATTCACCTATAATTTTATTCGTTTTGGTTACGTATATTTTTGGGGGAAAAGGGTTCTGGTTAGAGACGGCATGATCAAGTAGTTCAGGTTGTTTGTAAGCATGACATGCAACAGTATCAATATTGTACTTAGTTAAATATGAGGGAGGTTTGGCGTTGCTCCAGCGAGTGTCAGCATTAATTTTGAGAGACACATTTTGTTTGACCTTCGTGGATCTGCTGATTGATACTCATCTAATCTAACATATGCGAGGGATTTTTGTCATCAGTCTTAACCTGTGCATGATTTAATCTAGTGAATCTGAGTACATTATTTGCATTTGCTCGAGTTTTGACCAATTAAGGTCTTTGCTACAGATTTTCAGCTCCTGTTGTTTAGAGAGCTGTGTTATACTCAACGTTTTTTCTAACTTCGTGGTTTTCTGTCAAATAGATCTACTGACCTATTTAAAAAAAATAGTCACACTTTATTTAAGAAAGTCAAGAAAACTACGAGCGTGCTGCCCAACGCCTACTCTTACTGTTATATATCGTTTTCAACGTCATCTCTATATTATTTAATACTTAGCCTTACATTTTGAGAAAAAAAATCAGGCAGCAACAAATCATAGAAAGAAAGATTTCTTTCATATGAAAATTGAACAGTCTATAAAACATGGCCATTCCTCTACGAAATAGTATACTGATATTATTAATATATTAAATTCCGGAAAAAGGGACTGCAAAAAGGGGCCACACTTTCGGACAGTTCAACGCCTTAACCTTTAGCCTGTTGGCGACAAGTGATTTTGCCTTGCGACCAGTGCAGACTGCTGATCATGTCTGCACTGTTCTCTTTTTAGTCAGTAAATTTTCAGTGAACACCCCTTTAAATAATAAATAGTACTGCTCAAACTGAATGATGAACAGTAATTTTAGAAACTGAATAGGGTAAAGGTTAAAAGTCACCATTTTCAAAGAACTGTTGCATTTGACGCATTTGCAGTAATGTACCAGTAATGCAATTTCACATAGCTAGGTGGAACATAGTTTTTAGCAATTACTTTTATTTCTTTACAAGTGACAATAATGTTTAAAGGCCGGGGGGACAACTTTTTCAGAATATTTAAGTATCCATTGTACGGGACAGTACAGCAGAACATGCAATGGTCAGGCCGATTGTTAGTAAAGATGTTTGATTTATCAAATATTTCTGTGTTTTGATGATATGCTCCTAAACCTTAATTGAATTTGGAAAACGGGTCGGGGTTAGTAGTGATTTCCAAACTGCAAACAGACAGGTGTCTCCAGCCTCTGACGTCCTTGATTGATTCTATGCCTTTGTCTAATATTAATTAGAAATGTATATGATACGATACAGGTCAGAACATTCACATAAACTAAAAACTGCCGAACTGCGTGAATGAAACATAGTTGTTCCTTCTCTTGAGAATGAACACTTAGAATTTGTAAGTCACACTTGACTGAACAACTGACCTCGAAAACTCCTGTCATTACTAGCAAGCCAATCAAACTCCATGACCTTATAAATAACCTCTGACGTTAAAATTAGTCTTTCCTAATTGAGGCGAGTCTCTGGCTGAAGGCGCTCCGTGGATTATATATCACTTAACCTGAGGATAGAAAAGTGGTGTTGTTGAAACAATTATGCACGTTTTTCTCTCATATTGTACCAAGTTGAACCTAATTTTGTTAAATAGAAGGCGACTCTGGGTGAATACTCCCCTTATTTTGACTTCTGTTTACATAGCGTAAAACCACTACCTTGGCTACACAAAACTGGTTCAGTGGATACTTATCCGCTATATGGTGTAATGCCGATAAATGTAGATTTTTGTTATCTGGTTAACAGCTGACATGGTTAGAACGTTTTTCATGAAGTCTATGTCGAATTGGATAGCATAAAACCACACCTATGGTTATACAAAACTGGTTCTAGAAATTTGTAATGCAGCTAGTTATCTGCTATATGGTGCAATGCATATAACTATAAATTATCTTATATTTGGTGTACAGCAGACATGGTTTGAATGTTTGTCTAAATGAAACCTATATGTTGAAATGGATATTGGTTCATTCAGGGTAAGTACTAGGTCAGGTGAGCGAAATGGGGCCTTCATGCTGTATTTGACATTCCTAATCCTTTCAGCAGCAAAAACCATCTGAAATGAAACTGGGTCATGGGTTCCAGCCCCACTGGGGTCACGACCATCCCATCCCATATGACACCTGTACTTGTTTTTTCCAGGAAGCGGACTCTGGAGTGGTTCAAATAAGCTTGACACTTTCATCACAACTGAGCTAAATAAAATTAGTATAAACTAAATGAACTTGAAACTGGTCAGATTAATTCTGATTCGGGCCCATGAATCATTTCAAGAAAGGAACGTGTCTATATCTGAACCGTTAGAAGGAATCAACTCTAGACGTGTCCTTGTACACAGCCAAATCTATAAACATAGCTTAATGCGGACGCAGAACTGGTAATTACCATTTATAAAGAGGACGTAAATCTGGTTAATTATGAAATAAATCTCTTCTTTTAGATTCTTTTAACTGAACAAAAGTACTATTCAAAATCTGACCTAAACCAGTCAAATTTAATTTCCTGCTTATTGTCCACCTATAAAGAAATCTTCCATGTCATATTTAACAATTGACCAGGGTTACTTTATATGTAAAACGGAAGATATTAATGAAAGATTATTAAAATTGGTTATAAATCTAATTAACAGTCCAGGTCTTGTAGAAGTAGACTACACAACATACAGGTACGTTGTATTTATATTAAATTCTTAATAATGTATTTAAATAAGCCTGTCATTTTAAAAAATATTATATTGCTCTATCAACTAACAAAATCAACGATACATCAATATATTGATAAATTCTTGTTCTAAAATTGTGACAGGAAGAAAAAGATCTGTAAAAGTTACATAATATTTTAATTATGAACATTTCTGCGCTTGAGATTGGGAAAGGTTCCGCATAAAGTGAAAGTAACGAATGTCAGGTTAATATTATATTCGTTTCTTTGTAAGTCAAGGGACTTTTTCCTTTTATCCTTAACCTTTCATTCCTACCAATATTTTGTACCAGCATGCATTGACCTGACCATATTCAGAAAATGATACAAAAATAACCTTTTGCTTGCTAAATTTCTATAATGGACTGATCCACAATTCAGTTTGGGCAGTATCATTTAATAATCAAAGGGAATTACTCCCTGAAAATTTACTGATTGAAAAGCAAACAAAGCAGACCATGATCAGCCTGCAGACTGATCTTCGTTCGCACTGGTCGCAAAGGCAGAATCACTTGCCGCCAGCAGGGTAAAGTTTAAATATTGAATACTAACAGCTGGTTGGATTCTGCTTTATGTTTCACGCAGTAATTGTACCAGTGCTGTGACACAGAGTAACATCGTCTTTATAGCCCTTTTCTTAAATAATTTGAATGAACAGACGGATGGACTAAAGGTGAGAGGTCACAAACGTTCACAGTGAGCACATTATCCGTGTACATCATAAAATGATTTATATTTCAAACAAAACTCGATGCATTTGAATAATGGAATTAATTAAGTGCTAAAGATTCATGATGATTGTACAAATGATTTTCATTTGTGTTTATGTTTATGCATGTGCTCAGCCAGTGTGTATGTGTACATATTTACACGTACCTCTGTTTCCATGACGAATGACGTATGGGTCGCTGCGTTCTTTGAATCTAGATTTTCCTGTTGGACTTTTCATTTTTTCCATAAAATAATGGCACCTCAAATAAACCACTTTGTCAAACATGTTAACAGTAAAACAAAATGTGCGTACTTTGCGCTTTAATAAAATGGGACTTTCGTGTAGTACTAGTAGTACTGATGTGTAAGCAGTGAATATTATTCTTGTGTCTGCTTCTTCCTGTGTAGAGTACGGTGGTACATTAGGTCAATCTTAGTCTTTGTTCCCAACTTCATTTGTGAGTAAATAACACTTTTCACCATTGACAAAGTAGTCTTTCCTTCAACTTTGGTGCAGAGGAATCACGTTTTCATTGTTCGAAAATTAGATTGATCAACTGTGTTTTGTTGTCACTATTTGACATGAATGCTTTCCAGTCACGTGGTATTTTGGTTTTCGCTCCTGACAGTAAGAATTTTGGAGCAGATCCATATCATCGACGCTGATATGTTTTGATCGACAGAGGACTGTAAATCGACACGAGCTGTCTTTGGTAGTTGACTAAACACAGTTTCGGCTACGTGTTTGAATGTTGCAGGGATGGTTACTAAGCTTTGCAGCAGAGCGTTACCGTCAAACACCAAAACAGTCATCAATTTTGGACGGCTGGTTAGCCTCTATATAGTGAAGTAGATTTGACTTGTCTGTTCTCACTGGCATTCCATCTGCAGTAGCTATAACAGCCAGGAGACGGGTTAGGAAAAGAAAGTGTCAATTCTAGATCTATGTCGTGCTGAACAGCCAAAAGTACCAACTGTTCATACACGTTACGTTCTTATCTGTGGTATTTTGGTTTGAGGATTGGTTACTTTCCTTGTAACTTCAGCTGTGGCAAATGTTTTAAGTTTGCTTCTCTGTATGGTCATGGAAAGGAACGAACTGATTTTTCGATCAATCTTCTTTTGATAAATTCATCCATTGCCTTTTGACCTACCCCAGTTGCCTTAAGATCATGAGCGACTTCTGCTTCCGGAGGAATACTAGACGACACACAGTAAAGTTCATCTTTGTTGTTTTTGTCAGTCTGGAATGGGTTCGTGAAGGGTTCTATGATAACCTTGTTAACTTCTTCTTCAGTCCTGCGTATCTCATGTTATACTTATTTGTGTTCGGACAGGTCTTCTCTATGTCTGCATTCTGAAGTGTTGCTTCAACATATCTTGCTCTGTAATGACGGGTCATGCACCAGTAGAAGTATGTAGCATAGTTTTTACTGAAATTGCAGAACCATAAAATGTCTGTCTGCTGACATTTTTGTGAGTACTTCTATTCTATACAATTTTTTGTATAGATTTAATAAGGCTGTAATAATTTATTTGATGTAACCATTTGTCATGTATACATATATAATATTATATCCATCACCATGCATTATGTTGCCGTGTACATTATGTGTACAAAACCTGCCGTGATCATTCTGCGTACATTGCCTGCTGTTTACATTCTGCAAGCGGAATATTGCTGTGTACAGTACGCGTACAAAACCTGCCGTGAACATTCTGCGTACATTGCCTGCTGCGTACATTCTGAAAAGTGGATTGTCAGCGTACATGCTGCATACATTTCTGCGGTGTACACTCCGTGTTCATCTGTGGTGTACATATGCTGTGTATATTTTCTGTGGTGTACCTTTTGCAAACTAAAATGTCCACGGGAAGAAATGCATGCGGCAAACCATCAATTTTCTGAAAAGTGTACTATTGGCGTACGTTTCGTGTATATCAAGTGTATGAGTCGCGAACATCTAATTTTGTTAACGGGCAATAAACATATAGTATGCCAAAGGTTCACTGGAATAGTACGCGGGAGACCATTTTCTTCCGTAAGGGATGGAACAATGCATTGAAAAACTTGTTGCGATACACTGTAATATGAAATCATCCAGCAAAACATGATACAATGCAGCTCAATGTGAAGCCATTTAACGCAACATGAGTAAGTGCAGTGTAAAATGAAATGATTTATTACAACTTGATGCCGTCTAATGCATATTGAAACCGCTTTGTGTAATTAAAAGCGATGTATAAAAACTTGATGCCATGCAGTCCAATTTGAAGACGTTTAACGCAACATGAGTTCGTGCAGTGTAAAATGAAACGATTCATTAAAGCTTGGCGCCGTCTAATGCATACTGAAACCGTGTTGTGTGATTTGGAGCGGAGTATCAAAATTTGATGTCATGCAGCCAAATGTGAAGCCGTTTAACGAAACACGAGTACGTGCATTGTAAAAGGTTAATAAGACTATTAGTTCATAAGTTTGCCCTGTTTTAAATATAGATTCTGGATCAGTTGTACATATGAATATCTTAAAAATTGTCCTAAAACCGACCTTGTGGTAAAATTCCAACATTTAATTTTACACTAGCTTTTCCTGCGATTTATCTGAGTATTAAAAGGGACCTTATTTTCGTGAAACATCTTTCTTCTTTAGTTTAAGCCTTGTCAGAAGTATACTTCGTGAAACAGACTCGGTAATAGAAATAATAATGACAAAATTAACAAACACTAAAAACTTTTATACTCTGCTCTTAATTACACAAAGCGGTTTCAATATACATTAGACGGCGTCAAGTTGTAATAATTCATTTCATTTTACACTGCACTTACTCATGTTGTGTTAAATGGTTTCACATTGAGCTGCATGGTATCATGTTTTGTTGGATGATTTCATATTACAGTGCATCAATCGCCACAAGTTTTTCAATGCATCGTTCCGTGTTTAGATGGATGGAATGAAGTTTTGTATTAAATGGTTTCAAAACACAATGCGTTGAATGCAAATTTATTGGACGGGATGGAGTTTTTTGTATTAATGGTTTCAAAATCACAATGCGTTAGATGAAATTTTATTTGGACGGGATGGGTTTTTAGACTAACGCTGTTGATGCTAATGCTAATGCTTTATTTGACTTGTATTGTTTATGAATTGGATTGTTTATATTTACTAGACTTTCGTAACGGGCCATGTTATATGACATCATTGCTTATAGCTGCAGACTTTGCTTTATTTTCTCTCTTTCGTATATTAGACTATATACTTATTTCTTACTTTTCATTATGTCTCTCCTCCGACCCCATGGGGAGAATTTTTTAGCCTCGTCGTCATACTTATTCCGATAAACTGAGAACTTTGACCTAGAACTTTATAGGGTGGTTTATGGAGTAGACGACCCCTGTTGTTTTTGGGGTCACTCCATCAAAGGTCAAGGTCACAGGGGCCTGAACATGGAAAACCATTTTCGATCAATAACTTGAGAACCACTTGCTGCAGAATGTTGAAACTTCATAGGATGATTGGACGTGCAGAGTAGATGATCCCTATTGATTTTGGGATCACTCTGTTGTAGGTCAAGGTCACAGGGGCCTGAGCAGGAAAACCCATTTCCGATCAATAACTAGAGAACATCTTGACCAAGAATGTTGAAACTTCATAGGATGATTGGACATGCAGAGTAGATGAACCCTTTTAATTTTGGGGTCACTCTATCAAAGGTCAAGGTCACAGGGGCCTGAACAGGAAAAACCATTTCCGATCAATAACTAGAGAACATCTTGACCAAGAATGTGGAAACTTCATAGGATGATTGGACATGCAGAGTAGATGAACCCTTTTAATTTTGGGGTCACTCTATTAAAGGTCAAAGTCACAGGGGCCTGCGCATGGAAATTCATTTCCAATCAGTAACTTGAGAACCATTTAACACAGAATATGATAGGACTTACAGAGTAGATGATCGCTATTGTTTTTTGGGTCACTCCATCAAAGGTCAAGGTTACAGGGACCATCCGTCCGTCAAACTTCATTTTCGATCAATAACTGGAGAACCATTTGTCCTAGAACCTTTAAACTTCATAGGGTGATAGGACTTACAGAGTCGATGACCCTAGTAATTTTAGGGTTACTAGATCTAAGGTCACGGTCACAGGGACCTGAACATGAAAAACCGTTTCTTATCAATCACTTGAGAACCACTTGACCCAGAATATTGAAACTTCATACATCGGACATGTATAGTAGATGAAACCATAGCGATTTTTGGGTCAGTTGATCAAAGGTCAAGGTCACAGAACATGGAAATCGGTTTCCGAGCAATAACTTGCGAAATATTTTACCCAGAACCTTCATAGGATGATAGGACTTACAGAGTAGATGACCTTTATTGTTTTGGAGTCACTTGAGCAAAGGTCAAAGTCACAGCGGCCTGAACATGGAAAACACTTTCCAATCAATAACTTGAGCACCACTTTACCTTGAATGTTGAAACTTCATAGGATGATTGGACCTGCAGAGTAGATGACCCCTATTGATTTTGGGGTCAGTTGATCAAAGGTCATGGTCACAGGGGCCAGAACATGGAAAACCGTTTCCAATCTATAGCTTGAGAACCACCAGGCCCAGAATGTTGAAACTGTGTGGGATGATTGGACATGCCAAGTAGATGATCTCTGTTGCAGCCAACCATCAGTGTCTCTTTGACTTAGCTCCTGTCCCCTATTGACTTCTTGCAAATTACTACTATGCACTGGGGGAGACAAGCGCATTTCTACAAAAGCATCTTCTAGTTAAAATTCCTTAGTGGCTGCCTATGTTCCCGTAATGGGTTTGGCACAAATTGGAAAGTAGCCCCTCCAATACAAATGTTTATTGTGCAACAGTACCCATGCCACACTAATATAAAAGCTAGTTGTGTCTAAGTACCCCTTCCCAGCCAATACACAAGATGGTTATGCATAAGTATGTATCCATGCATGCCATTATACACAAAATAGTTATGCACTGATGTGCAAATACAAATGAAAGTTGTGCAAGAGTACCCTGACCCGCCAATACACAGGATAATTAAGCTTGGTACCAATGTCCTTCTAGTACAAAGAATTGCTGTAAAAGAGTACCCCTGCCGCACATTGTAAATAGGATAATTAAGTAGGAGTGCCCTGCACCGCCAATACACAGCCCTGCCAATACAACTGATAGGTTTGCGTGTGTAATCCCTTCCACATCAATATAAAGGATACTTGTGCAGTTGCCTAACTAATGTAAAGAATAGATTTGCACAAGTAGCTTGCACTTCAAATACACAGGCTATTTATGTATCAGTACCCTTGCCAAGCCATTAACAGGATAGTCATGCAATGCCTCACGAATACAAAGGGTAGTTGTTTACATGCACCCTTGCCATGCCAATACACAGGTTTGTAATGCACTGCTGCAGATGATGACTACCCGCAAGTACAAAGGATTATTTGTAGGATTACCCCAGCCCTGTCAATAAACAGGATAGTACGCACGAGTACCCCTGCCCCGCCAAGACTAAGGATAGTTATTCTTAAGCACACCTGCCCTACAAGTACAAAAGATAGTTTTAATTGGTTACCCTGGCTCCGTCAGTACACAGGACATCTTCTAAGAGTACTCATGCCCTGCAAATATCAGTGCCGTAGCCAGACACAAATTTTAACCGAGGCAATCCGTGGGCATACCCCCTCCCCCTCAAATATTTGTTCTCAGGAAGGCTCTGGTGCGTTCCGGAGCCCTCTCAGATTGTGTTATATAACAATAAAAATCGTCTTTTTAGCCCTATTTATCAGAGTTCTACTTTCATATTTTAAGAAAGAAATATATTGATAACAATGATATTTGGGGATTTATATGGTCGGATACAATCATTTTTGTAACTAAAAGGCAGTAAAATCAGAAAGCCACCAATAAAGACATACAAGAACATGCTATTCATCAGTTTACTAGTAGTTTATTAGTTTATATAGGCCGAGATAGGGAAGGTACGGGAGGGAGCTCTGTCCGTGTTGTGGGGGCTGGGGGGTCAGGGGATCTCCCAGTAGAAATTTTTGAAATACAAGTAGGAAATGGTGGCCTCTGGTGCATTTTTCGGTTTAAATTTTAAGGTATGGCGGGGATTTCCCCCTCATTTTAGTGGGGCCAGTGGGCTTTCTTCCTGGAAAATTTTGAAATACAGATTCGAAATGGTGGCCTATGGTGTATTTTTTCGGCGACGCCGTCTAAATTCGTTTTCGTCACCTATGCCACGTGACTTAAGTCAGCAAATCAAACTACTTGATAACGCATTATAGATAATTTATCAAAATGGAAGATTTATGCAACACTCTGCCTGATTGGACGAGAGTGTCAATTTCTTTCACTCTGTTAATTGTGCTACGCTGAGTGAAATGTAGACAAAGCGTTTATCCTAAACGACGCTGTTCACAGTTTTAAAGCTAACTTTGGCTCAGTATATTTAGCAAGAATATTGATATATCTCAAAATGATAAGTAAGTTTAATAAATATGATAAAAATCTGTTCAAATACCAACATATATCAAATTAAAGAAAGAGCTGAATACGGTCTGCGTATCACATGAATAAGGGTGTGATAAGAGTCTTTTATGTAGAGAAGAGCTTTTAAAAAGATTTTCCTTGTTACAATTGTCATCTGTATATGAAAAAGTTTCTTGCTTTTGTGACTTATTCAATTTGCATATTAAAATGAATACTTGTTTGCTTTGATATATTTGTTATAAATTATTTAACTGATTTATTATATATGAATATCTTTCTTTAGTATGGTATGCAATATTGAACTCAGTTGAAATCTGTTTTATTATATATATGCTATATAATGACTGAATCTCATTACACTGACATGAAGGTACGCTGCATACAGTTTATCTATGTGATATGACTACGGTCAAACTTTGCTTATGAAACAGAAATATTGAAATAATTACAATTGTATGCTTTGTTTTTTTATAGGTGTGACGTCATTGTCCAAAGATTCATGAATAGCGAATATGCATTTGTTAAAGCGGGATCAGTTGGCCCATTTTAGAAATAAATAAAAATAATAAATAAAAAAATCCTTTAATTGATTTTTTCTCATGTATTCTAATCAAACTTGATTTGTAGCATCTTTATTAGGCCCGCAGCCAACTTTGTTCAGCTGGGACATTTAACCCCTTTTAGGGGCTGCTAGAGCTAAAACTAGAAATGCATTTATACAGCATCTCATGAACAGCTTGGTGGATCTTTGTCATACTTGGTCTGGAGCATCATTATAAGGTCCTCTTCCTTATTAATTTATATAGGAACTTGGGCCCTATTAGGGACCACTATAACTAAAAGTAGATATGCCTTTCTTCGCATTAACCGCTAAAATGTAATGAATTTTTATCAAACTCGATGTGTAACAATATCGTAAGGTCTCTTGATATTTTGTTACAAATGGGGGTAGGGACCAATTTAGCTAAAAATATAAACACGTTTAATGACCTATTCTCATGAACCGCTTCATGAATCTTCATCAAACTACTGCTGTAATTATTCGTCTAAGGATAAACGAAACAAAATTGCAACTCTACGAAACCTTTGCGAAAAATTAAAAGAGAACCATTTAAATTGTTAAAGTGCGGTGTTTAGATTTGCAAAATGTTAGATGAAAGATGAATGTTAGATGAAAAATTCATAAACTTCTTTCCTTATTACAATTCGCCGACCATCATTTTTAAAGATATTTCGTTTTGTCTTGATTATGAGGTACTGTGTGAGGGGGGCGGGCATTTTAGGGGCCTCTCTCTCGAAATGGTGGCCTATGGTGCATTGTTTGGTGTAAATGTTTAGGTACTGAATGGGAAAGCCTCTCGTGTTAGGGGTGTTAATGGGCTCTCTCAATGGAAAAAATGAAATACAGATATAAAGTGGTGGCTTCTTGTGCATTTTATGGTCTTAAGTTTCAAGTATGGGGGTACCCTCATTTTAGTGGGGTCACGGTGATTCTTCCCCTGGAAAAATTTTTAATATCGGTATGAAATAGTGGCCTCTGGTGCGTTTTGGGGTTTAAATGTGATAATGATAATAAACAATTGGGTTTGACTTTGATGAGTATAAGTCACTTGTAAGCAAACTGGGGGTGGGGCAAGGGCCTGGCAAGGCTATTAATATGACTGCTAGGATTTCTACCTCACCTTGCCTCAAAGATGTAATGAGGCAAATGATATTCTAATATATTCTATTCATACTTATATACTTTTCTGAATTTTTGTAACTGAATTTTTCATCAGTGTGATAGGCCTACTTTTTACTCTTTTTTTTTTTTTGGCTCCTCAAATTTTAACCGAGGCACCTGCCTCGGTTTGCCTCAGTGTGGCTACGGCGCTGAATATACAGGATAGGTATGCTCAAGGTCCCCTGTTTAGACAATATACAGGATAGTTATGCACGAGTATCTAATCCCAGCCAATTCACAGGATAGTTATGCATCAGCATCCCTGTCCAGTCAATACAAAGGATAGTTGTGCATAAGAACCCTGACCAACTTATTACTGGACAGTTAACACAGAACCAGAGTATTGTGCATGACCCTCCGTCTCACTGAGGTTAACATCCATGCCAAATATAAACAAGATTGCTCCATGCAAAAAAATCTGGATAGATGCACGGCACACGCACATACACCAAACAGCCATTTGGACAACTATGTCTTCGCTTCCACAAGCGAGCTCGACAAAAAATTGAAAGTCCACAAAAAAGGGATCTATCAAATAAAAAATATATTTTAAATTATAATCTTGACACAAAATATGATAGGCAGACTTGACCTTGCTGTAACCTTGATCTTTTACCTACCACCCTGGCTCATGCACTCTGCACATCGTCTCATTACCACCTACCTACATCTCAAGTTTGCAGTAAATACCTTGAATGGTTAATATTAGTTATGCTCTGGACAATAAAGAAAAACATTTCTAAGTCACAAAAAAAATCCTTACCAGGTACAGATATGTCAAAATACACCTAAAATTTGAGGTACCATCCATACAGTACCACAGAGCTCACATCAAGACCTACCTACATGTCAAGTTTGAAGTCCAAACCTTGAATGGTTAATAAGTTATGCTCCAGACGAAATATAACAGACAAATTTGAACTCTAAGCTCACTTTGATGTACAGACCAGGTTCTTGTGCTCTGCACATCATCATATTGCCAACTACCTACATGCCAAGTTTGAAGTTAATATCTTGTATGGTTATTTAGATATGCTCCAGACAAAATATGATGGACAGTTTTGGACCTTTGAGCTCAATTTGTGACCTTGACCTTTGACCTACAGAGCTGGTTCAAGTGTTCTGCATATCATCTCATTGCCATCTACCTATAATATTATGCCAAGCTTAAGGTCAGTACCTCTAATGGTTATAAAGTTATTCTCCGGACACCAATTATGACGGACAGAGGGACAGATACACCCGCTATCACATAATACATCCATTTTTTTCAAAATTTGTGACCTTGACTGACCTACAGAGCTGGTTCGAGTGCTCTGCAAATCGCCTCATTGCCATCTACCTATGTGCAAAGTTTAAAGTCAATACCTTTAATGGTTATAAAGTTATGCTCCAGACATGAATTATGATGGACAGACACAAGCGCCATCATATAATACGTCCTTTTTTATAAACAAGAGCTGTCCGTAAGACAGCGCACTCCACTATTTGGCGATTTGAAAGTAAAATGAATATCTGTCTCAATAACAGACCTCTACTTTAAAAGGAAGATACACCAAGGAGCATAATTCTGTCAAGAACACAAACTAGAGTTATTGGGATTGTTACTACACAATGCAGATGATGATGGTAAAAATATATTTTGAGTTTCAAGTCGTAACCTTATAATTATAGTATCAAAGTTATGTCCAGAATACAAAGACTGTCAAAAAAATTTAAGTATGAAAAGGGCATAATTTGGTCAAAAATACAAATCAGTGTTATGGGGATTGTTACCACTCATGCAGATGATGATGATAAAGATACATTTCAAGTTTCATGTCTTTATCTTATATTGTATTAAAGTAACATCAAGAAAGCAAAGATTGCCAAAACATTTTAAGTATGAAAGGGGCATAATTCTGTCAAAAATACAGTTAGAGTTATGGGGATTGTAACAATCATTATAAAGAAATATTTTTAATTTCAAGTCATTATCTTTTAAAGAACCAAAGATATGTCTATAAACAAAGCTTTCAAAAAAATTTTACATGAAAATAATTCCAAGTATAACAACTTTGTGACCTTGACCTTGGTTATAATAGGCCCAGCCCCACTTACTTTGTTTGTATGCTGGACAATGTTTATGTGAACTTACAGTAAGATATAAGCAATAGTAACAAAGATATGACAGAAAAACAAAGGTTGCGAAAAACTTTAACCTTAAAAATAACCTAAGTATAACACCTTGATGACCTTGACCTTAGGTATTATGGGCCCAGCCCCTGCACATACTTTGTTTGTATGCTGTACAATGTTTATGTGAATTTACAGTAAGATATAAGCAATAGTAACAAAGACATTACAGAAAAACAAAGGTTGCTGAAAAACTTTAACCTTAAAAATAACCTAAGTATAACACCTTGGTGACCTTGACCTTTGGTATAATGGGCCCAGCCCCTGCACATACTTTGTTTGTATGCTGGACAATGATTATGTGAACTTACAGTAAGATATAAGCAATAGCAACAAAGATATGACACAAATTTTACCTTAAAAATAACCCAAGTATAACACCTTGGTGACCTTGACCTTGGGTATAATGGGTCCAGCCCCAGCATATATTTTGTTTGTATGCTGGACAATGTTTATGTGAAGTTACAGTAAGATATAAGCAATAGTAACAAAGATATGACAGAAAAACAAAGGTTGCCGAAACACTTTAACCAAGAAAGCTCTTGCCGACGCTGATGCAGATGCCGGGGCGAGTAGAATAGCCCCCCTATTCTTTGAATAGTGGAGCTAAAAATGAAAAATATAACTCGGCTGAAATTCACCCAATTTATACATAATGGCAGTGTCTACTATACCGATGGACACACTATGTTGAAGTTTGCAAAAGTACCTCTGTTCCACCAACACACATGATAGTTATTCATTGCTCTGCTACCACAAAGGATACTTGTGCATCTGCCACACCAAAACACAGGTTAGTTATGCAAGAGTACTCCTGTCCAGCCAATACACAGGATAGTTAAACGCTGCCAAGCCAATACAAATGATATTTGTTCATGAGGACCCTGCCTGCTATTACACTGGATAGTTATGTAGGAATACCCCTGCCCCACCAATACAAAGGATACCCCTGTCTCACCAGTACAAAGGATAGTTGTGAACGGTTCCCAGCCCGCTAATAAACATTATAGTTACAGACAAGTAGGATAGTTATAATGCATGAGTAACCCTTTCTGGTCAATGCAAAGGATAGATGTGCAATTGCAAAAACTCAGTTAAAGTTTTAAAGAGTTATCAAGGTTAATTACAGGGATAAAAAAATTGTAGGAAATCTACTTTATTCTGGGACATGTGCTATTATGCCAGACTAATGTTATAAATATATCAGAATACAAATAAAACAGAGTATCTATTTATACTTTTTTATTCTTAGGTATTACAGCTTATCTTCTGTAAAAAATGAATGAAAGACTGCTATATGAGATTAGATTTATATGCATAAGACATACATTGTGTCTTTCAGGACGTTAGGGACAGACTGATATATAATACAGTAACTAGGAGGAGATATGTCCAGCAAGGAAGATGAAAACTGGTCTCTTTGGATAGGCTCTACACTCGATACTTTTGGATTCAAACAGGAGATTACTTCATTTCGATCACATTGCTTCGATGAATTTTCCGCAAATGTGAGTTCAAAGAGTGAGCAAATATATCCAATTAGGTTTTCCCTAGTAGGAAGTGCAGGTGAAGGATTTAGACATGGGAGGAGTGATATAGATCTATTAGCTGTATTAATAAATACAGTATGCTTGGACAGGCCAATGGTAAATGCTCATTTAAATACACTAAAGACTGATTACTCAGGCACTGCTCCTGGCTACACGAAAGTAATTCTTATAAATAAAAAGAGTCACGATATACGACACCCTTTTCATTTCAATACAATGTATAGATCTACAGAAGGACACCCGTATATACCAAGTTCAGCATTACAATACATCGCAATTGACCTGGAAATAAATGGCCCTGCTTTAAGTTTAGAGAGTTTTCTCCAATCATATATTTTCAGTGATATGGATTTTGTCTTTTCATTCTACTTTGGAGGAAAAGAACATTTACGTAAATGGGCAAAAAGGTCTCGATTTTATACTTGGCCACAGCCCACAGTGCTAAAGGAAATTTCCTCTATGGAAGGGTACATTGTGCCTGTAGGGGACAAACCAAGTGATTTCCAAAGTTTAGAGTGGCGGATATGTTACACTACAGCAGAAAAGAAACTGGTTGGATATCTAAACGCTCAAGAACAGAAGTTGTATATATTATTAAAGATGGTATCTAAAACAATATTGCAACCGGTCTGCAAAGCAATCACATCATATGTTGTGAAAAATGTTGTTTTCTGGATAGCAGAGGGAACAGCTGAACAGCAGTGTTCAGTAAATTGTCTAGTGTTTTTGTTGCAAAAATCTTTGTATTTTATAAAATACTGTCTTGAAAACAACCATCTTCCAAATTATATGATACCAGAGAGAAATCTTATTAGAGCTGGGGTCTTTGGCAAAGAGAAGCAATCAACAATAGATTTTCTTTCAGAACTGTTGAAAGAGGGTGGAGCCATTATTGTGAGAATCCCAAAGTTGTACCAGTGTATGTCTTACATGGTAAGGAGTCCAGGCAGGGCTGTACAATATGGAAACTGGAGAGATGATGTTGAAAAACAAACTATGAAGTTAATTGTTCAATTAAGTAAAAATTGGACACCATTTGTACCACTTGAACACCAGTCTTCCTTACTAACAGCAGCATTTGAAGGGAATATTATAGCAGCATTGAAATATTTGATGTTGTTAGTTCCAGAGCTTCCAAACATGATACTACAAGGTCAGTTTGAGGAAATTATTTACCTTCTTAAAGCCAGACTAGAGGCAACTATGCTACTGTAACTAGAGAGTCTGCAAAATGTGTATGAACAAACAGTGTGTTTCCTTGTGTAACAGTTATGCACTATGATGTAATATGTACCATTTATGAACTTAAAGGCGTACGCTAGAATTCCCAGTTGGAGATGGGAGAAATTTTTCCCAAAAATAGAAATTCTTCGAACTTTGGATATTGAAGGACAATCATCTATGAAACAAAAATATGCAATAAAAATCATAAGTCACCGGTACTGAAAAAGTTATCTGACCTTGAAAACGTCATTTTTGGGAAATTCTTCGCCTGAATGCATACGCCTTTAATATATATCATATTTATAAACAAATATAAGTATTTAAAAGTATAAATTGTTTCCCTTTATAAAACTCTAGTAGATATGCAGTATTGCATTCCAATTCTCACAAAAAAATGGAGAGGTGGCAACACTAAATTGACTATGATTGTTTACAAATATTACCTCTTCATTTTAGATGCATTTTTACTGGATGTTTGAACAGTGAAACAATGTTAGAAATGTCTGCAATTCTGACATCCCAACCAGTTGATGATTATTGTGTTTCAGCAATTTATAGCTTCAAAAGTATGCAACCAGTCAGAATATGAAAGAAGGAAAAGACTGATAGTTTTGTTTAAACAAAGGTTACAGCCTCCACACATTTTAACCCTGCTAAATTTCTGTAATGAACTTGTCCATCTTTCAATTTGGACAGTACCATTTAGTGTTAAAAGGGGTGCTTACCAAAAAGATTATGACTGAATAGCAAACAGTGCAGATCTTGATCAGACTGCACAGATATGCAGACTGATCAGGATCTACACTGGTTGCAAAGGCAGAATCAATCATGCCCACCACATTTGATACAGTGCTGAGCAATCTAAGTCCACAAAAGCAAAAAAAAAAATAAAAAAAAATAGTGATCTTGTTTGAATTCTAAGACACCTTTGAAATAATAATATTTTTTAAAATTTTCATATGGAAACATTGCTTTTATGCAAACTTACATTCAATATACAGTAACACTTTATTTTCTTTCAAATATAACACAGTTCCATATAAAAGGACCAACACTATATTACTAATAGTACAACTAACAAGAGCTGTCACAGGAGACAGCGCGCTCGACTATTTCAATGCTGGATAGTGAAACTGGGTACATCTGAGGAAACTAGAGCTGTCACTGGAGCGTTTAATGACTCCAATTGTGGATGAAGATATTGCACAATAGCCTTACTCTATGTCAAAAATATCAACTTAAATAAGAGAGGTAAAGATAAAATGTATCAAAACACTATATAAGTATATCCTAAGCAAAAAGGGGCATAATTCATTAAATATTGGTGCCAGAGTTATGCACCTTGTGTCATATGGTGTGGGTGATGATGTTGAACAATTATTTAAGTTTGAATCAGATCCATTCAGTAATAACAGAGGTAGAGGGAAAGTGCATAAAACTTTAACCTGTAATTCTAAGTAAAAAGGGGAATAATTCATGAAAAATAGTGCCAGAGTCATGCATCTTGTGTCATATGATGTGGGTGATAATGCTGAACAACTATGTTAAGTTTGAATCAAATCCATTCAGAAATAACAGAGGTAGAGTGAAAGTGCACCAAAACTTTAACCTGAAATTCTAAGTAAAAAGGGGGAATAATTCATGAAAAAATGGTGCCAGAGTTATGCACTTTGTGTCATATGATGTGGGTGATGACGTTGAAGAACTATTTTAAGTTTGAATCAAATCCATTTAGTAATAACAGAGATAGAGTGAAAGTGCATCAAAACTTTAACCTGAAAATCTAAGTGAAAAGGGGGGATAATTCCTGAAATATTGGTACCAGAGTTATGGCCCTTATGTCAGATCATGTGGATGATGATGAGGAATAAGTATTTCAAGTTTGAATCAAATCCATCAAGTAATTACAGATATAGTTGAAAAAAGAGAAAGTGTAAAAAAACTTTAACCAAGGTGGGGACACGGAAAGACGCCGACGCCGGGTCGAGTAGGATAGCTCTCCTTATACTTCGTATAGTCCAGCTAAAAATTGAACTTCAGTATGATAGTTATTTCATTGAAGGAAATATATATATATATATTTTTGTTTGTACTGATCCAAAATTCACTACGAATTCTGCTTAATGAAGTTAATTTATTCCAGCTACAAATGAAAACAATTACGAAAATCATTTAACAAAATCATTTAAACAGTAAACAGAACATTAGGTGCTTCTATATACTTTCTATATGCCTCCTTAAATGACTGTGTTGAAATGCAGCTAATTAAAAATCTTAATAAGCAAAATATCCACTTCAAATATAATTAGGTATGTGTCCATAGGACACTGGTGTCCCCCTTCCTGTTACTGTACATGGTTCATGACTGCAGGTGAAATATTTTCAAAATACATGCAACACAAACTTTAAAGCACTTAATTTGTATTTTGTACGAAGTCAAGGACCATAACTCTGGTCTGGCTGAGCGAAAATCCACACAGAACACTGTGTGCACAACTTCACATGTACAAATTGTGGACAATAGGAGGGGGGTAGGGGGGGGGTCACAAAAACCGAGTGTGGGGACTGAGAAGTTGTGCCTTATCTGTAAAACCTTTGTAAAGTAGGATGTCTACAATATTCGGGAAAACAGACTACTATTACACAGTTTTTAGCTTTTATTTCATTTTACAACAAATCTGGCTAATTTTGGAAACAGTTTCAAAGCATTTTGAGTGGAGAGTCTGCTCAACTGACCAGGATCCATTTGCTTCACCTCAGCAATATAGTTACAAGATACAGCAATGTTTGAGGGCACATTTCTTTCCTGAAATACACAAGTGTTAGAATCAAGATAGGTACACAATATAGCAATGTTTGAGGGCACATTCCATTCCTGAAATACAGAAGTGTTAGAATCAAGATAGCTACTACAAGATAAAACAATGTTTGAGGGCACATTCCTTTCCTGAAATATTAATGCTCTGGAATCAAGATAGCTACAAGATATAACAATGTTTGAGGAAATATTCCTTTCCTGAAATACTGATGCTCTGGAATCAAGATAGCTACAAGATATAACAATGTTTGAGGAAATATTCCTTTCCTGAAATACTGATGCTTTGGAATCAAGATAGCTACATGATATAACAATGTTTGAGGATATATTCCTTTCCGAAATACTGATGCTCTGGATTCCTTTCCTGAAATACTGATGCTCTGGAATCAAGATAGCTACAAGATATAACAATGTTTGAGGAAATATTCCTTTCCTGAAATACTGATGCTCTGGAATCAAGATAGCTACAAGATATAACAATGTTTGAGGAAATATTCCTTTCCTGAAATACTGATGCTTTGGAATCAAGATAGCTACATGATATAACAATGTTTGAGGATATATTCCTTTCCGAAATACTGATGCTCTGGATTCCTTTCCTGAAATACTGATGCTCTGGAATCAAGATAGCTACAAGATATAACAATGTTTGAGGAAATATTCCTTTCCTGAAATACTGATGCTCTGGAATCATTTATTTATTTATTTTGTTGGGTTTAACGTCGCACCGACACAATTTTAGGTCATATGGCGACTTTCCAGCTTTAATGGTGGAGGAAGACCCCAGGTGCCCCTCCGTGCACTATTTCATCACGAGCGGGCACCTGGGTAGAACCACCGACCTTCCGTAAGCCAGCTGGATGGCTTCCTCACGTGAAGAATTCTACGCCCCCAAATGAGGTTTCGAACCCACATCGATGAGGGGCAAATGGTTTGAAGTCAACGACTCTAACCACTCGGCCACGGAGGCCCCGCTCTGGAATCAAGATAGCTACATGATATAACAATGTTTGAGGATATATTCCTTTCCGAAATACTGATGCTCTGGATTCCTTTCCTGAAATACTGATGCTCTGGAATCAAGATAGCTACTACAAGATATAACAATGTTTGAGGAAATATTCCTTTCCTGAAATACTGATGCTCTGGAATCAAGATAGCTACAAGATATAACAATGTTTGAGGAAATATTCCTTTCCTGAAATACTGATGCTTTGGAATCAAGATAGCTACATGATATAACAATGTTTGAGGATATATTCCTTTCCGAAATACTGATGCTCTGGATTCCTTTCCTGAAATACTGATGCTCTGGAATCAAGATAGCTACAAGATATAACAATGTTTGAGGAAATATTCCTTTCCTGAAATACTGATGCTCTGGAATCAAGATAGCTACAAGATAAAACAATGTTTGAGGATATATTCCTTTCCTGAAATAATATCACATTTCTTTCCTTAAAATACCAAAGCAGTGGAATCAAGATAGCTACAGGATATAGCAATATTTTAAGACATTTTCTCTTCCTAATATACAGAAATGCTGGATGAAGATAGCTACAAAATATAGCAATGTCTGAGGGAACATTCCTTTCCTGGAATACAGAAACATTGAAAACAAGATAGCTACAAGATATAGCAATGTTTGAGGAGATATTCTTTAGATATATGAGCCGTGCCATGGGAAAACCAACATAGTGGCTTAGCGACCAGCATGGATCCAGACCAGCCTGCGCATCTGCGCAGTCTGGTCAGGATCCATGCTGTTCGCTAACAGTTTCTCCAATTCCAATAGGCTTTAAAAGCAAACAGCATGGAGTCTGCATGATGCAGAGTCTGCGGATGCGCAGGCTGGTCTGGATCCATGCTGGTGGCACACCCACTATGTTGGTTTTGTCATGGCACGGCTCATATATTACTGTAATTTATGTACTTAGACGGTGGTACTAAGTACTACTTACTATTTTCAGCCCTTGTGTCTACTGTTGCAGCACATTAGGACCATTAACAAGTATAACAAATCTAAGGAATGGTTGTTAACCCTTACCCTGCTAAATTTCTATAATAAACTTGTCAATCTTTCAATTTGAACAGTTTCATTAACTGTTAAAAGAGGTGCATACCAAAAAGATACGGAATGAATGGTGAACAGTGCAGATCATGATCTGCACTGGCCTCAAAGGCAGAATCAATCATGTCCAGCATGGTAAGGGTTAATGTTCCATAACAGTAAGGTGATTCTACCTTTAAATAACATTTACTAACAAGAGCACCGCCTTGCGGGTGCTGACGCTCATCTGATTTTTTTTGTGTAATAGAAATATTGTCCTACCCATGATTTTCTAAGTCTAAAAAGGGCCATCATTCTTGCAAAAAGCAGGATAGAGTTATGTTTCTTGATGTACAGTGTCCACTTATGATGGTGAAAAACTGTTGCAAGTTTTAAAGCAATAGCTTTGATAGTTTATGAGAAAAGTTGACTTAAACATAATACTCAACCAAGAAAATGATTTTCTAAGTCCAAAAGGGGCAATAATTATTGCAAAAAGCTGGATGGAGTTATGTTGCTTGCTGTACAGGGTCAGCTTATGATGGTGAACAAGTGTTGCAAGTTTCAAAGCAATAGCTTTGATAGTTTAAGAAAAAAAGTTGACCTAAACATAAAACTTAACCAAGAAATCTGATATTTTCTAAGTCCAAAAGGGGCCATAAATCTTGCAAAAAGCAGGACGGAGTTATGTTTCTTGCTGTACAGGGTCAACTTATGATGGTGAACAAGTGTTGCAAGTTTTAAAGCAATAGCTTTGATAGTTTAGGATAAAAGCTGACCTAAACATAAAACTTAACCAAGAAAACTGATTTTCTAAGTCCAAAAGGGGCAATAAATCTTGCAAAAAGCAAGATGGAGTTATTTTTCTTGATGTACAGGGTCAGCTTATGATGGTGAACAAGTATTCCAAGTTTCTAAGCAATAGCTTTGATAGTTTAGGAGAAAAGCTGACCTAAACATAAAACTTAACCAAGAAATCTGATATTTTCTAAGTACAAAAGGGGCCATAAATCTTGCAAAAAGCAAGATGGAGTTATGTTTCTTGCTATACAGGGTCAGCTTATGATGGTGAACAAGTATTCCAAGTTTCAAAGCAATAGCTTTGATAGTTTAGGAGAAAAGCTGACCTAAACATAAAACTTAACCAGGCAACGCCGACGCAGACGCCAACGCCGACAACCGCTCAAGTGATGACAATAACTCATCATTTTTTTTCAAAAAATCAGATGAGCTAATAACCATATGGAATGTAAGCAATCTGCTGATCTTTCTTTATCTGCTCGAGGAATAATGCTGATAAAAACAAGTATGTAAAGTTTCATGTATATCTCACATGTAACACAAAGTATGTTTAAAATATTGATTATATGAATCATCTTAATTTATAATATGTCATATCAAATAACCAAGATTAACAATATCACCACCATCACTCATGACCAATTGATGTAACCTAGATCAACATTAACAGAACATGTATCATCACCATCCATCTTGAAACTATAACATAATTATACAAGTGAAAACTATCCCACCATTATTCAGAACTGACCTGTTTTTGTGGTCCTAGGGCAGGTGAATCTGTTTCCAGCAAGAGACTTTCAACTGGCAATGCTTTCACAAGTTTCTGCTTCTTGTCAAAAGGTATAAAAACAAAGGTAAGATAAAACTGTGAACTAATTCAAGTAATAAGAACAGAAATATAATTTGAACAATTCAGTTTATATCATAATATGTACATTTGAAAACAGAGTGGCAAGCAAATTCAGTACAGCCATAAATGATAAGCAGCTTTATCTACTAAAAAGTGGCAATTTTTAACTATGTGAGTATCTTTTGTTTATGAAACTGTAAAATATAAGTTTTGCAAAAAAACAAACAAAAAAAACAACACAAAAAACAATAAAAAAAACCATTTCTACAGAATTACATCATACAACATATCAAAGTTTGCTTGTATCTATTTACAGGCACATTGGGTACCGACATGTTAAACTCTTCAGCAGTTACTTCCAAAATGCTGCAAGGTATAGAACACCTTTCAAGAAGTCTTAGTTTTGGCTGCAAAGCATCTATACTGAGAGTAGGATCAGACTCTGGACCCTGGTTTGGTACTCTAGTGTCTTACCAAAGAACCAATGTATCCATTCTAATGATTCTTCCGCTTTTATTTAACTTTAATAGACTGATTATCAAATGTTGTAATCATTTCTATTTCAAACAAAGAAATTTTTCGGTAACTGTAACAAACCTGTTCGCT
The DNA here is from genome assembly GCF_021730395.1 of Mercenaria mercenaria. Taxonomy (NCBI): domain Eukaryota; kingdom Metazoa; phylum Mollusca; class Bivalvia; order Venerida; family Veneridae; genus Mercenaria; species Mercenaria mercenaria. Next base: position 109,294,849 of record NC_069361.1, on the reverse strand, counting down.
ACGAATGATTGATGGAGGTATAGAGAAAAAATATCCTTCTTTCACACCTTCCATGGCATATTTAGGATTACCATCAAATGCATGCATTAACACTTTCTTTGCACCTGAAAAAAAAATTATGAAAACACACTGAACATCACTATTACATTTTAGCTTTATCCTGCTAAATTTCTAAAATGGACTGGTCCGTCATCAAATTTGGGCAGTACCTCTTATTATTCTGAGGAGTGGTAACTGAAAATTTACAGACTGAATAGCTCACAATGATCTTGGTCTGCACTGCTCACAAATGCTAAATCACTTGCCGCCTGCAAGCTAAAGGTTAAATGGTCAGTTTGCCTGAAACTGTTCAATTTTTTACAGTTGCTGATTTGAAATAAGAAACTGGGACCATGAAAAAGTTCCACAAAACATTGTAACTTTCTCATGACACCTGTATTTTATGAGTGGGTAGTTATCCTTTTAGCACAAATATATTATTTTAGAGGCTACTGCATCCCCCTGTTCTGGAAGGTTGATAAAAGAACACACTTTTTCATACAGCATCCCTGACCTACAGTGGAAAGTCAGACTGCTGGTCAAGTGTTATGTGCATTATAAACAAATTAAATGACAATCTAAACAAGACGGTCATTGACCCTAAAGCGCTCACCTGTATACAAGGTGTTTGTATAAGTACAAAGTTAGGTTTCTTCTATGTTAGCCTATATTATATACATGTCATATACACTTTTGAACCTAGGGCAATAATTTGAACAATTATGGTACACATTACAAATCTGATATTACACACCAAATATCAAGGCTCTAGCTATTATTGATTCAGAGAAGAAAAGTGACCACACACCCTGGCAGCCCTGTTTTTTGACGAATTGGAAAAATTTGAACAATCTTGGTAGAGGGTCACACAAGAACTATTTGTGCAAAATTATTCTAAAATCAGGCCAGCAGTTTCACATAAAAAAGATTTTTAAAGTTTCCACTGTATACATATAGGGAAAAGTGACCATGCCCTCTGGTGGCCATTTTTTTTTTGACGAATCAAAAAAATTTGAACAACCTTGGTAGAGGGTAACACAAGGACCATTTGTGTAAAATTATTTTAAGATCGGGCTAGCAGTTTCACACAAGAAGATTTTTAGAGTTTCAACTATATACATATACAGGGAAAAGTTACCACGCCCTCTGGCCGCCATGTTTTTTGATGAATCGGTATAATTTGAACAATCTTGGTAGAGGGTCACACAAGGACCATTTGTGTAAAAAAATTAATCTAAAATCGGACAAGCTGTTTCATACAAGAAGATTTTTACAGTTTCCACTATATACATATAGGGAAAAGCGACCATGCCCTCTGGCGGCCATGTTTTTTGATGAATCAGTATAATTTGAACCATCTTTGTAGAGGGTCACACAAGGACCATTTGTATAAAATTATTCTAAAATCGGACAAGCAGTTTTATACAAGAAGATTTTTAAAATTTCCATTATACATATAGGGAAAAGTTACCACGCCCTCTGGCGGCCATGTTTTTTGACGAATCTGTATAATTTGAACAATCTTGGTAGAGGGTAGCATAAGGACCATTTGTGTGAAATTATTTCAAAATCTAACAATCGGTTTAGGAGGGAATGTCGTTTGAAGTTTTTTAGCTCTGGCAGCCCCTATGTGCATCCAAGCGGAACCGTTTGAACAACTTTGGTAGAGGACTACCCAAGGAACATCATAGCCAAGTTTCATCAAATCCATTTAGTGGTTTTGGAGGAGATGTCGTTTAAACACAAATGTTGACGACAGACAACTTGACGGACGCACGGACGACGGACACAGCGTGATCACAATACCTCACCATGAGCACTTCATGCTCAGGTGAGCTAAAAAAAGAAATAATCTCGTTTAAGTAATTATAAAGACTCTGACATACCTTGTTCTTTGAGTAAAGCGATTGTTGGCCTTCCAGCAGATCTTGAATGAACATTCCTGTATAAATAATGATTAACTAGGATATAACAAAGTGATATAAAAATCAAAATATAAACAATGCTTATTCTTTACAGGAATATCAGACCCAGATTTCATATCTGAAAACATGGAAAAGTACTACATATAATTCATATTAAAATAAAATTAACTAGAGCTATCACTAAAGGTGATGAATGTACCCCCCGCATGCACTGACACAGTACATTGCAATTTGACGCACACAAGATTGCATAATTATGTGGACTGTATGTTAGAATGTATGTATACAGTATAGTAACAAACAAGAGGACCATGATGGTCCTGAATCGCTCACCTCTTCCCACATGACCCAGTTTTGAGTATGACGTCGTTTTTTCTTATTATTTGACATAGTGACCTAGTTTTTGAGCTCATGTGACCCAGTTTTGAACTTGACCTAGATATTATCAAGATAAAAATTCTGACCAATTTTCATGAAGATCCATTGAAATATATGGTCTCTAGAGAGGTCAAAAGATTTTAATAATTTTAGACCTACTGACCTAGTTTTTGACCGCAGTTGACCCAGTTTCAAACTTGACCTAGATATCATCAAGATGAACATTCAGACCAACTTTCATACAGATCCCATGAAAAGTATGGCCTCTAGAGAGGTCACAAGGTTTTTTTATTATTTGACCTACTGACCTAGTTTTTTAAGGCATGTGACCCAGTTTCAAACTTGACCTAGATATCATCAAGGTGGACATTCTGACCAATTCTTATGGAGACCCATTCACAAGTATGGTCTCTAGAGAGGTCACAAGGTTTTTCTATTTTTAGACCTAATGACCTAGTTTTTGACCACACATGACCCTGTTTCGAACTTGACCTAGATATCATCAAGATGAACATTCAGACGAACTTTCATACAGATCCCATGAAAAATATGGCCTTTAGAGAGGTCACAAGGTTTTCTATTATTTGACCTACTGACCTAGTTTTTGACGGCACGTGACCCACTTTCAAACTTGACCTAGATATCATCAAGATGAACATTCAGACCAATTTTCATACAGATCCCATGAAAAATATGGCCTTTAGAGAGGTCACAAGGTTTTTCTATTATTTTACCTACTGACCTAGATTTTGACCGCACGTGACCCACTTTCAAACTTGACCTAGATATCATCAAGGTGAACATTCTGACCAATTTTCATGAAGATCTCATGAAATATATGGCCTCTAGAGAGGTCACAAGGTTTTTCTATTTTTAGACCTACTGACCTAGTTTTTGACCGCACATGACCCAGTTTCGAACTTGACCTAGATATCATCAAGATGAATATTCAGACCAACTTTCATACAGATCCCATGAAAAGTATGGCCTCTAGAGAGGTCACAAGGTTTTTTTATTATTTGACCTACTGACCTAGTTTTTTAAGGCATGTGACCCAGTTTCAAACTTGACCTAGATATCATCAAGGTGGACATTCTGACCAATTCTTATGGAGACCCATTCACAAGTATGGTCTCTAGAGAGGTCACAAGGTTTTTCTATTTTTAGACCTAATGACCTAGTTTTTGACCACACATGACCCTGTTTCGAACTTGACCTAGATATCATCAAGATGAACATTCAGACGAATTTTCATACAGATCCCATGAAAAATATGGCCTTTAGAGAGGTCACAAGGTTTTCTATTATTTGACCTACTGACCTAGTTTTTGACGGCACGTGACCCACTTTCAAACTTGACCTAGATATCATCAAGATGAACATTCAGACCAATTTTCATACAGATCCCATGAAAAATATGGCCTTTAGAGAGGTCACAAGGTTTTTCTATTATTTTACCTACTGACCTAGTTTTTTAAGGCATGTGACCCAGTTTCAAACTTGACCTAGATATCATCAAGGTGAACATTCTGACCAATTTTCATGAAGATCTCATGAAATATATGGCCTCTAGGGAGGTCACAAGGTTTTTCTATTTTTAGACCTACTGACCTAGTTTTTGACCGCACATGACCCAGTTTCGAACTTGACCTAGATATCATCAAGATGAACATTCAGACCAACTTTCATACAGATCCCATGAAAAATATGGCCTCTAGAGAGGTCACGAGGTTTTTCTTTTATTTTACCTACTGACCTAGTTTTTGATGGCACGTGACCCAGTTTCGAACTTGACCTAGATATTATCAAGGTGAACGTTCTGACCAATTTTCATGAAGATCTTGTGAAATATATGGCCTCTAGAGAGGTCACAAGGTTTTTCTATTTTTAGACCTACTGACCTAGTTTTTGACAGCACGTGACCCAGTTTCGAACTTGACCTAGATATCATCAAGGTGAACATTCTGACCAAGTTTCATGAAGATTTTGTGAAATATATGGCCTCTAGAGAGGTCACAAGGTTTTCCTATTTTTAGACCTACTGACCTAGTTTTTGATGGCACGTGACCCAGTTTCGAACTTGACCTAGATATCATCAAGATGAACATTCTGACCAACTTTCATAAAGATCCCATGAAAAATGTGACCTCTAGAGTGGTCACAAGCAAAAGTTTATGGACGGACGCACGCATGGATGACAGACGCCGCGCGATCACAAAAGCTCAACTTGTCACTTTGTGACAGGTGAGCTAAAAACAAAGTCCCATAACTATGCAGAATATTTATCTAAAAGAATGTAACATGCACCATGCACAACTAGGATTGGTACTGATCACTTGTGTGAAGTTTCATTAAATTGTGTGTAAGGGTTTGGTAGATTAGGCACGCACAAGATTGCATATGCAGACTGTACGTACATTGTATGTTAACAAGAAACAAAGTCCCATAACTCTGCAAATATTGTGGCTGAAAGAACCTAACATGCCCCATGCACAACTATTGTTGTTACTGATCACTTGTGTGAAGTTTCATTAAATTGTGTCAAGGGGATGAGGAGAGATGGTGCGCACAAGATTGTGTCTATGTATATAGTATAGTAACAAAAAAACAAAGTCCCATAACTCTGCAATTTTTTTTTCTGAAAGAACGTAACATGCCCCATGCACAACTATTGTTGTTACTGATCACTTGTGTGAAGTTTCATTAAATTGTGTCAAGGGGATGAGGAGAGATGGTGCGCACAAGATTGTGTCTATGTATATAGTAAAGTAACAAAAAAACAAAGTCCCATAACTCTGCAAAAAAATGTTCTAAAAGAACCTAACATGCCCCATGCACAACTACTGTTGGTACTGATCACTTGTGTGAAGTTTCATTAAATTCTGTCAAGGGGATAAGGAGAGATAGTGCGCACAAGATTGCGTCTACGGACAGACGGCCAGACGGACGGACAGACAGACAGACAACCTGAAACCAGTATACCCCACCCTTACAACTTTGTTGTCGGGGGGTACAACAAGTTCACATGTTTCAACAGTGACTATGCAAACAAACTTGACTAATATTGTATGGGTCTTATATGTGCAAACATCTTTTCCAATGTGACTTTTCAATTCAAAGTTTGATTTTAAATTGTTTTTGTTATGCAGAGATACTGATTTTGTATGTAACAATGAACAGTAAATGTTCAAGTTAAGACTTAAATAAAATGTCTGTTCTATTCTGTTCTGATAAAAATAATATTACACTGGATTAGTTCATTAATATAAAACATGTTTTGGTCACTTTGAAGTATGAGGTACTTAATAGGTGTATGACTTTTATCATCCCAATTAATTTTTCATATGAAATGCACAAGCTAAAATAATTATGCCAGCTATTTTGTCTTTTTGACAGTATTACTTTTAAAACAGAATTATTTTTTTTTATTTTATATATAACGATCTAAGTTATATCAAATTTCTTACACAGAGTTGAAATTATATTAATATAACAAGAGGGCCAAGATGGCCCTAGGTCGTTCACCAGAGAAACACACCATAACAGTGTAAACATGTTTGACCTAGTGATTTCATGGAAACAAACATTCTGGCCAATTTTCATTAGAATTGGACCAAAATATGGTCTCTTTAGTTTAAACAAGTATTTTCTTTGATATCACTTAGTGACCTAGTTTTTGAAGCCAGATGACCCATATTCAAATTTGACCTAGATTTCATCAAGGCAATCATTCTGACCAAATTTCATGAAGATCAATTGAAAAATACAGCCTCTATCGCATACACAAGGTTTTTCTTTGATTTGACCTAGTGACCTACTTTTTAACTCGAGATGATCCATATTCAAACTTGACCTAGATTTCATCAAGGCTATCATTCTGACCAAATTTTATGAAGATCAATTAAAAAACACAGCTTCTATCGCATACACAAGGTTTTTCTTTGATTTGACCTAGTGACCTACTTTTTGACCAAGATGACCCATATTTGAACTTGACCTAGATTTCATCAAGGCAATCATTCTGACCAAATTTCATGAAGATCAATTGAAAAATACAGCCTATATTGCATACACACGGTGCTTCTTTGATTTGACCTAGTGACCTAGTTTTTGATCCCAGATGACCAATAATCAAATTTGACCTAATTTTCATCAAGGCAATCATTTTGACTAAATTTCATGAAGATCAATTGAAAAATACAGCCTCTATTGCATACACAAAGTTTTTCTTTGATTTGACCTAGTGGCCAAGTTTTTGACCCCAGATGACTCATATTCGAACTCGACCTAGATTTCATCAAGGCAATTATTCTAGCCAAATTTCATGAAGATCAATTGAAAAATACAGCCTCTATCGCATACACAAGGTTTTTCTTTGATTTGACCTAGTGACCTAATTTTTTACCCAAGATTACCCATATTTGAACTCGACCTAGATTTCATCAATGCAATCATTCTGACCAAATTTCATGAAGTTCAGTTGAAAAATTCATCGCCCATCGCATACACAAGGTTTTTCTTTTATTTACCTAGTGACCTAGTTTTTGACCCCAGATGACCCATTTTCAAACTTGGCCTAGATTTTATCAAGTTTATCATTCTGACCAAATTTCATGAAGTTCAGTTGAAAAATACAGCCTCTATCGCATACACAAGCTAAATTTTGACAGACAGACAGACAGACGCCGGACATCGAGCGATCACAATAACTCACCTGAGCATTGCTCAGGTGGGCTAAAGAACAACTTACAATGGCAGGTCATATTTATTAGCCAGCTCCACCTGTTTAGAGAGAACCTGTCTCTGAACATCCTTATCTTCTGCTGTTTGTGTTATACGAGGCTGGAAGTCCAGACCACACTGAAACAGCAATCATTTATAATCATAACTTCTACCATGTTTATATGTTTTATAATTCAATATTTACTGATCTGAACAATCTTGTTCAGGACATAGCAAGACCACCGACCATAATAAATTTCAGAAATTATTTTCAGGACAGCTATGCATCGAAGCAGAACTAATGGCATTCGGCAAGCCAAATGGATAGCTGCCTTACATGAAATAGTACAGCTCATGTAAGGTTTGAACTAACAATGACAAGGGGAAAGATATTCAAAGGCAGAAAAACTGACCTTTCAGACATGGAGTCCATATAAATACACTGCAACTATGTAATATATCTATTTATTACAAAATTGGTCAATTTCCAGACTGAGTTTAGTGCAAACCAGTCTGATTCTTTGAACTTGTGACTGGTCTCCAAACTCAAGTTTTGTAACCTTGGACTAAGAATAAAATATGTTTTTAAGAGAAATAGCCAAATCTAAACCAAAAAGAGTTAAACTTTCAAGATGTTTTGTATATCTACAAGGCAATCAAGTGGGTCAGGCAGTAGATAATCCAAAATGATTTTACCTCTCCTATAGCTCCTAGTCTGTCATGGTATTTTTCAATCAATGGCACTGCCTCCTCAAGATCCTGTGAACATTTTAGACAAGAGGGTCATGATGGCCCTATATCGCTCACCTGTTATCATTGTACTTGAGGACAAGAAGGCCCTCAGAAAAAATATCTAAGTCCAAAGGACAGGAACAACAAAGCGAAGAAATTTAACCAAAAAGAAAACAAAATTCTTACAAGGTATAGATATGTCAAAATACACCTAAAAATTGGAGGTACCATCCATGTTGAACCACAGAAAAGTGGTCTCGGTTTTTCCCTATGGCCAATAAAAAAAAAAAGTTACTAAAAATAAGCTATTTATAGTAACGTAAAAGGGAAGTAATTAAAAAAAATAAATATTGTAAGTGAACAAAAGAAGGATCTGCCAAATAAATCTGTTGACATAAATGAAATTTCAGATCAGTATCTTCATTAGTTATGGAGATATACCCATTTCAATTTGAAATAAAGGGAGGTAATTTGACATAAAATCAGTTCATAGTTATCTACCCTGGTTGTCTCAGTCCAACTAACAAGAATGATGAAATTTCAAATAAGTCCTATAAGTACTTACTGATATAAATCCATTTTAATTACAATCAGGGGAGGTAATCAGATATAAAATAACTCTGGAACCTACAATTGGATCTGATTTGTCATGGAATCCAAGATTTATTGTTGTTGAAGATATTTTGGAAGTTTGTATCAAACAAAACCATAAATGAAGTCTCTATATGGCTGCAAAAGCCAAAATAGCCAATTTTGGACCTTTAAGGGGCCATAACTCTGGAACCTATGATGGAATCTGGCCAGCTGTAGAAAGGAAGCAAGATCTTGTGGTGATACAAGTTTTGTGCAACTTTGGTTAAAATCAAATCATAAAGGAAGCTGCTTTTGTGCAGACAAGGTCAAAATAGCTAACTTTGGCCCTTTCAGGGGACATAACTCTGGAACCCATTACGGGATCTGGCCGATTCAAGAAAGGAACCGAGATCTTATGGTGACACAAGTTTTGTGCAAGTTTGATTAAATTCAAATCATAAATGAAGCTGCTATTGTGCAGCCAAGGTCAAACAGCTAATTCTGGCCCTTTCAGGGGCCATCACTCTAGAACCCATAATGGAATCTCGCCAGTTCAAAAAAGGAACCAAGATCTTATGGTGATACAAGTTGTGTGCCAGTTTGGTAAAAATCAAATCATAAATAAAGCTGCTATTGTGCAGACAAGGTCAAAATAGCTAATTTTGGCCCTTTCAGGGGCCATAACTCTGGAACCCATAATGAGATCTGGCCAGCTCAAGAAAGGAACCGTGATTTTATGGTGATACAAGTTGTGTGCAAGTTTGGTAAAAATAAAATCATAAATGAAGCTGCTATTGTGCAGACAAGGTCAAAATAGCTAATTCTGGGCCTTTCAGGGGCCATAACTCTGGAACCCATAATGGAATCTGGCCAGTTCAAAAAAGGAACCGTGATTTTATGGTGATACAAGTTGTGTGCAAGTTTGGTTAAAATAAAATCATAAATGAAACCACTATCGTGCAGACAAGAAATTGTTGACGGACGGACGCATGGACGGACTGACGACGGACGAAGGGTGATCACAAAAGCTCACCTTGTCACTATGTGACAGGTGAGCTAATAATCATGCAAACATTTTAAAGCAATCAAACTAGGTTTTACTTTTTTCTATGCTAGTCAACAGGAGCAGTTATTAGTAAAAAAAACAACTTGTAAACCAGTCTACATTTGTTAGGATAATAAGAAGTTACAGTTTACAGAATGGCTTGCCAGTAAATAGTAATAAAATTTTCAAAGCAGTTCTCTTTAATATTTTTACCTTAGCCCAGCAAACCTGTTCTGAACTATAGACTGGTCAACTGCACAAATGTGTACCAGTGATTTAAGTAAGTAGCTGTGTAATATAAAATTTCTGATGTTGAAATAATTTCATAATCCAGCCGCACCACGAGAAAACCAACATAGTGCATTGGCGACCAGCATGGATCCAGACCAGCCTGTGCATTTGAGCAGTCTGGTCAGGATCCATGCTGTTCGCTAACAGTTTCTCTACTTGCAATAGGCTTTGAAAGCGAACAGCATGGATCCTGACCAGTCTGTGTGGATGCGCAGGCTGGTCTGGTTCCATGCTGGTCACAAAAGCACTATGTTGTTTTCTCATGGTAATGCTCATGTAATGAAACATTTTTTATTTAATAAATGACTTGCTGGTCATAATGAAAATTTCTAAAAAGTCTAAGGTCCCAGTAGCCATTCACTTAGTATATACTATCTTTCAGAAGTCCGAAGGCCTTTGGTAAATGATTTTCTGATGAGGGTCAATGTTCTGAATGCAGACTGAAGATTAGAAAATTATTTAGCTAAATAATTTTCTAATCTTCAGTCTGCATTCAGAACAGAAGAGACATAATTGAGCCGTGCCATGAGAAAACCAACATAGTGGGTGTGCGACCAGCATGGATCCAGACCAGCCTGCGCATCCGCGCAGTCTGGTCAGGATCCATGCTGTTCGCTTTTAAAGCCTATTGGAATTGAAGAAACTGTTAGCGAACAGCATGGATCCTGACCAGACTGCGCGGATGCGCAGGCTGGTCTGGATCCATGCTGGTCGCAAAGCCACTATGTTGGTTTTCTCATGGCATAGCTCATATATAAAGCAGATGTTATATTCTTATGCTACAAAGTATGTATGCTGAACATTACCTGCAGTGTAACACATTTCTGATCCCCTGTCAGGGCTCCTTGTACAGGATGTACTCCAAAACACGGCAACACAAAGTCTGGAAATCTGATAAAATAGTTTGTCTCCATTTTATATTATACCAGCAAAGTTATAAATGTGCATAACACAGCACTTCTGTACAATGAAATGCAATACAAAACCACTCAGCCGACTGATTATTTTATATGCATATGATTTTATTGTAATTTCAACTTTCAAGAATTTCTTGTGCAATCAAAAAATATGAATGAACATTAAAGGTCCTTTACTAAGGGTAAGTGAGTTGGCAATTTTTTTCATAGCCAGTGCATAGACTTCTGCAAGACACTAAATAATGAAGATTGGCAGGTCAAAATTTACTGAAGGTCTTTGGAACTCAAAGAAATGTATGTGTATTATGTTGAAATTTCAATGAATCGACAGAATGATCCCCCAGGTCTTTTTAACTTTCTTCATACTTCATAGAAAAATAATTGTACATATACTGCGATTTATTTCGAATTTCTACATACCAACTTTCATTTTCCAATAAAATGAAATAGTTTCTGTGCTTTTTAAAAGAAATTCAAATGTTCACTTTCCTTAGTATTGGACCTTTAAAAAACTACCTTCTGAACCCTATTATTACTTTAACACTGAATTACTTATTTGAGCCGCACCACGAGAAAACCAACATAGTGCATTATAAAAAGCAAACAGGATGGATCCTGACCAGACTGCGCGGATGTGCAGGCTGGTCTGGTTCCATGCGTGTCGCAAATGCACTATGTTGGTTTTCTCATGGTGTGGCTCATTTAATGCTGAAGTCAAATACATGCAATTTCAACTCATTTATAGCTGATAAATCAATTTGCCATGCATCGTAAATACAGAAAAGATTTTAAGTAGCTATACACAAAAATCTAAACAAGAGGGCCTTGAAGGCCCTGTATCACTCACCTGACCTATTGACCTAAAGATCATCAAGATTAACATTCTGACAAAGTTTCATTAAGATATGGTCATAAATAAGTGTTAACTAGTTTTTCCTTTGATTTGACCCCGTGACCTAGTTTTTGACCCAACATGACCCAGATTCGAACTTGACCTAAAGATCATCAAGTTTAACATTCTGACTAAGTTTCATGAAGATACAGTCATAAATGTGGCCTCTAGAGAGTTAACAAGCTTTTCCTTTGATTTGACCCCGTGACCTAGTTTTTGACCCAACATGATCCAGATTCGAAATTGACCTAAAGATCATCAAGTTTAACATTCTAACTAAGTTTCATGAAGATACAGTCATAAATGTGGCCTCTAGAGTGTTAACAAGTTTTTCCTTTGATTTGCCCCCTTGACCTAGTTTTTGACCCAACATGACCCAGATTCGAACTTGACCTAAAGATCAAGTTTAACATTCTGACTAAGTTTCATGAAGATACAGTCATAAATGTGGCCTCTACAGTGTTAATTAGCTTTTCCTTTGATTTGACCAGGTGACCTAGTTTTTATTCCAACATGACCCAGATTCGAACTTGACCTTAGGATCATCAATATTAACATTCTGACCAAGTTTCATGAAGATATAGTCATAAATGCGGCCTCTACAGTGTTAAAAAGCTTTTCCTTTGATTTGACCTGGGGACCTAGATTTTGACCCCAGATGACCCAATATCAAACTTGTCCAAGACTTTATTAAGGATAACACTCTGACCAAGTTTCATTCAGATTAGGCCAAAACTGTGACCTCTAGAGTGCTAACAAGCTTTTCCTTTGATTTGACCTGGGGACCTAGATTTTGACCCCAGATGACCCAATATCAAACGCATCCAAGATTTTATTGAGGGTAACATTCTGACCAAGTTTCATTAAGATTGGGCCAAAACTGTGACCTCTAGAGTGTTAACAAGCTTTTCCTTTGATTTGACCTGGTGACCTAGTTTTTGACCCCAGATGACCCAATATCGAACTCATCCAAGATTTTATCGAGGGTAACATTCTGACTAAGTTTCATTAAGATTGGGCCAAAAATGTGACCTCTAGAGTGTTAACAGTCAAATTTTTGACGACGGACGGACGACGCCGGACACAGGGTGATCACTAAAGCTCACCTTTGAGCACTTCGTGCTCAGGTGAGCTAAAAAATTAAACAGATCTGAAATTCTCATCAGAACAAAACGTGAGATCTCCCTAAATGTAGTGATAACCAAAGAAGATCTCATTTATCAACAAAAGCACTGTCTTGTAAATGTGTAGGCATTTGGTGAACTGACTACAGCGATACATTAAATCACAGGAAGATAACCACATGAACTCTGTTGCTTGTAACTTATTTGCTATGTAGCAAAATGTATATTCATGTAAAGTTTGGTGAAGTTTCTGCTAACAGTACAAAAACAAGAGCAGCTGTCACAGGAGACAGCATGCTGAACTATATCAATGCTGGATAATGGAATTGGGGACATCTGATTTTGTTTTGTTTGTTTTGGGTTTAACGCCATTTTTCAACAGTATTTCAGTCATGTAACGGCGGGCAGTTAACCTAACCAGTGTTCCTGGATTCTGTACCAGTACAAACCTGTTCTCCGCAAGTAACTGCCAACTTCGCCACATGAATGATCAGAGGTGGAGGACAAATGATTTCAGACACAATGTCGTTTATCAAATAGTCACGGAGAACATAAGCCCTGCCCGAGGATCGAACTCGCGACCCCGCGATCCGTAGACCAACGCTCTTACCTACTGAGCTAAGCGGGCGGGCGTGGGGACATCTGAGGAAGCTGGAGATGTAAATAGAGTGTTAAATGACTGGAATGTGGATGAAGATATTGGACAATAGCTGAAGTCTGTGTCAAAGTATTATTAAGTTATAACAGAGATAAATGCGATTGATTGTGGGTCATTCAAATGCAGAATGTGAATGAATGTGGGTCATTCAGATGCAAGTCCTTCAGATGACTTAGCTTACCTATCTGCTAGGGTCAGGACTTTCTCAAATTCTCCAGTACTTGTTGCACATACTAGTGCAGCTTTCACACCAGTCTGAAATGTGGTATCAGTTCTTTTTTATGACAGCATCATGTCGCAGAAAGGCCAAAAGTGTAAAACACTATTTTTGAGGAAAGTGATAAAAAAACTTTTTTATTTAGTTTTACAGGATTCTCTCTGAAACTTACAGCTAATGACTTAACAGACTGTTACATATCCACTGAAACTGAAACTGCTGTATTTGATTCAAGGCCTAATTTTACACATAGTATATTCATTGGCTTGTACATTAAAATAAAAATTTTATGATGAAATATATACATAATGGTATCAAACAATGACACACAACATATTTGACAAGATTATTATACAGTGCAAATTAAAACATTGCATATTAAACATACGTCGATCACACTACATAGTTGAGTATACTCAGCGTTTCTACCATATTCAGTCCACTAACAGAGAAATAATCAAAACCATTGTTTTAAAGCTTCTAAAAAGTGTTTTTAGCTTTTTCTTAAAAGTGTCTACTGAATCAGAATTTCTCACGTCTACTGGTAGTTTGTTCCATAGTTTCAGCCCTACAGTTTGAATACTTCTATCACCAAATGTTTTACATTTGTTAAATGGTACCTCGTAACAACCTGTTATATATATTCAGAGTCTGAAGACCTTAAACTACGTTTTGATGCTTGTTCCATAATAATTCAGTCAAGTAAGATAGAGCTTGGCTGAATGAACAATTAAACAGGACAGTTAAAATCTTAAATTCAATTCTAGCTTTGACAGGAAGCCAATGTAGTTGGAACAAAGCTTGTTTTGAACTATTGTACTTGTTGAGTCTTAAAACAAGTTTGGTACAAATGTTTTGTATCCTTTGTCTTTGATCTGATTAGTTATTTAAGCAATGGTACATGAGTATTTTTACAATTGTTTATGATGAGACTGTATCCTGCATTTTTAACCTTTTTTGCTACATAACTTTTATTCCAAATAACAAGCCATCTTATAAGGTTGCAAGTGGCAGACAAAATCTATTTCTTCAGTAGATATTTCAGACTGAAAGTGGATGGTAAGCATACACAACTTTTTATTAATAACAAAATATCATTTTTGGTTCAATAAACAGAATCACAACATACATGATCTTCTACAAATGCAGTAAAATTAATAGACTCAAGTTAATAGCTGGTAATGAGATAATAATCTACATGTATGTAGTCAATCTGTTCAAATATACCTTTTTAGCTTCTGTAACAACTTCCTCAATATCCTGAAAAGAGAAATAAGAAAACACTCATATCTTTATTATTGCCAGGATAGAAAATACAGACAAAGACTGTGATGACAAATAATTTTCGTATGTGATATACATTATCTGAATTTTTTGTCACTCTTTCACTCATCAGTAGTAACAATTCTATTTACTCCACATTTCCACTGACACTGTCCAGTCTTGTGTAAAAGTCTAAATTGTATCATATCTTAACCCTTAGCCTGACGGCAGCAAGTGATTCTGCCTTTGCGGCCAGTACAGACCAAGATCAGCCTGCACATCTGTGCAGTCTGACCAAGGTCTGCACTGTTCCCCATTCAGTAGGTATCATTTTGGTAAGCACCCATTTTAACAGTTAATGGTACTGTCCAAATTGAAAGATGGACAAGTTCATTATAGAAATTTAGCATAGTAAGGGTTAATATACAAATTTAAGAATAAAGAAACAATCTGAGAGTGAAATCACAGCAAGTGAATACAAATTAAGATGCAAGTATATATGAGCCGCACCATGAGAAAACCAACATAGTGCGTTTGCGACCAGCATGGATCCAGACCAGCCTGCACATCTGCACAGTCTGGTCAAGATCCATGCTGTTCACTTTCAAAGCCTATTGTAATTTGAGAAACTGTTAGCGAACAGCATGGATCCTGACAAGACTGCGCGGATGCGCAGGCTGGTCTCGATCCATGCTGGTCGCAAATGCACTATGTTGATTTTCTCATGGTGCGGCTCATATAGTTTTACATTTAATTCTCATTTTGCAAGTTCTATTACTGTTTAGATACCTGTAGTACATCAGCTGCTCAATAAAATAATTAATAAATGATTAAGATATATTTAAAAGGTTAAAACTATATTCTCGCCTAACAAAAACCATGTCATTCAAGGGAGAGGGATAGACAGCATGATTTCAAAGGTATGGAACTGCACAAAATTAATTAAGAGTTACGATACCTTATCAAAATCTTTGTCTGCCAAGTGACAATGACAGTCTATATATACTACTCCGGTGGCATTTTTAAGTTCAGCTGACGATACACAGTTTTCTTCTGCCATCTGTCAAAATAACATTAAGTAGTGACAAGTCATGTAACATATATGAAAAGTTTCAACAATTATTTAGTATAAAAGAAATTTCTCCTTTTGTACTTATTAGTGGTTCTTTACTTGACAGGTTCTACCTTAGTTTTAAAGACACATCTGGTACTTTCCCTATTCAGGTCACACTCACATTTTGTCTTTGGGCACATTATCAAAACAACCTCAGAGACACTACAGTTACTGCTCCTACTCAGGCTATGCATTTTTTCTTTTGCCTTACTAATTATTCCATGTTAAATCAATGACCCTAAAATTTTAAACATTTTTTCTATACATGTAAATATTTATGCCCCCTTTTGAAGTTTTGCTGATGTTGATCGGTCGGTCAGTCGGTCTGTAGACCTGAATTGGTTTCTAGATGATAACTCAAGAAAGCTTCCGCCTAGGATCGTAACAGTTAATAGGCAGGTTGGTCATGACCAGCAGATATGACCCCTATTCCTTTTGAGATCAGTAGGTCAAACGTCAAGGTCACAGTGACCCGGAACAGTTAAACCGTTTCCAGACAGTAACTTGAGAACGCTTGGGCCTAGGATCACAAATTTATAGGGAGGTTGATCATGACTAGCAGATGACCTCTATTGATATTGAGGATAGTAGGTCAAAGGTCAAGGTCACACTGACCCAGAACAGTAGAACTTTTTTTTGCAAAATAACTAGAGAGTTCTGTTCCTTGTGCAGTTACTGAATGCATCAAGGGGGCATTTTGTGTTCAATGAACTCTTGTTTTATTTTATATTAAATCTTGGGACAGTTAAAACATATCATTATATTTTCATGTCTCAAAACATGGGGAAAATATGGGTAGTTCTGTATGTTTGAAACACAATATAGTTTGACAATGTGGAACTTTATTTAACCTCATATTTTCAAAGCATTATTTTATAAATCTGAAGCAAATTCAGCATATAAAAAAGACAGGGGTATGTGCTTAATTAATTTGAAAATATTTTTCGTCTAGTTAATTTTTTCAATGGGCTTCTATAGAAAATTCATACTTTTGTGTACAGAAAAAGTTTTAATGAAACTTTTTATAGCTGTAAATTTATACCTATTTACCTAAATGGCCAAATAGAATGTATAGGTCTATGAGCTTAATTCACAATTTGTGAAATATCTTTTTAAATCCTTACATTGCTGCTTATTATACGTCTAAAGGGATGTATTATATTATGACACCAGTGTCCGTCCGTTAGCAATTTTGTGTCCGCTCTGTAACCGACTTGAACCCCTTGAAGGATTTCGAAGAAACTTGACACAAATGTTTACCACACTGAGCAGTCAGGGGTGTAACTGTTTTGAATTATGTAACCTATTTTAATTACTTTTTCAAGCATTTTATAACCTCTATAAGTTATAAAATATAGTTAACTCCGGTAATTAAGTTATTAAAAAAGTCTTTTTGCTGTTCTCATGAAGTGACCTTTAAAGTGAAATTAGCAGCAAACTGTGGTTAATCAAATTCTCTTTTAGTCTGATCATGACCTGATGATATGACCTGATATGATGAATATATGTCACAAATATAAAACAATCTGAACGTCAAATTATTTTGACTATACTGCCCCCACACCCCTGCTTTGCTCTACACACCCTACCTTGCTGCGTATTAACTTCCAGGGACCGCTAAAGCGCAGTCTACCCAAGGAGTATTCTTAGTGGGTGAGAAATGTATTTACTGATCGAGCTTCCAGCACCTTTAGTCTACCTGTGTATGACAATTAATATCAATATCATGACTTGAAGTTTGAAGAGAAAAGAACTGTGAATATCTTAAAAAGATCAATTAGGAGGAATAATTACGATTGTTCTTTTATTTTTAGATATGATTTCATGTGAATGTTGTAAATTACGTCACATGACACCCACAAATATAATCAAATTCTTGCTTTACAAAATTATCATGATGAATTGACAGTTTAAAGTCAGTTAGAGTTACCGTTCTTGATACTTCCATGGCAAAAAATGAGAAACACATTTTGATTGGAGTAAACAGCAAGAAGGAATGATTTTTGACCAATAGATATGGGGCTTTCAAACTGTAGTAAAGATGGATGCTGATAAAACGGACACGCCTTTTGGCTAGACGGCTACCGCATGCATTATGGCTATCGGTGAACGGGTACGGTTTCGTACCACCAAATTCTGTTTTGAGCTAACTGGATTACTTCCCCTGAAAAATGGCGGAATTTAGTAATGTGCAAGATGCATACGAAAATTTAAGGCAACACGAGTTGCAGACCAACAGCAGATATGCTTCTTCTAAGGTTACAAAGGATTTCGGAAAGATTGGTTCGTATTTGAATTTTTTCGTTTTATTATGAAGTATCACTTACATTCCGTTCCCCATGTTTGAAAAGTTTAGTAGCAGCTGGATAGAACATATTTCCGGATAAAATTATGCTGCGATACATGACATGTGTCTTACTTTTATCATGAGTATGGTCTACTTATATCAGAAAAATTGACCTAGCTGATTAAGAAAAAATATTTGAAAAGCCTCTACTGGCTTCATGTCCAAAATATATGTTCTGTTAGGAAATCTCGAACGAAATTCGTTTGGAATGTTGCATATTTTGTGTTTTGTTTCTTTAGTTTAGTGTCATTAGCTGCCAAATGTTTAAGAAGAAGAAAAAACAGATTCTGGATGTGTAGATATTTACTTGCATAGATCTGTTACATTATATTTATGGAAGTGTCTAGGGGTACGGATCTGTAATCTCTAATTAGCTTGTGTTTGCGCCTTGCTTTATTTCAAAGCATTTGCCAACTTGATCGATCGCTGTCAAATCAACAGATCCTTCTTCTTAAAATTACTACATTCCTTCATAACTGAAGATTATGTTCAGGTGGTGATTAAAATTTGATCGTGTTTTTACAACAGATTTATACATGTGCTAAAACATTAAAACTGTTCCAATTTTTTACATTAATAAAACTTTGTACATTGGTCAGTATTTAAAGATTTAGAGAAGAGATAAGGACAGGCACAGTGACAAGAGTTCTGAAGCAGTCCACTGCGGCTGCTGTATGTGCGACAGTCGGCAACATGTTCCACTGACCTATTGTCCTATGAAAAAATGTACATATAGGAATCATTTGATGTGCCAATGTGTCTAAAGCTGTATAGGTTACCATGTCCATGCCATGTTCTTGAATGAGCTGGTATTAGTAAGTTCATTTATGGAAAAATAGCTACAACGTGGTGGACAATTTTGTAGAACATTATTAGCCGGGCTCTGGTTTGTCTAATAATAATATCTGTTTTCTTTATTTAAAGGTTTGGAGACAGCTAAGAAAGTGTTTTGGGAAGACCCTTCCGAGGTGGTTTTGTATATAAACTGGTGATCAGAGTATCAAAAAATTTATACAAAGGCAAAATGAAATAAGGCAAACTGATTAGAATGTCCATACTTTAAGTTTTATTTATACAGGTAAACATGCACATCATAGTTTCATAAATAATCTTTGTTATTACTTTTTATCACTTTATTTCAGAGGAAAAGGACTTCATTTGTTTACCCAGAACTTACTAAGAAGAAGAAAAGTGCCGATGAAGTGTACTGTGTTTGTAGGAGGAAATACAAGAAAAGGTACCTCAAAACTGAATACACTGTAAAAAATTTCATCAATCAAATTCATGAAAGGAATCCAAAATTATAAATAACACCTAACTAGGTCAGTATAAAGTCTTCTATGGATTTGAAGATTTTTGGTTTGCTGCTTCCATGGTAAGGAAAAGTAGTTCCTGTATGAGTCTGAAAGCTTGAATTTGGTTAGCCAAGCTTATGTTATAAAGAGCAGCTCTATGTCACAAAAAGAAATAGGCATATGAAAGTTAATTTATATAAAGGTCCTTATTAATTTTTTGAATTCCAGAATGTATTAACTACTGCCTAGGGCATCTACGCCTACCTTGTTTCAAGTCATTGGTTTTTATGTCAGTCAGGTATGATCAAACATTAGTAGTTCGGTATAGCCGGTAACAGACCATTTTTATATGTTAGTATATTGATGACATGCATTTTTATGCCCCCGGCATCTACTGATGCTGGAGACATATAGTGATAGTCCTGTCCGTCCATTCGTGCGTATGACATTAACCAAATTGGACCGTTTCGTCTAGCATCAATGCCCCTTACTAGAAACACTTGATACTAATGCAGATGTAAGCTGTGACCATTGCTCGTCTTCAGACATCACCTAACCTTGACCTTGACCTCATTTTGGACTTAGGTTGCTTTATATGGGCCATCTCTTGCTTAACCAAAATGGACCGTTTCGTCTAGCAACAATACTGCTTACATGAATGAATTCTTACTAATACAGATGTAACCTGTGACCATTCCTCATCTTCATACAACACCTGACCTCAGTTTGACCTTGACCTCTTTATGGACTTAGGTTGCTTTGTATCGACAAGGATGCCACCGGGGGCATGAAGCGTTTATTGAATGCAGCTCCCTGTTTTCTTATAGTGAATGCATGTGGTGTTGCGATTCATGCACTGAATGGTTCCATCCAAAATGTATTGGTAGAGATGACGAAGAGGAACCACCCAGAAATGAAACGTCATTCCTGTGCAAGCCTTGTCTGGTAAAGCATCAGTTAAAGAAAATTTGTAATGTTTTACAATATTTGTGTCCCCCATGAGTGGTGGGTGGCATATAGATTTGCTCTTGTCTGTGCATCCGTCCGTGTGTCCATCCGATGTTTGTGATGCACCTAGCTCAAAAAGTATTTGATATAAATTGATGAAACCTTGCATGAGTCTTTATCATAATATGAACTTGCGCACCTCCTATTTTTCGTCTGGCTCCGCCCCCTATTTTTAGAGTTATGGCCCCTGAAATATTCAAACATGCACATTTTCAGCTTGTGACACATCTAGCTCAAAAAGTGTATGATATAAATGGATGAAAACTTACATAAATCTTTATCATAATATGAACTTGCACACCTCCCATTTATTTGCTGGCTCCTCCCCCTATTTTTAAAGTTATGACCCCTGAAATAGTACAAATATGCACATTTTCACCTAATTATGTGCCTAACTCAAAAAGTAACCTTGCTTGAGTCCTTATCATAATGTGACCTTCCACACTTGGCATTCTTCTATAGAATCTTAGTGTTTATTATAGAGTTATGACCCTTGAAATAGCCAAAATAGTGAATTTTGTGTTTGTGATGCTCATAGCTAGAAAAGTATATGGTATAGAATAATGAATCCTTTTCATAATTGTTTGGAGGCTATACCCAATTAAGAATGCAAAGATTGGAATTATTTCCCCCTTATTGTGGGGGCACACCCTGTGTCCTTCAGACACATTCTAGTTTTAATAAATATATAATTGATATTCTTATTCCTTTTTTTCCACTTGAATTTTAATATGTGACCATTCTTTTATTATAGTATGCAGTGGCTGGGGGGGATGGGGGGTGTGTTCCCATCCTACCTGGAAATATTGATCCCTACTAGGTGGAGTGTGAAGTTGGTGTATCCAGTAATATTCCCTGTTCCGTCTTATAGTCGTACTGTGGTCTGACGTTTGGTCATATTGGATGATATCAATAATTTGATATTTTACGTGTTCGACATTATTATTTATCAATGTTGAAATGTTTTGGCGACAGGAGTATCCTTACTGAGTAGTATATCTCTCAGGTGTTCTTTGATTCAAATTTGGAATTCACGTTTCGTTTATCCCACATATTGTTTCATGCATTTTGTGCATGTGAGTAGATATACAACGTTTTGTGTTGTGCAGTGGCCTTGGAGTTTTCTTTCTCCATTTCTGTGCATTCTCTTATTATAGTTCAAGTAGTTGGAATTAAGTTTACTGTACTCAATGCAACAAGTGATTTTATGCAAAGCATTACATAATGTTGACATAGTACACATAGTATGTTTAATCTTCTGTTTTGCATTTTCAAGACTGAGCAATTGAAAGAATGGTCTGTAGATGGAATAGAATCACTTCTTGGTTCTACTGTCGATGAAGAAGATTTAGACGAAGAGGATTTTTTGATCAAAATGGAGGAAGTACAGAAGCATGTAGGTTGCTTAAGTAATTATAAAAACATGCATACAGTAGTATGTACAACATTATGATCAGAAACACATTGATAATGAGCAGTATGTACCAGAA
This sequence comes from Mercenaria mercenaria, assembly GCF_021730395.1. NCBI lineage: Eukaryota > Metazoa > Mollusca > Bivalvia > Venerida > Veneridae > Mercenaria > Mercenaria mercenaria. The sequence continues at coordinate 109,272,819 of NC_069361.1, read as the reverse complement.
CTGCTATTAAATCTTCAGTGCACTACATTAATGTAGTTGTTTTCATACCGTTTTGCCCACCCGCTTAGCTCAGTAGGTAAGAGCGTTGGTCTACAGATCGCGGGGCCGCGAGTTCGATCCTCAGGCGGGGCATATGTTCTCCGTGACTATTTGATAAACGACATTGTGTCTGAAATCATTAGTCCTCCACCTCTGATTCATGTGGGGCAGTTGGCAGTTACTTGCAGAGAACAGGTTTGTACTGGTACAGAACCCAGGAACACCGGTTAGGTTAACTGTCCGCCGTTACATGACTGAAATACTGTTAAAAAACAGCGTTAAACCCAAAACAAACAAACAAACAAATCATACCGTTTTATAAAAACATTAGTTTCCAATATGCAGTGAATGCAGTATCGAATGATGTTATCTTAATGGATATTACAGATGAGGGAGGCATATGCACGATGTTGGTATCTAGTCCGTCTTGAAGGAAATAGAAGGTAATAGTTTATTGTTTTAGCTACATAGTTATAGGTTTTTACCTTTGTATCAGGAAATATGCATGAGTTTTTCAGCGGAGATATTGTGGACATAAGGAGCGCAATATTCTTCCGCTGAAGAACAAGTGGATATTTCCCGGTGCAAGATAATAACTGTTTTATTACATGTACATCAACAGGTAAAAATATATATTGAAAATATCCTAAATAATAAGTATTATGTTCAATAGCTGGAATAGAATTGACAATAGTGAACTAAGTAGAAAAATTAGTGCAACAACTAACACTGAATTGCTTCAAGCACCCAGTATGACACTCGGGCGTAAATGTATGCAAATATATTGACGCTTCCTGTATCACTGCAACTTAACCGGAAATAGAAATGAGTATGTAATAACTGCTCATACCTGGTTTGATATGTTTATATAGTGATGAACGCAATCTTACATGTATATAGACTTTTTCTAATGGAAGTATTATCATAATCAACGAATTTCAAACAAATATTTAACACATGTCTTGCATCCTAAACAGACTTGGATGTAATTTGATTTCAGCTACATGCCTTGGATGAAGCGACACATAATGTTCACAAAACAGAGAGGCTTACCACATTCACAAGGATTTGGGGAAGCTTTGTTCAGTCCACAGGTAGGATAACTAATTCTTAAAGAGAATGGAGTGTCACTAATTCGGTTGAAAATGTCCTTCCATTGTGTAGAAGGAAGGCCATAATAAATAGATCCTAATTTTATCCTCTTATTTTATACATATGAACTTGGGGGAAATTTCAGGTTAAAGTTTTTATTGCACTTTCATTCTGTCTCTATTATTACTGAATGGATCGATTCAAACTTTAAATAGTTGATCAACATCATCAGCCACACCATTGACTTGTATAGTGTTTTGATACACTTTATCTTTCCCTGCCTTACCCTTGCAGGATCGTAAGAGGCGAATAATAGGGTCTTATCACTTGGTTTTGCAGTAACTCTGCGCTTCCAGGTATGCAAATTTTATTTCAATGTAAATGAGATGTGGAACCAAATTTTATAGTCCTGTTTGGCCCTATATAACCTATACTGTGTTGGTGCGCCGTAAAACCCAAATAAATACATAAATTATCTTTACCTCTCTTATTACTTAATATTTTTTGTACAGACTTGGGCTATTGTACAATAGCTTCACCCACAAATGAGAATCAATAAACACTCTAGTGACAGCTACAGCTTTATCAAATATGCCCAATTTCACTATCCAGCTTCGAAAAAGTTGAGCACGCTGTCTCCTTTAGTTTTTACTAATTTGTTTTATTTAATATTAACAACTATCCGCTTCCTGGAAAAACCAGTACTGGTGTCATATGAGAAGTCATGGACGTGACACCAGTGGGGCTCGAACCCATGACCCAAGGATTGAGCGGCCAACACCTTATCCACTAGACCACCACTCCCCTGTCTCCTTTGACAGCTGTTGTTAATTTTGTATTCATTTTAAGTAATGATTGGTTAAATAATTTGGTGTATCTCTCATGTTTCACTTTACTGCAAAATTCTTTTACAGGCCATTTGTATGATAAAGGTGAATTTAAGAAAAAGATTCCAAAAGTTGAAAGAGTAAGTGAACTATTAGTGTTTCAAAGTATTTTTATGCCCTCTTTCCTTGCCATTGTTAGTTAGTTCTTGGTATAGAGGTTAGTCATGCCCATTGTTTTACACCAGAAATGTTGCAGTGTTTTAAATACTCATCTTGTATGAAGTGAATTTTAGCAGTATGTTAATCAGTCAAAGGTTTCTAGATTATAATAATAATTTCAGTCAGTATAATGTTTAATATTATTTATATATATATATGTGTGTGTGTGTGTGTGTGTGTGTGTGTGTGTGTGCGTGTGTGTGTGATTTACATGGCCAGCCACGGAGAAATGATAAATTGTTTTTTTTTTCTTTTTCCAGTTCCAGTTCAATCTATTCAGTGCATTATGTGATACCGTCTGTTGCAAATGAGGATTTGAAATCTTTTTTCGAAGAGGAAACAGGGTAAGCAGATTTATTATTTAATATTACTATTAATTAAAACGCAGCAATACCTTTATTTCAGTGTGTTATTTAAAGACTTCTTGAAGTGACAATTTATTACTTTACAGCATTTTATGAGAAAAAGAAAGATATACTTTTCCTATTACATTTACTTCATAACAGCGGGTGTTAAGTGCTGTGTTGTGGCCATAAAAAGTCACCCCAACTTCATTTCAGTGTTGCTGTATTTCTGGTCATTTGGGATCATTGATTTCAACTCATTTAGATTTCAAGATTGAATACCGCTTAAGTGGGTGATAGGGGGTGTTGGCAGTATTGCAATTTTCATTACTGCTCATGAACAAAATCAATCAAATAAAGTCTTCTATTTTCACAGTTTACCTTGTTCTTTGTGCTTTTCTGTGGATCTACTTTTCAGGTTATATTCTTTTATGAATATACAGAAATGTAACATTACTTTGTTTCAGTCAATCGGAGAACTATATTTATAAAGTGATGGTGAAGGAGGCAATGATAACAATAATGCAGGAGGTGAGAGGTCTATTAGACTTGAACAAAGACATATTTGTATTTTATAAGACAATTACAATAAATATTTCAATATTTTGATAGATAAATCATTTACATACCTCCACCTCTTTGTGTATTTAGCATTAGGAGATTTGCATTTTCTAGAACAAGTTACCATATATTAACATGGAGCACATTATGATAATTTTGGAATGCACTACCATATAATTTAAAAATTGCGTTAAGTTCAGTTATTAGTGACCAAAAAAATTTTTAAAAAATGAACATTGGATTGTATATTAAAGTTTTGTTCCATTGTTAGGCCATAGGTGACGAATATGAAAATGTGGACGTGGAGCTGCGGAAAACAGAGGGGAAAACTACAAATAAATCCAATTCACTTCTGTTGAATTGTAAGTAAACCACATTTATAAAACTCATGCAGAAATGTAGTCCTCCCACTTTGCTTAACATGGAGAGCAGGGTCGTGACTTCGATTCCCGGCTTGGGCATATGCCCTATTTGAAAAAATACATTGTGTCTGAAATCATTCTTCCTCACCTCTGATAATTCTTGTGGGTAACTTGGAAGTTACTTGCGGAGAAAGGTTTGTACTGGTACAGAATCTAGAAACACTGGTTTCTGCTGATACATAACTGAAATACTTGTGTGGAAATGGTTTTAAATCCAGAAACAAAAGAAATCCAAAAAATAAGCAAAATCAAACATATATGTCTTTCCTGAAGTGCAGTCAGTTTCTAAGTAAAACCTGAAAACATTAAAAAAAAAATTTTTTATCTTTTACTTCAATTCCCTTTTAGTACACACTGTTTATCGTATTCAATTAATGTGATCAATTTGAAAAAATGTATCTCTATGAATATACATATTCTATGTGATTCTGATTATGTGAGAAATGTGCATGTTTATTTTTATTCAGATATAAGAAATGTGCATTTTTATTTATATTCAGATATCATGAACGACAGAGAAAAGTACATCCAATTACACAAGAGGAATTAATGCTGATCTGCTCCATTACAAGTTATTTGTGACACTATATTGATCTGAATTCATACGACTAGAGGTCGTTAAAGTCAAGTACCCAGGACTTTTATTTTCCCTGCTGTAACAATTGCTCTACATTGTCTAATATGTTGAAAGATTTATTTCACGTGACCATGCAGTTGAAAGATGTTACACCATATGTTCTTCATGATTGTGCGTGATCATGCAAGTGTGTTGATTGGAAATAAGTTATTGCAGAATTATATTCCCTCATTTCAAGTGCACCATTTAACTACTGCATGGACTGTCGTGACAATTTGCATGGGTTTCCTTGGATTAAATTCATATTCAAATAAATGTTTAGAATTGGATATGATTGTAACTTTTCTGCACGGCTGATATTAATATAAAGTTTTTTATATGTATTGCAGTCATTTCTGATTAACTCTTATTGTACCCCCCGACAGCAAAGTTGTAAGGGGGGGTATACTGGTTTCAGGTTGTCTGTCTGTCTGTCTGTCTGTCCGTCTGTCTGTCCGTCTGTCCGTAGACGCAATCTTGTGCGCACCATCTCTCCTTATCCCCTTGACAGAATTTAATGACACTTCACACAAGTGATCAGTACCAACAGTAGTTGTGCATGGGGCATGTTAGGTTCTTTTAGAAAAAAAATTTGCAGAGTTATGGGACTTTGTTTTTTGTTACTATACTATATACATAGACACAATCTTGTGCGCACCATCTCTCCTCATCCCCTTGACACAATTTAATGAAACTTCACACAAGTGATCAGTACCAACAGTAGTTGTGCATGGGCATGTTAGGTTCTTTTAGAAAAAAAATTTGCAGAGTTATGGGACTTTTTTTTTTTTGTTACTATACTATATACATAGACACAATCTTGTGCGCACCATCTCTCCTCATCCCCTTGACACAGTTTAACGAAACTTCACACAAGTGATCAGTACCAACGTAGTTGTGCATGGGGCATGTTAGCTTCTTTAGAAAAAAAATTTGCAGAGTTATGGGACTTTTTTTTTTTTTGTTACTATACTATATTATAGACACAATGTTGTGCGCACCATCTCTCCTCATCTCCTTGACACAATTTAATGAAACTTCACACAAGTGATCAGTAACAACAGTAGTTGTGCACGGGGCATGTTAGGTTCTTTCAGTGACAAAAATTGCAGAGTTATGGACTTCGTTTCTTGTTAACATACTATGTACATACAGTCTGCATATGCAATCTTGTGCATGCCTAATCTACCAAACCCTTGCACACAATTTAATGAACACAAGTGATCAGTACCTGAACCCTAGTTGTGCATGGTGCATGTTACATTCTTTTAGATAAATATTCTGCATAGTTATGGGACTTTGTTTTTTGTTACTATACTGTATACATACAGTCTATATATATATAGTCCACATAATTATGCAATCTTGTGTGCGTCAAATTGCAATGTACTGTGTCAGTGCATGCGGGGGGTACATTCATCACCTTTAGTGATAGCTCTAGTTATTTTGGGAATTCCCAATTAACAGCATTTTTGTTGCCAATATAATATCTGAAATTTTTATATGGTTTGTATAGTAAGGCAGTCCAGTTTGCATATGGGTTATTTGTAAACATATTTTTGCAAATGCCCTGCAGAAGTAAGATTTGGAAGCTTACTTTAAACCGATATCCTACTCCATATAGAAATAAAATTAAACTTTTATACTGTATTTAAACATGATATGTAAATGTACAAAACATGTTTTAGACTTATCTGTCAATTGTTAAAAGGTGTATGTCCCTTTGAATATACATGCATGTCAGTTCGATTATTAATTGCCTTTACTATCTGACAAATAAATTTGAAAAAACGAACACTTCAACAGCTTTATTCGATATTCATTCACTTTCATCAAGAACATATCAATGTCCCTACATCTTAAAGATAAGGAAAAGTTATGCCATTTTAAATATAATACGAATCGATTTTAAAAAAGCAGTTAAGAAATGTCCCGAAGTTTGAGCCAGTGGAAACTATTAATTATGATATAAATATGCTATTACTTTATACATTTCCTCGAAGTTTGAGCAAGTTGAACTAATGATTTTATTTCATATTAGTGTGGAATTGTGTCGAATTCTACACTGGGCTTTCCGCCATTGATCTTGAATATTCATTTATATTATTCCTTGTGGCTTGCGCCAGAACCCGTCATTTACTATCATATAGATTTGTTTTGGTTAATACATTTCCTTGAGGTTTGAGCCAGTGGATTTATTAATTTTATATCATATAAAAGTCAAATATTGTCAGATTCTACCTTGTGGGTGCGGCACTTGAAACTGTCATTTCTTACCAGATAGACATGGTTTGACAATACATATTTCCTTGTAGTTTGAGCCATTAAACTGACATATGACAGTATCCAATCAGACCAGTATGTTAGTACATCACAAGCCAAGGATAGCCACAGTAAACTAACATTTTACTTTGTTCTCTCTGTCGAAGATATGAGTAAATTACCGGCTGCAGGGTACTAACACTTTTGTTTTTTTTTCGATTTGTTCATTATAGAAGTATATTAGGAATCAAGGATGGACACAGTTAAATAACATTTAATTCGTTCGATCTGTCCAATAAGGAAATATACTACAGGCCACTGATAGCTGCAGTGAACTATATAACTTCAATTTACTAGTTATGACCGATATATAAGTGAAGAACGGACCAGGGATAGCCACAGTGAAATGACGCTTTACTTTGTTCTGTATGTCCAATATATTCTTATACAACGGGCCAAGGATAGCCACAGTGAAATAACACTTTACTTTGTTTGATTTCACCAATATATAAGCGTATGACAGGCCATGGAGAGCCACAGTGAAAGGGCACTTTACTTTGTGCGATTTGTCCAATATATCATTTTACAACAGACCAGGGATAGCCACAGTGAAATGACGCTTTACATTGTTCGATTTGTCCAATATATCTTTATACAACAGACCAGGGATAGCCACAGTGAAATAACACTTTACTTTATTTGATTTAACTAATATATAAGCGTATGACAGGCCATGGATAGCCACAGTGAAAGGGCACTTTACTTTGTTCGATTTGTCCAATATATCATTTTACAACAGACCAGGGATAGCCACAGTGAAAGGGCACTTTACTTTGTTCGATTTGTCCAATATTTAAGTATATTACAGACCAGGGATAGCCACAGTGAAATAACACTTTACTTTGTTTGATTTCACTAATATATAAGGGTTTGACAGGCCATGGATAGCCACAGTGAAAGGGCACTTTACTTTGTTCGATTTGTCCAATATTTAAGTATATTACAGACCAGGGATAGCCACAGTGAAATGACGCTTTACATTGTTCGATTTGTCCAATATATCATTATACAACAGACCAGGGATAGCCGCAGTGAAAGGGCACTTTACTTTGTTCTATTTGTCCAATATATTCTTATACAACGGGCCAAGGATAGCCACAGTGAAATACCACTTTACTTTGTTTGATTTCAAGAATACATAAGCGTATGACAGGCCATGGATAGCCACAGTGAAAGGGCACTTTACTTTGTTCGATTTGTCCAATATTTTAAGTATATTACAGACCAGGATAGCCACAGTGAAATGACGCTTTACATTGTTCGATTTGTCCAATATATCATTATACAACAGACCAGGGATAGCCGCAGTGAAAGGGCACTTTACTTTGTTCTATTTGTCCAATATATTCTTATACAACGGGCCAAGGATAGCCACAGTGAAATAACACTTTACTTTGTTTGATTTCAAGAATACATAAGCGTATGACAGGCCATGGATAGCCACAGTGAAAGGCACTTTACTTTGTTCGATTTGTCCAATATTTAAGTATATTACAGACCAGGATAGCCACAGTGAAATGACGCTTTACATTGTTCGATTTGTCCAGTATATCATTATACAACAGACCAGGGATAGCCACAGTGAAAGGGAACTTTACTTTGTTCTATTTGTCCAATATATTCTTATACAACGGGCAAAGGATAGCCACAGTGAAATAACACTTTACTTTGTTTGATTTCCCCAATATATAAGCGTATGACAGGCCATGGATAGCCACAGTGAAAGGGCACTTTACTTTGTTCGATTTGTCCAATATTTAAGTATATTACAGACCAGGGATAGCCACAGTGAAATGACGCTTTACATTGTTCAATTTGTCCAATATATCATTTTACAACAGACCAGGGATAGCCACAGTGAAAGGGCACTTTACTTTGTTCGATTTGTCCAATATTTAAGTATATTACAGACCAGGGATAGCCACAGTGAAATAACACTTTACTTTGTTTGATTTCACCAATATATAAGCGTATGACAGGCCATGGATAGCCACAGTGAAAGGGCACTTTACTTTGTTCGATTTGTCCAATATTTAAGTATATTACAGACCAGGGATAGCCACAGTGAAATGACGCTTTACATTGTTCGATTTGTCCAATATATCATTATACAACAGACCAGGGATAGCCGCAGTGAAAGGGCACTTTACTTTGTTCTATTTGTCCAATATATTCTTATACAACGGGCCAAGGATAGCCACAGTGAAATAACACTTTACTTTGTTGATTTCAAGAATACATAAGCGTATGACAGCCATGGATAGCCACAGTGAAAGGGCACTTTACTTTGTTCGATTTGTCCAATATTTAAGTATATTACAGACCAGGGATAGCCACAGTGAAATGACGCTTTACATTGTTCGATTTGTCCAGTATATCATTATACAACAGACCAGGGATAGCCACAGTGAAAGGGCACTTTACTTTGTTCTATTTGTCCAATATATTCTTATACAACGGGCCAAGGATAGCCACAGTGAAATAACACTTTACTTTGTTTGATTTCACCAATATATAAGCGTATGACAGGCCATGGATAGCCACAGTGAAAGGGCACTTTACTTTGTTTGATTTGTCCAATATTTAAGTATATTACAGACCAGGGATAGCCACAGTGAAATGACGCTTTACATTGTTCGATTTGTCCAATATATCATTTTACAACAGACCAGGGATAGCCACAGTGAAAGGGCACTTTACTTTGTTCTATTTGTCCAATATATTCTTATACAACGGGCCAAGGATAGCCACAGTGAAATAACACTTTACTTTGTTTGATTTCCCCAATATATAAGCGTATGACAGGGCATGGATAGCCACAGTGAAAGGGCACTTTACTTTGTTCGATTTGTCCAATATTTAAGTATATTACAGACCAGGGATAGCCACAGTGAAATGACGCTTTACATTGTTCGATTTGTCCAATATATCATTATACAACAGACCAGGGATAGCCGCAGTGAAAGGGCACTTTACTTTGTTCTATTTGTCCAATATATTCTTATACAACGGGCCAAGGATAGCCACAGTGAAATAACACTTTACTTTGTTTGATTTCAAGAATACATTTATGACAGGCCATGGATAGCCACAGTGAAAGGGCACTTTACTTTGTTCGATTTGTCCAATATTTAAGTATATTACAGACCAGGGATAGCCACAGTGAAATGACGCTTTACATTGTTCGATTTGTCCAGTATATCATTATACAACAGACCAGGGATAGCCACAGTGAAAGGGCACTTTACTTTGTTCTATTTGTCCAATATATTCTTATACAACGGGCCAAGGATAGCCACAGTGAAATAACACTTTACTTTGTTTGATTTCCCCAATATATAAGCGTATGACAAGGCATGGATAGCCACAGTGAAAGGGCACTTTACTTTGTTCGATTTGTCCAATATTTAAGTATATTACAGACCAGGGATAGCCACAGTGAAATGACGCTTTACATTGTTCGATTTGTCCAGTATATCATTATACAACAGACCAGGGATAGCCGCAGTGAAAGGGCACTTTACTTTGTTCTATTTGTCCAATATATTCTTATACAACGGGCCAAGGATAGCCACAGTGAAATAACACTTTACTTTGTTCTATTTGTCCAATATATTCTTATACAACGGGCCAAGGATAGCCACAGTGAAATAACACTTTACTTTATTTGATTTCACCAATATATAAGCGTATGACAGGCCATGGATATCCACAGTGAAATAACATATCTCTTTGCCTTATATCGTCACTTAGGATGTATATTACCGTGAAAAGAATAGACACAGTGATATGTTCTATGGCTGTGCTCGTTGTGTCCAGTAAACTACAGGCCATGAATACCCGTAGAAAGACGACATACGACTTCATTTTATATCATTAATAGAGATGCATATCACAATATTGAAGCGTATTACAGGCGATATATAGAGAATGAATTTACAGGATATCATCAATATCGAAGTATTTTACAGGCCGCAGATAGACATAGTAAAACGCAATATGGCTTTGTTTGATATTTCACATGCCATGGATAGAAACGGTAAAATGCCACATGAATTTGTTTTATATCATCAGTATCAAAGTGTTACAGATTGTACGGACAGATGGACAGAGAACATTGCTTTCCCTCCCCCGTAGCCTGTCGTGGCGGGGGATTAACTAAGCCTCATAGTTTAGTATAGTATGAAGATTTCAATTTAGTGGTACACAACCGAACCCTTTCACCGCTAGCCATAATTGTATACGGTAGAGGGATAGCCAAAAGGAAAGTCCGATAAAACATGCTGAGTAACATTTTCAGTCAGAAGCTGTAAATGGATGATCGAGAACAGCTGTTGGGGTTTAAACCTCAGAAAGAAATAATTTACAACAAACTCCTTCCGTACAATGAAGCAATCGATGCAGAATCAAATGATGTGTTGGCGGAAATCAAAGCAAATCTTGGTCGGTCTGTCCAGCTAAGAGACCTCAAAGTTGGTGCAGGTCACTGGTTTGGCCAGCTGTCTAGGTAAGGAGAAATTCTTTTTTTTAAGTCTTTTGTTAAAGAACGTATATGTTAGTGTTGAATAAAACAAGAGGGAAAAGTGACGGTCATTTCCTTGGAAAAGACCACATATGACACAACTGATACAGTTTAGTCAAAATTGCATTACCTCACATCTAGCTAGTCACCATGTACGACAGTGCTCCAGAGTGAGCCCCATACATTAATGGAAAAAAAAAGAAACTTGGATACTGATTGTTAGGTCCATAAAGTTATTGCATCATTCCATTTGTTAACCCCTAAGTAGAGGGAACATGATGTAGCAGTGTATGAAATTCAGATTTGAATCCAATAGCCCGTTCGGGCTACCAGATTAAAAATTTTCCAAGCCCGACATCAATTTCACTAGCCCGAACTTAAACACCTTTAAATACTTAATTTTTGCACCATATAACATTTGGTTTACAGACATCTCTATGCATGTTTAAGTAATAAAAAAGACATACAGTACATGTTTGCCATGTTTTTGAACATTTTTAACTCGAAATACTCCAGTCCAGATCAGCATCGTCAGAGTCCAAAAGCATCGGACATGACACTCCTTGCCAAAACGAAATCTAATCTGTTAAGCCCGATTTTTTAGGATCCGCACTCGCCAATTACTGCAACTCGGACTGTTGACAATTTGTAAGATGTAATACCGAGTGCTGAATACGCATTACACACACGCTGATAGCATAATTTAAGCTCCACCTACTGCAGGTACTTGTGAGATTTTCGCGAGAAGTGTGAAAGCTAATCAAATTATCCGTTACGCTAGAGGTGATTGTATTCAGCCAATTAGAGCTGCGGTTACGTCTTTGGCACTGTGTTTGATTGTCAACAAGTAAGAGTGCAAAAACCAATAATTCCATAAGCGTTTCTCAGTCTGGAAAATCACGATGCAGTACTCGTTTAATAAGCATGTTTTTTTAAACAAATGAGGAAAATTCGGTAGCCCAGTCGGGCTTGTACCTGTGGAAAATCGGTAGCCCGAGCTGAAATTTGGTAGCCACGGGCTGTCGGACTACCGTGAATTTCGAACACTGATGTAGATGTATGCCTTTGCGCAGAGGTACACCTTTTGGGCCATATATGACATGATGACACTTGCAAATATAACATATTTAATCCTGTGGTATTACATCCAAATCTACTAAATAAATGGCTTGTAACAGTGAGGATGGCTTGTTAGTCTTGGTGACAGATGTAAATGTTAGTGTCATACACATTACTAAAACTGGAGTCAAGGCAACAGATATTTAATTTTAATCATAATCAAATTTAAATAAGAATATATATAACTGACTTCTCCTTTTAAGAAAGTTTTTGAGTCAGAATGTCTGTTTGCAGTTTCAGACTGCTGATATTCCATGAAATTTCTTGCAAGATGTAATGTAATGGTAAACTTTTATATCAGGTTTTAAATGTCTTTGTATTATCACAGTTTGTTGAACATATTCTTTAAAACTGGAGTTTTGGATGATGTTTAACAGTTTATGAAAGTATAAGAGAATCCAGATATTTTTTACCAATACTGTAAAATCATTTAATTTCGTGGACATGAAATTTCGTGGTTTTGGTCCAAATGGCAATTTCGTGTGGATCTAAATTCATGGACTTCAACTTTTAAACATAAAACAAATATGGGAATTTACATGTTCGTTGAAATTAAATTTCGTGGATTGACTTAACCACGAAATTCACGAAAATTAGTCCCCAATGAATATCAGTGATTTCACAGTAATAAATTGGGGACAGAGTTACAGACAAGGGCGGGAGGGGATGAGAATCTAACAAATAATTTTTAATTTGCCTAAGATGCTGTAAAGTGAACTAGGTATATTAAGTAGAATTATTTTTATGCCCCCCTTCGGAGGAGGGGTAAATTGTTTTGTAGATGTCAGTCGGTCGGTAAAATAATGTAGACCAATCCTTTTCCAGATGATAACTCAAGAACACTTTGGCCTCGGATCATGAAAGTTGATAGGGAGGTTGGTCATAACCAGCACATGACCCTATTGATTTCGATATCAGTAGGTCAAAGGTCAAGGTCACAGTGTGAGTGACCCCAAACAGTTAACGGCCGAGATTGGTAGCCCTGGAGAACTGTTCTGTGATTGACATTAATTGTAAAGAAATTACAGTGCCTGCTGACTGCAGCATGACTTCATGCTGTAACAGTTTCTCAGGGAATTAATGGTTTTTTTACCTCAAAGACTTTTCTTGAATGTGTTTCCAGGTACAGAGAATTAAACTGGACCAAAAGTACCAAATAAACAAATTTTAGAATGCTTTATACAGTCATGTACATGGGTAGATGCATTTTTACGTTTTACACATAATTTGCAGTGTTGATATTAGAATGGATATTAACCTTTAGTCTGCTGGAGGCAACCGATTCTGCCTTTGCGATCAGTGCAGACAAAGGCTGATCATGGTCTGCACTGTTCGCTATTCAGTCAGTAAATTTTCAATGAACACCCCCGCAAATAAAAAATGGTATTGCCCAAATTGAATGATGGACCATTCCATTTAAGAAATTTAGCTGACTTGGGGTTAAGGCAAGGTTAGACACTAACAGTGTCCCGGGGGCCCGAGGATCCCAAATTTTGAGGAGGAACACCAACTTGTAAAAGATGGTGTGCTGTCAGGATACCTGTTTTTTTTGGTCAATGATAAATAAAAATAAAGATTAATTTCTGTTTGAAAAATATTGTAAGATATTTTGCTAATAAGCAGTTAAAATATGTATGTACCTAAGGTGGAAAGTTAGTGCTGGTCCTGAATAATAAAAAATCGACAGTTAACAGATGCTTAGAGATTGCATGCATGTAAAGCATCTATGTGATATAAATTTGAAATAAGAATTCTCGACTTGTTTTGACATTTGTTGTGATTTTTTCATATATCATATTAAGAGGGATCCCAAAACCTGAGGAGGACCCCAAGATTTAAAAGGTAGAGATTCCTTTGTGTACCCTGTTCAGATAAGTTAGTGTCTAACCCTGTAAGGTGATGCATATTATGCAAGTCAATTCAAGAGATTAATAGACTATAGTACAGTTTGGAACCACTATGTTGTCAGTATTAATTGCAAGATGTTTGTAGCTCACCAGACCAAAGGTGCAGCTTTTAGTATGTCTTTTTTCTGTTGCCTGTTGTTGTCCATCCACAATAGTCTTATGTGCGCCATAGCGGGCCTATTTGTTATTTGATTTTGACCAAACGTGTAAAAGATCTGTTTAGGTCTTTGAAGCAGTTATATCGGACCATGACCGCCAGAATTATGGCTCCAGAAATGACATATATTGTTCTTATCTTGATCGGAATACATTTGAAAATAACTCTTAAGTGCAAATGCTACAGTGTCAAGGGAATTTTTCCATACAAATTCCATACACATTTTTAGTCAGGGACATTTTCCATGCAACTTTCTGTATGTCTTGAAATTTTCCAGTGTTTCCCTGGAATACAGGACACTTTTCCATGGAACATTTCCAGGGCTTTACACTTCAGTGTCAGTAGCATATTTTCCATGCAATTTCCATGGAAAACCTTGCTTGTCCATGGACATATTACAAACGGGATAGGGATAGTAGACCGGTTTCCAAAGAGAAAAGTCTGTGAATGACCACAAGAATTTATACAGGTGTTATTATTCAATGCCTAGCACTACAGAGCAAATTATAATGATTGAAATGCTGCAAGATCGAGAATTTTATGACCCGAGCCTAACAGGAGTTAATGATAGATGCCACTCAAAAGAAAGTTCTCCAGGGCTACCTATCTCGGCCCTTAAACAGTTTCCGGATGAGAACTCCAAGAACACTTGTGCCTAGGATCATGAAAGTTGATAAGGAGGTGGTCACGACCAACAGATGACCCCAATTGATTTTAAGGTCAGTAGGTCAAAGGTCAAGGTCACAGTGACCCGGAAAAGTTAAACGGTTTCTGGATGATAACGTAAGAACACTTGGGCCCAGGATCATGAAAGTTGATAGGGAGGTTAAGCAGCAGATGACCCCTACTGACTTTGAGGTCAGTAGGTCAAAGGTCAAGGTCGAGGTGACCTGTAACAGTTAAACGGTTTCTGGATGATAACTCAAGAACGCTTGGGCCTAGGATCATGAAACTTGATAGGGAATTTGATTGTGATCAGCAGATGAACCCTAATGATTTTGAGATCAGTAGGTCAAAGGTCATGGTCACAGTGACCCAGAACAGTTAAACAGTTTCCAGATGATAACTCAAGAACACTTGGGTCTAGGATCATGAAAGTTGATAGGGAGATAAATCATGACCAGCAGATGACCCTTATTGATTTTGAGATCAGTAGGCCAGAGGTCAAGGTCACAGTGACCCCAAACAGTTGAACCATTTCAAGACGATAATTTGAGAATGCTTTGGCCGAAGATCACGAAAATTGATAGGGAAGTTGATCATGATCAACAGTTATGATCAACTGTTGACCCCTATTGCTTTTGAGGGGAAAGGTCAACGTCACAGTGACCTGGAACAGTTAAACTGTTTTCGGACGATTGTTTGAGAATGCTTGGGCCTAGGATCACGAAAGGAGATTGATCATGATCAGCAGACGACCCCTATTGATTTTGAGGTCAATAGGTCAAGGTCATATTGACCCAGAACAGTAGAACTTTTGTGTACAGTAACCAAATAATTTCTGTTCCTTGCGCAGTTACTGAATGCATCAAGGGGGCATTTCGTGTTCTATGAGCTCTTGTTTACATGTTGACATAATTATAGCAGTATGTTTGCATTAAAAATCATGTATACTTTCAGATATATCCGCCTATATGGTTTGAAGTTTTCGAAAGAGGACCATGTCAACTTTATCCATTTACTGTATGAGCTAACAGTAATTCCTGACCTGGAGTTGTCTTTGGTGTCTAAGTTTGCTACACAACTCTCACATCTTCTCAAGTAAGTTATTGACTTTACCCATCACTTTTTTTTTGACATGTTGATATCCTCTAAATTATTACGGTATATTGCAAATCATGGCCAAACTTGTCGCAAAAATAAAACGACAAGAAAAATCTGTAAAAACTTTTTGTTCAGTGTTTCTGTTAAGTTCAAAGAAAAAAGAATTCTATTGCTGAACACAGTTGTAGTTATGTCTGAATCATGACATCTGTAGTTCTGTCTGAATTGCAACATCTGGTAAAAAGTGAGGCGTTGTTGCTATGTCCGAATTGTGACATTTGCAGTTATGTCTGTTGGTATGTCTGAATGGTGACATTTGCACAAGTTTCTGTCTGTTGGTATGTCTGAATTGTGACATCTGCAGTTATGTCTGTTGGTATGTCTGAATTGTGACATTTGCAGTTATATCTGTTGGTATGTCTGAATTGTGACATCTGCAAATATGTCTGTTGGTATGTTTGAATTGTGACATCTGCAGTTATGTCTGTTGGTATGTCTAAATTGTAACATCTGCAGTTATGTCTGTTGGTATGTTTGAATTGTGACATCTGCAGTTACATCTGAATTTTGACATCAAATGAGTTTGTTGTCAGACTTGTCTTGCATTTTTGTTACACAGTAGTTATATCTGCAGGGGTGGCCAAATCATTTTTGCAGCCCAGCTTGTCAAATAGTCTATACAGACAAGTAAAATTTTACAATATTTTGTTAACAATGTATAACCTTTAAACGGATATTAAAATAGAAAATTGCTTTTGCCAGAAATGGACAAGTAAGTCAAAGTCAGATTTCACCACCACTATATCTGAATTATTACGTCTGTAGTTATGTCTAGTGAAAGAGAAGGTTTAGTGTAAAACTTAACTGATCAAAATGATCATTGAGGAGATGGCTCTAGTTCATTTTCTGTAATGATTAATTAAAGCCATTATCTTCTACAGTTGCTTCATTGCAGAAACTAGTTTGTCATTTAATGAAATTGGCAGTTCAAAAATAACGAGAAAAAAAAATCTGATTCACTGCAAATCTTTATAATCGCAAAAAACAAAATTATGTGAGGTAATTGTACACTCCATTTTTGTCCCCCCCCCCCTCCCCCCATATAGATTTGGTCTTGTCCATCCGTCTGAAGTTTTTGACGCGCCTAGGTCAAAATGTATTTGATATAAATTGATGAAACCTTGCATGAGTCATAATCATGATATGAACTTACACACCTCCTGTTTTTTGCCTGGCTCTGCCCCCTATTTTCAGAGTTATGGCACCTGAAATAGTAAAAAAAGCACATTTTCACCTTGTGACGCACCTAGCTCAAAAAGTATTTGATATAGATTGATGAAACCTTGCATGAATCTTAATCATGATATGAACTTGCGCACCTCCTATTTTTAGCTCACATTTCACAAAGTGACAAGGTGAGCTTTTGTGATCGCGCAGGGTCCGTCGTCCGTGCGTAAACTTTTGCTTGTGACCACTCTAGAGGTCACATTTTTCATGGGATCTTTATGAAAGTTGGTCAGAATGTTCATCTTGATGATATCTAGGTCAAGTTTGAAACTGGGTCATGTGCGGTTCAAAACTAGGTCAGTAGGTCTAAAAATAGAAAAACCTTGTGACCTCTCTAGAGGCCATATTTTTCAATGGATCTTCATGAAAGTTAGTCAGAATGTTTACCTTGATGATATCTAGGTCAAGTTTGAAACTGGGTCACGTGCCATCAAAAACTAGGTCAGTAGGTCAAATAATAAAAAATCCTTGTGACCTCTCTAGAGGCCATATTTTTCATTGGATCTGTATGAAAGTTGGTCAGAATGTTCATCTTGATGATATCTAGGTCAAGTTCGAAACTGGGTTACGTGCGTTCCAAAACTAGTTCACTAGGTCTAAAAATAGAAAAACCTTGTGACCTCTCTAGAGGCCATACTTTTCATGGATCTTCATGAAAGTTAGTCAGAATGTTCACCTTGATGATATCTAGGTCAAGTTTGAAACTGGGTCACGTTCCATCAAAAACTAGGTCAGTAGGTCAAATAATAAAAAAACCTTGTGACCTCTCTAGAGGCCATATTTTTTATGGGATCTGTATGAAATTTGGTCTGAGTGTCCATCTTGTTGATATCTAGGTCAGGTTCGAAACTGGGTCAATTGTGATAAAAAACTAGGTCAGTAGGTCTAAAAATAGAAAAAACCTTGTGACCTCTCTAGAGGCCATACTTTGGAATGGATCTTCATGAAAATTGGTCAGATTGTTCACCTTGATGATATCTAGGTCAAGTTGAAACTGGGTCACGTGCCATCAAAAACTACGTCAGTAGGTCAAATAATAAAAAAAACCTTGTGACCTGTCTAGAGGCCATATTTTTTCATGGGATCTGTATGAAAGTTGGTCTGAATGTTCATCTTGATGATATCTTGGTCAAGTTCGAAACTGGGTCAGCTGCGGTCAAAAACTAGGTCAGTAGATCTAAAAATAGAAAAACCTTTTGACCTCTCTAGAGGCCATATTTTTCAATGGATCTTCATGAAAATTGGTCTGAATGTTGACCTTGATTATATCTAGTTAAAATTCGAAACTGGGTCATGTGCGGTCAAAAACTAGGTCATTAGGTCAGATAATAGAAAAACCTTGTGACCACTGTAGAGGCCATATTTTTCATGAGATCTTCATGAAAATTGGTGAGAATGTTCACCTTGATGATATCTAGGTCAAGTTCAAAACTGGGTCACATGAGCTCAAAAACTAGGTCACTAAGTCAAATAATAGAAAAAACGATGTCATACTCAGTTCAAAAGTGGGTCACGTGGGGACAGGTGAGCTATTCAGGACCATCATGGTCCTCTTGTTCATATGGTTCCACCCCATATTTCCAGAGTAATGGCCCCTGAAATAGTCAAAAATGCACATTTTCACCTTGACATGCACCAAACTCAAAAAGTATTTCATGAAAATTGATTAAACCTTGCATGAGTCTTTATCATGATATGAACTTGTGCACCTCCTATTTTTCGTCTGCTTTTGCTCCCTATTTTCAGAGTTATGGCCCTTGAAATATTCAAAAATGCACATTTTCACATTGTGACGTGCTAAGCTCAAAAAGCATTTGATATAAGTTGATGAAAACTTGCAAGAGTCTTTATCATGATATAAACTTACACACCTCTTTTTAGCTCACCTGTCACATAGTGACAAGGTGAGCTTTTGTGATCACCCTTCGTCCGTCGTCCGTCGTCAGTCCGTGCGTGCGTGCGTCAACAATTTCGTGTCTGCACGATAGTGGTTTCATTTATGATTTTATTTTAACCACTTGCACACAGCTTGTATCACCATAAGATCACGGTTCCTTTCTTGAACTGGCCAGATCCCATAATGGGTTCAAGAGTTATGGCCCCTGAAAGGGCCAAAATTAGCTATTTTGACCTTGTCTGCACAGTAGCAGCTTTATTTAGGATTTGATTTTTACCAAACTGGCACACAACTTGTATCATCATAAGATCTTGGTTCCTTTCTTGAACTGGCCAGATTTCATTATGGGTTCCAGAGTTATGGCCCCTGAAATGGCCAGAATTAGCTATTTTGACCTTGTCTGCACAATAGTTGCTTCATTTATGATTTTATTTTTACCAAACTGGCACACAACTTGTATCACCATAAGATCTTGGTTCCTTTCTTGAACTGGCGAGATTCCATTATGGGTTCCAGAGTGATGGCCCCTGAAAAGGCCAGAATTAGCTATTTTGACCTTGTCTGCACAATAGCAGCTTCATTTATGATTTGAATTTAATCAAACTTGCACAAAACTTGTATCACCATAAGATCTCGGTTCCTTTCTTGAACCGGCCAGATCCCATAATGGGTTCCAGAGTTATGGCCCCTGAAAGGGCCAAAATTAGCTATTTTGACCTTGTCTGCAGAATAGCAGCTTCATTTATGATTTGATTTTAACCAAACTTGCACACAACTTGTATCACCACAAGATCTTGCTTCCTTTCTTGAACAGGCCAGATTCCTTCATGGGTTCCAGAGTTATGGCCCCTTAAAGGTCCAAAATCGGCTTTTTTGGCTTTCGCAGCCATATAGAGACTTCATTTATGGTTTTATTTGATACAAACTTTCAAAATATCTTCAACAACATTAAATCTTGGATTCCATGACAAATCAGATCCAATTGTAGGTTCCAGAGTTATTTTATATCTAATTACCTCCCCTGATTGTAATCAAAATGGATTTATATCAGTAAGTACTTATAGGACTTATTTGAAAGTTCATTATTGTTATTAGTTGGACTGAGACAATCAGGGTAGAAAACTATGGACTGATTTTATGTCAAATTACCTCCCTTTATTTTAAATTAAAATGGGTATATCTCCCTAACTAATGAAGATACTGATCTGAAATTTCATTTATGTCAACAGATTTATTTGGCAGATCCTTCTTTTGTTCACTTACAATATTTTTTCTTTATTACTTCCCTTTTACATTACTATAAATAGCTTATTTTTAATAACTTTTTTATTATTGGCCATAGGGAAAAACCGAGACCACTTCTGTGGTACAACATGGATGGTACCTCCAATTTTTAGGTGTATTTTGACATATCTATACCTTGTAAATTTTTTTTTTCTTTTTGGTTAAATTTCTTCCCTTTGCTGTTCCTGTCCTTTGGACTTAGATATTTTTTCTGAGGACCTTCTTGTCCTCAAGTGCAATGATAACAGGTGAGCGATATAGGGCCATCATGGCCCTCTTGTTTTTCATCTGGTTCCATCCCCTATTTTTAAAGTTATGGCCCCTGAAATAGTAAAAAATGCATTTTCACCTAATTGAGTCTTTATCATGATGTGACCTTGCACACTTGGCATTCTTCTTGAGAATCTTAGCGCTTATTACAGAGTTATGGCCCTTAATATAGCCAAAATAATGGATTTTTTGTTTGTCAATCTCATAGCTTAAAAAGTATATGGCCTAGAATAATGAATGCTTTATGTAAAATGTTTGTTGAGGCTATACCCTCTTAAGACTGCAAACATTTGAATTATTGCCCCTTATTTGTGACAAATGTACCAGTGGGGGCACACCCTTTGTCCTACAGACACATTCTAGTTACAATACATTTGTCTCTAATTCACATACACATAAATATGATAGTTTGTGACTACAATTTACTTATAGAAAGAAGAAGTTACTGTCAAGGGAAGATTTGACACTTCAATGGAAGCCATTGCATAACTTACTAGAATCTGTTCTCTACTCACGTTATGAACAACATGGACTGCAACTGTTCCCAGGGTAACACAAATTACATTTACTCTCCTATGTAATAGAGGAAGGGGTGTAATAATAATATTATTAGCAGTAGACAGTGTGATAATAGCATAATAATAGTTTAACACTGACAGTAACATAATTGGTAGACACTGAACAACATGATAAGGAGACATTGATTACAAAATGATTACTGGACAGATTAGTAGACACTGTGATATCATAATAGCATGACTAGTAGACACTGAGATATTAAGAGCATGATTAGTAGACACTGATAATAGCAGGGTTAGTAGACATTTTGAAAGTAATAGCTTGATTAGTAGACACTGTGATAATAGCAAGATTATTAAACATTTTGATATTAATAGTAAGATTAGTAGACTAAGACACTGTGATAATAGCAAGATTAGTAAACATTTTGATATTTATAGCATGATTAGACAGTAGACACTGAGATATCAATAGCAAGATTAGTAAACATTTTGATATTTATAGCATGATTAGACAGTAGACACTGAGATATCAATAGCAAGATTAGTAAACATTTTGATATTTATAGCATGATTAGACAGTAGACACTGAGATATCAATAGCATGCTTAGCAAACACGGTGATAATAGCATTATTAGTAGACACTGTGAAAATAGTACCATTAGAAGCCATTGATATTAGCATGTTTAGTAGACACTGATAATGACATGAAAAGTAGACATTGTGATAACAGCAACATTACAAGACACTGTCATAAAAACATGCTTGGTGGACACTGAATCTGACTGATAATAGCATGATTAGTAGACACCGTAATAACAGCATGATTAGTAGACATGATGATGTGATTAGTAGACAATTTATGCAGTAATTGTTATACATTAAAAACATTCATTATTAACTCTGTCCACTTACTGACTGGCTTGCCAGTGAGTAGTAGAAACTATTGCTGGATGTCAGGCCCTAAGTTTTTACTTTATCCTAACAAAATATTATGTTGGACAGCAACCACACACACCAATGAAACTGTAGTTTCACTCTGACAGATTACTATGTTTGTCTATGACACACAATGATTCCAGTCAAAACAGGATCACATACAAGACAATAGTTTTATGCTGAAAATGCATCAGAGGCCTTCTCTAGCCTTCTATTTTTCAAAATTTTCTTGTGGGGATCCCCTAAACCCCCCTCTTCCCCCCAGCCTGTGCAAGGGGGAAACCTTTCGGGCACTAGCACTCTCCCCTTTTCAAATCCTGGCTGGAGCACTGTTGGACATACTTTACCTGTCATTTAGCACAATGTATGGTATAGCAATTCATGCAAAGAATCATTTGATAACAGTGTTTGTTTACTATTTAGCTTATCAAGAAGTAAAAGCAGTATATGCTTGAAACAGAAATATAGGAAGACAGCTAAAGGGAACAATTTAAACTTTAGCCTGCTGGCGGCAAGTGATTCTTCCTGCACATTCGTGTAAGCTGATCATGGTCTGCACTGTCCGCTATTCAGTCAGTAAATTTTCAGTGAAAGCCCCTTCAAATAATAAATGATATTGCCCAAATTGAATGATGGATGAGTTCATTATAGAAATTTAGCAGGGTAAAGGTTAAACTGTTAGTTTGAAAAAACATAAAAACAATCTTTTTGTATTGATTAGTTTATGTATATAAAGTGTTTTGGTGAGACATAATGTCATTGACCATTATTTTGTGTATGACTAAATATTGATTTCCGTGGATAGTATACAGTGATTGTATATCTTGCTTTTTCAGGAATATAGAAACTGTTTTGAAGACATTGGTAAAAGATTGTAGAACGTAAGTATCTGAAGGTCTTGATAAACTAAGAACAACTTCACAAAAACTCACATTTCCTTTATTACTATATTAATACTAAGTATTACATAGAATGGAAAACTCTTGATTGACATAGAGTAATCACATGTTTGACATCGTGGGAGTGAAATTAAGCCATAAAATAAATTTGGTAATACATTTATAGTGTAATAAAACTTTTGACGTTGATGTTGTTTAAGAATAGGATGTGTCGGTCAAATTCATTTTGTCTGTAATAGGTAAAGAATGAAGAAATTTTGATGTTTCAGCAGGAAGAGCTTACATGTGATGAAATGAATATTACAGTTGTGCCTTTTCACATTGAATTTATTAAACTCATTGAATGAAATTGATAAAATGCTTGGCAGAGCCTCGCATTTTGTTATTGTATTCAACTCATTTAGTTAATATAGTATGAAAAGACACTCGTATGATATTCTCTATTTAATTGATTGTTTACTTTTTATCGTCATCATTACAAGAATTCTAATGTATTTTGTTCAGTGTTATTGCTCTTTGATGAGCAGTAACAATCCAAGGTGTGTGCTGATCCTTTGAATGATATTTTAGGGTTATTCAGTAGTGGGTGTAGAAGGCTAAAAGGAAGAGTAGAATAAGCTGTCAAACCTGTTTATTTAACCCTTAGCCTACTGGCGGAAAGTGATTCTGCTTTTGCGACCAGGGCAGACCAAGATCAGCCTGCACATCTGTGCAGTCTGATCATGGTCTGCACTGTTAGCTATTCAGGCAGTAAATTTTCAGCAAACACCCCTTTGAAAAATGAGTGGTATTGCCCAAATTGAATGATGGACCAGTCCATTTTAGAAATTTAGCTGGGTAAGGGTTAAGGTAGTGGACCTGTATGACAATTTTTGTGTGAAATTTTGGAATGGTTCTGTAATAACAGAAATTTGCTCTCGTAACAGTTCAGAGCATTCTGAAACTGCATAATTATGGAGTATACATTATAGCACTGGAAATGAAATTTGTTATTAGTGGTCCTCTACCTTACATCAATCTTGTAAAAGTGTTTGTTTACAGGATGGTGGTGTTTACTTACAGGGATGGTTATGTTTAACATATTTTTGTTGTATTAAAATAATTCTAGATTCATTATTAAAATCTTGTATGGTGTTTATTTTCAGATATTTCCCTGCGGAAAGTACCCAGGAAATGTTAGATGAGTGGCGTCCCCTTCTCTGCCCCTTTGACATCACTGTGATCAAGGGGTTGCAGTACTTAGACTTGTTCTTACCCACAAACCTCCCAGAACAGGAAATGGATAAAGGGTTTAGGTAAACATTTACAGGGTTCTGATTCAGCAATTTAGTTTTACAGTCTTTCAAATGTAAGATTTTAATAGACAAGTGACAAAAATCTTATAGGCATTTTATTGAGATATTCAGTGAATGAACACCAGTTACGTAATGAGAAGTATTTAATGGAAATAACTGGAATTGATGGCGTCGTAAATTTTCAACGATCAGTTTTAATACATCTTGTGAATGATTCAAATTCAGTATGCAGATATTTCATACATTTGTACAGTATTACTGAATAGAAATGAAACAGTACTGTAAAACATTTAATTTCGTGGGCAGTATGAATATTTAGAACTAAACTATTTCAGACAGAAAATGCAAAGTTTACAGTTTTATATTATAGAGCAGTATATCAATTGATGATGGAATTTATTTCAGGTTATGGTTCAAAGAGTTGATTGATATGTGGGACTCTTTTCATAACAACCCTTCTTGGGAGAAGGTAATTTAGATCTATTTTAACCTTTAGAACTATTTAATAAAAGTTATTATGCCCATGGTGACATCATTCTTTTTGAAAGTAATTGGTATTGCTCTGTATATTGTCTGAACATTGTTGAATCAGGGGAATAAGTCATGGAAGAGATTGTCGTCATACAATGAAACTCTGATAGAGCATTAGAGGCCTCCGTGGCCGAGTTGATAAGGTCGTTGACTTCAAATCACTTGCCCCTCATTGATGTGGGTTTGAGCCTCACTTGGGGCGTTGAATTCTTCATGTGAGGAAGCCATCCAGCTGGCTTACGGAAGGTCCGTGGTTCTAACCAGGTGCCTGCACGTGATGAAATTATGCACGGAGGGGCACCTGGGGTTTTCCTCCACCATTAAAAGCTGGAAAGTCGCCATATGACCTATCATTGTGTCAGTGCGAAGTTAAACCCAACAAAATAAATAAAATAAACTGATAGAGATTGGTGACTAGAGCACTAGGGCTGACATGCAGTTCATGTTGTCCCTGACTTTTCCTTATCTCTATGTTTGGATCACTCAAAACCCTAGATTACTCGAGCAGATTGCTCATCCCTTTGCAACATTCAACAACTTCTTTTTTACTGAAAAAATATGATAGTTTTGAATGTTTTCATGATGAAGTCTAAGGATTGATTTTTATCTCATCAAAGCACTGTGTGCATAAGATGTGCTATCAAGATCACACACAGTCTGTAGTTGGTAAACATTTTCTTCAAACAACAATTCCTACACCACTGGTCTGATTTTGAAATAATTTCACAGAAATGATTGTTTGGTGACCCTTTACTAAAATTGTCAAAAGCCATCTTGATTTGTTAAAACAACAACAAAAACATGACAAATTTGAAAATCTTCATCTGTGAATCTGCAGGCCGGTTTTATAAGTAATATAGCAGAATTTTTTAAAGTCCTTTTTGAGCTGTAAAACTCTGGTGAGTGACATAAGACCATCATGGCTCTCTTGTTGGTTTCAGAATATTGATACTTAATCTGTATTATTTAATTATTTAATTTAATTATTTATTATTTAAGAAATAATTTATTGCAAAACCATGTTTTAACACTATTTATGCATGATAGGCGGTTATACTTAGCGTGTTAATAATTTCACGAGGGCTGAACTGGAGTGAAATATTTCGTATGACATATAACCGCCCAAGTGTATATATAAATAGTGTTCAAACACGGTTTTACTATAAATTATTTTGATTTTAGTATGTCTTTATTGTAAAATTTAGATCAAATATGAAAGAACTGTTTCTAGGCACATATATGGCACCAAATGATAGGTTGTCATGCTCTTTTGTTTATACACACCAGGACCGAAAATGGTAATATGTCTTGCAGAATAGTGTGCAAATGATGGCAAATTATTCTGCACAGCTAATAACCAACTTTGTGTGTGTGTAAATTAATCAAGACAGTTGTGCTATGTTAAGAAAAAAGTTTTATCAAATTTCAAAGCATTATTTTTGAATGCATACATGGCGTAAATATCACGTCGACACGACATCAACATAATGTCTTTGTGATATTTTAAGCATTGCTAGTCATATTAGAATTATTCATATTGCACATTTATATATATTGAAATCAAATGCTTATGTTTTCATTGTTTCACTTGTATAATAATATTGTATTTGTTTGTTTCTGACAGTGCCTTATTAACCTGATGTCTCGTCTTGCCCACTCCAACATTGGCTATATAGACTGGAGTCCATATGTTCCTAAGGTAAGCAATATATTGTAGTAATATATGAGTCGTGCCATGAGAAAACCAACATAGTGGATTTGCGACCAGCATGGATCCAGACCAGCCTGCGCTTCCGCGCATTCTGGTCAGGATCCATGCTGTTCGCTAACAGTTTCTCCAATTCCAATAGGCTTTAAAAGCGAACAGCATGGAGCCTGACCAGACTGCGCGGATGCGCAGGCTGGTCTGGATTCATGCTGGTCACAAAGCCACTATGTAGGTTTTCTCATGGCACAGCTCATATATGTTAATTATCAAAAAAGAATACTACTGCATCATCGTTATTTAATATTCTTATGGCAAAGTATCATGAAATATTAAAATGTGTGTCTTAAGACTATATTTGGGAATGGAAAAAATGTTTTTAGTAAAGAAGTGTTCTTTCAAAACAAATAAAGAAGTAGATGCAGTGTTATTGTTATATATGTATATTATGCTGCTAAATGAAATTTTAATCTGGAAAAAAGTTTTAAGTGATTTATGCCGAATGGGTTGTTCAAAATGTAGATAAGCAATTGGAATTTTGACTTCAAAAAGGGATTTCTTTTAAAACTTCTGAAAAGTTTGCAGTCAGCATTTTAGCTACTTGTGATTGTGGTCATATTTGATCCTCTTTCAATAGAAAACAAGAAAAAAAAACAGGTGTTTTCAAGATGATCTCTTACAACTTGCATGGAGTAAGAAAAATTCTGCCTTGCATTGATATAGAAGTTGAGGTTTAATATTGAAAGTATTGGATCGCTTATAAATAAGGAAGGTTATCCAATAATTTCATATTTAACTCCGAATACTAATAAGAAAATAGTAGGTAACTATGTTGTTGCTGTTATTGTACACACAGGTGTTCACACGGCTATTGCGAAGCTTTGACCTTCCAGTCGGAACACAAAATGTTCAGGTCAGCCGTAACAACAACAGGGTAGAGATAGAGCCTTTCATCATTTGGATTGTATCTTGCATGGTAGGTAGTGTCTTTGGTTTGACGTGTTTTCATCTAAAATGCAGGTTTTCAGTCGACTGCTGAAGGGTTTTGAGCTTCCTGTGGGGACACAGTCTGTCCAAATCGTACGATCGAAGGTTACCAATAGAGTTGAGACACAGATTTTAGTTATGTGGATCGTAAATATGATGGTTAGTTGATACAGATATTCATTTGATAATAGCAAGTTTCTGGCACTAACTCCTTGGGTCTTGGTTCTTTTTAATGAATTAAAAGGGAGGTTTAAATGCTTCTGTATTTATGTGCACTTTGTTCCTTTGCTATCACTCCTTGATACGCTGTCTCGTCTCCCCTACCTGTCCCTCACTCACAATAAATAGAGCTTTAAACTAAAGGCTGAGGGTCTTGACTGAAATGAAATCAGTTGCCCAAAGGCAGTCTGTCTGGTGCTAATCATCCACCATTTCAGGTTGATTTGCTCCAAAATGCATTTTTATGCCCCCCTTCAAGGACGAGTATATTGTTTTGCAGATGTTGATGGTCGGTATGTCGGGCCTAGGATCATGAAAGTTGATAGGAAGGTTAGTCATGACCAGCAGATGAACTCTATTGATTTTGATATTAGTAAATCAAAGGTCAAGGTCACGGTGACCCGGAACAGTTAAACGGTTTCTAGAGGATAACTTGAGAACGCTTGGGCCTAGGATAACAAAACATATTACTGAGGTTGATCATGACCAGCAGATAAACCCTATTGATTTTGAGTTAAGTAGGTCAGAGGTCAAGGTCACAGTGACCCGGAACAGTTAAACAGTTTCTGGACGATAACTTGATAACGCTTGGGCCTAGGATTCGAAAGTTAATGGGGAAGTTGATCATGACCAGCAGATGACACCTATTGATTTTGAGGTCAGTAGGTCAAAGGTCAAGGTCACATTTACTGGGGCCTCCGTGGCCGAGTGGTTAAGGTCCCTGACTTCAAATCACTTGCCCATCATCAATGTGGGTTTGAGCCTCACCTGGAGCGTTGAATTCTTCATGTGAGGAAGCCATCCAGCTGGCTAACGGAAGATCGGTGGTTTGTACGATTATATCCAACATTGTATTAACTTGGTTATCTCTTGATGCTCTTTAGCATTGAAGTACACCTTAAAATGGAAAAAAAAGATATGTGCTATATAAGTGGAAGAAATTTATATTGAAGTGTTTAGAGGAACATTTCACAGTTGATGGTTCTGACTTTTGAACACGTCTACAGTCTGTCTTTAAGGTTCAGGTAAAGTATTTTGATGCCTCTGTTTGGGTGAACTTTTTGTTTTTTTATGCATCGTAGAATATGAATTATTTTGAATGTGCATATGTTGTGATATTTTAGACACCCTGACTACCGGGAGCAATATGTTAGACACATAGTAATTGTAAACTGTGACAAAATATAACTGAAAAAGAAGTTTGATATCCTGTATGGAAGAAACCTTGAATAGTGAAAGTATGAAGTTATGAAATGCAAATTATTTGTTTCAAAGTGAAGAAGGACTTTCCTACTTCATTTGAACAATTAAGTAAAATATATTATTATAAATAGCAGTGGTCTATGAGGTTAATAATATCTGTCATTTGTTTACGAATCGGATAGAAATATCCGTCCCGAGGGCGCCTGCCCATGCGCAGGTGGCTGAGGGACAAATATTTCTATCCGATTCGTAAATACATGAGTGATATTTTTTCTTGCATATCGTATACATATAAGCTTTTTATTCTGACAGATAATTTTACTTGCATAACGTATTTTACAAATAATAGAATAAAAAAAGCTTTCTTTTAGGACTCTTTCTTATAGTACAGTTAGTTTTATAATTTGTAGCATAACGGTATGTCCTTACCATAAAATAACGTATTTTGAATCTAGAAATATACTATAAGGAACGGAGAGAAACTATCAAGGTACCTGATTTTTCCATATAAACAATATATCAGTGCATGGATTGCTAGTTGTCATTAACAGCACGAGAGTCATCTGGCATGGGGGGTGCCAGATGGGTTTTGCCGGCATAGGTTAAATCACCGGAAACGCCAGTCCGGTGTGCAAGAAATAATTTTCCAAAATTAAAATCCACTTGAGGGAAGATATCAAAACAGTTTACTTACACCTTAACTTCTTACCTTAAAACATTTCCAAAGAACAGAATCTGAACTTTTCATTTAAAATTTCCAGGGTATTTAGACCATCATTTTTATTAGCTCGACTATTCGAAAAATAAGTAGAGCTATCCTACTCACCACGGCGTCGGCGTCACACCCTGGTTGAGTTTTTCGTACCAGTCCACATTTTGACAAAGTCTTTTGAGATAAAGCTTTGAAACTTTCAACACTTGTTTACCATCACCATGTCCAGTTATAGGCAAGAGTACATAACTCTGTCAAGCATTTTGACTGAATTATGGCCCCTTTTGACTTAGAAATCTTGGTTAAGTTTTTCGTACCAGTTCATATTTTGGCAAAGTCTTTTGAGATAAAGCTTTGAAACTTTCAACACTTGTTTACCATCACCATGTCCAGTTGTAGGCAAGAGTACATAACTCCATCAAGCATTTTGGTTGAATTATTGCCCCTTTTTGACATAGAAATCTTGGTTAAGTTTTTCGTACCAGTCTACATTTTAACAAAGTCTTTTGAGATAAAGCTTTGAAACTTTCAACTCTTGTTTACCATCACCATGTCCAGTTGTAGGCAAGAGTACATAACTCCATCAAGCATTTTGGTTGAATTATTGCCCCTGTTTGACTTAGAAATCTTGGTTAAGGTTTTCGTACCAGTCTACATTTTGACAAAGTCTTTTGAGATAAAGCTTTGAAACTTTCAACACTTGTTTACCATCACCATGTCCAGTTGTAGGCAAGAGTACATAACTCCATCAAGCATTTTGGCTGAATTATGGCCCCTTCTGACTTAGAAATCTTGGTTAAGTTTTTCGTACCAGTTTATATTTTGTGTAAAGTGTTTGACATATGGCTTTGAAAGTTTTATATCTTGTTCAGCATTATAGTCTCTATCAATAGGCAAGAGTACATAACTCTGTCATCTTTTTTGGCTGAATTATGGCCCTTTTTGAACTTGGAAATTGGTTCTGTTTTCGTATGTGTCCATGTTTTGTCAAGACTATTTGACATATGGCTTTTAAACTTTAAACACTTGTTTATCATTATGATTTCCATCTGTAGGCAAGAGTACATAACTCTGACAACTATTTTGGCTGAATTATGGCCCTTTTTGGACTTTGAAATTTTTGTCAAAACTATTTGAACTGTGGCTTTGAAACTTTTAACACTAGTATATCAACATGATTTCCATTTGTAGGCAAGTGTACATAACTCTGTCAACTATTTTGACTGAATTATGACCCTTTTTGGACTTGGAAATTAGTTAAACTTTTCATACAAGTCCATATTTTGCCTAACATATAACTTAATAACATATTTGCCATCATGGTCACACATTGCAACTTAGTGCAAGACTAATCGAAATCCACAAATACAGGACCATTTTTTGTTTAATCCATTTTTTCTTTTGTCTGAAAATCTATGGAAATATTTTGACCCCATTCTTCAATCAATTCTTCGAATAGTCGAGCGCGCTGTCATCCGACAGCTCTTGTTATATGAACTCCACTTGCTTGTGTTTTGTTTTAATAATCAGGCAAGATTTTAGTCTTAATCACATTAGCACAGTCTATGCAAACTAGATTTTAGAGCATTAATTATGTCTTGATCACATTTTTAATTGACACAAGCATTATTATGATCATAAACTTGATGAGTTTGTCAAAATGTGAAACTTAAACTTCATTGAAAAGATGAAAAAATACCCGATAATATTTATTTGGTGTGAAAATACTGATGTTCTTTGCAATACAAATATAGCTTTAATTATATAGTCATGTTTGAAATTGAAAGTAGACAGTTCGAATATTTTTTAAAGGAAATATTTGACAGGGAAGTGGGATCTCATTCATGTATATATAGAATTTTTATTTCAGGGAGGAGAAGGGAATACAGTACAGGAACATATAGATATGTTATTCAAAACATTACAGAACTTTTACCATCCTTCTAACCTCGGAAAATGGAATGTGAGTTTACAAACAAGCTCTTCTCATGCAATGTAGATTCAGTAAAAAACTGCTTGTGCAAGCTTTGAATTGCAAGATCCAGACTCACTTGAGCAATTCTGAATTGCCAATTCATTTTATCCCTCGCCATTTTTCTTACATTTTCGTACATTTGAATAACTTGGACTCAAGTATTTTGCTGATCCCAGTGCGATCTCAAGCGATCTGTGTTTTACTGTACATGCTAGATTTGTTATTCTTGATTGTTAATGTGATTTTTGTGTCAAACTGTTAATTTTGAATTGATCTTTGAAATTTGAAACTTGTAGAATAAATGATAATTTAAAGATTTTCTGCAGATCTTTTTTGATGATTTCGTTATATATGATAGAGTCAGATAAGGGTAGTTGGTGCCTTTTAATTGGTATGGAAGTTGGTATTTGTGAAACTGTTTCACAAAAACTCGTGTAAATTGATTTGTCAATTTTCAGATAAAACTGAGCAGTCTCCTGATGACTTTTCCCAAAGTTTTCATAAATAGAATTAACAGGTAAGTAAGTTTATCATTTTTTACTGCAGTGGGCAGCTGCTTTTGAAAAAGAAATTTTAAGATATAAATAAGTAGGACGATGACACGAAACTAAGTTTTATTCTTGATTTGCAAAATTGAAAGATATCATGAATTATTATTAAATAGTTATATTATCATGCTTTCCATAGGGCTGGGACAATTTCAGAATTTTGAAACCGGTTAATCTTTTTATGAAATTGAACCGAACCAGTTAATCGCCGCCATATTAAAATGCTGGGTTCTTTCCTGACAACGGTATCAAACTACTTAAAGCAGCTGATTACATTAGGAACATATGAACTTTATCCTTTACAAACAATGTGATAATAAGTCATATTTTAGTGTAATATAATGTTTCACACATATCACGACAGGCAAATCCGAGACTATTGACTATGTTCAATGTGCTTAGCGGAAATATACTGCTGGTCTATGTGCTAGTCAAAGAAATGTATAAAGATAAAGTACAACTCGTGATGTTTATTGTTTGAGAGCGATTAGCGGTTTTGCAAAATGGAAACTGGTTTCACCTAGTAATCAAATCGGATCCGATTAACCGAGTAATCGTCCCAGTCCTAGCTTTCCATATGTCTGTCCGTAATTCTTGTCAGATCCATTCCTTCTTACTGCTTGGAACATTTTCATAAAACTTGTATCAATTATTAAACTCATCAAGACAATGTGTGTAGGGCACTCACACTAGATCCAAGGTCAAGGTCACACTTTGAGGTCTTTATAAGATTTTCATAAGATTAGCATCAGTTGTTCACCTGATCAAGACAACATGCAGTGTACAACTCGGGTCACTATGTTCAGGGTCATGGTCAAACTAGGAGGTTGTTGGTCAAATAGCTTAACTTCTTGTCAGTTCCATATCTTCTAAACTGCTGGGAAGATTTAAAAAAAAAAAACTAGCATCAGTCATTTACAAGTTGAAGGTGACTTGTGGAGCACACAATCCAGGTAACAAGGTCCAAGGACTGCTGGTTTTAGCTAATGTAGTGTTGATACGAATGAAGTGACCATGCAAGAAGGTAGATAACTATTGTTAGACTTAAAACATTTTAACCAAACTTTTACAGAGAGAGGTACCGAAAACCAACATGGATGAAGCAAATACCAGAATCTCACAAGCTTACAGATGCTGAGATAACAAAGTTTGTAGAGGGCATGAAGAACACGGTGTTCACCTGTATGTTCAGTAAATATGGAAGCCAGGACTCGGCCGTAGCTCTCAGACACTTGTCTACAATGAGACCCGAACTGATTGTTCCTCCTCTTCTAGAAAAGTAAGATGTATGATTGAATGTAAGCAGTACCACGTTATCTCAAACAAACAGCTTCGTGCTTTAGATGTTTATGTCCGTAATGTAGATTAGAGTTTTTTTTTTCTGACGACCGTTTTGTGTTTTGAATTTTGAGTAATGTTTACAGTCCAGAAATATCCAGTTATTAGGTAAAAATTATTTGTAAACCAGGAAATATATAGTTGTAATTTTTAAAAAGGTCTTAAAATGGTAAAATTATTTTGTTTTGGAAATTAAAAGAAGAAAAATTGGCAGAATTAATGTTTTTTCGAGCATATCTGATATTTACTTGTTCATAAAAATGTTCACTTTGCATAAAAAATTTCACTTTTGTAGAAAAAAGTTGAATTGTGAAAGTGGTTCAGGTTGCTTGTATACACCGTATTCAGGAAAAATGTATGTCATCCAGAAATATGTAGTGATACTTTGTAAATTGTAATAACGTCTTTAACTGCTGATCAAAATTTTCGCTTTTATGTAAGATACTGATTTTTATTTGATTTTTTTTTATGTTCTCCAGAATGTACCCTGCCATGGAGACATTGATAGAGCCACACAGATTGATAGCTTGTATGAACTGTGTGGTGTCTGTAGTGAGAGCAATGTTGAGTGCTGGGAAGTGGTACCCTGAGGGACGGTCACATCTGCTGCCATTGTTGAATCTCTCACTCCCTGGCATAGATCCTAATGATTTCAAGAAATGCTTAGTAAGTATACACAATACAGGGCATACATTAGTTTCCGGGATAGTGTAAGAAGTTTAGATATTTTAAATCATTTAATTTCATGGGCACAGAATTCTTTGGTTTTGGTACAACAGCTATTTGATGGGGATTTGAATTTGTTATTTCAGTGAAATCCATAAAAATGATTCCAACATGAATATTACTAGTTTTATAGTATGTTTTGGAAGTTGTGAAAATGCAGTGAAGAATCATCCTGCTTGTATATATTCCTAAAGATTCATAGAATTATATAGAATGTCTGCTAGTTTACTAAGTAATAGAATTTAAGAAATTAAAATACTTACTATAGGCTTTGCTAAATTATATGCTGTTATTCGTGACTGTTTGTTTACAGGTAACATTCCAGATGATATCTACATTTGTATCGCTAGTACCTATAGTAGACTGTTCCGAGGCCATACACAGCAGGACTGACCTCACAGAAGTATGATTTCAAATGTTGTTAACACACTATTAATCCACAGTATTTCATTCCATGGGCCTCTGTTGCCTAGTAGTTAATGGTCATTGACAGTGAATTACTGTATAGTGGGTTATATTCGCTGGGTTTAATTTTCGCTATATTTGCGGTTAACATTGTCAAAATCTTAACACCGTAATTTTTTGTTACCGCGAGTGTATACATTTCACCAAGGGAGACCACTCTTACAAACTTTACTCATTCTTACATTGTTACTTCCCCTGACCAAAAATTCTCACAAATGATGAACTGTTGATTTTATTGAAAAGAAAATCAATATGTAATACTAGTACAAGTCAATTTGTCTTGGTATTTTCATTATCAAATGCAGACGCGGTGAGATACTTGTATTTCTATTCGTTTTCATTGTAATTGCTCAACTAAATATAAACATGGGGATTTGTATGTCATAAGAAGCTGTTTACCATGTGTTTCGATACGTGATTAAATATTAATGAAACAGTGGTGAGATTTTATTTCAATGCATAACGGAATTAAATTTCGCACAAGTGTTGAATTATTGTTATTATACGCTATATGCGTCTCTAGACGACAACGACAGACTTATTCCCATGTTTATTATTATTTTCATGTCTAGTAAGAGTGACCTCCCTTTCTGTTTACAACCAAGGTTTATAATTCGTGGTCGAAGCTTCAAAAACGCAAACATTTGGCACCATGAATATATCCCGCTATACAGTACTTATTGGAATGAGCTCATATGGTTTTATACTACATCAAAATCTGCAAAAAGTGTTCCCTTGAAACCTCATGATCATGATTGTCCTTAACATGACAGTAAGAAACATGATGGGGGCCATGCTACTGATCTTGCCGGAAATGTAGGCCTCTGTGATTATACCCTGATAAAGTTAGAAGACCTGTAATGGCATTTGGTATTTATGTGATTTTGTATCCTCATCTTTGCTGTTCTTTACCTGAAAATGCCATATGAAAGAAATTACTGATCCTCTACCTTTAGCCTGCTGGCGGCAACTGACTCTGCCTTTGCGACCAGTGTAGACCAAGATCAGCCTGCACATCCGTGCAGGCTGATCATGGTCTGCACTGTTCGCTATTCAGCCAGTAAATTTTCAGTGAACACCCCTTAGAATAATAAATGGTATTGCCCAAATTGAATGATGGACCAGTCCATTTTAGAAATTTAGCAGGCTAATGCTTAGAAAGATTTTTGTAACATTTTATGAGACTGTCTTTGTACTCAGTTACATTGTAGTAATATCAGTGATAATAGTAAAATCCCCAAAACAAGTATATACATGAAACATGGATACTTTTGAAATCGTTTTACTGTTTATGTTAACACAAGTTTTATTTTTGAAATGAAAGCATTTTTAATAAGAAGTTGTTTTTCCTTTCTAGGAGGAGCGTGAATTATGCTCTGCCACTGCTCAGTTTGAAGATTTTGTTCTACAGTTTTTAGATAGGTAAGATATTATATCATGGAGCAAACAGTCAAGTCTGGATTCATAGCTCATAAAATTGGAAGAAGTCAGGTACAGTTTATGTTAAACTAACAGTGTTGTTTAGCTTATATCAAAGCACTTTGTATAGAACTTTGACCTTGCCTTTGTTTGATGCAATGAATGTCACTTGTTTTGACGCTTGTCTTTTTCTTCTGTTGTATATTAATGCCATGTTATTGTATATCTATAATGCAGAATATTTGCACTGATAGAGAACAGTGCTCAGGAACATGTTCACGGTGAGCAGGACAAGTTAAACACGGAACAGATGATTGTAGAGAAGGCGTTGGCATCAACATTTACCTCAGTTCTACAACAGTCTTCAACACCTATCTTCTTGGTAAATACTGCACTGTTTTGTTTTCGTAAAGTAACTGTATGACAGATATTATGGATTCCCTAACAGTGAGCACATAATTATTTCTCCAAATAGATAAATTTATTTCAGTTAAAATTAAGTTAAATTATTTCTATTGTTGTCCTCAAAATGGTAAGCTCAAGCAAAGATATACCTAGTATACTTACATGATGTAGTATATGTGAGGTCTATTTTGTCTCAACCTTTGTTTCATGAGTGAAAGTTGTTGCTTGCTTGCAGAGAAATGATAGTAGCTATTTAGATTGATATTCTGTAGTGCAGTAACCTATAGCCATATGTTCCCTCATGATGAAATGCATTCAGTAAATTTACTGCGTTTATGTAGTCAAAAATATCTTTGAGTAAGTTATTTCTCACTTCTTAACAGTATTTAATCCCTTTAAATCATAATAATAATAATTTGTCTCCACAACATTTTTTCTCCACTCAGTAGAAGTTTACTTAAAATGTAAATGTATATTTTGTATGTTTATTTTTACAGTCAGCATTACGTAGACTACATACCTTCATAACAGGATCAGTGTATGAGAGCAGAGTAGGGGGAAGATATGCTGGGAACCTAGTCAGGGCTGCTCAGCAGGTATGTACTTAATATAGTGGTAGCAAATAAAGGCAGAAGGTGGTTTGAAAACCATATTACACTGTAGTGATGGATTTGTAGAAATAACAACCTATACCATTTGATACAAATTTTGAAAGTACCTAGACTTTATGGATTTTTTTTTATTTGGCCATTACTTTAAGTCCAGTCACAGGGAAGAAATGTCTACAAAAGAATCCCTGATATTTATTTCATGACAAATTTTGCATTACTTTAGTTAGCTGCAGAAAGTCTTGTTTCTTTTATTAGGTCACAAAAAACATTTTCTGAATATTTACAGGTAAACCCAAAAGAAACATTGAAGATGTTTATGGACAATATATGTGATAGTCTTTTATCACAGATCCATTCACGTAAGTTCATAAAACACATGATATTTACAGCAATTATTGCCCTTTATTTAAACAGCCTATATTTTACATAATGGTACATGTTTAACATTTAAAATCATGTTATAGAATGTGAAAAATATGGACCTGGAAACAAACTTTTAAAAAAATAATCCATGTTTCAAAGAAGTAGAATCAGTATTTAATTTGCCCATAAATAATCAACATGTTTGCGTAAAGAACTTAATAAATAGTGGGGCACAACTTTGATATATTGAAATATGGGGAAAAACACAAAAAGTGATATCTTAAAACTGTTCAACGGTCTGCTTTGTAATGTTTATATATGCAGTCAAACATGTATTTAGCAACCAGACCAGGGAGCAACCCAGTCTGACTGCTTACAGTATAGTTATATTGGAAAGTCATATCACAGGAAAATATTCTAGAAATAATAGTTTTATGCATTAGGGATTGTTTTCCTTGTAAGGATATGTTACATATTAAAGTAGTGGACCCATGATGAAAATCGACAATTTCAGAAAAATGGAAAAATATGATACAAGAATATAGAAGATCATGGAAATTCCCTAGTGTCATTACCAGTCCATAACCTTACCAAAATGGTACTGGAATACTTTTCTTGTCATTGTAAAAAAAAAAAAGATAAGTTTTTTTTCCCTACTTTAGATGAGGAAGTTCTGCAAGCTGAGCGTCTTGATGATGGGTTCTTGTGGAATCTTTTAATGTTTTCACAGGTATGTTTTCACATCTATAAAAATTCAGATATAAAACTTAACTCATGAAAGCTGTTGTATGCATAGTTTAAAATTAGTTTGAAACAAAGAAAACTATGTTGTCTGCTGATGATAGAACAGCACCAGTTAAATAAATATTTACATTTGCTCTAAGACTTATAATATTATAAAATGAAGTTTTGACATACCTTCATTATTCCAGTGATTGAGATAGACTCTCTGGAGCAGTTCTACAGATTTATTTTCAAACACAGATCCTTCCTGTCCACTTGAACAGCAGCATTCTTACATTAATAAAACATTTTTATATCTTCCATTTCAGTTGTTAAGATGCAACGGTTCACAGTTATTGCCATATAAGTCTAAAATTGTTGATGTGTTCACCTATATACTGAGACTGAAGTGTGTACAGGGGTATGAGATAGCAGGGAAATCATTGATGTACATACTTCGAGGCCTCACCCTAACCTTCCCAATGAACTATGCCAGTGTGAGCGGATCACTAGACAGACCTGTCACAGAATACCTAGCTATTAGAGTAATAATTTACATTCATTAAATATTAGATACCATAGATACCTGTGTATAATGCCCAGTATTTGATGCTACCCCTGAATAGTGGGTGCATATTACACACAGGTTTAGACGAATTTCCAACTTCAGAACAAGTCTTTTTATGATTTTTTGCCTTTCTGGTAAAGGGAAACTACTCTTAGCACTAAATTTGGCAAGGTTAAAAACTAAGATTGCTGTCATAGATAAGAGCGTTTTTTTTTTTTTTTAAGCATAATTAATTCTTTGTAAATTTAATAGTATTTTAAGAAAGAAATATTAAATATCATCGTCATTGTGGTACTTGGGCCTAAAAAAAAATAGTTTGTTTCCGGTATCCCGACCTACCCCAAATTTTTGGCCCGACCCGAAATGTTTTTATGGCCTTGGACAAGTTTTTTTTTCAACTTTTTAACAAAAAGTTGCAAAACTGCACTTTTTATGCTTGAAACATGGTCAGTGATGTTAGTAATCAACATACTGATGCTGTAAAGGCATTACCCATTTGATCATTTACATAAAATATTCAAATCCCACTAAAAAAAAAATACTGACACCACCCTAATTTATGCGGATTAGTGGGGGCATATAGTGATCATGCCGCTTGTCCGTCCGTTTGTTCATCCGACTCACATTGCATACTAGGTGCTATAGAACAAGTACTACTTTCTTTGGTCATCTTCCGAGCTATTAGCATTTTTCTCAGGTAAAAACATAGAGAACAAGAGTAGCACATAATTCCAATGAGAACTTTCGTCAACGAGTACCAAGGACATGTAGCATCAATACCCTTACAGATGACTGATACAATGCAGATGTACCGTGACCATCTCATTCACTTCCTACTCGTTTGACTTGGCACTTTGACCTCATTGATTGTGCTTATATGGCATCCTTGTTAACAAATGAAACGTTCCGTCTGCAGCAATTGCTAGAAATGATTATACTAACAGATGTAACCTGTGACATTCCTCAAATCTTCAGACTCACCTGAACCTCAGTTTGACTATGACCTGACTTCAATTGCTTGGTTGCTTTGTATCGATAGGCCACCGGTGGCACAAGCTTTATTGAACGCTCCTTTTTTTAGATTTACTGACAAACATTTTTTGTCCGATTAGCAGCATTTTCATAAATAGACACAGTAAAACTGACATAATACATTAAACCAAGCCGATAATACGCGTTACATCTTACAGATCCAAACAAAAGCGTCATACTTTTGTATGTTGAGTCATATCTCTCGATATTTTCTTTTGACCATGACAATTAATTTTCTAAAAAATTGAGCATCAGTCTGTTGCGATTACAAGTGCGCAATCACATTGTAAAATCTTGCGTTAATCTTTTTACAAGACTTCTTGCAGAGTAAATTGATTAACCAGTGATGTTTGCTTCTACACATTTACTGGTTTTCTTCCTGAATTGATGAAAAGGTCCCTTCCCACCACTCACCCTTACGAACACTGATGATAATAACTTCTTTATTAATAGCTTATTCTGTTTTCAAACAATTTAAATTTTAACCATATTAGGTCTACCTTTTGTTTGATTGGAGATTGGGCTACCAACAATTAGGGTAATAAACTGAGTTTGTGCAACAACCTGAAGACGCGCAAACGTTGTTTCTGTGCATTTTTTAATTTGACTATGCTAATGAACATTTTGCTTGGTCCAATCTTTCTTTAACTTTTGCTGGGTATTTTTATTTGCGAACTGCAATTGACTTGTATTCTGTGTCAGGAATCAATTGCATGTTTGGAATTTGCTTTTAATTTGGTTTTCATTTGTTTGAACAAACCTGGATGAAAATGACTGCTAATGCATGAAAAAAAAACAGATTTTTAAATGCTTGGAAATTTCCTAATGCCTTTATATATGCCAAACACCAAAGGACAGGTCATATGTTTTTGTACTTCTTCCATGCTTTGTTTTCGCTAGTTTTTGTGTTGGTCCATTCTTTGTCATCGATGTGATTTTCAAATAACGGCATGATGTGTACACAGTAAAGATATGTTGCGCAAGTATCCAGTCCGTATGCTCAAAGTCAAGGTCATACACAGAATCGATCCAAGCAAGTGCATTGGATGGCGGTCCGGCATCCACAATCTTGTCACGATGGTGGATTTTTCAAATACTTGGCATGAATGTTACGAACAGTAGGACGACCAGTGCGTGCGCAGCACCAGGTCCGTAGCTCAAAGGTCAAGTCACAAACTTGGACATTAAAGGATAGTGCATTGATGGGCGTGTCCGGTCCACATCTTTGTCATCGATGGATTGATTTTCAAATAACTTGGCATGAATGTGTACCACAGTAAGACGACGTGTCTTGCGCAAGACCCAGGTCTGTAGCTCAAAGGTCAAGGTCACACTTAGACATTAAAGGATAGTGCATTGATGGGCGTGTCCGGTCCATATCTTTGTCATCGATGGATGGATTTTCAAATAACTTGGCATGAATGTGTACCACAGTAAGACGACGTGTGGCACGCAAGACCCAGGTCCGTAGCTCAAAGGTCAAGGTCACACTTAGACGTTAAAGGTCATTTTCATGATAGTGCATTGATGGGCGTGTCCGGTCCATATCTTTGTCATTCATGCATGGATTTTAAAATAACTACGCATGAATGTGTGACACAGTAAGACGACATGTCGCGCACAAGACCCAGGTCCGTAGGTCAAAGGTCCTGCACTCTAACATCGGCCATAACTATTCATTTAAAGTGCCATCGGGGGCATGTGTCATCCTATGGAGACAGCTCTTGTTTTTAGCATGTTACTGTAAACAAACATTTTATTTTACGCTTAATTAAGGACCAAGTATTATTCATAAATGAGATCAAACAGTCAAAACTGACATGAGGTGACATTAATACCAATTGCCGATAATTACTGGCTGTTACATCTTTAACAGATCCAAACAAAAGGCAGTCATACCTTTTGTTATGTGTTTGAAGCTCATATCATCTTAAATTTTTTTTTGACCATGTACAAATAAAATTTATTTAAAAAATATTTGAGAGCTATCAGTCTGAGTCTGGCTGATTCATAGTGGCGCAGATCACTTTGTAAACTCTGGCGGTTAATTCTTCTATAAAGACTTGCTTGCAGAGGTAAATTGATTACCAGATGTTTGCATTTTACACAGTTTACTGTATTGTTTTCTTTCCTGAATTGATGAAAAAAGGTCCTTTCCCAAGATTTCACTCTTTTATGAAAACTGATGATAAAATAACTCTTTAGTATAACATAGCTTATGATAGCTGTTTCAGAGACAATTTAAGATATGTTAACACCAGTAGTTAGGTCCTACCTTTTTGGTTTGATTTGGAGAGCTTAGGCTACCAGATGGCAGATCAAAATTCAGAGGTAATAAAACTTGTGTTTTGATACCAGTCTGGAAGACGCTGCATCTGTTTGGTTGTTTCTATGCATGTTTGTGAAATTGACCAATGGCAAGGAAGCATTTTGAGACTGGTCCCAATTTCTGTTTTATAAGCTTTTACCTAGGTTTTTTGAATTTGAGAAACAGAGGAATGGCACTTGTATTTCTTGATGATTCAGCTAGAAAAAATACGCTGTGCTGTTTTGGCATTATTCTTCTTTAATAATCTTGGTTTTTCCATTTCTGTTGTAGGAATGGGCAAAGCCTGGTGATATAGATGATCTTGGGCTAGAGTGGCATGAGCCTTGTCAAGAGGAGACAGATTTTGTTCAGGAATTGCTTGAGAAATTCTTAGTTCCTGAACTGGACACCCTTAAACAGATATCTGCAGAAAATACCGTACCTAGGTTTGTTTTATGGTCTGTTTACTTCCATAGCTTTGTTTTTATTATGGTGAGTTGTTAGACACCATTTCATCAGTAGTTGACTGTTCACAGAAAAGATTATAGATTGGATTATATTTCCAGTGGATTTATTTTCACAAAATGTAAGTTCATTACAAGTCAGGTATATCTGATCCACACCACAGTGCATTTGCGACCAGCATGGATCCAGACCAGCCTGCGCATCCGCGCAGTCTGGTCAGGATCCATGCTGTTTGCTTTCAAAGCCTAT
Source organism: Mercenaria mercenaria (assembly GCF_021730395.1). Lineage (NCBI taxonomy): Eukaryota > Metazoa > Mollusca > Bivalvia > Venerida > Veneridae > Mercenaria > Mercenaria mercenaria. Next base: position 109,229,966 of record NC_069361.1, on the reverse strand, counting down.
TGCAATTAGAGAAACTGTTAGCGAACAGCATGGATCCTGACCAGACTGCGCGGATGCGCAGCTGGTCAGGATCCATGCTTGTCGCAAATGCACTATGTTGGTTTTCTCATGGCACGGCTCATCTGTCATCTATAAAATCTTGCAATAGAAATGATGCAGAAATGACTCTATCTGCAGTTGTGCATTCAGAGAACAAAACTCTACAAACAAGACAAATGCATATTACTGTAAGCTGTGTTTCTGTTACAGGGAGGATTTATTAAGACGTCTCAACATTATTATGGAGTGTTTGAATGGTGCTGGTGGTGTGTTACCTATGTGGCAAGGAGAACATATATCTATGTAAGGCTAGATTTTGTCCAGTTTTATTTATTGGAATCTTTGTGTTCTGATGTTTAAGGTTGCTGACTTCCAGTCACTTTCTCCACACTTCTGTGGGTTTGAGCCCTGCTCACGTCATCATGTGCAGAAGTCTGCTTCTTGTAAAAGGTTTGTGGCTCTTCCTAGGGTCCAACCTGTGCCTGTGCCTAAATCAATATCTGGATGAGCACCTTGGATCTTTCACCACTATTAAAAGAAAGTTGCAGTATAACTTGCATTGTATGAGTGTGACTTAAATCCCCACTGAATGTAAGCATATAAAATACAAACTGGATATAGGTAAGCAGTAATCAGTCGTACCTAACTTGCAATTTTAACATTGAATTCCTGGATTGTAATTCTTTGATGAATTCCATATTCTCAGTATTTAAAAATATATTTATCCTTCAGTAGATCGAATTTTCTCTAAGACCTACCATTAATACTTTGAAAGTAATGAATAATACAGTCTTTAGAGTTAGATCTGAAGTACAGATCTTATTTCGTGTATTTAACTTGTAATTTAGAAGAGATCAGTTCTTTGAGAGATTGGATTGCAAAATCTTGCGGAAATAATTATGGTAATGAGTATTTAGTTTTGTTCATTTATCTTCTAATAGTATCTATGATATTTGATGAAGGACAATTTGTCCCACGTTAATTGTCCTCCACACAGATTATATGGGGAAGTTGTCTGTTATATACTTGAAATAAGTTATTTCTGATGCAGGATTTAGGAAACCTGGTTAAGTTAACTGACAGATGTTACATAACTGAAATACTGATCTCTGATTTCAGCAGGTATAGAAGTTTTGATTCCATACCTCATATTTTTATTTTGAGATAAATGAAATGTTAAGCCAAAATGTTTATTCCTGATTGGCTCCATATAACCTGTACTGTGATGGAGCACTGTAAAACTCGAATCAACATAAAATAAACATAAAATACACCTTAATACTCCTAACTTGCAAACATAAATGTGATAAAGCAGCAGGATAAGATACAGCCAGTTCGGTAGAATATTACAACTTAAACTGGTTTGTTGAAATATGGGTTACATAATAGATGTTCTGTTTTTTTGCCCCCGAAGGGAGGCATATAGTTTTTGAACCGTCCGTCAGTCTGTCGGTCTGTCAGTCTGTCCGCAATTTTCGTGTCCGGTCCATATCTTTGTCATCAATGGATGGATTTTCAAATAACTTGGCATGAATGTGTACCACAGTAAGACGACGTGTCGCGCGCAAGACCCAGGTCCGTAGCTCAAAGGTCAAGGTCACACTTAGACGTTAAAGGATAGTGCATTGATGGGCGTGTCCGGTTCATATCTTTGTCATCGATGGATGGATTTTCAAATAACTTGGCATGAATGTGTACCACAGTAAGACGATGTGTCGCGCGCAATACCCAGGTCCGTAGCTCAAAGATCAAGGTCACACTTAGACATTAAAGGATAGTGCATTGATGGGCGTGTCCGGTCCATATCTTTGTCATCCATGGATGGATTTTCAAATAACTTGGCATGAATGTGTACCACAGTAAGACGATGTGTCGCGCGCAAGACCCAGGTCCGTAGCTCAAAGGTCCTAAACTCTAACATCGGCCATAACTATTCATTCAGAGTGCCATCGGGGGCATGTGTCATCCTATGGAGACAGCTCTTGTTCAAATCTACCAGAAATTAATTTCATCACTATTCTGTATACATGTATTTTGTTATAACCCTTTAACTGAAATATTATGGCTGTAGCTACTTCACTTTGCATGTTTTATATTGTCAATGTTATTGCCATATTGGACATGAAATTCATGAGAATATTACCTCCCTTGTTCTAAGTAATTAAAGTACAAGAATTACCAAACATTGTTTTATTTACAGAGGTAACTGTATCAGGAGGTCAAAATGTTAGAGTGGCTGTGGTAGAAGCTGTTAGACATTTACTGGGTGAGTTACTTTCTTTTATAATGAAATTTCAGATTACAGTGAAACCTGGCTCGCTCGAGCATCAATTTCTCGTGCACATGGGCTTAATTGAGCAATATATGTCATCCCAAGCAGTTTTTATTATAATTTTTGTTTGGATTGTTTAAAACCTAGGATAGTTAATGCGTTTTGCTCATCCCCTTATGATGTTCTTATGTATCTTGTACATCCATTTTATAGGGCCTAGTTTGCTAAGAGGTTTAGGTTCTGACTTGGTACACTTGCCATCATTTCTGGGATCAAATCCTGCTCTAGTTGTCATGTGAAAGAGAGCCATCTTGTGGCTTGTGACAAGTTGCTGGTTCTACCCAGGTGCCTGCATGTGCCAGAGTGGTACCTGGAATCTCCCTCTACCATTAAAGCTATAACGTGTGTATGATCTAAACTGTTTTGATGTTGCTTGGGGAGTTTTAGGCGTATTCATTGGAGGTCTTGTATATCGAGAGAAGTTTTGACCATATTCGTTGAGGTGGCATATTTTGGGAGAAGTTAAAAGCATATTCATATGGAGGACACATATATTGAGGGAAGTTTTAGATGTATTCGTTAGAGGTCATACATATTCAGAGAAGTTTCAGGCATATCCATTGGAAGTCTCATTTATAGAGAAAAGTTTTAGGCATAACCATTGAAGGTTGCATATTAAGAGAAGTTTTAGGCATAGTCATGGAGGTCTCATATAAAGAGAGAAGTTTTAGGCATATTCATGGAGGTTATATGTATTGAAAAATATCTCAAATATCACTGAATATAGGATTTCTGGCTATTATTAAACTGAAAAAAGTGTGTCCTTTGAACTTTGCCGTTATAACCACTTTGTTAACAGGGATGTAGGTCAATTTTTAGCTCGACTTTTCGAAGAAAAAGTAGACCTATTGTACTTGCCCCGGCGTCGGCATCGCCGTTGGTTAAAGTTTTGATAAAGTCAAATATCTCTGTTACTATCAAAGCTATTGACTTGAAACTTAAAATAGTTATTTACTATCAAAGTCTACACCAGGAGAAACAATCCCCATAACTCTGATTTGAATTTTGACAGAATTATGCCCTTTTTAGCTCATCTGATTTTTTGAGAAAAAAAAAGATGAGTTATTGTCATCACTTGAGCGGTTGTCGGCATCAGCGTCGGCGTCTGTGTCGGCGTTGCCTGGTTAAGTTTTATGTTTAAGTCAGCTTTTCTCCTAAACTATAGGAGCTATTGCTTTGAAACTTGGAATACTTGTTCACCATCATAAGCTGACCCTGTGTAGCAAGAAACATAACTCCATCTTGCTTTTTGCAAGATTTATGGCCCCTTTTGTACTTAGAAAATATCAGATTTCTTGGTTAAGTTTTATGTTTAGGTCAACTTTTCTCCTAAACTATCAAAGCTATTGCTTTTAAACTTGGAATACTTGTTCACCATCATAAGCAGACCCTGTACATCAAGAAAAATAACTCCATCTTGCTTTTTGCAAGAATTATTGCCCCTTTTGGACTTAGAAAATATCAGTTTTCTTGGTTAAATTTTATGTTTAGGTCAGCTTTTATCCTAAACTATCAAAGCTATTGCTTTAAAACTTGCAACACTTGTTCACCATCATAAGCTGACCCTGTACAGCAAGAAACATAACTCCATCCTGCTTTTCGCAAGATTTATGGCCCCTTTTGGACTTAGAAAATATCAGATTTCTTGGTTAAGTTTTATGTTTAGGTCAACTTTTTCTCTAAAACCATCAAAGCTATTGCTTTAAAACTTGCAACTCTTGTTCATCATCATAAGCTGACCTGGTACAGCAAGCAACATAACTCCATCCTGCATTTTGCAATAATTATTGCCCCTTTTGGACTTAGAAAAATCATTTTCTTGGTTGAATATTATGTTTAAGTCAACTTTTCTCATAAACTATCAAAGCTATTGCTTTAAAACTTGCAACAGTTTTTCACCATCATAAGTGGACACTGTACATCAAGAAACATAACTCTATCCTGCTTTTTGCAAGAATGATGGCCCTTTTTAGACTTAGAAAATCATGGGTAGAACAATATTTCTATTATAGAAAAAAAATCAGATGAGCGTCAGCACCTGCAAGGCGGTGCTCTTGTTTAACTTAGAATTTTTGGTTAAAGTTTTTGATAAAGTCAAATATCTCTGTTACTATCAAAGCTATTGACTTGAAACTTAAAATACTTATTTACCATCAAAATCTACACCAGGAGAAACAATTCCCATAACTCTGGTTTGAATTTTGACAGAATTATGCCCCTTTTTAACATAGAATGTTTTGTTAAAATTTTTGATAAAGTCAAATATCTCTGTTACTATTAAAGCTTTTGACTTGAAACTCAAAATAGTTATTTACTATCAAAATCTACACCAGGAGACACAATTCCCATAACTCTGGTTTGAATTTTGACAGAATTATGCCCCTTTTTAACTTAGAATTTTCGATTAAAGTTTTTGATAAAGTCAAATATCTCTGTGACTGTCAAAGCTATTGACTTGAAACTTAAAGTAGTTATTTACTATCAAAGTCTACACCAGGAGAAACAATCCCCATAACTCTGATTTGAATTTTGACAGAATTATGCCCCTTTTTAACTTAGAATTTTTGGTTAAAGTTTTTGATTAAGTCAAATATCTCTGTTACTGTCAAAGCTTTTGACTTGAAACTTAAATACTTGTTGACCATCAAAGTTTACACCAGGAGAAACAGTTCCCATAACTCTGATTTGAATTTTGACAGAATTATGTCCCTTTTTAACTTAGAATTTTTTGTTAAAATTTTTGATGAAGTCAGATATCTCTGTTACTATTAAAGCTTTTGACTTGAAACACAAAATAATTATTTACTATCAAAGTCTACACAAGGAGACACAATTCCCATAACTCTGATTTGAATTTTGACAGAGTTATGTCCCTTTTTAACTTTAAGTTTTTTTACTGGCAAAGCTCTAATTCAGAGTCAAGCACTGAGAAAAGTCGAGCGCGCTGTCTTATGGACAGCTCTTGTTAATTATGCTTACGGCATCTACTGATGTGGGAGGCATATAGTGATTGTCCTGTCCGTCCGTACGAGGTTAACCAAATGGGACCGTTTCGTCTAGCATCAATACCCCTTACTAGAATGACTTGATACTAATGCAGATGTAACCTGTGACCATTCCTCATCTTCACAAATCACCTGACCTCAGTTTGACCTTGACCTCATTTTGGACTTAGGTTGCTTTATAGGGCCATCTCTCGGTTAACCAAATGGGACCATTTCGTCTAGCATCAATACCCCTTACTAGAATGACTTGATACTAATGCAGATGTAACCTGTGACCATTCTTCATCTTCACACATCACCTGACCTCAGTTTGACCTTGACCTCATTTTGGACTTGGGTTGCTTTATATGGGCCATCTCTTGGTTAACCAAATGGGACCGTTTCATCTAGCATCAATACCCCTTACAAGAATAAATTGATACTAATACAGATGTAAACTATGACCATTCCTCATCTTCAAACATCACCTGACCTCAGTTTGACCTTGACCTCGTTTTGGACTTAGGTTGCAAAATCTATCGACAAGGATGCCACCGGGGGCATCAGGCGTTTATTGAACGCAGCTCCTTGTTAAAAAATAAAATTGAAATGCTAATTAGTCGCTGTTATCAATCCTGATTAGAAAAATAGGTATTGCTATAATGATCATAGCTACCTTATCTCATAGCTACCTTATCTCTTTCGTTTTATTGACCCGCCCGCTTAGCTCAGTAGGTAGAACGTTGGTCTATGGATCGTGGGGTCTCGAGTTCGATCCTCGGGCGGGGTGTATGTTCTCCGTGACTATTTGATAAACGACATTGTGTCTGAAATCATTAGTCCTCCACCTCGGATTCATGTGGGGAAGTTGACAGTTACTTGCAGAGAACAGGTTTGTACTGGTACAGAATCCAGGAACACTGGTTAGGTTAACTGCCCACCGTTATATGACTGAAATACTGTTCAAAAACGGCGTTAAACCCAAATCAAACAAACAAACTTTTTTTAATCCCCCGCCGTGGCGGAGGGATTATAGGAATGGTCTACGTCCGTCCTTCCGTCCGTCCGTCCTTCTGTCTGTCCTTCCGTCCGTAACAAAATCGTGTCCGGTCCATATCTCTTAAACCCCTTGAAGGATTTTCATGAAACTTGGGTCAAATGATCACCTCATCAAGACGATGTGCAGAACCCATGAGTCAGCCTTGTCAGTTCAAGGTCAAGGTCACAACTCGAGGTCAAAGGTTTGAGCCTGCCATTTTGTGTCCGCTCTATATCTCATAAACCCCTTGAAGGAATTTCATAAAACTTGGGTCAAATGATCACCTCATCAAAACGATGTGCAGAACCCATGGGTCAGCCTTGTTGGCTCAAGGTCAAGGTCACAACTCAAGGTCAAAGGTTTGAGCCTTCCATTTTGTGTCTGCTCTATATCTCCTAAACCCCTTGAAGGAATTTTATCAAACTTGGGTCAAATGATCACCTCATCAAGACAATGTGCAGAATCCATGAGTCAGTCATGCTGGCTCAAGATCAAGGTCACAACTTAGGGTCAAATGTTTGAGCCTTCCATTTTATGTCCGCTCTATATCTCCTAAACTCCTTGAAGGATTTTCATCAACTGAAGGTCAAAGGTTTGAGCTCTGAATCTCCTAAACCCCTTGAAGGATTTTCATGAAATTTGGGTCAAATGATCACCTCATCAAGACGTTGTGCAGAATTCATGAGTCAGCCATGTCAGTTCAAGGTCAAGGTCACAGCTAAAATCAAAGGTTTATCCTTTCACTATCCATAGCAGTGGCGGGGGATTTAGCTGTCCTTCAGACTGCCTTGTTATTTTCTGTCATGCTTGTTAAATAAATTTAAAGAAAACTATACAGTGAAGTTTTAGTGATACTATCAGTGTTAAGTGATATTTTCATTGACCGTGTTGAATATTTTAGGATACATGCTGTCCTGCTCAGAGGATGACACAAAGAGTTTCCACAGATTGTTAAGGGTAAATATTATATACCAGTTTAGTTTATACTAAAAGTTTGTTCCATTTTTTTTTTTTATAAAGGTTTGTAATGTACATAGTAATTAAGATAAAATGCAGTATTCATCTCAAGACATACGTATTTTGAATATTGATAATGTTATTTATTATACCTTTAATGGCTTTACTTAAATTACAGATCTATGAATCAGTGCTGTTTTTCCATGGTATTCCGGAATTGGATTTTGATGCAAGATGGAAAAGTTTCCATGCAGTGAAGAAAGCTCTAGAGGACAAGGCATGTGACAAATTTAATTTATGTTCCCTAAGTACTCCTCTATTCAATGCATGGAAGTATCATTACTCTAAGAAAAAGTACACTTGCCAGCTTAATCCTGCAAACAGAGAAAGTTCTGTCAGTACTGGGTTAAAGAAATATGATTGGCTTTTTATTAAAGACAATGTTCAAGCATTCTCCAAAGTAACTTGTGATTTCAAAATTTTGAAACCGGTTAATCATTTGTATGAAATCAAATCAACCGGTTAATCGGCTGCCATATTGAAAATGCTGTTTTCTTTCCTGACGACCATATCAAGGTACTTCCAGCAGCTGACTTCATTAGGAACTTACAAACTATCGTTTGCAAGCATTGTGATAATTGATAAGTCATATTTAAATATATCACGACAGGGAAATCCGAGACTACTGATTATGTTGAATTGAGTGTTGATGTGTTTTAGAGGAAATATACTGCGGGTCTATGTGCTGGTCAAAGAAATGTATAAAGATAAAGTACGATTCATGATGTTTATTGTTTGAGAGCGATTAGTGTCTTTTCAAAATTGAAACCGGTTTCACCTAGTAATCGAATTGGATCTGATTAAGCGAGTAATTGTCCCAGTCCTATTTCAAACTGTGCAAGAATTTATGCAGACAAAGCTCCAGTACTGAAATAATTGTGATGACACCATGCTAATATTTCCAAGGGTAAAAACTCCCATAAGGAAAAGAAAGCCACAGACCTTCTGTAAGTCAGCTGGAGGGCTTCCTCACATGAAGATTTCAACTTGAACTTCCATAGTTTGATGTTTTACATCTAGGTCCACTTTTCTGACACGAAGAAGTATCTTTATTCTCTGTTTAATCTGGATAAAGAGAGAATTGTTTCAATGCTGTTGTTTATGATTATTTTGTTATATAACAGATGAGAGGTGGAAAGAATCATCTCCGAGCCATACTAGTAGACAGGGTACTGTTACAACATCAGGTCAGTAATTCAGGTTTTTCTTTGAAATTAGATAAGGATTTTTGATAGTTAGGAATTAATTTTTTGTCAGCTTAAATCTATGTTACTTTTTATTTACTTGTAAAATGTACATCCAGAACATAATTTTAAGCATTGAAATCTTGAGATGAAATTATAAGATGTTTAAGAACTACAGGTTTTCTTTGCACAAATGGATTTATATAGGAGCATGAAGGTATACAGCTCAACAGTTGTGACAAAAACAAATATGCTGCATGCAGGGCTTTTATGCACACACACATTTTTAGTTGTGTAAGAAATTTCAACTGGCAAAATATCAGATTTACTCACAAATTTGATCAGACATTTTTTGATAGAAATTTTATATTTATGAAAACATGGTAATTTTTAGCAAACAGTTTGCTGAGTAATGATACGTTGAATTGTTTATCAAAATATGATTGAATTTGGCAAGCTAGTCTGCCGAGTATGTGCAGAGTACATGTACTGTGTAAAACATTATAAATTGCGTAAAAATATTTTCATTTGATACATATTTACAATATATTGAAACAGAAAGTCAAAGAAATAAAAACAGCAATCGTTCTCATTTCATTGTTTGCACTTGAAAAATTTGTGAGTGTGTGTGATGACTGCTCACATTTTTCACTCTCCACAGGCATTTTGCAAGTATGCCAGTGCTAAATTTTGGTGCTGTAATATAAAGTGGCTGTGGTTCTATAGAGATCTTATTTAGACATTTTAACCTGTCTCTTAGTTTCGTTACGTTATATTTGATACGTCTGATATGTTTTCCAGATGAGATGCCTACAGAAAACAGACAGGTCATTTACAGCAAGACATCAGGAATTACTCCAGGATCTGTATAAAGTGTCAATCAGTAGATATAGTGAGGTAGGTTTGTCTCTCCTGTTCAAGTTTGTCAGATTGAAATATTACGATTTTTTGGGGAAGATTTTTGTTACTTAACATTGTTAAACTTCATCAAAATTCATTGTAAATGTTTAGAGAATCTGATGTGTTATAGAAAAGCCTGTGAATTTATGCTGATACTTAAATTGTGAAATCATCATTATTAATTTTGTGGAGGACTACTTTTCCTGGATTTCTCGCTTGCATCAGTCCACAAAATTGAATCCCAAGAAATGGTTATAATTCCCATTCACTTTATCATTAGAAACAAAGTCATATGTCTTTATACAGCGATAAACACTGCGTACTGGTTCAGTCATCAGGTGGAGGTCTCCTTCATCGAATGTTTCGGCGCTTTCCATAACACTCTCTAGACGTGTGCCAACTGAGGTGATCAGCCTCAGCCCTGAACCAGCTAGCTCTTCCACAGTTCTTCTCTCTTCCTCCATAGCCAGTTTGAAGCCTCTTCTGCCTTCTTTCTTACTGTGGATATCAGGGTTCTTCTCTTGGGACCGTTTATACCCGGGTTGCCAAGGGCCAGCCATAACAATATGTCAACAAAATAGCAGTTTTGGGCAAAACTAGAATTTAATGTCAAGGAAATGAAATGTATATGCAGTATCTGTGCATGTCTGTAACATATTACAGAATTAAGGCAGTTACATAGCTTTATAGTGTTAGAAAAATCATGACAATGAAGTAAAAAGTTGTTACTATCTTCTTCTATGTATGTTTCAGGTGAGAAAGAAAGCCCAGTCAGTTTTATTTCAGCATTTCCATAGTTACCCATACTCTTACAGAACCCTTGTTGATCCCCTGGTAGAAAAGATAATCAGCCCGGATACACCAGAACATGAATTTCAGGTAGTATATAGCATGTTTTTAAGCAAAGAGATAAACCATGAACTTATTTATGATGTTCTTAAGCAAAGAGATAAACCATGAACTTATTTATGATGTTCTTACTGTTTCTGAAAATTTCAGAATTCTGTTTTTGAATTTTCGGTGTTATACTTTCAGACAGCTAAGAAAGCTGTATTTGTAAATTTGTTTTAAAATTCAAGGAGATACATTATAAAAAGGTTTATGACTTACTTTTTGTCATAAAAAGAATTATGCTATTAAAGGAAAAAATGACAAATCAAACATTCTGTTTTAAATGGCACCAGTGACTAGTACTTTCCTTTAAATTTTTATCATGTGACATTGTTAATGTTAAACATACCTGTACTTAATTTGAGGATACTTGGAAAGAATGTAAAAATGTATTTGAATCTATACAATAAAGATAAACACCTGTACATATATATAAATTCATGAAAATTTATGACGTTTCTCACAGGGAGCTTTGTACGTGATACTGGGCAACAGCAAGCGTAACATAGCAACCAAACGTAGCTGGGAGATTATCAGTAAAGTATGGCCAGCTATTACACAGGCGCAGCACTCTGAGAAACCTTCTATACTTAACCTGATAGACCAGATTGTCAGCAAAACTGTCAAAAATGCAGAAACCATTGAAATAAAGATAGAGGTTTGTATTTAATTGTTGATCTTATAAACAATTCTCCATGCCATCACTGATACAGTAAAGTATTATTTGTTTTAACTGTTCTAAAAATATGATCTTTCAAACACTCAACAGACCATAAGTTAAACATTTAACAGAGTGATGGTAGATAAAATTTACCTTCACATGAATAAAAATTACCTCTACCTCTTGAAATTAGTATACTAGATTATTTTATGAATTAAAATTCAGCTTTGAAATTCTTTTAATATGCAGGTGTTTCTGTTTTTTGCAAAGCTTCTTGTATTGTTACTGAATTCAAAATGTGAGACTGTCATATGGACATGTAAATTTTGCTCTCTACACAGGTGAATGAAGCCAGCCTGGCAGCAGCAGGTAGTTTGTTTGAATCTCAGAACCCGCCACCAGCCCAGGGCCCATGTTCTAGCACAGAATTACAGGCTGCTATACAGCATGAATCCAGTACTAATGATAAATGTCTCAGGTATACAGAGAACTAGGATTATCTTTTTAAGTAAAAGTAGGTCCCAGGTTATAGAACAGAATTTGAAGACCAGTCTCAAAGCTTTACCATCTGATTGGTTAATTTTGAGCTCAGACTTCAACTTGACCATTGACAGTGCAGTATCTGTAATTCATAGACTGGTCTCTAAACTCAATTGTCCTTGGTGTTTTCTTTTAGGTTGTCTTATGTCTAATTACATATTTTATATGATGCTGCATTTTCGTAGCAAAAAATATTGGTTGAAATTTTAAAAATATCTATCAATTAACAAGTGAAAAGGTCAAAGGTTACAAAAACAAATGGAAATCATATATTTTTGTCGGAGTCAGAATTTTGCAGTTTTGGCTCAAACCACTGTTTCATTTTGACATTGATTCATTGATTGAATATTAGAGAAGTTTTGTTCTTTTTGCCTGAAAAGTGCTAGTGCATATTAAAATGCTGATTTACTTGCATGTTTATTTCCAGAATGTATACTGATCTTGTTGCCAAACTTGTTGAACTAGTCACAGGAGGAAACATGTAAGTATGAAGATGTACATCAATTTTAACTCTTCTGCACTGAAATACAGGGTACCTTTGTTATATGAGCCGCGCCATGAGAAAACCAGCATAGTGGGTTTGCGACCAGCATGGATCCAGACCAGCCTGCGCATCCGCGCAGTCTGGTCAGGATCCATGCTGTTCGCTAACAGTTTCTCCAATTCCAATAGGCTTTAAAAGCGAACAGCATGGATCCTGACCAGACTGCGCGGATGTGCAGGCTGGTCTGGATCCATGCTGGTCGCAAACCCACTATGTTGGTTTTCTCATGGCACGGCTCATATTAATACTGTCCAAGATCTTTCTTGGAGAATAATTATGTCTTCCACCACACAGTGGTGTGGAAGTCATGTTGATTTACACCCATCTGTGTGTCCATGTGTGTGTCTGTCACAAATCTTGTCCGTGCGCTAAGTCAGACAGTTCTCATCTGATCTTCACCAAACTTGAACAAAATGTGTTTGACAAAAAGTCCTCGGCCAAGTTCGATAACCAGCCAAATCGGCCCAGGCACTTTGGAATTATGGACCTTGAATTACCAAAAATCACTCTGTACACAGATGCCAGTGATACATGTATTGGTGTATGGTTGACTCAGATACATAACTATTCAGATGATTAGGCAGTTGTAGGAGACATGCGCTTTTCTCAAAAGCAGCTCTAGTTTTCACTGAAGCCTGGTGTGTTTATAAAAAAGCTGAAAGACATGTACATAGTCAAAACTGTCACATTTTTACAGTATAAGTATCTTTCCGAAACATATACTGGCCAAAGATTCTGACGAAAATGCCCAATTGGTATATGTTGTAGGAGGGAGGGTAATGGTATAGTTTTGTGATACAGGCTGTTCGTATTTATATGATGGCCTTTTTAGCTCATCTGATTTTTTGAAAAAAAATGATGAGTTATTGTCATCACTTGAGCGGTTGTCGGCGTCGGCGTTGCCTGGTTAAGTTTTATGTTTAGGTCAGCTTTTCTCCTAAACTATCAAAGCTGTTGCTTTGAAACTTGGAATACTTGTTCACCATCATAAGCTGACCCTGTATAGCAAGAAACATAACTTCATCTTGCTTTTTGCAAGATTTATGGCCCCTTTTGTACTTAGAAAATATCAGATTTCTTGGTTAAGTTTTATGTTTAGGTCAACTTTTCTCCTAAACTATCAAAGCTATTGCTTTGAAACTTGGAATACTTGTTCACCATCATAAGCAGACCCTGTACATCAAGAAACATAACTCCATCTTGCTTTTTGCAAGATTTATGGCCCCTTTTGTACTTAGAAAATATCAGATTTCTTGGTTAAGTTTTATCTTTAGGTCAACTTTTCTCCTAAACTATCAAAGCTATTGCTTTGAAACTTGGAATACTTGTTCACCATCATAAGCAGACCCTGTACATCAAGAAACATAACTCCATCTTGCTTTTTGCAAGATTTATTGCCCCTTTTGGACTTAGAAAATCAGTTTCTTGGTTAAGTTTTATGTTTAGGTCAGCTTTTATCCTAAACTATCAAAGCTATTGCTTTAAAACTTGCAACACTTGTTCACCATCATAAGTTGACCCTGTACAGCAAGAAACATACTCTATCCTGCTTTTTGCAAGATTTATGGCCCCTTTTGGACTTAGAAAATATCAGATTTCTTGGTTAAGTTTTATGTTTAGGTCAACTTCTTCTCTTAAACTGTCAAAGCTATTGCTTTGAAACTTGCAACACTTGTTGACCATCATAAGCTGACCCTGTACATCAAGCAACATAACTCCATCCTGCTTTTTGCAATAATTATTGCCCCTTTTGGACTTAGAAAATCATTTTCTTGGTTGAGTATTATGTTTAAGTCAACTTTTCTCATAAACTATCAAAGCTATTGCTTTAAAACTTGCAACAGTTTTTCACCATCATAAGTGGACACTGAACATCAAGAAACATAACTCTATCCTGCTTTTTGCAAGAATGATGGCCCTTTTTAGACTTAGAAAATCATGGGTAGGACAATATTTCTATTACACAAAAAAAATCAGATGAGCGTCAGCACCCGCAAGGCGGTGCTCTTGTTTAATGTGTGACCTTGTGTTATTAAGGTATTAGGCTCCAAAAAGGGTTAGATAGATCTGGAAAAGTGCACTTTGTTTTAAATATTTATTATTATACTCCCTGGTATGAAATGCAGAGGCTGTATTGGAGTCGTGTCTGTCAATCCATCCACCATTCCTTTCTGAAGACATCTGTCCAAAACCTTTCAATGGATTTTGAAATATATAGACATAAATGTTTACCATTGTAATGTGACAAGATACTTGTGACCTTGGTCACTAGTTACAAGGTTAAGGTCACACTTAAAGGTCAAAAAGCTTTATTGTGTATCTGCTTCATATCTGCTGGAAAGAATCGTATAACTAGTGACATTAGTTGTTTACCTCATGAATGACCTAGGTGTCTAAGACCAAGGTCAAAGGCACATTTGAAGTTCAAAGGTCAGGGTTGCAATACTTGAGCTTTCCTGAATGGAAGTGGCATCTTTGGGTACTAATCAACTCCTTATATATTAATTATTATCCCCCGACGAAGTCTGAGGGATATAGTTTCGTCTGTCCGTCCTTCTGTCGTCTTTCTGCCCATCCGTCCGGAGCCATATCTAGGAAGTGGCTGGGAATATTTGGATAAAACTTCTTATACATGTTTACCTCTATGAGTTTATGAGGCCTTTCAAGTTTCGGTCAGATTGTCCGAGTAACACCAGAGTTATGGCCCTTAGAAATTTCTAGTGTTAACTATATAGGGTACTATAAATATTGCAATTTCTGCACCATAATTTGTGATGTATTTGACCTAGAACTATGAAATTTAAGTTGAATTTAGATCACCATAATGTGGCTGTGCACACACAATTTGGTCCAGATTTCTTTAGTAACTTCAGAGTTATTGCCCTTTAATTGTTTAAAAATCCACATACTTGTACATAACAGACTTACCATTTGGTAGAATTTCATTAAACTTTTTTCATTCTTTTCCATGAACATTTGTTATAAACATGTGAAGTTGTGTACCTACACCTGGTCACCCCCTTGCCATGGTCATACCCCCCCCCCCCCCCCCCCCCCCCCCCCCCCCCCATAAAAAATATTTTTTTTCATTCCTTATTTTAGATTTTTTCATCCATGAATATTTGTCAACATGCAAAGTTGTACCATTCCCACACCTCGCTCCGCCACCCAGTCATGCCAACCACCCCGATCATACATCCCTTCCCGCTCCCCCCCACCACGCCCAACATTTCTTATTTTTTTCATTTTTAATTTTCCATCTATATTTATAATCAGCATGTGAAGTTTTGTACCCTCACTCGTTTACGCCGCCTCCTCCCGGCCCCCCCGCAAAAAAATACAAACAAATATATACAGTCGAAACTCGGTATCTCAAACTCCCTTACCTCGAAATTCCGCTTAAGTCGAAGAAATTTTCAAGTCCCATCAAGTTTCCTGCTGTATATATGTAATTCAACTTTGGTTACGTCAAAATTTGACTTACCAAAACTCAGGATGTGTCGAAAGGTATTTTCGGTCCCTTCAACAAAATTCAAGTGCATTGTAAACTTGGTAAGTCGAAGTGAGAAAAATATGCGATAAAATTTCACACATGCCATTGTGAATGTGGCTGGTTTTTAACACATGTCAATGTTTATTGCCTATCCAGAAAGCTGTGATGCCGACATATCAAAGATGCGGCGATTATCAAAGTAAGATGATGTCATACATGTACTTGTTTGCACGTGCCATAATGATAATTTCTGATGTAAACATTAGACTTCTTTAATTAGCAGTCATTTGTTTTTGAGACATTATGAAAAATGCTTTTTATTTAAACTAATGGATTTACTAGTTTGAACAGTTGGGATCTTTAATAAGCTTTAGGATTAATTAGAGGTAATCGCGATGAGATTGTATAAACATTAACTTCTTGGGGGAAAGCATTATTTGTTTAAAATGTCAAATCAAAATGCTGTCAATCCTCCGGCAGAGAAACGTGGTACAAAAAGGAAACTTGACTCAAAAACATTTGAGGTTAGTATCATTTTTATTCTTCGAAAAACTGATAAAAGCTTTGATAAACACAAACTGTACGGAATCGTGTACGCGTAAAGTGCCGACCGCGTATAGACGGCATCACAGTTTCTATTTTTTATCAAATCTTTTCGTAATGTGTACTCATTTCTGTCCATATACGTTCCTTGTCATAACTCGAATTTCGGTTATCTCGAAATAAAAAGCACAGTCCCTTGAAATTCGAGATACCGAGTTTCGACTGTATATGTTTTTCCATTCCTTTTTTTAAAAAAATGTTCAAACCTTCAACAAGTGAAGTTGTAACCACACCCACCCCGACGCCAGCTATGTTCAAGATATCTTACTTGATTGTGCTCTCTTAAGGACATCTGTTCTTTTAAGTTTAAATGTACATGTTAAACAGCAAGACTTGGTGCCAAACTGCTTGCTTCTTAGTAACATCCTTAACTTCTTGCCGAATATATTTTTTTGCCATTCCTCACTGCAAACCCTTTCGGCGGGGGATACCAATTCATCGAAGTTGCTTGTTTTAAAACTTGTATTTACTGTTGTATTTATAGAAGATGGAAGTTTTGTCAGATTGGTATGGAGTTTCTGTCATTGCTGATAAGACATGATACACCATTGCCCACATGTGCTGTAGAACTACTTGTCCAGAAATGTGTGGATGATTCTCTCTACTTGAGAAAGGTAGTGTCTCAGTTTATTGTTATAATAGATAAACATCTTTTGCATTTTTGTAAAGATATCTTTGGTAAGTTTTGCATGTAGAGATATGAAATTTGTATTGCAGATAGGCTGGGATAGGTAATATATGAAAGTTAACTTAGTTTTGCATTGTCAGCAAGTAACATATGCCCATTCAGTGACATGAAGTATGGACACGTGTTCAGTTGACACACATCTAGTTGATATCACCCTCTCAGGAATGCAGTATTTATATAATGCTACAGTTCAAAGTAATAATGCAATGCTAAGAAATGCAATGCTAAGTGAATATATAACTCTGAGTTTAAGTATTTCCAACACTGAGGACTGATGGATGATAATCAACTTGAACTGTGTTTCACATACACAAAGTAAAGTCCTAGGTATGAATCTGCTATGTTGAATCTAGTGGCTGCCAAATATAAAAATATTAACCTTTACCCTGCTAAATTTCTAAAATGGACTGGTCCATCATACAGTTTGGGCAGTTCCACTTATTACCTGAAGGGGAAATCACTGAAAATTACTGACTGAATAGCGAACAGTGCAGACTGATCTTGGTCTGCACTGGCCGCAATGGCAAAATCACTTGCCGCCAGCAGGCTAAAGGTTAAATGCTTTATGAGAACTTCTCATGAACCACTTAATTTGTCTGTAGCATTAAGGTTTTACTCTGTTGCACAGACTGGTCGCTAGGACTAAAATAGTTAAGCAGCTTCAAATGCATCAAATAGTAAATCTTGACCTATTGACCTAGTTTTTTAAGAATTTTCTGAAAAGTACATTAACAACACTTGAAGTGGTAAGAAGTTCCCAAATCATAAATATTTCATTTCAAGGTATTGCTATTTTGTTGACTTGTTTTCTGAAACGGGTTTATGAATATCTTTCAGGTAATTACTGTAAAAGCAGAAATTTTCTTGAGGGTTTAACTTTCGCTAAATTTGTGAGGCGCTACATCTCGCGAAAAATAATCCTCGCATAAATATTCACCATTAGTATAATTCAGATTCAAGTAGGATACCATTTTCACAATTTTGCGAAAATACTAAACCTCTCGAACATACTCAAAACTTTAAATTCGCGATATTTTGACCCAGCGAAAATATATGTTTTTACGTAACATACAAATGATTTATTACTTTCAGATAGGTGTTGCTGACATGTTAGCTGTTCAGAAGCAACAAAAGAGACCACACAAGAAGATAAAGGTTGACCCCACGAAACAAGGAGAGGGTACAGGAGTTACTGCCCCTTCTCACTCTTTCTCCCCTGGAGATAGACCAGACAACAGTTGGCATAAATACAACTCTCAGAATCTACCAGACACACAGGAGAAGTGGGAACAGCTAGTTGTGGTAGAGAAAACACACTGGGGATACTATACTTGGCCCAAGTGAGTTTTCAGTTGAATTTTTTTTTTATATCTTTCATCGGTTTACAATAATTCTTGTTTGAACAATTCCTTCATGTTTTGTACAGAATTGCATATCTTTGAAGTATTTATCAAAGTAAAGTTACAAAATGAGCACAGTGTGCAGCTAATGTGTTTTATTTATCCATGTATGTTAAGACAAAATTAAAAACATTTTTTTTCACACAAATGAGTATGTACTTCTGCATATCTTTCTTTTATCAATGTTAGTGGCTTGACATGCCAACTGTCTACATTTCAGCAAGGGGTTTTACAGAGTCAGGATAATAAGTATAATGTAATCCCATTACTCTAGTTTAAGACCAAAAACTACAAAACTGACGAAGGGGATCACTATATAGGTTTCTCTACTAGACAAAGGGAGAACACACATGTAGTTTTTGGGAACAAACTCCATATGTCTGACACTTGATAATCATTTAACTGATTTCCACAGCGCATCACATAGGCACATGCATGTTTTATAGTTTAGCGTCTTTTATCTTTTTCTGCAAGTTCCCGAATTATATTGCACCTTTGAAGAGTATCTACGGCATGTCTAAATTCCGGAACATACCGTTTCCAAAACGCATCGACCCACCCGCTAGATGAAGTGTTTAAGAAGGATTATCACATACAAGATTCTAGATAATCTCTAAAAGATAAAAAGTATATGTTATGGAGAACTGGAGACCTGTCCATCTACAAAACATGTAATGTACTTGTATCAATAGTTTGTTTAAGCTTCCTGTGCTCCACACACAAAAATGTAGTATATGTACATATTTTAAAGAGAATTGGAGACCTATGCTCCGCACAATGAGCAACCAAAGTTAAACCGAAGTCGAGAGGAGCTATCAGAGAGTGAGAGGGTGATATATGATGCATACATGGACAAGGAGTATGTACAGAAAATGGTGGACTTCCTTGCTCTAGAGGAAAATAAAAACAAAGACAAGTTCAGTCAGAAGAAAATGACACTGTTTAAGGTTAGTAACACTGTTGTACTTATATTCGTATGATAAGCATTTACAAGTTCCAAGAGTGATATTGGATTAAGTAGATGGTTCTGCATTGTTATAGGTTGGAAAATACCGATCTCTGCATTTTGTGTAGTGACATTTTTGTAAAACTGTTTTTCAGAAGTTAGTTATATATAAACTTTGGCATAAATTTATGTTTGTTTTTTAAGCGCATTCCATAATTCCAGTGGCTGAAATTGCGAAATATCTGTAATGCAAAAGAAATCACTTTTGCAGTTTTTCTAAAGAGTATATGCAAGTTTGCTTTTCCTTGTTGTTTAGAGAGAAGTTATCAATAAGTTCTTCAGAAATGCTTCTTATTCATGACTAAACATAACATCCCACAAAAAATGCACAAACAGAAAATGAATAGCAAGCAGCTAAATGCCCTAGATTACAGTCAGTCTGTATCATAGTCATACAGATGAAAAATAAAAGACTTCGGAAATATGTTATGTCTTCCAGTTTTAATGATATTGCAGGGATTGTTCCGAAACTATGGTGATTGTTTGTTAGGGAACTTTAAACCACATATAGAGAGACTTATCAGTGATACAAGTCACGATAAACATGATTCCAGTCAACGCTGTGCCATGGAAATACTAGCTGGTATCTTGAGGGGGTCAAAACACTGGCCATACCAACAGGTAAGATGTGTTGCATTTCAACAGTTGCTCCATATTCATTCCAAAATACTTTATTGTCATTGTTCTCTGAAGATTCTTCTTTATGTCATGTTGAAAATGTATTGTGGAAGACTTACATTTGATATTTATTTCTAAAATATTTTGTCATTTTTACAAGCTATTTATTTAATTTAATTGTTATATGAGGAGGGGTTATTGCCAGAAGGTACTAAGTGTCTTTTACATTTATATGTAACTACGACCTTCAGGCTATAATACCATAAATTATGTAAACAAAAAATTCAATTGCCCAGCAAGTTAATTGTTGAATGAAAACTTTCTTAGGTTAAAATTTACAGATTTATGAATATCTATCTACCTGTATGCATGAATATGGTAGCATTTAGTACCATTCTATGTGTATTTTTTACTTTGATTATTTCAGACCAAAGCACTGTGGGATTGGGCCTTACCTTTGATAAAAACAGCTGTGAACAATCTGACTGTATCAACACTTTCTGATTGGTCGACATTTTTCACCAGTGTGTCAGTAAGTGATCTTGTTCAAGTGGAATCAAATAAGAAAGGATTATTTTAAGACTCTAGAATTAAAAGACAATAAACACCTTTAACGATACTACTGAGTTTAATTTACCTAACATCAACATTGGCACCAACAATCAGACAGTAAGACAATCCTTAGTATAAGTAAGTGGCAGATATGGCCGTGTGAAATGATATGCTGGATAATGTTTCGTAAATTGTAAACCCCAGGCTATATCAAAATTGTAAAATCCTACGTCGAGCAAGCAAGCATATGTATTATTTCACCTCTTCAAGATTCCAGGTTTTAATGGAAACATTTTGATCGTGACACTAGGAATTACGCTAGATTGTTTCTATTTACGGGCAAAACCTAGTTCACAACCATACGAACCGTGTCATAAAACCAAATTACGTTAGAAACACATTTAACCATACCGCGGACGCATAAAATTACAGTCAACGGGTAATAACAAAACTTCACCACGATATCACCTGTACATTATATAATATTAGTTTCACAGACAACAGATCGATCGCAGATCGATCAGAACCGTCCACAGGGTGCAAGTGGACGATTCCTCATGGTCATGGATTTATTTAACAGTCAATCGCTGATTGACTAGAACCGGCCACACGGTTCCTCATGAACATGGAACTTAAACTCATTATACAGTCAAGATAACTACATACACAGTCAATCGCTGATTGACTAGAATAACTACATACACAGTCAATCGCTGATTGACTAGAATAACTACATACACTATCAATCGCTGATTGAATAACCACATACACAGTCAATCGCTGATTGACAAGAACAACTACATACACAGTCGATCGCTGAGCTTACATTTACCATAACCTATTTATACTGATGCCATATACAGTAAACCGACATACCGACACGATGACGAGTACGTCAACTTCGTAACACGATTGAAAATACTTGTAATGATATATAAGCAAGTGAATAACGGCATTGGGCTACCCAAGATCTGTGTCCTGAAAGGAGCACCTTAAGTGAAGTCCAAAGCCGCAACTCACCTAATGAAAATTTATACTAATGTTTTTTATCAAACGACCAAACCACACTTGCCTGCTCGAGTAATATTATCACACGACTAGATGTATAATTAAGAATTACATCATATGATTTACAAAATTTACACAGTAAAATTAATTAATCTCTTGGTTTTCAAAATATACGTTTACAGAAATATACAAAATTGATACAGTTCATACACTTAAAGCACCTGTATAGCTTGAACTAACAGTTTATATTTTCCACCGATATATAGTCCAAACCAACACTTCAGTGACATATGTTTCAAGCACCATTCGGATCCATAGTACATATTTGTCTAAGACATAAACTAAACCATCAGTTAAAATTTCACTCTCTTAGTCTTGATCGACAGTTCATAGAGTTGAAGAACATTATCTCGACCAAACGCACAGTTCATACTTCAAGCACATAATAATGACCCACAGATAATATAATTGAAGCAAGTACACCTTTAAACTGGATTGTCTGAATGCTACGTATGAAGTTAACGAAAGTAGACTGCAAAACGTCACTTGTTTGCCGTCACACCATTATCATATGCAAGTCAGTTACAATTTGCAGGAGTATCTGTTCCCGAATTGGAGTATCTGTTCCCGAAAGAAATCCTGACAATGATGTTGATTTAGGTGTAGCTTCTTTACAACTGTCTATAAATGGTGCCATCTCAATCATCATACAGTACAGTCTGCAATGTAAATTAACTTCGGCAGAACACATTGTTACATAATATTGTATTTAACAACCTATACAAGACTAACTTTCATGAATATATGTACTTTGACACATTTAAAATTTACAAAACAACTAAATTAATCTTCTTTAATTATTAAAGGGTGTGGTGGGCGGGTTTATAAACTTTTAATATGATGACTCTCGATCAGCTGATCAGAACGGAAAAGGATGGAGAAAACCGAAGACTGGTATTTATTAGCCTATACCGGAAGTCAGCGAAATAGAAACAAAACAACAATCTGATCCCGTCGGCTTTTATGGTTATAACTTGACAAAAACGCTTCTGCCGCAAAAATAAATATTATTATTTTTTAATCAAAAATAATAAGTCTTATATACATTTAGTAAAAAATCATTTCTGTTTTGTTTAACTGCAAGTTATTAATCCTGATTGGGAAAAAGTTGAAATATGGATTGCAGGAACCTTGTGTATTTTCTTGATAGGAGCAAGTTAAATATTATGTAACCCACTGTACGAACAAAGTGGGACTGTGGGGAAACAAGCTTTACTGTTTTCCTCCAGTTAATTGGGCTAAATTCATCCCCTGCAAATCAAGAAAGTCACTGGTCAATATTTGGAGTTTCAAGGACATTGTTTCTGAGGGGCCTCCATGACTGAGTACATGTAGTTAAGATCACTGATTCTGAGTCATTTGCGTTTCACCTAATAGTATGTGGTTGAAGTTCTGTTTGGGTTGTCATATGAGGAAGCCATCCAGCTGGCTTGCGGAAGGCAAGTCGTTTTATAAAGGTGCACTCCACACAAAATGTTGCTTATAGGCTTCTTTGGGGTCTTCCTCCGCAACCAAACAGCTGAAAATCACTTTAACCCTTAACCTGCTGGCTGCAAGTGATTCTGCCTTTGCGACCAGTGCAGACCAAGATCAGTCTGCACATCCATGCAGTCTGATCATGGTCTGCACTGTTTGCCATGCAGTCAGTAGCTTTTTGGTAAGCACCCCTTTTAACAGTTAATGGTATTGTCCAAATTGAAAGATGGACAAGTTCATTATAGAAATTTAGCAGGATAAGGGTTAACTATGTCTGTTTGACTTAAAACCTTTGTTGCTTTTTTATACGCCCGAAGGGACGTATTATGTTATACCCCCAGTGTCCGTCGGTCCATCCATCTGTTAGCAATTTCGTCTCCGCTCTGTAACTCTTGAACCCCTTGAAGGATTTCAAAGAAACTTGACACAAATGTTCACCACATAGAGACGACGTGCAGAGCGCATGTTTTGGATGTCTCGCTTTAAGGTCAAGGTCACACTTAGGGGTCAAAGGTCATATCAGTTTGTTTCGTGTCCGCATTGTAACTCTTGAACTGCTTGAAGGATTTCAAAGAAACTTGGCACAAATGTTCACCACACTGAGATGACACGCAGAGCGCATGTTTTGGATGACTCCCTTTAAGGTCAAGGTCACACTTAGGGGTCAAAGGTCATATATGACTTTGCTTTGTGTATATTGCTCTGCATTGCAGTGCCCTTGTTTTTATTTGGCAGATCCCTTTTTTGTTCACTAACAATAAATTTTTTTTGAATTACTTCCCTTTTATTTTACTATAAATAGCTTATTTTCAAACTTTTTTATTATTGGCCATAGGGAAAAACTGAGACCACATCTCTGTGGTACAACATGGATGGTACCTCCAATTTTTAGGTGTATTTTGACATCCTTTGGGCTTCAACAGTCAAGTTCTTTAAATTTTACACCCATCCTCTGATGTAACCCTTCGGGCGTATATTGCCCCGCTTAGCGGCATTCTTGTTTCAATTTTATTATGGCTAAGTCCAGCCCATGCAAGTTAAGAATATCATTGAGTGCTGTTAAGAGTTTCAACTGTAATAAATGAAATTTTCTGATGGACACATTAAGTGTTGTAACTAAGAATGCTGTTCCTGTGTAGTAAGTTGTATAAGCTGTCAACTTTGACCTTTGCTTTGTAACATTGCAGGAAAGTCGAGATCCTCGTAAAATATACTGGTTCTATGAGATGCTGATGGACAATCCTCTAAATGGTGAAGGTGGATCATTTGGAGATGCTGGGTAGGTGTACTAATGTTTATGTTAAATAGTAGACAGTATTTGGGAGCAGCTGATTGCCAGTCCATTGGTCTTGTGTTAATTTGCTGTTTGGTAACTACTGAGACTCGATCTACTGGAGAATAGACATTTTATGACTGTCTCTTTTTTATTAGCTCATCTGATTTTTTGAAAAAAAAATGATGAGTTATTGTCATCACTTGAGCGGTTGTCGGCGTCGGCGTCGGCGTTGCCTGGTTAAGTTTTATGTTTAGGTCAGCTTTTCTCCTAAACTATCAAAGCTATTGCTTTGAAACTTGGAATACTTGTTCACCATCATAAGCTGACCCTGTATAGCAAGAAACATAACTCCATCTTGCTTTTTGCAAGATTTATGGCCCCTTTTGTACTTAGAAAATATCAGATTTCTTGGTTAAGTTTTATGTTTAGGTCAACTTTTCTCCTAAACTATCAAAGCTATTGCTTTGAAACTTGGAATACTTGTTCACCATCATAAGCAGACCCTGTACATCAAGAAACATAACTCCATCTTGCTTTTTGCAAGAATTATTGCCCCTTTTGGACTTAGAAAATCAGTTTTCTTGGTTAAGTTTTATGTTTAGGTCAGCTTTTATCCTAAACTATCAAAGCTGTTGCTTTAAAACTTGCAACACTTGTTCACCATCATAAGCTGACCCTGTACAGCAAGAAACATAACTCCATCCTGCTTTTTGCAAGATTTATGGCCCCTTTTGGACTTAGAAAATATCAGATTTCTTGGTTAAGTTTTATGTTTAGGTCAACTTTTTCTCTTAAACTATCAAAGCTATTGCTTTGAAACTTGCAACACTTGTTCACCATCATAAGCTGACCCTGTATAGCAAGCAACATAACTCCATCCTGCTTTTTGCAATAATTATTGCCCCTTTTGGACTTAGAAAATCATTTTCTTGGTTGAATATTATGTTTAAGTCGACTTTTCTCATAAACTATCAAACCTATTGCTTTAAAACTTGCAACAGTTTTTCACCATCATAAGTGGACACTGTACATCAAGAAACATAACTCTATCCTGCTTTTTGCAAGAATGATGGCCCTTTTTAGACTTAGAAAATCGTGGGTAGGACAATATTTCTATTACACAAAAAAAATCAGATGAGCGTCAGCACCCGCAAGGCGGTGCTCTTGTTTAATTTGTCAGTTACTCATTAGGAGCAGATTAGTTTTCAAAAATCCAAGAATGCACTTTGCAATTTGCTTTTCATTTGAAATTCTAATGTCATATTGCTTGAATACGCCACAGTCATTAAGCCTTATTCACTGCTTTTGTTTCATAAACACACTCATTGTAAATGCTTTTCATCAATAGTTCTTTTATGCAATTCGTTGTTCATTTTATAGTTACAAATATTTTCATGTGATACATGTATATATATATTTCAGTCGTTTCCTGATGGTACAGAATGCACTGTTACAACAGGAGTGGCGTGTAGGTGATCTACAACGTAGGTTGTTGACGTACCTTACCCCTCACTTTGCACATACATACAAGAATGTCAGGGACAGAATGGGCAGGTAGGTGGGATTATATGTCCTCCAATAAACCCATGCATCCACTCATAAATACAAGTAGAAATCAGCTCTGGGCAAGTGGATATTGCAGTAGTGCATGCTGCTGGACGAGTGTGATTTTTAACCAAAAACGTAATAAATGTTGATTAAAAACAGAGCCCTGCAGAAGCTGGTATGTTGTTTGCAATGCAAAAATCCGTCCTGCTCCATTACTGTACAGTATTACTGATCGCTTTAGCTGGATGTTTGATAGTTTAGAACAAGATTACAGTATGTACCATTTTTAACAGACTAATGAATTGCGGGACAAGAACAAATTATATTAGGACAAGTGAAAATTCTAGGCAGCTCGTCCTGCAGGACAAGTTGTTTTCAAAGAATTTTTCGAGCCGTGATATAAAAATGAGGTTAGATTTTGTATAATGGGGATTTTACCCGTATTCCAGTGTGGAAGGTCAGTGTTTTTTAGCTTGACTGTTCGAAGAATAGGGGAGCTATCCTACTTGCCCTGGCGTCGGCGTGAGCGTTAGCGTGAGCATCACACAAATGTTAAAGTTTGCGTACCACCCCAAATATTTTCAAAGTCCATTGAGATATTGCTTTCATATTTTGCATACTTGTTTACCATCATGACCCCTGTAAAAAGGAGGAGGCAACTCTATTAAGCATTTTGACTAAATTATGGCTCCTTTTCGACTTAGAATATGCTTATTGTAATGTTAAAGTTTTACTCATTGCTTATATTATACTATCAAGCACTGAGAATAGTCGAGCGCACTGTCCACTGACAGCTCTTGTTTTATAATTTTTGCACAAAATTGATGGATATTCTAAAATTAGTAAAAGTAGCTTGAAAACAAAAATGAAGATAAATTGAAAGAAAGTGTTCTGTGAATATATTTCCTATTTTCAGTTTGCTATCAGATGTGTTCATACTGGACTATAAGATGTTTCCTTGGTCCACATCAACCTCTCCCTCGAGGAAGGGGTTTATAGACCAAGTATTACCACAGTTACATAAGCTCAAAGATCTTACAATTGAAGAGGCTCAACATCAAAATGGAGGTTGCTATTCAATCTCTTTAGATTTACAAATTTTTTTTGTCAGTACATACTTTCATACCAGTTTCTAGCTTGTATTTGAGAAAAAAAGGTGCTTTTAGAATGCAGCTTTGATTTAATGGAAATACACTGTACACAATTCACTTTAAAATATTGTGTTCAAACAAACAAATTTAAGGTAATAACTATTGCAGTGAGTGATTGCACTTACAGTGAAACATGTGTGTCTAGACCACACTTAGAAGAGCTAAAAGTGGTCTTTATTTATGATTGATCTTTATTCATTGTTTAAAAACACTGCAAGTTAAAAATGAAAGTGGTTTTCAGAGTCACTTGATATCTGTTCACATGTGATTTCTACGTACATTCTTTATACAGTAGGCATATTTCAGTTTCTGAAACTATATATAGCAGAACCATGTTTCAATATATTTAACTTTTGGCCTGCTGGTGGCAAGTAATTCTGCCTTTGTGACCAGTGCAGACCAAGATGAGACTGCACATCTGTGCAGGCTAATCATGGTCTGCACTGTTCGCTGTTCAGTCAGTAAATTTTCAGCGAAAACCATTTGAAAAATAAGTGGTACTGCTAAGATTGAATGATGGACCAGTCCATTTTAGAAATTTAGCAGGGTATAGGTTAATACAACAGAGAGGATATGTGTCCGCAGATAAAATTCCGGAGAGACGTAATCCGAGTGAATTATTCTTCACAGGGTATAACCTATTCAGTGTGTTACAGTATAGCTAAACATAGTTCTGCTATATATTATTTTGATTCTGATATGTCTTTAATTAAAAAATGGGTGAAATAGGGAAACACAATTTGTTAGCACATGTTGTACCAAATAGTATGTTGACATGAGGTCAAGGTTACAATGTTATAGTAAGGTTTAAACAAGGTGGACAGGTTACACATCCTAAGGCATAATTAAGGAGTGTGTAAATTCTGCATTCCTAGTAATCAATTCAGAGTGTGTAACACTGTTCTGTTACAGTGTTTCAAGCAAATGTGGTAGCACTCTTTCATGGTGCATGTATGGCACCAAATAACATGTTGACATGATGTTTATGTTGCCATGGAGAAATGAAAATGAATAAAATTTTTCATGTTAGAATGATTATCATAGTATAAATGAGAATCTTCCATAATTTTGTTCAGGATCTATAGAAACAAGTTCGTCTACAGACAAGCTAGAGAGTGGTGTAGAGAAGATGGATATAGACAATCAAAGTGAAGAAAGTGAAGAGAGAAAAGAACTCACTAGGCTTTGTAAAACAGGTACAAACACAATTTTGCTGAAATCATTTCCAAATTTTAGGATGCACCTGTTTATAGTCTAGTCCAATGAAGTTTCAACATGATGCACATCCAGTTGGTTTTAAGACATCTTTTATATACACATGTATTATTACATCAAGGATTATGACTGGTATATAAGGGGGTTTCATAGAGAGATTGACCAGTAATGGCAGACAGGTTAATTTCCTTGCATTAGAAATGGGTTCAAATCTCTCCTGCTTGCTGCTCATCTATCTTGTAAATATTGTAACAAGAGGCAGTTGAAGTATCCCTTGATCATTGATACTGATACCAGTTTTCTCCTAATTAATACATTCTTGGCATAATTTGCATCCAGTAGAAATTGGTTCTATTAATTTCTCCTACTACATCATTTGTATTCTGAAATTAACAAGCTTTCGGCTTTGAAATTTGCAGCAAATTATTGATTGCTAGTATTATGTTCACTATTAAAGTTACTTTTTGCTATAAAGTTGATGAATCAGTCATTTCAGTTGATTTATTAACATACTCAACTGAAATTCTCCCTAGTTAATATCATTTAATAGGACTCTGACAGATCAATAAGTAACTTAGATAGGTAATTTATTAATTTAGATCTGGTTAATAACCACTATTGAACCAAGATTTCTATCCTATTTCAGTGATGAAGTGTATAACTAGCTGTATAAGTAGAACTTTCAACACTGCACCTCCAGAGATCATACATCTACTGCCAATTGTATGTTTTTAACCCTTACACTGCTAAATTTATATAATGAACTTGGCCAGTTTTCAATTTGGACAGTACCATGAACTGTGAAAACTAAAAAGATACTGACTGAATGGTGATCAGTGCAGATCATGAAAAGACTGCATGGATGTGCAGGCTGATCATGATCTACACTGGTCGCAAAGACAGAATCAGTCGTGTCCAGCATGACAAAGAGTAATTCTTAACTTGTAGTAAAGACTTATGTTGAATTTTTCATTGCATGGGAAGAGTGTTTTTGATGTTTGGTTTTCCAGCAACTGCTACAAGTTTTCAATTTTGTTGTTTAAAACATCAATGGAGACCACTTGCCTGAAGCACGCCCAAGTGCTTCATATTAAAATGCATCTTTTCTTAAGGTAATCTTTTTAACTTTTGCAAAAAGGTAATGGATTTAGAAAATTTCTGATACTGCTAGTGAGTTATTACAAAACTTTATGGAATGATACCCATAGTAAGAAGATACCATGCCTTCAGAATTAGAATTCATGTGTCCATGTATAAAATAGTTGTATTATTGTTTGTTTAGATGTGTACATTAGAGAGTGAATCAAAAGATGAGGAGTTAAACACAGACTGTACAGTTGCTCTAGCTAGTTTGTCTCAGGCATTGATACAACCAGAGGTTATTCCAGTCATACTACATACCATCAAAAATGTAAGTAAAATATTATACATCATTGGCCGAGGTCCTCTACTTTAATGTCCCATAATGCAATGCATGGTTAGCCAATACCCTGTACTTACATGACCCAGATAAAGATACATGAATGCTCCATGCCCAGTACTTGAATGTCCCATAATATAATGCATGATTGGACAATACCTTGTACTTGAATGTCCAAGAATATCATACATGATTGGCCCATACCCTGTATGGTCTTTTTGTAGGTTATAACAGTATCTTTTGGATAGGGTGATATGTATGTATGGTCTTTTGATAGGATATAGCCTTTAAATAAGGTGATAGAAATGGTCTTGTGATTGTAAGCTTGTTGTTATGATGTGATAGGCTGATTGTTATGACCTTATTTTGATAAACTTGTTAGTAACGACCGTGTGTTAGAATCTTGTTAGTGATGACCTTGTGTTAGAATCTTGTTAGTGATGACCTTGTGTTAGAATCGTGTTAGTGATGACCTTTTGTTAGAATCTTGTTCGTGATGACCTTGTGTTAGAATCTTGTTAGTGATGACCTTGTGTTAGAATCGTGTTAGTGATGACCTTTTGTTAGAATCTTGTTAGTGATGACCTTGTGTTAGAATCGTGTTTGTGATGACCTTGTGTTAGAATCGTGTTAGTGATGACCTTTTGTTAGAATCGTGTTAGTGATGACCTTGTGTTAGAATCGTGTTAGTGATGACCTTGTGTTAGAATCTTGTTAGTAATGACCGTGTGTTATGATGAGTAGTAATGAACTTTAAGTATTAAGATCGTAAATACCTCTGGGGAGCAGTGACCTTTTATCATGTGAAAAAAAGCTTGATCACATTAGCAAGGAAGTAGGCTAAACAGCTTAAGTTACTAGGTTGAAATTCATTATTAATTACAGGCTTACCATGCGAGGAATCCTCTTAAAAGTTCAGGAAGTATGACAAATATACTTGAACAGAAACTATTGCATGTAGGTCACTTCTTGTGAAACCCTTTCTATACGCCCGTTTGAAAAAAAAAAGAAAAATATTAAGTGAGTATGGTGCGTCTGTCCTACCATTCGTCCGTCTGTCATAATTCATGTATGGAGCATAAAAACACCATTAATACCCTCCCCCCTCCCAAGATTTCTTTTACAGAATTCATTTTTTGTCGAGCCCGCTTGCTCAGTGTGTGTCCATCCGTGCGTGTGTGCATGCGTCCGTCCATCCAATTTTGTTTGGACCATAACTTTGACGTGCATGGACTAATCTTGTTTATATTTGGCATGAATGTTTACCTCAGTGAGAAGGCGTGTCATGTGCAAAGCCTATGTTCCTATCTGAAGGGTCAGGGTCACAGTTGGAGGTCAAAAGTCAAATTGAAGTTTGTCCAGAGCATTTCTTCTTCATGCATGGTGGGATTTTGATGTATCTTTGCATGAATGTTCACCATTATGAGACGGAGTATCATGCGCAAGAACCAGGTCCAAGGTCATGGTCATACTTGACAGCTGGCAGGCTCAACATTCTGCCCGTTGGCATACTTGTTCATTTAGTTTCTTGCCCTGTAGTGTCCTGTCATAGCCCCCACACCGCTCCCCCATTCCCCCCCCCCCGAACACCTCTCCCTCTTTGCATAGCTTTTATATGGCAATATAGCATTATATGGTATCAGTTCATTGTTTTGTATATACAGTGATGCCTTTCTATGAACTAGATAATTGATAAGGAAAGTAGAACACAGTTTGTTTTCTCCACCTAAATAACTGACACATTTATTAACACTGATACTCATATTAGAGCTATTTTAACACTGTATATCCTCTTGTGAAGATAACTCTGTGATTAATTATTTTTCAGAAGTATCTTACTGTAGACAGGATTAAAGTTGTGATGGTTTTATTTTCATTGAAGTTTGTGAACAGTGTGTCTCAGAACAACAGTCTTGTATATAAAGCATCATTATCTCCCAAAACGTAATTGCCTGTATGGGGAGAATTCTACATAATGCAAAAATGTCTTCTGAATACCGAATCATGAAATAAAAACAATACAAAATATACGCTATTTGAAGGGTATTGCTGTGAATGAATATGACACCATCATTTTTTCCCCAGAAATATTGAATGCCTTATTCAGCATGCAGTGCCTACTTATTTTTCTTTTCATATATGGCACCAAGGGTCTTTTTGTCCTAGGTTTAACTGTTGGGTTGCTATATGACCTTAGCTTTGTAAGCATGTTTCTCAAGAATTACTAGACGAAATATTTTCAGATTCTCCAGTCCACACATCTTTTGCACCATGGAATGATCTCACATGGCAGGTTTCATAACTATGACTTACCGTTGAGCAAAATAGTGCCCCTTTTTCAACTGAGAAAAATTGTGTGTGTGTAAGCTAGTACCTTTATTAGGTGGAAGGGCTTCAAATAGTCTAGCTCATTGACATTAGACAGCTCTTGTTTAATCAACATATTATGTAATGGATATTTATTTACAAATTTTGCCTACCTGTATTTTTGTTTCAGGTTACTGGTTTACAGTCTTGGCATGCTAGGTCAGCAATTCTAGGGTATATTCAAGTTATGGTATTTTGTAATTTCTTCACAATGCAAGATCCCAAACACAAAGAAAATATCAAAGAGATTGTGATGCACCTTATATGTGATGATAAACTTGAGGTAGGACATTTTGTATGAGTCTTGGAATATTGTAAAAGGACTATAATTGAGCTGTGCCATGAGAAAACCAACATAGTGGGTGTGCGACCAGCATGGATCCAGACCAGCCTGCGCATCCGCGCAGTCTGGTCAGAATCCATGCTGTTCGCTTTTAAAGCCTACTACAATTAGAGAAACCATTAGCGAACAGCATGGATCCTGACCAGACTGCACGGATGCGCAGGCTGGTCTGGATCCATGCTGGTCGCAAACCCACTATGTTGGTTTTCTCATGGCACGGCTCTATTATCTATCTACCTATGCCAGCTTTTTAAAGTACTAAGGTCAATTTATATTTAAAAATTTCTCCTATCTCTAAAGCATTGGTTATTATTGAATTTATCTTTAATAAATATTGAATTGATCATTAATTGATAGTGAATTGGTCATTAATTTCTATTTATCATTGATTACTTTTGAATTGATCATTAATTACTGTTGAATTTATCCTTGATTACTTTTGAATTGCTCATTAATTACTATTGAATTGATTATTGAATACTATTGATTTGATAAAAGATGGCATTAATTTTAATTTTGCTTATACTCACAGCTAAAAGTTAAACAACTCAAATTCAAACTTGCAAATGCTTATTATACTACAAAAAGTTAGCTAGCTGCAAGATACGAATAATAAAAGAGTAGTAAAGGACATCCAATTTTGATTTAAAATTTGGTCAGTTTGTAACCTTTAGTTTGTTGTTATATTTTGATGAAAATTATCATTTTCATACAAGTATGTATTTACAGGTACGAGAGATGGCATGTATAACATTAAGTGGGTTGTTACAGTGTGGTTACCTCGAGATGAACCAAGATTTACTGGTAATGTTGCAAATACTATTCTGCTCTACTCAAGTATAGTATTTTTTTTCAAGATAGAGTGTGAAGAAGTTCAAAGCCAGTTTGAGCTACTCTTGAGTCTGCCTCGTTTTAAAATCCATATTGAGATATCTAAAGTTTTTGTTCTGACCACAACATAGTTGGAACCTACAACTTCAAGGTTTTGTGAAAGCTAACAAGATTGGTTCTACCAGATGCCTAGGGGTAGTTGGGATCAATTTGCACAAGCTGAAAAGTTGCTGTGTGACCTACATTGTGATGGTTTGACTTTGACTTTAAAACCAGACAAAGTCTCCAGTTGTTTGTAAATAACTGATATGTTTGTGATAACTAACAGTATAAGCGAATAACTAAAGGTTAACTTTTTAGCTTGACTATTCAAAGAATAAGTAGAGCTATCCTTCTCACCACGGTGTCGGCGTCGGTGTCTGCGTCGGCGTCACACCTTTGTTAAGTTTTTCGTACCAGTCCACTTTTTGACAAAGTCTTTTGAGATAAAGCTTTGAAACTTTCAACACTTGTTTACCATCACCATGTCCAGTTTTAAGCAAGAGTACATAACTCTATCAAGGATTTTGGCTGAATTATGGCCCCTTTTAACTTAGAAATCTTGGTTAAGGTTTTGGTACCAGTTCACATTTTGTGTAAAGTGTTTGACATATGGCTTTGAAACTTTTATCACTTGTTTATTATAACAGTCTCTACCTGTGGGCAAGAGAACATAACTCTGTCAAATATTTTGGCGGAATTATGGCCCTTTTTGGACTTGGAAATTGGTACAATTTTTGTACAAGTCCATGTTTTGTCAAAACTATTTGACATGTGGCTTTAAAAGTTTGAACAATTGTTTATCATCATGATTTATATTTATAGGCAAGAGTACATAACTCTGGCAATTATTTTGGCTGAATTATGGCCCTTTTTTGACTTGGAAATTGGTTCAGTTTTCGTACAAGTCCATGTTTTGTCAAAACTATTTGACATATTGCTTTGAAACTTTGAGCACTTGTTTATCATCTTGATTTCCATCTGTAGGCAAGAGTACATAACTCTGTCAACAATTTTGGCTGAATTATGGCCCTTTTTGGACTTGGAAATTGGTTCAATTTTCATATAAGTCAACGTTTTGTCAAAGCTATTTGACATGTGGCTTTGAAACTTTTTAACTCTTGTTTATCATCATGATTCCCATCTGTAGGCAAGACTACATAACTCCGTCAACTATTTTGGCTAAATTATGGCCCTTTTTGGACTTGGAAATCAGTTAAGTTTTTCGTACCAGTCTGTATTTTGCCTAACCTGTTTGTCATTTGGCTTTGAAACTTTGACCACTTGTTTACCTTCATAGTCTGCTTAACTAGGACAAGGACTTTAGCTCAGTTATGGCCCTTGTTTGGACATAGAAATTAAGTAGGTTTCGCATACCATTCGATATTTTGTCTATTAATTGATATATGGCTTTGAAACTGTGAACACTTGCTTACCAGCATGGTCACACATTGCCATATAGTGCAAGAGTAAACCAGATCCTCAAATTCAGGTACATTGTTTGTCTTTTCTGTTCCTTTTCTTTTGTCTGAAAATCTCAGGTAATATTTTGACCCTATACTTCTATCAATGCTTTGAATAGTCGAGCACGCTGTCAACAAACAGCTCTTGTTTGACCTTCTTCTTCATTTAGAGAATGACTCAGTAGCAGGACAAGTTGTCACCTACTTTCTCACTTAGAAGATGCAAAAATTGCAGAGCAAAGTTCTGGCCTACTTCCTCACCTGAAGGATGCCCTGAAAGCAGGGCAAAGTTCTTACCTACTTTTTTAGCTTAGCTTATGCCCCAGTAGTAGGGCAAGGTTCTGACCTTCTTTTTAGTTTAGCTTATGTTCCAGTAGCTGGGCAGAGTTCTGACCTACTTTCCTAGCTTACCTTATGTCCAAGTAGCAGGGCAAGTTCTGACCTACTTTCCTAGCTACGTTTATGTCCCATTAGCAGGGCAAAGTTCTGACCTGCTTTCCTAGCTGAGCTTATGTCAGAGAAGCAGGGCAAAGTTCTGACTTACTTTCTTAGCTGAGCTTTTGTCCCAGTAGCAGGGCAAAGTTCTGACCTACTTTCCTAGCTTAGCTTATGTCCCAGTAGCAGGGAAAAGTTCTTACCTACTTTCCTAGCTTAGCGCTTATCTTATGTCCCAGTATAAGGGCAAAGTTCTGACCTACTTTCCTAGCATAGCTTATGTCTCAGTAACATGGCAAAGTTCTGACTTACTTAGCCAAGCTTATGTCTTAGTAGCAGGACAAAGTTCTGACCTACTTTCCTAGCTTAGCTTATGTCCCAGCAGCAGGACAAAGTTCTGACCTACTTTTCTAGCTTAGCTAATGTCCCAGTAGCAGAGAAAGTTCTGACCTACTTTCCTAGCTGAGCTTATGTCCTAGTAGCAGGGCAAAGTTCTGACTTACTTTCTTAGCTGAGCTTATGTCCTAGTAGCAGGGTAAAGTTCTGACCTATGCCACAGTAGCAGGGCAAGGTTCTGACCTGCTTTCTTTGTTAGAAGATGTGGGGCTTACCAACAATCTCACTTAGAGGATGCCCCAGTAGCGGGGCAAAGTTCTTTTCTCACGTTCTCAATGTATCCCCAAATAGCAGGGCAAAGTGCTGTTTGTCACTTTGATACAAGAGACATTGTATCTGGTCATTTGTTCCCCAATAATGTACTAGATGCCTTCCAACTTCCAGCACTTTAAAGTACTTTCAAGTTTAGCTCTTTATCTTGTTTGCTTATTAAATAGTATTTTCACTTGATTTGGTGATATTTACAGGACCATTTTGAAAGACTGAGTGGAACAAAGATAAGTAAGCGTATGAAATCAGAAAACTTACCTGTAGAAAAATTGATTCAGCGCCATGCAGGAGTGCTTGGTTTGAGTGCTTATGTACAGGCCTATCCATATGATGTACCAGAATTTATGCCACAAATTCTTATGGACCTCAGTAATCATGTTAATGATCCACAGCCAATACAGGTACTCTTACTTATATTTCACTGTTTTTGTTTCTGCTTACAGTATTTAGAAACTAATTTGATATAATGGAAAGTACTTAAGTGCAACTATATGAATATAATATTAGATTTCACATTTCTTAGCATCTATTTTATAGGAATGGTTTCCGTCCGTCCTTCCGTCTGTCCGTAACACTTTCGTGTCCGCTCCATATCTCCTAAACCCCATAAAGGATTTTCATGAAACTTGGGTCAAATGATCACCTCATCAAGATGATGTGCAGAACCCATGAGTCAGCCTTGTCGGCTCAAGGTCAAGGTCGAAACTCAAGGTCAAAGGTTTAAGCCTTCCATTTTGTGTCCGCTCTATATCTCCTAAACCCCTTTAAGGAATTTTATAAAACTTGGGTCAAATGATCACCTCATCAAGGCGATGTGCAGAACCCATGAGTCAGCCATGCCAGCTCAAGGTCAAGGTCACAGCTTAGGGTGAAAGGTTTGAGCCTTCCATTTTGTGTCCGCTCTGTATCTCCTAAACCCCTTGAAGGAATTTTATAAAACTTTGGTCAAATGATCACCTCATCAAAACGATGTGCAGAACTTATGAGTCAGCCATGCCAGCTCAAGGTTAAGGTCACAACTTAGGGTCAAAGGTTTGAGCCTTCCATTTTGTGTCCACTCTGTATCTCGTAAACCCCTTGAAGGATTTTCTTAATACTTGGGTCAAATGATCACCTCATCAAGAACTCATGAGTCAGCCATGTCAACTCAAGGTCAAGGTCATAACTCAAGGTGAAAGGTTTGAGCTCTGTATCTCCTAAACCCCTTGAAGGTTTTCAAGAAACTTGGGTCAAATGATCACCTCATCAAGACATTGTGCAGAATTCATGAGTCAGCCATGTCAGTTCAAGGTCAAGGTCACAGTTAAAGGTCAAAGGTTTACTCTTTCACTATCCATAGCAATGGCGGGGGATTTAGCTGTCTTTCAGACTGCCTTGTTAAAGTTGATTTTGCATCACTTGAGTAAATAGAGACAATCTAGCATCAAGTGAACATACACATATTCTTGGAAATTATATGTCTGAAAATTATTTTCTTGATTTAGTTGCTTTTTAACTATATATTACAAGCATTATCAAGGGCCATGACTGTGCCATACAATTATGACATCATTCTTGTTAATGTGTGACCATGGCATTGAATCCATTGTAGGGAATTTGATGTGACTTGGTATAATGCATGTCTATTAGAAGAAATGAAAAATACAGTAACCTTAAGTCTACATTTTCCCAATTTTTAGACTAAAAACATTGATCAATGTGCCCTTTGCTCTTGTTCATATTTAATATTTTTAAAACAATTTCAGTTTAAATCTTTTGATATTTTTCAACAATGCAGTATTTTACTCTTCACAGATGACTGTTAAAAAGACATTGTCAAACTTCCGTCGTACACACCACGATAACTGGCATGATCATAAACTCATGTTTACAGATGACCAGCTTGTAATTCTAACTGACCTGCTTGTCTCACCAAACTATTATGCTTGATCAGAGTCATCATTCTAGGTAGGTATGTATTAGCTATAATGCTTGATCAGAGTAGATTATAAGCCCTCCCTGAAATAAGCCCTTAAAGCCCAGTTATGTTAAATCTATACAGTCGAAGCTGTCAGTAATGACCACCATTGGAAAGTGAAAAAAATTATTGTGGTCTTATAAAGTTCTGTCCAAAATTCGGCTTGTACAGAGAACTGTAAAGTGTCAGTTTCAAGTCAATTTTGATTTATTAATTGCTCAGCTAACTATTATTAGCACTTTTGTGGGAAAATAAACATTAGGGCTTTACAACCAGTATTGATCCAGATCAGCTGGCGCATCATTGCATTCTGATCTAGATCCAAATTGTCCACATCAGTTGCATACAAGTGCTGAAATTGTTGAACAAGCAGTATTGATGTTGGAATAAATGAATAGTTGTGATGTGCCTTGGTCTAGATCCATGCTAGTTGTAAAGCCCTAACATTGATTTTTTTCACAGTGGCGCTCATATTTTCTATTAAGGTTTGGTTGGAGTGAAATAACTATGATATGATCCACAGACACAGGCATATGGTTTTTGAATATTGCCTGCAGAACTAACAGACATCAAACTTTAATGTATAGAAGCTAATTATCAGCTTAAAAATTGTAAACAGAACATTTGGGAGGGAAATATACAGATGATAATATAATGTGATTGGCAATGGAAGTAAATCTCTCTTACATTGTTTTTGGTGATAGTTTGGTTCGATCAGCAATTAACTGAATGTTTTAATTGGAAAATTCATTGGCTAGTAACATTTATTTTGTCCATTGCTTATTTTAGTGTGGTACTTTTATGCTCCACGAAGGGCGAGCATATAGTTGCCGCTTTGTCCGTCTGTCTGCCCGTCCGTCACACTTTTTCTGGAGTAGAGCCCGAAAAGTATTAATGGCATTTGATTGAAACTTCCCATAATGATAGAGGCCTTTGAGACAAAGTGCAATGTCAAAGAAACATAACTCTACCTTACCTAGTTTTTGAATTATCTCCCTTTATCATATAAGTTACCTGAAAACTATTAGTGGCATTTCACTGAAACTTCACAAAATGATAGAGGCCGTTGACAGGAAGTGCAGTGTCAAAGAATCATAACTCTACCTAGTTTTTGATTTTGAATTATCTCCCTTTATTATACAAAATAAGGCTTGTCTGGAGTACAACTTGAAAAGTGTTAATGGCATTTGATTGAAACTTCACATAATGATAGAGGTCATTGAGATAAAATGCAATGTCAAAGAACCATAACTCTACCTTACTTAGTTTTTGAATTATCTGCCTTTATTTTACAAAATAAGGCTTGTACGGAGCATTACTAGAAAAGTATTACTGGCATTTCATTGAAACTTCACAAAATGATAGAGGCCATTGACAGGAAGTGCAGTGTCAAAGAACCATAACTCTATACTTTACCTAGTTTTTTTAATTATCTCCCTTCATTGTACAAAATAAGGCTTTTCCGGAGTATAACTTGAAAAGTATTGATGGCATTTGATTGAAACTTCACAGATCATAGAGGCCATTGACGGGAAGTGCAGTATCAAAGAATCATAACTCTGCCTTACCTAGTTTTTGAATTATCTCCCTTTATTATACAAAATAAGGCTTGTCTGGAGCATTACTTGAAAAGTATTAATGGCATTTCGTTGAAACTTAAAAAATGATAGAGGCCATTCATGGGAAGTGCATTATCAAAGAACCATAACTCTACTTTACCTAGTTTTTTTAATTATCTTCCTTTATTATACAAAATAAGGTCAAGGCCATTGAAGGGAAGTGCAGTGTCAAAAAAGAACCATAACTCTACCTAAACTAGTTTTGGAATTATCTCCCTTTATTCAGTTTTCTTCTTTTTTATGCCCCCGAAGGGAGGCATATTAGTTTTCAACTGTCCATCCGTTAGTTCGTTCGTTCGTTAGTCACAACGCACTTTACTCGCCAACCACTGCACACAGGACCTTCAAACTTCACATGCTGATAGTACTTATTGAGTACACCACCCCTACTGACTTTGGGGTCACCAGGTCAAAGGTCAAGGTCACAGGGGCCAACGTTAACTTTTTGCATGAAGGCACTTTACTCTCGAACCACTGCACCATGGACCTTCAAACTTAACATGCTGATAGTACTTATTGAGTACACCATCCCTACTGACTTTGGGGTCACCAGGTCAAAGGTCAAGGTCACAGAGGCCAACGTTAACTTTTTGCATGAAGGCACTTTACTCGCCAACCACTGCACCCAGGACTTTCAAACTTCACATGCTGATAGTACTTATTGAGTACACCAGCCCTACTGACGTTGGGGTCACCAGGTCAAAGGTCAAGGTCACAGGGGCCAACGTTAACTTTTTGCATGAAGGCACTTTACTTGCGAACCACTGCACCTAGGACCTTCAAACTTCACATGCTGATAGTACTTATTGAGTACACCACCCTTACTGACTTTGGGGTCACCAGGTCAAAGGTCAAGGTCACAGGGGCCAATGTTAACTTTTTGCATGAAGGCACTTTACTCGCGAACCACTGTACCCAGGACCTTCAAACTTCACATGCTGATAGTACTTATTGAGTACACCACCCATACTGGCTTTGGGGTCACCAGGTCAAAAGTCAAGGTCACAGGGGCTGACATTAACTTTTTGCATGAAGGCACTTTACTCGCGAACCACTGCACCCAGGACCTTCAAACTTCACGTGCTGATAGTACTTATTGAGTACACCACTCCTACTAACTTTGGGGTCACCAGGTCAAAGGTCAAGGTCACAGGGGCCAAAGTTAATTTTTTGCGTGAAGGCACTTTTCTTGCGAACCACTTCACCCAGGACCTTCAAACTTTACATGCTGATAGTACTTTATGAGTACACCAACCCTACTGGTCACCAGGTCAAGGTCACAGGGGCCAACGTTAACTTTTTGCATGAAGGCACTTTACATGCAAACCACTTCATTCAGGACCTTCAAACTTCACATGCTGATAGTGCTTATTGAGTACACCACCCCTACTGACATTGGGGTCACCAGGTCAAAGGTCAAGGTGCTGCGGGGGCATTTGTCACCATTAGTGACAGCTCTTGTTATTATCATTATTTTTGTTTTGTTTCTAATACGTTATTCCCTATATTGGGACAAACACATGCATCGGGGAGCATCATTCGGTTTTACCGATTCCTTGTTTCTTACTGTTAAAAATGTATTATCTACACTAAAACACACACAATAACGTGGAAAATATTGTTGCATACCCATAAATATCTATGTCCTTGACCCAGAATTGCATAGAAATTATCACATGTAAGATAAATTATTGTTCCTCCAAATTTCTTATTATTATTTCCATGATTTGCAACAGAAAAAAATACAGAGTGGAATAATTCTAAGCATTATTAAATGTTATACAAATGTAGCTTATGGGATTTTATTTTTGATATTTTTCAGAAATACTAGATGCAGAGAGAAGACACAAGAACTGAAAGAGACAGACTGTGTCCCTACCACCAGATATATATGTAGAGGATGCTGTTAAGTTTTAAGTTCATACAAACCATGTTTAAAGTCTGAATACATCTAATTTGTGGTATTTCCTTGCCTTGTGACCTATTTTACAATGATTTTATTGTAATAATAATTAGGAAGGAAAGATGATACTTAAAACATAAATTTGGTTTTGTGTTTCTAAATCATTATGTGTAATGTTCAGTGGAGAGGTGCTGTGAGCATACACTCCTTTGTATGTCAGAATAAAGACGGATGTTCTAAAACCCTTTAATGATTGAACATTATTTTCAGAGATAGTATAGGAGTAATAATAGAGGGATCTTTAATGAGTTTTAGAAAGTGATCTATAAAGTTTGGAAAAAAAAGAATGATTACTGAACATTTCGGTTTTATGTCCTTATTAAACATCTTGTTGCTAAATTGTTAAGCAATAAATATTAGTGAGTATGGAGTATTTCTTTGACAAAGAAAGTTGCGTAATTATGCCAGAATGTTGATTTTGTTTTTGTTTCAGCTAAAGCTGTATTAGATACCTAACAATGTTTGGATATATTTTCTTTATACTTTTAAACTAAAAAAGTTTATATGCCGTTATTTTATGTTATATGTTTGGATGATATAAAAAAAGTTGCAGTTAACTGTTTAATATTTTAAACTTTGGCCTATGTACCTATTTATTGATATGTATACTAGTACATAATATTTGTCTTACTAAAAACTTGTACAAAAGTGATGGAAGAGTGTTGAAAGGGGGACTAGGACAGAAAAAAGAGAAAAGAAAATAAGATATTGAACAGAAATTATGCTAATATTGTTGAAAGACATACTTAATTTGAATTCATGGTGCTTTTTTAGCTGACATAAAAAGTATTCTATACACTACATTTTTAAAAAGAAATCTACTGTATAAGTGGCGATTTGAGCAATGTGGATATGTTTTCTATTTCTGTGATTGTTAAATATTCCCAGAATACTACAACAAACAATTAAGTTTACCTGATGTAAAGTGTGATCTGAACTGATCATTTATTGATAATTGTTCTGTTATCCTTAACTGCTGCTATACAGTTTATTTACCCCATGTAGAAAAAAGATGCAAATGTTTCCACATGCAAGATGACCTCTTTCAGTTACTGTGAATTTTTTCTGGTGCAAAAATCTATTAACTTGTTTTTGGTTCATTGTCCACATGTGATTCAGTTCATGTGGGCATTTCTTTCAGCCCTGTTAATCAATAATTTAATTCTTACAAATGTTTGAAATAGTTCCTGGGGTCATTTTAGTTTGAGT
The DNA here is from genome assembly GCF_021730395.1 of Mercenaria mercenaria. Classification (NCBI taxonomy): domain Eukaryota; kingdom Metazoa; phylum Mollusca; class Bivalvia; order Venerida; family Veneridae; genus Mercenaria; species Mercenaria mercenaria. The sequence continues at coordinate 109,187,429 of NC_069361.1, read as the reverse complement.
GAACAAAGTGAAATATTCACACATCTCCTTAAGGTTGTTCTGCATGTTAAGATAATATTTTTATGCAATGAGGAACTTGACTAAAATGCTGATGGACTAAAATGCTGACATTTCAGCTCCGTAGAATATACTTAGAAAAGTCAGCAAATACAAAAGATGTTTGATTTTTTGGCTAGAAAGATTTGAACCTCATGTAAGTTTTTATTCTGAGAAGCTATGGGAAAATCACAATTCTGATGACATTTTTGCAAAAGGTATTACTTTTGTTATTTTTGTGAAGTAAAATGTATAGGTCCATTAAGCTTGTTTTAGAGATATTTGCACATCAACAAATTTCCAGGCATGATGTTGATTATTTCAGTTTATGTCATGGTTCAACATTTCAGTTATCACTTTTTATCTTTAGAAAGAAATTATTATTTCTGCTGTTATAAATGTACACACGGGATAACATTTATATTTAGGATGATTTTTTCTTTCCATATTTTGGGTCCAGACTATCCTATGTTATTAGGATAAATGATGTTGTGTCATGACTTCCAGTTTATCAGACATATAGAACTACCTTAATAAGATTCCTTTGCAGTGCTTATTTGACCATGTCTGTCTACTGACAGTTTATTTAACCTTTAGCATGCTAGATAAATTGTCGTCTGCTGGAAATGTCGTCTGCTAAAATTGTAAAGTTCATTCAATTTGCTCCAAAATTGGAAGAAATATTGTCAAAGTAGCAAACAGCTTGGAACCTGATCAGACGCTGATTTAATCGGCGTCTGATCTGGTTCCAAGCTGTTTGCAAAGGCTGTTAAATTCGCCTGAAGCAGGCTAAGGGTTAATATCTGCTTTTCTTTTATTTTTCCATTTGATTGATTTTCTCTTTTTTTCATATGATTTTTTTTGTGTTATGTTGTACAAATTGTCTAAAAATAAAGAAAGGAAATGATATAAGCGAGATACTTGTCCATTATTTTTTGATATTTGTCATTTTAGAGGGGAAAGTAAATACAATTGGTGTATCCACTTTGAGATTGAGTCCCATTAGGATTGGAATCTCCTGTTAGGCAGTCACCAGTGATGGTTCCATTCTGTACCTGTGGTACCTGTAGTAATTACCAGCTGTGAATCTAATTTTGATACCAGAAATAATGCCCAACTTTTGTTCTACTTTGGTACCGGAAATTATACACTGTTGTAGATCTACTTTGGTATCTGAAATAATGCCAGACTGTGATTCTACCCAGTTGTAGTACTGCTTTGGTACCTGAAATAATGTCCAGCTGTTCCACTTTTGTACCTGAAATAATTCCGAGGGTACCTGAAATAATGCCCAACTTTTGTTCTACTTTGGTACCTTAAATTATACAAAGCTGTTGTTCTACTTTTCTGCCTGAAATAATTCCCAGTGTACCTGAAATAATGCCCTGGTGTGATTCTACTTCGGTACCTTAAATAATACCCAGATGTGATTCTACTTTGAAACCTGAAATAATGCCCTGCTGTTGTTCTACTTCGGTACCTGAAATAATGCCCAGATGTAATTCTATTTTATAATGCCCAGATGTGATTCTACTTTGTTACCTTAAATAATGCCCAGATGTAATTCTATTTTGGTACCTTAAATAATGCCCAGATGTGATTCTACTTTGGTACCTGAATCAATGTCCAGATGTGATTCTACTTGGTACCTTAAATAATGCCCAGATATGATTCTATTTTGGTACAAGAAGTAATGCCCAGATGCGATTCTACTTTGGTGGTACCTGAAATAGTGCCAAGTTGTGGTTCTACTTTGGTACGTGAAAAAATGCACTGCTATGTGAAATCATACGAGACTATGGTTCTTCCTTGTTACCTGAAGTAACACCAAGAAAAAAACGTACCCAGCTGTGGTTTTACTTTGATACCTGAAATAATACATGGCAATGTCGCTACTTTCGTACCTGAAATCATACCCAGCTGTGGTTCTTTGGTACCTGAAACCGTGTCCAGATGTGGTTCTTCTTTTTTTGATACTTTAAATCAAATCCAGCATTGATTGTAATTTGGTACCTGGAAAGTTTAAATTTAAGTTGTAAATGAATGTGAATATCTGAAGTTACCCGCGTACATTGTTTACATCACTAACTAAAACACCTGATAGTTTGTTTAAGGTAGTGGATCTGTAACGAAAATCGTCAAGTTATGTGTTCTCCATATGCTTTTTCTGCATTTATTCGTTTTTCATGGACAACAATAATCGTGTTAAGCTGTAGTTACGTTCAGAGCATGTTGAATTGCTTACAAATACATAATTACACAGACATGCAGAGTCATTACCTATCCACTACCTTAAAATGTTGTAATTACATTTGATGACAGTGACTTTTTATGTTACACTATTTGCAGCAAACCACTCCTGAACAATCAGAAAAATGCTACAAAATGACTAAAAGCATAAGAAACACTTTCAAAAAGAATAACTGAAATAATGAATAAAACAACAGTCTATTATGTTGATACACATGTGATACCAATTTAATGTAACTTTATGTAATTTCTCATTGTTGGATATATAGTTTACATTTGATATATTAAATTTTGTGTAAACCAAGATAATCATCATCATTGAGAACAAGAATAACTTTAGCTAAAAAGCCAAAACTTAACATCTGAGATAACGTTTCTTAATGTCGTAAAGTTTCTTCAAAATGAATGTATGCATTATTTTACTCTATTTTATTGCACTACTAAACTTTCTAGCCGGGCGTCAGCACGACTTATAAAATAATTTTAAGTGTAAGCCATGACAAAAGTGTGCATGTTGTGTATCGAATAAATGTTTTAAACAAATGGAGTCATCATGATTTTGTCTGCCTGATCAGTTGTCGGGAAAAGCATCCTTTTAGTTTTTCTTTACTTTTGACCAATGTTTTATGTTGGCATCAGTTTATTGGTCAGTTCAGAGTTGTTTCCCTAGACTTTCTTGGGTAGGTGAAGGAATATCCAGCTGTGGTTTCTGTTTCTGTTCCTCAGTTGCGTTGATCAACAAGGTATTGCTCTAGTCTGGTAATGGTTTTTAACGCTTGTGTGATCTTCGTTACAGCTTTGGATCTGAATTAATGGAATTGTCAACTAAAAGGTGAATGAAAGTGTCGTCATCAAAAAACGTTGTAAATCAGAATAAAAGAGCTCAAATTAAACTATGAAGGACTCTGGTAGTTCTGTTTCCCAGTCCAAATCCGAATGAGAGCTGTAAATGACGATCGGCTAGGTAAGATGAAAGAGAGGTTTTACATTACACTGTCATGACCGTGTGTGCCGACACGGGATTTTCTTGCACATGCACGGACAATCAAGATGGCGAACAACGTGAGCGGGAGTGCGTATTTGTCTCGTTTTTGTATCGTAGCTTATTAATAACTCTCGCTTATATCGCATGCGGCACAAATTCCGGTTTCGCTAAGTGCATGATCTCTTCCAGAAAAGGCTTTCCGCCTAAAACTATACATGGCTGACAGGGTGACTTGTATAGACCGCTATAAACAGTACATCCGGGATTCACAAATCAAGTGTTCTCGCACAACCGATTTCATGCACGCCATAAAGTATGCATCAATTTATACATTTTGTAGGGCGTCACAAGTCATAACTTAAGAGTCACTATTCATTTAGTCAAAAGTCACAAGTCCGTAACGAATATGTTTCTCACCCTTAAACGATACCCAGATCGCCAGGCCATGAGGATTCACTAATCACGTGTTGTCACATTAACGTCTTCATCTGCGTTTTGAAGTGCGCGTAATTTAATACATTTTAGGGGAAGACAAGTCAAAATGGCCCTCCTAGACTTCGATACTTATTTTTATCTTCGAGTTTGCTCAAGGTACAATGCAGCTTATTCAATATCTGAATTTCAGTTTTTGAGCTGACTCCACGTACCCGGGTAAAAAATACAACAAATAGTCGAAATTCAGCTTTTAGAAAATTTGAATTTCGATCTTTGAGCTAACACGGAATTTAAAGCTAGCTCGAAGTCCAAGATGTAATGAAGTTCGATGTTCGATGTTCGAGTTAAGCTAGCTCGAGTTTTTATGTCTTTGCCACGGTTTGATAATGATAACTATCAGAATTGATACCAGTATATAGAAGTTTATTTAATCATTACTATTATTATTTAACAAAGTATTATAATAGTAAAATCTTCTATTTATGTCCTTGTTTAGGGAACTGACTAATCGGTGGTGATTTATATGAGCCTAAATTGTGTGTTGGTATTTGTTATTTAATTATTAAAATTTAAGATATGAGCCGCACCATGAGAAAACCAACATAGTGCATTTGCGACCAGCATGGATCCAGACCAGCCTGCGCATCCGCACAGTCTGGTCAGAATCCATGCTGTTCGCTTTCAAAGCCTATTGCAATTAGAGAAACCGTCGGCGAACAGCATGGATCCTGACCAGACTGCGCGGATGCGCAGGCTGGTCTGGATCCATGCTGGTCGCAAATGCACTATGTTGGTTTTCTCATGGTGCGGCTCAATTTATCAATATATATCAGGCCAGGAAAAATGCCATTGCTCATGTTATACCATACCCCTACCTTTAATACTGCGGGAACCATGGTACCCAGTAGGAAATTAAATGTATATATGTGTGTGTGTGTTTGTGTGTGTGTGTGTGTGTGTGTGTGTGCGTGTGTGCGTGCGTGTGTGTGTGTGTGTACAAGAGCATTTTTGTGTTTTACATTACATGCCTTCTGTTGCCTTTGCGTATGTAAGGGTTTCACCTGGTGGGGATAACTTTTATTTACACTGTCCTGTGGCTTTGGTACAAAGTGGGGGTAAGAGTGAGGTTAGGTGCACCATAAACCGGTTTAAGCTCCCCAGTGGTGGTTTTGCCACTGACCGTTCTAAGGCTGTGCCCCACTGTGTTCCTTTGTTTGTTTGTTTTGTCCTTGTGTGTTTGCTTTGTCTGTGTGGTGTGCGTGTGTTGATCGTGTGCGCGTTTGGGGAGGCTGCAGAACGCGGCTTTCCTTGTTGGATATTCTTCATTGTTTTAATGGTTTGATACATCTTGTAAATTATTTAAAAAAAAACATCTACTGAGTTTCGCAAGAGTTTGTGTCATAATCCAGCTTGCCAAACAATTTCAGTTGAAGAACATAAAGTAAATATATTGCCAGCGCAGTAGTAATTTTTGCGGGAACCAGTTTGCTTTTCATCTAAACTATTGTTTTCTTGCTAACAAATAGTTATACTTTGTTTCGATATGGATGTGAAGAACTTTCCGAAACAGCTTGGAATTGGTCTTTAGGGTTTCCCTTATTTGCATAAATATAGATGATAATATCCTTTAACCAAGACTTTGGAATGGAACCAGTGTTGAAGACATATTAAATAGATGTCAGTAAAAGGAGCGAAAAATAATCTCGGATAACTTGATGTACCCATTAATAATATTGTAAAAAGGACTTGACGCATCAGAGTGATGGAACTTTGAAAAACATCATTATATTTCCTCTTCTGTTATTGGGACATTGAATAAAATATTTGGGGACATTAGAGGAGGAATGTCATGCTCAAATATTCGGAAATAAATTCATTTATTTGCCTAAAATGCTCGTAAAAATATTTCACAGAAGGAGAGGGGTCATCTATTTTCTTCGACTAAAGACAACTAAGATATTTCCAATGCTTTTGAGATATTTGTTGTTCAGTTGTATTAGTTCAGTTTGATTAGATATATGATGCTTTTTAATAAATGTTTCATAGTTCTTTTATGATATAGAATAACAGTTTAGCTTGCAAACGACGAACACATTTATAGTGCTCATTAATTTGTTGTTTCTTGCTCAAACATTATCAAACCAGTTACACAAGTGTCCAAGAAATGGTTTCGACCTAAAGAGGAGAAGCACATGCGTATTTTCTACCATTTCAGATGACAATTATGACGTTGTAATGTGAGACGCTGTCACATATTTTCTGTTATTTTTGCGAGATTGTGACTTATGATTTTATTCGTTATTAGCATATCTGTTTTTTTTGAGTAAAAAAAAGATGAGTTATTGCCATCATATGATCGGCGTCGGCGTCGGGATTGCCTGGTTAAGTTTTATGTTTAGGTCAGCTTTTCTCCTAAACTATCAAAGCTATTGCTTTGAAACTTGCAACACTTTTTTACCATCAATAGCTGACTCTGTAAAGCAAGAAACATTACTCCATCCTGCTTTTTGCAAGAATTATGGCACCTTTTGGACTTGAAAAATATCAGATTTCTTGGTTAAGTTTTATGTTTAGGTAAACTTTTCTTCTAAACTATCAAAGCTATTGCTTTGCAACTTGCAACAGTTGTTTACCATCATAAACTGACTCTGTATATCAAGAAACATAACTCCATTCTGCTTTTTGTAAGAATTATGGCCCTTTTTGGACTTAGAAAATCATGGATAGGACAATATTTCTATTATACAGAGACAAAAAATCAGATGAGCGTCTGCATCCGCAAGGCGGTGCTCTTGTTAGTTCGTACGATAATCCAAATTGCTAATGATAACTTATGAAGCTCTCTCAGTTATGAAACAAAAGAATTAATGTTTTATTACGTATAATAATTCAACCAACACGGAGCGACACTGTAACTGTTGTCGTTGAGATGTTGTCACATGTTATCTTTGATACACGACTTACGTTGAAACGTAGCGCAGCGAATCTGCCGCAGCGTTACTATTTTCCAGGTCACTATTCATACATATTGTTGAATCAATGGCATTTTTAACTATAACTTGTGTCGTCAGCAAACAACAGAAGGCCCTAGATTTAACCCTGTAGAACTCTGGCAGTTATGCTTATCCAATCCCAATCAGAATGGGAGCTGTTAAGGACAACGGTCTAAATAAAATGAAAACATATTTTATATTATACTGCGATGATTGTGTGCCAGCACGGGATTTTCTTGCAACGGCATGAACAAACAAGATGGCGACTGATGTGAACCAGACAAGGTGTTCGTATCCTTTTGCTGTCTTATGTTACTTATAAGTTTCTCTAATATATGTATTGCACGCGCCTTTGCTAAGAGCCAATGCATTATTCCTTCCACAAAAAGACCAGAAAGAAATTTACACCCTATCCATAGGTATACTGTAAGCACCATGGTACCCAACGGGAAAACATACTAGCTTATTTCAATCGCGTATTTCTGATCTTGGCAAATGGGTATATAAATATAGAACAGGGTGAATTAAAAAATACTGTCACTGAAACCATTGTTTATAACGACACGGGATATTCAAGAACTTGTAAGTGGATGTCTTCTCAATATACTTGTGAAAAATCGATATAATCCAGTTACATCTGATCAAGTTATCCTCTGTTGAATTATGCGCACCAGTGGTTATAATTCAAGACTACAATGAACATGAACGTAAAAATTAGAAACCAGATCTTACATCAATACATAGGTTTATTTGCGGGTATCTCAAAAAAGATATTTTTCCGAATAGTATCGTATCCATTGTACATATATTGTAATGTTAAGGTTTCGATGGAGGCCTTGAGAAACAAAAATCAAACAACACCAAATCATAGAAAGAAAGAGTTGTTTGACATGAAAATTGAACAGCATGTAAAACATGTATATTACTTTACGAAACAAGCGTCAGTATACTGATATAAACATTGAATTCCGGAAAAGGGCTGCCTAAAGGGGCTCCACTTCCGGACAGTTAAACGCCTTTAAAAACTCACCATTTTCAAAGAACTGTTACACATGTTTGTTTTGATGCATTTGCAATAGCGTGCGAGTGGTGAAATTTCACGTAACAAGGTGGAGCATAGTTTTCAGCAATTGTTTATCTTTTTTTCTTTACAAATGGCATTCATTTTCAAAGGGAGACAACTTTTTCTCAAAGATTACTTAAAATAATCGGAAAAAGTTGTTTCCCTTTGAAAATGAATGCCATTTGTACTTAAAATAATCGGGAACAGTTGTCTCCCTTTGAAAATGAATGCCATTTGTAAAGAAATAAAGATAAACAATTGCTGAAAACTGTGTTCCACCTTGTTATGCGAAATTTCACCACTCGCACGCTATTGCAAATGCATCAAAACGAACATGTGTAACAGTTCTTTGAAAATGGTGAGTTTTTAAAGGCGTTTAACTGTCCGGAAGTGGAACCCCTTTTGGCAGCCCTTTTCCGGAATTCAATGTTTATATCAGTATACTGACACTTGTTTCGTAAAGTAATATACATGTTTTACATGCTGTTCAATTTTCATGTCAAACAACTCTTTCTTTCTATGATTTGGTGTTGTTTGATTTTTGTTTCTCAAGGCCTCCATCGAAACCTTAAAAAATCAAGGGGGTCAAAATAGTCTTCAAAACAGTAACTGTACAGGCAGACCTGCAAAGTAAAAACATTGCTGTCGTTAGGGGTATGACAGAACAAGATGATCCCTTGCTAAAGAGAATGCTCGCAGGTAAATGCTAAGCCGCTAGAATTGCCATTGGTTCTGCTACTGTTTAAAATCTCAACAGTACACTAAGGGGAGACTACTTTGCAGCATTTAGGTCATAGATAGCAAGATTCCAACGATGTGTTTCTGTGCAGGGAGAATACTTTGAGGGAATGACATGAACATTGCCTTCTTCCGATCGATAATTTATGCATACGAAAAACAATGACAGAATTTACTGAATCATCCTCTTAGCTTCTATCTCAGGTCCTTATTTGCCGTTTTTCGTTAAGTTAGTATATCTTGGTCTGCCAGAATAAACGAAATTTTAAAAATAATTCGCTTATCATGCATTCTTTCTGTCTATATCAAACTGTTCTTTCTAAATAAAACACTAACACACATGTAATGGTATTGTTTTATTTCACTAGGTAAGTCTACCAGATGAACATATATATCATTCATTTGATGTTTCTCACATTATTCAGTCTTCGCCTGAAAAAAGTAAAGCGACAACCTTTATGGACGCTTGAACATTAGAACAAAAATATACTACTACTAAATTATACGGACGTATTTATACAAATATGGAATATGATTTATGTGTGAAATGTCTTCAAAGTATTTCTGAAATCTTCGTTTCACTGAACAAAAATATACTACTATTAAACTATGTTGCTTACGAACATATTTATACAAATATGGAATATGATTTATGTGTAAAATATCTTCAAAGTATTTCTGAAATCTTCGTTTCTATGATATATTTCGTATATAATCGATCCATAGAAACCAACTCTTACATAGGTCTTAATATTATTTATTTATGCATCATTTGATGCAAAAAGTCTCTGTGATCTGTATAATCGCCGAAAGTATATTACCGCCCTTCTTCCAAAAATGGTTTCTTTCTTGCAAATGCAATAGTTGTGGGAGTCGCAATAGCCGCCAGTGTGGTTCAGGGCAATACAATGGGCTGCACAGGCAGCGTCACCGAGAAATCCGCCATCGATTTGTCCAGCTTCGCATGTTAACCGCTTTGCAGCTTAAAAGATGATCAGAATAGCAATGGAAAACATTTAATCAATATAAGAAATACATTTAATTTCATTCTAATATGGCTTGACTTGTTTGTTAGTTTAAGAAAGAAGGAAGTCAAGCGTTGAATATTCTGTGATGTACGACGTTGACACGCGGGCAGCTTAGAAAACATTATGACATCAAATTGCCGCATGACGTCCAGTTAATCAATACCTGGTTGAATAAAGATAAGCATATGTTTATCAATGTATTTCAATGTATGTGTAAGTATGAAAATAAACAAGACCTTATTGGTTCATCAGTCAGATGCTTGAATATTTCGCCATATTAGAATAAAAAGGTTTTATCTGACATTTTGCAAATGTTGTATCTACATACTGGAAATATATTTCGCGGTAAAAGGGTGTATCTGAATGAAGGTTTGTGGTAAAAGGGCACATTTGTCAGTTCTGAATGGTTTTGAGAAGTCGTCTAGGAGTAGTGAAATAAAAGGTCCTATTTGACAGATAGGCCATTATTCCTCCAAGCAGTTTGATAAAATGTGACACATAAACCCGTTTGTCAATATCAATTATAGGTGCTGAGATATCAAGTGTAGCAGGGAAGCATTTGGTAGCCCCATGATAAATACATTGCTATCATTTTGCCAAGAAATTTGGCAATGGACAATGCAAGAAGTTTGTAAAACGACAAAATTAAAAAAAATATCCAAGGAAATCTGGAAATGGTTTGCGGTGAGACGGGGGTATTTAGAAACGTAGTAGAATTATTGAAGTACACGAGGAAAAGGAAGGAATCGACAGATAATTAGATGGTATAGATAAGGCATACGTATCAATTGGACCTTGCAGCCACTTAAGGCTCTTGTAAATTGCATGGTGATTCGTTAGACCAACTCCTTTCAGATAATTAGCAGAAACTTTTACAGTTACTGCACATGGAAATTGCTACTTATCGGCTGATACAGGGAGTGTTACGGACTTTGCTTTGAAATACATAGATGAAGTTAGAAAACATTCGTGTCTATAGGGTACGTAATAATGGACCATTTCTTACCATTTGTAATAATTAGGTAAGAAGTAAAAAATTCAAATGATGTTTTTGTTTAAGAAGTGGATAATGTTAGCTAAAAAGTTCAATGGAAATCAAGCATAGCATTCTGTTTAGTTGTTGCTGATAAATTGAATTGCATCTTAGGATATTCTTCAGTTTTCTCAAATGATAACATCAAACTATTTATCTGGGAGAAAGATGGTTTTTAAAAAAATTAACAAAATACATAACCTGACAATTAGACAAGATGAACATTTAATTATGATGTAACAGAACCAGACACGGTTTAATCATATGAAAGTTTTATACAGAATATCCAAATGCAATTTAGTTTTGAACTTATTACACCAAGGAAAAACAAAATCTTATATGAATATGATATTGTTGAGCATGCCATTGATATAGCAGTAAACTGTTACGCAACACAAAAGAGCCTATCATTAAGGTCTTAAACGAATTTTAGAGAGCTGTCAAGCAGAAAATGAAAATAAATTGTATGTGAGGGCAACTCTTCTGTTCGTAAAAGACATATGCAAGTTGTACTATCAAATTTGGGTAAAGTTATGAAAGACCTTAAAAGAGTGCAATTCCAATTTTTGACCGTTGTTTATTCATGTGTGATGTTTTTACAGAAAAAACAACACAGTTCGTAAGTAAATTCGGTGAAAACAGAACAAATTGAAATTTCAACAAGACTGTTCGAGTCTGTCCTGTCTTCTGTAATAAGAAGCTTGACAGAGTACATAACCTTATGCGTAACAGTATTGCAAGGAAAGTGAATAACAAGAACAGAATTGGTCGACAAGAATGGAATCGCATTATACTAGGAAAGGACTGAAAAAAGGAGTATTTGGCCAAAGATATTGATATAAAAATATAAAAGCTTTACTTAACTTGGTGTGAATATAAAGGCTTCATACCAGTGAAAGAGGCCCAGTATCATTTTATAAACCAAAGAAGGATTCATCTATACCAAATAAACCTGGCATCAAAATGCGCCGTCCGTTTAGCTCAGTAGGGAGAGCGCAGATCTACGGATCGCAGGGCCGCGAGTTCGACCCCCGGGCGGGTCGTATATTCTCCGTGACGATTTGATAAAAGACAATGTGTCCGACATCATTCGTCCTCCACCTCTGATTCATGTTGGGAAGTTGGCATTTACTTGCGGAGAACAGTTTTGTACTGGTACAGAATCCAGGAACACTAGTTGGGCTAACTTCATGCCGTCACATAACTAAAATACTGTTGAAAAACAAAACGGCGTTAAACCCAAAACAAACAAAATCAAAATGCTGGTATGTTAATAGATGCCATGATAGAAGAATATGAAAGTCAACAGAACAAAAAAAGTGGAAAAAAGGCTAAAGAGGACAAGAAATATAATGTTGCAAACTATGAAACACAACTTCTTACAGTCAATTCATAGCCAAATGGAATATGATCTAACTTGAATAGTCTAAGAAAGATAGCATCCATTTATATCCCTTCACAATGGAATATTTTAATAAGCATGGCGTGAAAAAACTCAATATGGTATAATCCCTTTAATTTTTGTTACTTAAAATCGCTAGTCACATCCTTTAACCTGCAATCGACAGAGACAGGAGATAAAAGTTAGATGGATGCGAATTGAACAACAGCAACTAGTGACACCATTAGCTAAGGTTGTGAACCCTTAATAGATAATTCGTGATTTCAGTTCATTATGTGATTTCGGCATTTACTGGTTGTTGCGAGAGTCATTGCTGATATGAGCTACTTACATAGCTGAGGAATGCCAAAATCACTGAAAAACGAAAATTGCCTATAGTCATTACAAGTCCACTACCTCCGCAATCGTTAGGCAAGAAAGAATTCATGAATGAAGACATACTGCAAAAACAAAGCACAATAATGATGGCCTACATGTAACTCAGAAGAACACATTTGCTACCTCTTAGATTTCTCTGTATCAATACGGAAGAAGATTTACTTGCTAAATCTATGTGCAAAAGACATGAGTTCTGAAGACTCCCATTCAATGAATTTGCCAACCAGCAGAAATTACAAGGACATGATTCCTGAACTCCCTGATTATGATAAATATGAACATAATTTACTATTAGATGACATTTTGTTCTAAAAGGGGAAACACTACTTGCATCACAACTTAGGTTACTCATGTTTTGCTGAAGCCGTCCCGGCTATTATGCACACAATAAGCAATATTGCACTGAATCTCGCAAACATTATTGATTCTAAAATAATAAAGAAAAAAAAACTTTTAAAAAGATTTTGTCTATTGTGTTAGGAATTATTTAACGTACGGTAAATTTACATTAATTTCTCCATTTGTCGTAAACAAATATAGGAATATTGATCACACACGTTTCTCTGTGGAAGAAAGAACTTTTCAGTATATTTTTACGTAGTTTTTTTACATATAGAAAGTTTTTGGAATTATTTAAGTATGTTTTGTTGCATCGCTACTTTAATATATCAGCTTCTATCAATATATTTATTTTGTATTACTACTTGCCACTAATTTTTCAAGCACTAACAATGAGGAACAAAATATTTATATTTACTTACTGTATAAGATGTGGTTACCTATCTTGTAATGCCTGCCTTGGCAATTGTTATTTCCTTAAATACGTTCTACTAATTAGTCGGTTATCACAGATGCATTTCTAAATGTCGCCTTATCAGTCAGACATTAATGTCCAATAGAAAACTTTGAACAATTTTAGCTGGGTTTCTTCCTTTTGCAAAGTGTAAGAGTTTAAGGACGATAGCACGACCTACTTTTACAGCCAGACGAACTAAATAAATGAGGCTTTACTTAAAACTTTCTGATTTTAGTATAATGATTATGATCTAAATGATTCCAGTCAACAAAATAGGCTGCATTGATCGGTAATTTGATGATAAAATGAACTTCGACTGAACAGTAACAGAGGGGACACATCCATGTCCTAATTATAATATACAAGAGACCCACGATGGACCTAGACAGCTCGCTAAAGAGTCACAGCAAACAAGTATAAAGATATATTTGGAAACTTTTCCTAAATACACTCTAGCGTTCATGATGTTATTTTACAAGAAGGAATTCTTTTATAAATAATATTAAGAAGAAACTATATTGTTTTATATTTTCAAACGTTATATCCCTAACAGCCATGTAGGGCCTATTTTGCCAGACTGAGTTTCTCTTGATTAGCGCACCTATTTCTGTTGCTGCTTCACAAGTTTTACGGATAAGGATTAAAGAGGCATCCCTCTAAATGCATAATCGCCATATCATTTTTTTTCGGGTAGAACAATATGCAATATCAACATACTAATCAAAAAGATTTAGATTGATGTTAATGAGAATAGTATAGACTACAGTTTAACTGTTAGTTATTTTACACCAAATTTAACTACGTGAATGACGCATTAGGTAGCTTATAGGTGGTTCGCGGGGTTCCTACCAAAATTTCGAAGTATGAGATATAAGACTGATATTAGGTATGTATGTACTAACATCTCCTGTCTTTCATTTGGAGAAAAAAGAAAATCGTTCCGAGTCCACATTTCCTTTGAAGAGCGCCACCTGGCGGCATATGTATTTTTCAAGGGAAATCGCCGTTTTACTGTAATAATCTCATTAAAATTAATGTTATTACATTTTTTCAAACTCAGGAATATAGCTAAATTCAATGTTATTGTGTATATGTTGCGTTTTGTAAATTATTTCATTTGGAAAATGCTTAGATAAAGAGATATCCGTAGTAGGGGTGGGGAAAAATAGCGAAAATATTCAATGTATTTCATGGCCGTTTAGCCGAAATAAAATAAAACGGAACGGTCAAAGTTCTTGATTTTCAAATATATTCTTCTTTAATCATTTTTGGACCAGAAAATAAAATAAAAATTGGGGGTCTTCTCGGCAGATTTTTTGCAAATTTACTTTTTATTTGTTTTGGTAATGTAAAATTTGTGACGTTGATACACAATGACGGCGTTAACGTCGCGCAAACGCTGATTTCATTATGTCTTTCATTGATATAAACAGGACCTTCAGAGTTTACAAAAATCTTTAGTATCTTTTTTATTTGAATATATTCACATGATGTAAATTAATGCGTATTTTGCAGTCAAAGTATATTATCTAGGAATATATATCAGAGTCAGTTAAAGCTACTTGCCCACAGTTTCGGTGAAATTATTCAACATGTTCATGTTCATAAGTGGTTGGATTTTTTATGAAAATGTTTAATCTTGCATAACTCGCGTATCTGACTCCGTATTTAAGGGTTAGTGAAGTATTGGGGGACGGGGGTGGGGTGTAGAAAAAAACCTTATCAGTTTATCCGCTATGAATTAAAACGGAGTCACAATTCTTTATTTTCAAACATAGGTTTCTTTAATTATTCCCCGACAAAGAAATAGAAAAAAAGTGTGATTTGCAAATTTACATTGAGCCGCGCCATGTGAAAACCAACATAGTGGCGCTGCGACCAGCATGGATTCAGACTCCAGGCTGTTCGATTTCAAAGCCTATTGCAATTAGAGAAACTGTTAGCGAACAGCATGGATCCTGACTAGACTGCACGGATGCAAAACCATTATGTTGGTTTTCTCATGGCGCGGCTCATTTTACCTTTTGTATGAAATGTTTAAGTGCGAAACTGAACGACACTCCTTATTGTTTCAATATTTCAAGTGACCAGCTAACAACGAAGATACAGTATACGAAATGTGGTGAAACTGTTTTCCAGACAAAAATGAAATACATTTTTAACGAAAAGAAATTTTTGAAGGGTGGCTAAAACATTAATATGTTTCTTTTTTGTTATGATATGTAACTTTATTTAGAGGTTTTGATTTTCATTATAATTCTAATTGTGTATTATATTTATTGCTTTTTAAACCTACATTGAATATTTTCAATAAATAAAATCATGGAATCTTAAGCAGATGATGGATAAATGAGATAATGCCTCTTACGGTAAAAATGTACTTCAGTCTGTGAACTTGAAACCGTTACTTGAATAAAGCTCATTTTGGGGCCGCTTAGTGCATTAAATTTATAACGTCAACGTGAATGCACAATGCAAACCGTATTGAGGGAAAACTTGCTTCAAAATGACACAACAAAAATAAAACTCTAACTCATTTCGCTTCAAAACATTCAGAAAATAATATAAAACAGATACAGTCGACGCAGACGATATTTTAGGATGGAAAGATGGAAGAAGGGTGGTTTAACTGAGGCTGCTCTTGCGAAAGGTTTAGAGGCATGCATTCATTGTTCAGACCCGCTGTTTCTGTCAGATGTTTTCAAGGAAACGCACTTTCGACATGGTTCACTGTTGTACATACAAAGAGTTTCGATTATAGAATTTTGGCGGCAAATTGGGATCATTCTTATTTGATGAAGGTTTTATTCCAAAATCGAAGTATGGTATTCCAGTGCTGAATGTTATATCAAAAAAGTAACCACTATGATTTCATCTCGTGCATTTCTTTTGGTGTTTCAAAAAATTTAAAAGACGGATAAAACTAAGAAATAAATAAAACCACAATTTACATGTACTTTGAAATGTTTTCGCCAGAATGCTGAAAACAAAATATTTGACTTGTATTTAGTGTAAAAGTGCATTTTGACGCAGATGCGAAAAAATTCGGATATTTCAGGACTGCAACTCACTGCAACTGTAGACCTGGAACGCCTGTATAAATTACAGACCCCGGTATATACCGGATTCAAGCAATTTGAATGAAAATTATCTTTAATGTATATATTTTGTGACCATTGTAATACTAACCCTAACCTTTTGTCAGTATATTATACATATTATACACTAAATGCATGCTGTCGTACAATTATTTGCGTATTTTTGCCGTGCGCTCCGATTGTTAATCAGTTCAGGACATGCGCAGAAGACCGCTCCAGCTGTGACAGACTGCAATGAGCAACACCGCATAAAGAATGTCCGTGACACTGAGCGCAAAGTGAACAGAAGTTACGATATGTAAGCATCAAATGGGGATTTTACATTTATGCGTTTTGAAGCGCCTTGTCAGATTTTTCTGTTGATTTTATTTTCACAGTTTTGCATATCATGGATCACAATTGTATCATAATTAAAATGAATATAGTGAAGTCTACAAGCAACCACCGACTGGATATATTCCTTAATGAATTACTGTGATCATTGCGTTGGAGATCCATGGCTTAAAAATGTACCATGAATTGATTGCAGTGAAGTCTTCATGCATTAAGTTAGCTCTAAAACTGTTTCAAAAATGGACAAAACAATTTAGCAGATGCGTATTGGTTGCACGCAATGCTAATTACGACGCCAGTATTCAGAAATCCATGTGAATGTAGGCTCTGTTCTTGCAGACAGCTAGTCTAATAGAATTTGAGACGGGCTGACAGAAACGGCAAGGGTGTCCGTGGTCATCACTTTTAAATGACATTTTACATAATAATATAAACAAAATAATTAACGTCTTTAAGGAAATTGTTGAACTGTCAAGAAAGTATATTTCTAGATGATATACTTAGATTGTAAATTACTTAACACTGTGAATCTATTTAGTAAAAATATTTCATTTTTGTGTACTTTCATCATCCTGCTTATACAAAAATGTATCTTTAAAGGACATAATGAACAAAACGTTTGTGTGACGTTAACACCATAAAAGACGTATCTACGTCACAATATTTACATTACCAAAACAAATAAAAAGTAAGTTTACAAAAAATCTGCCGTGAAGACCCCCTATTTTTATTTTATTTTCTTGTTCAGAAATGATTAAAGAAGAATATATTTGAAAATCAAGAACTTTGACCGTTCCGTTTTATTTTATTTCGGCTAAACGGCCATGAAACACATTGAATATTTTCGCCATTTTTCCCCACCCGTACTACGGATATCTCTTTATTTAAGCATTTTCTAAATGAACTAATTTACAAAATGCAACATGTAAACAATAACATTGAATTTAGCTATATTCTTGAGTTTGAAAAAATGTAATAACATTAGTTTTAATGCGATTATTACAGAAAAACGGCGTTTTCCCTTGAAAAATACATGTGCCGCTAGGTGGCGCTCTTCAAAGGAAATGTGGACTCGGAACGATTTTCTTTTTTCTCCAAATGAAAGACAGGAGATGTGAGTACATACAGACTTAATATCAGTCTTATATCTCATACTTCGAAATTTTGGTAGGAACCCCGCGAACCACCTTAAATGAATACTGTTTAAAATATAGCCATACATGCACTGTTTTACTTTTTATTTAATTAAAAATACTTATACAATTTCGGGAAAAATCGTATAATCTGCATGTGTGCCTAAAACATCTACAAGTGCTAAATGTCTCATCCATTGACCTTCAAACGGTGTATTCAAAACTCCCCTTCTCAGCGCTACCCCTCCCACGCCATAGATTAACAACTGATTGCGAAGATCTCTTAACAACTTCATACTCCACACAAAAACATATGGAATGAACATTATAATTAAATGATGATGCACATAAATACTTGCAAAAAATACAGAACAGCTTGCCAACTAGAAATGCACACAACGACTTAATGTACAGAATAATCTATATAATGCAAGAACAACAAGTCAAATGCACAGAGTAGCTTGAAAATTGCACAGATCAACTTGATAAATGCACAGTACAACTTGTAGAAATATTGTAAAAACGTACAAAAACAAATTGCATTATACACAGAACAACTTGATTAATGCAAACACCAACTTATATACGCTCAGACCAACTTGCAAAACGCACATCACTTGCAGAATTCATGAAACAAAATATTAAATTAACAGAACAATTTACAAAATGCACGGAACAACTTGCAAAATACACAGAAGGACTTGTCAAATGCAAAATGTTAAGAACAACTTGCCGAAATGCACAGATGGACTTATATAATGCCTATAACAACTTGTAAAGAGCTATGAACAACATACAAAACGCACAGAACAACTTGTAAATTGTACATGACAACTTGTAACTTGATAAATACCCATTGTTGTGCAGTTTTGGGCGGGAGTAAGCTTGGGGACAGGGGCGGTATTGATATATAATTAGCACTAATGAGACAATGTTAATGTCTAAACATATTTGAAATTCTGTTTGTGAATCTGAAAGAATAATGTTATCGTTGTCCACAGTTGTAACTTCCTTAAATACGTTGTACTAATTATTCGGTTATCATAGAGGGAAATATCTGGGGGGAAAAGCGAACTATCAGACAGACGTTAATGCCCGATATAGAAACATTTGCACTATCATAAGTGATGCGTCCGCCTTTTGAATAATCTAACAGCCAACAATCTACAAGTTAAAGACATAAGCTGACCTACTTTTGCAGCCAGACGAAGTAAATTAATGAACCTATAGTTAAAACGTTCTTATTTGAAAATTATTATTATTATGATCTAAATAGTTTTGATCTTATAATAAAGCAGATGATTTGATAAAACAACCTGCGGTTGTACAGTAACAGATAAAAACACATTTATGTCCTAAGTGAGGCTAATGCACTTTATTTTATGTTTTTCGGTGGTTTATCGAAATATAACGGTGAATTATATCCTGATAAACTCACTGGCCACTCAGTGAAAATTATCAAATCTGATACCCGGATTAACGTCAAAAAGTTTACCGAGCGTACTGAAAGCCGGAAACAATATGACGATGACGTCGTTAAAATGACGTCATCTTTGCGATGCTTCCTGATAAAATTTCCCGCAAATTTCGACATTTTATTGAAATCAACACAACAAAAATAGAGTTTTAGACATAAAATAAACAGAAAAATTGTTGGTATCGATGTAATATCACGGTAATTTCACTCGTGAACACCAAAAGTTGTTATTTTCACTCGTGGCTGCGCCACTCGTGAAAATATCACTTTTGGTGCCCACTCGGTGAAATTATAACGTGATATTACACCGAAACCAACAATTATCCTCTATATAATATACAAGAGAGCCACAATTCGCTCACAGAAGATTCACAGCAAAAACAAGTGTAAAGATATATTTAGAAACTATCTCCAAACACAAACACTATCGTTCATGAGTTTTTACAAGAAATAAATTTATTTTACATAATCTTAGTAAGACACTCCATAAATTTATCAGTTGTATCTTTATTTTTATATTTTGAAATGTTCCATTAATGTTACAGGGGAAAGAGCACCAAACCCTTACGGTAATGCATTTTGCCAAACTGAGAAGAGACATGAACATTTTTTTGTAGAGAGACACCCAAGAAATATTTCTGTCAAACTAATTTGAAAGTTGCCCTGTCATATAGAGAATATTCCTCCAGCTGATAATCGATAGCGGTCAGATTTTCTACATAAAAATAAGAAGGGCGTGTACACATTTTACGTAATGAATAACAATAGATCTACAAAGCCCAGCCCCACATGATTAACGGATTACCGCTGATCTCAATTCATTTCGTAATTATTATGCAATTGTCATGTTAAGACATAGGTCACCTTCAGTTACTAGATCAAGATGTCTTTAATGTGACTTACTGATTTTTGCCATGCCATAATTAGTACGCACTAGGACTTATAAAGCACGTGGTGGGGCTAAACATAACACAAAGTTGTAAATAAAATCTATAAGAAATTCCTTGCAAGTTTTATGGAAGTATTCTTTTAGAATGATGCTAATCAGAAAAAATCTAAATTCGTAGATACTATTGGTATTCATTTTCTAAAGGGAAAGATGCATAATACTTTATATGCTGGAATATCTTTATATTCTTAATATAACCATTGAACCCCAGAAATTGTACCGTGCGCAGAAATCAGACAGTATGTTGCTTAAAACGCACTTCTCTACATAGAAGACTCTTATCACACCCTTATTCATGTGATACGCAGACCGTACTCAGCTCTTTCTTTAATTTGATATATTATGTTTGTATTTGAACAGGTTTTTATCATATTTATTAAACTTACTTATCATTTTGAGATATATCAATATTCTTGCTAAATATACTGAGCGAAAGTGTACATTAGGAGGCATAGTGTGTGATAAGAGTCTTCTATGTAGAGAAGTGCTTTTTAAAAGATTTTCCTTGTTACAATTGCCGTCTGTATATGTTAGTGTACGTTAGGAGGCACAGTGGGAATTTCTAAACTTAATAAAAACTAAAACCTGATCTTTATCATGTATTTTGTAAAAAAAAAAAAATAAAAAAAAAAAATAAAATGTTTTTTTTTCTTTTGATAATGTCATTTTATTTAAATAGTTATGTATACTGTTCAAATAGGAACTATAAACAGTCAGTACTAAAAATAGTTTCTTTCTATATGTTGTCTTTACTCAGCTGAAATCTGTTTTATCGAAACAAATCCCACTACTTAATTAATGAAAAGCAAGTTAATTTTCCTGTCTCTGTTTCATGCAGATGTATCTCATTTGTAAATACAAACGTACTTGGAAAGCTAAGTAATGTGATGATTTTTTGTAAACAAAGTCTTTTTATATGCTTCAAAGTATATATAAAATGATGAAATAACGTTTATGGGCATATGATACAGACTGTCTCTGGTGCTTATTGTCCTACTGTCGGAGCTGACTAAATTGCATCCATTGCTGTAACACGTTATCAGGACGCTTATTGTAACAAGCACGAAATGTTCTTTCTAAGGTAATTCCATAAGTTCATTGTATTGTTGCTACTTCTTTGTTTTGAGAAGTCAAATATTCATGATATTTATATAAGATCAGAGTTACGTATTCGCATGTTGATGAATCATTTTTAAAACGTTTTGTCTCCTTCATTTTAAATTTATCAAGCAAACTATAAAAGAAGAAAAAAGAGACAATATTGAATTCTAAAAGCTTTGCAATAACATGTATGAAATTACCGCTTTTGTTTAAATATGTCATTGAGCTGTACGTCGAAACCTTGCAGAGGAAGCGATCAGAGCCAAGCCTTATTCGTTTGCCGCACCGTATAGTATTATTCTCTGCACAATACAGCACCCAGCATATATTCGAGTTACACCAAACGTTAAGTGTTGCTCGTCCGGGAACTATCTTCTACTCAGCTGTTTATTGCATTTATAAGAAGAGGTCGTATTTCGGCTTATTAGATAGATTTTACTGAAGGGGTTTTTGTTAGTTTTCCTTATATTTCAGTTTTAGTTTCGTTTCAATGTTGGATGCTCACCGCAACAGTGACTAAAGTTTCATATAAGCATAGTGTTCAGTTTAGTTTGAATCAATTGTAACTCAGCAATTTCATTTTGCTTCCGCATAATTGGAACAAATGATATTTCATATGAGTTGACAAAATTAATCTTTAAATTTATCACACGATTTAATCTGTCCAAAGCAATACTCGCACCAGTTTCTTTGCCAGTTATAGTCATTGACTACATTTTAAATATGAATTTATATAATTATCTCATGGTCTAAAACATTTCCTGTTATTTTCTGCTTTGATAATGGGAGAGGCTTTAGATAATTATAATATTATCTAGCAGCATCGCATCTATTTACTGTTTCGCCTACTGAATACTAAGGTATTTTCCTGTTGATTACCTGTAGATTAGCATTTAATGTTTTCAGGCTTTTATATTTCCCTTAAGAGTACGTGATCATTCGTGAATTTGCTCCGTTGCAGTATCATACAATATACCTAATAATTACACTGTAATCTATCGTATAAACAGAATCCAGGCTTGTCACATGGTTAGCATGTGTAGCAGCTGAAAGACATGCCATGTTGTGTAGTGTTTTGAGATACGGATCAGCGCTGAAGGGGTTTTATAGCTCTGGAGCTGATAAACGTATGCATTTGAACATCAATAAGTAGCCTTATATGAACATACTCTGTCAAACCGAGTCTCTATTTTTCTTTTGCTTGGTTGCTTCCAAAGCAGCTTCTTATAGATTTTAAAAAAGACTTTAGAGGTCTCCCTTGTACTCCTACATACCTCAAGCTCTTCGTATGAAATAGTTGCTTTGCTGGTTTGTTAAAAGTAACTTTCACACTGTCATATCAATGTCAAGAAAGTCTGCATTAGTTTCGCATTGCTAGGCATCAGAATAATAAATACTTTTTTTCTGGCATTTCATTAAACCTTCCGCCAGTACATAAGTCTGGCTAAAATTGGTCTGTTAATACAATTTACCGAATACGTTTGATACTTTTGGTAATCTTGGTTATCTTGATTTTCGATTTTCGATAAGGTTATAGGTAATTGAATACCTTGATTGCAGTGTATAAATAGTAGAGAACGTTTACATCTGGATATACGGATTGTGATAAATGAATATGCCTTTTATAAAGTGCCACTAACTAAAGACGAACACAATTCATGGCGAATGTAGCTCCATTTGTCCAATCACCAAAGAATTAAAATTTGAGCCGCACCATGAGAAAAGAAAACACACATAGTGCATTTGCGACCAGCATGGATCCAGACCAGCCTGCACATCCGCGCAGTTTGGTTATGACCCATGCTGTTCGCTAACGATTTTTCTAATTACAATAAGCTTTGAAAGCGAACAGCACGGATTCTGACCAGACTGCGTGGACCTGGATCCATGCTGGTCGCAAATGTACTATGTTGGTTTTCTCATGGCGCGGCTCATTTGTACTTTGAAAGTATTAAGGGTCATTATCATTTCCGCGGACCAACAGGTTTTATTTTTTTTTGTAAACAAATAGAAGTAACCGCCGCTAATAATGTTTTAGACCAAAGGACACATCGCTTAGCGTAAATTTAAGAATATGTTTGATACCAAATCGGTAAATCATAATAAGCTAAGCATCATATCAGACTTCCAGACTTTGTTACTTGGAAGTTCTCACGACTGTACTTCATTTCCAGATAGAACTGTCTATTTAGCACTGTATGGTAACTGCAACGGTAGCCGTGTGTTTGGATTTGTCAAATATAGCCACTCAAATAAAAAAACAATGGAACTTCATGTAAGTTCTTGAAGATATTTACTACGCCTTGCTATGTTTCGTTACCAAACTTTGTTCAGAAATCGCGGTCATGTCTAAAGAAGTAATCGCCGGACTGATATGGCGATCGGAATCATATTTAGCATAGATATATCTTATTGACTCATGGAAATTGTCCAGTTTTCGGTCAGATGTTCCAAAATTTTCATTTTTACTATCTGTTAAATTGAAATATTTGGACTAAATGGATGTAAATATACTTTAGGATAATCTCTAGTATAAGTATGCATAAACTGTGATATGTAAAAATCAGAAAAGATTCAAAAGGACACAAAACGTATTGTGCAGTAAAAACATGAATGTAACGGTTTGGATAACAAGTGTACACCGGTTTGGATGACTTAATCTCCTTGGATGTTTGCGGTTTGGACTAACACTTTTAACTGCTTAATTTTGAAAAACTGTTTGTTTATAAGTAATGTTTTCATATTTTACAACGGTACATGTTCAAATATATCTTCCGGCATACCAAGCATAGTCATCAAGCATTTATTTTAGATTATTTTGAATATATATTCTTATAAAATAGGGATGTATACTTTAAAGAAATACACTCATATGTTGATCAATATGAAAGCTGTTACTGTTAACAATTTTGAAATCAATAATTTTTGAAATGAGTATACACATATCCTTGCAGTTGACCATGTAAAAATGTGTTAAAACTAAGTAAATGATCAATGCATGCTGAAGACTGCTTCAGTTCGGTATACATTGACGCACACCTCACAAGTGATATATGCGTTAGCACTTGCTCAAATGAACATCCTCGTGGAAGCCATGCTCCATGATCTGCCGGAAATACGTTAAGCGACAGGTTTAAAATACAGTGTTTAATTAATACGACATGTACACCAGTGAGAGAGGAATGGCCATGAGAAACAGTTGTCAACACTAATCTTCGTTGGAAATTCAAACGCACATGTCTACATATGATAGGCTGTAAGTGGTGCATGAATACATAATATTAATACTTAAGCAAGATATTTAGTTAAATAATTAGGCCCCATTAAAAGCTTTGTTTCCTGTCTCCCTGATCTTACATTTCAAAACAGAGCTTTTAAAAGAAAATGATTCACTTACTTGTTTACTAATATACTGACTTCTGTTTCTAATTTCACGACTGTTTATATGCCTCTCGATGAAAAAGGCACATATCAAATTTGATAGGGCAAACAAAGATCAGCTATTCAAATGCTATGTCACTAATGAAAGCTAACTGAATGAATAAATGACATAAACAAGTACAAAGGGAACAACAATTTTGGTAAGACGTATGATTCAGTTATAGAAATGTTCCATCTTCTGATGTTAAATAAGATATCTGCTTGCATACATGAACTTAACCATAAGTTCTAAGTCAATATAGCGGCACAATTTCATTGAATTAGCAGGAGATTCTTATACCATGTGCACTGCATGTCGGATCATTAGAGTAAACAAGTGTTTGAAGTTTCATTTCATTCTTAAAAGTGATAAATGAAGTTCTTGCTTACATACCAAATAGTACTTGAGTACCAAAGCTAAACCAGTATCTCTTAACTAAAGGAAGAATAGATTTAAAGTCAGACTTGCAGACCTTTACTTTGCATGTTAGATCATCACGGTGAACAAGTGTGTGAAGTTTTGATTCACTGTAATTATTGATTATTGAGATACCTGCGTACGTACATAAAAGTTACAAAATTCAATTTTGTAAATCGGGAAAAGGGCCATACCTTTATACAAAGTAAACTAGAGTTATGGAACATGTATATTGCATGTCAGATCATCACATTGAACAACTTAGTTTCAATAAATTCCCACTAGTCATTACTGATATAACATCTTAGAAATAATTAACAAAGCGCATTCGGAAGCTGACGAACAGATGTGAGCAACAGCCTTTCATATTCTTCAAGTAGTCGACATAAATAATCTTTTGGAATGGTGAAACAAAACTAATGTTTTAAGGGGTTGCTTGTAAGTTGGTAGAGGAAAAGGCAAACAAACGTTATTGTTATTATTATTATTATTATTTTGGGCCTTTTTTCTAAGCATTTACTAATTCCTCTTCTAAACAAGCAGTTGACAATTAGGATAAACAAAAGAGTATTTATTAAGAAAAGAAATCAAATTACCCTCTAGACGGCAGGTGGAACCCATGGCTTCAAAAACGAACGAATTTGATAACCAAACTTACACTCACTCAAACGTACTTAAGCTGCTTTTTGTTAAAGTCGTTTTATTCTACATAGGTTCTATAGTGATTCATTTTGAAATTGTTCCCGGAAATAAATTCGTTATTAAACCTAACACATTATTATGCACTGGTAACAAACATAATTACAGTAGGTACAGTGTTCGTTTATACACAGTTCTTCCTTTTACCTTAGATATTTAGTTTTATGAACTTCAGTTTATTTCTTTCTTTAGATTTTATGCAATCCATACAAAAGTTACCTCTGATATCCTAGAAATAATTGAAGGAGATAGATGTGGTTTTATCAACTCTGATACCGGTCTATTGTGCAGGAATGTGAATTAAGTTGCGGTCCAAACCGGCGCATATACTAATTCCAAACCGTTAACAGTTTTTCATTTACTTGTTACAAGTAACTTACACACTGTCATATCCAAACCGTTAGACACTTGATACATGTGATTGACTTTGGATGGTACTTTTTCGCAAACATACTATACTTTTAGTTTAGAGACCGATGACAAGATATGTGAAAACGTTTCTTCTTCTTAACAGATTTTTCTGACGATACAATTACAAGAGTTTTGATAAGATCATTTAAAAGTTTCGTTTTCGCTTCTTGATTGCCATAATCTGCACGTTTTTATCACTTGCTAACTTCAACTGGCATGATTTGATCTTTTTATATCGAATAACTTGCACCTTAGAATGAAAACTGAAAACATAGTAATTTTTTATGTACAAAGATGTGTTAAATCGTACAAAATATGAAAAGTTACGTGATGTTTTGACATTTTTTTGCTCGGGAGAGGCCATATTAGACAGATCCAAACACACGACTACCGGTGTAGTTACCATACAGTGTTTAACGTCTGTTTGTTTGGCTCCAATATGTTGGTTTATATATTTTATTATTAATCACAATTCATTTACATGTACATATATCAAAAAGGCATACAGGATTGAGTAGGAAGCTGAAAGCTTATTTGAAACTCTTAAATATTTACGTTTATCATGTTAAATCACGGTAGCTTATAGTGATTGATAAGATAAATTGCTTGCAGTTTATTCATCTACATTTGTTTAATTCTTATTATAGGTTTTTAAGTAATAACCATGTTACACGCACGAACGGAAGGAAAAAGAAAATAATATAACAATAAAGTAAAAGGTTGATAATGTTAGTTGTACTACAATGTGTATTTCTATGTGTAGGAGGCGAAAAATAGGGACTTAGAGAAGAAATGAGTTGAGTAGTCGCTTTAGAGACTAGCTTGGATTTGGACTTTGCCAAAATACCGTTGGTAAATCTATATGGGTTAGTATGTCAGTGCATAATAATTATGTTTCGAATCTCTTTGTTTTTTTTTTTGTATGTACTTTTGTGTGCAGGACTATTGAGCTGCTGTTTGTGTTTGTAATCGAGGTATCACCATAAAGCAGTGTGGTGTGTGTAAAGTAACAGTTGTTAGACAGGATTGTCCGCTTGAAGACAAGTAATATGATATATAGCGAAATAATATCCCGTATTTTCGATCAATGAACTATGTTTATGAATAAATGATAAAATGCTCACCTAGTGTAAAAATGATGTGGGTGGCTTGCTGGGATGGGGGAAAAGTAATGTCACAAACTGATGCATTTCAACGGTTTCTATAGTATAAATGATTGGTTCTTGCATATGAATATTTATTTGATTTTTGCAGAAATCTTGGCAGGGAGTACTTGTCTTATATTGTCACCTATAGAGATCAGAGACACATTTCACAACTTCACCAAAAAAGACTTGAGCTTTCTTTAACATGAATATCAAATCTATAGAATACAATCATGCCAATAAGAAGTAGGCTGTGCTCATGTAACTGGGTAATAAAATAAGAAATACCTTACATGCTCCCTAGAATGATTTGATTATTACATAACTTTGAATGGAATCTTTGATCCCAAAAGATAAGTGAATCCAAATACGTTCTTTGATAATCTCTAACATTTAAATTCTCTCGGGAGGAAAACACAACAACAATCTCTCGAGTAGAAATATCTATATATGATCAAGATTTTAAGTCCCATAGATGTTTTGTTCCTAACGTTTTACTGATTACCGTTAATCTAAAACATTTGACTAATTTTAGTAGATGCTAAGAATAAGAAGTTTATAAGAGATATTTAAAGTAAATTACCGATGGGCGACAGTGAGGTTACTACTTGTACCATATTACTTGCTGTGGCGATTTTCCGATACCGACTTGGAAACTGTTTTAGGATTCTTCCCAGAAAAAAGTTCAATAAAAAGTTACAATTTGATGTATATTTCAAAAGCGTTTTATCTATTTTATAGTTCGAAGTCCATAAATCAACACTTTTAGAAATCAAATGAGCATGCCATAATGATAATTTACTTTATTTGGAATGACGAACTACAAGATTTTCTATAATTTTCTTTTACGTATCTGCCACACATTTAAAAGAGTTGTCAAAACCTGACCAATCTGTCAAGTGTTTTACTTCAAAATATCTGATCCCGCTTCAGCGTAGAAAATCTGGCACTCTCTTACCAATATGTAAATGGTTATTTCCTAAAATGTTGTCCAGTTATGATATTCTCATACTATTACATATTATTTTCTATTCTGTTTAATATTTAGGATTACTTTTTATATAATATCTATGCATCACGGCAAGTATAATTCAAAATCGCATGTTGTTCACTAAACTTAGAAAAAAAACCCGGACATACAGAAAAATCCGCGAATGAGATGCAACAATGAACATGACTGTCTGATTTAAGAGTTAAGATTTTCGATATTAAATTGTACCTTAAAGGGAAACGCAAGGTTGTTCTTACGTTGATTACTTGCTTTCTATTCTTCCAAGGTTTTATTAACTATCACAACAGCAATCTTTAATTGCTGTGTGGCAGCTGTAAAAGCTCTCCCCGTACTTGGATTCAGCGTTGTTATATTTTCTGGTCTTTTGGGATCATGGAGTCAATTCAGTAAATGTGTAATAGAGTTCCGCTTAAGCCGGTGCTAGGGGACGTGAGAGGTGTTGCATATTTCATGAACAAACTCGATCAAATCAAGGCTGCTATTATTCCTTTTTGGTTGCATTCTATTCTTCCAAGGGATCTTTTTACAGATTTTACTGTACACACTGCTCCTTAATTCACATTAATAAGTTGAAATTTATATTCACTGGAATACCTCTCATGGTAACTTATATGCATATTAACTGATTTAGTTTGTATGAAAACTATATAGTCTGTTTTATGTTTCCATGCCTGCAAAATGTTTATAACATTAAAGATTAAAAGTTTTGTTCAGTCATTCTTATGATCGACTACCGTTGTGTTCTTTGCTTTTAAATGATCTTCTTCTAGGTTCTATTTACGCTTTGATATATGAGCCGTGTAATGAGAAAACCAACATAGTGGCTTTGCGACCAGCATGGATCCAGACCAGCCTGTGCATCCGCGCAGTCTGGTCAGGATCCATGCTGTTCGCTTTCAAGGCCTATTACAATTAGAGAAACCGTTAGCGAAGAGCATGAATCCTGACCAGACTGCGCGGATGCACAGGCTGGTCTGAATCCATGCTGGTCGCAGAGCCACTATGTTAGTTTTCTCATGGCGCGGCTCATATGGAGATTCAATCTGCTTCAAAGATAATTACTTTACCAAGAACACTTTGCTGAATATCAACAATATCTTGGTCGTCTGATTATCCATTGATGCCCTCCAGCATGTGTGTTAATTTTACCTCAGCATCGCACAAGAAAATATAGTTATATTATGTTCTAATATATGGTTTATGTAGAAACTTCTTTTAGTTTGACTAATGGAATGAATACTTAATGATGCTATACTTTTTTATCTTTCGTCGAAATCAACAGGTAATTGACTGCAATCAACTTTATCAAAGCAAGGTTTCAAATTTGACAAATATCTTGCATTGTTTATTTTATTGCTATAATTATTCGTAACAAAATACCTCTCCTGTCCAAAGCTGGTTCAGAGTTTAAATTTTTTTATCAAGCAAACGTCCATCCTTATTCGTTCATTTAGTGAGAATGATATATAGTAAGTTTTATGATATATCCCAAATATTGCATAGAAAAGAAAGATCCCGACAGATTTGACTCGACAGCCATGTCCCCAATTCAGGGTAGGAGGATAACTAGTAAAAGACCACTTTACTTCTCAGTCCATCAGAATGGGGCAATGTGCCTTATTTCAAACTATATTATGCTTTCATTTTTAAGTGTTTGTTATTGTTTGTCTGCGAAGTTACATTTAGAATACCACGCCTTCCGGAATGACCCCAATCACTTGACCCTCACAGCTGGAAGTTCAACCTGCACGGGATGTAGTATGCTTTCCTTTGCAGAGGTTTTACTTAACTTGGTCTTAATTGAGTCTTAAAGACTAAAAACAAGAACAAAATGTTTTTGTTTTGATAATATTTATTCTTTAAAATGATTATACGAGGAGTAATGGACGGCTACCAAATGTAGCTTTGTCTTTATGCTCCCTTTATTCCAGCTGATTTGTTTTGTCGAAACAAATCCATTACTTAATTAAGGAAATAAAAATTTGTTGTGTCTGCTGCGTGCAGATGTGATTCATTTGTAAATACCAACGTACTTGGAAAGCTCAGTAATGAGATATCTTTTGTTGGAAACAATATTTTCTTGTGTCATAAGAAGTATATATAAAGAGGTGAAATAACATTTTTTGAGTATAAATTCAAATTATACAGACTGTCTCTAATGTTTATTGTTTTACTCTCGGAACATACTAAAGTGGATCCATTGTTTTACCAGAATATCAGAAGGCATGTTGTAACAAATACGATTTTTCTTTCTACAATAATTCCAAAAATTCATTGTATTGTTGCTACTGCTTTGTTTTGAGAACTGAGAAAAGTACAATCAAATATTCTTTTTGTAATATCTGCATAGCATTGAAGCATTTTTAAATTGTTTTGACTGCAGTATCTCCTTCATAACAAACCACGAAAGAAAAAAAAGAGACATTATTGAGTTCTAAAAGTTTTGTATTTACATGTATGAAATGAGCACTTTTGTTGAATCGTGACATTGAGTTGTACGTCGTAACCTTGCAGAGGAAAGGATATGGATCTCAAGCCTTATTTCTTTTATTCCACCGCATAATATTATATTCGAAGATTTCGTAAAACATGTCACTGCGCCCAGCATTTATTCGACAACATCATTCGTCAACAGTTTTTCTCGCCTAGGAGCTTTCTTATGCTCATGCATTTATTGCAGAAATTTATAAGAAGAAGTTGGATTTCATTCCATTAGTTTGTTTTTGCACAAAGGGTCTTTGTTAGGGGTCTTTGTTAGTTTTGCTAATACTATAATTACAGCTGTTTCGATGTCGGTTGTTCACTCCAACAGCTGACAAACGTTTCTTATGAATAAGGTGTGTTCAATTTATGATTTGAATCAACTGTTACGTCAGTCATTTCACTTTTCTCAAAGATATGAGATTTCTTACGATTTCAAAAAAGATCAGATTTTACAACATTTAAATTTACCACACAGTGAAATTTGTCCATAGCAATGCATGCACCAGCATGCAAGAGTTTCCTTGCAAGTTAAAGTCATAGCGTATATTCTAAAATACGGCTCTTTATAATTAACTTTTGGTCTAAACATTTTCCTATGATTTCTACTTTGATACTTGGAGTATTTTATGTGATTATTGTACTATGCAGCAGCCTCGCATCTGTTTACTGTTGTGTCTACTGAGTAAAAGCTAGATGCTTGCCTGTTAATTGCATGGAGATAAGCATTTAATGTTTTCAGTTTTTTTTTATTTGCATTTATAGTATGTGTTCATTCTGGAATTTCCCCTGCGACAGAATCATACAAGTTGTGTTCTGTTTTCAGGTCAAGTATGATATGGGTTAAATAGGTAATATTAGAAGTGACATGGTTTTGTCATGGATTCTTCTTTAGCTGTATATGAACATTTTCGATTCCAATAGGAAATATTCCTTGCTTCTCTTAATACCATTTATTCATTGATATAAGAATTGTGCTTTTAGATGATAAAATGTTAATTTTAGAAATACTCTCATATAATTTAAATTTGAATGTCTTTGTGCACTTTACACTGTTTTATTATATATCTGTAATTGGTGCACACTGATGAGACTTTAATAAAATAATAAAGTGTATGTTTTCATATAATGACCAGCACTGGAGAGGTTTTATAGCTGAAGACCTAATAAACGTATGCATTTGCATCTTTGGCCTTAAATGAACAGACCAGACTCTGTCAAGTCAAGTCTGCTATTATTTTGCTTGGTTGAATTTTATGCTTCCAGAAGATCTCCTCACATATTTTATTAACACACTGAAAGGACTTAATAGGTTTCCACTTTATCCCTACTTACCTGGAGCTCTTTGCATAAAACAGTTGTTTTACTACTTTGTTTAAAAAATCTTACACACCGTCATAACGATGGCAAGAAAGTCTCTCTTAGATTTGCATTGCTACGCATCAGCATAATAAAAACTTCGTTCTCGCATTTCAATAAGCCTTCGACCAGTACATCAGTCTGGCTTAATTTAGTCTGCATTGTAAATGCAATTTACCGACTCGTAAGGGGAATCGGAGGATGTGGACGGGTGCGGAGACCTCATATTTAGAGATATCATTTTTATTGCCTTGTCCATCATATTTTCGGGTAATTATTTCATACCCAGATGGTTTTAATTAATCAGGACAATTGTAATACGTTTGTGGTATGGCGCATTCTGTCAGTTATGCGTTGTATCAAATTAGTTTGTTTCATTGTTACCTTTTTGTTCCATTTTGTAGAATTAAGATTTTCTGTGCAATGCATCTCAAAGCTTCTAATTCGCATTGTTATTTGAATCAAAACCTTCAGGTCTTTTGTCTGAATTTGTCCTTATACAATTACAGCAAATTCAAAGATTAAAAGTTTTGTTTAGATTGAACAACGAACTACGTAAATTTGTCACACTTAAAATTGTTTCAATATTTGGTTTTTATCGGCTGTTTTACCATTCCAGTATATTGTGTCAGTGTTGAAGCTATAGTTTGTAGACTATATACTACTATTCAATTGGCTTATTTATAGCAGAAACAAACATTGGGAGTGTTTGTTGATTACGTGATTATCCTGTAGTATCGCATCTGTTTAGATAAAACATAAACACCCATAAGGTGTCTACTGTACGCTAACAAGATTTATGTCTGCCGATGACATGATTAGCCTTCAAACATTTTAGATCATCATTTTCGCTGTGGCTTGTACGTGCTGTATTACATTATAACACATTAAAAGCGTGATATATTACATTGTTATTTAACAACAAAATAATTTACAAGCCTTTGTAAATAATTATTATATATGTATGGTGCAAAATGGTACTTGGAGAAGGTGTTAAAAAACTTTAAAATTTCTACATACAGGGTGTCAGCAAATGAATTTTACATAAAATATGTATGAGCGTGAACTTAGCTAGAGCAGCCAGAGTAGCCAGAGTTACAGTCAGAACACTGGTTACTCTGGCTGGCAAGAGTAGCCAGAGTTTCTAGAATTTTAACATGTTCTGGCTACTCTGAACATATCTGAAGTTCATGGGCTTACTTCGCTAAAAATACACATTTTACATTTTAAGAAAAATATGACCTTTTGTCACAAACTGTTTAAATTTCAAGAAAACGAATATGAAATAAAATTGTTTTTGTTGTGACATTTTGATAGGAATATAACTTATTTAAGAGTGTTTGATGCTATAATAAAAAATTATCAGCTATTGAAGTCATGAGATGGCATTGAAATTTGGGCAAAATCCCTAGCATAATGTTCGATGTCCTTTCCCGTATATTCGGGCACTGAACTAAGTTTATCAATATCGTATAAAATCCTTATGCACTAACGTACTAGAAATGATGTTGGTTTTGTTCAGTGGAAAGTATGACCACTAACTGATGCCTTTCAATAACTTTGAACATAGCTATCATTCGTTTAATATGTGGATCTTTGTCATCCTCCGAATTGATTAAGACAAAATTATAATTGAGCCGTGCCATGAGAAAATCAACAAAATGGCTTTGCGACCAGCATGGATCCAGACCAGCCTGCGCATCCGCGCAGTCTGGTCAGGATCCATGCTGTTAGCTTTCAAAGCCTGTTGGAATTAGAGAAGCTGGTCGCAAACCCACTATGTTGGTTTTCTCATGGCGCGGCTCATATGTAATTAGTGATATATACAACACCATGAAGCAGAATCGAAGACCAGTGCAATATGTTTGTCAATCATGCCGTCAAAAGTAAATAAACGTAAAAAATGAGAAGGATCTAACACTCAACTTTCGAGCTATAGATAAACAAGAAATATCTTTAAAAAAGATGGTCGGCGTGATGTAACTGAAGCACAAGTTATATATAGGCAGAAACCTGTATTTTTAATCTTTTGGCAATGTTGAAAGGGGCCTCTGTGAAGTTTTGTATAAATGAGGACAGTAGTTCTGAAGAAGACTGTGTTTAGAAATTGTGGAGGGACACACGACGGACACCAAACAATCACAAAAGCTCACTTTGAGCCTTTGGTGCTTAAAAGATGGTAACCGTAAGCAAACAATATTGAAATACGTTCTATACTTTATTTCTGGAATTGTTGGAAGCCACATGAACCCTTACCCTACTTCAGCTTATTATCAAATTTGTCTAGCATTCAGAATATGTACAGTACTGTTTTCATCGGAAAGATTAATTTAAAATTTAGAGTCTAAAATTTAACAGTATCGGACATGTTGTTGCAAGTTAGTAATGATTTGCACTGGTTAGAAAATGTTGCTGTAATGCAGGGTAAGAGTTAATGACTGTATAAAACAAATAACCTTTTTGTAAAAACAAAACTTAAGGAAAGGAAACTTATCAAAACAGAAATAAGTTAACAAGAAAACGTAACAAAACAGAAATATGTCCGGATGAGCAGATGAATATTTGGTTACGCACACCTGTTCAAGTGGTACGCATACAACCCGATGGTGCTGTACTAATAGAGGTCATAGATGACGAACGCGTTGTCATTTCACTCAGTGTCACACATGACTCAGAGTGAAGCATTTTCAGCCTTTCCTTCAATCAGCGCCACTCTTACAAAATCTCTCATTATGGCTGAAAATACCGAGAATACCTTACCAAGCAATCCGATTGGTACATTATTCAGGCGGCATAAGGTCATACGAGGTCATAAAATCGTGCTTAATACGGCACGCCGAAAAGGTGTACATCCAAATCTACAAGAAAGTCCGTTGGAATTGCAGAAAGCAATCACGGTAATAAATAGTAGACCCTGCTCATGAAATCGGTTAATGGAATGCGAAATACCCTTCATGCTCCCTAGCTCCGGCTTTAGAATAACCTTTATTGCATAATTCTGAATGGACTCCTAGATCTTAAAAGACAAGAAATAATAGCAACATTGAATCCAAATACATTCTTTGATTATCCGTCTGACATTTTATTTCCCTTGGGAGAAAGACACAACAGAAATTGTCTCAAGTAGAAATATCCATATTCAATGTTGACTCATAATCAAGAGTCCCTTGTTGTTATATATGCAGTTATGTACTTTAACGTTAAAATGTCTATTGTGCTTTTTACTCGACTTGGCGGGTAGTTTGGTTCCCGTCGTACTGCAAACAGTACCGATAACATAGTGAAAGGGGAAGGAACTCCAGACTACTTGGCGGGGCGGAGTTAATCTCTGACTTATGAAAATAATGGTAATCTCAAAAAACGAGCAAAATAGGTAGAGCAATGTAATTGTAATCTTCGGTAACCAACAACTAAAATTCAACGCTACATTGGTTACATGTACTACATACCCTGTACAATAATGTAGTGGACCGTCGCGAAACCCCGCTCCGCCAGGTCAAATAAAATGCATAATACAAATAATCTTGATTTGGTCAATCATAGCAGCATTGTAAAACTAGATTTTAACGGATTCTATTGGAGATATGTAATGTCAATGATCGATGGACAACAATGCGGTTACAACTCGTACCATATTATTGAACAAAACTACTTACTACGATGTTTTCCCATACCGACCTGGAACCAATTTTAAGATTCTTCCAACATAAGTTGAATAAAAAGTTAAAATTCGATATTGATTTCAAAACCTCTTGTCTACTTTACTATTCAAATTCCATTAACCAGCATTTTTGGAAATCTGATAAGCATGCCATAATGATAAATGTACTTTATTTTTAATGAAGAATATCAAAGATTTACATATAGCCTGATCCCTGGCACTCATTTCTTTACGATATTTAAATGGCCATCTTTGTTAAGTGATTCTCTAAAATGTTTTCCAGATATGATATTCTCAGACTTTTACTGTATTCAAACATTTCGTCCAGCCGCTTTGTTTCGTGGAAAAACATAGATAAAGTACATATTTTCGATAGAGATGAGAACTGATGGCAGGCGTGTTGGAAAAAAACCCATTTATTTTGCTGTCTTCTCTGCTTTTCATCTTAAGGAAAGTAATAAGGTCCATATTGGCAAAATGCTTCCTGAATAAATACGTTCTTTTCTTCGTGTATTCTGTAGCCTAAAAAGCACCTGTATAGGCCATCCATGTAGTTGGCCTCAGTTTTGTTACATATTGTGGTCTTTTGAGATCACGGAGTCATCCAATGAACGTGTTTTAATTCGGCGCCTGTGGTGTGAGAGCCACTTATTTCATGTCATGTATAAGCTTTTTGAAATAGTAGCCACTGGAAACCCACATGAGCGACTCCTCCAGAAGATTGCCTGTAGCGTGCCATTGTAAAACTTTCATACATTATATGCTTACCCCCCTATTATTAGAGGAGTGGGGATCCAGCTCTACTATTATATTGCTTGGTTACATTTCATGCTTCCAAATGATCTTTTTGTAGATTGCAATGTTTAATTGTTGTGGTGAGGCAGTAAAATGCTTCCCTGTACTTGGTCTTGTTATATTTTCTAGAATTTTTAGATCATGGTGTCCGTTCAATGTATCTGCTTAATGCAGATTAAACTGGTTCTAGTTGGGGAGGCGGTCAACATTTCATTACTTCATATGAATAGACTCAGTTTTCAATTTGCCGCGATATGTTCTGTGTATCAATTTGCCGCGTTATGTTCTGTGCATCAATTTGCCGCGTTATGGTATGTGCTTCAATTTGCCGCGTTATGGTCTGTGCATCAATTTGCCGCGTTAGGGTCTGTGCTTCAATTTGCCGCGTTATGGTCTGTGCTTCAATTTGCCGCGTTATGGTCTGTGGTTCAGTTTGCCGCGTTATGGTATGTGCATCAATTTGCCGCGTTATGGTCTGTGCTTCAAATAGCCGCGTTATGTTCTGTGCATCAACTTGGGGAGGCGGTCAACATTTCATTACTTCATATGAACAGACTCAGTTTTCAATTTGCCGCGATATGTTCTGTGTATCAATTTGCCGCGTTATGTTCTGTGCATCAATTTGCCGCGTTATGGTATGTGCTTCAATTTGCCGCGTTATGGTCTGTGCATCAATTTGCCGCGTTAGGGTCTGTGCTTCAATTTGCCACGTTATGGTCTGTGCTTCAATTTGCCGCGTTATGGTATGTGGTTCAGTTTGCCGCGTTATGGTATGTGCATCAATTTGCCGCGTTATGGTCTGTGGTTCAGTTTGCCGCGTTATGTTCTGTGCTTCAAATAGCCGCGTTATGTTCTGTGCATCAACTTGCCGCGTTATGGTCTGTGCTTCAATTTGCCGCGTTATGGTCTGTGCATCAATTTGCCGCGTTATTGTCTGTGCTTCAACTTGCCGCGTTATGGTCTGTGCTTCAACTTGCCGCGTTATGGTACGTG
This sequence comes from Mercenaria mercenaria, assembly GCF_021730395.1. Lineage (NCBI taxonomy): Eukaryota > Metazoa > Mollusca > Bivalvia > Venerida > Veneridae > Mercenaria > Mercenaria mercenaria. The sequence continues at coordinate 109,149,807 of NC_069361.1, read as the reverse complement.
CTTCAATTTGCCGCGTTATGGTCTGTAGTTCAGTTTGCCGCGTTATGGTATGTGCATCAATTTGCCGCGTTATGGTCTGTGCTTCAATTTGCCGCGTTATGTCCTGTGCATCAATTTGCCGCGTTATGGTCTGTGCTTCAATTTGCCGCATTATGTTCTGTGCATCAATTTGCCGCGTTATGGTCTGTGGTTCTATTTGCCGCGTTATGTTCTGTGCTTCAATTTGCCGCGTTATGGTCTGTGCTTCAATTTGCCGCGTTATGTTCTGTGCTTCAATTTGCCGCGTTATGGTCTGTGCTTCAATTTGCCGCGTTATGGTCTGTGCTTCCAAAGGATCTTTCTAAAGTTTTTATCGTTACTTCTTTTCTGTTTTGTCACTAGTCATTTTCTGCTCTTCAGGAGTTGGACAAGATATTACTTACTGCAGTAAAGCATTTTGCCAAAATATATGGATTAAACTGGCAAAATCATAACTCAATGACAAATATTGTTATAAAACAAAAGCGTTTATTTGACAAACAACGCTACGTGTTTAGAACAAAATCGTCTAGCTCATATGGTGAGAATAGTATTTCTTGTGGTATCAACACGATATATTCATCTAAACAAAATAACATTTGATAAATAATTACTATTTATAAAAAGATATGAGCAGTACCATGGGAAAACCAACATAGTGGGTTTGCGACCAGCATGGATCCGGACCAGCCTGCGCATTCGCGCAGTCTGGTCAGGCTCCATGCTGTTCGCTTTTAAAGCCTATTGGAATTGGAGAAACTGTTAGCGAACAGCATGGATCCTGACCAGACTGCGCGGATGCGCAGGCTGGTCTGGATCCATGCTGGTCGCAAAGCCACTATGTTGGTTTTCCCATGGTACGGCTCATATATCCCTGGCAGCACAGAAAGACATTGTACATTTAATCATAATGACATGTAACATCCGTCAGGCATAGATACCGTGACCGGTCTGCTTAATATCTTATTACTGACTGGTATGGTGCTATCCATTAAAGTTTGATGTGTTAGATATCTGTAGGCAATATTTGAAGAGAACCACATGCTCCTATATGATGATCATGCTTATGATAATAATAGAATTCAATTAATCTAATTGAATTTAATTATTCCAAAAGTAAAAAAATATGTTTTCCAAAATTGCATTGCATGGCTCTTATTGTCGCTCATTTACCCAATGATATATTTGCAAGATTCTGTAATATCATACATTCAAAACTGAAAATGAGCCGCACCATGAGAAAACCAACATTTTGGCTTTGTGACCCGCATGGATCCAGACCAGCCTGAGCATCCGCACAGTCTGGTCAGGATCCATGCTGTTCGCTAACGGTTTCTCTAATTGCAATAGGCTTTGAAAGCGAACAGCATGGGTTTTGACCAGACTGCGCGGATGCGCATGCTGGTCTGGATCCATGATGGTCGCAAAGCCACTATGTTCGTTTTCTCATGGCGCGGCTCAAATATTTGTTTCAGCAGTCACTGTCATACGTTATTGAATAGGTCGGATATAGATTTCTACTGTTACTACTTTATGCATGCATACATACATACCGTCCGTTTGTACCGAACTCAAAGCTGTAATTTTATATATGTATATATGATACTGTAGAATGTTTACATTTCTGACGGAACTTTGATAGCAAACACGTATCCGCTTCACACGCATCATACATCGCAATGATCTCATTGAATAGCAAGTCGAATTATTACTTTTAGCTGGATAAGTGACGATATCAGGCCATATTTTAAGTATATTATAATAACAGAAGCCGAGAACAGCTATGAAGAGAAATTAGGATGAACTATTTCTTTTGCTATAACATACTTAGATTGCGTTTTTGTTTTGTGTTTGTTTGTTGTTGTTTTGTTTTTTTGTCTGGTGCGGTAGAAACTCAATGATGGCAAATGCCCAAAACACATGCTGTGTTCAGTTATAACCCATTCTGAAAATTTAAGTCTTTATCTCCATGATAAAACTGTACAGTTTTCAAGCACAGAAAATATTTTTGGCGTTCATGTTGACCATACACTAAACTGGAAGACACAAGTACAAATGACTCTTAATAAATGCAACTCCTTGCTTTAGTTTAAACATATTTATTCCCAAAATAGAGTACATATATTTATACATATGACATACTGTAGTGAACTCCTTGCTTTACTTACTTATGAGAATTAAACAGTTTTTAAATCTGCATTTAAGAAAATGAGCCGTGCCATGAGAAAACCAGCATAGTGGGTGTGCGACCAGCATGGATCCAGACCAGCCTGCGCATCCGCGCAGTCTGGTCAGGATCCATGCTGTTCGCTAACAGTTTCTCCAGTTCCAGTAGGCTTTAAAAGCGAACAGCATGGATCCTGACCAGACTGCGCGGATGCGCAGGCTGGTCTGGATCCATGCTGGTCGCAAACCCACTATGTTGGTTTTCCCATGGCACGGCTCAAATGTTTTTCAATGCATACATTCTTCTTCTTATGGAGTACTAGTTGGGGTACTGCAACACTGAACTTCTTAACAGCGTGTACAAACTTAAAAAACGAGCAGCTCGAATCATTCTAGACGCCAACTGATGATTTATTTTTACATTTACGTTATTATTACTATCATTATTATTATTGTTTATGTGTATTCATAACTTTATCATGACATCACAGTACATTAGGGGTTCTAGCTGACCAATCAGAGAGCTGCATTTTAGAGTACCTGCCAGTTTCCACTTGGGTATAACAAGATATTTTTAAAATGAACATATAGTGACTTTAGAAATAAATATCACACAATTGAAGAAATCAAATCAAGATTTTTCACTGCACATGCTCCAAATGATGCTACAAACAACAAAACATTGAAGTTTCATTGAAATATTATTTCGATTTGATACCTTTATTTTAGTTAAAACTTCGAGATTTTATACAGGGAGTCTATGATAAAGTCCGAGTAAAATGTAATCAATACCCAAGTGAAATAAGTATCATTCCACAATGTTTTGGACATGTTAAAGTTATGAATATATCAAACTTGTCTTTTTTTAACAAATAAATATTCAGTACTGTTTTTTTTGTGCATTTAATTATTTCGTGTGTAAACTTTAAGACATTTTTAAATAAAAGAGACATTACGTAGCTTTTGATGAATTTAACGTCTCTCTTGTCTTGCAAATCAAGTTTAATGCTTATTCATCATAACCGAAGTAAATGAATTAACCTTTATTGCCAAGTAAGATACCATTTATTAAAAGGAAGTGAAACGCACATATAAGTATGAAAAATTCTATAAGTCCAATAGACGAATTGGTAAGCTGAGAAAAGAAACTAAAAGACAAGATACATATGAGCCGCGCCAAGAGAAAAAACAATATAGTGCCTTTTACGACCAGCATTAATCCAATCCGTGCAGTCTGGTCACGATCCATGCTGTTCGCTTTCAAAGCCTATTGCAATTAGAGGAAACCGTGAGCGAACAGCATGAATCCTGACCAGACTGGTCTGAATCAATGCACGTCGCAAAGGCACTATGTTGGTTTTCTCATGGCGCGGCTCATATGCTAACTATCTGCTACCAAAACATCCTGTTGTTTTGTTGTAGATTTCAATAATTAGAAAGAGTTTTTAATTAGAAAGTGGTTTTGTAGATTTATTAATTAGGAAGTGGTTTTATAGCTCCCGGTAGCTCTTCAAAATTGATTGCATCTCGTGTTATTCATAGTCTGTGGCCCTGAAGTCTGATAATACAACATGATGTTTTTTTTGTTTGAACACAGGACTTGTGAGCCGATTGTAGGAATGTGGATGTAAGTCAAACACATGATGCTGTAAATATGATCAGTGTCAGTTTCTGTCTGTAATATATCATACAACGGTATAGTCCATAACTTGTAAATTCTTCTGATAAAGCTGAACAGCGACCACGTGCCAAATACGGGATACGTTAATTAAGTATCTATTTATTATATCCACTGAGACTATATAGAATTCAGTCTGGCGCTTTACTTTGGAAAGATATAAAAAATAATTAATATGTGTGCGTGTGCCGGTCAGACTGAAAGTAATATTTTCTTACTATATAAGTGAATAAAGAAGGATATACATATACCCGCTGATGTAAACCTATAACGAAGATTTATTATGTATTGGAGATAATTATCACAAAAAAATAATTCTTGCATGGAATGGATGTCTGAGATAATAAAGTAATATGCTGTTTAGTTAAGTACAGAAATGGCTCTTTTCCCAGTTTGACTTTTGTTGTTACTTGGAATATACGTCCATGTTTATTTGAAAGAAATCATTATTTGAATATGGTATGGAGTTTGGATTTATATAGTTCTAAAGGTATACATGCATATAGGTAGGAAGGTAAATGATGCCAGCTCTTGATGGTCTAACAGGAATTGTTCTTATTGCCATATTTGGATCAGTGTTCGTGATCACGTGCATTATTTCGGCAATCAAAGCAGTCAGGTAAGCTCTGAACTTTATATACATAAATTGTATGGATATAATATCTAAAACTAAACAAGGACTTGTGTCTTTCAGTTGATAGTTCAACATTGTTTAGATATATTAAACTGTTTTATACATGTATATATAGCAGAGTTATTATAACAGTATCTTGATTCAGGCCCGTAACTAGGCTTGGGTATTAATAGGAGCATGCTCCTCCCTATACAAGAACAGAACAACGTGCAATCATCTTTACAATTAAAATAATCAAAATTTATGCATACTAAATACGTTTTAATTACACAGCGCATGTTGATGTTAAACATTGTCATGTATATAATAGCTTTTCGCAGTATTAATTAGCAATAGCACGTTTTACAATGCTTGATATTAGAATTCGCTCGATATTAAAATTAAATACCCTTTCAGGCCGGATCCATTTGAGACACAGGTCAGGGATAGGCATGGGAGACTGGGATAAGTTGTCCCCACTCCTTGAAATACTGAAATTATACATTCTAAGTGACTCATCTTTAAGCATTTTAAGACACAAAAAATGTGACCAAAATTAACATTGTTTTTAGTAAATCGGGTTGGAAAGTACACACTACTCACAAGTTAAGATGCCTTCTGGGTGTTATGAATAAAAGGCCAGCGTCATTTTGTATCAGGTTGTATGTCTACTAGCATCTTATAATGTAAATGGCACTGCTTCACCACTTCACTTAACTAAGCACTGCCCAAACATCGAAAATTTAAGGTTTTACACAACTCACGTAATTACAAAATTTGGAAAAGAGATTTTTTGATGCTTTCATTTTGAATAAAAAGAATCTGATTATCAACAGTGTGGGAAAGGTATTGTACTTTTTGTCGCTAAGTTTTAATGTTAATAATATTGTTTCTCAAACAGTAGTATTATCAGTTTGTAAGTTTACATCATCTTATATTTTTAAATTTTCATCACTGTATAAAAATCATAATTTCATACCATTTGAGCCGCACCATGAGAAAACCAGCATAGTGTATTTGCGACCAGCATGGATCTAGACCAGACTGCGCATCCTGCGCATCCGCGCAGTCTGGTCAGGATCCATACTGTTCGCTAACGGTTTCTATAGGGCTTGGAAGCGAACAGTATGGATCCTGACCAGACTGCGCGGGTGCTGGTCGCAAATGCACTATGTTGATTTTCTCATGGTGCGGCTCATTTGATGAACATATTTTATTGTCCTGTATTTAGTTTTTCCTATATACAAGAAAAAATGTCCAATAGGAAAAGTAGCGTTCCAAGAATGCAGCTCCAACTCAAACGTAAACCCTAAAACATTGTATATATAGGTACGTTCAGTATTAAAATTGAAATATTATAACTAGCCAGCGAGGACATAACATGAAAAAAAAACACAGTAAGATACAGTAAAAAAAAAACAAACAAAAAAAAAAAAACACCGGCTGATAATTGATAATGCTCTACAACTCACTCTTAAGGTAGTTCTGCACGTTTCGATCGAAAATTTTTCTACAATGTAGAATTTGATTAAACTATGATTTTTAAAAACTTCAGAATATACCTAGAAAATTCAGCAAATAAAAGACAGGATCGTGTGCTTGATTTTTTTTGCTAGACTGATTTGAAAAATTTGGACTTCACACAATATTTTATAATGGAAGTCTATGGGAAAATCATAACTTTCATAGCATTTTCGCGAATAGAAATTTTTCTACAATGTAGATTTTGAAGAAAGTTCTCACAGCTGTAAATAAACGTATGACCTATAATTTGGTGAAATGAAATGTATAGGTCCGTGTGCTTATTTTTGAGACATTTGAGCATGATTAAAGTGAACCGGACATTTCACGCTAATTTAAGACATTATTTTGAAATTTGTAACGTTTCATATGTATTAATATCATATTTTGACATTAGAAATACAGTAACTGTGCCATTGTAACAAATTTACTCACAGGTTTCGATTAATTCAGAAAATGTTTTTCATTTCCGTTCGCCGAATCCAGGCTTTATTCTACGTTTTCCGGTTAAATGACGTTACGCCATCACTTCCGGTTTATCAAATGTGCAGAACTATCTAACTCACACATCGTGGGGTGAGATTTTATAAAATCAAACGTTTACTATATTCACCTTTATGTCGCATATTTGATGTTCTAACAATGTATTTTTATCGAATTCTGTTGAAAACCGTTGTTTTCCTAATAAATTAAAACATTAAAGCATTCGTCTACTATTTCTCATAAGGGTTTCCAGATTTATATATAAAGAAACAACAACAAAAAACAACAACAGAAAAAACAACACCAACAACGGAATTCAGTTCAGCGAGCACCTTGAAACATGACGTGACAGTAAGAACATGATAATCAATAGAGCGCACACGTATAGGTATCGCGTAGTATTGTGGCGTTTTGAAATGTAACCAAACAAAACAATAACATAAAAAATGAAGTCAGTACTAATCCCCAATGATAACGCGATTCCCGCCGAAACGCGAGGACGAGTCTATTTCATGATAACTGACGAAATAATAATTCATAATGGTTACCCATTTACTTGACAATTAAATATTGGTATTTGTTTTATTTTAAATAGTTCTTATGTATATGGCAACATAGCTCAGTTGGGTAAACTGCAGACAACAATTGAATATAAGCAAGTCGTTTTGTGGGTTCGAATCTTCATAAGAGTTTTTTTTTCAGATTTGTTTTTTTTCTATTCGTTTTCATTTTTATTTCATTACTTTTGTTTCTTTCTTTGATGGTTTGAATTTGTATATATGTCTTTATATAACACAATAGCATGTTCATTATTTGCATGACTTTAGTGCATGCATTTAATCTATCATCTTTAATATATAATAAACTATTCTGATCTGCCATATCGGCTTTAGATACCTCTCTGTCGTATTGTCACAGAGCTCATGAAGGAAACCTAATTTTTATGCAAAAGTGAAATAAAAATTAATTCTCAATACCGAGTTTCGAACCCACACGGCAAAAGATCTGTTGACCATGGACATTATGCTTTACCACTGAGCTAATTTGTAATTTGAACAAAATCCGGAAATATTTAGTTTGTAACATGCTAGAAAAATGCTGAATTCCCTATGTTCCATTTTAATCTATTTATAGTCATGTTTGTAAATATCAAGTTATCGTTGGGGCATAGTACACTACGTTTACGATGCAGTTAGTGATTCCCAGTTGGCCGAGCGGTTACGGTATTATACCTTTTCGTTCGATTCCCAGACCCGTAATTTTTTTTTTATAACTGTATTTAATTTCTTTTTCTTCAATACGATTCAACGAAAACAAAACGAGTTGGTTAATCTAGTTCTTACTTGTGTACTAACTTATATATGTCACTATTGATACGTTATCATTTTTAAATACACTCCGCCTTTATTAATATGATTTTGTATTTCAAGCTTTCCTGTGATATTTTCTAAGCTGTATGGGTTAGTTTTATAAATTTTATAACAATATTACACTCCACTTTAATAAAAGCATTGCCCGGTCAGATTTATACGAAAAGAAAAAAAAAACAATGAATTAGAAACAAGCAAAAAAATTACGCAAAGTATGTAATGAAAAACATAAAAAATGTTGATCGAATGCAAGGTCAAAACTATCATTACAAAATGATTATGTATCCATCCACTCAACCTACTGCGCCATCAAGCCAACCGTTTATTTCCATCGTATATCTTTACTTTAAACGAGAGTGCTACTGATTGTTAATTTATGTATATTTATTGCTGAAATAAAAACGACATACGTAAAACCATGAGATACCTATAGATATGTGAGAGCTCTATTATTAGTGACGGAAGCAAAATATACGCATGCACAGTCGCGTCTCGTTCTATATTTATATTAATGTTTACATAATAAAGCGTAGCAACGGTTGAGAAAAACTGCGAATACTCGAATGTTCCCGAAATTCTGGAAACTAGAAACTAATCAACCATTAAGTGTTATGTAAATATATGAAACAGTGATGGCATTTTGCCCTTTGATGATAAATTATTTTAAAAATCACAAATGACAATGTGTGGGTTAGTCGCTTTAATAGCCACCCTGTTAGTAAGTTAATGATAATGTAGATACAAGTGACCCAGGCCAGGCAAATCTCAAATATACACAATGATAACAAAAGGCATGAATTTTTACCATAGAAATGTTCGTGTAAACTATAATTATCATACACGCGTGGACTCAGTAACTTTGCAGAAACAAAAGAAACGCCATTAATGTTTCGAAGAAAAACAGGACGGAAGACAAAATTAACATATATTGAGAAATAACAGTTAATTAAGAGTAATAGACAATTGAATAAATGAAATAAAATATCACATTTATCTAATTGGGTCCCTCTGCAACATGAATAGGTCATTGATCAATATTGATACTGGAAACGGAATTTCAATAGCAAGTTTCTATTGTAACATACATGTACGGGCAGTACTCATTAAACCAACATGACATTCATAGATAATCCTAGCATCAAATATTAACTCTTATCATACTGGACACGACTAATTCAGCCTTTGCGACGAGTTTCTGCACATCCGTGCAGTCTGATCATGATCTGCACTGTTCGCTATTCAGTCAATATCTTTTTGGTAAACACCCCTTTTAACTGTTAATGGTATTGTCCAAATTGAAGATGGACAAGTTCATTGTAGAAATTTAGCAGGGTAAAGGTTAAGAATATTTTGAAATCTGATTTTATACAGTACATGATTTACTCCGGGAAAGGTTCAACGAAACTGGCACTTTATTCTTTATGGTACACATTTGACAACAAATAGTAAACAATGTAGTATGACAACCAAAGATAATATAAAATGCATAAATATCTAGGCTCATTGATCTTTGTATAGAATCAGACAAATTATGACGAGAATTGCTTCCATAATTTTGTCTTGCTGTCACTTAGACAATGGGTTCTATTTCATCTTCACAATGTTTATGGCTATTATAAAATGCAAAATATGTTATTGGCAATGCAAGATTTACCAAGTTATGTACAGCATTAATCAAATATACATACAAAATTGCATAATCTCAGCAGCGTAATGGTTTTTCGGACAAAGTCTCTAAATTCAAGCGACTTGTAAGCTCTGAAAATAAAGATGTGCTAATAGTCATGTGATCTAGTATCGTTAATACATGTTCTTTAGTATTTTGTGTTACATTTTTCGGCACGCAACTCAGGTATCAGACAAGATGTGATGTCACAATGCAACATTTTTATCATTTGTTTTGCAAACTGTATGGTTTAAACTAAAAGGAAACTAGTAAAATACACTATTACTAGAAGGAACATTGAGAAAATTGTTACCAATGTGTAGTTACATTATATATCATGTAGGTTTTAGAATAGAATGTTCATACATTTTTTCGTCTATATCCTTTTGCACAAGTTTCGCCGGTATTTTAATTGTTTTTTCCAGGGACAGGGCACGTATAAAGAAACGAATAGCCGTTCGAGAAAAGGAAAAACTGGAAAACGGTTTTGTAGATGAGGAAAGATGCTCCCGTACTGAAAACATTTCGTCTTCCTCGCAATACTCTTCTAAAAGTTGTAAGCCGACATATTCTGGCAACAACAGACTTTCTAATGGTACAAGTTGCTCGAGTGGCTCTGTGGAGCACCTTGATTTATCAGTGTATTCCATCAGCACAGGAGTGGATAACTTGATTTTTCAACACAGTTACGCGAATATTGCTTACGCCGACGAGAACTGTCGCGTATCACCACAAAAATCAAAAACAGTCGCTGAAATCGTGCCTCCCTGTCAAATTACCGTACCAAAGCGTGTTAAATCGTTCCAGAAAATCATGCGCAGACATTCCTATGACATTGCCGTCTGCGAACATTCATGGTTGTCGCAAGAAATACCTTGTGTTTCACCATCGCAGCCGATAGTGGACACTTTGAACAGCAAGGAAAATGTAGAAACTAACACAAAATACTTGAAAGCAGATTTTGAAAATATAGCTTATGATAAAGGCGATGACTTGCAGACTTAATAGTTAAAATGTGTTATCCATTCCAAGTTCTAAAAGTCGTTCATACATATATGTAATGACCATGTATGGATCTTCTTGAAGTTTTTTTATCTAACAGTGTTGTGTTCTCTTTTGAAATACTATTTGCACAGCTTTGCAACAAAAGGACACCGGTTTGCAGACTTCCTACAGTGCGGCTTATTCAAAACCTTGCAACCTTACAACGGTTTTGTTTGACATATTTAGTCAAAGTATAAATGAGCCGTGCCATGAGAAAACCAACATAGTGGGTGTGCGACCAGAATGGATCCAGACCAGCCTGCGCATCCGCGCAGTCTGGTCTGGATCCATTCTGTTCGCTAACAGTTTCTCCAATTCCAATAGGGTTTAAAAGCGAACAGCATGGATGCGCAGGCTGGTCTGGATCCATGCTGGTCGCAAAGCCACTATGTTGGTTTTCTCATGGCACGGCTCAAATACCATCAGAAGTGTAATACTTTGGAATATTGCCGGTGTAGGACCTTATCGTAACGTCCGATCATTTCTGCACTTTTTTCCTAATCCAATAGAAGAACGCAGTATGTGCGTAAATTTAGTTAATTACATGTATATCAAATAATCAATACATGCAGAATATAGAACGCTATAGTTGCGATAGTAATTAAACATTACATATTAATAGCTTACCATTCTCCACTAAGGTGAATGTTACATAATTGCAGGTTGACTACGAAATGCTGAAAGCATTGACACTTGATACACGTCTTGTCTTTTTGAAGTAAGAAGCGGAAGGAAATATGAGCCGTGACATGAGAAAACAATTAGAGAAATCGTTAGCGAACAGCATGGATCCTGACCAGACTGCACTGTGCCCTCGTGAAATTATTGAGCCCGACGTAAAACCGCCCATCGTACATAAATAGTGTTAAAACACGGTTTGCTATAAATTATTTCTTAAATCAAAGTTTCAAAAGTCTTTGCCACCTTTGTCACTGTTTCAGAGAGCTGTGCGAACGTAATATGAAAACCAGCAAGAAACTTCAGACATGTGTTTCAGTACATAGAATTATTGATTACATTCGGAAATAATAACAAGGGCATATAAAACACCAACGCTTGACTGCCATAAAACAGGAATTAATAAGAGACCTACTTCAAAGAGCATACTTTGTTTTGATGATTTGTATAAATTATATACCACCAATAAAACAACATGCTGTATTAATTTAGATAACTGATGTGATGAGTTTATTTATTATGTACCTATAAACATTCTGAAAATGTGGCTAGCATTACAAAATGAATACAATCTGACATATTACGTATTTTATTTCCGCTTGGACTACTTGCATTATTTAACGTGGCCAAGTAAATAAACAGATCTTTGTTTCAGAGGAATTAATAAACATTTCTTGATGAATCAGATAAATACAAAAAGAGTTAAAGGTATATTATCAAAAGGGTCATTATAACAGGCTGCATTCGACACTCGTGTTGTCCAGGTCGGGCAAAGTCTACAAGAGCAAAGATCAAGTTACTGTGATAACTACCTATTGATGACTCAGCAATATCAACGTTTTCTTTTCTATGTTCTTATTGTTTCTAATAGAGCCGTTGTTAATAATTACTATAATTTTATCCAAAACATATGATCACAATATTACAAAGGAATACAGCAGATGCAAGATAAGACAACACCTGACATTTAATCAAGTTTAGAGTAAATAACAATAGAGAAATTTCCCGATCAGCTTGATTTATTGACTGAATGGAGTGGAGAATTAATATGTTAATATATACTGAGTAAGATGCAGATTTATAAGCTTTCTATTTCATAATAACATTTTAATGTTTTGCCAAGTATTAAAACCATTCAATGTATTCATGCTTCCTACAGTTATTCAGTATCAATATAATAGGGTTATTATAATAGTAGCTTGATCTGGGATGCTGTATTCGGCTCAAGTGGATTTTGCCTGGTCAGATCACACGAGGCGCGCAAGCGCAAGCGCCGAGTGTGATCCGACCTGACAAAATCCACGAGACGAATACAGCATCCCTGATCAAGCTACAGTTACAATGGCTTTTATTACCTACCTCCACCTTTGTGTTTGTTGTTTTGTTATCGAACGAAATCTTCAATGAATAGAACTGAGTGTAGTTTTTGTATTCGCTATACATGTATGGAATTGTCAGGTCATGCATATTAAATGAAAGAAGTCCGACAACATACAATACAAAAGGTACAATACGGATTTTTATTCTGCCTGTCCGTATTTCCTTGTGAAATACAAGTCTAATTTTTGACAGAGTTTATATAGGTATATAATAAATACTTAACTCTGTTCTGTAAAAGACTGGTGATTTATTATGGGGTTTTCGTTTGAAACAATAACACGAGTCAAAGGTGATCATTTTAGATAAAAAGTTGTATGATAAATACGATGAGTGTCCGTAACCCTCTAGTAATATATCATAGCGGAATATTTTAAAAATGTAGGTGTATGATAAACAGGATGGGCCTAGCAGTGTATCTAATGAATAGTTTTGACCAACGGGTGTATCATAAATAGAGTGTAGCAATGTATCAAAGTGGAATGTTTTAGACATGTTGGTGTATTACAAATATGCTAAGTTCAGCAATGTATCATAGCGAACTACTTTAGACATGTTGGTGTATTATAAATATGCTGAGTTTCGCAATGTATCATAGCGGAATACCCCAATCTTACTTTCGTAGAAAGATCATACTTGACCTTCGTGTGACAATAACCTCATCTACAAAAACCAGCCAATTCAGTCCTACCAAAATGTCTGAGAAGGTTACTAAAATCTAGCAGGGGCTATTCAGCTAGGCAAATAATCTGTAACTGTTAATATCCCATAAATCTCCATGGCCTGCTGTGCTGACCGACATCCTCACATTAATTACCTGCTATTTGACCTTATCTTACATGAATTACCGACCACAAGTTTCATGCCTTTTTACTAATCAGCAGAAATTTATAGAAGTCTTATATTGTCTAGAAAGCAGGGAATGTTGTTTTTTTTTTCATCATTTCCAAAGAGCTATAAAAAAAACTTTAATCATATTTGTTATTTTTTACAGGTGAGTAATTATATATTTTTTGTCTTTATCAGTTATGTTCTTGAAACAAAATTTATCTGGCAAAACAATTGGCAGTACAGTACAGTTATTTTCGAGAAAGTTTATTATTATTATTATTATTATTATTATTATACACAATAAAACTAAGAAAATTAGTATTTGTCCCTACCTGTTTCACCTAGAGCGTTTATAGTTTTACTACTTCCATCATTTTGTCTGTCCATGCTTTAATACGAATCGGTACTTATGCTGCTACAGGAGACAATACATAATATTGAATTCAATTTATTCGCTAATTCTTACTTAGTGATTAAAACTTCTTTTAGGTGGCTTAATTCCGTCTACCAGAATGTCCTTCTAATTGTTTCAATAAGTGTACAAAAGAAAGGATAATGCAATTTTGATGAAACTTTCTATATGTTATAAAAAACATCAGGTGAAAATGCATGCATTTTGTTTTTACCTTGTAAGAAACTACATGTATCCTGAAATGATTTAAAAGTATATGGTAGGTTATTGTAAATTGCTATACTGATAGGAAGCACATCATTTAATTTCTGCAATTTTTGTACCTTGTCATGAGAAAACTTAATAAAACAGCTCTTGCAATAAATTGAAAAGCATTAGAGGTAGATCAGTTAAGGGACTTTTGTTTACAGAATTAGTACACACATAAGGCATTTGACCATTCCTGTGGGAAAATTATGAAATTATGCGATAATTTTAAAAGTATTTTGGTTGTATAAAAATAGGGGATATTGAGAAGATAGTGACATTTATGCTCCCATGTATTTTAGCAGAAGTATTTTGTACTTAAAGAAAACAAATTCAGTTTACTTTTTGCATGCAAGTTAAAATCTCTGTAACTACTAAAGATATTCAATTTAAACTTCACGCATGTCTTCAATGTCATTATGTTAGGTCACTGGCTATGTCCCATAACTCTGACCTACAATTTAGCAGAATTATGCCCTTTTTGTACTTAGAAAATTCTAGTTCAAATTCTGCATCAAAGTGCATATCTCTGTAACTTCTAAAGTACTTATAGTACCGCGATATTTACATACAACATAGTCTAATGCTGTTATTTGTCTATAAATGTTTCTTCTCCACTTACAACATGCTTTTTTGTTGATCACTTCTACAAAATAATTACTGTACTGTAACATGCGATGTACAGAATGAGGTACATACTATCAAATTAAAAAATGTGTACTCCTGGCACGTGCAAAGAGCGTCTGACCATGGATTTTTGGAAGAATACGTTTTTTCCTTGTGCCTAGTAAGTGTCAACATTACTTGTATGAACCACATCTTCTTGCACAATAGTACAAATATGGGCAGTTCTGTCTTTATTCCAAAATGTACCTTTAAATTGATAGGGAACAGATCTTGAGCGAAGCGATAAAAATCGGGATCGATCCATTTTCGTTAACATGCGATATACCGAATGATATATTTACTGTCGACTTGAAAATTGTGTCCTACGGTCCGTGCCATAATCAGACAGTTCTTTTTAAATGTTATGTTTGATCGATTCCCGGTTAAGGTAGTGCTGTTTTCATATAATCATGAAATGATTGTTTTCTTTTCTAAAGGTCAAGTAACACTTAGGATTAACTTACAGCATGTTACCATATATTTTTCTGTGACATTTTAGTTGTCTCTTCATAGAAAACAGTTAAAGACCTGCTCCGCTGCTATTCAAATTCTTTTGTGTGTATGCAACCCATGATTACAATAGGTAACAGCTGTAACGGCCACGTGCCACACTTTAGCAGGCAAAACCACAGGTATTTAATATAGAATCTTATATAAAATAGACTCTATTTTGACAGGAGTCACTGTTCATAGTCAGGATTTTCATGCTTTTTCAGTGACAATTCAAGGTTAAAAGGTAGGACTGTTAAAAGGCTTTAACTGTTACCTATTGTAATCATGGGTTGCATACACACAAAAGACATTTCTCTCTGTTTTGCAATATCATTGAAATAAAAATACTACATGCTATATTTCTGATTTATAATTTAAACTTTTAAAAAGCAACGCTAAATTATGTTCTGAGCAAATAAAGGCCAATTTCGTCAGAAAGTTTATAAATGCTGCTTGTAATTATTACATTCAAAGTATTACTGGGCTTTTAAACTATTACTCCAATATGAACTGCTAATTGTAAAGATTAATTTGTTTAACTTTCATAGGTTCATATGCATTACTTGAATTTCAAGTGTGTTAAATTTCCTTCAACATTTCATTCAAAATACAACAATTGTATCTTTTTCTTGATTCCTCATGCAATAAAACCACCTGACCTAATGTTCATCTCAATGTCATAAGCTGACCATGGAGAAGGGTGCCGGTAATTTGATAGGGCTATTAGACATTTACGGATTAAGTCTATGTGGACTGTGGACACCTAAGGCGATAGATTTTTCAAGGGGACCGTCTCAACATAGTTTAATTATATTATGCGCGATATGAAAAAGAGTTTATAACGGCAAAAGGGTTTGAGTTATTATACCATCACTATGCGGTAGGTGATATAAAATTTGGATGTGCCTGTTTTTAGCCCGACTTTTCGAAGAAAAAGTAGAGCTATTACATTCGCTCCGGCGTCGGCGTCTCCGTTGGTTAAATTTTTTGATAAAGTCAAATATCTCTGTTACTGTCAAAGCTATTGACTTGAAACTTAAAATACTTATTTACTATCAAAGTCTTCACAAGGAAGAACAATGCCCATAACTCTGATTGAATTTTTACAGAATAATTCCCCTTTCTAATTTAGCATTTTTGGTAATAGTTTTTGATAAAGTCAAATATCTCTGTTACTATCAAAGCTGTTGACTTGAAACTTATAACAGTTATTTACTATCGAAGTCTACACCAGGAAAAATAATCCCCATAACTCTGATTGAATTTTGATAGAAATATGCCCCTTTTAACTTAGAATTTATGGTTAAAGTTTTTGATAAAGTCAAATATCTCTGTTACTATCAAAGCTATTGACTTGAAACTTAAAAAAATTATTTACTATAAACGTCTACACCGGCCAGGAGGAATAATCCCTATAACTCTGATTTGAATTTTGACAGAATAATGCCCCCTTTTAAATCAGGATATTTGGTTAAAGTTTTTGATAAAGTCCAATGTCTCTGTTACTATCAAAGCTATTGAGTTTAAACTTAAAATAGTTATTTACTATCGAAGTCTACACCAGGAAAAACAATCCCCATAACTGTGATTTGAATTTTGACAGAGTTATATCCCTTTTTAACTTAGAATTTTTGGTAAAAGTTTTTGATAATTTTTTTTGATTTAACGTCGCACCGACACATGATAGGGCATATGGCGACTTTCCAGCTTTAATGGTGGAGGAAGACCCCAGGTGCCCCTCCGTGCATTATTTCATCACGAGCGGGCACCTGGATAGAACCACCGACCTTCCGTAAGCCAGCTGGATGGCTTCCTCACATGAAGAATTCAACGCTCCGAGTGAGGCTCGAACCCACATCGATGAGGGGCAAGTGATTTGAAGTCAGCAACTTTAATCACTCGGTCACGGAGGCCCCGAAAGATTTTGATAAAGTCAAATATCAGAGGATGGGAGCAAAATTTAAAGAACTTTACTGTTGAAGTCCTAAGGAAAATGACAACAAAGGGAAGAAATTCCCCGAAAAGCTGTTAGTCCACTAAAATTATTAACAGGTACAGATGTGTCAAAATACACCTTAACATTGCAGGTACCATCCATGTTGTACCAAAGAAAAGTGGTCTCGGTTTTTTTCCTACGGCTAATAATAAAAAAGTTACAAAATAACCTATTTCTAGTAACATAAAAGGGAAGTAATTCAATAAAAAATATTGTAAGTGAACAAAAAAAAAAAAAAAAAAAGAAAAAAGAATCTGCCAAATAAAAACGAGAGCACCGCAATGCAAAGCAACATAAACACAAAACAAAGTCATGTGACCTTTAACCTCTAAGTGTGACCTTTACCTTGAAGCGAGCTATGTGCTTTGCACGTCGTCTCAATGTGGTGAACATTTGTTCCAAGTTCTTTTTAAATCCTTCAAGCAGTTTAAGAGTTACACATCGCACTCGAAACAAAGTTATATGACCTTTGACCCCTAAGACGGACACACAAACAGACAGACGGTCAGACGAACACCAAAATACGTTCCTTCGTGCGTATAATAACAACAAAGGAATGGAGACGCAAGATATTACGTTTTCTACAGTTTTCACAATGTTTTACCTGCTGACCTACATTTTGATCCCAGCTAACCCAGTTAAGATTTATTTTCATTTCGGACGACGATGGAATACGGATACACTGCGAACAGATAAGCTCATTTTTTCAACTTTGTCGCAGATGCGCAACTTATAATATTGAAGAAACTTTCGGGAAAGTGTTATGACTCTGAATCAAATACTTTTTGCGATATGCATAACAAAACACCTCTCTGGCGAACAGACAGACGGACAGACAAATCCAAATCTTATCCTGTGCGGTAACATAATAAGCCAGACCTTACCATCATTATTGGAATGTTTTTCTACCACACATAAATTAAAATTATCATGTTGAGACGGTCCCCTTGAAAAATCGATCGTCTTAGGTGTTCACAGTCCACGTAGACTTAATTCGTAAATGTCTATTAAAAGCCAATCTAAAGATGCTATCTGTAACTCTCTGGCATTCCATGTTATTATAATTTCACGCCAATCATTAACCCTCTGACCAGAAATTCTGGGAGAAATTGAAATCTTGGACATTTTAGTAGGAGTGAATTGTAAAAGAGAGTCAGAGGTTGTATACACAGCGAAATATGTGATAGTCTAAAGAGTGCCGAAGAAGAGATTAAGTACCTCAACTGTTTTAACAAACTAAGTGTAATCAGACAACTAAAGGTTTTTGAAAATAATGATTCAGTAAAAAAGTCAACAGATATTAATTTTTAAACTGAATATCAACTTTTGATAAATATCGTTTCTTTTGACGGATAATGACTTATTTGTAAAATAATATTACCTTCCTTTTTGTATTTTGTTATTTTTCTTCATTTATTATTATTATCCTTATTTAGTAACTTAAAAGTTCAAAGTCGACATTACAGATTAGTGTGGAAATATTTATGCTTTCTTCGGCTCCTTATAAAAACAGAAATATTTGTTATATACAAAAAACCTAAAAACCAGTTTATAACGAAGGCGTCACCGGCGAGGCGCATGGCCCTGACACACCCCACTCAGCCCTGGCCTCTGGTAATTCTTTCCCCAGTTTGTGAGATATGGGAGACGGTACTTCAGTCATTTTAGGGGTTCAGGGGTTTTTTCCCCTGGAAATTGGCATCATCAATATTTTCAATAGTATTTAATAACAAAATGATTTCACTTTCTACATGTTAGGGCCTAAAGTACAACTGCTCCTTACAACGTTTCATCATTGACTAGTCTAGCATGAGAATTGAAAATAAAAATAGGCATAAATCACTAACTATATGATTGTTTAAGGATTTATCCCTTCCTTTGATCTGGCGACACAAGTATTTTGTAAAGTATCTGAGTTTGAACATTTTGGAAAAATACAAAAGAAAGATGCACCAACTTTAAATAGTTTACTATTTGTCGCTTTGCCAAAACCCCTAAATTTTATATTTTAAAATGGAATCATTGAAAAATTGGTACTGGCATATTTAAGAAGCAGCAAAATAGCTTTCTTATCTTAATTTGGTTTCTTAGACCAATTGTTCAGTTATCCAGCATGTTTATTAAGCATTACAATTGCTCCCTGAATTAAAATGTATCACTTATGTGTAATCAAACGTTTCAACCTTGAATCTTTGAAACAGCTGCTTATCTTTCTATGATATTTTAGGAAGTTTATCAATCTCCAAACGTTTCTTTTCCCTAGAATGATTATGCTGAATGATAGAAAACAGAGAGAAAAAACAAAACAATTTAAAGCTATTTTGGTAGAACTGTGGCATATTTAGACTATTAACGATTGTTATTTTCATGTAACGCCATATCAGGATATGTTTGTACTTGATACAAGCCGAAGAGTCAGGAACAGTACTTTCGTGCTTCTCCACAAAAAGGAACCTTTATCATTAATTTGATGTACATGAATATTTCATTTCACTACCGAATAATATTTGTATTCTAATATGGCATACCAATTGAATATAATTTACCAGTCATACTTTCCATCTCGATAAACTGTTAGCTGGTTTTGATATTCTGAGGTCTATATCGTTTTCGTTAGACAAAATGGCACTGTAAAATTACATTGTAACAGTTACTGTAAATTTGGATTGAAACTTATTCTAAATTTTAAAATCATAAATGAGGAAACGTGTGCAATATTTATATGTTGAATGTATATTTTGCTCTTTATTTGAGCTGACAAGACTTTATATATAATGGGTAAGTTTTTTCACAATCTTGATCTTCCATCAGAACAACACATTGGAACCGAAACAAACATGACAAGTACAGAGACCAAGCAACCAAACGATCAAGCAAGTCCTCTATTCGTCAGAACTGTGAATGTCACTGTAGGATAAACACGTGAATGATATTTACATTTTACGTCGGCTGTCACGGTTGTGATGAGCACATTTAGTTATTTATAAAGGTTCTTAATATAACATTTTAAGCAGGTCTCTTGTGATATTTCTTGTTTCCAATTTTTGTTTCATTTCAGTACATTGATATTTATAGACACTCAGCATGTTCGTTGTATGGATACAATACTCATAAAAATTTCAACATTACATGTTTCAACATACATTTTTGTCCATATATTTCAACAAAGTCAGAAAAAATATATATATTGTACAAAATATCTATCCCTGAAATGTTTCTCAAATACTCATGAAGGATGGAAAATAATGAATGATGAAAAGATGGAGTCTCCTTAATGAAAAAAAGGGAAAATAGCGGTACACATATGAAAGAAGAAAAGAATGTTTTCATGTTTGGATTTAGTAAAGAAAGAAGGTTTTGAGAAGGGAATGGGATTAAAACGCTGCTTTGCTCAATCAAAAGTTCTCTGTTGGTCTACATCACCATGAAATTCAGTCCATTTTAATTAAATGATATACATTTAACTTGTCCTTCAAACAAGCAACAATATATTCGATATTAATTCGTTTCTCAAGATAAAGCTTAAATAAATTAAAAGTTGTAGGTGTTTTACTATATTTACTTTCTAAAAATGAAGAATTCTGCAAGAATATAATTAATGACACTTTTCTTATGTTTCCTACTATTTCAAAAAAAAAAAAAAAAAAAAGAAAAAAAAACAAAAACAGATACAGTTTGAAAGTCTAGTGGGGGTGTCTAATAGATATTTCATACTAAGATAACTTACTATATCGCTCCAGTACTTTTGGATCAGCTGACATTCCCAGAACATGTGGGTGTATATTTCTGAAGACATGGATCAAAAATCGCATAAATTTGATGGAGCTAGTTGGCCCTTAAATAGAAAAGCATTGTTGAGTACTATTTTCATCATATATTTATATTGCAACGATAGTATTGTACACATTATAGAGTTAGTAAAGATTTTCTTCCAATTAAGACTATTTCTGTGAAATAATGTGCCCACTTTTCTTTTTGATTTATTGGTTGTATTTTGTTTTTAGTTCCAAATTATACAGCATTTTATTTACTTTTGCATCTACATTGTTTTTTTTTCGATAAGGTGATCTGGTTCTTTTACTTCATATAAGTCTTCTAATATAAGCTTGTTCTTCCAACACTTTTTCAATGATTATTTGATAGTATCGTAATCACCATTAGGAACATCGTAAACAAACTGCAAGAAATCAAACGTATAGAATTCTTTTGATCTGTGTCAAAAATATGTTTTAGATATACTACACCTTTCTCAAGCCGATTTCTATAGAAGAACGTTTCCATTGTTACCTTATATATGGCTATTGTACCTAATATTTGTGTTGAATTACAATTAATTTCTTCTTTATAATTAACCTTGCGCCATGCTTTTAACATTTCTTCAAGGAAAGTATACTTCAGATCAGGCACACAATTGAATTTGAAAAAGGAGAGACATCCATGTGTTTGGA
Organism: Mercenaria mercenaria; assembly: GCF_021730395.1. NCBI lineage: Eukaryota > Metazoa > Mollusca > Bivalvia > Venerida > Veneridae > Mercenaria > Mercenaria mercenaria. The sequence goes on along the minus strand of NC_069361.1, from coordinate 109,128,102 downwards.
GTTCTTGTCTATACATTTGTTGCCATTCTGCATTATTTTCTTGTATTAATCTTTTTTAAGGCAGTTAAAAATGCATCTATATCTATAATTTTTAAGCACCCTCTTGTGATATTTTATCATATAATAAGAAACATGGTTGTGTAAAGAAAACCGGAGGGTTGCAATGGACTCACCCACAAACTGATTTTACATTTTAAAGTAGAGGGAACACGTGCATATTTGAACGAGAATTAAATCAAATATTATTGACAAATCGGTACAACGGTCTACTTAAAATATGTAAGTTTCATTTTCTGCTTCCAATAGTGATAAGGGGGAAATCGTCACAAAAAAATGAGCCGCACCATGAGAAAACCAACATAGTGCATTTGCGACCAGCATGGTTCAGACCAGCCTGCGCATCAGCGCAGTCTGGTCAGGATCCATGCTGGTCGCTAACAGTTTCTCTAATTGCAGTAGGCTTTGAAAGCGAACAGCATGGATCCTGACCAGACTGCGCGGATGCGCAGGCTGGTCTAGATCCATGCTGATCTCAAATGCATTATGTTGGTTTTCTCATGGTGCGGCTCAAATAGTGTCTTGTCTTTATGTTACAGGTACAGCAAAGTACATAATTATTTGTAGACAAAACAAATTATGAGTTTCTTCAAACACGACTTTGTTAATAAAAGTGATTTTTTTATAAAGTTAAACTCGAAGGATCGAAGGCCAATAGCTTTGACTTCTAACTGGCAAGCCATCTAATAACTAAAAGATGCTTTTGTAGAAAAGCGCATGTCTCCCCCCACTGCAAAGTCGTATAGGCAGTCAATAGGGGAAAGGAGCTTAAGTCAAAGAGACACTGATGGTTGGCTGCAATAGGAATCATCTACTTGGCATTCCAATCATCCCACTTAGTTCAACATTCTGGGCCTAGTGGGTCTCAAGTTATGAATTGGAAACGGGTTTCCATGTTCAGGCCCCTGTGACCTTGGCCTTTGATCGGGTGACCCCAAAATCAGTAGGGGTCATTTACTCTGCATGTAAAATCATCCTTTAAAGTTTCAATATTCTGGATCAAGTGGTTCTCAAGTTATTGATTGGAAAACGTTTTCTATGTTCAGGTCCCTGTGACCTTGACCTTAGCTTAAATGACTCCAAAAACAAAAAAAGTCATTTTCTGTTTTAGTCCTATCATCCTATCAAGTTTGAAGGTTCGGGGTCAAAAGATTCTAAAGTTATTGATTGGAAACTGTTTTCCATGTTCTGGTCCCTGTGACCTTGACTTTTGTCAAGTGACCCAAAAAGCAAAAGGGGTCATCTATACTCAGTTCCAAAAGAAAGTGTGCACTTTTTAAGTTTAAATATTTCAAAAAATTCCCCGACGTTTTTGTTTAATTTTTTCATACACTAACTCTCAGGTATAACTCAAAATCTAAAATGCACACCAATTTGTTTACGAACTGATTTAAATTTTGGTACCAAATATTATAAGTTTTCATGAAAATAACCGAGAAAAAATAACATAAAACTAAGTGCACACTTTCTTTTGGAACTGAGTGTACTCTACATGTTTAATTAACCTATGAAGTTTCAATATTCTTGGTCAAGTGGTTCTGAAGTTATTGATCAGAAACTGTTTTCCATGTTCAGGCCCCTGTGACATTTACCTTTGATGGAGTGTCCCAAAAAACATAAGGTTCATCTACTCTGTAAGTCCTATCATCATATGAAGTTTAATGGTTCCAGGTGAAATGGTTCTCAAGTTATTGACCGGAAATGGATTTCCATGTTCTGTCCGCTGCGACCTTGACCTCTAATAGAGTTACCCCAAAATCAGTAGGGGTCATCTACTCTGCATGTCCAATCATCCTATGAAGTTTCAACATCTGGGTCAAGTGGTTCTCCAGTTACTGACCGAAAGTGGTTTTCCATGCACAGGCCCTTGTGATCTTGACCTTTAATAGAGAGTCACCCCAAAATCAATAGGGATCATCTACTCTGCATGGCTAATCATCCTGTGAAGTTTCAATATTCTGGGTCAAGTGCTTCTCAAGTTATTAATCAGAAATGGTTTTCCATGTTCAGACCCCTGAGGTCTTGTCCTTTAACAGAGTGCCCCCAAAATCAATAGGGGTCATCTACTCAGCATGTCCAATCATCCTATGAAGTTTCAACATTCCGGATCAAGTAGTTCTCAAGTTATTCATCGGAAATGGTTTTCCATGTTCAGGCCCCTGTGACCTTGACCTTTGATGAAATGACCCCAAACAAGAGGGGTCGTTTACTCTATAAGCCCTGTCAACCTCTGAAATTTGAAGGTTTTAAGTCAAATAGTTCTCCAGTTATTGATCGGAAATGAAGTGTGACGGACGGACGGACGGACAGGGCAAAAACAACATGTCTCCTAGTGGGGGAGACATAAATATTTTATAACATGACATCCTAAATGAAGTTTTTTTTTTAACTTCTGATCAGTGTTAAATTATAGACCAGTCAACAGCACACACTAAGACCCGATGATTTATTTAAGGAGTTATGTCTTACAATAATATCAAATTATCACTATAAAGAAATATTATTTACTGAGTATTTCAAACATTATATTACACCAGTATGACGAGATTAATGAATTAATGAATGGACAAGAACATCAACATTTATTTAATCATAGAGCATCGCCGTCTGTCATTTATAACATTATCTTGGCATTAAAATACCGTAACAGATGTGCTTATTGTTTTGATACTGACATTTACGGTTATTCATGAAAGTTTAATGGATAGGATATCTCTACACAATGGTGGAGACTATATATTTGAGAATGCAGATCTTAATTTGATTATTTCAGTTAGAGCAAAGGGATTATAAAATACCATTACATTAATTAAGCTATTGATTCCTTATATAAAAGATAAATGTTTCACAATTATTTTTATTCAGTTACATTTTTACTATAAATTCATATCATTTTTATTCGTCATATATAAAGTGGTAAGCTAGCAACAGCTTTCTGTATGACGATTTTCTCCGACCTCCATATTTTGGCTAAAATGATCTTTCTTTAAAATTGAAGTTTAGTCATATTATGAACATTAGAATATGGGTTTTTGTTCTAAGACTAGATCTATCTTAAACATGTCAAATAGAAGAAAAAAGATACCCGGGACGCAGCGGCAATAAAAGCTTTTCCCCTGTCATTACCAATACCGCCACGGAAGATCTTGTATATTACCATCGTTAAATTTAGATATTCGTAACTAAGTCAGTTTACCTCGAGTAAAGCGTTACAAGCGCTTTTCGATTTTCATTGTAAAAATAGTAAAAACAACTAATTCTCATTTTTTTCAATAACATTTAGTCTGCCAATAATTAAGTTTCAAAGCATTTAATAAGAAGTATAGCATTAATTACTCCAGCGTAACACAAATGCAAAATACCCTTGACTAACAGACGTCTAGACTCTAAGCTCGTCATGTTCTATAAGATATACCATGGCCTTGTAGCTATCTCCCTCCCCAATTACTTACAGGCCCCTACCAGGTTTACTAGGCACATGCATCCCTTAAGTCGTCGTCAAGTCCATGTCAGTTCACATTACTTGAAATGTTCCCTTTTCCCCCACACTACAGTCTTGTGGAATGGGTTACCACCAACTATTGCAACCCTGCCTGACATTGAGTCCTTCAAGCAGGCAGTGGCCCAGCTCAGTTACTCAGTAAACTGCAATTATTTTTTTATTCTTTTACTCTATCCTTTTTAACATTTTAACAACATTCGTCATTCGTCACTTTCACATTCTTACTATTGCTGAAACTACTGTCTTTCAGTTTTTATTCTTTTATTCTGTACTAATCACCGACACGCACACTGCCCATAATAGTCGTGAGAGGTGTGAGGCAGTATAAAGAGATAGAGATAGAGATAATTCCTGAAACCTATATTTATGTTTTTGTTGTTGTCGTATGATCTGGAGGCCAGTGCCTTTAAAGGGAAATGAAATCGATTGAATTTCTATCTAAGACCCATGTTGATATTATGTTAACACATTTCATTTCAACACATTAAAATATTGATGTGAATGCTTTCCTTTGTATTATTTTTATTTTGCCCTACTGGGCTCGAGCATCAACAAATCCCTTTTGATTGATTGCGCATATGTCATAACAAGAAAAAGAATACCTGTACAGAGCATAAGGTATTAATTTTGAACAAGGTGTGATAATTATTTCGAATGTCGTCCGATCAGGTTTTATTTTTTTTTAACAAAACACCTGTACCGACAAGCGTCTCGACGCCTTACAAAGAACTGAATAAAAAATGGGCATGAATGTTTGTCTGTCCGTCTATCTGTTGTCGTTGTGGTCAAAAAGTCGACAACCAGTTGACTGTCCGTGATAAAAATTGACCTCTGTTGAGGGTCAATAGGTCAAAGGTCGAGCTCAAAGTGACCCTGAGATTGAAAATGTTTTCCACTCCATGACTAAAGAGCTCATTGGCCTTCTGCCTTTAAACTTCGTCGGATGAATGCCTGTGTAGATGAGCCACAATAGCTTTGGAGTTATTAGATCAATTGCACAGGTATAGATACCATTGAGACTGAAAAGAATTATTAAACAATTATCAGAATTATAAATAGCTGGAACAGATAACCTGTAAAGACTGGAGATCAATAGATCAAAGGTCACATTGCATTGGCATTGAACTGAAAACGGATTCCGCTCAATATCTGGGGGATTGTTGGGCTTACGGGTCAGTCTTCACTGGATGAGAAATGTCCTCTATTGTTTAACAGACAGTTCCTTATGCGTGAAGGTCAATGCGACATTGGAATTGAATGCGGTTTCTTATCAATTACTGTACAACGTTTGGAGCCAAGACCTTCCGTTTTGATAAGCAGATTGCATGTAGGCAGTAAATGACCCCATAGTATTAGTTTAAGTCATAAGGTCAATTTTTAAGGTCTCAATGTACAAAATTACAAACCCATTTACCTCTGACAGGCAATCATATGGATATATGTGAAAAAGTAGTCCTTATTAATTTTGTATTAGCCTTCCGTTATCATAATCACATTTATACGTCTTGCTAGCTCCCTCGTGTGTTTTAGCTGGATTGCATCTGGATTGTGGTGTGTCAACCATAAAACCAGACATTTCACTTATTAGTCATACTGTCATTTTCGTGGGGAAATGTTGCCGTGTGACTCAAAAGTTACAAATTAACAAGGGAACATTTGCCCTGTGTTAGGAGATAACGGTCTTTTTAGTTATAGTATTTGATTTTACTGCACATATCTTTCAGGTTGATAATGATCTGCTTATACTTTCTTCCCCATCCACACATATTTACGCGCCATGTTTTTAACATATTTTTAGAGTCTTGCACTAGGCATATTTGAAGAAACCTGCTATTGATATTTAGTATACAAGTGTATTGCTGTTTTTAAATAATGAAAAAAAATAGAAAGCGTTTCAAAGGACTGGGAATTTCAAAAAGGGGAATAACTCATAAAATGCAGGTGTCACAGTCATTGCCCTTGCGTCAAACGATGTAGGTGATGATGATGAACAATAATTTTAAAAGTTTGAATCAAATCCTTTCTGAATTCATGAACAAATTGTAACAGCACATGAATTGCCTTGTTTGTACATGATTTTCCTCCCGATAATACATGGGCGGATCCAGTGAAAAAAGTAGTTTTTATGCAAGAATGTCTAGCTCATTACTTTTTAATTTAACCATAGAACTATAAGACATGTAGTAATATAGTGATTATTTATTCAACAAATGCAAATGGTAATTGTTGCCCTTTCTGCACACTATGAAAGGCATTGTACTTCCTCTGTTACAAAATTTTATTAACTGCAATGCACAATTACGTAAATAAGCAATTTATCTGTTAACCGAGGCTTTTTTTTAATCTTGCATAACAACTTAACAACTTTACGTTACAAATTACGTGTCCAGGAAAATACAAATGTCCGATTTATTCATTTATTCATTGTCGCAATTTTTCCATATAGGAAAATGAATATTAATTTGTACGACGTATTACCGCCCGAGTTTATAAAAAGTGTTAAAACACATAGTTTTGCTATAAATTATGCCCTTTCTCTAGAACAGTAGATAAAATATAGAAGCGCCCTTTCTTGGTCGCAACAAAAACATTGACGTCATCGCACATTAACGTGACGTCATTCTAGCGTAAGAGTGTTTTAACAGAGAAAAGCATATTAGAACGATAATTATTTCATAGGCCTAATAAGTATGTCCTTAGTACATTTTGCGATCAAATGTTAAAACTATTTTAGTAGACAAATAGTAATATTGACTTTTGGATTAAGGGATATTAAGGGATAAAAAATGATGAATTCAGCAGTTGACCTCTAACCAAACCTACAACATTAATTTGTTAGATGAAAATTAATTTTGAGAGAAAATATGAAATGGAAATAAATCAATTCTGAAACTTAGGTGGGGTAACTCAAAAGAACAGATCAAGGGCAAGGGGCCTACAGTCAGGGGACTAAGTCCTCCAAAATACTATACTACAAGGTTATTTATTATTGGGATAACAATATGTTGACTACACTAGGGTCTGGTCGCGACCCTACAGGCTGGTAGCGCAAGACAAGGCTGGTAGCGCCCGAGTTAAAAGGCTTGTAGCGCCCGAGTTAAAAGGAGGGCCTTTTTATCACTGGTCCAGTTATTTAGGTCACTTGTCATTTGAAACTGTGTAAAATAGGAACTAAGGTCAGAAGTAGGCTACAGTCATAAGTGGGTGGTTTAAAGTTGCTTGATTGCTTAGTAGTCATACTTGTCATAATCAGGGTTTGCACTGGGTACTGTAAAGGTTCAGGTGGTATGTCTGAAGACAATAGCCTTCCAACATCTCTATTCCTAGGTAAAAAAAAAGCATTGAAGTCTGCACCAACACGAGTATCACGGGGACCAAGGAACCGTTCTGTACTGGCCCCTACATTAACTCGGCTCCTCACACCCGGATATCTCGTCAAAGGTTCATCCGGTGGGCCAACATCTGGTTGTGACCAGCGACTATAAATCATATCACCCGGGATCGTACCGGATACACGTGCACGTGATGCATATGTGCTATAATTAGACATATAAACTCGCTCCTCCCCTGGGCGCCTGCGCCAGGTCATATCACCGGAAGGCGTGCCAAATACCACCGGTTTTCTGCTGGCTAGTACCCAGCCTCCGTCTCTCGGGCGTTTGACAGTGTACGGGCGGCGGTGGTAGAAGTCTATATAGATAAGGTATATCTGATTAGGTTTTGAACCTGGGTACTGGGTTTGTAATAAAGGTATATGTCATGCCGAGTATGCTTCAGTTGATGGTATATCAGCTGGGTCCATGGTAACTTCCTTAGTGGTCTCAATCATGGACTGTAACTAAGTTTGTTATTATTTCATCTGGGGACCAAACGCCATTCTTCGTGGAATTACACGCCTCAACACGTGTATCATTGAAGGTTCCATGTTTACCGCCGTTTGAATACATCTGCGGATGTCTCTAAACTGCTTTTTGTACTTTTAGCATGTGTAAATGTTGAGTTCTGCTCAACCCGGGGCTAGAGGGCGTGGACGGTAGCATGCATTTCCACTACCGTCCATGAACAGGCTCAATCAAACCGAGCCTGCAACATTTTCGTTTTTGTCGTGTTGAGCGACTTGTGAAGTTTCCTCTTTTCTCTATTTTATTTAACAACACAAAAATATGTTTACTCTTACTTTTACTAGTACAGTAAATATAGAATATCTATAGCATTAAAATATTTAAGGTTTTGGTACTTTATTATATCAATAATATACTAGTATACAGGCCCGCCCGCTTAGCTCAGTAGGTAAGAGCGTTGGTCTACGGATCGCGGGGTCGCGAGTTCGATCCTCGGGCGGGGCGTATGTTCTCCGTGACTATTTGATAAACGACATTGTGTCTGAAATCATTAGTCCTCCACCTCTGATTCATGTGGGGAAGTTGGCAGTTACTTGCGGAGAACAGGTTTGTACTGGTACAGAATCCAGGAACACTGGTTAGGTTAACTGCCCGCCGTTACATGACTGAAATACTGTTGAAAAACGGCGTTAAACCCAAAACAAACAAACACACAAAAACTAGTATACAAAATGTTTTGTATGAATCAATTTTAACAATGTTCATTAAAGCTAACTTGGTAACAGTCAGCAATTTAACTGGCTCTAAGAAACTGGTTTTTCACAGCCTGGAAACAGCTGCTTCACACCAAGGTCAGGAATGGTACAGTCAGGAATGGTACAGTACTAGTGTAATGCCCCAGATAATGAGAACTTACCACATACTTTGTTCATCTCAGGTGCTAATTCTAGTCATGTTTTCCTTGTTTTTCATCTTTAGCTGCAAGTAACGTAACACAGAATTGTACACATATGTGTTGATCTAGATAAAATGACCGATCAAACACATATTATACAGTCCTATGTTCGTTTTAAGGTTTCGATGGAGGCCTTGAGAAACAAAAATCAAACAACACCAAATCATAGAAAGAAAGAGTTGTTTGACATGAAAATTGAACAGCATGTAAAACATGTATATTACTTTACGAAACAAGTGTCAGTATACTGATATAAACATTGAATTCCGGAAAAGGGCTGCCTAAAGGGGCTCCACTTCCGGACAGTTAAACGCCTTTAAAAACTCACCATTTTCAAAGAACTGTTACACATGTTTGTTTTGATGCATTTGCAATAGCGTGCGAGTGGTGAAATTTCACGTAACAAGGTGGAACATAGTTTTCAGCAATTGTTTATCTTTTTTCTTTACAAATGGCATTCATTTTCAAAGGGAGACAACTTTTTCTCAGATTACTTAAAATAATCGGAAAAAGTTGTTTCCCTTTGAAAATGAATGCCATTTGTACTTAAAATAATCGGGAACAGTTGTTTCCCTTTGAAAATGAATGCAATTTGTAAAGAAATAAAGATAAACAATTGCTGAAAACTGTGTTCCACCTTGTTATGCGAAATTTCACCACTCGCACGCTATTGCAAATGCATCAAAACGAACATGTGTAACTGTTCTTTGAAAATGGTGAGTTTTTAAAGGCGTTTAACTGTCCGGAAGTGGAGCCCCTTTAGGCAGCCCTTTTCCGGAATTCAATGTTTATATCAGTATACTGACACTTGTTTCGTAAAGTAATATACATGTTTTACATGCTGTTCAATTTTCATGTCAAACAACTCTTTCTTTCTATGATTTGGTGTTGTTTGATTTTTGTTTCTCAAGGCCTCCATCGAAACCTTAATCTAATCAAGTTTTTCTTGGTCAATTCTCCTGCCTACTATAAAAGGGCCAGATTTGTGACCATCTGGGTCATTCCAGTTCTGAACAATAAGCTTAAGGGCACTTTTTGCTAGTCCTGAGAATTTTACCAATCTTTATCTGAGATTCAAATACAATAGTCTCAGCATGAATTATATTGGTGTAAGCACATTTTAACATAAAGCTGAAGTAATTTTGATATTCATTTAGAAGATTTGAAGGAACATTTATTTTTGTATTAACTTTTCAAGTGGATTTAATGCAAAAGCAGCCTTATTGAAATGAACATTATTAAGTACACTCATGCACTCATTTTTAGAAGTATTGGAAAGCCTATACAGTCTTAATGATGAATATTTGTACTGATGTTTTACAAGTCCTCATTGCTGAATGGTGAATTATTTAGGCCTTTTGAGATATATTAAGTGATGAATAGAGTTTAATGCTCAAGTTAATAGTGCATTTAATTAAGTTATGGAAAGCAAACACTGTCTTCTACATTTATACTGTGTGACAGTATAAACACTGCATGGTATCTTGTAAATTGCCGAGTTCCTTTGAAATTTAATGTGACTCGTGTAACATTTTATTCGTTGATACTTTGTCTTTGAATTATTCGTGTAACTTATAAGAAAATACACAAATTAAACTTCATAAACTGTTAGTACGGAGTTCCTAGTCTTTGACCTAATCCATTAGAAGAAGCTTTCTCATGTCGATCGGCCAAGTCCTCCCGAAAGTATTTAGCTCCTAACCGAAGGCTACATCCAGACAGAATAACCACCCTAGTGCGTAATACTAGTATTCAATTATATATATATTTGCTACCTAAGCCTAGAAACGGCTTTAACGCTATACACAGACCTGGTATCGGTCACAATACATGCCTGGAGACTGCTACAATATTCAACAGGATGGTTGCCTAGATATTTAATAAGCGGCAGGGCACGGCTCTATGAAATGCACCAAGAACAAGGTCCACCAAGCTCAACGCGCCAACAAAACAATTTTTAGATACAAAACTATAATATCTTACCGAAGTCTGGTAACGACTTTACCAAAGGCAAGGTCTGGTAGTGGCCTTTAAAAAGTCTGGAGACGACATTCACAGCAAAAAGGTCACTGTTGGTTATACAAGCTTTGTACTAAATCTTTAACAAAGTCTAAACTACGCCTGATCTACTTATTTGTTTTACTCACAAAGGCTTGAAAACAGCCTTTTAAGTTCTATCTGTTACTCTAAACCTGGACTGAAATCTAATTTTTCAAATTGAACTTAAGATGTACAATATTTTATTCAAAAATAATAAGGCTGCAGTCTCCACAAATAAATCAGTCCCGGATATTGAATGGCACTGGCTTCAGCTAAATCAAGTCGTTTACTTCTCAGTATACTAGGGTGGTTTGACAATCAATACGCTATCAGTGTCGTGTAATAGTCTGTGGCGAATTGTAATCCTGTGGAATGTTTCCTATATTTAGAAAAGTTATGTATTTATGAAAGCTTATGTGATACCTCTTAAGAATTTCATTGGTAACATGTTTTTCGGCCATCAGTATGGCAGCCATTTTGATTTTAAAAATGGCTGCTATATTTCAATAAGTATTCCATTTATATTCAACCTAGCCTTCAAATAAAACTGTTTTTCTTTCTAAAACTTGGAAATTTATATTTCTAAATGGTAAAGGCTTGTATTTGTAATGTTTTTATAAATTTTTAATTTATCAATTGTTTAAAGACATTGTATTTATAAATCATAATTGACAGAGTGAAGCCCCTTCTGCAATAACTGCTACCTATAAAAATGTAAGAAAATACAAATGAGCCGTGCCATGGGAAAACCAACATAGTGGGTTTGCGACCAGCATGGATCCAGACCAGCCTACGCATCCGCGCAGTCTTGTCAGGATCCATGCTGTTCGCTAACGGTTTCTCTAATTGCAGTAGGCTTTAAAAGCGAACAGCATGGACCCTGACAAGACTGCGCGGATGCGTAGGCTGGTCTGGATCCATGCTGGTCGCAAACCCACTATGTTGGTTTTCCCATGGCGCGGCTCAAATATGGTGATGAAATTAGAGTTGTTATCTGAAATTCCTTTCATTTAAACATCATCGCTTAAACAAGAAAGTCAATTCTTTACATGAAAGAGTACAGATTTTCCTCAAGCTAATACAGGAAGCTTGCTACAAATAAGATATAATGGTGACACTATTATAAATTAGGATACTGTTTGGATACTGTTGTAGAAAATGATAAGTTTAAGCATCAGCAGTTGTGAAATACTTTAAGTATAAAAGTAAGATATCACAAGACTTTAATAAAATGTCAGCAGCCTTACACAAACAAGCATTGGTAATAGCCATAATGATTTCAGCATATGAACTAGCTGAAGTAGCATCTGTACATCTAAATTTAGATATATTTAAGTCTATCTGTCTAAAATATGATGAATTCCACCCCTTCCCCTTTCCATCATAGACTCACTGTACCTTTGATATTTCCCTCACACAATCGCTATCTTTTATACTGTCATTATTATAGTCTCAAATATCTATATGAATAAGAAACCCATTGTGCTACGGAAGGTGTGAATAGATATATGCAGTTTAAGTGCAAATGTTAATTTTAATAAATGTTCTTTCATGATTTGATGATTTCAATCACATTTAATTCAATATCTCCAGACAACCGCGTTATAAACAGTTGCAAATTAGGAACATAAGTATCACAATCTCCCAATGAATGAGTCCTGAACAGGTCTTGTTATAATTCACTTGACTGTGTCTACTTAATTAAATAATATGTTCTCCAACAAAGCTATTAACGGCTAACCTAGTATGGGGAATCAATGTTCAAAGCTACTGCATTTCTATATTGTATTAACTATTTCTTGAAATGTTGTCTTTCTGATGAGACTAGAGTTTGATATACAAAAGAAAATGCCACAGAACATTACTGAAGTGTCTCGACTTCCTTGACCTCTTGTGGTTTCGGCGTCTTTAGTATTGTGTGAAATTCCTGAGATTATGAAAAGTTTTACTACACATGCTGATAAGTATAAATATTGTCATTTTTAGTTAGAAATTACTCTGGCTGAGCATTTCCGAGTTTTACATTGGTACTTCACTTTATTCTCCCAAATTTAACATAATTGATCCTCTTTTGTTATTGTATTTCATTTATCTTGGCCCAGTTAATGTTGGTGAATTAGGAAGATATTATTTGTCTATACTGTGTAAGGAATGAGTTTTGAAGTACTGGCTGAAACTGATGAATAATAAAAATTCACTTATGTACCATGTTTTTACTATGCAGTGTAATAATATTGACTCCCCAAGATGTTTAAATTGGGCTAAACATGTGAAACCATTATTGAATGACTTAGGTTTTAGCAATTTATGGAACAACATTAATGAAAATATAAATTATTTTCCTATGTTACAGAATCGTCTCCGAGACCAATTTAAGCAAAACTGGCACTTTGATATCAACAATATGGCAAAACTTGATTATTATTCAGAATTCAAAACCGAATTTAGATATGAGCCTTATCTTGATATTGTAGAAAATGACTATCTCAGAAAGTTGCTTACATGTTTTCGTCTTTCAGCACACAGCCTGGCTATAGAAACAGGAAGATATGTTGGTACCGATAGAGCTAATAGAATTTGTAGAAATTGCAATCATAATGTCGCAGAATCAGAATATCACTTTTTGATGACTTGCTGCAAATATTCTAATATTCGATCAAAATACATACCACATCTTTCATGGCCTACTATGCAGAAATTTTACAGATTAATGAGGTCAAGAAAAAGAAAAACTGTAATAAATATTTGTAAATTTATCAACGAGTCATATAAATTAAGGGCAGAAACGTTATAGTTAAGACCATTGATACGAATTTCTTTTATTATACATATAATTGTAATGTTTACTCATGTGCATGTAGATCTAGTTATTTATTATAGTTATATCTGTTCATTAGCCAAAGACATGTTATGTCGATATTGCTAATAAAGTTTGTTGTTGTCGTTGTTGTTGTTGTTGATGATGAACTTTTTCTACATTTTAGAAGGATGTGATTGACATACCAGTTGAATACCCAGTTATATGTAAATAAAATACATGATGTATTAAAAGCCAAAAATCATTAATGCAAGAATAGCAACGGAAATATCTTTTTACTTTTATAGAACCTTAGTTTTTACTTTTTGATATTAAACTCACTGAACATCACATTACATTGCTCATAAACGTAAAAGTTCTATTGAATAATGTTTTTGTTTCTTTTTCTTTTTTAGATAACCTGAGCAGTGCTCAGGTGAGTTTTTCTGATCGCTCGATGTTCGGCGTCCGTCGTCTGTCTGTCGTCTGTCGTCTGTCTGTCAACATTTAGCTTGAGTATGCGATAGAGGCTGTATTTTTCAATTAATCTTCATGAATATTGGTCAGAATGATAACCTGGATGAAATCTAGGCCGAGTTCGAAAATGGGTCATCTCGGGTCAAAAACTAAACGAATTGTGAGTTCGAGCCATTGAAGTTCAACTGTACAGCATAAGTTTTCTTCAAAAACAGGGCCATCAAAACAATTTAGGAATATGGCAGTTTTCAGCTTTGAATGGTAAAGGAAGCCAAGGCGCCCGCCATTATAGGCAAGGGCAGATGACTGAGTAGAACCAACAAGCTTCAGTAAACCAGTTGGATTTCTAACTCGCTTAAAGAATTTTACGTCACTGAAGGGTTTCAACCCCCACATAGGTGATTGCAAAATGATTTAAAAGTCAACGTCCAGCTTTCAATGGTAAAGGAATGGCCGTTAGTCTATCAGATATGCATTGCTCTGAAACTTTCGCATTTTGATATCAGTATAACACCACAAAATGAATGCAGCACTGTGTCTTAAAATTACTTCCTGGTATTTCCTATTTATTTTTTCAGGTTGAGTTTTTTTAGAATAAAAAATTGTATATTATAACACAACTGCAGCTGATTTATTTAGCTCCGAAATGGAGAAAAAAGTACAATGTGGATGTTCATTCTAAAAATCAGTATATAACTCTTACATTTTGTAATAATCTCCCTTTTTATCAAACCTAAAAAATACATACTGATAATAACATACAAAGTTTAGCTTGACTTATTTCATGTAATAAATGCGATTGCTTCAATGATAACTGAATACTATCAATAATATAGGATGCCAAGAAGCAAATGCACATTTATAGTTTTTTTATCTCCCTTTACTTTGTCTTTATCACATGTTATCGATATACTTAATACTTTAAATTGTAAAGATTAACTTAATAGACATAAGTACATGTATGGTTGATTTAGACATTTTCTTTGTATAAAAGAATGTATTTTGCTAATTTCATGTCTGTATTTTGAAGATATTGCAAATGACACTAAATCAATAAAACTACAAGTGATTTATCTCCCTTTGAGCACAAATAATTCCATTTTAAAGATACAAGATAGAATAAAATGTTCTATTCGAACTTGTTTAATACACTAGCATTTATGTAACGCACAAAATGTATACAGTACACTTTAGAGAACTTTAATTGGTTAGAAAATGGAAAATAGCATAATTTGAGGTGGCCATTTTGAAATCTAGATGACCGCCAAAACAATAATAATAAAAAATGTTACCAATGGATTTTGAGGGTCTGTGTGTTTAAACTTTCAGAAAAACACAACTTCGTGAAATATAGCAAAAAAATCACAAACTCTTATTTTCGGACAATTCGCCACAGACTAAAATATCTAGGTCAAGTTTACAAATGTCTACAAATGTCACATTCGCTTACCAATCGATACTGGTAGTACATAAGGGCACTGGTTATGTTGATGTGTAGTTCTGTATCCTGCTAAGCTGCCACCAAAATTCTGTAGTGCCCCCGCGGCACCGTACTTAGTTGGGGTAACTGTCAAATAAACAGACCTAAGTTTTCCAAAATACTATACTACAGTGTTATTTATTATTGGGATTACAATATGTAGACTACACTAGGGTCTGGCCGCGACCTTATAGGCTGGTAGTGCCGAAGTTACAAGGCTGGGGACGCCAGAGTTAAAAGGCTTGTAGCGCCTAAGTTAAAGATATTTCTAAGTTAAATAAACTACAGACAACGTTCCTTTCGGCTTCCAACAACTTTTACTTAAGGTAAGCCTATTCAATAAATATCAATTAAGACAAAATGAAATAATCAGTTATGCAATATCGGCAGAAAGTCGCGTAGCAGGCGGACCGAGATGAAAATCTATATTTACAGAGTTTTGTAAGAGGAAACATCCAAATACAGCTAACAAATATAACTGTATAATTTGATAATAATAAGTACCTGGAAGTTTCGAAGTATGAATAATTTGTATAGGTTTTAGAAGTGTGAATAAAAAATTTGTTATGAAGCAAACTGAAGAAGCAGCCTGACTGGACGAGAGACGGAGGCAAAGTGATGATTCTTGCGTTCTAAGAACTAATATGCGGGATGCAAATGAGGATGTAATACCAAATCAAAATAAGGCCAAAGTCAGAAATACCCGGACAGGTCTGTATCAGGGTTGATTGGTTTGTTTTGGATTTAACGCCGTTTTTCAACAGTATTTCAGTCAGTTAACCTAAACAGTGTTCCTGGATTCTCACTCCGGGAGAACTACGTTCCAACGTAAGTCATGTCTCACCGATATCATGTGACATATCTCCACGATGTCTGGTTACGGTATCGCTCAGTATCACGCGGCTTATATAATTTTCATTTATAATGATTACTTTTATTATACATTTTGTATTTTCTTTTGTCTTTGCATGAACATGTATTCAGGTTTTAATAGTCATCGCATAAATTGATTAAAACATTTAGATTTTAAAAACAGTCGTCTGTTACTTGGGAAAATAGAAGTGTTTTGCTATTTTCCAGAATAAAAAATATACTACATGTTTTCAAAAACAATACTTACAGACAGTCAATGGTCGATTGAAGGCAATGTCAGTTTTAATCTTAGAAATATATTTTTGCAACTGCTTTATCATAAACAGGCAATATTTATTTAATATCATGTTTCTCATTCATGTCGACATGTAAATTCCCCCACCCACTTCGTAGGAAGTCCTCATGTCCAGATCTTCATGTCGCTTCGTCTGGGTCCGGTACATCTACAGCTGCACACCCAGGTGCTATGCTATTTCACCAAGGCAAGACATATAATATTGTCGAGTTGAAGAAAACAGCAGTCATGAGCACTGAAGTCATAGAAGCTATTCCGTCGAGTCTAATACCATGTATGAGTACACAAATTGAAAAAACGTTCCAGCCACTTTTGGACAAAATTGATGTACAAAATAACCAGATAAAAATCTTAAATAGCCAAATACAAGATCAAGATAAACAAATAAATGACATTAAAAAGGAGAACCAGCAATTAAAAGATAGCCTCATTCATGCAAATGAAAATATAGAAAACCTGAAAGATCAGTTCGATGAATTGGAACAATACAGTAGACGCCCAATCCTCCGATTCCACAATGTACCAATAAATACAAAGGAGGATGGAACAGCAGCAAATATTAACACTGACTCTATCATTGTAAAAATGTGCAATGATAAACTGAAAGTGGTCCCACCAATCACAGAAAGAAATATAGACAGATCTCATGTGATGGGTAAACCTAAGGAAGGAAAAGTCCAAATTATATGCAAATTTGACTCCTGGAACACCAAAAATAGGGTCTTCAGGCAAAAAGCTACCTTTAAACAGCACAGATCTGACTCATACAATGTCTTTGTAACTGAGGACCTGACTAAGAAGAGGCATGCCATAGTCCAGCAATTCAGCATGTTGAAAAGGTCTGGAAAAATTCATTCTTTCTGGTCAAATGATGGTAGACTATTTTATAAAACCAGTGAAAGGGGTTACAAAATCATGGTCAAATCCATTGAAGACATTGAACATATGCTCCCAGACCCAACAGATGAAATGCTCCTAAATCCATGGAACAAAAAGTAAATCAACATGCAATGTATACATAGTATGTAAACTGCTATCAATGTCAGAAAGTGTATGTTCTCTTCAACAGAATTCTTTAATT
Source organism: Mercenaria mercenaria (assembly GCF_021730395.1). Classification (NCBI taxonomy): domain Eukaryota; kingdom Metazoa; phylum Mollusca; class Bivalvia; order Venerida; family Veneridae; genus Mercenaria; species Mercenaria mercenaria. The sequence goes on along the minus strand of NC_069361.1, from coordinate 109,110,703 downwards.
TCAGTCTGTACAATGAAATGAATAACTGAACATTTCCTAATATCTATTTGATGAACATGTTCTGAAACTTTGGGCATAGTTGATAATCATACATCATATAATATATGCATTAAGTTGTTTTGAGTAACCTGTCAAGTGACATTTAAAATGAACATGTTCTGAAACTTTTGGCATAATTGATAATCATTTATAATATAAAATATGCATTAAGCTGCACTGAGTAACCTGTCAAGTGACATTTAAAATGAACATGTTCTGAAACTTTTGGCATAATTGATAATCATTTATAATATAAAATATGCATTAAGCTGCACTGAGTAACCTGTCAAGTGAGATTTATAATGAACATGTTCTGAATCTTTTGGCATAGTTGATAATCATTTATAATATAATACATGCATTAAGCTGTACTGAGTAACCTGTCAAGTGAGATTTAAAATGAATATGTTCTGAAACTTTTAGCACAGTTGATAATCATTCATAATATAAAATATGCATAAAATTGTACTGAGTAACCTGTAAAGTGACATTTAAAATGAATATGTTCTGAAACTTTTGGCATATCATAGTTGATAACCATTCATAATATAACATATGCATTAAGTTGTACTGAGTAACCTGTCAAGTGACATTTAAAATGAATATGTTCTGAATCTTTTGGCATAGCATTGTTGATAATCATACATAATATAATGTATGCATTAAGTTGTACTGCGTTACATGTCAGGTGACATTTAAAATGATTATGTTATAACTTTGCTGCATTCACTGAGATTACACATTTATAACCAGGTTTAATTCCTTGCCTTTATATAAAACATACTCATTTATATAAACTACTCAATAAAGAAAATTCAGAATATAAAATCCTTTTATATTTAAAAGAAATATATTTACATTGTACAGGCACGCGCGCGCGCGCGCGCGCGCACACACACACACACACACACACACACACACACACACACACACACACACACACACACACATGTGGCTCCGCCCCTTAAAGACTGTGTCAAAAAATGCTCGCTCACACGTTTTTTTTTTCCTTTTTAATACTCTATGACAATAGAATTTTCTTTTTCGTTTTGTTAAAAATATTCTATAACCCGCTTTTTGAATACATTATTTTCATAGCCAAAATAATTAAAATAAATACTGCAATATGATACTTCTTACCTTATAGCATGAATAGTAATCCACACTTTCGATCTGACAATTGTTTACTATTAGGTCAAGTCAGACACTCTTACTCTATAATATTTCACGGCTCTGTGTATTACGGCTCACTTGACCAACATTAGCATGTGTTTTTCGTGAATCTACTTATACTGAAACAGGTGCGTAGTTGCAGATAACACTAAACATAAATCAATGTGAAATAAATACAGTCCGTTTCTCAGCACAGACATCACAACACACTTATTTTAAGTGATGCAGCAAAATTATAATTTTGTTTTTCATTATAATGCAGACATTTAGATGTATATAACATTTTGTTCTGCTTAATTAAGTGTTGCAGAAAACTATTAACTATGTTTTCATTATAATGCATTTAAATGTACATGTACATACTTTTTTTCTGCTCAAGTGTATAGAAACTTGTATATAACTACTGCAGATCTTAAGATGTATATACTATTGTGTCCTGTTGTTGTTATTGTTTTTTTCTTTGTCTGCAAAAAATGATAATTTGTATGTTTTTCATTATAATGTAGACATTAAGATGTTTATAACGTTGGTTTCGTTCCCTGCATATGTGTGTAGAATTTTGTATATTTTACTGCAGATATTAAGATGTATATAATGTTAGATTTTTTCCTGTATACTAATTTAGAAAAGTGTGTGCTACTACTGTTCCGCTGCCGAAAAATGCAACTTATGATTGCCTAAACCTAAGTTAATTATGTTGGTATTATAAAGTACTATTTCAAACTCTTAATTTATTACATTTTCAACATCTGCCGAACCGGGGAAATTCACGTTTTCGCTGATGTTAGGTTTTTATTATTTATGTTTCATTTTTCTTCTGCTTTCATGTTTTCTGCCCAGCTGCTGTCCCGTACCGAAGTTTAGCACCCGAACAAAAACCTTTGTTTATATTGATCAAGCTCAATTGCCGACCGCCATGACTACGCAGTCTTGTCTAATGTTAAACCCAAATAGGTAATGATCTAATATCTTGGAGGGCGGCAATTGGACTTTATTATAATGTCAAGCAATGCTTACCGAAGTCTTTTTCTTTTATAAGTTACCCGCTTATTAAGGCACTCAAAATTTTAATGTGTCTTAAAAACAACATTTTTTATATATTACGAACAATATTTTTATTCATCATGACTAGTCTTATGAATCTACAATTTGCATTAGTTATCACGTTAATGACGTTCAATTCCTTCAGTTTTAGCCACTATCCAACAACTGGTATAGCGAGTGTTAACATGTCTCTTATTTATAACATTCAGTTTCACTTTATCTTATTAAAATTGCTCCTACTAGCTGGCGACGTAGAAAAAAATCCTGGTCCGACCGAAAGTCTGTCCATATTTCATCAAAACATCCGTAGTGTTCGTAACAAGCTAGAGTATATCAAAAATAATTTTACTGATTTCGACATTATTTGCTTTACTGAAACTCACCTTACTTATGTAGTTGATAATAGTTACTTAGCGCTACAAGAGTACAGTAATTGTTTTCGTAAAGATAATTCAGCTCATTCCGGGAGATTTCTTGTATATGTATCATCATCTTTATATTCTAAACGTGTAGCAATACTTGAAGACTACCTCCCAGAGTCATTGTGGATCGAAGTAAGAGATAAATCAAAAACATATCTTATATGTATGCTATACAGGCCTCCGCACTATACAAATGAATTCTGGGACAGATTTAATATATGCCTAGAAAGGGCAGCCGAAATTGCATCTCAACTCATCGTTGTTGGTGATGTAAACGAAGACCAGCTTAATCCATCAGCCAGAAAATTCAAAGAACTGTTGTATCTTAATAGTATGAATAATGTCATAAACGAACCTACTCGCGTAACCGAAAATTCTCAAACACTTATCGATCCAATAGCAATATCCGAAGGGATTACAGTTTTTGATTCTGGGATTTTCAAAACCCCGGCTGATATAAGTGACCACTTTGGCACATTTATTTACATAGACTTTGATATCAATTCTGCAATTCCTTTTAAACGAAAAGTTTGGAACTACAAATACGCAAATTTCGAACAGCTTAATAATCTTATTCGAACGTACGACTGGTCCATACTTTATAATGATACGGTTTGTAATGCCAGCGAAACATTTACACGTATTTTTCTTGATCTTGCCCAAAGGTGTATTCCAACAAGTTTAGTGACCATTCGTCCAAATGACAGGCCGTGGTATAACTCAGAAATCAGACACAAGTCCCGTCAACGCGATAGACAAAAACGCATTGCTCTAAATTCAAAAACATCGTCCGACTGGAACCTCTACAAACAATTAAGAAACAAAGTAAATAATATGAAAAAGTATGCCAAAGAAATCTATTATAATAACTTAGAATTTAACCTAAGTGACATGAATGCTTCAAATCCTCGAAAATACTGGCATATAGTTAAAACTTTAATTAAGGAGAACACTGTAGCGTCAGAAAAAATACCTCCATTAAAGAATCAAGATAACACTTACGCTATATCTGATTCTGATAAAGCTAATAATTTGAATGATTTCTTTGTCTCAGTTTCTACAGTAGATGACTCGAACACAAATTTACCTAATTTTACAATGAAGACAAACGAAACTATAGATACTTTTGATATAAATGAACAAGAAATAACAGACATTCTTCTTAATCTAGACATCAAAAAGGCCAACGGTCCTGATGGTATAAGTCATCATATGCTTAAAAGAACAGCAAAAATCATTTGTATGCCACTATCTATTATTTTTAACAGATCACTTCATGAGAATATTTATCCAAACTCTTGGAAAACCGCTAATGTTATGCCTCTTTTTAAAAAGGGGGACCGCGATTTGCCGTCAAACTACAGACCTATTTCATTAATCAGTTGTGTTGGAAAGGTCATGGAAAGAATAGTCTTTAAACACGTCTACAATCATTTATACTTTAATGAGTTAATATATAAAAACCAAGCCGGTTTTTTACCTGGACATTACAGTTTATCAGTTAATAGATATCTACAATCAAATATGTAAAGCATTCGACGAAAAACAGTCTACTTGTATTGTCTTTTGTGACATCTCGAAGGCGTTTGATAAAGTTTGGCACAAAGGTGTTCTTTTTAAACTTAAACAAAATGGCATTACTGGTTCTTTGTTGGCTTGGTTTTCAGATTACCTTAAAGACAGAAATCAAAAAGTATTTGTTAATACGTCTTATTCTAGTATTAGATACCTAAATGCTGGAGTACCTCAAGGGTCAGTGCTTGGTCCTTTACTTTTTCATATTTACGTTAATGATATAGCCGACAACTTATTAAGTGTATCAAGGTTATTTGCAGATGATAGTTCTCTCGCCGTCTCAAACTGTAATGTAAACATAATTGAAAGTATCCTTAACAATGATTTAAAAACAATAAACGATTGGGCGAAACAGTGGTTGGTTCAGTTTAATCCCAACAAAACGGAAGTTCTTTTTTTATCACTGATAAATAATAACCCTCCTAAGTTAGTATTTAATGACGTACCATTAGATATTGTTGAAAACCACAAGCATCTTGGCGTAACCTTTAGTCAAGACGGAACGTGGCATACCCACATATCAAATATTGTTAAATCTGCATCTAAAGTATTAGGATCAATGAGAGCATTAAAATTTAAAGTAACCCGAAAAACTCTTCAGCAAATATACATTTCCTATATGAGACCAATACTTGAATATGCATCAGTTGTTTGGGATAGCTGCACATATTATGAACAAGAAACACTTGAAAAACTACAATATGAGGCGGCCAGAATAGTGACCGGTTTAACTCGCTCAGTTTCAATACACAATTTATTAAAAGAAATAGGCTGGGTCTCTTTATCCGATAGGCGTAAAATACAGAAACTGATTTTAATGTATAAAGGAAGGCACGGAACACTACCAATCTACTTAAATGACCTTATCCCACCTTTAGTTAACGAAACAGCGCCATATAATTTTCGCAATAATGACAATTTTGTGACTGTAGCACGTCGAACAGAAATATTTTCAAAATCTGTAATACCATCATCAGTTAATTTATGGAACGAACTAGAACCTTCAGTTAGAGAATCATCCTCTTTAAACATTTTTAAAGCAAAATTGAAAGAATTATTTAAGCCTCATACCGTACCAAAGTATTATCTTGTTGGAGAAAGAGAATATGCAGTTTATCAGGCTCGCTTAAGAAATAAATGTAGCATTCTTAACTACGATCTTTACAACAATCACTTACGAAATGACCCTTTTTGCGAATGTGGGTGCGGAGAAGAAAATGCAGAACATTATTTTTTATATGTAAAAGATACTCTGAGGAAAGACTTCGTTTATTTCAATCAACAAGACAATTCCATCCTTTAAACACAAATATATTACTCTTTGGAAAAGTAGAACTAACTGAAGAAGAAAATGGTATTATTTCTTTAGCAGTACAAACTTTTATTCAACAATCAAATCGGTTTAAGTAAGTACAATAAATTCAATAACGTGAAAATTTATATACATTTTGTTATGAATGAAACTGTCCATTTATGTTTTTCTTTGCTTGAACAAAATATGGATTTGCATTAAGCATGGTTTTTTTTTTGTGGGGTACGGTCGGGATGCAGAGGCAGCTTTATGAATCAAAATAATAGCTCCATTACAGAAATATATTCTTTGATGTTCTTTGATGTTTTCTTCTCTCTCTCTCTCTCTCTCTCTCTCTCTCTCTCTCTCTCTCTCTCTTTATTATTGTAATCTTTCTATTGTTTATTTCTCTCTCAAGTAACTTGCTCACATTAAGTCTGTTGAATAGAATATTATAAGATCTTTTTCTATGGGAAGGGCTGTATGCTGATGTTGAAATAACTCGTAGCCCAACCCTTTTGTTTTTTGTTGTGTGTTAAAAATGTATGTAATATTGTGCGCAATATTGAAACAGAGAGCAATAAAATATGATTAAACTAAACTAAATCATTCTAACCGATGATGTTACTAACTCTGAACGCGACATATGCAGGCGTTACTGACACTCATCGAAGTCGCGCGGCTAAACACATAACTTATATTCAGCTAAAATATACCAGCAAGTCTAAATGTGACTTAAAATCGGATTTACTTCAGTGTGTAGTATTTTCTATCCGGTTTTCCATTTAACGGTTTCCCCAAAGATATATTAGTTCAAATGAAAGCAAAATGTATTCGATGGCAGAGAGTTGACTTATACTACTGCATGCGTACACCTTAATTATACATGTAATTAAGTCGGCAAACAGATCTATTAGAAGCAAATACGCAGCGAAGCAACATAAAGTGAGGATATATTGTAGGGTACATTTGTATTAGATTTGTATCGAGAAATATGCACGCTTTTACAGCAGAAATACTAGCCTACGCGACTTTAGGAATAATGAATGCATTTTTCTCGATGCAAATCTAATAATATTTTTATAATAACCCTAGTTGAACTGAAAATGTCGGTCGTGGTTAAAGAACTTAAAAATATGACTATGAAAGTGACGTCACAATTGACGACACGCACCCGATATGAAACTGGAACGTCAATATGGAAAAATATTTCTTGCACACCGGACTGGTGTTTCCGTTGACTTTACCCATGCCGACAAAACCCATCTGACACCCCGTGCCAGATTGCTCTCGTTCTGTTAATGACAACTTGCGTTTTATGCATTGATATATGGTATTATTTATGTGAACTACGAAATATCAGGTACCTTCAGAGATTCTCTCCGTCCCTTTTACATGAAGTATATTTCTCGGTCCAAAAAAAAAACAACAACGTTATTTTACGGAAAGAACATACCATTACGCTAGAAACGATAAATACTAAAATGGAACTTTGTTATTGTGCTTCACTGAAACGTCATGGCGTCACTTCAGCTTATGGACGAAAATTTCCCGCGCTATGCGTACATACCCTACTATAAGAAAGAGTGCTGCAAATAAAGTCTTTATATTTGCTTTTATTCTTCTATCATTTGTTAAATACGGTATGCAAAAAATAATCTGTCAGAATAAAACGCTTAATATTTGTTTATGATATGAAAAAAAATCAGTCATGTGTTTACGAATCGGATAGAAATATCCATCCTGAGGACACCTGCGCCTTGTTTCGAGTTATGACGTCTCAGGTTCCTGATACATTCGAAAGTAATAATAATTATTATGTGCGGACAAAATCAGTGACACGCCTGCACATGATGACGAAAACATTTGTAACGAAATACCTAATTTTTGTGCAAAGCTCTGGAAGTAGGCCTTATTCACGATCCGGAAAATCTATACAGTATTGATTAACTGCGTACGCATGTATCAGTTATTACGTGTTCTTACGTGAACACAGACTATTTGATAAGTGTGAACGAATAGTATAAGCTATTTTGAGCCGGTTTAGTAACATTAATGAAGCGTTTCCATCACTCTGATAAAAGATATTAAGGTTCGTGGTGATGGAAGGCCCTAGGTGCCCAATGAACATTATTTTATATACGGACGGCCATTTTGGTAGAGCAAACGACCTACTGCAAGCGTACTGGATGGCTTTTTTACATGAAAATTCCACACCCAAAGCTTATTTTCAAGCGCATAGTTGAGAGGGCAAATGATTCGAAGTCAGCGACCATTGGCCTCGGAGGCCTTCACGTTATAACTTACTATGGGAGCACAGAATATACAATGCCAATTTTAATGATTTTTGTAAAATTCATACAAAATTCTATTATAGATTTTGCGGATCATACATTGACTCTAAAAGAAGATCTTTTTTAAAGGAATCTGTTGTAACAAAAAATCTTTTCACAAGAAATAGGGGGAAAATGTAAACTATACGGGATTTAAAAGAGTAAAATAAAAATATTTCATTAAGTTAATTGTAAGTTTTAAAAAAGCAAAGGGATTAAACAGACCTAGTAAAATGATCAGTTATAAATACTCGAGTCACTGCGATCATAGATAGTAATGATTTAATGAGATTGTTGAAAAGCAAGTTATTTTTTTTTAAAAAGGGACGCAGTAAAATGCAAATTTGTCTGAGATTAAAATAAATGCTTATATTTGCAATAAACTGCATAAGTATGGCGTTTCGTAGTAAAACACAAGTTTCGTGAATTTGATAGGGAAATTGGGAGATGAAAACAATGCGAAATAATGAAATTTTCAGGAAATGCGTGTGTTTAAAAAGGACGAGGAAGAAAGAAATGCAATAATGTATAAAATTGTAATGTTCTTCCAAGTATTAAAACGTTACATGTTCTCGACCCACTTTTAACGTAAAATGTAAACATTGAAATGAATAACATGTATACACTATTTTTAAAACTGAGTGTATGAGTAATGGTTCAGCTGAACACCACTATTGTGTAGAAGTCACCAACAATGCTTACAACAGTCCATAGTATTATTGTAGAGCATTAACTTAACGTTTTAATTTTCATGCTGAAATTGTATATAATTGTATGCATCCAATTCAAATACTTTTACACCAGCCTGCGTAAGACTATAATGTGTAAAATGATAACAACAACTAAGCCGCACCATGAGAAAACCAACATAGTGGGTTTGCGACCATCATGGATCCGTTAACCCAAATGCCTGCTATTCCCCATACTCGTCAATTCAGTTGTGCACTAACGGTTTATGCACTAATTGAATATGCTTTGACTGCGAACAGCATCGATCCTGACCAGACTGGGCTGATGCGCAGGCTGGTCTGAATCCATGCTGGTCGCAGACGTACTATGTTAGTTTTCTCATGGCGCGGCTCACAACATTTGTCATACTGATTGAATTGTTGTACCTTGCTCAGACGTCATCCAGTCATTTACTGCAAGTGTCTAAGAAATGTTCCCAACGTAAAGATAAAATGTAAATATGAATTTTCTACAAGTTCAAATGGTAAATATGATGCTGAGACTTTGCAACACTGTACGTGAGACGTTGTCACATATTGTCCGTTATTGTTGCGGCCTTGCAACATTTATGTAGCTTACATAAGTTTATTTGTAGCTAGTTCGTTTTATCTTTCAAAATTCTGCAAATAGCTAATATTGCTTCCACACATAAAACTCATCTTTTCAGTTATGAAAACGTAGAATCAATGCTTTATTGCACATAATAAATGAATCAACAAGGTCATACGGAGCGACACCGTAACATTGTCGTTGAGATATGTCACATGAAATCGATGAGACTTGACTTACGTTGGAACGTAGTTCTCCTGGAGTGATTCTGTACAGTACATACCTGTTCTCTGCAAGTAAGTGCCAACTTCCCCGCATAAATCAGAGGTGGAGGACTAGTGCTTTCAGACACAATGTCGTTTATCAAATAGTCACGGAGAACATACGCCCCGCCCGAGGATCGAACTCACGACCCCGCGATCCGTAGACCAACACTCTACCTACTGAGCTAAGCGGGCGGGCTGTATCCGAGTTGAGGCTATGAACTTACTTCGGTCGACCATGACGTCATTCGGAATCCGAACATATTCTTATATGTAAATAAGGCGGAGCTTAACCTCTAAACAAGTGTAAACGGCCTAAGTCGGACAAAATGTAATAATAAAATAATATAGAATGCTGAGAATCATCACTACATGCCAAGTATTAAATATCAAATACTTGACAATAATCTTTTTCTACAGAGTATCCATCCCATCCCTTCCCATCCCTTCCCATCCCATGAGCTTATCTCAGGTTTTCCAGGCTGCCGCTGTTACTACGAGCAGTTCAATGGATTATGGGATCCTGTTACTTCCAGCAGTTAAATAGTCTATGGGAGAAATTTATCAGGCTCAGTTACTGCCAGCGTTAAATGGTTTAAGACAGCAGTTAACCAGTTTCCTATATATTCCTGCTAGCAGTAAAATTTTACTGCTGTAAAACTTTTAGGCCACACCCGTCCCACTTTGTCACAGGTTCCTCCCAAACAAGCGTCTTCTCTACCAACACGCCGCCACACCTTATCGCTGGTTCCTCCCAAACAAGAGTATTCCCGGAATGGCGGTCACCAGACCCGGGTGGGGGACAACCCTTTCTACAACGACCATCCGGTCCGATCCAAAGATCAAGGTCTCAGGCAGATCTGGAGACCCCAAAACAATATATTTGGTTTAGCAATCATGTCCTGAATCAATACAGATGGATGCATGGACGGACGGATGAACGTCTCGGTTTTGTGTTTTTTCCCCTCCTTTGTCCGAATCGTCTCTAGGAAGCTAATCGAAATTCGATTCAAGCACACAGCAACATCTTGTTAATGTTCGTTTATATTTGTACTTCAATTTTCATGAAAAACTTCATTGAATATAAATTCCTATAAAATACTCATTTTATTTAGAAATTGTGTTCGGACCACAATTCGAGACTATCCCTTACCATTTAGAAAAGCGGGTTTTCCTACATTCATTTTCATAACAAACCTTCAGGGGAGGTAACTAATCATTATTGACACTCGTTGAAACTAACTCAGAGTTCACTACTTTACAATGAGAACTATTAAATAGATGAATGAGTTGGGTGTACGGCGAATCGACACAAAAAGGTCATATATCGCCGAAAGAAAAATTAAAAAGTCAAAACACCAATTACCAAGTGTTAATAATATCATTCAACTGGTATAACTTGTGTAACTGCTAGCAGTGGTAGCAGTTTACTCGTGTAACAGATGGTGGCAGTATGAGCTTAACTGCTACTACTGCTGTTATTTTTGTACTGCCAACTTCATACCGACCAGCCAAGTGGATCACCTTCCCTTATTCTAATTGTTGACCTTGTGCGATGTGTTAAAACTAATTTATTTGGTGTTATTATGTGAATAGGTCACCTTGTCTTAACAGATCAGCATGACTAGATGGACCGGCTTATCCAGACGGGTCATGATCACCTCCTCGCTTTTATTTGTTTGTCCAAACTTTCTGTTCGTTCGTTTGATACCTTAAATATTCTGTTTTTATGATAATTTCAACCTGAACGTTCAAAATTGAACAACATGACATATCAACTTAACCGAAGGATCAACTTAACTGAAGCTGTATGCAAATAGAAGTAAGGATACTGACAAGAGCATTCATTTTAATTAATTCTAATTGCTTTTTACCTATCGATATGTTTCATTACACCAGACACGAATAAATACATAACACCGTTCAATTAAATGATTATTCTGTTTAAATTATGTCAGGAATTGCGCTATTCATGGGTAAAAAAAAGTTCTTTGGATCAGTGGAGACAATTGTAAAGTTGGTGATAATGACCAACTAAATGGACAGAACCATTATGCGTATTTCTCAGTCTTGGACAACAAAAACACCGCCCATTTTGTATTAGGTTTTTTTAATTATAGAAAATAACACAGTATGATTTGCTTCTCAGGCCATTTCTGCAGAGAGTACGTAGTTACGATTTTCAAAATGAAATGAATAAAGATCTGATATATTTTAATACAATTTTCAGTTTTTATCAGCAATTCACTAGCATTAATTTCTGAAGGATGATATCTGGATACAATTATGGGGCAGAGTGTTCAAGGTCAATATCAACGTTTATATATATATATATATATATATATATATATATATATATATATATATATATATATATATATATATATATATATATATATAACAATGCCTGCTTCCCAACTTCCCAAGTTCCGATGATATATATTTAAGTAAAACTTTGCCAAAAGGACTGGTACTTTTGCTGTATATTTCCACCTATATAAATAGACAACCATGGTCGATTGGCGTTTGTCTATGATAGCTGTTTCCGATGTCATGTCTGTGTTTTATTTAAAGGTGGTTAATCAGATTTTGGTCAACTAAATCAATTACACGTAGTGTTGTTCACTTAAAGCTTAACACGAGTTAATTCACTTTGGATACTTTTGAAAACTAAATTTTCTTATCCTGTGTAAGTTAATTTATATATAAACATATATATACAACACACAGTTTAACTCCGAATATAGAGCTAGCTTTAATCTACATTTTTAAAGTAATGTTTTAACGGATATGTACAGCAGTTGTTTCAGAACGATAAGATATCTTCCTCTCACACATTTGAGACTTCTGTACCGCAACCCCTCTCCCCAATAAGCTAAAAGGAATCTACTCCCCAGAAAACATGAAAACAACCCCTTTAATACCAGCTACAAGCAAGAGTTCTTAGAACATGAAATGCTCCCTTGATGCATTCAGTAATTGAACAAGGAACAGATATTATTTAGTCACTGTACACAAAAGTCTTACTGTTCTGGGTCAATGTGACCTTTGTCCAACTCATCTCTAAATCAAAAGGGATCATCTGCTGGTTATCACCAACCTCTCTATCAATTTCATGATCCTAGGACCAAGCAATCTCAAATAATCGTCCGGAAACGGTTTTACTATTCCGGCTCAGTGTGACCTTGACATTTGGCACACAGGCCCCAAAATCAAAAGAGCTGCTGGTTTTGACCAACTTCCCTATCTGCTTTCGTGATCCTAGGCTTAAGCGTTCTCAAGTTATCATCAAGGAACAGTTTAACTGTTCCGGATCAATGTGACCTTGACCTTTGACTTACAGACCTCAAAATCAAGAGGGGTCATTTGATGGACATGACAAACTACCATATTAACTTTCATAATCCTAGGCTCAAGTGTTCTGAGTTATCATCCAGAAACCATTTATGTGTTCCGGGTCAATGTGACATTGACCTTTAACCTACTGACTTTAAAATCAATATGGGTCACCTGCTGCTCATGACCAACCTTCCTATCAACTTTCATGATCTAGGACCAAGCACTCTTGAGTTATCATTCGGAAACCGTTCAACTGTTCTGGGCCATTGTGACATTGGCCTTTGACCTACTGATCTCAAAATCAATAGCGGTCATCTGCTGCTCATGACCAACCTCCCTATCAACTTTCAGGATATACGACCAAGCACCCTTGAGTTATTAATCGGAACCGTTCAACTGTTCCGGGTCAGTGTGACTTGACCTTTTACTCACTGACCTAAAAATCATTAGAGCTCATCAGCTGATCATGATCAACTTTCCTATCAAGTTTTGTGATCCTAGGCCCAAGCGTTCTCAAGTTATCATCAAGGAACAGTTTAACTGTTCCGGATCAATGTGACCTTGACCTTTGACCTACTGACCTCAACATCTAGAGGGGTCATTTGCTGGACACGATAAACTACAGTATCAATTTTCATAATCCTAGGCTCAAGTGTTCTTGAGTTATCATCAAGAAACCATTTAACTGTTCCGGGTCAATGTGACTACTGACTTTAAAAGCAATATGGGCCACCTGCTGCTCATGACCAACTTCATGATCTAGGACCAAGCACTCTTGAGTTATCATTTGGAAACTGTTCAACTGTTCTGGACCATTGTGACCTTGACCTTTGACCTACTGATTTCAAAATCAATAGAGGTCATCTGCTGCTCATGACAAACTTCCCTATCAACTTTCATGATCTAGGACAAGGCAGTCTTGAGTTATCATCCGGAAACCGTTCAACTGTTCTGGGCCACTGTAACCCTGACCATTGACCTACTGATCTCAAAATCAATAGGAGTCATCTGCTGGTCATGACCAACCTCCCTATAAACATTCATGATCCTAGGCGGGAGCATTCTTGAGTTTTCATCCGAAAACGGATTGTTCTACATACAGACGGACCGAACGACCGACATCTGCAAAACAATATACCCCTCCTTCTTCGAAGGGGTGGGGGCTTAAATATTGAAAGCTATCTCCCAATTATGGAATGCTATGTCATAAATTATAGCATTAGACCTGTCAGCTAGGTAGCCTAGACCCTAGAGATTTATGGAGCTACATGTTGAAATACACACTAACCCTAGCTGACCCCAGCTGAACCCAGCATTCTGCAGAAAGTAGCAGACATTCTCTGTAAGAGAGAGAAAATAAGACAACATTTAAATTCTATATAAAATTATCACACACGGTAGAGTTACACAAGATAGAGTTATCGCTGCACATTATGTGTTTAGTTCTCCTTGTCCTACTATAGATCAGCATGACTAGATTGACAAGGTTACCCAGACGGGTCATGTCCACCGTGCATTTATTTGTTTATCCAATTTCTGTTCGTTCCTTTGATACTTTATATAGTATGTGTAATGATAATTTCATCTAAAACATTCAGCCTTGTGAACAACATGACTGTATCAACTTGACCGAAGTAGAATGCAGCTGTATGCGATACTGAAGAGAATTTTGATTTTAATTATCTCTAATGGCTTTTTACACCCCGACAAGAAAAGTATAAATATAAACAAAACGCTTGATTCTGTGACTGTTTTTTTTTCAAATTCCGTGTATTCACATGAGAAAATGTTTGTTGTATCGGGCATCAGTTTGGTATTAACATTGTGTGTTAGGATGGGGGAAACTGGCAGCACGGTAAGTCGGAACACGGGGTAAGTCGGAACAAAGGAGATGATTTTAGTATGTTAATAATGCACACGTATATTTAATGGCGTATAAGACTGACGTAACCAGTACCTGCCATCTTGAAAAGTTTCAATGGCTGGAGGTCAAAACAAAAGGACAGAGTGAGAAAAGTTTAATTTTCGACTCCGTAAGTAAATCTTCGCATTTTGTACATGTTTTGTTTCACACATGAGTATAGAAACATTGTTTATCGTTATGCATGATTTAAAAGTCCTTTTTTTGAGCTAGCATCTGAAACACTTTAATTTGAATCACTTTCAAAAGACGATGACAGAAGGTAACACGTTGTTGGGGTTAATATGAACAGCGGGGTCTGGGCACGTTGGAACACTGCTCCGACTTGCCCCAGTCAGGTCTATTGGTCGTCTGGATGTCTAAAGAGTGTTATTTCTCTTTTCTGTCTGCCAAAATAATTTGAATGCAAATGCAAACTAGTATACGATGATGTCAGCATTCAGTGTAAAATTAATTGTATTTGACTTACGTTGGTATACTGCTATAGACGGATGGACGGGTAGCTCAGTGGTTTGCACACTGGCCTTCCAATCCTGAGGTCGGGGGTTCGATCCCCGGCAGCTACACGGGAATTTTCACAAACGCTTTTCAGTGTTTCCCACCCAACTAGAGGTGTACTGGTCAGGAACCCAGGCAATCCTTGCGTGTATCAGTGTTATACACTGAGCACGTTAAAGAACCAGGCTGTCTATTCGCAACGAGCTAGGCTAAGTTAGCCGGACAAGCCTGTATCTGATTTCTGATCTATCTGTCGTGGGGGCTTTTCTGTCGTGGAGGCTTTGTCTCACTCTGTCCCTCTGGTCAGATCGCTCTGTGTCGGTACTAATTGTGGTGTAACAGGGTCTAAAGTTCACTATTCTAACTACAACAACAACAACTCTGTTCTCTATGATAACTACTGTTTAATATTGTACTAAGTTCTAAGATAATATAAACATCAATGTCTTTCTTCATAATTCACTAACATAGTTCACTAACATTTCCTCAGTTATTAACAGAACTTCTATTCTTCAACGTTAATTGCCTCGGCGCTAACCTAACTTATTCATTTTGCGTGTATCGAACATACGCATCTAACCTAACTGAGTACCAGAATGATACTGAAGTTTTGTTCTAAAACTTCTGCTTATGAAAGAAATGATTCGTGACTTGAGTCATGCGGCGTGATCAAAAGACCGGGTGTTTATAATTACCCTGTCATTTATCCAGTTAGTCAGTTGTCAAAACAATTAGTAATTTTGAAACATGCATTGCTGGACAATGCATTAACTGGGCGATATAATGTAACCTGACATTTTTAATGCACATGCCTAATTTCTAGACCGTAAAGCTAAGTGTGAAAAGGAATGCGAAATATATTCTTAAAGTACATGACTTATTATTGACCGAAAAGCTATCTGAAAAGAATGCCTAAGAAGTATTTGATATAATGGATTCAGTAATTTTGAAACATGCATTGCTGGACAATGCATTAACTGGGCGATATAATGTAACCTGACATTTTTAATGCACATGCCTAATTTCTAGACCGTAAAGCTAAGTGTGAAAAGGAATGCGAAATATATTCTTAAAGTACATGACTTATTATTGACCGAAAAGCTATCTGAAAAGAATGCCTAAGAAGTATTTGATATAATGGATTCTTTAAACCATTATATCACACTCGCCCCTTTCTTGTGAGTTTTTCTTTTAATTATCTATAAGAGAATAAAAATAAAAACAAAAACAAAAATTAATATGAGGCAATCAACAAAATCTAACATAAGGCCTTCAATCGATACCGACTGATGATTAATAAATAAACTTTTTTTTTAACGTAATTCTGACGATTTTCTTCTTCTAGTATAAAAGAACACAACTGACTGCACAAAATCAAGAATATATAAGATCAATACATGATATGATATACACAATCAATGACTAAGATAAAACACAAGGTATTCGTAGATATAATTTTTCACAATTTCACAGATTTTTTGATTCAGTCCTAGAATATTCAATTTCTTTTCTTTTTTTTTTTTTTTTTTGTTTCAGTCCTAGATTGTTTTTCTTGCGTTTTGAAGTCAAAACCCCATTAAATTGAAATAAAACACTAGCGATTATAAATGCACTTTTTCCTCCCTTGCCCAGAGGGGTTTTGCCTTCAAGATCGTAACTGAAATAAAAAATAATAATTGTTTGTACACAATAAAAACTGTCAGAAATATACCTGTCAAAAAGAATATTATCATTAAGAAATACTCCATGTAATAGTTAGAACTGCGTAAAATGTT
Organism: Mercenaria mercenaria; assembly: GCF_021730395.1. NCBI lineage: Eukaryota > Metazoa > Mollusca > Bivalvia > Venerida > Veneridae > Mercenaria > Mercenaria mercenaria. The sequence continues at coordinate 109,093,752 of NC_069361.1, read as the reverse complement.
AATTACGGATAATAAAGAAATATATTAGGTCACAAATCTCTTGAAAATACGATTAAATATGCAAAAGTAATATTGATAAGAAAAATCCCGTAACCTGTTTTATATTATAATGAAATAATGAAAATCTACAACTTAGTATATACTAAAAATGAAACAATGTTCTAGAATCATATTTAACAATCGGAACGATACTTGTTTTAACGTGTAAAGTGACATCATTCATTCCCGTTCCATGGTTGACATCTCTACACCGCAGTTGCTATAGTCGAATTAATAAGAGTGGTGACCCATCAACTTGTCAGGTTTCTCCAAACGGCCATGAAATATCTTCGTATGTCGCATCACATTATTATAGCCTTATTTGTTGAGTAATAGTTTGCCCGTCTTCAGGAAGGTCCTTTTGATAGGTTTGAAGTGTAGCTTCAGGAAGTCTTGTTGTTGAGCATTCCCTCGGTTTAATGAAGATAAAGCAATCATTTAACATTGTCAAAAGATTTGTTTGTCTTTATATGAACGTTACATAAGGATGCCTGCTTAGAATCTCTAAATAGAATGTTTATAAATTTGTCTTTTGTATGCCAATCTGATTTCCTGTTTTCTGTTTTTCAATCTTTTATAGTTTTTATTTCATTTTTGTAACAAAGCGTCGTCGTCTTAAGTCAGGACTGTTAAAAACTCCGTAAACCTCTAATAACTATTCGGGATACATTTATTGTAAAATACAAAATGATAGTTTCTTCATAAATGTTCAAAATAATTCTGATAACAGTTATCTCTACGCTGAAAAACTATGTATTTATCATGCACAAATTTGTCCTTAAATCTTACACTTAGACTCATAAAAACATGTTTTATTCTTTCTCTTTACGGAATTCCGCCTTAAATAGCAGTAATGCAATGAAATATTTTGCTATAATGAATTTCCAGCTAATTAACAAGTAATACTAATTCATATTGAAACATAACCGCAACTACTCTGACTCATACATAAGAAGCAATTTCTAGGTCTGATTGCCAGGGTCGCATGTCTAGCGACATTATTCTCAAAGACTCAATAATAAACGTCATGTTCCATATCAATACATGGTCACTTTCCTAGCGACATAATTCCCCTTAGACTCATAAAATAAGAAACTTCTTGTTTCATCAACGGTCGCATTTCTTGCGACATTCTACTATGTATAAGCATTACACATGCTCTATGATGGTTCTTGACACATCATACAACGATACATTTTAATAATACATTTAGCGTTACACACGCCTTACAGACGTTATCAACGTCCTCTCAAAATCTCATGGAGTTCAGAGTATTTGGGTTATGATTCATAAAATGTTACCTTGTCACTTTACTGATTGAGAGCAATTAACTGCTTTATTTCCCTAAAGGTATTCCCCACTTAATATAACCAAAATAATGAAGCTAGACTATATAGATATTCTTTGTCAATTTTATGTTTTAATAAGTAATCTGTATGAAATTTAACTTTACAACAATAATGCATTTTCCTTATGAAATATAACATTTTCCTAATTGTTCTATATGATGTTTTTGTAAAAAAAATTAAATGTTGACTTAAATGTACGAAAATTCGCTATATTTAAGATTAAAGTTTCTGTTGGTACGTATATAAAAATCTATGAAATGTTTAACAGATCTAAAAATATCATCAAATCAAAAATGTATAAAAAAGATTCCCGAATAGCATCGTTGGTATACGAGTTAAAATGAACAGTCACTAACCTGATGAAGTATAGATTTCTTTTTCCATCCACCATGGATGTTCTCTTTCCTTGCCGAGCCTTAAACTGCATCTTGTCCGTACGTTTCGTTTGTTCATGGGGGTTCTAACAGCTGTCGTAAGAGGTTTATCGGTCGTCAGTTCCATTTCCAGTCGTCTGCCAAATCGCAAGTGTTGTTATTCCATTTTATTCGTCATAGTGGCCTCGTGGTAGTTGGTAGTACTTCTTTCGTGTTGTGTCCGCGACGTTTTGAAGATTCGTTTAAATCCTGGTTCTTTTAAGGTACCAAATATTTGTGTAATTCTTAGACCTGCGTGGCCTTAAATGATCTACTTCCATAGGTTCATTTTCTTGAGCGGAATTATGTGAGGACGAATCCACACTCCGTCCTATCCGTAGATTAAATCTAGTTCTCAAATTTTGTTCGTTCATGGCAGACCGTACGGCGGCCTGAAGAGTTTGTGGATTATCTCTCATAACTTTCATTTTTAAAAAATCGTGTGCCAACCCATCCACAAAAAATCCAATCATTTGTCTTTCAATTAAATTTAAATCACCATTGTGACCTACGAAAGCTTCTTCTGCCAAAGTAAGAAGTCTTTCGGCATAAATTTGAACATTTTCACCTGGAGCCTGTTTGATTGTTCTTAGTAAACAAAATGCATGCTGAGGATCTTGTATTTCAGCGAACCTTGAAGACAATTCTGTTTTTAAATGATTCCAGTCCCTATCAACATTTTCCGTTAAATATCTTTGTATAAAATCACTTACTGCCGCTCTGCTTGACTGATAAGCGACAAGTTTTAATTTATCTCCAGTTAAACCCGTAAGAACACCGTATTTTTCAATATTTTTCAGCCAAAATTTAAATTGTTTCGGATCCCCATCAAATTGTGGAATAACCTGAGATATACTTTGAGTACCTACGACAGCCGAAACATTAGACAATTCACGCCCCAGATTTTCGAAAATTGCTGCGATATCTTGATCTGCCATAATTAAGCCAACAAAAAACAAGCAAAGAAATTTTCACTCACCAGTGCAGAGGATATGATCGTCACAGTCTCCCCCGGGTAACCGAACCGTGGTTGGTAGTACTTCTTTTGCGTTGTGGCCGCGACGTTCCGAAGGTTCGTTCGAATCCTGGTCACGGCACCAAATAAAACCCGTGTGGTGTAACAGGGTCTAAAGTTCACTATTCTAACTACAACAACAACAACTCTGTTCTCTATGATAACTACTGTTTAATATTGTACTAAGTTCTAAGATAATATAAACATCAATGTCTTTCTTCATAATTCACTAACATAGTTCACTAACATTTCCTCAGTTATTAACAGAACTTCTATTCTTCAACGTTAATTGCCTCGGCGCTAACCTAACTTATTCATTTTGCGTGTATCGAACATACGCATCTAACCTAACTGAGTACCAGAATGATACTGAAGTTTTGTTCTAAAACTTCTGCTTATGAAAGAAATGATTCGTGACTTGAGTCATGCGGCGTGATCAAAAGACCGGGTGTTTATAATTACCCTGTCATTTATCCAGTTAGTCAGTTGTCAAAACAATTAGTAATTTTGAAACATGCATTGCTGGACAATGCATTAACTGGGCGATATAATGTAACCTGACATTTTTAATGCACATGCCTAATTTCTAGACCGTAAAGCTAAGTGTGAAAAGGAATGCGAAATATATTCTTAAAGTACATGACTTATTATTGACCGAAAAGCTATCTGAAAAGAATGCCTAAGAAGTATTTGATATAATGGATTCAGTAATTTTGAAACATGCATTGCTGGACAATGCATTAACTGGGCGATATAATGTAACCTGACATTTTTAATGCACATGCCTAATTTCTAGACCGTAAAGCTAAGTGTGAAAAGGAATGCGAAATATATTCTTAAAGTACATGACTTATTATTGACCGAAAAGCTATCTGAAAAGAATGCCTAAGAAGTATTTGATATAATGGATTCTTTAAACCATTATATCACATAATAGAGGATGAATTATGCGCCCTGTGTGGCTGCATTTGAACTATGTAAAGCGCCTTTGAACGTGAAATTGAGCATGAAAAGGGCGCTATATAAATCTGGTATTATAATAATGATAATAGACGAAACATGAGATTGTATCTAATAGTATAGGCTATAGGTAACGTATAACCAGAATTGGCCTGACAGTGACAATGAACGTAAGTACCACCAGAATGGTGGCATAATTTGGTTAAATTTTAAATCAGGTTTCTTCAAGCGGAAGCTTCATTCAATATACAATAAGATAATATGTAATTAAGAAATTATTGTTAACGTCAGTAGCGATTCATGTTTAATTTGTCGATCGTATTCTGTCGTTCATTTCAGATGAACACCGAAAAAAAGTTTCATTTCTTATATTTTTACATTATACAATGTATTTCCTTTCCATTTGTAAACAAGATTATATCAGAAATTGCACATATTTTGTTGCATCTGACATCAGGATCAGCTTCCCGGCCATTCTGTTCACCAGACAGAACTACTGCGACATCATCTTAGACACGTACTCACTGATTATACGTGGACGTTGTCAAAACGGCGGCCCGTTATCACTAATCAGCGTTGACGTAACTTTCGCGCCTTTCTTTTCTTCAATGGAAAAGAATAGGGCGGATGTAAACATGTTGTAAATATTAACTCAAATTTTCGATGGAATTTCCGCTTCTGAAATCAAATCATTTTGTTTTTGCTTATTCACGAAGTTATGCCCCTTTTCCCCCTTTCTCAAATGAGAAATTTTGGGTTAAGCTGGTATCCCACGCTTAAGAAATGGCTTGAAACTTCACACATTTATTAACTGAGATGATGAAACGTGTAATGCGTAGATTCCGTAGCTCTCTTTTGCGCATTGTTGTATACGCTAGTGTAGCATGCTTGGTTAAACCGCACGCTTTCTGTGAGGGGAGTTCTTTGATAGCGTTAGAAATATACACACGTCTATAACCTATGTATGAAGAATGAATAAAAAGTATTAGTTTATTTTGCCTCAGTTATTAAAATATAAGAAACCACATAGGTATGAACATAACAAATGGCGACGAGGATGGGATGCCAATGAGTTTTAAAATTTTGGATAAATTCAGGAAAGACAATGTTGGATTTGGTTTCGTTTGACAAATTCATTATAGAAAAATAATGGATTAAATTCCGTTAATCAAACCATTTGACAAAACATTGTGGATTAAATTCCTAAAAAGATATGTGCTGGATTAAATTCCGTTTCAGTAAAAAGGCAACATTAGTAAAGCAATTTGGATTAAATTTGTGAAAGGATTAAAAATAGTGAACGATAAAAATGGCAAAAGCATTATCTGTACCTAGTGTGGACTTCTTTAATATGATAAGAGACCCTAGTAGCTTGCCCAACAAATGGGAGCGATGGCTGAAATCGTTTCAATACTTCGTTGTCGGTTCGGGTGACACGGACAAATCACAAATATACGAGCACTACTGCTGCATCTGGTCGGACCGGAAGTGCAAGAGATTTCGAAACACTGGACAACATTGATAATGATAACAATTTCGACGCCGCTGTTGATGCATTGAATAATTATTTCAAGCCAAATTCAATGTATCATATGAACGACACAAATTCAATTCAGAAGAGCAAAAACAGAATGAAACTATCCAGGACTTTGCTACGCGTCTTAAACAACTAAGTATTTCATGCGACTTTAATTGTTGTTTATGTAATAAACATGGTTTATACAAAAATCGAAATAAATTGTCATCTGCTTTCACTTTTGATTCCTTAGGTTTACCTATATATGCGTGCATCGGGAGAAAACATAGATCTGAGTCACATGACATGTAGCTTAATATTCATTGGAAGCGGCACGCATGGTTTAACAATTTTATCAGTTTTGCGTTCGAATTTCAGCGGCTTTTAATATTAAATTTGCACTTTTCTCATCATTAATCGTTAAAGTACAATGTGTTTACTGGATATCTTAACAGTGTTCACTTCAATAAATGGTAAATTGTAAATCTGTATTAATTTCGGAATATTTGTGTTTTACTATAAACGATACCGAGTCAAAGGATTGCGCCTCGTAGCAATAGAAATAAAACAATAAAGGAACTTATTAACGGATAGTAATTAGCGTACTGGTCTCATTTTTAAAGACAAACACAAGGAGAAAAAGTCTGTGTTCACATGTGTACATTGACCACCAAAATGTTGGATAGCGGAGTATAAATTTTTATCGTCTGCTATAGTGCATATTTTCTGACCTGGCGGAGATATTTTTATTACCTATCACGGGATCGAACCTGCGTCCTTTTCAATGCGAGATAATTGCCCTAACCAAAACACCAGTCAGTCGGTCATGAAATTAATACGCATATTTTGCCTTTACATATCTATTCCCATTTATGGAGAATTCGACGGAATGAAACTCAATGATAGAATGGCCAAATTATGACCTTTCTATAAATATTTCCACCAGGTCAGAATATATGCACTATAGATGATTTGCCTACTGTGCAAAGCCCAGAATGTAATGGCTACAGCTGACGCTCATATTCAATAAACTAAATCGAAAAACTGTTGGTCCAACTGCAATATTAGAATACATATGAGTAATACTTGATTCAGTTAAGCAGAAAGCAAGACTTCCGAGGTATGAAATTGAGAGAAAAAAAAATCATTTCATAGATGGATTATTAAAGGAAAATTCATGTACATGTATAAAGAGAGAACGTTTGCAATTGCTGGGTCATTTTAACTTTGCTTCACGTTGTAGCGTTTCGGGTAGAAGCTTGGTTTCATACCTCTTTAACATTTGTACGTTCGGCAGAGAATTATACCATCACGTGCATTTGAGTAAAGAATGTCCAGAAGACCTTTCTTATGTGGCTTCTATTTCCAGACAAGGGAATGGTGTTTCTATGTTCTATGAAGACACGTTCTCAACCTCTGATGATAGGGAACTTTATACTGATGCTAGTTCAACTCTAGTATTTCGGAATTCTTTCAGAATCGTTGGTTCTGTGACTATTGGCCAAACGCTATTGAACAAAAATAGCAGTTAGCGAACTATATCCCATTGTCGCTGCTTCTGAGCTATGGAGCGACGGACGGAGACGTAAACAGTTTATCTTCTTGTGATAATAATGACGTTTAAAATCTTGAACAGAGACCCAAGTGTCTAAACATCATGCAGCTTATGAGAAAATTAACTTGGCTAGCAGTCAAAAAGAATGTCACCTTTAAATCGAAACATTCCGCGAAAAATAACGTAAAAGCAGAGTCTTTATCCCGATTTTAGATGGATCACCTCCGCAAAGCAGCCGCAGCAGCAAAGCAGAATTCAGACCCGTGCCCAGCAGTATCGGAAATTGTAGTTAATTTAAGGATATAAAAAAACTGATCCATGTAGAGCTGGCGTCGACATTCTGCCACAAATTACGAAGTATGTCCTTTCATCGGCACTTTAAATACAGCGTACTTGGAGATTCGAAACAGTAGAACATTTACAATCTACATAAGCTTTCTATGTGTCAAAGATGATGTACCTCTCTCAAGAACAAAGTTTTTATTATCAATCTTAAGTTTGTTTTGAAACATATAGGCTTTGATGACAAAAAGTGTAATTGTCATAGTTTTCGTATAGGGGCAGCAAGTGTTCGAAACACTGAATGGAAGGCCATTTGATAAAAACACTTGATAGATAGTCTTCAAATTGTTATACGGGTTACGTACGTACTGACTAAAAACAATTTGCAAGAATAAGTCAGTTACATGAATGGATATTTTAACTTAAATGCCCTTCCATATTTGAACTTTTTACTCATTGTGAAGCTGTTCAGTACATTTTCGCGCCAAAATCAAAAGCAAGTTCGCGAATTGAAAGATGGGTCTTGCGATTGCATGGATATAGATATACAGCGCGCCATGTCCCAAACCGCGAGAAGATTTCAGATTGTCTGAGAAGTTTATTGACTGAAGGTAAAGAAAAACGGACATCATATTTTGTAGATGATGATAACTATATCATGAATATAGCACTAGCCACAACGCCTAAAGCGGTAACAACGCGAGATATAGAAAAAGCGTCAGGGGCCGACCCTAAAATGTCTTCAATTCGTGACTGTTTGATGTACGGTTTATGGTACGAAATTCCATTTAAAGAATATTTCATAGTTAAAAACGAATTGGCAGCTATCGGATTCTGGGTACTTCGAGGTACTCGAAAAGTGGTACTAAAAGAAATAAGAACGAAAATACAAAATACTCAAAGCGGCACATAGTGGTCATCCAGGTCTAGTGTAAATGAAAAAGTCACTTCGTACACGCGTATGGTGACCGTCAAGATATAGAGAAATATTGTAAATCGTGTCACGGGTGTCAATTAGAAGGCTCTTCGGCGCTTCCGGAACCGCTTAAACCGACGGAACTACCTAGTGGACCGTGGGAGTATTTAGCATGTGACTTATTAGAACCACTTCCGACAGGTGAATTTAATTTTGGTCGTGGTAATAGATTTTTACAGCCGATTTATGGAAATAAAAAGCATAAATTCCACTACATCGGAAAATATTGCTACGGTGTTTATGAAAATGTTTGCGAGACATGGAGCATGCTTCCTTTTAAGGACTGATAATGCAAGTTATTTTACAAGTGACTATTTCATGTCATTTCTAAACGAACATGGCATTAAACTCACACAGGTGCTTATGAAGTGTTTGCGAGACACGGAACATGCCTCCTTTTAAGGACTGATATTGCAAGTTATTTTACAAGTGACTATTTTGAGTCATTTCTAAAAGAACATGGCATTAAACTCACACATTCTACGCCCTTGGCGCCAAATCAAAATGGGCAAGTAGAAAGACAGATGTCATGCATAGTGAAGCATATTCGCATATCAATTGCTGAAAAACGTAATTTGAGACACGAGCTTCAGACATATTTATTGATGAACCGAAGTAGCCCGCATGCTACCTCAGGTGTAAATCCAACAGAATTACTGTATAGTCGTTATGAAAATTCCATGCTTACAGGAATACGGTAAATTCGATCTTTCCGATCAATCTGTAAGAGATAGAGACTGTGAGAAAAAAAGAGAACTCAAAACAGTATACGGATCAGAAAAGGAACGCGGTAGAAAATTCCATTTCTGTAGGCGATTTGGTCCTGTTAAGTTCGGAGCCAGGGCAATAAAAATCTCAATGTAGAAACACCCTTCTGGAGTTACTTCCCTCTTAATGAAGAAAACTGATATATGTAAATAAGAACAAACATAGGGACGGCTGCCAGTCTAACCACCCAAGATTGCTAGACTGTTATAAATGGATTAATTTCACAACCATATGCCGACATGCCATGAACTATCTTGAATTTAGTTTAATGTTTTGATTGAACTGCGTGAATGAATTGTGACAGTGAAAACATGTTTTGTAATTATAATAATTGCTTTAGAAGTCATTGCTTTAGAAATAAATAGCTTTCGTGATGGAATTTTGAATTACTTTAAATACGCATTCATTTCATTTCCTATTTTAATTTAGATTCAGTAAATATTTAATACACGCACAATTTAAAAAAAGAAGGAAAGTGATGTTGTATACGCTAGTGTAGCATGCTTGGTTAAACCGCACGCTTTCTGTGAGGGGAGTTCTTTGACAGCGTTAGAAATGTGTCACAAACTGACATACGGGCCTCGTTGTATCTGTTGTTTAAATGCAGGTATTGCATCATCTTTTTGTAAATTTTTGAGTTATTGAGGTAAATGTCTGATTTTACGCATAAAATACCTCTCATGTTTTTCTGTATTTCATAACATAAATTTACATGTAAATTTTGTTAAATTCGGTTCAGTTATAAGAAAGTTGATATTTTATAAACTTCAGTAATTCATGTTTTTATCCCCAAAACCACTATAACGGGCCTTAAATTGTAAATTTCATTCCGCGCCAAAGTAGTCAGATTTCCCGGCTATATCGCGATTCCCGTGGAAATGCAAGTAATCAGAGGACATGCATATGTCGTGAGTCCCATGAAATTTAGTATTTGGCGGGACATAACCCTACAAATAGACTGGACTAGATATGCCCGGTGCACATCACTTTCGACATTAGACGAATTTACGTCAAATTGATTTTTCTTGGTAGAAATTTATGCTCGATCGAGGTAAGAAATTTATTTGTTAGATTTTTGTAAAACGTTTATTTCGTTTCGCATTGAATTTTGTTAATTTGTAGTTGTAAATAATAGCTGCAGTTTATCATTTCCTTATCTATAGTTTTTCGTCATAAACTTTTCATATCTTTTCCATACTTTAACATTAGACTTGTAAGTAATTAATTTTAGAAAAAATGGAAGTTATAAGTGACATATTTCAATCACGTGACGTTTGCACTTAGTAGCACTCATATTTTGTATAAGTAGCGCGTATTATTTATGGGAGCCTACGGAGGTGTGGTTTACCCAAAGGAGCAGTTTTATGCCCTGACTTGTGTTTTGCTATGGTGCTTACCATATGTTATATATTTTAGCTTCTTCCACCAGACGACTTTTACCTGGTGATGATGTCACGACCCGGAAGTACAATACCCAAGGTTATTTTGTCTTCACTCGCCTGGATGTGATTTTACCAGCGCAGCGCTTTCGTTCCATGGTTGTGCGTAAACCGCAAAGACGATGATTTTTGTGATCCACTGAAATCAGCTCAGGGATGCAATCATCTACCATTATAGGGAGCCAAAACGGAGTCAACGTTTTCATGGTTTAGAGGGACTTTACTTGAAGATATGTTGTTTAATTTTTGTGCTGCTTAAAGTTCAAAGTTAACGGAAACATCTGTGTTACGGAACTGTCAGTGTTAGAACTTTATACTTGATACAGAGCTCAGATTTTTTTTTCTTTCTTTCTTACAATAAGATTTTTTTCTCATTTTTCGTTTATTCATTGTAAATAATCATTTTTTTTTTGTAAATAAATTTGTAAATATTGTAATGGGTGTTGATTTGATCCGGTAGTTATTGTCCCCGGTACGTCCATCCAAAATGCACACACGTCTATAATGTATGAATGAAGAATGAACAAATGTTATTTGTTTATTTTGCCTCAGTTATTAAAATATAAGACCCCACATAGGCACGAACACAACACACATTCACAAAATAATGTCCGTTGTTCGACTTAGCATTTTTTGGACTAAGTTTTTGTATGTTCACTGGAATGAACTTAAACTGTACTCTAAAGATGTGACACGCAGTACTTAGAGCTTTGTTGCTTTATCATAAAATTTTGCCTTGCCCCTTTTTAAACTTTTTTTTATGTAGCCTGTTAACCAGCTAGCATTATAATAGAGAAAAGTTTATGACTTAAAATTGTAGCATCAATTGTTTTGTTCATTATTTTCAGTTTTTGTAAGTAACAAAGCCTTAGAATAGCCGAACATTTCCGTCTAATGTCTTAAACTTGAACTATACTGACTTTATTTAATTAACCTATCCATGTTTTTATTTCAGCTAAGCCCGTAGCTTTTATGGTCGACTTTCGGATGCTTTCGTCAATCCAAGGACAGGTAGCCTTATCCCCTTTGACATCGTCATAACAAATGTCGGTGACCACTTCAAGCGGTACCCTGGTATTTTTGTTGTGCCTTTCAGTGGCACCTACAGCTTTACACTTAATATACGTTCCTTGGACAACGTACGTATCATAACAATTACATTTTTTTACTTATGTACAGCACAAACTGCTTATCCACCATTTGTTGTTTTGCAAAAATCTTAGTTGCCGTCAGAGAATAATTTTTGAGTACTCTTAGAACAATATGTTACTGATAACGTTTCACAATTTTAATGAAATTATACCCTGCCATCATGTGAATTCAGACTATTTTCAACTTCAGACCATTTTTGAAAAGTCACAAAAATACACTTAACTTTCGAGAATCTATAAACGAAGCAGGACAATGAAAACAAAAACTTACGTCGTTGTGGTCTGTCGCAAAGGATCATTAAAGTTTGATATTTGTGTGATTTTTTTTATCTTTTTCAAGTAAAAAGTCAAAATATACACCTCCGTATATACTTAATTGCTTAAAACACACTTTTATGTGGTTTTCTTAAAGAACACTTTTTGATTATTTTCATGTATTTTGTTTTCTAAATGAAATGCTGTATTGAAGTGAATGAAATAAAATCTTTGCTTAATTTGATAGAAACATTTATCATGTGTCTGATACTAAATCATTTTACGGTAAAATGTCAAAATCTACACCTGTGTATAATTGTTTTTACACAATATTTTTGTGTATTTTGTGACTTTTTAAAAAGTGAGAATATTTCATGGTGCGGGGGACTAGCGTGGAGTCTGGAACACTTTCATTTTCGATATTACGCTTGTGCTTATTGGAGTATGCGGCTTTATGCGCCGGATCTAATGCATTCTCCGACACGTGCTTCTGTTAAACTTCTGTGACGCGGACTCCAAATGAAAGGATGACAACATAAGCTTTACTATTTGATGTAAAAAGAATCTAGCTTGATAATCAAAGATGCAATATCCACAAATTCAAAATCATGGTGGGCATGTCTCAAGTCATTCATAAAACCTTCTTACAATTCTTTAACTATCCCGCCCTTAGAAGATAGGGCCGACATATATGAGGATGAAATTTCTAAAGCAAATATCCTTAACAACCTCTTTAGTGACCATACAATTTTGAACGAAATAAATGCACCACAACTTGATAAAGCAGAAAGAAACTCTGAACTTATCATGGAACCTTTCACTGTTACTCCTGACGAAGTTGAAATGGTTTTGAAGTCTTTACCCCTTGGAAAGGCCTCTGGGCCCGATTCTGTGAACAACAAAATTCTCAAAGAACTTTCTACCGAATTATCTCTTCCTCTTGCCGATCTCTTTAACTACTCTTAGAATATATACACATTTCCTGATACTTGGAAAGAAGCTAATGTATCACCCGTCTTTAAAAATGGTGATCGGTCTCTACCTAGAAACTATCGCCCAATTTCACACCTAAGTACAATAGGTAAGGTATTTGAAAGAAAAGTTTTCAAACATACATTTAACTATCTCAATAGAAATAACATTATCACATCGCTTCAGTCTGGCTTTGTCCCAGGTGATTCAACAGTTAATCAGCTCACTTACTTATATAACTTTTTTACAGAGGCAATAGACTCAGGCAAGGAGGTTCGAGCTGTATTCTGCGATATAAGTAAGGCGTTTGATCATGTGTGGCACAAAGGTCTTGTCCACAAATTGAGATGTATTGGTATAAGTGGTAGCCGTTTGCGTTAGTTTTCATCTTATCTCTCTCATAGATAACAAAAGGTAGTTATACCGGGCGCCCATCCAACTGGAACTACATTCGAGCTGGTGTACCCCAGGGATCGATCCTCGGTCCTCTTCTCTTCTTAATATTCATAAATGGCATTGTCATCGATATAAATATATAATATATATGGCCAATGAAGAAATCAAGGAAGTGACCAACGACAAGCACTTAGGGCTGATCTTCACGAAAGACATAAAGTGGCATGCCAATATAGACTACACCTTAACAAAGGCTTACAAACGTATTAATATCATGAGAAAACTTAAAATTTACTCTCGACCGCAAATCGCTTGAAACCATATACATTTCATTCATTCGTCCAATTCTAGAGTATGGCGACATTATTTTTGACAATTGTACGGTCCAAGAGAAGGACTTGCTTGAAAAGGTCCAATACGAGGCTGCTAGGATAGTAACGGGTGCTACCAAACTTGTTTCTTTGCAGAAACTTATGAATGAGGTTGGATGGAAATCACTTGAAAGTAGGAGGCAGAAGCATAAAGTTATTTTATATTTCAAGATGTTGCACGGCATCACTCCATCTTACCTTACAGCATTGTGTCCACCCACTGTTTCCAATGATACGTATAATTCCCGTAATCAAGCTGACTCCCAGGTACTAAGAGCTAGAACGTCTATTCGAACCAACTGCAGCTCACTCGCCGATGATCTGTTCTCCAAAAATATTACTGCATCACCCCTCTGCTCATGCGGACGGCCTGAAACTACTTACCATTATTTCTTCCAATGTACACATTACGACAACACACGTACAATACTTACAAACGAAATAGCAGATACTGTCCTTTTAGTCTAAAGACTATTCTCTTTGGTAATATGGCATTAAATGGCGCTCCTTACCGCTTTCTTCTACATGTCTGTACTTAACCCATATCTTCTGAACAATGAAAGAAAAATTTTGTAGTTCACCATCATCTCTACATTGAAAAATCAAAACGTATATCTCCTGAACATCATTACTTCATCAGTTCGTTAGTCTCCATTTCCATTACTTATATATAAGAAAAATAATTTCATCATACAGTCTTATTTTGTCCAATTATCCTTTTAGGTCGTCATATCTTGTACCAATACTAAGTATGCAGTGGAGAGAATTTCTATAAGCTTAAGCTTTCAATTCAATCCACTTGTCTATTCTATGTGCAAAACTGTATAATTGTAATTACTATGCGATACAATATAGACGAATGAATATGTTTAAACCAAAGATGCAATAAACAAGTCGTAAAAGGTCCATTGGAAGCATGGAATAAAATGAAACACAAGCAAATCAACAGCAAATCAGTTAGAGGCAATGGAAGGTGCAATAGCCTTCACATCCACAAGCACCTGTGTAAGCAGAAATTGCTTACATAGATATAATATGGATTCCATGATCCCAAATGACCAGATAATATAACAGCACTCAAGTCATATAAGTGACGCAATCCGTATCAGCCAATGAAACGTTACACTTTGTATCATAAATGCAACAGCAAAAAGCAAATCTTACACTGTCGGTTTCTGCAATAGCAGTGGCTACTTAAAAAGTGCACCTTTTGTTATAAATGTAACGGGAAAAGGCAACTGCCGATTTCTGTATAACAGTGGTTTAGTTAGATTTTTTCCTCGTAAAAGTATCGACGCGAATCAGTTGTTACAACCTTACCATAAGTGTTACTATCAAGGATGACGTCTAGTTTTAAAACTTAATCTGTCGTGTGAACTGTCGCGGTATAATCGCAGTCTAAAATTTCAAAAATTGCTTAAACATTTTTATACAAGTAAAACAAAATGATTCAGAGAGTCAAATCTTGTAACTAGCTACAAAGTGCTGCTGTAACCTAATACAATCCACAGTACAGCTGTAACAATATGCTGATAGAGTAATGACATTAAGGCTTCTGACATTTTATTATATATGTTTGCTAGGACAAAGAGCTACTGTAACCTAATACAATCTACAGTACAGCTGTAACAATAGCTGATAGAGTAATGACATTAAGGCTTCTGACATTTTATTATATATGTTAGCTACGACAAAGTGCTACTGTAACCTAATACAATCTACAGTACAGCTGTAACAATAGCTGATAGAGTAATGACATTAAGGCTTCTGACATTTTATTATATATGTTAGCTATGACAAATGCTACTGTAACCTAATACAATCTACAGTACAGCTGTAACAATAGCTGATAGAGTAATGACATTAAGGCTTCTGACATTTTATTATATATGTTAGCTACGACAAAGTGCTACTGTAACCTAATACAATCTACAGTACAGCTGTAACAATAGCTGATAGAGTAATGACATTAAGGCTTCTGACATTTTATTATATATGTTAGTTATGACATTTTATTTTATATGTTAACTATGACATTTTATTTGATCTATTAAACACTCAAAAGCATTTTATATTTCTATTGTATACTTGTAATTAAAAAATCAAATTGCTCGATACAAGTATGCATACGTTTATACACTTGAGATGTAGACATTACAAATATGGAATATCAATAAATTTTATATTCTCATATTATATATGTGTTTATGGCAGCTTTTGGCTTTGTAATGTATAATATATACCACCTTCACTTCCAGGTTGAACTGGCAATAATGGCCAACGATCTTGTAGTTGGACAGGTAGACAACAATGTTAAGTCAGCAAATGCAGTTGTAGAACTGAATATTGGAGACACAGTCTTTATCAACGTAACTACTTCTCCAAAACTCTCAGTACTATCGAATTGCACATTTACGGGTTTTAAAATTGGTGTCCATACACACTTCTCTAAATCTGCTGTACACGGTTCTAAAAATGGTGCCGAAACACACTGCTGTTGTACATGCTAAACAGTAATCTCCAGCGGAGGAAACGAAACGAAAGCTAAAACATCTGACCTAAATTTTGAAATTCAATAAATGCAATATTTGAACAATTTCACAGTGTGACTTTGATACATTTTACCATATTACAATTACACCGGTGAAAGTATTTCTATGAGTATATACTTTCTATTTTAAAGTGAATAGAAAAACAACGACATCTTCTTGAGAACCTGTTTGAGTTGTTACTTATCTCGTGACCATGAGAAACTAACTATGATGTTCCCACGAGATAGTTACTAGTGGCCAACTGTTAATAAATCTTTAAAATGTCGTTCTCATGAGTTAATTGACATAATAACCCGCGGCCAAGGCTTAACGTTTCGTTCCTAATCAATAATCCTCATTATTAGAATGTTCTCCTGTAGACCTCAACGAACAGCAATACGTACGGCATGAATCAATACAATAACTGATTGATTTGGGCAGAATTCAGTCATGCAGCCGCCATGTCAACATTTTAAAACTCATTTCTAAACGAAATTTAAAGCGGCCTCTGTTTTAGGTAAATGATGTTTCTATGACCAACGTCGTCATTTCTTTTTAGTTTATGTCACTGCCAGCAGTTACATATTGTCACTCACTGCAGTTTCACCTGCTGCCTGTATAATTCAACAGCTGTTGAATGACGAATTTATGAGGTTTTATTAGTTTCCTATATATATTTCAAAAGTTTAATGATTTCCTAAAGTTGTTGGCAACTTCCTATATATGATACTGCCAGCAGATAAATGACGATATCTGGTATCAGTGTTTGATAGATGTTGCTGCCAACAGTTAAAAAATATTTCTACTATACTTTTCATCAGTTCCCTGTATATGTTACTGCATTGATTTTTCTAAAAGCAGATTTACCACTTTCCTATGTATGCAGCCGCCAGTAGTAAAACCATGTTACTAAGAGCAGTTTCGTCACATTACTTACTATTTTACTGACAACATTTAAAATGCTTATAAAAACATTTACCAATATGCTATGTGATGTCAGCATTTAGATATTACTAAGAACAGTTCGACTTTATGTATATATATTACTTACTGCAGATTAATGTTTAACGTTCTACGAGAGCAGTTTACCAGACTTTTATATATATCATTGCTAGCAGTTAAATGGTTTATGAGAGCAGTCTATCAGTCTCCTATATATGTAACAACCAGCAGATAAATGGTTTATGAGAGTAGTTTACCAGTCTCCTATATATGTAACAACCAGCAGATAAATGGTTTATGAGAGCAGTCTACCAGTCTCCTATATATGTAACTAACAGCAGATAAATGGTTTATGAGAGGAGTCTACCAGTCACCTATATATGTAACTACCAGCAGATAAATGGTTTATGAGAGTAGTTTACCAGTCTCCTACATATGTTACTACCAGCAGATAAATGGTTTATGAGAGTAGTCTACCAGTTTCCTATATATGTAACAACCAGCAGATAAATGGTTTATAAGAGCAGTCTACCAGTCTCCTATATATGTAACTACCAGCAGATAAATGGTTTATGAGAGAAGTCTACCAGTCTCCTATATATGTAACAACCAGCAGATAAATGGTTTATGAGAGAAGTCTACCAGTCACCTATATATGTAACAACCAGCAGATAAATGGTTTATGAGAGTAGTTTACCAGTCTCCTATATATGTAACAACCAGCAGATAAATGGTTTATGAGAGCAGTATACCAGTCTCCTATATATGTAACTACCAGCAGATAAATGGTTTATGAGAGCAGTCTACCAGTCTCTACTACCAGCAGATAAATGGTTTATGAGAGTAGTTTACCAGTCTCCTACATATGTTACTACCAGCAGATAAATGGTTTATGATATCAGTCTACCAGTCACCTATATATGTAACTACCAGCAGATAAATGGTTTATGAGAGCAGTCTACCAGTCTCCTATATATGTAACTACCAGCAGATAAATGGTTTATGAGAGTAGTTTACCAGTCTCCTACATATGTTACTACCAGCAGATAAATGGTTTATGAGAGCAGTCTATCAGTCTCCTATATACGTAACCACCAGCAGATAAATGGTTTATGAGAGTAATTTACCAGTCTCCTAGTTATATAAATGTTTAATGTTCTACGAGAGCAGTTTACCAGACTACAAATAAACGTTATCAACTCTGGCATGCTGCAAGTTGTGAATCACTTGCTCGACTTCATAATGCTGTAAGTTCAGAGTTGTCACGAATCAACACGACAGCTGCAATACAAGCATGTTTATTTGTTACTTTTTTTTAAAATATAACTAATCTTAAAACTCAAATTATTGATAAAATTTCTACTTCTGATTACAGAAAATAAAATCTTTTTTTGTTTGTTTATTCACGAAGTTATCGAAGTTATTCCCTATCCCCCTTTTCAACTTCGCATTTTTAGGTTCAGTTGTTGTATGTAAGCTGGTATCCCATGGTTGGGAAAGGAAATGAATCTTCACACATTCATTAACTGTGATGATGTGACGGGTAAAGCGTATTCACAAAATAAAGTCCCGGCCGTTATTCGACTTAGCAAGTTTTTGCAAAGCTTGCTGAAGCTCGCATGTTAGGATGTTACAACATGAAATGAACATGAGCAACGCTGCTCCAGCACATGACGTGTAAAAAAACAGCAAATGAATATATTGTTCATTAACGTCGCTAAATGCCGAAAGTCAGAGTTGTTTGATCACGTTTAAAGACCTGCTCCACCTTTTAACCTTAAATTGTCACCGAAAAAGCATGAAAATCCTGACTATGAACAGTGACGCCTGTCAAAATAGAGTCTATTTTATATAAAATTTTACATAAAATACATGTGGTTTTGCGTGCTGAAGTGTGGCACGTGGCCGTTAACTGTTACCTATTGTAATCATGGGTTGCATACACACAATAGAATTTGAATAGCCGCGGAGCAGGGCTTTAAATCATTTCCTCTTGAATCATCTGTTACTGGGCCGTAATACCTTTACGCTTTGCATATGTAAAAAGGTATGAACGCAAGAATCTGTATGTTAATATTCGTTTTATCTCCCTGAGACGTTTAGTGGAATAAGTGTTCATTCAATGCATAATAAAATAATTTGTACATTCCTCTACACATGACAGCGTATAAAGCGATAAGCAAATTGAAAGAAGTCTCTGTCTGTGTTAAACATTTACATGCGTATTTCCGTTTTCAAATGTTCATATTTCATAAGTTTGGCATAAGGTGATGAACAACCACTAGCGCTGGCACTCGAAGGCGCAAGGGTATGACCAACATGCTCGAATTATCCATCTATAGAATGAAAACAGGAGGGAACTGGCTACGGCCTACATGAATTGCTCGAGTGAACCTTCGATGCTCGATTCAGCATACTGCATTATTTTATAAGCTCAATAAAAGTCTTTGATTTTATATAAAAGAACCGGAACTAGAACGTTGAGAGCATACATCTCCCCACTACGAACAATGTACGCGAAACAACTTTCACACTGCCTTCCAGCGAGAGTGAAGAAAAAACAACAAAAATTATACGTGATTGAAATATGTTGTTAAATTTCAAAATTTGTCCTTAGAGCAATTGTTTGCGTCTACGAGCGTACTTTTACTTTTACGTGAAACGACACACATTCTGCTTGTGATACAAACGATATATCTTGTAGCCACGATTTTCATGTGATGTCGTGACAAAGGATAGTGCAGAAAGTGCACAGACATACTCAAGGGAGACTTCAACCAAGAACAGACTGACACAGAAAATGTTGATATTCAGCGGAAGCTACCTGTCTAAAACACTTGTTAACAAGTAAAATGTGTTCTTAAAATAATAAAGCAATCAAAACATCCACGAAGCATCAATTGGCATCTAGGGATATCGGTCACACGAAGAAATGTCTCCAGAGAAGCCTTGGTAAATGATTTCTTGGCAAAATGTCACGGATGATTCTTGTGTTATTTCCGTGTTTCTTGTGGCCGTTATTACTAGATGTGCTACTGACCAAAAGAAAGAACAATTTAACATTTCTAGTGTACTGTTCATCCTTTCCCACGAATCCATAGTTAATTAAAGAACTCACAACAGATTTACATGTTTTCAACACCACATTGTCCTATACATCGCAGCCGGGAATCGAACTCGAGATCTCTCGATTGACAGTCTTGTACTTAAAATACAACGCTTACAGGGTGGTTAATGAAAGTCATTACCAAAATATTTACTTGCATCTTAAGGCATTTTAAGACTGTAAAAACACTGCAACAACTAAAAATTTCACTTTGGCTCCCGCGACCCTGACCTTTTGCCCACTCCTCTTCGAACATATAAAAGTTCATATAGTAAAGCTTGAGGCTCTTTGACTTACAGTTCAAAATCGAAAAAAATGCTATCACGGGTCCTTGTGACTTTGACCTTTGAGCCGTTTGTCTCCGGCTTTCACGCAACAGATTGTTTTGCTATGATCACTGTTTGTACAAGATCATTTAAATAGTTATCCTTGTGTAACAAATTCACAGACCGAAAAAATGATCTAAAGTTACTTGAAAAACCATATACTTGTATGCATGGCAAAGTGATTTAAGGGTAATTATGTCTTTGTTTAAATTGTGGCTTCCACATTTTTGTTATGAACGTAAAATATACTCATCTTTCGTTAAAATTCTATTTTCAATCATTATATTCGTATGAATCCATCAAAGGTTTAAATATGTTATTAAAGTAGTAGAATTATTTTTTGTCTATTGTTTGAACAACCTCCTTTTACGATTCTGACTGTATAAGTGCATGTACAATACTGTAATTAGTGTTTTTTTCTAACCTTGTTATTATGTATATCCTCTATTTGGTCAGCTGCTTTATTTGTTCTTAACATTATATTTAAAGTATAATGGAACTGGAACAAGTAAAGAAAATAGCCTTGCTGCAGTGCGAAAATGGATTTTGGTCTTGTACGCGCCATCAAACATTGAGAGGTATGTTTGTGTTTGCAAAATTACCCATGCATGGCAAATAGTTGACCGGGTTTATATGGAACGGAGACGGACGTTGTGTAAACCTAAAGTCCGAAAACTTGGTTCTCGAAAGGGAACTGAAAGTCAGTCAAGGTTATCCGCCAGCAAATGAAACCAATTGTGAGTTTATTGACAACACAAGAAAAAGGCCGTAAATCTTTGAGATCTGTGTGTGATATTGACTTAATATAGGTACCGGTTTTGTGCGCTACATAGTCTTGTAAAGAATGTACATGTATTTGAAAATCATTCCACACATGGCAAATGGACAGTCAAAATGACAGAGTGACGGACGTGGCAATACGTAAAGTCCAAATGCCTGGTTTTCAACGAGTCGGTAACTAAACATCAATTAAGATTATTCTCCTGAAGTTACGATGAGCAAGACATTACTTTTTAATGGCTAAAAGACAAAACAGTACTTATTTTCTGTGTTTTTATCAAATTATGATAAATATTTTAGAATGTTTATAATCTATCTAATATTTTAATCTTATCCTTTTCAAAATAATATATGATTACATTTAATACACAAATAAAACTTGGAATTACAAGTATAAAATACTACAGCTATACGTATCAGCTTCTTACTTTTATACATAAATTCATATGAAACAAATATGCAGGAAGTGGCGTATATGTACTGATGCATGATTTCTAAATTCTAACACGATCCGCAGCAATTGCTATATAAACATATAGCGAAATCGCCTATACATGAATCAACGATAAAATATGGTTGGCTGTTACATTTCACCCCCTATGATTGTAACATAAGAAATTCTACTTCAGTTCCATTACATACGAATTATTTCAGGGCCAAACGGTTGAAAACAGCATTTCAAAAACATAAATATAATAAAAAGTCATACTGACTTATGTGTAGGTCCGAAAAACACGTTCTGATCTCTACGAGCGAATTTAATTAGCCTAATTATGATTCAGCGGTGACGTCATATATGTATGACACAAAGTATGACGTCATAATGATGTGACGTCATATAAAAGTTAAGCTCGTCACTCGTAACACATGTAACTCGCCTAATTTGATGATTCTGTTCATAATTAGTTTGCGAGCTGTTAGATTACTAATTTATGAATACTTCTCAAAATTCTGATAAAAAAGAAACAAATATCTATACGTTCCATTGGCTATGCAACACTTTCTAACCATAGGGGGTAAATTGTAACAGCATATGGCCCGAATGACGTATTACGCTGAAAATGTAGTACTGTAAAATGTGAATTATTTGCGTTGTTAGAATCGAAATAATAAATATGTTCCAATAATTTTATCAATTAATAAAACATGGGCAGTCGTTTGGATGCGAATAATTAAATCACTCGTGCTACGCACTCGTGATTTAATTATTACGCATCCAAACTCCTGCCCATATTTTATTAACTGATAAAATATAGGAACAGATTTATTATTTCTTAATTATGTCGCAGTATGTGATGAACGTGTTGGAGAAAGTAAAAATGCGGATACGTAGAAATAAATATACTTGTCTAATGATGAACCACCTAATAAATATCAATGTCTTCCTTGCCAAATGAACAAAGATTTTGCAAACAAGGTAAATAAACTACGACGAAAATCAATTATGGGAGGCTACGGTCTTTATAGTATAAACTTTGACATTTCGACTATATATTAAACATGTTATGTTTTGGTATACTAAAACCATTGTTATAAAAACCATCAAGATCAAATGAGCCGTGCCATGAGAAAACCAACATAATGGCTTTGCGACCAGCATGGATCTGCATCCGCACAGTTTGGTCAGGATCCATGCTGTTCGCTAACGGTTTCTCTAATTGCGGATGCGCAGGCTGGTCTGGATCCATGCTGGTCGCAAAGCCAGTATGTTGGTTTTCTTATGTCACGGCTCAAATGTTTTACACAGACAAGTTGTATCTGCATTCACATTAGCACAGAGTGTGAATTGTTTGTTCAAACGAGACCAGTACATACATACAAATTTCTCTTGCCTGTCCTTAATAGAGAGACAGCCAGTTTCTTATATGAGAGCTGCATGTGGGATATAAATAAAACCTTGTTGTTCTGTTAAACACAACGTCTATACAAGAAAAAGACCTCAAACCAGCAGGCAAAACTTGATGATGGACCAGACAACAGAGTAAAAACACTGGTATATTCGTAAATGAACATACAAGCTCGAGGGCTGTATATAACCTGAAATCATTGGAGGCTAATGAAGTAACCAGAGGACAAAAAACTCGCGCCTCAACGATATGTCCGTAACTAAATTAGCACTGATGTCCTTGCAAATCATATCATATATCCTTAGACTGAATTGTCAACGAGGGTATGGTATACACAATAATTATATATCATGTAATCACCTCCGCGTATGTTTTGTCACAGATGTCTGCCATTGACACAAATAGTAAAAAAATGATTTCGTCTTTCCTACGATCAACCATACTTGAAAATGATCGGAATCAATAACTAAAACTTCTCCCTTGCAGTTGATTTGTTTGACAATTTGAGATGATAATTTCCTTTTTTTTGTATAATAATACATACTACAGTAGGTCTAAACATATATGGATTTATTTATATATGACGATTGTTCTGAAAGTTATAAATTAGCCTCATAACCTAAGTATTACTGCAAGAAACATCAATACAAAGCTATATTTCCATCTGTGACATGCAGTTATGCATCTCTGTGTTGTACAAATTTACAGAGGTTCAAGAGCAATACTGTGAATTGCACTGGCCTTTTTTGCCATTGTACAGCTCTGAAAATCACGTAAAAAGTCGCCCCGACTTCATCTCAGTGTTGTTATATATTATGGTCTTTCGGGATCATTGATTTCAACTCATTTAGATTCGAAGATTGAATACTTCTTAAGCAGGTGCTAAGGAGCGTGTGCATTGTTGCATTTTTCATTACTACTCATGAACAGACTCAATCAAACCGAGTCTGCAATTTTCAATGTTTGCCTTGCTCTCGATGCTTCCGAGGGATCTACTTTTCAGATTTTATTTATAAATACCTGAAATGTAATTTCCAATCTATCAATTTCATTTGATATAATCTTTAAATATCAAATTGGTAAGACGTCAATTTAAAAAGTGCTGTATTAAAAAAATCATGTTGATCTACAATAAACTAAATTAGTTACAAACTTATTATAGTAATTATTCATCATGCTAATTCAAGTCAAAAATGTAGTTTAAGCTTACATTTTAAGTGATCCAAAACTTTATGAAGTATAAGTAAAATACGACGAGCATGCTAACACAGCTAATGACAGTAATCTAAGCATTTCGATATTTTAACTGACTTGTTAATTTGGCATTGCACATGTGCTAATAATAATCGCTATCACGAACTATGTAGCATTTTGAAAGCCTTGTAAATAAAGCATTACCGAATACAACATTCGCGGTCTATATGTTTATACAGAATGAAGATAATATATTATATACGTGTATGTGATACCATTCGAAAGGTGAAAAAACATACCTTTCTATTGATGTATTATGTGCACATCATTCCGATCAATTATAATAAAGTTATCAGGCTAGTGTCATACTTTTGGAACATCACACGCACATATTTTACTCAAAAATAACTAAGTAGTCATAGATAAGTTATCTTAAACTGGCTTCACTTTCCCGCATAGAAGAAAAGTTTTCGAAGTAAATATTACCATTCAGCACGAAAATGTTTGAAGTATGAAAACAAAATCATTTATATGTACTCTGATAACACGTTTTTATCAGAAAGGAATGTGAGATTCAATTTAAGATTTAAGGTGCCATCCCTGCGTTAGGTTACGTTACATCTCTTTTACGTTATTCAATTGAAGATGAACATTTCAAGCACCTATCTAGTCTGAACAAACTTTTTAATTTTCATTTTGGGATTTACGCAGTTGACTCTCTTTAAGTGTGCATTAACCACTTATGCACCTTGAAATGTGTTTCATTCTGCTGAACTTGACTGAATTAGTTACAGTTTTACAATATTGCGAAACCTTACACTCAATTACATTTGCACTGGATAGTCATACATGTTTGGAGAAATTCTGTCAAGTTACAAAACAGTACAAAGGAGTGTGATTTGGATTACACCCAAGTATATTTATTCATCACCAGTATATCTTGTAAACTGTAGCATGTTTTTGAGAGCAGTTTAATTAAGATGTTTTTGCTTGTTGGCTTATATTTCACAAATGCAAAAGTATATACAGTACAATATACTTGAACATGGCATTGTCTTATAAATAACATTGGTACTTTAACCTAATTTGCATATTTTGACAGCCAGCTACTCCTTCTTTTAACTTTACTTTCAGTTAAAGATAGCCCTTTGGTTTATACAAGGCTGGTTTTATAAGGATGTCTACAGGATCCCTTTTATGTACAAGAGTGAACCTTTGGGCTCATTGTTTTGCAGATATTAACATATTTATCAATTAAAATACAGTCTATTGTAAATTGTTTATATAACTTATTGAATGACTGAGCTATTTCATAGAGCTAATTAACACCCTTGCAAAAGCTACAGTTTGTTGCCTCAGATTATTATTGTATTTGATGACTTATTATAGACAACATTTTGAAAATGATCATTCTATATACCTTCCTTGAGTATTTGTATAGTCATATTAAATTCAAATGATGTAACATCCGTCCATTTTGAGATAGGTCCGCCTGCTAATATTGTAACAAAATAAAATGGTCCTGTTTTTCAAATAATTGATTTTTTCATTTAAGTGAATCAGATGAATGATTAAACAAAATGATAAGTTCCTGTTATCATGTTTTCAGAGGAAATAGAGAATATTAGGTTACTGTCTGATAAATTAAAATTTTTCAGACAGTAATCTAATATTCTATTTATCCTACCTGTTCAGAAAATAGGGAAAAAAGTCGTTGGAATGAGCAACAGCGTGCAGACTTGACGTCATATACGACGTTTGCAAGAGAAATTTTATTTGTGGATAAAATTGAAAAATTGCAATAACTTTTTTGTTTCTGGATAAAAACTTTTGATATTACCTCTTATTTTCTTAGTTAGAACATTTCCAATACAATGATAACGGTTTCTATGAAAAATTCGGGAAAAAGGTTTTTTTCAAAATTTCCGGCTGAAGAGCCGTAAAAGCGAAAAATAACAATAACATTTTTGTTTCTGGATAAAAACCTATAATTTGATCTCTCATTTTCTAAGTTCAAGCATTTCCAATACAATGGTGACGGTTTCAATGCGAAATTTTGATAAAATATGTGATTTCAAAAATTCCCGCAAAAGTGGTATCTTGACACTGACTAGATAAAGCAAAGTTTATTAGGCAGGCCGATTTTATGCTATATCTTGTATGAGGGTAGGATAAAAGAGAATATCTTCCCTCAAAACATATTACATTTTCCATTTTATTTCCAAAAGCAAAAATCTTTCATAGAACATCTTTTCACTATAATAAAACATATAAAAATATTCAAACTAAGAAATTCAGTACTGCATAAAGGTTTTAAGCAGTAAGCATAGAGCGGGAGGGGAAGCCGGACGTTATAGAGACAGATGTTACACAAACATAAATTTTGCATTTCATTGATGCATTTCTTTGTATCCTACAGCAATCTTAATGTTGCAATTTTCTGCCATCAATATGTATCAACTTTTATCAAAAAACAGAAAAATTTGGTAACTGTTTTTCATTATCTGCAAAGAATGACTACTATGAGAGACGGCTTTACACTTTTTGTACAGACCATTATCTGTCAAGAATTTACATTTTTCCAGCAAAGTATTAGTTTTAGAAATAGTATGTTCTCAAAATTGGTCATCATTACAAAAAAAGACAAATTCTATTTAAACGGCAACAGTAAAAATGTAATATTATAGCTATTGACCAGACTGGTATATCAATGGAAAGAAAATGATTTTTTGTCTGGTAATAACTGTTGAAATAGTTTATTTTTCTCTACATGAAAATAAATAAATATCAATTTCTTAAAGGGAAAACGCCTGCTGCTGAAACATCACAGGTAAAAACAGCGAGTCTGGGCGCGTTTGACAGCATATAAAATGTTGGTGATCCAATTTGACATGCATTTTGCAAAGTTATGTCCGTTTTGAACTTAAAACTTGTAGTTTAAGTTCTACATATAAGTTACTTTCTCCAAAACTAGTGCGAATACTGGATTGAAACTCTATAAATATTTTGATATTTAGGGTAATATTACTGCTTCTGGGATAACAGTTCGAAAAGTCGAGCATTGGCTGTCTGACACATCTCTTGTTATTTCTAAAAAAGAAATTGTGTTTAATTATTTGGAATACTATCATCTAGGAGTCTCAGAGTGGTTCAGGGTCTTCATGAAATTCTGACTAGCTTTGTCTGTACAAGTATGACATTGCTTCTGCATCTTCAGTGTGTTTATGCACACCTCAGAGTGTCTTTTTGTATAATTACTTTACTTGTTCACTTACACTTAAGAGCACCTATATCAGCCCATTAATCTCTTAGAGATTCTATACAGACTTGATTCCTTAAGCAATTTTATGAGTAAGTGTTCAGAACATGGATAAAACATTTCATAACAGCCAAACATAAATGTCCAGAAATAGGTGCAAAATATGACACAGATACTGTATATTATCATATGAATTATACACTAGAATTGCTCTTGCAGGTATTTTAAATTTTATATTAAAGCAGCACGTGATTCTTGATTTTTCAAACACACTAAAGTTGAACCAGTGTGATAAGGGTTACATCAAGAAAAAATGTTACATTTTTTTCACATTACATTGTTTTTACAGAAAAAGTGGGAATGATTTTATGATTGATATCATGATAAAAATGTTAAGCTCACCTGAGCATTAAGTGCTCAAGGATGAGCTATAATTGTGGCCAGTCTTTGTCTGGTGTCTGTTTGTCCGTCTCTTAACAGTTAGCTTGTCACAAGCACACTTGAATCTTAAGAAAATATGGTCAAAATACATCCCATCAAGAAATCTTTTTCTTTTTGAAATCAGTTCAGGTCTAATTAAAAGCCAAGTCGCCCGCTCTAATTAGGAAAAGGGTGTTAAACACACTAAAAGTCTTCATTTACCATGCAGTTTTAATCTAACTTGGCCAATATGTTTCCAGCCATAAAATATTGGTCACTTTTGAA
The DNA here is from genome assembly GCF_021730395.1 of Mercenaria mercenaria. NCBI lineage: Eukaryota > Metazoa > Mollusca > Bivalvia > Venerida > Veneridae > Mercenaria > Mercenaria mercenaria. The sequence goes on along the minus strand of NC_069361.1, from coordinate 109,065,605 downwards.
ACTGAGTTGGGTCAAATCAAAAACTACATCAGGAGCTCAAACAAGCTCAAACTTAGCTTGAAAACACACTCAATGCTTCATTTTTTTTCATGCAATGTTAATATAATTTGATCAGAAGGCATTCGGCTATAACTGCTTGGTTGACTTTGAAACTGGTCAGCTTGGGTAAAAAGTTAGGTCACAAACTCAGATCAAAGGAAAGCCTTGTAAATACTTCATTTTTCATGTAATCTTAATTTTTTGACCAGAATGCATTCAGCTAAAGTCCTTTCGAAATTGGGTCAGCTCAGTCTAAAACTAAGGCACACACTGAGATGAAAGAAAAATTTTACAAACACACCAGGAACATTTGTCATGCATTCTTAATCTAATTTGACAAAAAATGCAAGCTCCAATCAAAGTGAAACCTTGTAACACTTCCAAGCAGTCTTGAAAAAACGTAGCCAGAATATAGGATTTGTTTGAATCATCGTATTGATGACAATGTCAGTTTGATATGATATGATGTAAAGAAGTAACTTTTAAGTTACACGTTTTATGACTAAAAGGAGTTGTAAATGCTTTATTATCATCAGTAGGATGACTTTAAAACTTACGTCAACTTGCATGTGATATGCTATCGGCCAATGAAAGCGGCACAGTTGCTCGTGTATGATAATGAGTTATGATAAGCATAAGATAAATGTTTGTATTGTAATATGTTTAAAATAATAAAAGTTCTGTTCTGTTCTGACAGTTTTTTATTCACTTCATTCATTCAGTTTGGTTTAGAATAAGAAATGTTTATACCCATTTAGCTTAAGAATATATTTTTATTATGCAAACAGCTTTGTCATGATACTTTTGTTATATTCAACAAATGTAAGATTTCTTTTAATCAGGTGTGTACACTTTAGCAAGTCTATTATTTTACACCAATGTAGAAAAAGTGTTCCATTACATAAACTTTTCTACCAGATGTGCAAGGAAAGTATTCCTGATTTGTTCATGAGAAATATTACGCTGAAGTGCGTGTTACCTTTCCACTCAATATGCAAGCAAACATCTCACCAATTTGCAAGAAAAGTTTTCCTGATCTGTTTACGAGAAATGTTACACTGAAATGTGTGTTAAGTTTCCACTTATAATGCAAGGAAACATCACACCAATTTGCAGAAAAAGTTCCCCTGATTTGAATATGGAAACATTTCTCTAAATAGGTTGGCGAACATTTACCTGTTCTCAATCAAGGAAACATTACACTACAATGGGTGGCAGCATAGCTAGCTGCCACCCATTTTAGTGTAACGTTTCACTTCCATTTTTTACAGTGTACAAATGCTCCAATATTTTTATAACATCCGTTTAGCTGCAAGTAAATACACAGGTTGGTGGGTGTACGACAAACAGTTCCGGCTCAAAAAGTCGCTTGCTTTGTCAACCAAGTGGGAGACGATTGACCCTGAACTTTGGATGCTTTTCATGCAACCATTACATGCAAATCAGTTAAATAGCATGTCCGTTAGCTCACAAAAGAAATGTTTTGCCTACAACAAATGAGGTTTTTGCAACGAAAGGTATTGTCCTTATTTGCATTCCTGTATAAGGTGTTATGGTAACCATCCTTCCATGAACTGTCACACTAACCAGAAGTAGTGAATAAAATAAGGCTGCGGGCGTTATTTGACCCCACTTGACCCCCTGCCCCTCTTTTAAAAAATCCAACACCGGCCAATTCAAATTTAAAAAATCCAAAACCAGCCAGTCTTTAAGAGAAACAGAGTTTCTATCTTAAAATACTAACTCGGCGTATTTGTACCCTGAAAATCTTTAAGAGAAACTGAGTTTCTATTTTTAAGAGAAACACAGTTTCTATCTTTGATGGACGTAAGGTTGAAGGGATAAAATGAAAACCAAGGTCCACTCAAATCAGAACACATTAATTAAACAGAATAAAACGGAAGAAAATGTCCTTATTAATTAAAATAATTTATAATTGTTTGTTCATTTACTCTTTGATTGTTAACTTTTAGTATTCTATACAATAAATCATAAATATTTATACCATCTTGTAACATTTTAATGAAAAATAAACAATAATAACCACAAAGTGTACTTGTTTTGTCTTGATATTGTATGTTGTTATACTTAACTCCGGGTATATATTCAGTTACCTCCTTCGGTGGAGGAAGTCCAAATGGATCAAAGTACAAAGTACTTTTCCGAAAACCTCCGGCTTTATCAAAGTACAAAGTATTTAAGTAACAAACCCAATGTGTTCCAGGTCCAACACAGTCGTCCAAATTTATAATTCCACATTCATTATTCAACTTTGATTCTGGTAAATTATTTCTACTAAATATAACCCTAAAATTTTTAATTTTTAATTTTTTAACCCATTGTTCAATTTCAAAGTTAGAAATTGGTTTATTTATAATTTTTTTTTTACTATAGGAATTCGTCTGTACGACCTCCGTTGGGAATCAGTCTGTAATCCTTTCCCACTTAACAAAGATGTAATCAAAGGTATTCCTAGACTAGCAGCCAGCATACCCAAAAAGCCACCATTTTGTCTCTGTTTTTGTGTTAATTTAATCACTCAAGATCCTACTAGTTGCTTTCTTTGATTAGACGTAAGATATGGTGATATCATATTTCTCTTATCATTAGCTACTGAAATCATACCATTCCCAAGTAACTTACTAACACCGGTACTGGCCAACCCAGAGAGGGCTCCGATGCCTAGAGGGGCTTATATTTTTGGAGCTATTTTTGCTGCCATTGGAAGAATTGTTTTTCCTAACAAACCAGCTAAAGCTCCTAAAAATCCACCATTTTGACCTTGACTGGACATCTGTTTTTTTGAAATTGTAATTTTTAATCCCTTCTTATTTGCAACAGCTTTTTTAATTTGATTAATTTGTGTTTTTGTTAAAAGTAAAGGGAAGTTTCCACGTAATTGTTCATGTTTTAATCTAAAAGTATATGGAATTTTATTATTATAAGCTTGTGCTAAATTTTTCTTTTGTCCACCTGTTAGGTTAACTTTATATTCGATATAATTTGATGTCATTATATATTAAATATATATTTTATTTACACAATAACAAGTTCATTTCCAATAGTATTTATTTTAACTGTTTCTTCATATAATACAATTGCATAAATACGATATCTTGCAGTGGGAAGTGTATTTAAACGTAAGTGTAATGTGATATGCTTAGGCTCTTCTGTCATTCCTTCCTTTCTGAATTCTAAGTTAAAATGAACAAATCCAAACAAACTTTGAAAATTAAATCTATTTAAGAGACTTCCAGTAGTTTTGTTATTTTGTTTATAATAATAATTAAGAACATCATCATAAATTCTTGATATGCTTGTATATTCCGTTTTCGGATAAAAAACACCATTACCAACTTCAAGACGGCAAGATTCCAGCCTACAATCATTATCTGCAGCATTAGCTTTAAATGTATGTAATAAATGTGGATTATGTTCTTGTGAATTACTTTTATCAGGTCGTTGTAAATAAACAAACACATGCTCGGGTTTTGTTACACCAGCTGTTATTCTAAAAGTTGTATTAACCTGTTGCGTATCAGTTGATTGTGAAATCATTTCACGAAGGTATTTCCAACTTGTTGCTTTCATTTATCTTTAAGAAATTAAATTAATTCCATATGGATTAAAAATTAAACGTGGAACCCTCAAAATTAATCTAGTTACAATTACCATACCTGGATCAGCAGCGTTACCTCTAAAAATTAATTCATCATCATTTGTCAATTGAAGTGTTATTTGTATTTGACTTGGTGGTAACATGTTTTGTTCCAAACCCTGAAAAAAATGAATAATTATTTAGTGGAATTTTAGCATTTACCTCTTTACCACCCTGGATTAATAACTTTCTAGAAACAAAACCACTATTATGTGTAGCTTGGTCTTTTCTGCTTTCAGCACTAACGTTAACGTCTAAATAAATAAATTCATTTGTTCCAGTTGTTTCTGCATAATCCTTAGATAGTTCAACTAAATCCTTTACATTTATTACCTTGTATAAATTATTACAATCATATACAATTTTTCCATTTTGTTTTACTATAAGCTGATCAATTAATGAAGCTGCATTATTAATTAAAGCAATTTGATCTCCGTGAACATAATTATTACCATTAGCAAGCTTATTTACTTTAAAACTTACTTCAAAATAACTATTAAACCAATCAAAATATGAACTTCTATCATTAATTGTAAAGTGATACCCACTTTTTTGTTGTTTAACATTATTTCCCAAGACAGATATTATACTGTAGCAAACGAGTTCACTTTCATTGGGGGGGGGGGGGGGGGGGGGGAGTAGGTGGTCTACGAATGTGCACATCGCAAACTATATATCAAAATGTTTGTGACAGTCTTAAGTTTCAAAAACCAGTTGATGCCAGAATCCAAGAGGTGGGCAAAGTGCTCAAATTCAAGATGGCCGCCAATATGGCCGCCGAAAATTAAAAATCGTACTATACAAACTGACTTGACAATATATTTCAATTTTATAGGCATGGTCCTAATTCTATACAAGTTTCTGTTGCAGAATAGATTAAAAACATAGTATATTTTATATTTAAGTAAATTGAAATATATTCTTACAAAATATGGAGGATATTGCATGCAAAATGATAAGAAAAAAATATTGTTTTAGATACATTCCTTTAATAATTCTATCACTTTTAATTGCTTGATTATATTTTACAAATTCTGTGCTTTATTATGTACAGAAATTTCATAAACTATATCATCAGTACTTTACATGTCAGCTTTTACTTAATTTATTATCTATTAATCCAACAATCAAGGGCTAAGTAAACAGCTATGTGGGTGGGATAAATCTACGTACACTTACATAAGATTATAGTGTAATACTTTAAAATTCATGTTTAGTAAAGTTGTAGTTCTTTTTTAAATGTCCAAACTGTTTCTTTTGGACAGAACAAACACGAGAACAAGAATTATAAAATGATTAAAATTTGGTATATACCGACATTAGTAAAACGAAGTTAAATAATGGGAGTGGTTAATATGCAAATGATGAAAATATATTATTTTCACATTATGACAAGTTTCGATGTTTAAGAGAACATGTTTCCTCTTTCTATAAAGTAATTAAAACAGACTGAAATGTTAATTTGAAAATTAAAACCACATTTTATAGAAAATTTTGTAGCAATCACATAAGATGCTGGTTTAATTACTCAGGTCATTTTCTTGTAAAAAAGAGAATGTAAAAAAAGATTCAAATACAACATACGTAATAATGTCTTCGACATTTTAATTTTACTTGTAAGCTTGTGAGATATTATAACATCAGTGAAAGATGGAATACTGCTCTGCAATCACATCTTAAAAATGTATAAATAAATAACCTTTATAATGTTAATTCTAAATTACAAAACAGCATATATTGAACAAATGTTGATTGATACAAACTGGCATAATATGATTTAAGTAATCTAAGTCACAAGCATACACGATGTGTGTTTTCTGTATATTTTTACACAGTGTCAGTGTTTTCAGTGTCTTATCATCGGAAAAACCAAAATTTTAATTTTATTTATTTGTTATTTAAGGTAACATATATCTACATATTATACTGCTATCATAACCTCATACTACGAAAGTATGAGGTAATCATAGTAGTACAAAATGTAGAAAATCCATAGGTTGAAAAAGGCAATGGAGAACATATGTAGGAAGCTATATGGAAACTTTTTAATGGGGTATTTTTGTATACGTCAAATACACACAATCATGCATAATATGTATTTGCAATTTAAAGTATATTTGTAAAACGTAAGTTGTTTCTGTAGAAACAGAATACATGTACTACTCTGCAGAAACTTATATCTATGTTAACAATTTGCAACATGTCCAGAACATAGCAGCTCGCGTCATCACTAAGACGTCCCGTCACAATCATATAACACCGATTCCGAAGGAGTTCCATTCGTTGCCAGTGAAACATAGGGTGCAGTACAATGTTCTGACCCACATTTTAAGGCTTTACACAATCAGTCCCCTGATATGATAGAAGTGTATAAACCGGTCAGAAACTTAAGGTCACAAGACACGCTGTCACTTGGATCTGCCAAAAACTAAAACCATCGATATATGGCAATCGCACCTTTTTATTCGCTGCTCCAAATCTTTGGAACTCTAATCCAGTCAAGACCAGGGAAGCTCATACGCTAGCTGCTTTCAAAAGCTTGCTAAACACCTACTTCTTTGTACAGCATTTCGTTAACTGACCGATACATTATTTTTCTTTTCATAAAACCGCGTAAAACAGTATTTTGTCCTTAGGTAATTTAAATACTTTTAAATATGTATGTGTGTTTGTCTTGTTTTATCTGTATGTTTTACATTCACGATTGAAAAATAAATTAGTAAAATGAGAACATCTGTATTACTGCCACACACAATGTAGGCTAAAATTTAAGCATATTTTTACACAATGTCATGCCTTTGTCTGTATCTTCTGCACTGCCAGCGCAAATACTACATCAGTACTCATTTCCTATAATTGAAAAATATATTTGATAACATATGTGTATTTGATAACATATGTGGAAATTTCATAATACATTGTCTGAAAACATATAAATGGGGCGATGCTGAAAATCTTTTGATGGAGGATTTGTACAAAATGCTTGCCAAGAACACACATAGGCGATATTGTATTAGTCATTTTAAGTTTACTTGTAACACGTTGTTACTTCTGTTTAAGTAACAAACATTTCTGCATATTCAAATATATCAAAAATGAGAAAAGAGCTGATTCTTTCAAAGAAGTAACATACACCTAAATGAATGTGAACTGAGACAATCCGGCATAATATCAGTTCAGTCATCAGTACAAATACCACGGTCTACGCTCCTGTATTGCCATCGCAAAAGCTCTAGAGCAGGTACTGGCTGTATCATCAATTTATGTTTTAAGTATTTATTCACCCCATTGTAGCCATAACCGAAGTCTCTTGCTCGTGGAAACGCTTTCGGCCATACTATTAACTGATAGCAACATCGTGGCAAGTGCTTTTGGGCTTCTTCATGATTAGATTCCAAGTCATTTAAGACATGGTTACTGTCAACAGAAACTTCGATTGCTTTATCACCTTGCCCACCAAGTTTTAATGAATTCTCCATTGTTATTGAGACTGCTCCTTGCGTTTTGCAGTGTATACTCTGTTTAATTGAACGAGTAAGGTTTTCTTTGTGTTGTCTATTAAGAGGAGAAAACTTTTCCAGTCTTTTAGAACTCGTTAGTGTCCTTGTACATAAACATTTTTAAATGTGTGTATGTCACCCCTTTTCATTCTGGTGCATTCAACTGTATTTATCAAAAATGATATGTATCTGCTTCATTCCAGTTACATATATTGACTTTACCAATATATGTTTAAGGAATATATTTGCCATATCCTAGAATGTGGATTACAAAGCCGGTGCCCCAAGCATTCAAAAAAATGACATACTGTCAATAAAATGCAGTCGGCACTTTCAAGAGACATAACATGGTTAACTTGTAGAGTTTCCAACTTTGCCATGAAATCAGACTTCATTCTTTCTTTCCTGTCCAAGATGAGTATTGAAATCTGTTTTAGACATTATACTTGTGGTCCAAATTTCTGTGCGATTGCTTCAAAAACAAGTAAGTCTATGTAAAACAAGGGACCACCCCGGGCGTGTCCTATATTGATCCCAGGGCACAATTTAAACAGTCATGGTAGAGAACGACTAGAGTATGCCAAATATCAAATATCTAACTTACGTCTTCATAAAAGATTTTTAAAAGTTTTTCCGTATATAAGCCAAAGTAAAAACAGTTGACTCCGGAGTGCAGTGAATTTTGACCCCAGAGTAATGATTTGAAAAAACTTGATAGTAGACAATACCAAATACCAGATGGCTTTATGGTTTTGGACAAGAAGATTTTTCCTACATCAATGAAAAACAAGGGCCCCCTGGACGTTGCATATATTGACCCCAGAGTCATGATTTGAACAATCTTGGTAGGGAACCACAAGAGCATGCCACATACTAAATATCTTTGCTCTAGTCCGTATGATTTAAAACAATATTTTTAAAGGTTTTTCTCTTTAGAAGTCTTTTTATACCATGTCCTCCCAAGGCGGGGCCAGTTTAAACCCAAGTGTATAATTTGAACAATCTTGGTAAAGGACTACTACACGATGCTACATAACTAATATCAAAGCCCTAGGCCATGTGATTTTGTACCAAAAGATTTTCAAAGTTTTCCCTAAACAAGTCTGTATAAACCATGTGACACAAAGGGCGGGACCATATTTGACCCTAGGAGATAATTTGAACAATGTTGTTAGAAGACCACTAGATGATGCTTCATACAAATTATCAAAGCCCAAGGCTCTGTGGTTTTGTACATGAAGATTTACATAGATTTCTCTGTATAAGTCTGTATGAACCATGTGACCCCCGAGGACATATTTGATCCTAGTGATATAATTATAATTGAACAATCTTGATAGAGGCCCACTAGATGATACTACATATCAAATATCACAGCCATATACCATGTTGTTTTGGACAATACGATTTTCAAAGTTTTACCTCTATATAAGTCTATAAACTATGTGACCCAAAGGGTGGGGCCATATTTGATTCTATGTATACAATTTGAACAATCTTGGTAGAGAACCACTAGATAATGCTACATACCAAATATAAAAGCCCTGGGCCATGTGATTTTGTACCAAAAGATTTTCCCTAAACAAGTCTATGTTAACGATGTGACACACAGGACCGGGCTGTATCTGACCCCTGGAGATGATATGAACAATATTGTTAGAAGACTAGATGATGCTTCATACAAAATATCAAAGCCCAAGGCCCTGTGGTTTTGTACACGAAGATTTACATAGTTTTCTCTATATAAGTCCATATGAACCATGTGATCCCAAAGGCGGGGCCATTTTTGATCCTAGTAATATAATTTGAACAATCTTGGTAGAGAACCACTAGATGACGCTACATATTAAATATCAACCTTTGGTTTTGGACAAGAAAATGTTTTAAAAGAAAAAGTTTTCCCCATATACGTCTTTATTAACCCATTGGCTCCAGGGCGGGGCCATATTTGATCCTAGGGGGATAATTTGAACAATCTTGGTAGAAGACCACTAGATAATGCTACATACTAGATATCAAAGCCTTAAGACATGTGGTTTTGGACGAGAAGACTTTTAAAGATTTTCCTATCGGTTGCCATGGCAAAAAGACTTCTGTATGAAATTCCATTCGTAAAACAATTTTAAAGAATACTATCCAAGGAACATCACTATGAAGTTTCATCAAAATTGGCACGGTGGTTTAGGAGGAGATGTTGTTTATAGGAAAGTGTGGACGAACAGACGTCGGTCAGTAAGCGATCACAATTGCTCAACCTGGGCACTTTGTTCTCAGATGAACTTAATATGATAACATGCTACTGTTTATAATTAACTATTCATTAGATATGTATATAGTATTTACAACCTATATCTGGTATGCATGTAAACACCAGTATGCTGTTTCATTTATTGTATAAATGTCAAAAAATATTACATTTTTTCTCTGTAAATCACAATGCATTTGAATAATCAACTTACGTACGACTAGTATAACGTAAAGAGATCAACAAGCTGAAGCATATTCTTCAAAGTTGTTGCTAGTATATAATATTAGTCAGTTCAAAAATATTGTGGCAGCCATCTTAGCGGCAATTTTTAAAATAAACTTGATAGTGATGGTATATAGTAGGATGTATACATTACAAAAGGTGATTATTAATTTGTTTCTGATTTCACCTATCATTAAATATATCTTATATTGACTTACTCCACCCACTAAAATATATATGTTATCAATAATTTAGATGTATCCTTTAACAAAATAATAATGCTATTACAATTTATTATCTCTTGATCAACTCGGGATTGCATAATGTAAGGTACAAAACAATAAATGGAAGCACACAAACAAAGTATATTGACCGTAAGTTCAAGAAAATAGTATTTATCACATTTTAGTCCATATAAAATTGGTATAAAATGTGTCAAAACGTTTTATTTCATATCGATTTATGCATATTTATTTGTAGATTTATAACTTTAAAAATGTTATAACAATTCCAAACGGATTTAAAGCATTTGAATGCTTTTATTTTGCAATTTTATATATTTGATGTTATTTTCATGTATAAGCGGCCATCTTGGCGGCCATCTTGAATTTGAGGACTTTGCCCAGTGACTAGAAACTGGCATCAGGCAGTTTTGAAAACAACAGACTTTAACGAACATTTTGATATGCAGAGGTTGATGTGCACATTCATAGACCACCTACTACTTGTTTTAAGCTACTTATCTGGCCATATTTGCAGCATAATTAAGGCTGTATCTAATTGAATAGGAGTTAGTTCGTATCTTTCACAATATTGTTTTGTTCTAAACATATATATTATATATTATTTTTTTTTAAATTAATCTGTTAATACGTTTACGCGTCCCCGATCCTGACAATAATCTATTTAATCTTATATTAATATCCTCCTCCTCCTCATTATTTTTACTGTTATTCTTTTCTTGTAATTCCTTAACAATTAAATCACCAACTGCCGGAGCAGGTTTCTTTTTAAATTTTTCAACAATTTTATTAGCAGCTAAATTTCCAACTTCCGTTCCGACCTTTTTTGTTCCACTTTCAAGTGCTGCTTTTCCTGCTGTTTCCGGAGTTTTTTTTCCAGCTGTGCTAATTGAAGATGCAACTCCACTTGAAAACAATTTCGTTAAAGTGTCAACGATACCTGTACCAAGGACTGCGCCCTCGGAGACCACAGGTATACCATGTATATTTTCTTCTCCTGTGTGAGCATTAACATAAATAAATATTCCTTTTTTTATCATAAACTTTCTTGTACATTATATAAAACTAAAATTTATATCTCTTTTAAAATTAGTGTTAAACTTGTTTCAACCCCATTAAAATTAATTATTCTACCAAATATGTCTGTAATATATATTCCTATTGAATTTATTATATTTTTATTAATTTCAGAATATCCAACTCTTTGTGGTTCTTTTGTAAATGGGTAAACTCTTGTTAAATCTGCAGTACTTAAAGCATAGATAATATCACTGAAATTACCATCAACAAGTGAATTATCAATAAGATCACAATGAATATAAATTGTATCCACAGAGTTAGTTATATTTGGTGTTGTAGATGTTTCCCTTATATAATTATTAATGTCTGTGTAACTGTAAGAACCATTTGTAAAAATGATATCTTTTCAATCCTTACCATTATTATAACGAATTCTTTTATTATCATATTCATCACTAATATTATGCCAAGAATAAGTCATAGTGTTAATACTATCCAAACCGACAACATAAGTTTTATTTTTATCTAAAATTAAAGAACGACCAAATCTGATTGTAAAATCACTCGGAGTATTTTTATTATCATCTTTAACTGTTTCAGAACTTAATACTATTTTTTGTTCCATTTATATAATTATTAAACATGTCTTTTTAATAAAAGTGTAAATTCAAGAAAAATATTTTTTATATAACATTTCATGTTGTTTTGGTAATAATATATCCATTTTTAATAATTGATCTACTACCCTAATACCCTCATTTTTTAGTTCTTCATTATTATTTCCAGCAGCAATCGAACCACAAATTAACTCCAAGTCATTAACCAATTCTTCTGGATTACATGGACAAACGTCATAACCCTGTCCCCTAATTACTTTTTTAAACTTCATAGATCTTTTATTGATAGGTAATCCTGATTTTTCTGTTAATTCTTTAAATATTTTTCTAGAATGAATTGAATGTTTTTTATTATTGTTATATCTTTTATTAATCAAATCAATTAAATCATCATCTACTTTAGTGTTAATTACTTCTTTTCCAGTTATTCTATCCTTAGCAATTAATTTGTTTTGACCATAAAGTTTATTTAAGTTAATAATTAAATTACCATAATGTCCATTTGGTGAAACTTTATACGGATTATGATATCTTATTCCTTGTCCATATGTAGGAGCCATATCAAGAATATGATTTAACCGGTCTTTGTACTTTATGAGTTCTTTTTGTTCATGTTTTAATTCTTTTACTTCTTCTTGCTTATTTGGATCTTTTGATCTTGATTTGCTTGCTATTGGACCATTTAATCTTTTGATATCCTCAGTAACACCATCTATTGTATTTTTAAGTGTGTCTTTATTCATTTTATTAGGATCAGATTTATCTGCAGTAAAAAAGTCAAACATTTCAGACGGTTTGTAATATTCATATTCTTCTAAAACATTATCACCCAATTCTTCTTCTGATTCATCAGTTGTTTCACCTATTTCTTCTGCTAATTCTTTTTCATATTTTTCTTGTGTTTTTTCAACTTCTTCTCTGGTAGGTTCTTTGTTTATTTTCCTGTATTTTTTATATTCCCTTACCAGTTCTTCAGGAGACCCTGTAATTGGTAGCGGGTCTTGGAATAGCCGTTGTAAACCCTGATATGTTTGTATGTGTTTCATTTCATCACCTAGTAACGCTAATTGCTCCTTAATTCCAGGTAATGCTTTTAACTGAGTTGATAATTTTTCTTTTTGACTTTCTATTCCTTCAGTAATTGGTTTATAAATTCCATTATACATTTCTTGACTAGTAGCTTTTCTTATTTTTTCTCTTCTTATTTCTTCTCTTTTAGTTTTTACTTTTTGTTCAACTAGGTTGTTTATTCTCTTTTTTCTTTAAGTTTTGCTAACATTTATATAATAATGTAAGATAATGTATAATAACGTAAAATAATGTAAGATAATGTAATATTATTATATAATGGAAATTCCAAATTATGATACAAAAAGTAATGCCAAGGATAATAACTTTAAACAACATTATCCTTTTATGCCGGATTCATGTTTTAGAATGTTAATATGTGGATCTTCTGGATCTGGAAAAACAAATACATTAATGCATATGATACGAGAACCTCTTATATATTATGATAAATTATACCTATATGCTAAAAACCTAGAACAATCTAAATATCAGGATTTAATTAAACTCTTAAATGGAACTGCAAGAAAAATTAAAGTAGATCCAAATGAAATACTCGAATATTCGACTGATCCCAACCAAATTGAACCTTGTGAGAATCTTGAATCAGAAAAACACCAAGTAGTAATATTTGATGATTTTGTATGCGAAGATAAAAAGGTTCAGAATGAAATAACAAAGTACTTTATTCAAGGACTTCACAAAAACTGTTGTGTTATTTATTTAAGTCAGTCTTATTATAAAACACCAAAAGATATTCGGATTAACTGTTCACATTATATTTTATTTGAAAGTCCAAGTAAACGGGAAAATGATATGATTTGTAAAGAACAAAATATTAGCTCTAACTCTTTTGCTAATGCAACAAATCAAAAATATGATTTCTTATATATTGACAAACCAAGGAAGTTTTTCAGAAAAAACTTTACTAGTAATATATAGATGGGAGTTTTTAATGATGTAAAACAAATTAATCAACCCGACAGTATAAGTAAAGTTAAATTTGATATTGATTTAAGTGATTATGCTACTAAAAAAACAATTAAAAAAACTTAAAAAAGAATCGGAATCGTATCTTCACAGAAATAAGGAACTTGGTAACACAATGAACAGAGCATTGGATATGGGAGGTAATAACCTTATAAACCTAGGAGATTCAGATAAACCCAACGATGCAATTTCAAGACGGTTTATGTTTAAAAAAGTTCAGGGTGTAAAAGATGATTATAATCTTGAAGATATCAAAAGTATAAAACAGACACTAGAAACAGAAATAAAGAATATTGAAGAATTAACAAAAGATTTTAAAAAGAATTCATTATTAATAGTTCAATTACAAGTTAAAATTGAAAAAGAAATGAAAGCTATGGTTGATTCTATTAAAGAACTTGAAGAGAAATCTGATTTGACAGACGAAAACATAAAAGAAGTATTTCGAGTCAATTTAAACATTTTATTCACTCAAATTCAAGAATTAAAAGATAGTATGATTTAACATGAAGAACTAAAAGACAAGATTATTGAAGCCGAGAAAAAGTTACAAAATATGTATCAGTTAGAAATCAGAACAGAAATAAATAAACTAAATACTGAAACTGAAAGAAAGAATCAAGATTTACTCGTTACATTTTCAAATAAATTTGCAGAATATAAATCTGAACTAGAAAAGGCAGCTTCGCAAAGAGGTGATGACCATGACACTACATTAAATAACTTTAAAAAAGAGTTTAATTCTAAAATAGATGACTTTAAAGAACAAATTTGAATTTGGATTAGTACTGTTGACAACCGTCATAATTTAAAGTATGCAGACTTAAGTAATATTACAAAAAATTACAAGAAGATATTAATGAATTTAATGCTAAAGTTGAAGAACATAAAAATGAACTGGACTTGTAGTTGAAAAATCAGTTTAACAAGGAGAAGCAATTAACACAATTAACGATCAACTAAAAAATTTAAAGACACAACTCCGGATTTTGATTAGTACTGTTGACACACGTCATAATTTAAGGTACACGGAATTAAGTACACTTACAGGTTTATTACAAGAAGATATTAATGAATTTAATGATAAAATTAAAAAAACTAATAAATGATCTGGACTCTGTAGTTGAAATATCAGCTAAACAAGGAGAATCAACCACTGCTAATACCCAAGCAATTTCTACTAATGCAGAAGAAATTACAAAAGTAAAAAAGTGTTTCTTAAAACAAGAAACACAATTAGCTAGAACAAAGAACACTCTTGACAATTTGTCTGCTTCTGAAGTTGCTACAACAAAACGAGTTGATAATTTAGCTGAAGTAATTCTTGAACATGAAAATAAATTTGTAGAATATAAATATGAACTAGAAAAAGTAAGACGTGAAGTGTTTCTTTTTGAATACAAAAAGTAGAGATGATTATAAAATATTTGACACCGGCTTTAAAAGATATACTTACATAACAATAACAATGAAAAAGTATTATGATAACCACGATGTCTGGATATTATCATTATATGATTTGTTGGATGCGGGGCTCTGGGGTGTCGATAAAGACTTGGTTAGTGCGGGTTATTTTGATTTATTTAATTTGGAGTCTGGAAATATCGTAGATTATAAAGATTTTATAAACATAAACCAAGAATATAAACTAGCTATACCGGATGTACCTTTAAAAAATGTGTTTTCAGTAAAAAAAAAAAGCTGGAATTTATATAATAGATACTAGGTTTTATTTAAAGTCAAGGGAAAAGGAGAGAGGGTATGTATCCCCAATATCACATTTGGTTTTTAGGTGGTGGCGAGGGGGTTTTGTTGGTGAATTTCCCTCTGGGAGTGTAGATATAACATCCGTGGAGGATATTGACAATAACCTCAGTGACTTCATTGACCTTGATAAAGTACGTGTGTTTGGTAATAATTCGTCAGTATCTGTGTATGAGAAAAAAATCAAAATTTATTTAACAGAAAATACAATGTTTGACATTAATCCTTATGCTGATTTTGAACCATCACATGAAGGTGTAGGATTTTATCTTTTACCAGGTAGTTATGTCAAATTCTACATATTGGAGGAATATATAAATTATAAAGAAAGTAAACTTTTGAATTAAAACATTATTTAAAGTTTTAATTAATATAATGGGAATATTCAATAATATAAACGAAAAAGTAAGTAAAATAGAAAGACAAATAATAAGAAAACCTCCATTGTTCTTAACATGTTATACCGAAGATACTGATAGTGGATTATTTCAATGGAAAACTGTAAATGCTAGTCCTGGTTTAGTTCAAAATGGTAATAATGTAACAATTAATTTTAATTGTATTTTAATTATTCTTGTTGATGCAATTAAATTAGATAAAGGAGAAGCTAAAATACAACTAAAAAATAAAGAAAATATAATTCTTCAAATTTACGTTGTAAAAAATAACAGAAAAAATGAATCTATTTCTATTAATTATGCTAATAAATTTAAAATGAATGATATTATTTCTATTACTGGTTTAAATGTTAAAAATATTCAATTAACAATTTATGGTTCTTTAATTTAAGAATAAGCTAATGTATCAATACCATTATCAAGAATATATCTTTTATCGTCATAACATGATAAAGATGTTTTATTTATTAAATAACTGGAAATATTATGCTTATCAGAACGAATAACTTTAAAGGTGTGATTACTTCGGGTTGAATTAAAAAAAGTATCTTTGTAATTTTTATGAACTATTGTTTTCTTTACAACATGTTTTTTAATTCTTTTACATTTTTTAACATTAACTTTGTTTTCTAATAAATATGAATACATTTTACTACGTAATCCAACAAATTCAACGATTGGAATACTGGCAACTTCATCTTTAAATTTTCCAATTACTTTTTTATTATTGTCGAAATAAAATTTTGAGTTGTTATCGTAATCACTATTATCAAATAAATCTTTGTCCTTATAAAAATCCTCATATGCATCTTCAGTATTTATTTCATAACATAATGAATCAGTGTCAGTGAATAAAAGCTTTGCTGAACTTCCGTACATTTCCTTAATGTAATTATAATGAAAATCATACATTAAATATTTTGATAAATCTAGAATGCACATTCCAACATAACAAGGTCTGTTTAATAACAAACTTTCTTTTATTCTATGAATACCAAATAAAGTCTTGTTAAACATCGTTGAACTAACAAATGAAGGTTTTGCTATATACTTCAATAAAATATTTTCATCATGTGTCAGCTTAATATTAACCCTCTTGCGTAAATTCTCCATCGTCTTACCGAATACAGAGTTGTTCATCAACTTAAAAAAGTCCTTTTCAAATGAATTTTTTTCTTTAGATCTTTTTGAGTATTAAAATCAATATACGTTTTTAACCAAGGACTTTCGTCAAAAGTTAATTTTCTATGTATTTTTGTTACTTTTAAACCTAATTGTGTATATAGTTCAAGATTTTTAAAATGAACAACACAATTTTGTTTTTTCATTAAAGTTGGAACTAATTTTTTTACATTACTTTTTCCTATTTCAAATTCTTTTTTAACATTTTTACTATAATTTGAAAGCCATTCGTCTGGTATTTTAATTTTTTCTGGAGCCAAAGGATAATCATTATGTACAGTATGTAATTCTTTTGGATATTCAAGATCACATTCAACTACAAAGTTAGTTTTACCTTTTGCAATTAATTTCTTGAATTGTTTTCCGGATATGAATTTAAAGTTTCCAGAGGGTAAAGGTCGACACATGGCCAAACCGTAAAGATTATTGGCGTCGAGGTACATAATGTATTTGCTGTCAAGTTTAGAATCATAATCTTTCATATATTTATTGTTTGCTTTACTGTATCTGTTTGAAATATCACTTATTCCTTATCTCAGTCCCTTTTCAATAAAAAGATACATATCAATATCAGTTATTAAATCTAACGGAATTCCAGGCATTTTTAACATTGCATCCCAAGCTAAACCAGGACTACTAAAATAATGACAAGGGTCTAATTTGTAGTACTCTAAACACAACCTTCTGAAATTTTCAAATACATCAGATAAAAGTAATACGTCAGTTTTTAAATATAGATCATGATATTCTCCCATTGTTTTAATTTTAAATTTATTCCAAACATTTTTAGCATGTTCATATTCGTTGTCAGATATGTGTGTTTCATTTAAAATTGAATAAAACTCTTCTTTAGGAGGTAATTTTGTTTCTTTGAATTTTTTAAATGAATCCATGTAATCATATGGATAAACACCTTTTGTTTTTAATAAATTAATGTTTTCACAATTAAATTCTTGAGATAAATATTTAAATTCTGGAATATTTTTTACTAAGTTATCCAATGATTGGGACATAAATTGGAATGAATCAAGAAATAAATCACTTACCATAAATGCCATGTATCTTTCCATATTGTTTGGAATAACATTGACTTCTTTTTTGAATTTCCCTATTTGTTGCATAATAAAATGGGAATTATAACCTCTTAAATTATGAAAAATAACGTGAATTTTATGTTAGTGTAAAATTAATATTACATTCTGAGTGAGCACTTCCTCTAAATTTTCCTGTTATATGACAGTGATCCCGGACCTTTGGTCCGTTTGGAAATCTTTGTTTTTCATCTCTTACTCGAACTTCACCTTCTATATATTCTTTTCCACAGATGTGGCAAGATTTCTGCTTTTTAAATTCAATTTCATCTTTTTTAGACATTCTTAAATCTTTGTTAAAATTATCTCTAAATATTTCCTTACAATACTCTTCTTCCTCAAGCATTTTTTCAATAAACTTATAAACTGCGCTGGATCCTCTGTAAACTTGTGTTGGTTTAGTATATTTGTCGTCATAGCAACAAACAACTTTATAACCATAGCCGCAGTCTATATGATTTTGGTATGGTTCAGTAAATGAAAACTCTGGGTTTGGAAGAATTGTTAAAACTTTCTTCGTTACTGATTCAAAATCAGCATAAATTATAAAAGGTACTGCTAAACCTTTATGATAATTTTTAAATTGTACTTTACTTCCCTCTTTTGGCATTTTTACACCCTGAACACCATTAATAGCTAAACAATTTTCAACATGTTCTCTTAATATTCTTTCTTGTTAAAAATTTTGTAAGCATTTGCAAAAATGTTTTTTATTTTTAAATTTTGTTTTTTTTAAACATTAATCTACTAAAGTCTTTTATCCAAACATAATGTTGCACCGCCAGTGAAACCTTTGGTGAACTTCGTTGTGTTATTTCGTTATTACTAATTAGCAACATGTCACAGTGTTCTTCGTATTGATATTTTGATATGTAAAATGGATAAATTCCCGTAGGTTCTTCATAACCAAATATATTAAATGAAATATCATTTAAAACTTCTATTTTAGGTATTTGATTTAATGTAACGGGAAACTTTATTCTTTTATAATTAAGTTTTTCTATATGTTTTTTATATTTTGAAATTTTTTGAGGATCTTTTTCAACAGGAAATTTATAAGCTAAATGACACCATCTAAAACATTCATTATCATCATTCTTTATTATTTATCAATCCTTTCAGTGAATTTTGTAATGGTTTTGGTAATTCTAAATAACTTGAAGCAGCCAGAGGTGTATATTTATATCTATTTATATAATGAGCATCAACTGACTCTATTCTCCAACCACTTCCTTCTGAAATCCAGTTGCCAATTCTATTTATTATTTCATCAAAGGCTTGACGTGAAGTGTTTTTTATTTCGTTTGTGTTAATAAGTTCTAAAGCCTTTGATTGATAATAAGCTGATTTATATATTGTATCTGTTGCACTTATTTTTACAAAAGTTATTTTTAAAACAACGTTTATTTTTATAACTTTTAAAGCTTTAAGTTCAGCTTGAAGTATTTCGTAAGAGTCGTTTACAGTTAAATATAATTGATTGTTTGGATCTTGTCTATATTCAATTTTAATTTCAAATTTCTTATAATATTGCTTTATAGATCTCTCAATTTCCATCTATATATTATATTTAGAAAAAAAAATTCGTTAAGCAAAAAAGGGTTAAAAAGATAATAAAATAAATGAAGTTTAAGAAGAAATAAAATATTTAAATTTATATCTTTTTCCATTAGTTTTTGATATTCCACTTTTTACTCTGTTTTGCCCTTCACAGCGCATTTTTATTAACCCTGCATTAATATAAAGGTCTTTAAATGCTGCGTAAGTGCTTTTACATATTTTTTATTCATTAGTGTCACAGCCAGTTGCAATAACTCTTTTAGGGTTGTTTCGATGATTATTTGGTCCGGGACAATCACATAACCTTTCGACATTTTCTTCTTCTAACATTAAACAACCACAGTCCCATTCAAATAAATTCCTTTCTAATAGATAAGGATCTATAACATTTTGTAATTTATCAATGACATGATTTTTATATTCATCGCTAACTATTTGATTAAGTTTTGATTTAATAACATTTCTTCTTTTAAGGACTTTTTATATGAATTATTGTCTGGATTCATTATTTCTCCTAAAGTGCTAGATAATTTTGACATAATCATTCTATCTGCCTTTCTATTAACCATCTATATAATATACTTAGAGAAAAAAATCTCTAAAAACGCACGTAAAGAAATTATATTGATTTGAGAAATTTGTTTATATTATCAATATCTTTTGAATAAGATTTTAAAGTTATTTTTTCTAAATTGTTATCAACTGTTAAAATTTTAATACCTTCTTGAGACATTCTGTTTAGCCATTCTTCATGTAATTTGTGTAGTTTTCTAAATAATCTAAACCAACTCTGTTTTCTTCAGTTCTGTTTCTTTTTTGAAGTCTTTGAAAACATATTTTAGGATCGGTTTTAACATAAATAAAAGCATCAATTGGGTTTTTTCCATGTATTTTAATAACATGATCAATTAAGAAAAGATTGTATACTGACCACTCGGAGTCATTTATAACATCGTTGTCGTGATATTGTTTTGTAAAAACGTTGTTGTTAGTTAAATAACATCGTTCAAGAAAAGAAACTCCATCAATTTTTTTAGCAGAATTTAACATTTTTATGTGGCTGTTTAAAGTTGCTAACTGAAAAGGAAACTAGAAAATGCTTTTGTAAAAAAGCGCATGTCTCCCCAAATGCAAAGTCCTATAGGCAAGAAGTCAATTGGGGTCAGGAGCGAAAGTCAAAGAGACACTGATGGTTGGCTGCAATAGGGATCGTCTACTTGGCATGTCCAGTCATCCCGCTAAATTTCAACACTCTTGGCCTAGTGGTTCTAAAGTCACTGTTCAGGCTCCTCTGACCTTGACCTTTGATCAAGTGACCTCAAAATAAATAGGGGTCATCTACTCTGCATGTCCAATCATCCTATTAAGTTTCAACATTGTAGGTCAAGTGGTTCTGAAGTTATTTCCAAAAAATGATTTTACATGAACAGGCCACTGTGACCTTGATCTTTAATTGACTGACTCCAAAATCAATAGGGGTCATCTACTCTGCATGTTCAATCATCCTATGAAGTTTCAACATTCTGGGTCAAGTGGTTCTCAAGTTATTGATCGGAAATGGTTATCAATGTTCAGGCCCCTGTGACCTTGACCTTTAATGGAATGACCCCAAAAACAATAGGGGTCATTTACTCTGTATGAACAATCATCCTATGAAGTTTCAACATTCTGGGTCGAGAGGTTCTCAAGTTATTGATTGGAAATGGTTTTCCATGTTCAGGCCACTGTGGCCTTGACCTTTAACAGAGTGACCGAAAAATCGTTAGGGGTCATCTACTCTGCATGACCAATCATCCTATGAAGTTTCATCATTCTGGGTCAAGTGGTTCTCAAGTTACTGACCGGAAATGGTTTTCAATGTACAGGCCCCTGTGACCTTGACCTTTCACAGAGTGACCCCAAAATCGTTAGAGGTCATCTACTCTGCATGACCAATCATCCTATAAAGTTTCAACATTCTGGGTCAAGTGGTTCTCAAGTTACTGACTGGAAATGGTTTTCAATGTTCAGGCCCCTGTGACCTTGACCTTTAATGGAGTGACCATAAAATCGATAGGGGTCATCTACTTTGCATGTACAATCATCCTATGAAGTTTCAACATTCTGGGTGAAGTGGTTCTCCAGTTATTGATCGGAAATAGTTTTCCATGTTCAGGCCCCTGTGACCTTCACCTTTGATAGAGTGACCCCAAAATCAATAGCGGTCATCGACTCTTCATGACCAATCATCCTATGAAATTTCAACATTTTGGGTCAAGTGGTTCTCCAGTTATTGATTGGAAATGGTTTTCAATGTTCAGGCCCCTGTGACCTTGACCTTTGACGGAGTGAACCCAAAATCAATAGGGGTCATCTACTTTTCATGACCAATCATCCTATGAAGTTTCAACATTCTGGGTCAAGTGGTTCTCTAGTTATTGATCGGAAATGGTTTTCAATATTCAGGCCCATGTGACCTTGACCTTTGACGGAGTGACCCCAAAATCAATAGGAGTCATCTACTCTTCATGACCAATCATCCTATGAAGTTTCAACGTTCTGGGTCAAGGGGTTCTCTAGTTATTGATCGAAATGGTTTTCAATGTTCAGGCCCCTGTGACCTTGACCTTTGACAGAGTGACCCCAAAAACAATAGGGGGCGTCTACTCCAGCAGCCCTACAACCCTATAAAGTTTGAAGGTTCTAGGTCAAATGGTTCTCCAGTTATTGCTCGGAAATGAAGTGTGACGTACGGACGGACGGACGGATGGATGGACGGACAGGGCAAAAACAATATGTCTCCTGGGGGAGACATAATGAATATTTTAGAGGTTCTTGAGCAGCAAGTTCATAAAGGTTATATGAATTTCGCTTGGGTCCATAAGATTTTACCATTCATGAATTGGTTCTGGAATTATATCAAAATTAGGATTATATTCTTTAATAATATCTAAAAACGTACTTTTTCCTGATGCAATATTACCTTCAACTGATATAATTTTTCTCATTTATATAAAATACTTATAGAAAAAATCTTTAATTAAAGTTAAAGTTCATATAACTCTTCTTCTTATTTACTTTTATATCCGTTAAGTTTAAATTCCTTCATATATGTTTCAAAAGGTATTGAATAATTTTTTTCTTTCTGCGTTTCTAACAGTATTGTAAAAATATCTTGAATAACTTTTTTCTCTCCTTCTTTTCCAGGATCATTGGGGTTACGAACAGCTAAAGCTGCAATCCGTGCTTTTGTTATTAGTTGTTTTATTTTGTGATGATGTGCTTTTAAAATAAATTTCTTGTCGCCAACTTTCAGTCTATTAATAAGTATAGTAATTATTGATGGAACAGCACCAGCAACTGCTACAAATATAGGAACAGCTGGAACAAGTGCTAATGCAGCTGAGCAACCAAAGATGCCTGCTGTAATCTGTAACCCTGTATTTACTCTTCCACAAAACTTATAACTTTTTCTGTAAGCAGCAGCTAATTTAGTTAAGTGAATAATTAATTGATCTATTGTTTCTATTCCATTATTAGAAATTAGATTTTTATTACTCATTTATATAATATATTTTCAATTTAAATTTCTTCCAATTCATTAAACGGAACCCAACTATTAAATTTTTCATTGTAACCTTTCCATTTTACTAAAGCTTGTTTTTTCTTATAGTCTCGTCTAATAACTTTTTCTATTCTAAAAACTTCTTGTGTAGTAGGTAAAAGTTCTTGTTCGTAAAATGAACCTTGAACTATTTCATTATTTAAATCTTTAATAGAGTATGTTCTTGGATTTGTATTATTAATTTTATAAATTATAAATATTTCCTCTGTCCAGTTTGGTGTATATCCTTTTTCAAAATGTCTTTTAAGTTTGCTTAAACGAACTCGATCACCAATTTTAAATTTTGCTTTACTCTTTGGTACCTTTAAATTACCATATAAGTTAACAGTACCTTTATTTAAGTTTTTACTGGCTTCAGTCGGTGTCATTTTTATACTAGAATGTTTTGTTTTGTTATATTTATCAACCATTTCCTGCAAATTATCTAAATAAGTATAAGTATTATTTGCTGTAAAATATTTCCACATTATTCTTTTTAAATTTCTATTAAATTTTTCGATTACTACAGCCTTGCCTTCATTAAATGTATGGTACATGTTAATTTTATATTTATTCAAAAATGATTCAAACTTTTTATTATAAAATTCTTTTCCTTCATCTACCAATAAATTTTGTGGAATCCTTGCAGTCTTCGGGGACTTTCGTCCCTGAATTCTACCTTTTAAAATTATTTTTTCAAATGCTTCAGTAACAGATTCTCCGGTTTTATTCTTTGAATAACCCAAGCATATTTACTGAATATATCAATAACGGTTAACAAGTACTTTACACCTTTATTATATTTTGAAAAAGCTTGCATGTCAACTAAATCGGCAGACCAAGTATCATCAATATCAGTGACAATCACTCTTCGTTTCCTAAATTTTCTTTTAATTGGTTTGTGTAATTCTTCTGCTAATTCATCACTCCAATTTATTTCGGGGGTAGAGTATACCCCCTTTTCCCGTTTTTTGACTTTCGTTTTTGTCCGAGACCAAGTTTGTATTTCGTTTCAATTATAGGTTTCACAACTAAATGTTTTGCAATCTTTTCCCCAAATGTTTTTGATTTAGTGTTATTTAAGTCGGAAAGCATTTGCTTATCGCATTTTTGTTTACTTACTTCTGAACTATAACAGATATCATGGTCCCTACATGCTGCATCTAGTTCATTTATGGGTTGTCCATTATCTAAAGCGTTTCCAGGCCCACAATAGCGGAAGCCGTCTGGTAAAAGCAGACCTTTCTTAGGTAATAATCTTAAATAAAATCCAAGAAAGTTCGCCTCCATAATTTGCAGTCCACAGTAGGACTCTTGAACTTTATGTGTAAGGCCATACCGGCAGGTAGAGCTTTCCTTCGTAGATTTTATGACGTCATGTGTCAAGCACGTAAACCGTTTCATTTTATCAGAGTAATACAGAGTAATACATTCAATAAGAGAAGACGCAAATATTTGGTTACAATTTATCAAAAACTTCAAAGGGTCATGCACTTATATTAACTTCGATTGGGTTGATGCAACTAGTATTGATTTCTTCACAGACGCATCAGGAAACATCCATTTAGGCTGTGGGTGTTATTTTCAGGGCGAGTGGTCGTTCATAAAATGGCCCGATTCATTGGAATCAGAAATTTTCA
The DNA here is from genome assembly GCF_021730395.1 of Mercenaria mercenaria. Lineage (NCBI taxonomy): Eukaryota > Metazoa > Mollusca > Bivalvia > Venerida > Veneridae > Mercenaria > Mercenaria mercenaria. Next base: position 109,040,783 of record NC_069361.1, on the reverse strand, counting down.
AAGATGTAACATATTTAGAACTTGTACCAATTATTTTAGCATTTCATATATGGGGCAAAAAGGTAGAAAATACAAGAATCATTTTACATTCGGACAACGAGGCATTAGTCAGCATTACAAATAAAAAGACATCAAAAAACGGTAGAGTAATGCATTTAATTAGACATCTTACGCTCCTTCTGATGGAAAATAACACTGTTTTAAAATGCAAACACATATCTGGAAAATTAAACAGTATTGGTGATTCTATCAATCGAATTCAGTGGGCAAGACTCGATCATCTACTGCCTCTCCGCGGACCGGGAGCCTTGTCAAGTTCCGGAGTCCTTTCTTCAGCTGTTGAGGGCGGAATAGACAGGCTTATCAGCGCTTCCCTTTCACAAAATACACAGAAACGATATCGTTCAGCAATCGAGTCTTTTACAAATATCTGCTTTAATGGTTATGTCGAATTAAACTGGCCACCAACCGTCGAGCAAATAACGGAATACATCGCATTCATGTCTTTGAGGCAATACTCGCATTCATCTGTAAATTGCCATATTTCTGCGATCAGTTACGTGAATAAACTGAATGGCCAACTGGATAATACCAAATAGTTTATCGTTAGAAGCATGTTAGAAGGGCTAAAGCGCCTGAAAACATACACCGATACCAGACAACCAATAACGCAGTCAGTTCTGTTGTAGCTGTTAGATTCCCTAACACACGTTTGCAGATCACAATTTGAAGCCATGTTGTTTACGGCGGCTTTCTCGTTAGCTTATTACGTATTAGCGAATTTACTTCTAGCAATAAAACAATAACTTCAGACGTTCTCAAGTTTCAGGATGTAATCATTGGGTCAAACAAAATACGAATTTACTTACAGAAATCAAAAACTGACCAGACGGGCACCGGAACATCAGTTGACATCGAAATAAGCGATAAGAACAAATTCTGTTGTGAAAACATTGCTAACTATATTGCCTTCAGACCAAATACAGATGGTCCATTCTTTATTCATTTTGACGAAAGCCCGCTAACATATTTCCAGTTTAACGCAGTTCTGAGAAAAGCAATAAAATTTGCAGGTTTAGACGCCAATTTGTATAAATAACACTCTTTTAGAATTGGTGGCGCAACTTCAATGTTTCGAGACGGGACTTCAATAAAGTCCCAAGGAAGATGGAAATCTGATAATTACAAATCTTACATTCGTTAAAATTTTGACTGATCTCTGACTGAATGCTAATTTAGGCGGTAATAAGCCGTAAAATGTATAAATTGAAAATGAGTGTGCCTTTGCATAAAAAAAATCATATCTTGAAAGTCACATTCGCTGTCACAGTATCATTATTGCTATACCTGTTGGTATTATCTGCTTGTTAAAGCCATTGGTATATGGCGCACATAATTCAAGCATAATTAAATTAAAATAATATTTACAAAAAAGAAAGTTTTGTGTAAAGGACGTGCCAAATGCCATTAGAGCCATTGGTATATGGCAGGCTGTGCAGTCCGCTTTTCGGCAGTTATAATTATTTTCAAATACATTGATCAGGCTACAGCACCGCATCGGGCTAATAGCAATTATACAACAATATACGGAAAACTGTTGAAAGAACAGATGACATTTTGAATGAGGAATACTAATTTTAGGCCATTTTTGCTTTTTAAATTTCAGTTACATATCTGTAAATATGTTTAAAATGGTTGTGTGTTACCGTTTGTTATTGATAATTCATGTTACTGTTTGATAGTAAGAGAAAGTGCATTTTATACACTACAGTGTAACCTGTATCCTTACGTTTAGACCGGATGGTAACAGTTTAGGTTTGCAACATTATAATGTCAGGATCACGTGGGAATTTCTCAGTGGCATGAGAATTAGAGATATACGCAGGTCTGTACAATATTTACTACAATTTAAAGATGAATTAGACATCATTGTCATTCATTGTGGTGGAAATGACATAGGCACCAAATCCACTTGGGACATAACATTCGAATTCAAAATGTTGATAATTGATTTCCTGCAGCCATTACTGCCCAACACTAGGCTTATCTGGTCACAAACACACTAACTGCGGAAAACATTAGAAAACGTATCAACAGTTCCCTCGCAACATTTGTTATTAGAAACGGAGGGGGCTATATAAAATACGCTGACATTTCTTCAGAAAAACATTTTTTTCACACTGATGACACTCATTTATCAGAACTTGGATACGATATAATGCTTAATACACTGTCTTCTGCTCTGTACAAAATAATAATTGAAGGAGAGAGAGTATATGCATGTACATAGTGTTACTCTAACTAAGGAAAAATGACTGTTGTTCTTGTTCTCTTTTCTGTTCATCAGTCTAACGCAGTTATAACTCTGGTTTTGACAGTTCAATAATAAAAAATGTTTGGCAAAATTTTTCAATTAATATAGTCCTGATAAGCTAGCAATGTCCATGACCGGATATTTTGTTTAATATCCTGCAGATTCATGTTAGTCCGCAGATTTTGGCGGAAGGCTCGCTCTTTAGCTAGTCTAAATCGCGCCCCTTTTTGGGATAATACTAACATGCATCTGCAGAATGTATTCTGGGATTTTCTACCGTAATCGGGGAAAATCTTATTTTATTAAAATATCTATCATTCAGTCATGGCAAAATTAATGCCAAACATTAGCTAATTAAAAACGTGAAAATGAAAATGTTTTGTCTTATATATATATACATATTGTTTCATTTACACCTAAATCACATTGTAACGACATGATTTCAAACAAGAGTCCATTGAATCTCAATAAAAGTACTATATATATTTGAATGTCGTTACGGTGGGATTTTATTTTCACGGGTACAATAACTACAGTGCAACCTCTCTACAACGGCCCCTCCCTTGAGCAACATCGTGTTTACCTCAACTCCTTTGAAATGGTCACAGAAAACCACAACAGGCATAGCATGCTATTTTGTTAAATATTTTAAGGTTTTAGATGATTTAATAAGTTACTTATAAATAGAAACATCTACTTCAGTATGCTTTGCCTGTTGTGGGTTTTGTGTCCTAGTCGCGTTGCAAAATAATAATGAATTAATGAATGGACAAGAACATCAGCATTTATTTAATCATAGAGCATCGCCGTCTGTCATTTATAACATTATCTTGGCATTAAAATACCATAACAGATGTGCTTTTTGTTTTGATACTGACTTTTACGTTTATTTAATGAATAGGATATCTCTACACAATGTTGGAGACCATATATTTGAGAATGCAGATCTTAATTTGATTATTTCAGTTAGAGCAAAGGGATAATAAAATACCATTTCATTAATTAAGCTATTGATTCCTTATATAAAAGATAAATGTTTAACAATTATTTTTACTTAGTTACATTTTTACTCATTCATATATTTTTATTCGTCAATTATGAAGTGGTATGCTAGCAATAGCTTTCTGTATGAGATTACCCCTAATTAAAGGCACTGACCTTCAGATGTTGGCTAAAAATAATCTTTTTTTATTGAAATTTATTCATATTATGAACATCAGAATATGAGTTTTTGTTCTAAAAATCTCTTAAGAAAAAAAAGATGCCCGCGTCGGGAATCGAACCCCGGCCGCCGCGGCAATAAAAACTTTTCCCCTGTCGTTACCGCCACGGAGGATCTTGTATATTACCAACGTTAAATATAGACATTCATAACTAGGGCAGTTTACGTCGAGTAAAGCGTTACAAACGCTTTTGGATTTTCATTGTAAAAATTAGTAAAAACAACTAATTCTCATGTGTGACCTTAACATATAGTCTGTCAGTAATAAAGTTTCAAGGCATTCTTAAGAAATATAGCATTAATTTCCTGATACCTATTATTTTTCTTTTTTTTGTTGTCGCACGATCTGGAGGCCAGAGCCTTTAAAAGAAAAAGACATCGGTTTAATGATACCTAAAATATAGTATACACAAAACATATGCTATTAATCACTCTTAAAAATGAAAAGTTTTCCCCTTTCAATATATTTTAATGTTTGTCTAACATCCGTTGAATTTCTATTTCTACAGACTCGTGTTGATATTAAGGTATTGCACCCCTAATATTAATGTTTTAAAAATGGCATTTGTTTGGTATATTCTTAAAGTTGACCATGTTTTGCACTATGTTGCAAATTTTAAACAACTTTTACCGTGCCGTTCTTTTGTAAATTTTGTATGATTTATGATTTTTCCTCAATCTCAAGTAGAGATTGTGATGGCCACTATCTAAAACGTTTGCAGAGAATTCATTACAGCATTAATTCCGATAAAAGAAACATCAAACTATTGTTAAACAATTATAAAACACAAAATAAAACTGTAAATATTATTTTTCTATGCTGCCTCAAGTAAACGGATTTAATGAGACAGAATTTTAACTCCAACATTAAAAAATTAAGGTCGAATCCTGTGGGTCTGTTTTGAATTTTGCTAACTTCATTAAAAAATAACCTTGGGGCAGAAGTAAAACCTACCTGCATTTCTTCTTCAACATGTAATCTAAAGAATGAAGGCAAAATAGAGAACTTTTACCGCATGTAACTCAGTATTTTTAAAGATGTCTACCTGTACCCCTCCTGATTCAGAGGTAAATTCACTTTGAACAGCAAGAAATCGCTTATAAAATGAAAATTTTTAACTTTTGTACTATACATCCATAAAAAGTCTTGAAAGAAGTAAAAACTTACTAGAAAAAAAGGGAAAATATGGGGGAAAAATTTGGTCCCAGTGGGGCTTGAACCTACGCCCCCCTGAAAATTGCAGTCAAAGTAGGTTTATGGTAGGAATTGAATACTCTTCAAAAAGGAGGTACTCTGTTAAGGGTCCAATACCTTAAGTTAACAAATTTTAATACATTGTAATATCTAAACTGATATACCAGTTTAAGTGAATGCTTTTCTTTGTATTATTTTCATTTCGAAATCCGGAGTGATTGAAATCCCCAGTCCTTTGAAACGTTTTTTATTTGTTTCTATTATTTCGAAACAACATCTAAATTTCAAATAGCAGGTTTCTTCAAATATGCCTAGTGCAAGACTACAAAATTACGTTAAAGACTTAGCGCTTAAATATGTGTGTGGACGGGAAAGAAAGTATAAGCAGATCTTTATCAACATTAAAGACATGTGCAGTAAAATCAATTATTAAAAGTAAAAAGACCGATATCTCTTAACACAGGGCAGCTCCCTTGTATATTTGTAACATTTAAATCACACGGCAACATTTCCCCGCGAAAATGACAGTATGATTAATAAGTAAAATGTTTGGTTTTATATTTTGACGCACCGAAATCCAGATGCGATCCAGCTAAAACACATGAGGGAGCTAGCAAGACGTATAAATGTGATTATGATACGAAAGGCTAATACAAAATTAATAAGGACTGCTTTTTCACATATGTCAATATCATGGCCTGTCGGAGGAAAACGAGGTTGTAATTTTGCATGTTGTGACCTTGACAATTGACCTAATGACCTAAACTAATACTATGGGGTCATTTACTGACTACATGCAATCTGCTTATCAAGTTTGAAGGTCTTGGGTCCAAACGTTGTACAGTATTTGATAAGAAACAGTATTCAATTTTAATGTCACAGTGACCTTCACGCATAAGGAACTGTCTGTCAAAACAATAGAGGACATTTTTCATCCAGTGAAGACTGACCCGTAAGCCCAACAATCCTACAGATATTGATCGGAATCACTTTTCAGTTCAATGCCAATGCAATGTGCCCCTTGATCTATGATCCCTAGTTTTCAAAGGTCATCTGTTCCAACTTTTTATAATTCTGATAAATGTTTAATAATTCTATGAATGCTAAAAAGCAGTAAGCACAAACGTTCTTGAAACAATTTTTCAGTTGCGAAGTCAATGTGACCTTGACCGTTGATCATAAGGTATAAGGGATCATTAATTGACCACAGACAGTTTAATGACTTTAAAGTCTGAAGTCAGAAGGCCAATGGGTTCCTTAGATATTGTGCGGACACAATTTTCAGTCTAGTTGTCTACTGATCCCAAAGCAACAAGGGTCATCTACTGTCCACAGGCGATCATCTTATGAAGTTTGACAGCGATAGAAAGCAAAACATTCATCAGAAACGGAGCCAAAAACTGTTTTCAGTGTCGATGTTATTTTTACCTGTGCCCTTGATCTAATAACTTCCAAGCTATTTGGGTTTATCTACACATACCACGGACATTCATGCTGTTTGGCGACTTTTTGACCACAGCGACAAGAGATAGACGGACAGACAAACAGACATGCCCATTTTTATTCAATTCTTTTTAAGGCGTCGAGACGCTTGTCGGTACAGGTGTTTTGACATAAAATAAAACCTGATCGGACGACATTTGAAATAATTATCACACCTTGTTCAAAATATGGTATTCAAAATTAATACCTGATGCTCTGTACAGGTATTCTTTTTCTTGTTATGACATACGCGCAATCAATCCAAAGGCATTTGTTGATGCCCGAGCCCAGGAGGACGCAAGTACCAACGTCTCCCTCGGTGTTCTGCAGATGTTACAACATGAAAAGAACATGCGCCAACTCTGTTCCAACACATGACGTGTAAAAAACCAGCAAATGAATATATTGTCCATCAACGTCGCTACATATCGAATGTCAGAGTTGTTTGATCACGTTTAAGTCATTTCCTCTTGATTTATCTGTTACTGGGCCGTAATACCTTTACGCTTTGCATATGTAAAAAGGTATGAGCGCAAGAATCTGTATGTTAACATTCGTTTTATCTCCCTAAAAACGATAAAAACAAACAGTTTTTAGTGGAATGAATGTTCATTCAATGCATAATAAAATAATTTATACATTCCTCTACAAATGACAGTGCATAAAGCGATAAGCAAATTGAAAGAAGTCTCTGTCTGTGTTAAACATTTACATGAGTTTATCTGCATTTCATGAGTCTGGCATTAAGAAGATGAAACTACAGTGAAAAACCACTGGCTCTGTCACTCGAAGGCACAAGAGTATGACCAACATGCTCGAATTGTCCATCTATAGAAAGATAACAGGAGGAAATCGGGCACAGTCTTCATGAATTGCTCGAGTGAACTTGACTGTTCGAGCCATCGATGCTCGATTCAGCACACTAAATTATTTAATAAGCTCAATGAAATCAAATCTGAAAAGTAGATCCCTCGGAAGCACCGAAAACAAGGCAAACAGTGAAAATTGCAGACTCGGTTTGATTGAGTCTGTTCATGAGCAGTAATGGAAAATGCAACACTGCCCACGCCCCCTAGCACCGGCTTAAGCAGTATTCAATCTTCAAATCTAAATGAGTTGAAATCAATGATCCCGAAGGACCAGAAAATATAACAACACTGAGACGAAGTCGGGGCGACTTTTTACGGTCGCCACACAGCACTTAACCCCCGCTGTTGTGAAGTAAATAAAACCTGAAAAGTAGATCCCTCGGAAGCACCGAAAACAAGGTAAACAGTAAAAATTGCAGACTCGGTTTGATTGAGTCTGTTCATGAGCAGTAATGGAAAATGCAACATTGCCCACGCCCCCTAGCACCGGCTTAAGCGGTATTCAATCTTCAAATCTAAATGAGTTGAAATCAATGATTCCGAAGGACCAGAAAATATAACAACACTGAGATGAAGTCGGGGCGACTTTTTACGGCCGCCACACAGCAAAAGCCTTTGATTTTATATACTTAATTTAAACAGTAGCTCAAGTGTGATTTCATTGTTCAACAAACACCAAATATGATATAATTTATCTAAAAGGAAGAAAAACAACAAAAAAGAAAACAAAAACAAAACAAAACAAAAAAAAGGAGACGTAGTCTCCAAAACCTGTGCTGTAACTGAAATATGACATATCGAACTGCATACATTAATGTTGCAACAATTTTGTACTTTGTTACGAGATATTACAATACTGCAAGTGTTTGCTGATTTTTCAAAAACATGTTCAATATATGATACGAAAAACACTTCTTACTTTTCAGTATATTGAGAAAAATGTATTATTATCAACATTGATGTATCTAATTAAAATGTACAAATTAAATATCATATTGCATAACACAAAAACATTACTAACAACTCAAAACTTTTTTGGAGTATTGCAATTTTGTCACTGAGTTTTTCTTTGAAAGAGTTCTTATTTAAGGCGATGGTCATACCTTCCATCATAATATTAATTAAAAATGCACATTTCATGGGAAAAGCCTAAACTTTATTAACACTATTTCAGTATCTTCTATACGATTACATTTCCTAAATTAAAGAAAAAAATAAAGTACATTTTTTTTTTCGGAGTTTGTGTAAAAATGACCGACAGAATATGATCGGCAAATCCGTGAATTGCGTAACCGATTCATGGTTAATTTGCTGATCATATTATGTCTTTCACTTCAAAAACTATAAATTTATTTTTTTTTATTTCCATTTGCTGACAATGTTTTCTTTAACTGCACACATTTTGTTGTATTCATCATTAGAATCGGCTTCCTGGTCAGTTAGTTCACCAGACAAAGCTGCTGCGACGTCATCTAAGGAATGTTCTCCGTGACTAAAATGGTATAAAAATCTTCAATGGGATGAATAGGGAAAATGTAAATAATTATGCATGTTTAAAAGGCAATAAAACAACAAAGATTTTTATGATGCATTTAAAGTTTATGTTTAAAGTATCTAAGGACATATAGAGGAGGATATTACATGAGTGTCTTTTCATCTTTAATTTATTAAACGAGTTGAATAAAATAATAAAATGCGAGGCTCTGCCGAGCATTTTATCAATTTTATTCATGAGTTTAATAAATTCAATGTGGAAAGTCACAAATGTATTTTCTTTTTATCACACGTTAGATTTTTCTGCCGAAACATCAAAAATTCTGTTTTCTTTAACTATTATAAATAAGTCAATTTGACCAACGTCTCCTATACTTTTAACTACGTCGACGTCAAAGCTTTATTTCACTAGTATATTATCAATTTTATGTAATGGCTTTATTTAACCCCCGCGACGTCAACCATGTGATAAAAGAAAATACTACTTAATGCTGTGGATGCGGTGACAATTGTATGAGGCACTGGCGATTAAAGTGAAGATGGATGCATGTTTGTTTCGTATGAAATCTATGGAATCTATCTTATATAAAATTTAAGTTTCATTTGGGATTTTTTTGAATATGAGAGTTGATAATAAGAGACTGTGATGGTGTTTGAAAATAGTGTTTATCCAATATCGAGCAAATTGACAAAGCCATCATACCTAAAATATGATTGAATTTAGACAGTTCACCATTGACTAGATAACTACTCTTAGGCCAACTTTTGGCAAATTGTGCTTGGAGACAGAACATGTCCGCGGAAAAGAACCGGTACTAGAACGTTGAGAGCATACATGCCCACCACGAACAATGTACGCGAAACAACTTTCACGCTGCCTTCCAGTTAGAGTGAAAAGAACAAGAATGGTACGTGGTTGAAATAAGTTGTTAAGTTTCAACCTTGGATGATTATAAACATTTATTAGATGCTTAAGAAAACATGATTTCTTTTGTACAGTTAAATTTGTTGAATCCACAGTTATGGATTTGATAGAATATCAAAATGCTGCTATTTATAAGCTCCAAGACATAATGCAGGAAAACCAATTATCAAATGAAGAAAAAAACAACAATCCTCACAATCGAGCAGCGATTGTCCCATGATAGTTTTTAATGTTAGAACCGAAGTGCATTATTACCATAAGTAGGCATAGTAATTAATTGGTAAATGATCTGGTGTGATGTTGTGACACATGAAAGTCCAATTACGAACAATATAACACTCAGGGGAGACGAAAAACATGACAAGGAAAGGTTCAGTTACATCATTAGGAGACAAACTTTTGGTTTCGTTTCTGGATATCCCGTTCTCTTGATAATAAATAAATGATGGATTACAAATATAAACATGGCAAAAACCGAACTTAAATATGCTAAAGTCGCCTTATAGATTACGAACTGAAAATGTAAGGCTGTTTGTGCTAATTGGATTTATAATTCTTTTAAATAACTTTTCGGCAATGGGATGAAATCCCTCCAATTATTTTACATTTTCTGATTTTGTCCCAGTTGTCTCTTCTGGAGTATATAAGTGAGATTTAAGAAACTTTAATTAATGAAAGGCAGCAATGACAGAAAGTGCAAGTTGCGGAAGTACGGTAGTTCTGTCTTAATTTATTTCCGAATAATCTCCCGTTTATAATTAATTTTTGTCCGGAGATTAACTTTAACATTTAAAAGAGTCTATCTTTAATCCAAATGTATCTCAGATTTTATTCTTCCATTTTTTTTATAGTTTTGCAAATATGAAAACTAATATAGACATATGAAGAAACTTTACGTATTGACAGATATAATGAGTAATGAGAGGAAGTTCTCTTTGCAAAAATCGCAGCCTTGTCTCCCCTTTGTACTTTCCTAAATATTTGTCTGTACATTAACAGTAGCATTGAAATTACTGAATTGAATTAAAACATATAATGACAAATTGGAAAAACGGAATTAAAACCCACAACTTCATTAGTTACTGCTTTATCTTCTCTTCAACTTTAAAACACATTGGTGTCTCACGGACTGCACTCTTTATCCACTTTGTTCATCCTTTCATTATATACCGTTTAATTCATTTTAAAGCACCTAAAGCATCATTCGTAAAAGATTATGAAGGTTGACATATGCCTTTCGGCACTGTATTTTTTCTTTTTAGAAAAAGTTAAACATTTACCTTTCTTTATTATTAATAAAATGATGCGCGTTATTTCATTAAGTAGGCTAATTTAAGGTCGATATGATTATTCATATAGATAATACTAGTAGTGCAAAAATACAAGTCATATTGAAGACGAATAAAAAAAATTGTCCTCAGAGCAATTGTTTGCGTCTACGAGCGTACTTTTATATGAAACGACAAACATTCTGCTTGTGATACAAACAGTTTAACTTATAGCTACGATTTTCATATGATATCGTGACAAAGGATAGTGCAGAAAGTGCACAGACATACTCAAGGGAAACTGCAAACAAGAACAAACTGACACAGAAAAAGTTGCTATTCAGCGGAAGCTACCTGTCTAAAACACTTGTTAACAAGTAAAACGTGTTCTTAAAATAATAAAGCAATCAAAACTTCCATGAAGCATCACCTGACATCTAGGGATATCGGTCACTCGAAGAAATGGTTCCAGACAAGCCTTGGTAAATGATTTCTTAGCAAAATGTCACGGATTTCAGGATGATTCTTGTGTTTTTTCTGTTTTTTTTTTTGTGACCGTTATTACTAGATGAGCTATTGACCAAAAGAAAGAACAGTTTAACATTTCTAGTGTACTGTTGATCCTTTTTCACGAATTCTTAGGTAATTTAAGAACTCACAGTAGATTAACATGTTTTTCAACACCACATTATCCTATACATCGCAATCGGGGATCGAACGCGAGACCTCTCGACTGACAGTCTTGTACTTAAAATACAATGCTAACGGGGCGGTTAATGAAAGCCATTACCAAAATATTTACTTGTATCTTTAGGAATTTTAAGACACTGTAAAAACACTGCAACAACTAAACATTTCACTTTAGCCCTCGTGACCCTGACCTTTTACCCACTCATTGACTACTCTCCTCTTGGTACATATATAAGGTCATATTGCAAAGTTTGAGGCTCTTTGACTTACTGTCCAGAATCGAAAAATGCTATCACGGGTCCTTGTGACTTTGACCTTTGAGCCGGGGGTCTAGATCTCCGGGTTTCATGCAACAGATTGTTTTGCTATGGTCACTGTTTATACTAGATCATTTTAATATTAATTCATGCGTAACAAATTCACAGACCGAACAAACATATACATATATGCATGGCAAAGTGATTCAAGGGTCATTATGTCTTTGTTTAACTGTTTGGCTGCCACATTGTTTTGTAATGAACGTAAAATATACTCATTTTTGTTAAATCCTATTTTCAATAAATTGTTTTCTTATAAATTCATCAAAGGTTTGAATAGTTTATGTAAGTAGTGGCATTATTTTTAGTTTATTGTTTTGAATTACCTTCTTTTACAGTTCTGACTGTATAAGGGCATGTGCAATACTGAAATTAGTGTTTTTTCTAACCTTGTTATTATGTATATCCTCTATTTGGTCAGCTGCTTTTTGTTCATAACATTATATTTAAAGTATTTTGGAACTTGAACAAGACAAGAAAAATGGCTTTAATCTTTGACCCCTAAGTGTTGCAGTGGCCATTGCGAAAATAGGCTTTGGTCATGTACGCGACATCATCTTGTTAAGAGGTATGTTTGTGTTTGAAAAATAAGCCATGCATGGCAAATAGTTGACCGGGCTTTTATGGGACGGACGGAAGGACGGAATGACGGACGATGCGTAAATCTAAAGTCTGAAAACGTTGTTCTCGAAAGGGAACTGAAAGTCAGTCAAGCTTATCCGCCAGCAAATGAAATCAATTGCGATTTTATTGACAAGACAAGAAAAGGACCGTAAATCTTTGAAATCTGTGTGTGATATTGACCTAATATGGCTACCAGTTTGCGCGATACATAGTCTTGTAAAGAAGGTATTTGAAAATCATTCCATGCATGGCAAGTTTTTAACCGAACAAAAATGGGACGAATGGACAGTCGAAATGACGGTGTTACGGACGTGGCACATACGTAACGTCCAAACGAGTTGGTGACTTAACATCAACTAAGATTATTCTCCTGAACTTTCGATAAGCAACACCTTAACTTCTAATGGCTAAAGAACAAAAAGTATGTGTTGTTATCAATTTATGATAAATATTTTAAAATGTTTATATCTATCTAATATTTTAATCTTATCCTTTTCAAAAATAAGATATGATTACATTTAATACACAAATGAAACCTGTAAATGGTCATTTAGGAATTCTAAGAGAGACTATTCAAATATAAACACTACAACTATACGTATCAGCTTTTTACCTATATACAGAAAGTCATAAGGTAGTGGCGTATATTCACTAATGCATGACTGCTAAGTTATGTGGCAGTGTGTGATGTATGTGTTGGAAGAAGTAAATCTGTGGGTACGTAGAAATGAATATACTTGTCTACTAATAAAACACTTAATAAATGTCAATTTCTTTCCGACCAAATCTATGAAAAAAAGATTTTGCAAACAAGGTAAATAAACAACGACGAATATCAATCATGGGAGGCTACGGACCTTGACATTTCCACTACATGTTTACAAATATTATGATTTGGTATACTAACACAATTGTTATAATACAATATAATAATGTTGTAAAACCAATTACACAAGCTGTACCTGCATTCACGTTAGCACAGAGTTCAATTTGTGTGTTCAAACGAGACCAGTAAATACATACAAATTTCTTTTGTCTCCAGTGCATGTGGGATATAAAGTTCTGTTAAACTCGGCATTTATACAAGAAAAAAACCTTAAACTGAAAACTGGCAGGAAAATTTGATGATGGACCAGACAACAGAGTGAAAATACTGGTATATACGTGAAATGGCACCTTACCAACAGCCTTGAAATTCACAATTACTAGACCAACGCTCAACATGCTTCCTGACCTACTGCTTTTGCTGTAGCATTCCATTAAAGAAATTATCCTCAACTTGTACAACTATGTATTAGTTAAGCATGCGCTCCGTCCAATCTTTAATGTTGTTTTGTCCTAGAAACTCTTCACAGCGCAACTGATACACTCTCGCAACCAATCGAATTCTCAGAATAAAAGACCAAACTCCAAATTCAGATTGATAACTTCTTGCCCGAATAATACATTGACCGTGGAAATATTGCAACATATATATAGAACAATGTAACATGCTTGATGGGAGCATGAAAGATATTTTGATTTTACAGTAACTCCCAGATCATAACAGACGATACTTATTTCTATTCCTTAAAACGCGATCGACTTTCCGACATGATCAAGATGAGTCATCTAGTTCAAGGATGGATATTAAAGGAAATTATGGAATATCTGTCGTGTAGCTTGTTTTTTTTTACGGAAAGCTCTGTCAAATGTTTAAGCCAAGCCAATGTATTGGAATTTACAACGACGTGGGATGAAGGTGGGAGAGAAGAAATAAGCGGTTCCATTCGACTGATAATGAAGTATACGGCAATAAAATGTATGGTGGCAATGCTTCCATATTTTAGCTCAGTTCAGTAAAGCTGGGGCACCACATTCCACGAGTTTGAAAAGAAATACAATAATAATAATGTCACATTTTGTAATAATGACACGCCAGATAAAATTTGAGAAAGTCTTACATATATCATATCCAATACAAAATCTTACCTAAGTTTGTTTCATTTGGTGAGGAAATGAATCGTACTCAGATATCAGATAATCAATATTGCATTTTGCAGCTTCTTTTGTTCTATTATTTAATCTCAATTTAAGACAGACAAGGGAAACCAATCGGAAAATTAATATTATTGTGGAATGTGAGAGCGACTAAATGTTCATTCTATTAAATCTTTTGTTTAACCATTTTAACAATTAATTACCGTCACCAACGTGCTTTACCATGAATAGATATTCGACGATAACTAAGATGGGTAGGATTTTGCGGAATACTTTTCAAGTTCAATTTTTATATCATCTGTGTCTTGTCTCGATATAAAAATGTTAGTATGCTTAGTCATAATTATTTGTACTAATATACACTTATTAAACGGCAAAGGCGGAACTGAAGTGGTAATTAGCACGACTAAACCTGTATTGTAATAGGGCGTAGCCCGAGTTCCAAACTAGGTTTAAGTAGTAAAAACCACTTAAGGAACGTCATTGGCGTTTAATGAGTTGTTTATCATATACCCCAACATTATAACGATTACTCGATTGCTTGAATCAGTTACATATGTAATCATATAAAATATCGACGTCGCGAAAAAAACAGGGTAAAATGACGTCAAAACTGATGTCATCTAACCATGTCGTGCCAATATCGGGTTATAGTTCCCGCTTTCGGTTATAATGCCCGCTTCCGGTTATTTGGCCTGGGTTACAGGGTTCTATCCTATGCGGATTATAGTCAGGTATGTAATAACAAAATATACCGTTTTTTCACCTTTGGGCTACTGAAGCAAATTATGTGATAATTTTGTCGTCTGACTACTACTTTAAACTTGAACCATAGTCAGTTGATCTGCTTATACCATAAATAACAATGTAATTATTAGCTTTATTTTGTGATAATATAACAGGGGAAAATCTAGAATGAACATACAAACTCGAGGGTTGTATATAACCTGAAATCATTGAAGGCTAATGAAGTAATCAGAGGACAAAAGACTCGCGCCTCTAAGATATTTCCATAGCTAAATTAGGACTGATGTCCTTGCAAATCATATCCTATATCCTTAGGACAACGGCTTAAAAGTGGGTTGTCAACGAGGGTATGGTATACACAATATTTACCTATCATGTACCTCCCCTTATGTTTTGTGAAAGAAAAACTTACCAAATAGAAAAAAAAAGATTTCTTCTTTCCTACGATCATACCATACTTGAAAATGATTGGAATCAATAACTAATACTTTTCAATTGCAATTGATTTTTTAACAATTTGGGATGATAATTTTCTTTTTATGTATAATAATTAATAGATATAAACATATCTGGATTTATTAATATATGATGGTTGTTCTGACAGTTATGAATTAGCCTCATAACTTTAGTATTACTGCATGAAACATCAATACAAATCTATATTTCCATCTTTTATATGCAGATATGCATCTCTACGTTGTACAAACTTATAGAGGTTTAAGAGCAGTACTGTCAAATGCACTGACCTTTTTGCCATTGTACAGCTCTGAAAATCATGAATTTAGCTTTATAAATACCGGAACTGTAATTTTCAAATTTATCGATTTCTTTTGATGTAGTCTTTAAATATCAAATTGGTATGACGTCAATTAAAAATTGCCGTATTAAAAAAAATCATGTTGATCAACAATAAACTAAATTAGTCACACACTTACTACAGTAATTATTCATCTTGATAATTCAGGCCAATAAAAATGTAGTTTAAGCTTACATTTTAAGTGATCCAAAACTTTATGAAGTATAAATAAAACAGGACTGGCATGATAACACAGCTTATGACAGCAATCTAAGCATTTTGATATTTTAACTGACATGTTAATTTGGCATTGCACATATGCTGATGATAATCTTTATCATGAACCATGTAGCATTTTTAAAGCCTTGTAAATAGAGCATTACCAAACACAACATTCGCAGTGTCTCCAACAATACCATATTAATTTTGTACCTCTATATGTTTATACAGAATAAAGATATATGTGTGTATGTGATACAATTGGAAAGGTGAAAAAGCATACATTTTCATTGATGTATTATGTGCATATCATTTCGATCAGTTATAATAAAGTTTCAGGCTAGTATAATATTTTTGGAAAATCACACGTACATATTTTACTCAAAAATAACTAAGTAGTCATAGAAAAGTTATTTTACACTGGCTTCACTTTCCCGAGTAAAAGAAGATTTTTCGAAGTTAATATTACCATTCAGCACGAAAATTGTTGAAGTATGAAAACAAAATCATTATATGTACTCTGATAACACGTTTTTATCAGAAAGGAATGTCAGATGCAATTTAAGACTTAAGGTGCCATCTCTGCGCTACGTTACGTTACATCTCTTTTACGTTATTCAGTGTTACAATAAATAATTATTGAATTAATAATACAGTTAGAAATCAGCGCAAGATAAAGAATTCATTTGAAAAAGGTAAATGTCTTTTCAGACATCAATTCATTGTGTCTATCATGTTCTAGTATTTTATTGAAACTATTTTGCTATATTTTCGTCTTTATCCTTTAAGAGTGCTCCACCACGAACAATGTACGCGAAACAACTTTCACAACACCTTCCAGGGAGAGTGACAAGAACAAGAAAGGCAAGCTGTTGAAAAAGTTGTTAAGTTTCAATCTTGGATGGTAATAAACATTAATCAAATGCTTAAGAATTCCTTATTTTACTTGGATGTGTATTATCATTTAGTAAATGCTAAATAATACATTTTTTATTTAAACCAGTACTTATGCAGTTAATTATAACGCTAAATTCATGTAATGCTCTTGATATGCCTGTTGTTTAGGCATCATTCACTGAGAACATAAATTAAGTATAAAAAACAACATTTTGCCCGAAGACATCCTAGGAGAAACAAGCTTATGTATTTGAGTGTAAAGTTTACTTTGTTGTAATGGACTGTATAGAATATCAAAGTGCCACAATTTATAACCTCTAAGACATATGCTGGAATACCAATTATCAAATAAAAAACAATTCTCACAATAGAGCAGCAATTGTCCCATGACTGTTTCTAATGTTAGAAACATAGTGCATTATTACCATAAGTAGCATGGTAATTAAATAGTAAAAGATCTGGTGTGATGTTGTGACTCATGAACGTCCAATTACGAACAATCTCACACTCGGGGGAAATGAAAAACATGACAAGGAAAGGTTCACATCATTAGAAGACAGATATTTGGCTTCATTTCTGGATATCCCTTTCTCTTGAACATAAGTAGACGATGAATTACAGGTATAAACATGAGAAAAAGTAACGTAAGTAAATATTTTAAAGTCGCCTTACAGATTACGTTGAAATTGTAAGACGTTTTGTGTTAACTGGACATTGTAATTGTATTGACATTGTAAAAGCATCTTATCGGCAATGAGACGAAATCCCTCCAATTTTTGTACATTTTCAAATTTTGTTCTAGTCATCCTTCTAAAGTATAAAATGCGAGTTTAAAGAAACTTTAATTAATGATAGACAGCAATGGAAGGAAGTGCAATCGGGGAAGAACGATAACTTTGTCTTGATTAATTTCCAAATTATCTCCCTTTTATACTTTTCTGTCCGGAGATTAATCATAAAACTAATGAGAGTGTCTATCTTTAATCATTTTGAAAAACAGTTATCTTATTTTCACTCTTCGATTTTCATAGTTTTACGATCATATTGAACCTTATATAGCACATATACAGAAGCTTTACGTATTGACAAATTGTAATGAGTAATGAACGGAAGTTCAATTTAATAGACCCCTAACCTTGTCTCCCCTTTTACATTCCTAAATTTTTGTCTTTACTGTAACAACAATAACATTGAAACTACGGAATGGAATTAAATGATCTAATTACAGATTGGAAAAGCGTAATTAAAAATCTCAACTTCAACATCATTAATTACTGCTTTATCTTTTATTCCACTTTAAAACATATTGGCAATAGGCATGGCTGTCTCCTCGACTGCACTCTTATCCACTTTGTAAATGCTTTCATTATATGAGCCGTGCCATGAGAAAACCAACATAGTGGGTTTGCGACAAGCATGGATCCAGACCAGCCTGCGCATCCGCGCAGTCTGGTCAGGATCCATGCTGTTCGCTTTCAAAGCCTATTGCAATTAGAGAAACTGTTAGCGAACAGCATGGATCCTGACCAGACTGCGCGGATGCGCAGGCTGGTCTGGATCCATGCTGGTCGCAAACCCACTATGTTGGTTTTCTCATGGCACGACTCATATACTGTTTAATTCATTTCAAAGAACCATATACATCATTTGTATAAAATTGCGAAGGGTGGCAAAGGCCTACAAGTACGCAATATTTTAACTCGTTAAAGAACCTGCATATTTTATTTTTAGAAAAGTTAAGCAGTAGCCTTTCTTAATTATTAATGAAATGATTTAACGTATTTCATTAAGGTAGTTCTGCACGTTTGGATCGGATTTTTTTCTACAATGTAGAATTTGATTAAACTCTGATTTTTCAAAAGTTCAGAATATACCTAGAAAATTCAGCAAATAAAAAGGATAGGGTCGTGTGCTTGATTTTTTGTTAGACTGATTTGAAAATTTTGGACCTCACGCAATTTTTTCATAATGGGAGTCTATGGGAAAATAGCAACTTTCATAACATTTTCGAGAATAGAAAATTTTTCACAATGTAGATTTTAATGAAACTTCTCACAGTGGTTAATAAATATTGTTACGCACTAGGGTAGTTATACTGTCTGGATGTAGCCTTCGGTTAGGAGCTAAATAATTTCAGGAGGACTTGGCAGATCGACATGAGAAAGCTTCTTCAAATGTATTAGGTCAAAGACTAGGAACTCTGTGCTAACAGTTTATGAAGTTTAATTTGTGTATTTTCTTATAAGTTACACAAATAATTCAAACACAAAGTATCAACGAATAAAATGTTACACGAATTACATTAAATTTCAAAGGAACTCAGCAATTCACAAGATACCACGCAGTGTTTATAATGTCACATAGTATATATGTAGAAGACAGTGTTAGCTTTCCATAACTTAATTAAATGCAGTATTAACTTGAGCATTAAACTCTATTCATCACTTAATATATCTCAAAAGGCCTAAATAATTCACCATTCAGCAATGAGGACTTGTAAAACATCAGTACAAATATTCGTTATTAAGACTGTATAGGCTTTCCATAACTTCAAAAGATAAGTACATTTCAGTAAGGCTGTTTTTGCATTAAATCCACTTGAAAAGTAATATAAAATAAATGTTCCTTCAAATCTTCTAAATGTATATCAAAATTACTTCAGCTTTATGTTAAAATGTGCTTACACCAATATAATTCATGCCGAGACTATTGTATTTGAATCTAAGATAAAGATTGGTAAAACTCTCAGGACTAGCAAAAAGTGCTCTTAAGCTTATTGTTCAGAACCGGAATGACCCAGATGGTCGCAAATCTGGCCCTTTTATAGTAGGCAGGAAAATTGACCAAGAAAACTGGTCAAAATTGGTCACACGGTAAATTTACCAAATAAAAATGGCCAGTGACCAAAAATAATTGGTCACAGTGACCAAGTGACCGAAAATAATTGGTCACAGTGACCAAGTGACCGAAAATAATTGGTCACAAACTCAAATTACTGAAGAATTCTGCCAAATGCTTCAAATGGATACTTTATACAATAAAACTGACATTTACAGTAAAATTATGTACTAGGGGTTAAATCTAAGGCTTTTATCAGCTTTAAACATCTTTAAGGATGACAACGATATTTAATGTTGCTTAGTAACGATAAATAGTCCAACAATGCAGTGCGAATAACGATGCATATCCTGTCAGGAAATGTGACAAATTCAGCGAGTTATCATGAAAATATTGTGATTTACACAAAACTCAGACTGTACAAAAGGATGACACTTATCTTTAACAAACAATTAAATACTAAAGGTTAATTGTTCAAAGTCTATAGTGATTCGCATGTAGGAAAATGTTACAAAATCTGGATTAAATGTGCACTAGCCGAAACGGATGTCTCTCAGTAAATGTAAACAGAGTTTGGATAAGATTAAAACGAACATGGGAGTGTATAATGTGTGATTGGTCGGTCATATTATGTAGATCAACACATATGTGTACAATTCTGTGTTTCGTTACTGTCAGCTTGCAAGAAAATGTCACGGAAACAGGTCAAATCATAGCCAAGATCAATGAATGCACACAATTACAAGAAAACGGTAAGTCCCCATTGTTCAAGGTGTTACAATACCCCCTTCTTTTTAAGGCAAAACTCCGATTGCCTTACCAATGTCAAAAAACGAATTTTAAAGTTATGCCACACTGTCAGATATTCTGGTAACTGTTATCACTTAACACTTTTGCAGTCCTAAAACTTAATATTCCTCTCAAATATGAATGATCTTAATTGTTGTCACACAAAGTAACTCTCATAAAGTTCTGTAAGCCTTAATCTCTCTAGTTTTAGACTTAAAAAGTTATTGTATTTCTCATTTTATATTTCGCGGAAAAATGTACAAAACTTTTACTCGTTATTCATGGTTCCAATGAAAATTAAAAGTTTAACTAAATGACCATATATTGAATTGTCAAGTTTCTTTGGTCATCATTTAAAGGGAAGTAACTTCACATCTGATTTGGTTTGGATATTTATCCATTCCCTTCTGTATGGGTTTTGCATTCTTCTGGTCATCCGCTATCTTCTAGGTCATGCGTGCCCTCGCAAATGGATAGTCTTCTGGATTCCTTCATCATCAAAACGTGGGTAAGATATGATTAAAATTGGTAACTGCCCTCGGTTAAACCTGATTTGACATAATGTCAAGATTTTTATGCTTTCTTGGCAATAACGCCTCAATGCCGCGTGACTGATACAGATGAACTTCTTTCGTCATCGAAAGCTTATGATCAGATCATCTTCCTGTATGCACACTGCTCGTCATATCGGAAGTGTGTCCCAACTAATATTCGCCCTTCTTGTCCAGCCCCAAATTTGGTTGACTTGTACTCTGATATAATCCAGTGAGATTCTTACCATTATTGTACTGGATGTGTGTACATGCGTCAAATGTCACTGTCACACCGGTCTTGGAATAGTTAACTTCATTTGTGTTAAAATCCACAGCTTCAACTGTTCTACCCCACCACTTGCGAGAAGGTCCAAGCTTCAATTGTCACACATCACCTTTGCCTCAGATACAGCCATATTAAGGGAGTCGTGCATCTTCATTTAACATGAAAGTGCCTCAATTTTGTAATGTACCGAGTCTGTACCCTAAACAGCCATCACTTCGTCCAGCCAGTTGTCTTCCCTCCAGGTCATCTCATTGCTTTTACAGTCGGGCTACATCCTTCAACAGTAACTCAACAGTTGTTGAGAATTTTGGAACACTCACCTAAAATCACTTGAAATTACTTACTTAAAAATATGAACTGCCTCTCTAGACAAACTTTTAATGAACCATAAATTATAGAAACATTTTCTCATACTGAGACATGACTTCATGCAGCTTTTTTACACAGCGGTACTAAAAACACTATTTCAAAATTGCACTTTTAGATAAAGATTCATCATTAGGATTCATATGCTTCCATTTTATCATTTACAACTAATAATCGATGGCATAATTGACCATTTCAAAAATTCACATTTTGTGCTTCTCTACTAAATATTTAACGCATCTAGACACAGCAACTGCTTCTTTACAACATACCGAAAAGAAAATTTCCATCACTCGTCATTTGATCTGTATTCGTATTCAATAATAAAATTGCACAGAATTACACATCCATTAACACCAATTTAATGCACCACAAAACTACTTTTTACTTATTTCTCCATTATAAATATGAATAAACCCTGATCATTTATTTTCTTCACATTAAATTAAAACCACAAATTTTCCATTTAGCTCTTTCATTTCTGAACACCACTAACACTGATATTTGAATTTTCGATACATTGACATTTTTCGTTTAGGTAACTCCTTCAACGTTGCTTCCCCTGGATCACCGTGTGTCTCCAGTTTGGTCCTTTTGGCGCGGCCACTCAGATACCGGCGGTCTTCATCATGAGGTCTGTAGCCGTTCTCTTGATTCGGGCCACAACCATCGTTTGGCTCTATGAAAGTCCTTGCTGCCTCTTTCTTCTTATGTCCAGGCTGACCTTTTCTTGGCCGGTGTTTGTTTGCAGGTCCTTCAGATCTTTCTCTACCAGCATTACAAAGGTTTCTTCCATGTTCCAATGCAGCTGATATAGTGGCTGATGCTGCAGCCGTTTCCTCGTTTTCTATACTTCCCTTCTGTTCTGGGTGCAAACATTCTGCTTCTATGAGATAACCCATTTCTTTGTTTGCATCCTTTTCTTCAAACTCTTCAGTGAATAAATATACCTGCGCCTCTTCTCCCCCTGGCATGGCGACATCATCAGCAACTTTCACTATTTTAGCACTTCTGCTGCACAATTTTGGCAAACATGGGATCTCTTTCCCTCCCATTAGTATAACGCTCTTACTGAGAAGTTTATCTGCTGGTCCAGTTGTACTTTCCGCCAAAACATCACAACCCAGCAATGCGTCATTCTCAATATCTGCAACCACCATCTGGTTTTTCATTTTCACTGGCCCCAATGTAAGGGTAAACTCTCCAATACTGCCCTCTTTTATATCACTGCCAATGGCATGGGTTAACCCTAATGGATCTCTCAAAGATGGCCTCTCACCATCCCGCATCCTCTGGTACACCCTGTAAGACAAAATACTGCTTGAGGCCCTTGTATCGATGGTGAATGTCACAGGTTCTCTGTCAACCTTACCCTGTACACACACCCCTTCCTTAAGACCCTGATCAGCTTTAATACTGGTGGCTGGCACAGACACATTGCTTTCTGGATATATCTCTGTTCTGCCCTTTTCCAAACTATGTGAACTCTGTTTTACATGGACCTCTCTCTGGGCGCGAGAGTCGGTCCCCTGTAGTTTAAAGGACCATCTGCCATTGAATCCTGTATGGTTGATAAAGAACTCTTGCCGTCTCGAGAAGGACACTCTCTTGCGTAATGTCCCTTCTCATGACAACAGTAGCATTCTACTTCACTTATGGACCATCTGTCTGTGGTGCTGGCAAAGGTCTTTTCCAACTTCTCCACTCTTTCCATAAGACATTTCAATAGGTCTTCTTGAGTGTCCTTTTTCTTTTCTTTTGTACCTCTTGTGTTTATGCCCCGCAGTTTATTGCCTGGTGCCCTGTTTATAATGTGAGTCTCAGAGTCTGGTTTCCATTCGAATTCATCAAGGTCATCATCCTGGATCCTATTTACTTGTCGCTCACTGTATCTGTTACGCCTTTCATTTCTACAATTGTTTCTCGTCTGTATTAGGTTTACCACATGGTATACCGCTTCATCGACATCTTTCGGCTCCTTGTGGTATTCCACCTGAAATTTTGCCTCTTGATCTAGGAGTCCATCAAGAAACCGCCTCACTAGATCTTCGTCTCTTATCTGCTTATTGCGGTAGCCGTGTGCCTTTCCATACAAGCGTTTCAATTCTGTTGCATAACTCTCCACTGTCTCGCCTGGCCTTTGATTCCTCCGACTAAACTTTGCTGCGAAGGAACGGCTGGTCTCAACTATGCGGTATTGTGTTGTCAGCTCAGCTATGAGTTCATCATATCTGTCTAATACAGCTGCTGGTAGCTGGGAGAATACAAACTCACTAGTTTGTCCTTCAATCCTCGGAAGTAAGTTGTCTAACTTGTCATCTTCGTTCCATCCATACCTACGTGCCATTGCTTCGAACTTTGCCAACCATACCGCCCAATCCTCTTTACCAGTAAATGCTGGTATTTTG
Source organism: Mercenaria mercenaria (assembly GCF_021730395.1). Classification (NCBI taxonomy): domain Eukaryota; kingdom Metazoa; phylum Mollusca; class Bivalvia; order Venerida; family Veneridae; genus Mercenaria; species Mercenaria mercenaria. The sequence goes on along the minus strand of NC_069361.1, from coordinate 109,016,524 downwards.
ATATCAATGAATCCAGATAAATGAGGATGCGTTTGCTGACTTCTCTGCCTGTACTCAACATTTCTGTAATTAGCTGCATTGCTGAATGGAGGCCTGTTTTCTGCTTGCCTTCTCCAACAGTTCTCGTTTACTGCCATGCCTTCAGGATGACCATCATAAATGACTGCGGGTTCTGCGAAACCGTTGTAGATATTTCGACTAGTAGGTGTATACCCAAAATTGCAGTCTCGTTGATCTCTTGTTTCTGCTTGAATGTATGGCGCCACATCTGATGCAGGTTCAAAACCCCTTATTCTCACTGGTGCAGTACTGTGTGCATGTTCTGCTGGCGGAACCTGCCTTGCTGATATGTTCTTCAACTCTTTGACAACATCTCGCAAGACTCCATGCACATCTCTCATCATACTACCCACTTGATCTTGGGAATTACTGTTCTCATTGTGATGGACGAATGAAGTGTTCATAGTGACATCTGCTTGGCCTGCCCTATTTATGGTATGATATGATGCTATCGATTGTACATCATCATCATCTGTATCAATATCAGTGCATTGGTTCTGTGCTGTCTGTCTAAAGAATATTTGACCTTGGCTGTCGACAGCTTGCGATGTGCACTCACCGGTATTTTCCATGCTGGCTTGGGATCGTATCACTGGATCCAGGTTTGAACTGTTTCACTGGATCCCACTTCTGACACCAAAAATTGTTACGCACTAGGGTAGTTATTCTGTCTGGATGTAGCCTTCGGTTAGGAGCTAAATAATTTCAGGAGGACTTGGCAGATCGACATGAGAAAGCTTCTTCAAATGTATTAGGTCAAAGACTAGGAACTCTGTGCTAACAGTTTATGAAGTTTAATTTGTGTATTTTCTTATAAGTTACACAAATAATTCAAACACAAAGTATCAACGAATAAAATGTTACACGAATTACATTAAATTTCAAAGGAACTCAGCAATTCACAAGATACCACGCAGTGTTTATAATGTCACATAGTATATATGTAGAAGACAGTGTTAGCTTTCCATAACTTAATTAAATGCAGTATTAACTTGAGCATTAAACTCTATTCATCACTTAATATATCTCAAAAGGCCTAAATAATTCACCATTCAGCAATGAGGACTTGTAAAACATCAGTACAAATATTCGTTATTAAGACTGTATAGGCTTTCCATAACTTCAAAAGATAAGTACATTTCAGTAAGGCTGTTTTTGCATTAAATCCACTTGAAAAGTAATATAAAATAAATGTTCCTTCAAATCTTCTAAATGTATATCAAAATTACTTCAGCTTTATGTTAAAATGTGCTTACACCAATATAATTCATGCCGAGACTATTGTATTTGAATCTAAGATAAAGATTGGTAAAACTCTCAGGACTAGCAAAAAGTGCTCTTAAGCTTATTGTTCAGAACCGGAATGACCCAGATGGTCGCAAATCTGGCCCTTTTATAGTAGGCAGGAAAATTGACCAAGAAAACTGGTCAAAATTGGTCACACGGTAAATTTACCAAATAAAAATGGCCAGTGACCAAAAATAATTGGTCACAGTGACCAAGTGACCAAACATAATTGGTCACAGTGACCAAGTGACCGAAAATAATTGGTCACAAACTCAAATTACTGAAGAATTCTGCCAAATGCTTCAAATGGATACTTTATACAATAAAACTGACATTTACAGTAAAATTATGTACTAGGGGTTAAATCTAAGGCTTTTATCAGCTTTAAACATCTTTAAGGATGACAACGATATTTAATGTTGCTTAGTAACGGTAAATAGTCCAACAATGCAGTGCGAATAACGATGCATATCCTGTCAGGAAATGTGACAAATTCAGCGAGTTATCATGAAAATATTGTGATTTACACAAAACTCAGACTGTACAAAAGGATGACACTTATCTTTAACAAACAATTAAATACTAAAGGTTAATTGTTCAAAGTCTATAGTGATTCGCATGTAGGAAAATGTTACAAAATCTGGATTAAATGTGCACTAGCCGAAACGGATGTCTCTCAGTAAATGTAAACAGAGTTTGGATAAGATTAAAACGAACATGGGAGTGTATAATGTGTGATTGGTCGGTCATATTATGTAGATCAACACATATGTGTACAATTCTGTGTTTCGTTACTGTCAGCTTGCAAGAAAATGTCACGGAAACAGGTCAAATCATAGCCAAGATCAATGAATGCACACAATTACAAGAAAACGGTAAGTCCCCATTGTTCAAGGTGTTACAATATATGGCCTATAATATAATGAAATAAAATGTATAGGTCCCTGTGCTTAATTCTGAGATATTTGGCCATGATTAAAGTAAACCGCCTATTTGAAGCTAAATTTTAGACATTATTTTGAATTATTTAACGTGTCAGATGTTTTAATATCATATTTTAACTTTAGAAATATAGAGACTAATACAATTTAATAAATTTATTAACAGGTTGCCTTTAATTCATAAACTGATTTTCATTTCCGTACGCCGAATTCAGACTTTATTCTATGTTTTCCGGATAAATAACGTTATGTCATCACTTCCGGTCTATCAAACGTGCAGAACTACCTTAAGTAGGTTAATACATACCTTTTGAACCATTTCAGGTCAAAATAATATTATTCATAATGATGAAATTAGTAGTACAAAAATACATACTGAAGACGGATAAAGAAAATTTGTCGTTAGAGCATACGTTTGGGTCTGCAATTATATAAAATGACAAACATTCTGCTTGTGCTACAAACGGTATATTTTATAGCTATAATATTTCATTTGATATCCTGACATAACGTAGTGCAGAAAGAGCACAGACATATTCTAGGGAGACTACAGACCGGAACAAACTGACTTAGAAAACTAGATTATATTCAGCGGAAGCTGTCTGTCTAAAACACTTGTTATAAGATGATAAATACTCTTGAAATAGCAAAGCAATCAAAACTTCCCTGTTACGTTTCTTGGTATCAATAACATTTCTACCGATTGTCATTGTCATCTTTTTAAAGAGGTATACTTGTGGTTGATTTTTGTGCAGTTTTCATAATTTAGCTAAAATAAAGTATGTCAGATTAGGAAAACACCTAAAACTAAACAATCGATATTCCACTTTTCATTTCTACCGTTACTAATTTTTACCACAGACAAAGTAAAATAATTATAGTTTGACTGGTCGAGTGCTCACATGATTTCGCGACTTCATCTATTTATACAACCGCTTTTAATTATGTTTTGTTAAATAACTGGAATAGTATCTAGAATTATCATTAATCCGTTTCATAAAAAAAGCACCTGAATATCTATTGAACGTGCTTTAAAGCCAATTATATCATTTTCTGAAAGACAGTACGTAGAATGAGTACAAGTACCAAACTCGGAGAATTTATATCTTAAGTTTTGGCATTCAAATGATTGACGCAATGATGATAGTTCTCCATGAGGTATTTCTTATAAGAGAAATGGATATGAAATTGATCAAATAAAAGTTTCCATCACAAACCGCGGTTCTAAACATCATGAGCACGAAATGATTTCTCTGACTTTGTGAAATGTGCCTCTGAAATCTGAACGGGTAGCAAATGATATTTAGAAGCATCATGTTTTAAACTTAATTTAATGCTACTGATTTTAAAGATTCCAATTCTGCTTTATTGTGCATTGAGAACATAATACATGGTCAGTTTGATAGATTCTGTCCAAGAATGACCAATCGAATGCTCGGATAATACAATAACGGTTACCATGGAAATATTGCAACATAAAAAGCACAACATTACATACTTAAAGGAGCATGGAAGAAATTTAAAGTTTCGTAACTGCCCGATCATGACAAACGATTCTTACGAACAATTATATTATCGACTCTCCGGCATGATCAATTCTTCGGATGAAACATCTAGTTCATGGATGGAGTTTAAAGGAAATTATGGAGATATCTGTCGTGTAGCATGTCTTTCGGTAAGAGTGAGGTTGGGTGCACACCATAAACCGGTTTAAGCTCCCCAGTGGTGTTTTTGCCACTGACCGTTCCAAGGCGGTGCCCCACTGTGTTCCTTTGTTTGCTCGTTTTGTCCTCTTGTGTAGGCTTTGTGTGTGTGCGCGTGTATGTGTGTGTGTTCCTTTGTTTGTTCGTTTTGTCCTCGTGTGTTGGTTTTGTGTGTGTGCGCGTTTATGTGTGTGTGTTTGTGGTGTGCACGTTTGCGTGCTGTAGGTTTCGTTTTGAGGAGGCTGCGATTTTGGTACGTGGCATTCCCTGTTTGATATTTGTCTTTGTTTTTCAACGGAAAGCTCTGTATAAAAGCTTAAGTCCAGTCAATGTATTGGAATTTAAAAGGACGTGGGATGAAGCTTGGAGGGAAGAAAGAAACAGTTCAATTCGACTGATTATGAAGTATGTCGGCCCTGCTTTCATAATGTTCCTCAGTTCAGTAAAGCTGGGGCACCGCATTCCACAAGCTTGTAATACAAATGCCGCATTTTGTTTTATGAACAACAAAAAACAACATGAGATAATCGTACATATAATATTCCCAATGTAAAAATTTTTCCTAGCATGAATTCAATATCAGTATTGCAACGTATTATTTTAGATTTAAGGCAGACAGTGCAAATCAATCGGAAAATTGATATTTTGGCAATCCTTTTAAATTGAAAAGGTTTTTATTGTAAGCATAGTTGTTTTGCTTTCGATTTCACTGTAGAATAAGAGAAGGACTAAATGTTTATTTTATCAAAAGCCTTTTCGCAGCTGTGTCTGTTTCACCAAAGTTACATGTGTTTATAACTATTAAGCACCGTTACAAAATCAAATAAAGTAGGTAACAGTGCATTTATCATAGATACATATCGACGGTTATCAATATAGGTAGGATTTTGGGGAAGACCTTTACAGCTGTGTCTTTTTAAGAACATTGTTATTCTTAGTCATACTGGGGCACCGCCTTGGAACGGTCAGTGGCAAAAACACCACTGGGGAGCTTAAACCGGTTTATGGTGCGCACCCAACCTCACTCTTACCCACACCATGTTACAAAGACACGGGACAGTGTAAATAAAAGTAATCCCCTCCAGGTGAATCTCTACCACTGTGTTCCTTTGTTTTTTCGTTTTGTCCTCGTGTGTTGGCTTTGTGTGCGAGTGTGTGTGTGTGCGTGTGCGTGTGCGTGTGTTTGTGTTTGTGGTGTGCACGTCTGCGTGATGTGGGTTTCGTTTTGGGGAGGCTGCGTTTTTGGTATGTGGCATTCCCTGTTTGATATTTATCTTTGTTTTGTAATAACAAAATATACCGTGATTTCATCTTGGGCTACTGAAGCAAAATACATCACAATACTACTGTAAGCTTGAAATTTGATACACCATAAATAACAATGAAATTATTAGCTATTTTGTGTGATGATATAAAAGGACAAAGTCCAGAACAAACGTTCAAGCTTCAGGGTAATATATAACCTAAAATCATTAACGGATAATGAAGTCATCATCACACAGGAAGCTTGTTATAATTCAGTGGCGACTTTTGGATACTTCCATAGCTAAATTATTACCTTAAAAACATAGATGCTACAATGCAGTTACCTTACATATCGCATCTTATATCGCTAGGACACTGGCTTAAAAACTTAATTTTCAACGAGAGTATGATATAATCAATATGTTTTTCTATTATTTAATCACCACCCCCACCCATTATATTTTGTCAAACGTGTCTGTCATTGACAGACAAAAAATAACAAAAAGAAAAATTCGAATTCTTCTTTCCTGTGATCATACCATACCTAAAAATTATCAGAAATTATAACTTATATTTCTCTCTTTCATTTGATTTGTTTGACAATTTGAGATGATGATTTGCCTTTTTGGAGTATAATAAGCCATGGGTCTAAACATATCTGGAGTAATTTATACACAAAGGGGTGTTCTGAAAGTTATGAACTAGCCTCATAAATTTATTATAAATGATCAAAATTACGTGCAAGAAATATCAATTCAAAGCTATGTTTCAAACTTTTGTTGTACAACAAATATATAGAGGATCCAAGTACTGTCGAATGCAATGACCTTTCTTGCAATTGTTCAGCTATGAAATTGGCTTTATAAACACCGGAACATTAATTTCTTATTCATCAGTTCCCTTTGACGTCATTTTAAACATCAAACAGGTATGACGTCAATTTACAAATTGCTTTATTATAAAATCCCATTTTGATGCAAAAATAAACTAAATAAGTCACAAACTTACAACAGTAATTATTTTCTCTAATAATTCAGGCCAATGAAAATGTAGTTTAAGCTTTAATTTTAAGTGATCCAAAACTTTATTAAATTGAAGTAAAACACGTCGAGCATGCTTACACAACTTATGGCAGAAATCTGAGCAATATGCTATTTTATCTGAAATGTTAGTCTGGCATTGCACATGTACTGATAATAATCTTTATAATAAATTTCAAAAGTCTTGTAAATGGATGGAAGATTACCGAACATAACATTCACAGTGTCTTCGACTACCTCAGTATGTTTATACTCTATGAAGATATATACCTGTATATAGTGAAAAAAACAGACCTTTTCTTTCTATTGATGTATGTACACATCGTGTCGATCAGCTATAACAAAATTATTATTCTAGTACCATACTTTTGGAACATCCCTTTTACATACTGTACCCAAAATAACCAAGAAGTCCACATTGTCTTCTGAATGAAATAACTAGAAATGAACCAACAAACCTCTGGCTTCTAATGATGTAACTGACCCTGTCCTAGTCATGTTTTTTCTTATCCCGTGAGTGTGAAATTGGTCATTGCTGATAATGTCAAACCAGCTCATTTTCCCAACAGTTACAATCATTATGATTACATTTTTTATGTATTATGGCGATAATGCATTGCGTTTATTTTTATAATTGATTTTCAAGGTTTCTACACAAGGAAGTAGGATATGATGTTTGATGTTTTCTGTTTTAGCTCTTGTGCTATTTATTTGATTTATAAGAATAATATGATAATTCTTGGGGTCACCAAATGATCATTTGTGTAAAATTATTTTAAGATCGGTTTAGCAGTTTCTGATTAAAATTCCGCCATATATACTAGATAGGGAAAAGTGATAACTCTGCAAGCTATGTTTTCAGACGAATCAGAATAATTTGAACAATACTGATAGAAAGTCATCCAAGGATTATTCATGTCGAATTAACTCAAGTTCAGATCAGCTGTTTCTGACAAGAAGATATTTCCAGTTTCCACTACATACATATAGGGCAAAGAGACTGTGTACTCTAGCGGCTATTGCTTTGAAGAATCGGAGCAATTGAACACTAGGAAGAGAATCACCCAGGAGTCATATGTATGAAATTATGTGAAGATCATGTCAGTGCTTTACGAGAAGATGTTGTTTTCCATTTTTCTTTTAGCTTTGTCGGTCCCTGTGTGCATAGCGGAACCGTTTGAAAAAATTTGGAGGAGGCCCACCAGAGTTACATCCAGGCCAAGTGTAATCAAGTTCCAACAAATGGTTTGAGAGGAAAGGTCGCTTGCAGAAAATGTTGACGGTCGGACATATTTTAGGTATGATAACTTTGTTCGTTTGATATGGGTTTAGGACTTAAAACATTTCACGTATGAAGTTATGACACTAAGATGGCTGATTATACTTTGTGTTTTGCTTATAAGAATAACTGTTGTCCTATTTCGCTGTGTGAAATTATCCTCGATGTTTTCTTGCTATTACTGTTTGCCTCATTAGTATGTACACAAGAGGACTCCGCGGCCAGGTGGTTAAGGTCGCTGACTTCGAATCACTTGCTTTCATATCTGTTCGAATACTCGCTTGGGGTTGAAGAATTCTTTCTTTTGAGGAAGCCATTCATTTGGCTTATGGAAGGCATGTTGTTCTAACCAGTTGCCTGTCTGTGTCCGAAGTAAGGCACAAAGGGGCCCCTGGGGTCTTTTTTCATCTGAAGCCTGAAAGTCTACACATGATAAATAATTGTGCCAGTGTGACGTTAAATCTGTTATAAAAAAGTATCAACAAAAGCTCTAGCAAATGATGCTTTTGAACCACATTTCTCTGTGATAAAAGTAACGAGCATATACATGCATAGTTTTAGCTCATGTAAGTGTAAAAGTGCATGTCCGTCTAAGCTTAGCAATCTCAAGTCAGAATGATTTTGTCTGAGTAAAAGTCTTAATTTTGATTTTTGACGAAGACAGAAAAACCATCATTGATTTAGATTTTTAATGATGGAGGCGATGACGTAGTTATCAAGTTCAGCAGCTTATCTGAAAGTTTGCTTTTCTATATATGTCTCTACAAGATACCTTACGTTGAAAATGTGGAACAGTTGTACACATTATTATGTTTTAATTTACTGCAGGTCTGTTTAGTGAAAATATTTTTTAACCCGCAGTATCATAAACTCAAGGTACATGAATATATACTTTAATAAATCGAGACTGTTTAATCTACCTCGACAATCACCTGATACAGATATGGTTTATACAGGCAGACTTTTGTTTCGACTTACCCATTTTGGAATTTTAAAAATACGGATTTGTTTGTTTGTGAAAACTTATTTATTTCAAGTTTACATATTATGTGATTTCCGCCGTTACATAACTGATGAACTGTTGAAAAAACGGCGTTAAACCCGAAACACAAATGTGATTTCCAGTAAAGGAAATGTATAAGGTGGGAGTTTTCATTTATGTTTTTACTTGACATTTAATGAAACTAAAATCAAACATGAACTATAAATTGTAATTTTGTTTACAATTTACTGTATTAAAAACAGAGGGGTTTACATTAAACTTGTAAAGAAATTAATGTTCATTTCTACAGGTGCAGAAATGTCAGCTGTTTGCTGTCTGACATTTTTAAATTTAAAAGTATTTCAAAGCTGAATGCACAAATGAATATATAATACAATGCAAAGATCACATTATTTCATAAACAAAAGGACTGGCCCACGAATTATAGCAACATCAGAAGTTGATTCTCTCTTGAATTATAGATAATTGTTAGCTCTCTTAGTACAGCATTTATTTAGTAATTTTGTCGTTGCTTCGAAAGCAAACTTTAACAATTGCGAGTTCATATCCTTTATTTTATATTTTACTTAGATTTGCCGAGACTTTATTTGTTAGCACGATATTTTCATGTGAAGTTTTCAAAATGTAAACATGAAAATAAAGGTAAAAGAATACTCATATGTTTGATATAGTTATCACTATATCTTTAAGCACTGTCATCTGTTTTTATGTCAGATTTATAGGTCGTTAATTTTTTATTAAGAATCCGCCTCCTAATCACATCCATACGCCTTGCTGTCTACCTCTAGAGAATATTTGTGCGTATCAAATTATTAATCAAGATATCTTATTGATAATTAATAATAATTAATCAGTTCAGAGGATAAATGTCATATTGTTCAAACATTATAATTTTTTTAAGAGCCGGTTTTTTTTTGTGTTATGACATACAGAAATGTCTTTGTAATTAATTAGTGATTTTACTTCGCTTGTCTTTGATTTTATAGACAGTTATCTTTCGATACTCTATCTACAACATCATTTTAATTAACATTTTCTTATATACAACAACACCTCCAATATCGCCTACTGATACCCTACATCAAATATTAAAGTGGAATTATGCGCATTTTTCAAGCAAAAATCCAGCTTAGATAGATGTGTATGTAAATCGGGTGGAGGAAATTATAGCTTTTAACCCAATATACCAAACTCCCCCTGTTACCAGTACAAAATAATAACTTTCCAAATATGACTTTTCTTATTTTGACTGAGGCAGTCTTTTTAAGTAAAGTCAAACTGCACGCAGTAGTTGCCTCCCTTCAACTTCAGAAATTTCTACCTATAGGTAAGGGAGATCATTGCGTAGAAGACTGAAGAAAAGAACCATCATTTTATTAGTTCAATTTCTTTGTTTCTAAAGCATCAACTTCAAATATTTATGCGGCATTATCGTTAAGTTAACACATTTAAATGCACAGTAACCGGAAACTGCTTTTTTAAAACATTCACCAAAATCACACTATATACAGTAAGATGCGCATAATGCCACTTTAAAGCAATTAAAATTTATGTCAGTATCAGAATAGTAGGTACATCTGTTGTGGACTTTAAATGCATTAAGAGGGCAGTGACTAATTCGAATAAAGCCGTTGTTTAGGCCATGTCATCATTAATGTTATTATCCATTCATCATTTCCGAAATTATTCAGCAATTAATATTTCATTTCAGTGATTTTTTATTTCATTATAAAAATATTGCACTGTTTGTTATCGAGGGTCTTTTATCATATTTTTGACATTTCATGCATAATTGCATCTCCAGAATACAATAGGGTATTTCATCTGTCATATAAAGCCCTTTAACAAAATATTATTGAAGAGCGGTGCATAATCAAATTGTGCTCATATCAAACATGGCAGTTTTGAGCTGACCATCTAAAGATATCTTAAAATAATGTAGCCTATAACTAATTTAAAGAGGAAATAAGGTTCACCATTCATGTGTTCAAACAACAAGTACATTAACAGATAATGACAGATACCAAGATGTTTGGACGCCGTTCTGGTCATAAATGTCTTGTTTTTCAAATGTCTGGGTCTTATTGAAGATCATGAGTGTAAAAGATAAAAACAGAAGGGTTGTCAGCTCAAGTAATAAGAAAGAAATCCGACAAAACTGACTGCACAATCGTTTCCTAGATAATCATTTCTAGATATGGAATTCCTTGCAATATATTACTGTCATTTCGTGGAATAGTCTGTTATCTGATAAAAGTGAGACTTGTAAAATGTATGGGTATGTCATAATTACGAATACATTTGTGTCTTCAAGTAAATAAAGTATACATGTATATCAAATAAGTGATTAATATTTTTTTGTGGAAAATATATGCGAAATACCTTCTATTGAGTCTGAAACTTATAGTCAAACTTCTTTTAAGATTACTGACTGCAAGTAAAATCGAAGCTGTCGCGTAGCATAGTCCGCCCAGACTTTGGATTAAGAAAGAGTTTTGCTGAAGTTTTTATGATTCTGTCATTTTCTTTGTATATTAATGACTTTACGAATCTATTTCTTTAAAAACCAAAAGAATGTAGACATCAAACAATCAGTAGAAAAATAAAATATTGTCTGGCAAGTTTTGATCACTGCGCGCAATTTAACAGAAAATACGCAAACTTAATAACTGTGTCTCCTCAGCAACGGTTGCCTGGAGGAGGTGTTACTACTATTGGTCCCTTGCCCTTGCGCCCATCTATATGTCTGTCTATCACAAAATCGTGTCGGCTCTTACACATCCAAGCCCTGAAAGGATTTATAAAACAAGAGCACCGCCTTGCGGGTGCTGACGCTCATCTGATTTGTTTGTATTATAATAGAAATATTGTCCTACCCATGATTTTCTAAGTCCAAAAGGGGTCATTATTCTTGCACAAAGAAGGATGGAGTTATGTTTCTTGATGTACAGAGTCAGCTTATGATGGTGAACAACTGTTGCAAGTTTCAAAGCAATAGCTTTGATAGTTTAGGAGAAAAGTTTACCTAAACATAAAACTTAACTAATAAATCTGATATTTTCTAAGTATAAAAGGGGCCATAATTCTTGCAAAAAGTAGGACGGAGTTATGTTACTTGCTGTACAGTGTCAGCTTATGATGGTGAACAAGTGTTGCAAGTTTTAAAGCAATACCTTTGATAGTTTACGAGAAAAGCTGACCTAAACACAAAATTTAACCAAGAAATCAGTCCAAAAGGGGCCATAATTCTTGCAAAAGCAGGATTGAGTTATGTTTCTTGCTGTACAGGGTCAGCTTATGATGGTAAACAAACAACTGTTGCAAGTTTCAAAGCAATAGCTTTGATAGTTTAGGAGAAAAGTTTACCTAAACATAAAACTTAACCAAGAAATCTGATATTTTCTAAGTCCAAAAGGGGCCATAATTCTTGCAAAAAGCAGAATGGAGTTGTTTCTTGCTGTACAGTGTCAGCTAATGATGGTGAACAGGTGTTGCAAGTTTCAAAGCAATACCTTTGATAGTTTAGGAGAAAAGCTGACCTAAACATAAAACTTAACCAGGCAACGCCAACGCCGACGCCGACGCCGATCAAGTGATGACAATAACTCATCATTTTTTTTCCAAAAATCAGATGAGCTAAAAATGGAAAAAATATAAAACGAAATGAGACGAACTCAACTTTTGGCCTTGTCAGTTTAAGGTTATACGGTGAGTTGAAATTTGAAATAGATAGCACTTTGAGTCAACTCTATAACTGTTTTTTTTTCATTGAACAGTTTTGTAATACTTGTCACAGATGTTGACTATGTGCTTGACGCAACATCTATTTCTACTCTATGGAAAGATAGAGTATAACAATTTACCTTTCCGTCTAAATGAAACGGTATGGGCTCTTTCCTAAGAAATCTCCTTGTAACGTACAGTTGAATAATAGAAGGCTACAGCGAGCTGTACGTAAACGGATGCCGACATGTCAATTTCGAAATGAACGAATCTCTTTCATCGATTCCACGAAGACAGAAAATCGCAGATCTTTGGGTGAGAAATCTGAGTCAAACAGAATATGTTAAGGATGCGGTATACCTTGTAACCAGGGATTTAATCGAGGCAATGCACTGTACTTTGTGTAAATTATTGTTTTAGCTGCTAATATCTCATGTGTTTTTTCTCTCCTTTTTAGCTTTCTGATATAATCTTAAAAGATATATGGTGCGGGCTTTTGTTCATGGCAAGGTATTTTCTCTCACTTTAAGCGGCTAAAAATAAAAGTTTTTTTTAATGGCATCAGTGCAATTTTTCTTATGACCAAAATATAATATAAGGGTTCATACATACCAAAAAGAAGGATGATTTTAATTCTAATATTGTTAATTTCCAACATTTGGATGGGGATGTACCCCAGGCAACATCTTATTATTCTTAGTGCTACATGAAAGTTCTGGTACTTTCTATGATATATTAAATAGGAAGCTGTTTTAGGCCAGAACCAGAACCTAAAGTTATAGTATTATTGAAAACTTTCCTGTATTTCTTGGTAACAAAATATTACATTTGGATATTTAACATTTGAAGGATTTACAATGAAATTGTGGACTTAAAAAGTTATCTTTGCAGAGAGGATTTGTGGATTATTTTGAATTCTTACTCCTTGGATTTAAATTGGACCAGGACAGGATTTGGACTATTTTACACTTATGATGGATTTTACGGCTATTTGACATTTTTAAGGTATTTGAATTACTACTTTTATGAATAAAATATTGTTATTGTTAATAGTTGCTGGTTTGTTTTTCTGTTACTTTTGCTTACTGTAACACGCAATTGTTACCCTTTGACGTAACAGATGCAAAACTTAAGTTCACATCGACGCATTTAATATCATAGCCAATGCGTTGAAAAGTCAAGGTGTCTTATATATCCATTCATACCCGGTGTAATTCACTGATAGATCAAGCTGCTCAATCGAGTCAATCGAACAAGCCGTACCATTATTTGTGCCAGAACATGACGGCAAAAATCCGTTGGAATTGTTTTGGGAAATTGGCGACATGTCTCCAGTACGAGAATCTTTTTTAACATCTGAATGACCGTCTTCAAGTTTTGTCTTTTCCCTAACAACTCTTCGTTTCTTTATACGTGATCTGTCCCTGAAATAAAGTGTAACTTGTGTAAATAAATATGGATGAAAATATTATGAATATTTCATTTGAAAATATGCATACTACATGAAGTAACTTTTTGCAGTGGTATATTTTACCAGTTTTGTTTTCAGTTAACATTTTTTTCATTCATACGATAACAATGTTTCATCGTGGCAAAACGTCACCTTATGTACGTTAACAGACGATAACGTTAACAGTTACGTACTGTTAAAAAAAAAAAAAAAAAAAAAAATACATATTGGTGAATATTATCAGACCACAAGAAATCGTATACCATCTTTGTTTTCAAAGCTGACGATTCATCTAAATTTCAGGAACTAGCATATTTTGTGAGACCACTGAAGTAATATAATTATATATGTTCACTTCTTACAGATTTATCATACAATGCTTGAACCAGCTTATTCCATAACCCACCATATCTTGCATTGAGCATTAACGCGTAATATCACGGGGGAGGAACTGTTACACGAGACTCGGTTGTGGAGGATATCATGTTACAGATTTATGATGCTACTGTTACAGTATTCCTGGATAACGTTACAGCATTCGGAGGATAAAAATCACTGTCGGTGTTTTGTTTACCAAAATAATAGTAAATATTTATCTCTTTTTTGCAAAAGTAAAAATTGTTTCTCTGGATCAGTGGTATGTACGTCTGCTGAGACATTGTTTAACACGTAAACACAGTATATTGATGTCTATTAAGCATTTAATGACAAAATCCGAAATTTTGATAGAAAATTATCTAAAAGAAGTTGATTAAAATATGTTTCAACCATATTTTATGCTCATTTGCATCGATAAAGACCCTCTTTAGGCATGCAGTTATAATACGAGGTAGAAAAATCAATGTGGGTCTAATTTTTCGTGGTTTTATAGAATGTTACAGTTGTGGGGTGCTTCTTCTGGATGTGTTACAGATTTAGGATGATACTTTTTGGAATACATTTTGACAATATACAATACCATGATAACAAATAAAATTTAGATACCATAAATTATGCGGGATTTTTTGTAACAAATATATTATACCAAGTGCATTTTTTTTTTTAATTTCGAAATTCTAAATCTGATTCAACAGCTATATATAATAAAATGATATATAAACATTTTCAATGGAAAGCTAGTGTTCTATATCTAATGTATATGATACCATAATCACAAATTCGGATTGAATCGTCGTTTGCACTTTAATAAGCTGTTCTATCATAAATAGTACATGTTTATGCTACATGTATTAAGCTAGCAAACGATGTGCCCTAGCTTCAGAAGAGCTTGGCAATGCGTGTCTTTATCAACGATTTCAATTACTAATAAGCTTAAAAGAAAATATCCTCTCGGAATCGGTAATGGAGAACTTAAGAAATTAATTGGCTTTTCTCACGACAACTCGCACATGTGCAATAAAACTTCATTTCAAATAACAAAAGATTCTTTTTTGTTAAACATGTATACGTGTTTACTGTTGGAACAACCATCGAATCATAGTCTGCCTGCAGGCACGTAGCTGCCTACAAGCAGATATGCATTTGCGCAATGAAGATTTGGCAAGCATGCACAATCAGATAGGCTAATTTGAAGCATTGAATCTGTTTGGCCACAGCTAGGAGCCTAAATCATTTAACAGAGGATTTTATACGCAGTTCATAGCTAAAATGGATAATGTTTCAGGATTTTCATCTAAAAGTATATGCGTCTTTGTCTTTGTGTGTATGACAGTGGCAAGGGCTTTTCAGGACTGTGCGCCATTAGAAGGCATGTCTCAGGACTGTAGGCATTGCGTAAACGCGAGCACGGGCACATTAAATTCGGGTTGTTTAAAAATTAGGAGTTACCTTATAAACATAGTAACTCACTCCCTTTTTAGATTTGAATGAAACTAATCTATGTGAATATAAATAAATACACACTTAAAACATTTTTCGATTTCGCTCCGCGATATCTTTGGTGATTTATTTAGAGGTTATGGAAAAAAATTAACAACCGATGTATTTAGAGATTGTTCAAACGATCGGTCAATTTGCATGAAAAAGGGAAGGGAGATTTGCTCTGCATAACTTGTATCATCAACTGTTCATCATATGTGATTCTTGACATATCACAACCGACATCTTCTTCCGTTAGGTGGACTTTCCTGTGTTTTAAACGTCGTTACAGCAACGCCACTCTAGTACATGTCTGACTGTCTCAAATGACAAAATAAATGTTGTTTAGCAGTATTTACATCTAACAACAGAATCCTGAGGAAGGAAAAAGTATCATCCTAAATCTGTAACACATTCAAAAGCAGCACCCCACAACTGTAACATATCCGGCTAAACTGCAACATTCTATAAAACCGCGAAATATTAGATCAACAGTAATTTTTCTACCTCGTTTTATAAGTCCATGCCTGAAGAGGGTTTTAATCAATGCAAATTTGCATAAAATACGGTTGGAATATCTTTTAATCAATTTCTTTTAGATATTTTTCTATCAAAATTTCGAATTTTTTCATAAAACGCTTGATTGGCATCAATATACTGTGTTTCGCAGGTTAAACCATGTCTCCAACAGACGTGCATATCACTGATGTAGAAAAACAACTTTTATTTTTGGAAAAAGAGATAAATCTTTACCACATTTTTGGCAAACAAAATACCGACAGCTATTATTATCCTCGGAATGCTGTAACGTTATCCAGGAATACTGTAACAGAAGCATCCTAAATCTGTAACATGATATCCTCCACAACCGAGTCTCGTGTAACAGTTCCTCCCCCTTGAATATGGTCATTAGACATTGTGAAGAAGAAATAAAAACACATCAATTTAGTGACAGGAAGACATACTGACGCAAAGAAGCCCTACTGCATGCCTGTAAATAAAAGTCAGCGAGCGTGGAGAAAACTTAGAACAACACTGTGCTCCTGGGTATGGTCTTTTTTTGTTTGATGATTTTCTTTGTTTGTAGGAAATATTAAACAGAGAATGATCACGTTTGTATGTGAATGTAGCTTTAATTTTCAACACATTGTATGAATATATGATTTATTCTGAGATAAAAACAATAAATATTTATGATAATACTTGGACTTTCTGTTTATTTTATACTCATGTCGGAGAAATCATAACATGAGACGAAATAACAGTACCTCTTCCCTCAGTGTCGATAGTGTCTCATTTCAAACCAGTGTGATGTGACTGGAAATCAATACCAAAACAGCTTTGAAGTTCTTAACTTTGATATGTAATTGTATTAGTTTCGAAGCATTTGTTTCCAATCTTTTACTTTATATGTGAAAAGATTAGAACAATGGCCTTTATTTTGCAATTCTATAAATCCGAAAACTCATACGCATAAGGATAAAAGAACTAACAGCAGTTAGTGACCGCGGGACAGTTTGAGTATTTATTTTTGAATGATAGGAGGAACATGATATTTTTTATAAAACAAGATGCATTTTATGTCTGTTGTGGTACCAAAGCCATTGCCGACGGATACAAAACCAGTTCCGGAAAATCTGTGGAAATACAGAAGTACAGCAATTTGAAAATACAAAACATTGAGTACGTATCATTCTTCATCAACAATTCTCAGAATTTTAACATCACGGAAATAGAATCGAAACAAATCAATCAAAAGTGTTTTTGTTTCCAGGATGTCGAGCTTTAACTATCTTTCTTCTTCAGAATGCAAATAGTACAATATTAATCCAAAATTAAACTTTTGATTATTTATAATATCAAATTTTAACTCTTAAAGTTCCATAAGACTTTAAATTTTATGTTAAAAATAGATGAAACAGTCCAAGTAAATGTTAGCTATAATTAAGAATTTATTCCGGAAGAGCCATAAAGGAAGGTTGTAATAAAAACAATGGGTTTGACGAGTCTTTCTGCTTATCAGTATTCAAACCTTTGATAATGTTTGAGGAAACAGTAATCGAAAACAGGATATAACAAGAAAAATATATTTCATGTTCATAACCAAAAATGTGGCAGCCAAATTATAAACAAAGGCATTATGAGTTTTTAAGAATATATTTCCAACATACCTAACTTATATCAGATCTGAGGGCAGAAACCAAGACGATCTTTTGTTTTTTCAAATCCATTCAGTCGATAAAAGCAATATATTGGATTCGGAAAAACTCTATTTTCACTAATTTATCTTAAATTATCACAACGATAAGGATTTATGTAAAAAGCAATTTGTTTTGTTACTTACATAAGTACATTTAAGATTATTTCAATTTAATGAAAAGTGAAAGTTTTAGTTCTTTAGCGCCGTGTTGAGTCTTAAGCATATGAGATTAAAATCGCATGCACTGAGGTTAATTGTCTAGTGCTAAAACAGTAAAGATATCATAGAAAATCCTCGGTAAATCAAGAGTTCAGTTCAATGTCTATCATACAGAATTTGTGTGATTATAAAAGTCAAATAAAAAGATTTAAATATGTCTAGCTTTTGTTTGCATACTGTTTACTGTTTTCAGAAAGCGCGGCTTTTGATATTACATACAAGTACCTTGTCTGCCTGGGATAACTGAATATCAGACTTATTTGTTATAGTGTAATCGGTTTATAACTCACAGAATTTGTTGATATATAAATATTGTTCCTTTATTGTATTATGTTTAAACTACACAAGTTTGTCTTTGCTTTTTTACAAACGCAACTTAGAATAATGGTGCAACTTTGAGTAATTTTGCAGGCTATCAAGTTGATACTAAGACTCTGTTTGAAAGGCATGTTTTTAGTAGTGAGAGACTGATCATACATGCATTATTAAAAAGAAAATCAATAAAACATCCTGTAGTCAATTATTCCATTGTTTATTATAGAAGAAAAGAGGTTTAATTTTTTTTCAAAGAACTGAAATAGAGCCGAACCTTATGAAACATATAACAGATATATCTCGACACATTTTATAGTCATCAGTAAAATGCTGTTTCTCTGCCTTTTATCTTTAGTTTTTTTAAGAAAGCTAAGATAATACCTGATGGCTTTGATTGCAGAAATAATACATGTGATCACGAACAAGGACCCAAAGATTGCACATAGAACAATTCCTGTCAGACCATCAAAAACTGCCATCATATATCTACACACCATGTCATTCCAGATAATCATTTGTTTTAAGAATAAAGCTACTTATTGAACAAACACATTTCCATCTTTCCTGAATGATTTATTCTCCATAAGCATTTTTTTTCTCCTGAAAAGTTTATATTAGCCGGCGTTTTTGAATCCTCTTCCACTATGAAGCTCCAAACTGATTCCAATATAGTCTCAGCGGATAAAATAAACTGATATAATTAATTAGCGTTTTTGACTTTTGTTTGCGTACAGGTTCATCAGTTAAAGAAATCCATTGTATAATATATTAACGACAGGAACGAACTGACCGACACTGATCATATTTACTGTATCTACTTTCTATTTATTTTACATCCATATTTCTGCAATGGGTGGCTCTTGCACTGTGCACATGTCTCATTTTTAGACAAAGAAAATGCATGTTATATTATCATTACTGGGAATGATATGGAAAAGAGGCAATTTTGAAGATGTACATGTAGCAACAAAACCACTTACTAATTAAGAAGATTAACAACACGTTCTTTCTAAGAATATAATTGTTTGCACACGTTTTATGCCTTCTTATCGTGATATTTGATTTGTTTTTTTGGCTTATCGATCCAAACTCCAGGTGCTTTTCGAACTCTGGTGTGTTTACTTACTTGTAGTAATGGATATCTTTCCTGACATTAATTTTATTTTAATTTTCTTTTATTAAGAATTACAATAATTATCCTTCGGCGATTTGTAAAACAAGAAATACATTTTTTTTTTCAGTTTCATTTGTTTTACATTTATGGCATCTTGATAACATAGTAAGAGTGATATCTCTTTTAAGAATTTGTTAATAGTACACTAAGGTACTAAGTATTGAATGCCTATCAACGGTACAGTTATTTGTAAAAATGATAAATTATATATCCACATACGTAATAGCAAAACTACATCTGTATACGTTTATGTTATGGTAACCACACCTTTTTGTTTTCATCAGCCTATGTTATCATTGCATACAAAAATCTGATTTAATTCTGCACAGCTATAAAGAACAAAGGTCACTGAACATTTGAAATTTGTACACCCATATGGCAAAAGCAAAATTTTGTTAACACTAAAATTTGATATAGATGTACAACAAGAAAGTGGGTGAATGTGTACATGCGAAATCCGTAATATATAAAATTGATGCACTTGTCTAAGCTTAAGCATGTATATCATTATTTAAATTTTCAGCCAGACAATGTAAACTCTCTAGGTCCATAATATGTATTTGGTAATTTCATAGACGACATGTTTGATTGCATATCCGATATGTTTGATTACATATCCGACATGTTGGCTACATATCCGACATGTTTGATGCATATCGGACATGTCTGATTACATATCCGACAAATCTGATTTCATATCGGAAATGATTGATTACATAACCGACATGTTTATTACATATCCGACATACTTGATTACATATCTGACATGTCTGATTATATATCCTACGTGATTGATTACAAATCCGACATGATTAATTACATATCCGACATGTCTTATAACATATTCGAGATGTTTGATTACATATCCGACATTATTGATAAAAAATCCGACATGGCTGATTATATATCACAATGGCTACATTGAACAAATATTTTCGTTTTGGCATTAGCGATATTGCTACTTCAACAGAATCCCCTGAATATACTACTGGGTAAACTAGTGAGTGTTCATAATTCGTTAATAATTATTTTTAATGATGAACCTTGTCCTTAAGCTAGTTTTCACTGGCAAATTTTATGCAAACCACAGCAGAATATGGCCAGTTTACCAGGAATAAAACATAACCGTTTCATTAACAATTATAGAACATCATTCATGAAACGGATGAATAATTGATAATAAAGATTTTTATGTCTTCAACTGAACCTTACAAATACTTTTTTATGATCTCGGAAAAATATTCAATATAATAGTCAAGTAATTTGGGAAATTTATCTTTATTAGTTTCTACTTTTATTAATATTGTCTGAGAGGAAATGGGAATAACTGAAATCCAATATTGTAATCATAATTTATTTCCCTTTGATTTTCTGTATAAGAGCTATTTAATTTGCTAGAAAGCAGTCCTTTTATGGAATGTGCATGCTTATTCACAATTACATTGCGTTTTTTCTCCTACTTTGAAACGTAACTGAAGACTATTTTGTCTTAAGTTAATTAGGTTATCGTATCAAGAAATGAGAATCCTAGTTTATATGGAGTTGAGTTTTTAAAAGTTTTACCATTTACATCAGACGTTTGATCTGATGTGTCGTATAAAGCTAAATTTTCACTAAATATGAAACAGCCATGAAATATAATTCAATTCAATTAGATTAATGGAATGATATATTCTGTTACCATTCTAAGTATGATCATCGTACATCAGCATGTGGTTCCCTTCGAATATTGCCTATACACATGAAAATAGCAGTCTATCACATGTCAACGTTAGATCATTAAGCAGACCAGTGACGGTGTCTGTAGGAGGAATTATGTGATAAAAGGACGCTCTATGTGGTAATGACCAAAATAGTCTTAGTAAACAGAAATAATATATGTATGAAATGTATTTTCTTCAGATTAATCTCGTATTTAAAGATGACTTCTGCAGTTCCCTTTCTTTGAAATCCAATCATGAATTTTACGGAATTTTCGCTCATTAATCCTCAACCAACTTATCCAAACTGACCAATGAATCGTAGGCCTGTGGGTTTGTTCAAAATTATTTACATTTTCTATTTATTTGAAAAATGCAAACTTGCTAGATTGTCTAAATATTCCAAATGTCCTAGAAGTATTAATCTTTAACTTTGGTTTACTCTAAATTATTTTTACTCCATTCCGATGACATTCCAAGATTTTATTTGCTAAGAGTAACTGTATAAGTTTGCTTAGAATAAAAATAAATGAGACATTCTCATCATATGAGCTGGGTGGGTTTGTTTTAATACGATATTTTCTCGGGATAATTCATAAGGAGGTTTAGACGAAGAGAGATGTTTCCTTATGTCAATTTCACCCAGTACATAATTATCGACAATGCTTGGTTGCAGTATGCTTTCAAACGATCTTTTTACAGATTGTATTATCTATCACAAGAATAATTATTAAGAATGTTTCTCATTACAGATCTGGTGCAGCCGTTCTGCGCATGCCCGGAAGAGATTATCCATTGGAGCGCACGGCAAAAATACGCACTTTTTGCATGTCTGCACGCATTAAGTGTATAATATGTATAATAGACTGACTAAAGGTTGGTGTTAGCACCACCATGGTTATAAAATATATACTTTTAAGATACTTATCGTTCAAATTGCTTGAATCCGGTATATACCGGAGTCTGTAATATACACAGGCGCACCAGATCTAGTTTTAGTCACAGCCAATCTTCAAGTGCCGTATGGCGTTGTAAAAATTACCCCGTACTTGAATTCAGTGTTGTTATATTTTCTGGTCCTTTGGGATCATGGAGTCCATTCAATAGATGTGTAATAGAGTTCCGCTAAAGCCGGTGCTAGTGGGTATGAGAGGTCTTGCATATTTCATTACCTCTCACGAACAGACTCAATCAAACCGAGTCTATATTATTCTGCTTGGTTGTATTTTACGCTTCCAAATTATCTTTTTACAGATTTTATTAAGACTTGTTTTAGATAATAAACTTTGAACACGTTTTTTGCTGCTTTGCGAACAGACATTTAGCGTTTAAGGATGAATTATTAGAAAATAGTCAAATAAAAATCCTTTCATTTTAAAGTAATCTGATTGAAACCATATATGTCTTTTATTTACGGTTTCAGACTATGCATTTAGCAATTTTTATATTTAAATTCCATTTTGTTACATTGTTATCGCTGATTTTTCATAGAGTACCGAAACATATTTTAAAATAACATGAAATTGAAAGTATAGTATTTTCGTCGGCTTTCCCTTTCGTAACAATCCCCGGATGTGGTTTGCACACTGGCCTTCCAATCCTGAGGTCGGGGGTTCGATCCCCGGCAGCTACTCGGGAATTTTCAGAAACGCTTTTCAGTGTTTCCCACTAGAGGTGAACTGGTCAGGAACCCAGGCAATCCTTGCGTGTATCAGTGCTATACACTGGGCACGTTAAAGAACCAGGCTGTCTATTCGCAACGAGCTAGGCTAAGTTAGCCGGACAAGCCTGTATCTGATTTCTGATCTCTCTGTCGTGGGGGCTTTGTCTCACTCTGTCCCTCTGGTCAGATCGCTCTGTGTCTGTACTAGTAGAGGATGAATTATACGCCCTGTATGGCTGCATTTTAACTATGTAACGCGCCTTTGAACGTGAAATTGATCATGAAAAGGGCGCTATATAAATCTGGTATAAGTAATAAATATAAATAAATAAATATGTAAACAATCAACAACGGCGAACGCAAAGCAGTAGTTCTGAAATTTCAGTAAGATAATGTTATATGGAAAGTGACTTTAAAAACTTGTATATGGGATTACCCTAATAAAACAACATAAGTGCATATGCAAGGCTTAATTGATTTGTTACACTTACATGTTATGTAATATATTGCGGCTTTTCAGTAGGAACCAACCTATATACAGAGGTGCTCCTAGAAAAAACCGGCGACCTTAGTCAGTTATGGTGGAGGCTGCGTTTTTGGAACGTGGCTTTCCCTGTTGGATATTTATCCTTATCAAATACAAGCAATTAAATCCTGTGCGCACAATATCATAACCCTTAGTTAAGATTTTTAGATCAACAGATATATTGCCTTCATTCAGACTGAAAATAGAAGAAGAAATGATATGTGTCGAAAAAATGCGTCTTAAACTTCAGCAAAGGAGATATGAAAATGATAACAGGATCATCGCACTTTTTGAGAGTCTAATGAATGCAAGAAACAGGAGTATTCAAGATATATATTCAAGTTTTGAATCATTTTCCATTTAACCATTTTTTATGATGTTATGGCTTTAGCATGTGTGTGTTTGGAGAGGAGGTAGAGGAGCTGTGGTCTGCGTTCTAAGATATAGCGATTTCCATTGGACCATTTTCCTTGCTTTAGTGTTAAACTAAACAGAGAATGAAATATGACTTTTTCAGAGATGAAAACAAATATACATTTATAATACAACTTGAACCTTTTGACTATTTTATACTCAAAGACGGTGAAACGGTATGTTTAGACGAATTAACAATACTTTTTACCTCAGCGTCGATATAAATTTCATTTTCAATTAAATCCTTGTCATGAAATATAACTGAGCGGCACCATGAGAAAACCAACATAATGCGTTTGCATCCGCGCAGTCTGGTCAGGATCCATGCTGTTTGCTTTCAAAGCCTATTGCAATTAGAGAAACCGTTAGCAAAAAGCATGGATCCTGACCAGTTGCGCGGATGCGCAGGCTGGTCTGGATCCATGCTGGTCGCAAATGCACTATGTTGGTTTTCTCATGGTGCGGCTCAATTGCATGAGTTTTTGTTGCTTTATTTCCTAGCTTCTACTTCTTATTTTAAGTAGCTGGAGTAATGACCCTTATTATGCAATTCTTAAAAGCCTTATTTTCTGGTACGCATAACGGATAAACAAAAGCAGTAAATTTCAAATTTTGACTTTAAAATGCGGCGAAAACTATATTTATGCCTTACAAATACATAACACTGAGATGAAGTTTCTCTCGTTAGAAGATTTATTAATGTTTTTATGTCGAGTACGATTAACAAAAAATCAGATCTAACAGTAGAAAACTTTAATATTCTCTTTTGCCCAAACCAATTCACTCGACAAAAGCAATCACATTTGGAAAGTCTTTTCTTTGAAATTTTCAGGATTTATCCTGAATTATCACATTTATATAAGAATAGTTCGTTTTCTTACTTGCATCAGTGAATTCTCGATTATTTCGATGTAAATGAGATGTGAAACCGAGAATTCTTTATTCCTGTTTGGCGCCTTCTAGCTTGTACTGTGTAGATGCACTGTAAATACAAATCAAAAGCATTTAAGATTAAGATCGTATGCGCTGAGGTTAATTGTCTAGTGGCAAAAGAGTTTAGATGTCACAGAAACATCCTCGGAAAATCAGGAGTTACGTTCAATGTTTATCAGGCAGAATTTGAGTAATGTAGTTCTAAAAGTCAAATAAAAAATCTAGAATGTCTGGCTTTAGTTTATATAGTATTCACGGTTTACAGACAGCGGATCTTTCGATACGACACTGTCTGGGTAAACAAAATGTCAGATTAATCATTTATTGTGTAGTTGGTTTTATAACTTGTGGTATCGTATTGTTCCATTATTATTTTTCTAAGTTCAAACTAATCTTTACAAACGCAACTTGGAATTATTTAGCGATAAAATCTATAATAAGAGTTTTTAGAATTATTTACCGAGTTGGAGTAATTCAGCAAGTTGGAGCATCTTTGCAGACTATCAATTGATACTAAGAATTTGTTTGAAAGGTGAAGATCGACTTTTGAAATTTCAGTAGAGAGTGATTGAAGATATACATGCAAATACCGCATCAAAAATAAGAACAAAATAAATCTCCTGATCAATTATTCCATTGTTGCTGCTTGTTGTAGAAAAGAACTTTAAGACGTTTTCAAAGAAATAGAGCATTTACATGGTGAACTTTCTAATCTTGACTTAACATCATTTTGACGTAACTATATATTGCCTATTCATGAATGAAATGCACATCCTTTAGTTTGTTTTCTTTATTATCCATTCATTTGTTTTAGGAAGATTGGAGCATACCTAGCGGCTTTGATGCCGAAAAAAATGCATGGGATCACGAACAATGACCAGAGGATGACACATAGAACAATTCCTGTCAGACCATCTAGACCTTACATAGTTGACCTTCCTATCTTAATGCGTGTCTACCTTTAATTGTTGATAAACCCACACTAAATACACTCACTTCAAATAATCGTTTCTTTAAACTATATATGTACAGCGTCTCACAGTGGCTATAATAAAAAAATTTTTTTTTGGTTGGGTTTAACGTCGCACCGACACAATTATAGGTCATATGGCGACTTTCCAGCTTTGATGGTGGAGGAAGACCCCAGGTGCCCCACCGTGCATTATTTCATCACGAGCGGGCACCTGGGTAGAACCACCGACCTTCCGTAAGCCAGCTGGATGGCTTCCTCACATGAAGAATTCATCGCCCCGAGTGAGGCTCGAACCCACATCGGTGAGGGGCAAGTGATTTGAAGTCAGCGACCTTAACCACTCGGCCACGGAGGCCCCGGCTATAATAAATAGATATAATTAAAGAACGTTCTCAATATTAGGCATTTAGTTGCTGTAGTTTCATCAGTTGAAAAATACCCTTTGTATGATACATGTATATTACAGACAGGAACTGACTAACAATGCTCATATTTACTGTATCATTTTATTTACCATTTACTTGACATCCGCTTTCCAGAAAAGGGCACCTTTTGAACTAGGTACACGTCTTATGTTTAAACAAAGAAATTGTATGTCGTCATTTTCGGAATCACAGACTGGGAATGATATGGAATCAGTTTTAAAGAGGAACATGTACATGTAGCAACAAAACCTCATTCTAATTAAACATATAATAACAAATATAAATTTTGCATCCTAATTTTAGCTCACCTGAGCACAGACTGCTCGGGGTGAGCTGATGTGATTGCTCATCGTCCGGTGTCCGTCCGTCCGTTCGTCGTCCGTCGACATTTTCGTTTAACAACATCTTCTCTAAACCATTTGGTGGAAGTTGATGAAACTTAGCCTGTATATTCCTTGGGTGGTGTTCAAATGGTTCCGCTTAGTTGCACATAGGGGCCGCCAGGGCTAAAAATAGCAATTTTCTTTAAACGACATCTCCTCTTAAACCGCTGGTTCGATTTTGAAATAATTTCAGACAAATGATCCACCAAATATGTATATAGCGGAAACTTTAAAAATCTTCTTGTAGGAAACTGCTGGCTCGCTTTCGAAATAATTCATCAAAAAACATGGCCGCCTGGGGGTGTGGTCTCTTTGCCCTATATATATATATATATACCGAATTGTTACTTTAAGTGGACTTAACAAACTATATATACAGTGTTTATATATAT
The DNA here is from genome assembly GCF_021730395.1 of Mercenaria mercenaria. Classification (NCBI taxonomy): domain Eukaryota; kingdom Metazoa; phylum Mollusca; class Bivalvia; order Venerida; family Veneridae; genus Mercenaria; species Mercenaria mercenaria. The sequence goes on along the minus strand of NC_069361.1, from coordinate 108,989,619 downwards.
ATTGTGGAAACTTTAAAAATCTTAGGAAACTGCTGGTCCGATTTTAAAATAACTTCACACAAATGGTCCTTGTGTGATTATCTACCATAAATGATAAAATTATTCCGATTCCTTAAAAAACATGGCCGCCAGGGGGCGTGGTCACTTTTCCCTATATGTATATAACGGAAACTTTATAAATCTTCTGGCCCGATTTTGAAATAAATTCACACAAATTGTCATTGTGTGCCCCTCTACCAAGACTTTAGCGATATCGCTACTGTGACAGAATCCTCCAAATATAATATTGGATAAATTATTGGCTATTCACAATTCTTCAATAATTAAGTATATCTTAAAAGTTGAAGCTTTTCACTTAAGCAATTCTTCACAGGCAAATTTTATGCAAACCACAGTAGGGTACGACGTTTTCATCTCGTACAAAACATAGCCGTAATTTAAATTGCTTTTCAGTCGGATTTAAAAAAAACATGATGTAAAAATGCGAATAAAAATGTGTATGTCTTCACCTGAACCTTACAAATATGTCTTATGATCTGGTAAAATCATTCACAATAATAGTCAAGTAATTGGAAAGTTTGGCATTATTATTTCCAATTTTGGTTCTTTATGTCTTAGAGGAAATGTGAATAACTGAAATTAACTGAAATCCAATAGTAAAATTATAATTATCTTCCCTTTGAGTTTATCTATGTGTGCTGTTTTATGTACTAGTAGTCAGACCTTTTATGGATGTATGCATATACACAATTACGCTGCATTCTACATCCTAATTTGACATGCATCTGAAGACTGCTGTAGCTTAGGTTATTTATGTTAAGGCGTAAAAAAATTGTTTGTTTCCGGTATCCCGACCTACCCTAAATTTTTGGCCCGACCCTAAATGTTTTATGGCTTTAGAGAATATTCTTTTCAACTGCACTTTTTATGCTTTATGCTATGGTCAGTGATGTTAGAAATCAACTTACTGATGCTCTAAAGGCATAACACCCTTATTTGTATTCATTTTTTGACACAAAAGTAATTTCCGAAAAGTCTCATTTAATAAAAGAAAATTAAAAAAAAAAATTCCGACCTACCTACCCTAATTTTTTTTAACATGTTACCGGAAACAAAGAATATTTTTAGGCCTAATGATGTCAAAGAATTGTATCTAGATGAAATCTTAAAGTATTAACATTTATATCAGAAGTTTTGTTTGATTTGTCGTCTAAAGCTTAATATTTTAGCTTAAATTCTCCTACTATTAAAAAAATAAAAAAGTATTGAAAATAAAACGAAATCTTCTACATTTAGAATAATTCGATTCAATTAGATCAATGTAATGATATACTCTGTTATCATTCAAAGTATGATAAGCGTACATAAGCACGTGGTTCTCCTCAAACATTGCCTTCAGATACATAATGCATCAATCTTTAATGGAAAAGACGGGCTGTAACATGTCAGCATCAAATCATTGAGCATACCAGTAACGGTATCAGTAGAGGGAATTGTATGATTTACGCATCCTCTGTGCTGCATTGACCTATATATTTTGTGTAAACAGAAATAATTTGTTTATAGGATGTATTTTTCAGATTAACATTATACAATTCCTTTTCTTTGAAATCGTTTCATCAATTTTCCTGAAATGTTGCTCGTTTGTAGATTTCAACCAACTTATTCAAAATACGTTTATATATTATACCAGATTTATATAGCGCCCTTTTCATGATAAACACGTTCAAAGGCGCTTTACAGCAACTGCAGCCACACAGGGCGCGAGATCATCCTCTACTAGTACAGACACAGAGCGATCTGACCAGAGGAACAGAGTGAGATAAAGCCCCCAGAACAGACAGAGAGATTTTTTTCAGATACAGACGTGTCCGGCTAACTTAGCCTAGCTCTTTTCGAATAGACAGTCTGGTTCTTTAACGTGCCCGGTGTATAGCACCGATACACGCGAAGTTTTGAAAAAAAACCGAAGTTTTGAAAAAAATAAATACAAAATTGTAAGATTATGTAAATTGTCCAAAAATTTTCCAAACGTCCAAGACAAAAATTTTCAGGGTTTTGAAGTTTTCTTGCCAAGAAATTGGTGTTCATTACTGAAGAAAATTTGACCAGAACTGGAAAGGTTTTGGGTTAAACAGGCAAGAGGAAAATTACGTAAAAGTTTTGCTTTTTCTAAAATCATAGTTTCATAGATGTTTTTCAAAATAATTCCTTAGATTCACTACATAGCTACCTTTGGAAAAATATATTTATGATTGATAAGCCATCGTCATATTTTTGAAAAAAATACTTTAGATAAAACTTTAGCTAAAATTGCCACTAAAAATTTGTTTTTCAGCATTTGAGAAAAACTTATTTTCACACTGCCTTCTTGGTATAAATCTTAAGGTTTGATCTACTCTAAATGCCTTTAACTCAAATACGGTGACATTTCTAGACATTTTTGCCAAAACTTCTTTAAAAAAAGAAATAACTTTCTCGTCACATGAGTTGTGTGTTTGTTTAACTTCATGGCGCTATTAGCAAAACAAAACAACAAAAAAAACAACAACAGACTTTGCGTTTTTGTAGACATACACATTAATGTTACTGTCAAGTAATGATTTGATTTGAGTTTTAGCTCTTTATGGAAAAACGTATAATTTTACCAAATTCAACAGGAGGAACAAGCGGATTTATTTTCTAACACAGCTACAATCTGTTATAGTCAGAATTTCTCGAAGATATTTGACAAAAAACGTTTTGCATTTTTTTTCTGGTAAATTCATAGACAGGTTTTGACGAATCGAGAAGTTTCTTTTGTCAAATTTGATCCAGATATTGTAGTAGTCGTATTTCGCTGATATTCTGCCAGTTATACATGCTTAAATTGGAAGGTAGGTTATAATGGAGCATAAAAGGAAAATTATACCATCGCATATATTACCCTATATAGGATACATTGCTCGCTTTAAAAGGAGCGATGTTGTCTTTAGCTTCCCTGTAACTGTAGCAATTAAATTCAAAGAGCACAAATAACTGTAAATACAATGTAAAAAAACACTAGCACCGTGACATCACAAACCGTATTGTTATCAATATCTGTGGCATGATCTGTTGTTGAATGTTTCCAACCGGTCGTATGAGGAACACTGTTGATTATTTTTGATTCTCCAAGGGCATATATTTCACAACTTAGCAGTCGAATGAATGTAAGACCAAAGTATGTGAGACGAAACCTTGCCAAGTGTTCATATTTCTAAAGTAAGAAAGGAGGTTATGGAAACAAGCCATACACTTCATGAATAAATTGTCTTGCTTTAACAAAAAAGTCTGTAAGCATGAAGAATGACAAGAACAGTAAATACACTTAATGCTTAATCACATCAAGTGTTTTTGTTCCTTACTAGTTGGAAAAACACTTTTGAAACCCCTTAGGTGATAAACATTAATAACGGGCAGTTTATAAAGAGCAAGGGTTTGCTTAGACCATGTTTACATTATTTTTAAACGATTCATTATATATTACATGGCGTAATACTACCAAAACTACACTGCTTATTGATCTTTATTACAATCTGATGCTTGGATAACCTGCATGATAAAGGAAATCATATCAAGTCATGTGAAAAATGATGTTAACCAATAAGCATGACACGAAAAGGAAAAGATTCCACCATTCCGGGTGTTCACATTCAGTTGGTCAAGAACAAGGACTAGGATCAAAATGCAATTGAAATCGCAACGTCAAAAGAACGCAACTTCCCAAAACAAAACTACACACCAGCATATATATGAGTGACATATAGAAAACTCGGACAAAACAAATTAAATGAAGGAATACTTTAGGCACCACTGTGGAGCATTAACCAGTTAATTGCGTATAAACCATCATTCTTACGCATGTTTAAATCTCTGGCCTGGCCTGGCCTGACCTGACCTGACCTGACCCTATGATCCAAATTTGAGACAAGGTCGGGCCAGGCCAGACCAATTTTGCAAAAAAACATTATACATATACAAACATACATATTTCATTCCCTCATACTGAAATATATAATGACTTCAAAATGTAATTTAAAAGTCGCTACAGACCAAACAGAAAAAAATGTTAACAGATTTTTCCAGGTCCAAATGCTCTTGTAGTCCCTAATGTTAGTTGCTTTACAAACTGCCATCACCTTTCATACATTTATGGCCTCTCTTGGCCTGCCCTGACCTAGTTGAAAATTGGGCTAGGCCAGACCAGAAATTAGAACAAGCACACTCTTTATCCTCACCAGTTCTAAAGTTACAGGATCATGTATATAGAAGTTCTCTTTGCAAGGTTGAATCAAGAAATAAAGAAGAAAAAAGACACACTTTCAATAAATTATTTGGTCCTAGCTAAAATATAGACAACAACAAGCGGATGCACTTTACGTTATATCATCTCATATTATTGTGAAATGGGAACTCCAGACGTTCTCAGTAATGATGTTGGACTATAAATATTGTTTTGGTGATGTTTAAACCTTTCTTTAAACATTATACATTAAATGTTTTACTTGTTTAAGCGGCTACGTTTTGAACTTGGTTTCTACTTTTTTGCGAACAGAAAGTTAGGGTCTAAGAAAAACGAATGGCTAATGTAGTAAAAGAAAATGAAAATCCTTTGTTTATAAACATCTGTATTTGGGATACTCTCTGTGATAACTGCGTAAACATACCGCCATACTCTCTGTGATAATTGCGTAAACATACCGCCATACTCTCTGTGATAACTGCGTAAACATACTGCCATACTCTCTGTGAAAACTGCGTAAACATACCGCCATACTCGCTGTGATAACTGCGAAAACATACTGCTATACTCTCTGTGAAAACTGCGTAAGCATACTGACAGACTCTCTTTGACAACTGCGTAAATATACCACCATACGTCTGTAAATATTCTGCTGCAATCGCTGTGATAATTGCGCAAACATACTGTCATACTTTTTGCGATGACTGCGTAAAACATACGGTCATACTCTCTGTGATAAGTGTTTAAACATACTGCCAAACTCATTTTAAGATGTACACACTTCTTATCATGGGTTAGATGCATTAGCATCGATGTCATGTCATACCTCCTTAATACAAGATAATCTTTTAAAACTTTTTATCTTTTAACTTGTTTAAATATACCAGATGAATAGTATTGGCGTTAAAGTGCTGGCCAAGACGATAGATGATAAAGTTCAAAAGAAATTATGTATTCAATATTGAGTAATAAAACTTTTTGTCTAATCCTTTATTTCTTGTGGCGGTTTTTATGTATAAATCATTATATTATATGACTATCCTTGACAACCCAAACACTATTACACACATATCAAACCGAGTAATGCATTCTCTTCGTAAACATACTCTATTACAGACATTATGCATACTGCTAATTGACATTTTCTATATAAATCATCTGTCAATTCTGACACTGCACAAGCTTTTCTGCAAAATTAACTAATGAAGGGAAACAAGTTGTTTGATTTATAGCTAGAAAAACAATAATACTTTTCATATCCATTATATCATATTTCTAATGAGGCCATGTGTCTATAATGAGCATGTTTTAGTACAAAGTTATTATATCGTTTTTCTTACAGATCTTCCCTATAATATTTTATGCCTTTATAAATCACCAACTGAGGAGAATGCAAGCGTAATCAATCGTATATTACAAAAGACAGAAGTATAAAATCACTCTTTTCAATTATGAACAAACATTTGTTACATGTGACTTACTTAATTATGAGAAGTGGTGATTTACCTGGAAGCCTTAAGATTTGATTTCTTGACAATTACACTATTACTTTTATAATTATCCGTTTTACAGTTAAACATCAGTCGGCACATCGTCGGAGATATACATTTACCTATCCGTCAATCGTGGGCTCTTTGGTTAGCTGTTTGCCCTATAACAGAATAGAAATAATTTTACATCCATCCACAATTACTATTTACCTTCTGTTGTGTCAATAGAAAATCAATGCATTTTATCAAAATGGAATGTAAACAAGCTTTTCAAATGAAAATGAAACTGCTTTCAAGTTAGTTTTTGAGGTCATTGTAAAGATAATTGCGTATCGCTGAATTTAAAATTTAATACTGGTGTTAGTAGTTTTCAGCTTAACATACATTAATTTAATCCGTTTTAACCACAGAAATAAAATTACCAGTGCATTATCAGGCGATTTAGTAAGAGATTTCATCAAAAAGTGAAAACAACAATTAAGGATACAATAAGAACTGAATTGGCATTTTTGGGACATTTTTTGTTTTTATATAAATTCACCATACTTTCCTTTGTCAGATGCCACAAAAATGAATTTGAAAGTTCAAATACAAAACCTTTATTTGATGAATTTAGAGGATAAACAGTAACCATTTGACATGTCTTTACAATGACACCTTTCTGGAAAGAACAGCCAGGCTATAGTCACGGTATTTCCAGTCCATCAGCTTAACATTTGATTTCCTGAATCTGAATAATTTTAATATGTTCATCCAAGCGCTAATGGGAGTTTTATTGCTTTGGTGTTATCAAACATAGCGGGTTTTGACTGGTTGTTTGGTAAATATGCCTAATTATTTGTACATAAGGATCAATATTGTTCGAACTGTCAACCTGTTAACATATGGAATTGAAGAATGAACTAGTCTGATTCGTTGGCAGAAAAATAAAAGACGTTTAGTCTTTGATGACGGAGGAGCCTAAAGATAATTTTCATCTGAAACAATTTCATGTTTTTCTCAGAACGAAATTTAGAACTTTGCGAAGTGTTACAAGAGTTTCAATTCCTTTATTTATGAAGGAAATTGCATAAAAGTCGGCAGTCTGTTTCTTTGAAAAGTTGTCTATAAAAGCATACCACAGTTGTATAATAAATTAACCCATTCCTGAATTATATTACTTATAATTTAGTGAGGAAGGAATCGAAGACCCTAAAATAACTGATTTCTGTGTAACTCATTCTTTTTTGACAATTTAGAGTACTGATGAGAGTGTTGAATCTGATTAAAGATAACAGTAGAGTTTTACATATTTTGTTAACTTAACAGAATCTTAATGCATAACATCTTATCAAAATAGTACCATTGTACAGCTTAATCTTCCCCTTTTTGTATACTACATAGCATGCCTTTTCTTTGGAAATGAGTAAAATAAAACATGTTAAAGCAAGGCACCCCTCACTGCTTAGTGTGTCCTTAAGTGTTTAATAATAGCCTGCCAAGTAAATCACATTCCTTAAAGGAGTAATTTCATATTAATTAACGGTATAAGGAACACTTTTCTAAGGAACCATAGATTTGTTCTGTTTTCTTAAGAGTGTTTACAGACTATATTTCACGTTATGCAATTATTTTGCAGATATCCGCGATCGATTTTTATGTATAATATTATTTTAAGTAGGACTATCATTACAGCTTAAATTGTGCTTCAAAACAATCAATTACTGTAATACCCTTTCTCCATAAACTGTTTATGTAGTTGATTTTAGAACATTTGGTAGACTTATTCCATATTAATTACTTGGCAGTTGTGGCGTTACATCAATATTTCTGAAAAATTACCAATTACGAAATTTCATCGGATATATCATTAGACAGACATTGACATTTACCGTTTCCATTGTATCTTATTGCTAATGAATATGTATGGATATAATAGATGTGTTTCCTGTTTATTGTCCTATTGCGCGTAAGTCTCATGCTATCACTTTTACAGAAAATTCATTCAATATGCCAAGTGTTTTATAGAGTAAACTAAGGAAAATGTAAGAAACTTCAATGTAAATTAGCAAAGAGGAGATAACGAAACATAGGTCTTTTGTTGTAATACCTGCCTATAACAGCCATCACTAGAAAAACGTTTACATATTGTTGTAGATATTGTTCAGGTGAGGTTATTAACATTTCATCTCACGAGATAGGCAATATCCGCCTTTGTATAGGGGTGTTTGGCTTTCAAATGTGCCGTTGAGAGAAATTACACTGTACTGTAATCCTTTCACTGGTGCCTCCTACAGTATGCAGTTGTGTGCAAGCGTATAAATCATTTCGCAGTCTGTATGAGTTTTATTTTGTCACTTTAACCAATCTATTTATCACGCTTTTCTTTTCCGGTCGCAGGCCGGTATTGATTTCATCTTTACTTCCTGTTTATATCTTGGGTGAAGATCATTTAATAGCTGGTTAAAAATATACATTTTGATTGGTGGATGAACAATTCCACAGATTTCCAAATTTTCTTGGGTGTGCAGGTGCTCTGACCTGTATTGTTAGACAGTATAATCAGTTGCAAAGCTCCTGTGGAAATAGCTTGTAAAACGTCCTAGACCTGAATCCCCTGCGGCAAAGTTCGACCCTGCCACTCTGATACGGAGTGATATCCCGTAAACGATTTACAGTCAACTCGTCCCCCAGTCAACTCGTCCTCATTTTGGTCATTTCGTATCCCTTGACGATTTCAAAAATGGTCATTTCGCACCCCCTCCCCTACACTTTTCGGCCCCTCCTTTTTAGTCTTATTTTGTTTTTGTCAAAGTTTCCTAGATTATGATTAATATGATGTAAAATATGTGTTCTGTAAAATATGTTCTACATAAAAAGACATGAAAAATACATTTTGTTTTGCTTTATAAATACCCGATGGTATGTAAAAGTGCAGAGTGCATGCACGTTTCGTAGCTTACAGTGTGCATTGACTAATTCGGTCGTGTATCTTTTTAAAAGATACTTTTTGTTTTATCTGTAAATTGCAATCACTTAATAAAACAAAGAACAATGTTTTATCGTACAACCAGTATTCAGTTTGGATTTAATTATATAGTTATGTATTTAGTATAAATTTAGTTGATTAACCATAATGCTAATGTAGTAGTTTTCTCGCTTTAGCAACGTATGCATTATTTTTCATCGTTATTAGCTCTTTAATTTCATACAAGGACGTCATCATTCTGTCATGTTACCATATTAATTAATATACTTTAATATCATCAGATGTTGTTTATCTAGGACTAAAATGCACACATGACATAAAACAGTTTAAAACTGTATATAAGCTTCACATGATCTAAAATTAAGATTGTTTATTGATTGTTAATATGAAAATATTTTATCTTCAAAACAATTTGTTTTGAAATGTATGTATGTTAGCATATGATTAAAGATGAGACATGCATTGCCGTTCAGAAATCTATGGCATGTGGATCTAAAATCAGCATACATGATCTAAGTCCCAACACGCACCAAGATGGTTTTATACGCACTGCAATGTATTTCATACACATGCACATTTGCCGTTTCTATACGCATATATAGTATCTAAAGTATACCGTATGTTTTAAAAGAGTTGGAACTCTATTGCATAACACTTACATAAATTCCTCGAACAACAAAGAACAATATCAGGAGTTTATTCCTATGTATTCCAGTTCAATTATAATTTTAAAGCATCTTAAAAAAGATCCCTTGGAAATATAGAATGCAACCATGCAATTTAATAATTGAATCGGTTCATATTCAAGACAATTAGTATACCTAATATGCTAGATAAAATAAAAGGTAAACATTGTGTATCCTTGGTTATAAAAGTGAATGTTTACACCGGAAGTTTGATAGTACTATTTATGATCTCGAATATTAGAATAATATGCTGTCTAAATATCATTTATTGCAAGGTGTGTTCTTTATGTGGTCGAGAAACGGGGAAAAAGTAAAAGTGATAATATTATCATCTTTAAGTTAGTGTTTTCTTCTTTCTTTCCTTGCTTTGAATTCCAAATATTGTCTAGATGAAATGGTGATAGAATTTAATGCGATTTTAAAGTGATACCCCAAGAGGTAACTCATCTTAACTATTATGCTTGTAAAAATATGAAAGAGAGTCTTGTATGAGCTGAAATTTAATGCAAAAATTTAATAGTAAATTTAAATATTAACAAAATAAGATTGATTAATATTCTCGCCTTATTGTTCTATTGTTCATGCTGGTGCAAATTGCAGTTTTTCATCTAAAGAAAACCGATCTTTCCAAAAGACGAGTTTAATGTAGTAGATTTTTTGTTTAAAGACACCAGCCAATTCATTGTTTAAATAATTTACTGAAAAGGTAACATTTATGCTGTATTTTAGAGTGCAAAGCTTTACGATTAAGGTTACCATGGTGAAAATGTTGGAAGTGTTTTATGTATCATTAATATGTATAGTAAAATGGATGTTTTGTCTTATTTTCAATACAAAGTTTATCCCAAATATCCAAAATGTTTGGAACGTTTACAGACACTGACTTTCATATTGATCATTTCCCAATTATTTAAAAATAAATTACCCCTTTAAATAGATTATCAGTATGGTTACTCTGTTAACGAATAGCAGTTTAAAGACAATGAATGTGAGCAAACTATTCAATAATACGATATAACTTATATAGTTGCGAAATATGTATTATGATCTAACATTAATGTTGTTTAAGGAGGTAAATAAAGTGCGGACTGAAAAGTGCTAAATTAAAAATGTTAACACATTTCTCGATTTTAATACCCAAATAAGACAGGATATGCACGCAAGCAAGCACACACACACACACACACGCACACACGCACGCACGAACGCATACGAAAACGCGACAAAATAGAAACATACTTTCTGGAGTTCTAGTTTATATTTCATAACCAATGACTAAATCGTTTTACTACGTGAGTTGGTAATATCTTTAATGTCCCATCTCATTTTACAATGTATTGTTACATGGTACAACGTCTCTCGTTTTCGGAGATTACTTTTATCGTGCTGAATGTTATGTTACATCAGCATAATTATGCCTTGTTGAAAAGGTACAGATTGTTCTGATGAATTGAATTTCAGGACAAACAAAACTGATCAATATCCTAAATATGTTACAGTGGTACAAATTTAGATCTACATGGCATTATATGTTTGTCTGTTTCCTGTCAAGACAAAGCATTTTCAAATATCTATCGCTGAATATCTTGAATGCTTGACATGTAAATGTCTCAGACAAACGTCAAAATATGTTTCTAAAACTTGAGATATTCTTTGGTTATTTTTTTTAAGTTTAACCGATGCTGAAAGTTGGAAAATACATTCTAATGCTGAAATGGCACGTGCACCTATGCCTTTATCACGAGAAACTAATAATGTATTGTCAGTGTGTTATTTGTCTGATTTAAGTAAAGTAATATTATCTTACTTTATTTAAATAATGTAGAGGTAATTTTTAAAAATGACCATTCGGACAGAAATGAAAGTTTGAAATATTATCATTATTACTTTCCGTTGCCGATCAGGTGTGCGCAACAAAGGCAGATTGGAAATAAATGAACACACAGTTTTAAATCTTGCCTTTTAGTTCAGATTGTTAAAATACTCTGATATTTATCACATGAAAATATAAAACTAGAAATTGTATTGAAATATATTGAAATACTCAGCTGTTTAAATATTTTCATATTAAATGGGAGAGGTTATATCACATGAAAATATAAAACTAGAAATTGTATTGTAAAAAGCATTGAAATACTCAGCTGTCTAATCATTTTCATATTAAATAAGAGAGGTTATATCACATGAAAATATAAAACTAGAAATTATATTGAAAAAAGCATTGAAATACTCAGCTGTCTAAACATTTTCATATATGATGGGAGAGGTATTACAAAATCTTTACAAAAATCCACAAAACATACATTTGTAACAGGGATCTTACTCTAAGCAATGAATCACTTTCTTCCTTAAATTGATCTCTTAACTTTTATCTGATGAATAAAATTATTATGTACAGGCACTTCGAGGTTTTATAAGACAGTCATTATTTTAGTTACTTTCAAACATCAAACAGAATCATGTCCATTTAGATAACTTTAGACAAAGATGATGATAACCTGTGTGCATCTTTTTTTCTTCTTTTTTATCGAATATTCTACATATTATGAATATTATATATCAGAAAACGTTAATTTATGTTTTTTTTAATGTGCCTTTAGGATTTCTTTTGCGTTTATCAGAATCAGTTGCATGCCTCAAATGTCTCCGATTAAAGTCGGGTAACTGATCATTTTTTTAAAAAAAAAATGCAAATATGTATTACATTAATTTATTAAATGTGCATTTCACATTTTCCAGTCTTAAGCAAATACAGCAGGTAAGTTACATATTCTTAGTGTTAATATTAATAGTATTGTGACAATAGTGTTGTAATGATATTGGAAACAATTTCCTGTCTACGAAATATATTAGAAGACCCCATTGGAAGCGTAGCAATATAATAGCAGACAAGGCTCAACTGAGTCTATTGTATGAAAGGTGAGGACATGTACAACACCCCCAATGACTAGACAATATAACTACTCTGAGTTCAAGTATAGGGATACGTTTTACGGCTGCCATACAATACTTAAAATATACTCCTCTGATATATACTAGACCTATCAGAAGAACCTTTAGACGCAAATAGAACAGCTAAGAAAAATAAATGCAGAACCGGTTCGAGCGTGCCTGTTTATGGGCAGTAATTAGTTGTGCAATACTCCTTATGTTCTCTAGCACCAGCGTAAGTGGCACCATATCATAACCAAACTGAATGAACTCCGTGGCCCTACAGAACCAGAAAATATAACAACATTTATAAGTCAAGGTTCATAGAGACTCATAAGAGATATCAAACATGTAAACCTCTACACAGTTATAGGACAAGGGGTAGCTGGAGAATCAATTTTGATTTGGAACTTTCAGGCTTGTTGTCTTGTCAGCATGATGTCCCATTAAGAATCAGGTAATGTGAATTAATGGCACTGACCAATTTGATAAGCTTTGAATCTGTTCTAATGGTGGTTTGAGAATTTTAGAACATGTTCAATGATTGTAAAACTTTTGTCAATGTTAAAGTTTGTGTCTCACAACAAGAATGAATGTGATAACCCAATAATTGTTTTATTTTGAGAAGTGTTTTATTAAAAATCTTTATTGAAACTGTTTTACATAATGAAATTACGAATAAACAATGTACCGGTAATCATTTTATACTGTAACTTGTGATAAAATATAATATACATTGTAAATGGCAAGATTTCATAATACTATAATATGAATGCAACTTTGAATCACAAGACCTAAAGCTTGAAATTTATAATTCAGGGGCGTAGTTAGGCTAAAATGGAATTGTAGGCCACTGTCCAAGGAGGGTATGGCATGCTTCCACATAAATTTTTCATATTATAGATGTAAAATGGTGCTTTTTGGTTTATATCTGGACTTTTATGTTTTTCATTTTCAAAATGAAGTGTAGACCCGGGGGAGCTATTGTACAATTTAGAAAGTACACCAGTGTCAAAGGCTTAGCTGGGCCATAATGGAAGTATGAGTCACTGTTCTAAGGGGGATGGGGCGATGTTACCCCTGAAAAAATACATTCTAGATAAGGCATGATGTGTTTTGGTAAAGTTCATAATTCAGGGGCGTTGCTAGGCTAAAATGGAAGTGTATGCCACTGTCCTGTGAGTTCTGGGGCATGCTCCCACGTAAAAATTGCACAAATTAGATGCAAAATGGTGTATTTTTGCAAAATTCATAATTCTGGGGTTTAGCTAGGCCAAAATGGAAGTGTAAGCCACTGTCCTATAGGGTTCGGGAAAAATTGGACATCATAGAGGCAAAGCGGTGCATTTTTTGTGTGTGTAACCGGACCTTTAAACTTTTTCATAAAGTGTAGACCCAGGGGAACTACTGCACCTTATAGAAAGTACACCAGTGTCAAGTGCGTAGCAGGGCCAAAATGGAAGTGTCAGCCACTGTTCTAGGGTGTTTGGTTCGGGCGGGGGGCAGTCATGCTCCCCCGGAAAATTTTTACATTCTAAATGCAGAATATGGTGCTATCTGACGAAATTCATAATTAATGGGCGTAGCTAGGCCAAAATGGAAGTGTAAGACACTGTCCTAGGAGGGTTTGGGAGCATGCTCCCTGAAGAATTCTTACACTATAGATACAATGTGGTGCATTTTTTGGTGTATATCATGACGTTAAATTTTTTCCTAATGAAGTGTTGGTCGGGGGCAACTACTGTACCTCAGAGAAAGTAAACCTGTGTCAGTGTAGCATGGCCAAAATGGAAATGTAAGCCATTGTTCTAGGGTTTAGGGGGCATGCTCCCCTGGAAAAAATTTACATTCTTAGTTAATTTCTAAATGTAAAAGGGTGCATCTTGGCGCATTGTGTAACCTTTCCGTTGTTTAAATCGTCAATGCTGCAGACTAAAACCCTGGAAAGAGAATGCATGGCCAGTGTATAATAGTGATATAGTTTCGCACTGCCTCTTTTCAAAATTAAATATGCCAATGTACACATATATATTTCCCCTTTTTTTCTATAAAACTGCATGCACATTTAGTGAAAAAATAACATAAGTACTTTAATATTCAATTTATATTTTAACTTTATGTACAATATTTAAAGGTCTTTTGAATTTACTAATACAGAATATTACTTTTTGTTGACTCTACCTGACAATAATTCATAATACCTATGCTCCGTATCTGTCTATTATTATTATCTCTTCCTAAATAACAAATAAATAGGTGCATATTATTATGCCTATTAGCTCGACTATTCGAAGAATAAGTAGACCTATCCTACTCACCTCAGCGTCAGCGTTGGCGTCGGCGTCACACCTTGGTTAAGTTGTTCAAAACAGTCCCTATTTTGACTAAGTCTTTTGAGATAAAGCTTTGAAACTTTCAACACTTGTTTACCATCACCATGTCCAGGTATAGGGTGTTTGGTTGGGGCGTACATAGCTCCATCAAGGACTTTGGCTGAATTATGGCCCCTTTTGACTTGAAATACTTGATAAAGTTTTTCGTACCAGTTCATATTTTGTGTAACGTGTTTTACATATGGTTTTGAAACTTTTATCACCTGTTTATCATAGCAACCTCTATCTGTAGACAAGAGTACATAACTCTGACAAATATTTTGGCTGAATTTTGGCCCTTTTTGACTTGGAAATTGGTTCAGTTTTTGTACAAGTCCATGTTTTGTCAAAATTATTTGACACGTGGCTTTGAAAGTTTGAACACTTATTTAAACATTGAACATTTGCTTATCATCATGATTTCCATCTGTACGCAAGAGTACATAAATCTGACAACTATTTTGGCTGTATTATGGCCCTTTTTGAACTTGGAAATCGGTTCAGATTTTCGGACAAGTCAGCGTTTTGTCAAAACTATTTGACATGTGGCTTTGAAAGTTTGAACACTTATTTAATATCATCATGATTTCAATCTGTAGGCAACTATTTTGGCTGAGTTATGGCATTTTTTGGACTTGGAAATCAGTTTATTTGTTTTATAATAGTCCATATTTTGCCTAAACTGTTTGTCATATGGCTTTGAAACTTTGACCACTTGTTTACCATCATAGTCTACATAATTATGTAGGCAAGACTTCATAACTAGGACAAGGACTTTAGCCCAGTTTAGCCCTTTTTTGACATTAATCTGTTATCAACAGTTTATAATCAGCATGGAACAGTGTATTAATTTGGAGTTCCTTTGTTATTTAGCTTTTGAAAGAGATGGTAAAAAATCAGGTGAACGCTGGTATCTGTAAACCATTTAGATCCAAGTTTTAATTGAACACTGGTTAATTTTTATTTGTTATTTCATTTTCAACAAAATCTATGTAAGTAACTCCGAATCTCTAAAAAAAAAATGGAGGTCCGTATCCCTAGAAAACCCAAAACAGGATTGTCTAGAGGTATGGATCCGTACCCGTAGACACTTCCTTTTATGTGTTCTAATGTTAAATCAGTTTGTTAACTGTCCACACTTATAACAAAAATGACTTGTTGAAGTAATTACAGTTACATGTTTCCGTTTTTCGTAATTTCAGAGCTTAAAAATGATTGATTTAGTAACTGAGTTACACTTGAATCTATATAAAAAGTTTTAAGCTACAAGTACTTTTCTGTATGACTGTCTACTTCAAATTTTTTAGTTTACATGTTAAATATATTTTAATTCACAAGTTTTTGTTTCATTTTTTCAATGACTTTACTGATGCTTGAACAGAGTTGTTTCAAATTCATGAGCTATGCCATTTTATACTGTATGGTATCACAATGTTGTGGTTTTACCTGTTTTACACATTCCTTCTTATCATTTCACACATTGTCCAGATTTGACCACTGTTGTAATTTATAGCCCTGCTGCTGAGTTTAAATGTCCATTTTATTGACTTGGGGGCTAATATTAATTACATGCATCATTTTAGCAATCTAGGCGAAATTCCCTCTCTACCCTTGTCCTATAACTGTACAGTCATTTGCCAATATCAACTCAAGTAAACTTGAGCTTTTACAGGCAGTGATCGATCCTCTCTACTTAAAATAAATTTTCCAGTCTTTGTTTTTAGTCCATGATCTGGTACATTGTTTCCATGGCATTAATGTAATATGTCGATGATATCTAATACAACAGGTCTGCTATTATTAAGCTTGGTTTCGTTCGTTACTTCCAAAGGATCCTCTTACCAATTTTATTATTTATGACAGGCTTTTGCAGTATATGTAGTAAGATGATACTGCTACAGAGGAAAACATAAAATTAAGCTTGCCTTTAACATGTCCTTTCTGTTCTTACTTGATGCAATTCGTCAAGTATCGAAGAAGTTAGTTTGTTGGAAAATTCTAAACAAATAAAGCCATGACAATTTTGGTAACTTTTCTTGTTTTAGGAAATTTCATGATGTCTTTAAATTGTTTTTGGTACTTGCAATATGTTTAAGTGTTGAGTTTTGCTCAACCCGGGGCTTGATGGCGTTGACGGTAGCATGCTTTTCCACTACTGTCCATGATTCACTGTCCGAGCCTGCAATATATATTTATTCTTGTCCTGTTGAGCGACCTGTGAAGTTTACACTTTTTCTATTTTATTGTTACATGTACTGATACATTTGTATCTTATTCAGATTTATTTCATAGTCTTTCATACATTCATCAGTATGAAATACATAACAAATATATATTCAACAAGACGACAGTATATACTTAAAGATAGAACAAGCTCTGAAAAGCAATGAATATACATTTTCTTTGTTTCTTTTTACAGGAATTGAAGGAAAGTGAAGGAGTTTTTTACACAGAGTGTCGTCCAATACAACATACTAAATTTCATCTAAGATTTTAAAATTAAATGAGATCAATTTTCTTCAGAGGAATGTAGATAGTTTCAATTTGTTTCCAAGCAAGAACAATAGGAAGATAAGGTTACATAAATTTACATCGTTAGAACAGACATGCGGTAGTAAAATGTAAACGCGTCTAAGCTCCACAAAACTAATAAGAACGATATATCTGCATACAGATGACAATTACATTTGTATGTTTCTATTTTCTTTGATATTGTTCTGTATTTTCCATGCATTAACTTCCATTATCTTGACTGACACAAGAGATTTAATGTTTCATACAACAGATATATATTTTCATACAATTTCCTCGTTTTTAATTTCTCTAGCTGTACTTCATAATATTATGATCCTTGTACTTTACAAAGCTGGAGTCAGAAGTTAACGATATATATGTTAATATGTGTAATGAATATGGTGTGTTTGTTATAATATTTGACCTGAGGGTACAGTTTGATCCACATATTCAGTTTTATGTCAGACTTTTTAAAAACTATTAATGCCAGTACTGATATTATACATCATTCTGTAAAAAGTAAAATTAATAGTAGTTATAGGAAAGTTTTAGTAATTTTGATTTTGTCATCAAACATACACATTAACGGGAAATTTTCTATTGTAAAATTTTAGATATTTTGTAAACCAAAAATGTTTAAAATTACATATTAACTCGACGTAATTTTCTTATAAAGCTTTCAATATATCTTATTTAACATAAACAGCCGAGGAGATTGACCGAAAATTTAAGTTGAAACCGACAAATCACATTTTGATGAATACGGTATTTGACATAATAAAATGATAAGTACAAACATTGTGTTGATACTAAAGTATGAAAGTCAAACAGACTCGCCTAGAGACAAAACACTTTTTATCCCGTTATCATTATTTATTTTTCTCGTAATTGCGAGGTAACTTGGAGCGTTATGGCGATTAAGATGTTCTTGTTATCAGAAGATAATTCTCGTATATACTGCACGACTTGATCTCTCGTTTTGACAATTTCGTAATGGGTGTAATCTATATATTTGCAGGAAACTATTACTTGTGTAATGCAAGACGCATGTAATGTCGGGACATTCCTTTTAAGCTCTCGTGTACGGCGGGCAAGGCTGTTTTCTCGTTTGGGGAAAACCCATTACTTTATCTGGGGACCAAACGCCGCTTTTCATGGAATTACACGCCACAACCCGTGTATCATTGAAGCTTTCATGTTCACCGCCGTTTGAATACATCTACGGATGTCTCAAAATTGCTTTTTGTACTTTTAGCATGTGTAAATGTTGAGTTCTGCTCAACCCGGGGCTAGAGGGCGTGGACGGTAGCATGCATTTCCACTACCGTCCATGAACAGGCTCAATCAAACCGAGCCTGCAACATTTTCGTTTTTGTCGTGTTGAGCGACCTGTGCAGTTTCTACTTCTTAGCTCATCTGAGCAATGCTCAGGTGAGTTTTTCTGATCGCTCAATGTCCGGCGTCCGTCGTCTGTCGTCTGTCTGTCTGTCAACATTTAGCTTGTGTATGCGATAGAGGCTGTATTTTTCAATTAATCTTCATGAATGTTGGTCAGAATGATAACCTTGATGAAATCTAGGCCGAGTTCGAAAATGGGTCATCTCGGGTCAAAAACTAGGTCACTAGGTCAAATCAAAGAAAAACCTTGTGTATGCGATAGAGGCTGTATTTTTCAATTATTCTTCATGAATATTGGTCAGAATGATAACCTTGATGAAATCTAGGACGAGTTCGAAAATGGGTCATCTCGGGTCAAAAACTAGGTCACTAGGTTAAATCAAAGAAAAACTTTGTGTATGCAATAGAGGCTGTAGTTTTCAATTGATCTTCATGAGTATTGGTCAGAATGATTGCCTTGATGAAATCTAGGACGAGTTTGAAAATGGGTTATCTCGGATCAAAAACTAGGTCACTAGGTCAAATCAAAGAAAAACCTTGTGTGTGCGATAGAGGCTGTATTTTTCAATTATTTTTCATGAATATTGGTCAGAATAATAACCTTGATGAAATCTAGGCCGAGTTCGAAAATGAGTCATCTCGGGTCAATAACTAGGTCACTAGGTCAAATCAAAGAAAAACCTTGTGTATGCGATAGAGGCTGTATTTTTCAATTGATCTGAATGATTGCCTTGATGAAATCTAGGCCGAGTTCGAAAATGGGTCATCTCGGGTCAAAAACTAGGTCTTTAGGTCAAATCAAAGAAAAACCTTGTGTATGCGATAGAGGCTGTATTTTTCAATTGATTTTCATGAATTTTGGTCAAAATGATTACCTTGATGAAATCTAGGCCGAGTTTTAAAATGGGTCATCTAGGGTCAAAAACTAGGTCACTAGGTCACATCAAGGAAAACCCTTGTGTATGCGATAGAGGCTGTATTTTTCAATTGATCTTCATGAATTTTGATCAGAATGATTACCTTGATGAAATTTAGATCAAGTTCGAAAATGGGTCATCTGGGGTCAAAAACTAGGTCACTTGGTCAAAGCGAAGAAAAACATTGTGTATGCAATAGAGGATGTATTTTTCAATTTATCTTCATGAAATTTGGTCAGAGTGATTGCCTTGATGAAATCTAGGTCGAGTTTGAATATGGGTTATCTGAGGTCAAAAACTAAGTCACTAGGTTAAATTAAAGAAAAATCTTGTGTATGCGATAGAGACTTTTTTTTCAATTGATTTTTATGAAATTTGGTCAGGATGAATATGGGTCATCTGAGGCCAAAAACTAGGTCACTTGGTCAAATCAAAGAAAAAACTTGTGTATGTGATAGAGGCTGTATTTTTCAATTGATCTTCATGAATTTTGGTCAGAATGATTGCCTTGATAAAATCTAGGTCGAGTTTGAACATGGGTCATCTAGGGTCAAAAACTAGATCATTTCTAAGAAAATGCTTGTTTTATCGCAAGAGACCAATTTTTTGGTCCAATCTTAATGAAAATTGGTCAGAATATTTGTTTCCATGAAATCACTAGGTCAAACATGTTTTACACTGTTATGGTGTGTTTCTTAGGTGAGCGACCTAGGGCCATCTTGTCGCCCTCTTGTTCTATTTTATCTTTGAGGATGGTCTAAATAACTCAAACAACGACTTGCCAGAACTAAAAGCGGTGTAAAATCGGTGTAAACGAGACCCATACGGGTGTGCGTGAGTTACGTACATATCCTTGGAGACGAAGTAGGTCTAGCAAAGTACATTTTTATTCATATAATATCAAAGAAAGTGATTTATTGGCTTATGAATGTTTATTATCTTATTAAAGTTAGATAATTTTAAATAGGCAAAACAAGTTCAAAGGAATATTACGAAAAACACATGTACGAAATCAAAATATACAAAACGGGTGCAAACAAGATATGTTATATACGCTCTCATATATAATTTATAGTTTAAAATCGTTTCAGTATACATAGGCAGTAATCTATATTTGTGTTTCTAAAAACAAGAAAGAAGATCCAACAGGGAAAGCCACGTTCCAAAAACGCAGCCTCCCCAAAGACACACACGAACAACACTCGCACACCACACACACACACACACACACACACACAAAATAAACACACAAGGACAAAACAAACAAATACAGGAACACAGTGGGGCACCGCCTTGGAACGGTCAGTGGCAATACCACCACTGGGGAGTTTAAACCGGTTTATGGTTCACCTAACCTCACTCTTACCCTCACTATGTTCCAAAGTCACAAGACAGTGTATATAAAAGTTATCCCCGCCAGGTGAAACCCTAACATACGTAAAGGCAACAGAAGGTATGCAATGTAAAACACAAAAATGCTCTTGTATATATGTATATAAAAATGCAATCTTAAACTCACATGTGACTAAGTAAGAGTGAGGGTTTAGTGCACAATTAACTGGTTTTTACTCCCAAGCTGAGCTGTGTCTCTGCCACTGACTAGTCCTAAACAGTGCCCCATTGTGCGTTGTCCTCTATTCTATTGTGTTTTCCTCGTTGTCTGTATGTTTTATATTATTATAATTATCAATATTCCAGATTTATATAATGCCCTTTTCATGATTTATCATGAACACGTTCAAAGGCGATTTACATAGCGCAACATGTCTTTGTATTTGGATATACTAAATGTTGTACACTTCCACATATACACTGATCTAGGTCTGAGTGGCATCCGTTCATTTAATTTGAGCTTTCCTATTAGTCCTTTTGTCCCCTTGTTTCTTTTTTTCTATCGAAGTCTACATTTTAGCATTTAATATTCTTAGATCAAAATGATTGTGTTTTTTTTCTATATCAAACTCTGAAACACCATGACCGATGTTTGTCAGTTCGATCTATACGGGCCATTCTAAAGATAATGACAATCGTGCTAGAATATGGTATTCAGTTCAAATTTAGTTTATCCTTTCAATGTATTCGCCCTTGACTTACAGTTCATTTATGTTGCGGTGATTTGCAGAAAAATATGAGATATATCTAGACTTCTAAATCTTATAAAAAAAAATAACGGTTAATACCGGAAACTTTTTATACCATTATTCTACAATTCTTCTAATGCAATCATATGGCAGACATTTTATATTTGAATTTAAAGTTGAAAACAAAGCAAAAAAAAAAAAAAAAAAAAAAAAAAAAAAAAGAAAGAAAAAGAAAGAAAGAAACAAACATACAAAAAAAAACCCGGACGATAATAGTCAAGCGATATAAGTCGGTTAATGTAATACTGTCACCTCGTAAGTTATGAAGGCTTTTGCAGTTACATTGTATTTGGTCGTTCAGATAGCTCTATCAGTCTTCTTGAAAGTTTATCTATTCATTACACAGTGCTATGGGTACTGATACTGATCTTATTCATGATATGAAATTCCTCGCACGTCCGCATATCTACAATAATTACCTTACATCTCATGATGTTGTTTGAAAAGAAACTTTGTGATAACTTACATGTCTTCCACAACGCAGAACAAAATGAGATATATATATATATATATATATATATATATATATATATATATATATATATATATATATATATATATATATATATATATATATATATATATATAGAGACACCAAAATAATCATACTTATACAACGGTAACATTTTATTTCTCTATTCTGATTTGCATATGAAGCTAGTATAAAGCAGTTTCTCCAGTTTGTTCAAAGTCTTTTTCACTTGGTATGAAGCAGTTTCTCCAGTTTGTTCGAAAGTCCTTGACGTGAAATAAAGCAGTAGTTTCTCCAGTTTGTTCAAAGTTCTTCACTTCGTATAAAGCAGTTTCTCCAGTTTGTTTGAAAGTTCTTTACGTGCTATAAAGCAGTTTCTCTAGTTTGTTCAAAAGTTCTTTACGTGCTATAAAGCAGTTTCTCTAGTTTGTTCGAAAATTCTTTACGTGCTATAAAGCAGTTTCTCTGGTTTGTTCGAAAGTTCTTTACGTGCTATAAAGCAGTTTCTCTAGTCTGTTCGAAAATTCTTTACGTGCTATAAAGCAGTTTCTCTGGTTTGTTCGAAAGTTCTTTATGTGCTATAAAGCAGTTTCTCCAGTTTGTTCGAAAATTCTTTACGTGCTATAAAGCAGTTTCTTTAGTTTATTCAAAAGTTCTTTACGTGATATAAAGCAGTTTCTCTAGTTTGTTCAAAAGTTCTTTACGTGCTATAAAGCAGTTTCTCTAGTTTGTTCGAAAATTCTTTACGTGCTATAAAGCAGTTTCTCTAGTTTGTTCGAAAGTTCTTTACTTAGTAATAATTAGGTCTCTTATCTTTTTTCTTATAATACATCGGATTGCAGTACTTGAGACGAAATTGTAATAATTAATCATGACCAGAACACATAGAGTTCTGCAGAGTAAGTCAATAAGATAGAAATATAGGCCTAACAAAGACTGTTATCATATTAATTATAGGTTATTGCTGCTGTATCAATACAACGTGACTTTATCGGTAAACAATTTAGATATATGAACTCTTTTTACGTACGTCTGATACTTTTATTAGTTGCCAACTAAGCGTTGTTTTTATAGGGCCCTTTTATTATAACATGTACCTTGAACTGAAACGCATGTCTGCAGTTTATATCTGGTTTTCAATCTGTCTTTTAAAATAAAAAAAGGTTGTATTCGCTAGAATTCAAGGGCAAGTCTTAAAATATTGGCTATCGTGCTGAAGTATGGTACATGGAATGTGATACACTGTGTACAGACTTCAAATTTAGTATATCCTTTCAATGTATTCGCCCTTAACTTCGCCGCACTTCCGCGGTCGAGAAACCCAGGAGGTGAACACTGCAGAGTAGTCTCTCCTTGTTGTGGTTTTAATTAACCGTAAAATACCACTCCCAAATGCTTAATTCGAAAAGTATTTGTGCCCAGTCAGAATCTATTCAGCCTTAGTAAGAGGAAAATGTCACAAGGACTTAGATCTGGTGAATGAGTGAGTTGATTGATTTGTACCACTTTTTCATCTCTCAATAACTTTTGAACGATGGCACTTTTGGGAGCCGTAGCGTCGTCATGGATCAACTGGAGACCGCGAAATCTAGTCCTTGGACGCACATTTTTGTATTTTTATTTAGCAACTGTCAGTATATTTGTCTGGATAATAAAATTTTTGTGAAACTTTTGGTGTGTTCTTAGTTGAGATGGATACAATTACTTTGAGCCACTTGTTCTTTTTGCAATACTTCTGCGGCTCATAAAAGTATATCAGTTTAGAAGCTGTGACATTCTGCGATCATATAAATTTGAAAACTTTTTTAGCGTTTCTTTAGCACATTTGACCCTACTGGCCTTTTGCTCCTTGGTGACATGTAAGGCACCCATCAGACACAAACCTTTCTTAAACCCAAGTGCTTGATGAGAATCTCATGAGTTTTCCCCGTTGACATGCTAAGAAAAGACGCTATCTCGGACACTGAGTACCTGGTGTTTTCACCAGTCAGACGTACTACAGCAGCAATGTCCTTTTATGTCCCTGCTATTTTGGGCCTGCCAGGACTAGCATTGTCTTTAAGGACTGCCTGGTCTTTTATAAACTTAGGTACCCACCTGTAAACAGTTTTCTCTGATACTACAGACTTCCTTGAATGTATTTCTAAAGAACTAAGTTCTTTAATGTATGCTCGAATTTAAGATCTTTGTCCGCTTTTCATAGCTACATGTATTTTGTTTAGTGTGACTAGTATGACCACACCTGATACAAAGCTAAATGTCTCCGAAACGGTACGACAGGTTTTAATAAAATTTTGCAGGATATCAAAAGAGTTATTCATGTAAAATGCAAATTTCTTGCATGTCAAACATCTACGAAAGCGCGCGATTGGCGGCTCTGGTAGATATTAAGTATTCTATATACATGTTAACTGAAATAATAATATTGAGTTAATATATTCAATGCTGATAAAGAGATAAGATGTTGTAGTGTCATGTCGGTGGATAAAGGCATTTACAACCTCCTCAGAGACCATTAACGATTTAAAATTATCCTAGATTATATATATTTTCGAACTGATATGCATTTCTTCGTTTTACCAAAGTCATTTGATATAACATTTAATTTCACGGAGAAGTATTTACCGTAAGCTAAAATCCGGATCATGTAAACATTTTATCAAAGCTTGATTGATGTATTGTACTTAAAACAAGGTCGTTGAACCTGTCTTTTACGTAATTTTAAAAAATGTCAAAAATTAAATTTGACATTTCAAAGTACCTTAATGCCTTTGTAATGGTTTCTGTGAACAATATTTTAAAATTGTCTTAAACTGCTTTGAACCGATGTTTTGTTTTCAGTTGAAATGTTATATATTCTTTTACGAGAATTTAAGATTGATACTCCTTGTATTTTGTCAAACATATCAAATTTTGTATCCAGGGGATGGTCGAGATGGAGGAGAATCGGACGGGGGCATGAACGGAGAGGGTGACATACCCTCTCCCTATTTGACTGAAAAGTGCGTTTTAAGCCCCGGTCTCTTTTCAGATAAATGATATGTTTTGATATTTCTAGGGAGACCTACCCTGAATCCCTTGCAGGAGGAGCTACCTCCGCTCACTACGACCCCCTACTCAGGGTTACGCGCCTCACAGAGTCTTCGCCCTCAACTAGTGCCCAATATCGCAATTAGAAAAAATCTGTGAACAGACTTGTACAACATAACGATTGTTGATATACCGGGATTCGGCCTACATTGTAAACAGATTGCCATTGACAAATCACAAAAAATCAGGTTTAACCGACATATTGTTTTCCTTTTCTACAATATTAAGGACTCAAAAAAGTATCACAGGAGGAGAAACAAGTACGTTTTACCGTGAAACAAATGATGTGAAATAAAGATTGTTCAGCATCATTAACCAATTAACTGAAAGTGCATTTTTCTGAGTTTATTTGACTGTAAAATTATTTCGTAAAAATGATTTGATTAGAAAATGATTGAGACGATTTAGTCATTCAAATAATTTAAATCGATTTTCTTAAAAGCGAAAGGAAACTTCAATTTGTCTTAAAAGCAATCAATGTGGAAAGATAAAACTCGAAGTGTGTGATTGTGCTGAAATGAGCAGTCAATTATGTAGTGCTGAAATGCGAATAATCATACAATGTATGCGCAGATGTGAGTCGGACAGCTGTTAATAAAACACGTATGCTCCCCAAAGATTGCCTGTCCCTTTTTTGTCCCAATATCATTATGGCCTATTGACCTAATGGCCACTAACACACTAGTGGTCATCTTATGAATACAGGAATTCATCCAATGGCGTTTTGTGGACTGTAGGTCAAAACCTTCTGTCGTTTTAGATTTTCAGTTTTACGGTCACTTTCTTAAGTAACTGAGCAGAAACCATTTTCAGTCTGGATGTCACTGTGGCCTTGACTTTTGGTCACAATAGCCTAAATAGTTTCCCCTATATATTCTATATAAAACTGACCTTTTTCAAAGAGCTACCAAACATAGCTAGACCCATTTCAGAGAACAAATCCTTACCTCATTTTAAAGAGTTATGATAAAACTGATATAAAATGAAGAGAAAAGTAGGGGTCATGTATCTTCTAAGAAAGATTTCTCTGGTCACATTTACTTACTGTAAACTGACATCAAAATCACACTGCAGTGACCTGGAAGTACTACTCATACTAAAATGGAGCTTGACTTCACCAAATACAACCTGCTCTCCCATTTTTCCTACCAAAATGTCAACAATACATCCACAATGAAATTTAAACAAAAACTAGCCTCAATTTAGATCTCTGTTGCCATGCCAAGTGAAAAATTAGTGTTCAAATATCTGGCAGCCATTACGCGACTAGACCAGATGGCTCCCACGCTGGTTCCTTTAGTTTAGTTAGGCCTTTTGACCTACTGACCACCAACATAATAGAGATCATCATAAGGCTACCAGTTATCCTCTTTATGGAGTTTGACAACTGAAGACCAAAAAATTCTTAAGTTATAAAGCGAAAACTATTTTCAATTTCAATGTCACTGTGACCTGGACCTTTGACCTACTGACCACCAAAACAATACGGGTCATCTACTTACCACAAAAAATAATTCTATGAAGTTTGATTATTGTTAGACCAAGTATTATATAGTTACTGATAGGAAAAATAATCTACAACCAACAGACAGACAGACCGACGGATCTCGGTCTGAACTTTAATGTATTATTTAAGTAGCTGTGCTATTTTAGTCAAATATTGTCATCCAATTCAAAACACAAATTATTCCCGTACTTCATAAATATAATGATTTAATTAAAAGATTTTGAAAATCATTTTGTGTGTGTGCGTGAGTGCATGTGTGTGTGTGTGTTCTGGTTAAACGTCTTTTTCAACACTCTTTCAGTCATATAGACGACGCTGTCTACTTAAAGCAGTGAGCGCAATGCCAAAACTTTATGGTGCTGCCTCATTGTAATATCAAGCCGTAGACATGTGACATGATACCCCAACCAGTCACATTATACTGACACCGAGCTGACCTGTCCTAGTACTATCCTCTTAATGCTGAGCACCAAGCGAGGTAGCTACTAGTACCCTTTTTCACGTCTTTGGTATGACGCGGCCAGGGAGCGAACCCACGACCTCTCATACTCTCATACTCGAATCGGGCGCTCTAGTACTTGGTTACCGAGGCAGAAATCATTATGTACTTTATTTTTGCTATTAGGTTAAAAGGTTTGATATCTTCACACGTAAGTTTAACGGTTGCTCTTCATATTATCTTTCTTTTGCTT
Source organism: Mercenaria mercenaria (assembly GCF_021730395.1). NCBI lineage: Eukaryota > Metazoa > Mollusca > Bivalvia > Venerida > Veneridae > Mercenaria > Mercenaria mercenaria. Next base: position 108,962,177 of record NC_069361.1, on the reverse strand, counting down.
GTGGCTATTTCATAGCGATACACTTGTTATTAAAGTCTCTGTTATTATTACATACTAACATCTGATCTTAATTTGGCATCAGAACAAATGAATATAAAGTAGAAATATCTTGTGCTACAAAAGCAACCTTAAAACGTAAAAAGCAGTCATCTGAACTTACATGCCATAAAATTACACTATGAGTCGTACCCATATATATATTAAGGTAAATATTTAAATTCATTCGCTTTTGCATAGATGAGATTAGCAATGATACAAGTTCCCTGTATAGATAATTACATTTAGAGAGAATTTATACCAACAAATCACTACCACAATACATAAGACCAATTACACCAAAGCGCCTATCAGGACAAACGAACGTGCATACTCCACAACAAATCCACAAACTCTAAAAAAAGCTGGTTTCAGTTCTGCTTTAATTCCACGCCTAATCTGCACTTCACATTGGAACATGTTCAGCATTTTCATATATGCACAAATCTGTTATCATGCAGTGATATTTAGTCTTTTAACTGATTGGGACCAGAGAAGCTATATAATTATATTCTCTCTGAAAGTTATAGAGGATATTTGTTTGTTTCAGTGAAATATCAATTTTATTTCACAAGTGAGCATCAAAAACTGATATGACTTTTTTGGTGCTCACGAGTGAAATAAAATTGATATTTCACTGACACAAACAAATTTTCTTTTTATTTCATGTGTAAAACTCTACTTTTGTTGCGTAATTTATAAAATGTCGAAAATCGCGGGAAAGGTCAACAGAAAGCACAACACAAATGACGTCATTTTAACGACGTCATCATCATTATGGTCCCCGGTATTCATAACGGTCGGTATACAATTTGACGTCAATTGTTACGGAGAACTGGAACTAGTTCGGCGAAAACAGTGAAAAATAAAAATGATAATCTACTGTTTCAAAACTGTGGATTATCACTTTTATTTCACAAAGAAAACTCTATAAGTCACTGGAAAGCATAAAATAAAACTAGGTATGAAATGTCACTGCTGATTTATACAATGATAATGACTACTTTAATCAAAAGGTTTCGTTTTAGATTTTGCAATATCAGGACTGATGTAGAATATAGCATAGGGCAAATTGGTGATAGTAAGATTTCACAAAATGGATTTTTCTAGTTCCTAAAAGTAGATTCATTGCCCTTAGGCTAGTTTTCGGTAGCATAATTCAACCAGTATAAACGTAATCGTTATTTAATTGTTATTCATCGGGAAGCGCTATTTAAAAATGATGCATAATTAGGACTGAAGATGCATTATGTCTTTAGATGAACATTACACGCGTCTTTTATGACCTCGTCATCTTTTTACGATTATAGTCAGGAAATTTCGTACTATCAATTTAAACTTTTGTTCTTTATGTCTCAAGGAAAATGAGAATGATAGAAATTTAATTCTGCAATCTTTTTTTTATCGAGTTCCTTCAGATTTTATTATAAGTGTTATTTTATATACCTACGGGGTGTCCGTAGCGTTATTAGTCAAAACACATTTTTATTATCAGTACATATTTGTTATAGTGTAAACATTGTTTGTACCTAACATTGAACTCTGCTACTCTCCGATTGTTACAGGGTTATTATGGTTGCGATAATTTACTAAATTGATTTCTACAGCAGAAAGGAGCAGAAATATTACTATTATTATCGTCATTTCTGCAGTCAGAATATATCGAATTAATATTTTATCTGGATAATTCATAGAGGTTTTGATGAAGTTTTTATGCCAAATACTTGTAGTATAGATATATTCATATCTATTGCACAGCTAGAGGTTATTGGTACGGTGATGGGGTATACCGTAGATAGATTGTTTGTGTGTTTCTGATCATCTGAGATCTGCACAAGAAGCAATGATGTGTCTTGCTTCTGTAGAGCAGTGATTACGAAGTTCATAATGCACAAACAACTGTTTATATTATCTAAATCTAGAGTAAAAAGAAAGAAAACAAAAGAAACATTGGCATTGTTCTGAATTCACTCAGATCGTATTGTCACCTGACCTGTTGTCCATCATGTGAAGAACGTTGCTGATAACTTTAGATTCTCCGAGGGATTTTTTTCATCGATTTTGATCTCAACTTAGTAAGACGAAAGCTAGGCAAATACATTAAAACGATGTATTATTGGAAATATGCTTTTTTTTTCAAAAGCATTTTAGTAATGTGTTTAATGCTCTACGAGGAAATGTATCATAATAATTAAATGGATATTTTGTAATATTATATTCAATGTTTGTTCTTCAGGTCTCAGGGAAAATGTGAATAATAAAAAGTCGATAATTCAATTATCCTAATTATTTTTCATGTGTTCATATCTGGGTTGAAAGTCTGATGAAAACACATTTGGATATGTTTAATCCCCTTCTTAGACAAAGTCGGACCTTTGCGACAGCCGGCAGATAAAAAAATGTTTTTCCTCGGTAAAATATCGCTATAATATTCTAAAATTTGGAATATGGTGTTAAATATAGTTGTGCCGGATTTAGTTCATCTGATTTGTAATCGAGGTAGAAATTCTAGGATTACTTTATGTTGAGTTATTTTGGCTTATCTGGTCAAATTATAGAAAAAACTACACAACGGTTTCTGTTCGTATCATTACGGTGAACATTGCCATACCATCTGTCTTGAGAAAGGGAATATTAAAAGTACTAGTTTAAACATTAAAATGCATTGTATTCATTGAATAAAACTGTCTGTTAAACAAAATCTTCTACATCAGGGTTTACTCAATAAGATTAATGGAATTATATTTCATTATCAGTATCATTTTCTGTTTGATTGGCATGTGCTTCACACTGACTATTTCCTATACGGTATCTGTTCGTATCATTTCGGTAAACATTGCCATACCATCTGTCTTGAGAAAGGGAATATTAAAAGTACTAGTTTAAACATTAAAATGCATTGTATTCATTGAATAAAACTGTTTGTTAAACAAAATCTTCTACATCAGGGTTTACTCAATAAGATTAATGGAATTATAGGTAGCAGGGTACACTTTCGAATTTTGGCCCCCGTCAATATTTGTTATAAAGAGAACATCGTGATTTTGGATGTCTGTAAATTAAGGTGAGAGATAATGATTATTAATTCTTTAGAAAATTTATACAGCCGATACATGTAAAATTCTGATGTCAGTTGGAAAACTAACTGCTGGTAGCTTTGTATGATCAATGAGACACCATTTCGCGGAAAAATTCAATTCACGGAAGGGTTCTGTGCTTGTTGATTGATACTCAGGAACATTTTCGTTATTTTCCGAAAAAACGAGCTGGATGGGCCCCCATTCCGTTTATGTCCTGACGTTCAGTAAGGACTATTAAATTAAGAAATGCAATAAAATTGGACAGTGTTCTTGCAGCGTTATCATTGTAGACTGTTCAAAAGGTGCAAAATTGATGATTTTGGCACGATGTTTTTCATGGATGATGTAAACCTTTCGCTTTGATAACTTTCTTTATTCTTGTATGAGAATCCTGATCTTGCCATTAATTAAAAGCACAAAACATGCACGCAATTTATAAAATAGCCACCCAAATTTTGTTCATAGGGGAAGTGCAATATTGCGACTCGTTACATGTAAGACCGTCCGTGACCAAAATTTTCGCATCTAAGTGTACCTTGCTACCATATTTCATTATCAGTATCATTTTCTGTTTGCTTGGCATGTGCTTCGCACTGACTATTTCCAATACGGTTTCTGTTCGTATCATTTCGGTGAACATTGCCATACCATCTGTCTTGAGAAAGGGAATATTAAAAGTACTAGTTTAAACATTAAAATGCATTGTATTCATTGAATAAAACTGTCTGTTAAACAAAATCTTCTACATCAGGGTTTACTCAATAAGATTAATGGAATTATATTTCATTATCAGTATCATTTTCTGTTTGATTGGCATGTGCTTCGCACTGACTATTTCCTATACAAGTTATCCCGGGAAAACTTGAGCCATCCGCGGAAGATTTCTGTGTAATTATTTAAGAAACGGACATATATTTTGAGAGGTGGTGGCGTTTGAACCTTATCTTACCTTTAACTTTGGTGGACATGGCTTATTGACAAATCATAATTATTGTGAACTGTCAGCCGAGCATTGTCATTTCCCCTATACAGTGGGAGCTAGTTTAATGTATAGGGGAAAATGACAATGCTCCCTGGTAGTCATATTTTGACAAATCATAAAACGTTTGAACAAACTTTTTTTGTATAATTTATTTTCAGTCTTCGTACATTTGCAAATATGATGACATGGAAAAATATTTTTTAACATGTGCAATAAACATGTATTTAATGGTCATCAGATCAAGCAACCATTTGTATTATCTAGATGTCAATGAATATTTTTTGAAAGTTTATGGGAAAACGTGAAAAATAAAAGAAATGTATAATGTAAAGAAAATAAATAGATGTAGGGGATGTTTAGATTGTTTCCAAGTTCATATAATTATCGGAAATTGCAAAGGTTATTTCTGCTACAATCACGTAAAGCATTTTGTATTTTGTAGGTATTTTATTAGGTAAAGAGGAGTAAAAGATAAGGCTTCTTTTTCAACACTCAGCATCTAAACTCATATCTCAAAATTTGGACTAGGGTCATCCGAAGACAGTTTGTATATAGTCATGCTGTTTTAACACTATATACGACGGGCGGTTGAAAAATATTACGACTCTTTCCACGTGCAGCTACCTATGTATATCATAAAGAGCACACGAAGTTTTGAACATCTAAACAAGATAGGTGTCAGGGTTAACATCGACTCTAAGCTGGACGAACAGAGATCTGTAATAAAATTCCTGCTTTTAGAGGATGAAAACCTTGGCACATTTTTCAAAGGTGACAAAAAAGTTTTTCTAAAGCCTGCGTATCACGTTCAACCTGTTATAGTTGGGTTCCACAGTTTAGGGAGAACAGGAAAAATGCTGAGTCATTGACCCCTGACGGTTGCGAATGTTGAAATTGTTGTCAACAAAGATCGCAGAGTAAAATTGAAGGAATTAGCTGATTAGATTAGGATTAGATTAGGATCGGTAAAACATTGGCAAATAAGATTTTACACACAAAATTAGGTATGCGGAAGGTGTTAGGTCGGTGCCGAATCAGCTGACAGAAGACTAATAGTCTACAAGACGAGACCATTCTGTTATCAGATACTGCACCTACAGTAGCCTGGGAAGTCGTTGATAATTCGAGTTTTGTCAGAAGAAATCATACATTAAAGATCCCACTAAATTTGCGCTATTTAGTGTTAACTGGTATTCATCGAGTTTCTGATATTGTCAATTTGCAGATAGAAAAAAAGAGAAGTTGTCAGACTGGATTTCAAGGCTACACCTACAATACAAAACAGACTTCCAATTTATTTTGAAATAATACGGGTGAAGGCTGTTTCACTTATTATTTATTTTACTTTACAAAATAGGTAAAATGCAGAAATGTCACAGTGGGAGCCGTAATGTTATATTGAGTTATATTGAGTTTTATAAGCTTTGAAATGCTTGAGAACCTGTCTATTCATATGCAGTGTTTGTCTTTGAAGGAATCAGTTGGAAGTATGTTACGACAAAAATATATTAATTTGACTTGTTTCTTAGACTGATGCGATTGATTTTCTTTACAGAAGAGCAGGAAATTTGAATTTGTTTCAGAAGCAAGCACAGTGGAAAGATAAGGCTAGAACAGTGATTAAACGGAAAACATCCGTCAATCAAATGTGTTAAAACTTGAAGTTGAAAACCTGCACTTATATAATCGTTACAGAAAATCATCTGCTTTCCAAATTATATAAATGAAAAAGCATTGGTTAATAAAACTTTATACAATCTTTACCTTTTAGTGGGGCTAATATGAAGATTTATTGACCAGAAGAAGGATATGACAACTAAACTAACAAAATAGAATTTTGATATAACAATAATCTGAAATTGTAAATAAAAGATATAAATGCTTGTAATTTCACGGAAGATAACTTTAAAGAACCATGATACACATAAAAGGCGAAACTCAATACTAACATGTTCACCCTGCCGAAAATCAATATGTACGCTTACACATATTACGATTCGGAAACGCTACGGTACTAACATGATTCCGTATTCAATAAACTCCGTACGTTTAACATGTTGCATCAGTAATATCTAGATGAATTTACATTCAGGATAAACAATCTTGATCAATAACCTAAATATGTTACAGTGGTACAAATTTAGAACTTCATGGCATTGTATGCTTCTCTGTTTTCTGTCAATGTGCTAAATGTAGACATGGACTGTTTCCATTTGTTGTAGTGGTGGATATCATTACTGTTCAACTATCAATTATCACAAACAAAGGTCCCATGTTGTTTCTCAAACTTGATACAATAAGTTATTAGATATTCTTTAGGATTATTTAGAGGTTAATATACGACTTGGCTGTTCCTTCTTGCCATAATGGCACATCTCGGGCAAATATAAAACTAGGTGTGTCATTATGGCTAGAAGGCACAACCAGTCGTTTATTGACCTTTTTTATTATATACCTTCGCGTCATATTCATCTTGGTATTTTCATTTTTCATTTGACGTCGTGAACGCTACGCTAACAACTGCGTTCTGCAGCACAATCCTTACGGAGGCGGCGAAGTTATGGTCTGGGCATCCGTCAACCATATATTTAAGTCCCAGGTCGTCGCTTGCTAAGGTAATTTCACAGCCATGCGTTACATCGACCCGATATTGCGTCCTGTGGTTGTCCCTATATTCCGTCAACGTCAAGGCTTGGTATTTCACCATGACAAAGCGCGACCTCACCCTGCACGTGTCACCATGGAATTTTTTACAGACGAGCAACATTGACGTTTTGCCTTGACCGGCGTGTTCAACGGACTGCAATCCGATTGAATACGCCTGGGATTACCTTGGACGGCGGTTACGTCAACGTCAACCTCAGCCTGCCAACTGCCAGGAACTGATAGCAGCGCCCCACCAGGAGGGCCAGAATCCCATGGTATCTGCTACGTAACTGGTGCGGGTCCATGTGTGGTTGCCAGTAGAGGTGGCCACACGCGCAACTGATTGTGTCAGTGAAATTCCTCTTACCAGTGTATTAAAATTCAAGATTTGAAGCATAATTCAACATGAAATACTGTGTAATAAACCATCAATTCTTTTAAATCATCAGATTTGCGAATGGAATTGTTCTTTTCTGTTTGAATCACGGTTAACAAAATCTTGTACAATGAGTTTGAATGAGGCATTTTTTTTAGACTGGTCATTTTAACCTTTGGGGTTGAACTAATTCCAACCTAAACTTTTTGGTGTGGAATAAGTAGTATGTAAGGATATGAAACATAGAAAAAATCCTCAAAATATCAAAGCACATTTTTGAGATATTGCATCTGGAATTCTGAAGTCACGTCTACATCTAATACTTATTGTGGCCGTTACTGTTGGCCATATGCAGTATTGTTCTTCTACTAGTAAACTACAGCATAAATGTGTTCTTTAAATTTCAGTAAAAAAAGATATTTTAAGATCTCTAGCATTTACTGGTAGCCTACCTTTAGTATTTTACCATCTTTGTCATAAAGCGTCGGGGTGTCAAAATTTAGAACATAGGTGTCAAAATTCCAAATAGAATTTCTAACCAAATGTATACATACATATTTCTAAAACAGACCCGTCGCCATTGGAGTTAAAATGTTTAAACACGAAACATGTGTATCTCAACGTCAGAAACAAGGAAAATAACATTCAGAGAATTCTTGAAATAAACATGTATTTACGATGTTACTGTAGATGAATGGGGCTATTGATATTATTAATATTTACTCGAAGTTCATAAACAGTTAAGATAATTATGTATGCCTCTTGAACTGCTTTATTATGCAATGCATGCATGTGAATAAAGAAATGATAGTATTTTTTTTTTGTTTAATTAATTTTATTGTAGTAAATGATAGTATTTTTTTTGTTTAATTGATTTTATTGTAGTAAATGATAGTAATTTTTTGTTTAATTGATTTTATTGTAGTTACATTTGCATTACTTTGTGAAATTAAAATCTAAAGACAACTGCCCTTTAATATCACCCAGTTTTCAGAGTTTGGCTTGGATTTCTTTTGAGGACTTTTTTTCCTGTATTGTTTCTTAACTAAAGATTATAAATCAGCAATAAAATTTCATGTTGGAATTAGTTTGAGGTTCGGACATTTTGTCTAGTAATATAAAAGGCCTATTTCTCGTCAGTGTACATGCATCTAAGGTACTTCAAGACCTGCTCCAGTCCTACTTTTTAACCTTAAGTTGTCACTGAAAAAGCATGAAAATCCAGACTATGAACAGTGATGCCTGTCAAAATATGGTCTATTTTATATAAAATTCTATATAAAATACCTGTGGTTTAGCGTGCTAAAGTGTGTCACGTGGCCGTTAACTGTTACCTATTGAAATCATGGATTGCATACACACAATAGAATTTGAATAGCCGCGGAACAGGGCTTTAAATATAGATATAATAATTTTATGCGTCAAATAGCAAAAATCACGAGAAATTCGTGAATGTACTTGCCGCGCCCTTTAACCACTTTGCTAGCTATAATTGCCCGAATAACATCGACAGAAAATTGCTTCCTCGCGGTTTGGTTTTTTCGCTGTTACGTTGGCTTGCTGGTATTCTGAAAATGGAAATGTTACTGAGACCAGAACATCCATGTAAGGTAAATAATTTCTGTTTTGTTATACATAATAAATTTGAGTTAGTTATACAAAAAAGCGTTGGTTGTTTGGCGTTTGCAAAGATATTCATAGTGAATTCCAGTTTTGTGCACATGACTGATTATGAATAACAAGACATTTGTTACGTTACCGAGATGTAATTCATTGTGATTCGCGTGAAATTTTTGATGAAGTTGCTAAAAATGCTGATGACTATATTATGGCGATAGTATGATGGCGATGATATGGTGATGATGATATGTTGATGATAATAATGATGACTATGATATGATGATATAATGATGATGTGATGACAGTGTGATGATATGATGATGTTGATGATAATATGCTGATGATGATAGTAATTTGCTGATGATATGAAGGTATGACTGCGATGATATGATGATATGGAGACGAAATTATAATTTTATGTGATGATATTATGAAATCATGATGATGAGGATGATACGATAATGATGGAAGTGATAATGATATGCTGCTGGTGATATGCTGATGATATGATGGTATGATGATTTGATGATGATTTATGGTGATAATGATGTGATGATATGATGACATGATTCATGATGATATGATCATGGTGTAATGCTGATGATATGAAAGCTGCTGCAGCTGGTGATGATGATGATGATATGCTTATGAGGCGAATGTATAATGATGATATGTTGATGATGTTATATAGTGGTATGATGTTGATATGTTGATATCATGATGATTATAATAATGATGATAATGATTATGAGGATAATGATGATAATAATAATAAGTATGATAATAATAATAATGATGATGATGATGAGTTACTGATTTGATTTTGAATTTGTGATTATTTCCCTATTAAGAAATATCTTTAATTTCTGGTAGTTATCAGTAAAGTCCAATAAGGCTCAAAATTTTATGTTAAAACAGTTGAAACAGCGATCAAAATAGATGTTATGCATAATCACATGGTCAGAGAAGCAATACTTTCAATACTTTGCATGAACAAAGCTAGAACCGTAAAGAGAGGTAATCAGAAACAATGTATTCGATAGAACTTCCTACTATGTTATCAGTATTCAAACTTTTGACAAATTAGATAAAACAATTACTGAAAATAGAATGTAACAAGAAAAAATATTTCATTCTGATAATAAAGATGTGGCAGCCACATTATAAAAAAGGCATTATGAGCCTTTGATTAAACAATGCATAGTAGGTCGCTGTGGTGAACAGATTTATGCCGCATGCTAGGAATTGCATGTCCCTCGCTGCTGTGGGTTCGAGACATGTTCAAGGTTAAATGCAGCATGTAAGGAGAAATCCAGCTGATGTTTTTAGTCGGACATTCGTTCTTGCCTGTATTTAAAAAGTTTCTAATACTCCGCAGGCTAAGTTTTGTCAAGAACATCTGCTGCAGCTTTAGTAATCATTTATGCAGGCATTACGAATCAATACTGAAGTGTGTGTGCGTGCGTGCGCGTGTGCGTACATGTTTGGGTTTAACGTCTTTTTCAACAATTTTGCAGTCATATAAACGACGGTGTCTACTTGTAGCAGTGAGCACAATGTCCAACTTTATAGTGCTGTCTCACTGGAATATCACGCCGTAGACACGTGGCATAATACCCCACCCAGTCACATTATATTGACACCGGGCTGACCAGTCCTAGCACTATCCTCTTAATGCTGAGCGCCAAGCGAGGAAGCTACTAGTACCATTCTTTTACGTCTAAGGTATGACGCGGCCAGGGATCGAACCCACGACCTCCCGCACTCGACGCGGGCACTCTACCACTAGGTTATCGAGGCGGTTACCGAACTTGAAGTGAGCATGAGTGTCTCTATCAGTGACATCAAACCTCAGCACAGACATTGGCATATGTTTCAGTATTGTATTATGACACATATTACATCAAATAGAATAATTGATGACAAATTTTAAAACATATTATGTTTTCTGTTACATTTCGCCTAACAGTAGATTAATTTAGAAGATGTCACTTGCTATAATTTTGTAATTTCTTTGACATACCAAGTCGTTTGTTCTTAATTTCCAGTACAAGAAAACATGACAACTAGTTGTAGCTATAAAATATACAATTTTCTGTTACTGTAGTACAGAATCGAATCTGGTGGATGGAATTTCATTATAAACATTAACACAAGAATATTAGTTAAATCTTGAAACAAAATCGGGGTATACTTCTTATGTACTCACATTATAAACATTTGCAATTTACATGTACTTTGACATGGTAACCATTGAAACAAATTCATTTCAAATAGGTTTCGTGCGCATTACTTTTGAAACATTGTTTTTAAAGAGACACTTCGCTAAATATTTAAATTGTATTAAGCAAGGTAAATAAAATGTATGATACAAGTACATTTGTACCATAAAACTTGAATGTGTCTTTTAATTTAATTTTGTAGTGCCTGTAATTAACAACATCGTCGAACTTTATTTGATAAAACATTCAGTGGCTCTCAAAACACATGCACCTACATGTGCATTTCGGTACGGCATACAGCTGGGAATTAAGAAATATCTTCATTTCGCCACTTTCCTCATTATTAGCTTATAACATGGGTTATTGCTCTCTTGAGTTACCTATCAGTCGCTGTGCAATTTCGCTAGTGATGTGTCTTCTTTTCATGGCCATTTCTACGATTTTAACTATATGCAATAGTATCAGTGAAATAATGCTGCGGCCGGTTCCCGTCAAGCTCGTAGTCTTTGTTGTTTTTTGTATGCTAACGAAAATAATTCTTAATATTCTGCCTTGCTGTAACCTGTTTTAAGTTGGTCCTTGCATTAAGCAGTCATGGCCAGCAAACTACTGAAAAAATATTTTTGTCCTCAGTATCACCTTACTAGGGCAGCCATCTGCCTTTAGCAGCGCATGGATTCATTCCTTTGTTGGGCTGCTAAATAGAGCTTTTGTAGTATTGTTATAAAACGTTCAGGATATATTAGTTAGCGTAAAAGCAACATGTCCGTTCAGAAAAATAAAACATTCTTTTTTTTCAAAATTCTGATTGTTCCCGCTTTATATAATAGAAAAAAATACGTGTGGCCAAGAAATTGACTTTCTTAAAGAAACGTGTATTTTCAGAAAATAAACAAAATCCTACTATTACCCTCAGAGACCTTTAGAATGATGTATAGTTTATATCTGGATCTTGCAAAAGAAAGGCGCAGTTGATTAAAAACCACGCCATGGATTACGTGGATCGAACAGTAGTTGATCATTGCCGTGTTGTAATGATATATATGAATAGACTAGATTATTTTATTCCCAGTGGTGTCTTTTATTTTCATGAGACTAGGTTCAGTACTGCAAGCAATTTCAAGAACAAGAAAACTGATATTAATTCTTCTATTTTAAGCCGAGTGAATCCAAATGTTGGTCGAGCAAACGATTATAGCCTACGATAAAATTATAAAGTACATTGTCATTTCTACAATCTCAAAGTGCACATCGAGAAATTTGTGGATTAGGAATGTCTCTCCCATTCTGATGTTTTATGTTCTAGTTCTGAGAGATTTGAAAGAATACAAACATATAACACTTACGGTCTAGAGAAGAGGAATGGGTCAGTGTTTGTATTTGTATTGTTTATTTTAAGGCTTTGAATGTGAAACTAGTTTGCTGTGCACTACATTGAATTATTTATATATTAACAGTTTAAAGTAAGATACAATGTCATATCTAAATAGCTATATAAGAAATAGATGTAATGAAAATTTCAAATAGCACAGAAATGAAAACAAAGAAACCACGTAACAACTGATACTGTATTAATACGCCGATGCAGTCGGTAATTGTTTTCTTTCTATGTGCTTGACTCTCTTCGTTTGCGATAATGAAATGTGCGACATCTCTAACATCACCTAGTTCCAGATTACGAGGAACTCTATCAAAAATAACTTAAAATACACTCTAAAAACAAGAAATGATAACAACGCTGGATGCACTTCGTTTGAAAAAAATCCCATGGCTACATTCCTTGTACACGCTACTTTTGACCATATTATGCCAAAGCAAATTGTTTATTTATGTCTCTTCATACGAACAGCATGATAAAACAGTACATTATTTAGATATTATAGTAAGTAAGTATGTAAATAAGTAAAATGTTTATTATTGTGACATGTGTATATCGTATATATATCTACAGTAATATACCTAGAGAGATAATTACACCCGGCCCAACGGGCCTATAAGTCACCAAAATTTCACAGTTTTCATTAACACGTGAACCAAGAATATTTACAAAAAATGGAATTATTGATACAGAAAAAAGTAAATCTATAGGCAAAAGATATAAACATGTGTCAAATAATGAATTGAATTTAGTTTAGTGACCAGTCCCATGTAGGAGACTAATGTGTACTGAAAGTAAATATCAAAACACAGATATTTGAGAAAAAGTCAACAAACTGTATACAATTACAATTCAAACTATAATAAGGTATTCTTTATGTCAATCTAACTAAAGTACTTGATCTTCTAAACGAAGATCTGAGAATGACCCATTCAAATTCGTCTTCTGTATATTTTGGATTTCCAATATTGCTATTTTTATTTTCGCAAATCTATTTTTATTTTAACCAATCAGACGACTTGTTCGAATGTCAAAGAGAAATTTGCAGTCAGTCCAGGGCTCGGACCCGGGACCCCTCGCTTACAAAGCAAGCGCCCTACCGACTGAGCTAACCGGGTATCTGACATCTTACAACATAAGAATTGTAAATATAAAAAAACCAAGGCTTTTTTAAAATTGCAGAGTGTCGTAAGTTAGCTTTTGATTGGCTAGCGGTAGGGTCGTCAGAACGAAGCTATCAATAGCTCGTTTTCAGAGCCTAAGCGTAGCGTTATAGGAGATGTACTTTAGTCAGATTGTTCTTTATGTATACATTTTTGCAGCACATACTGTATACCACATCTTTATGCTAATATGTTATTATTATTAGTGAAATATAGCAGAACGACGTTTCATATAAGCTTTTACAATGTACTTTGCTACCTTTCTTGAATATTCTTTTTTATATTATAAGAATGTTTTTTTATACAGAAAGACAAGAGATAATTTGATCTATACATTAGTTTTATAAATTTTCGCATTCTAAGACCTAATATTTAGTAAGGTGACGGAGTCATTGACATAAAACTGTTAAAATCATTATTTATAAATATAACTTCAAAAGGTTTCCTTAAATAATTATTGTGTTTGAAATTAAGGTTTTGTCTTATCACCATGACCCTGGTCACTCCATAGTTTTGATTCATTGGTTTAGATGGAGTTTGCTCCCCCAACACATCGGTTAGGCATCATTGGTAACGCTGAACCCTGTTATTTTTATTGTTGACCTCCCGCTAACAACAGGTACGACAGACTTGTTAAAAGGAAAAATAGGAATTTGATATTTGCTTTATGCTGCTACATACTAGCAATGTGTGTTATACAATTACTTGCAAGATTAAACAAATGAAAATATAAACAAAAAGAAAAATATGTGGTATTTGTCTGTGAAGTTGTACGTCTGATAATTACATTACGTAAGTTCTTGTCATTCTTAGTAAATTTGTACATTAAAAGTGTTCCAGTAGCGTACTGGCTTTTATTGTAAAAACTGAAGCATTTCAAGGGTCTTTCTCTACAAACAATACTGACCGCTGCAATAAAATTGGTCTTCACCATTCAAATTAGACTTCCCAAGTCAGTCCAATTGCGGCACCGATTCCCTGCAATATACACAATGTTTCTCTCCATTCAAAATAAGAAAAGATACGACACTTCAGTGATTTGGCTGGTATCATCCTATATTCTTCGTTTCCGTATCTCAGCTTGTTCAGAAGCAGTGCAAAGGCATGTATGTTATGCTTAGCAGTGAAAATAATATTAAAGAGCACGTACATTAAGTTAATCAACTGAGATTGAACTTTCTTTCTTACACAATCAATATCTGCAAGTATGATTCTGTCATCAACTGGTTCCATTCATTACCAGCTGTCGGTCAAACAGGCATATTCCTGATTACTTCGGTTTCTCTGGCGAACATTTATCATACGCAATCGGTTAAGATGTTTTATTTCCAAACATCAATGCCATTTTCCACATTTCCACTTAAGTTGGATGGGTACGACAGCCTTTGTGTAGGTGCAAAAGGATTTGTAAAATTTTACTGTCTGTCAATATACTGTATAAACGCATACTTTTTTAAATTGCAAAGTTGTTTGCCGTAATATTGTAGATATTTTCATCATCGTTTCAGTCTGTGTTTAAGCTTTAAGAAACCATACTTTGGCGGGAAGATACGATTTAGTAAATTGGTTTAGTAAATTCGTTTGAATTGGAATATGTTATCACTATTGCTTATGTTAGAAAGTCTAATCCTACTTAAACAGAGTACTCTGTTTTGTACTGTTCAGGTGTTCGGTGACATGTAAGACCTCTATGAGATGACGGACTAAATTTTCAAATTTTCATTTTATATCCTACCTGCGGTTTAATTGACGTAACGTATAAAATAGTGAACGTTTGTATCCTCGTAAATCATGTAAAATTTCCTACAGAGAGATGTAGATGGGCTTACATTTGTTGATAGTTAAAATATCGACATCAATACCATACATGCATACTTCTATCTGTTAATACAGTCGCTCAACACAACACAAACGAAAATGTTGCAGGATCGGTTTGATTGAGCCTGTTCATGGGCGGTAGTGGAAATGCATGCTACCGTCCACGCCCTCTAGCCCCGGGTTGAGCCGCAAACCACCTCGGTAGCCTAGTAATAGAGCGTCCGCTTCGAGTGAGGGAGGTCGTGGGTTCGATCCCTGGCCGCGTCATACCAAAGACGTAAAGAATGGTACTAGTAGCTTCCTCGCTTGGCGCTCAGCATTAAGAGGGTAGTGCTAGGACTGGTCAGCCCGGTGTCAGTATAATGTGACTGGATGGGATATCATGTCACGTGTCTACGGCGTGGCAGCACTATAAAGTTGGGCATTGTGCTCACTGCTACAAGTAGACACCGTCGTTTATACGACTGAAAAATTGTTGAAAAGACGTTAAACCCGAACACACACACACACACAGAGGTATACAATGTCTAAAATAACAACAGCTGTGTGCATTTAGTCCGATAAATGTATAGCTAACCCTTGTTATTTATAGAAAGAGAAATCAGATAGCTACAACATCTGACAAATTTCTCTGTCAAGCAAAGTAAAACAACAAACTAAAAGCATGCACGCCTTTCCCACAATACTGCTACTAGAATGTCGGGAGATTCCATGTCGGGTGATTCTGTACGAATACGAACGATTGATGACTCATTTTTAAAAGAACGTATATAAAAAGTCAAAGAACAATTTGCATGTAAATTTTAATCAAACTTGAAAAGAGTTTAAATGTTATAAATGACTGCAAAATTTCCGATATGAATCATACTTTTGTTCAGCTGTAGGAAAAAACGTCTATAGCTATATAGAAAAGTATGTATTTGTTATTTATCATACCGGATACTTTTTGTTCGACCTAATTAATTGAATTTGCATAAAACCTTTAATTCATTTTTATGTACTCATAAGCGGGAAAAGTGGCATGGAACTAAAGTATAATTGAAAGTGCATGCTTTGTTATTAGGCTGTTTGTTTGTTTGTTTTGCGTTTCATGCCGTTTTTCAACAGTATTTCAGTAATGTAACGACAGGCAGTTAACCTAACCAGTGTTTCTGGTGTTCTGTACCAGTACAAACCTGTTCTTCGCAAGTAATTGCAAACTATCCCACATGAATCAGAGGGGGAGGGCGAATTATTTCAGACACAACGTGTTCTTATCAATTCGTCACGGAGAACATACGCTCCGCTCGGGGATCGAACTCACGACCCCGCGATCCGTAAATCCGCGCTATCCCTATTAAGCCAAGTGGGCGGGCGTTATTAAGCTGTACTATTTCCGACTGATAAGCAAACATATCGAGGAAACCCTTGTTATACATTCCAATAAATACTAATTTTTATCACTTTTGAAGATGCCGATAATTATGCAATTTTCAATTTCTTTTGCCCTAAATAAACCGTATTTCTTAGATCAGCGTTTTTTGGACGAATTACTTAGTATCAATCACTTTATGTTAACATGATTAAATGTGTTTGATCAATACTTCCTGGCTAACTTCAAAGTAAAAAAGAACGAATATCCAATGTAACAAATAACACCTTATCTGGATAACTGAGATTTTCATTACCTAAAATGGACTAGAATATCGTAGAGTAGGTCATAGCAGGGTATCCGAATTGTGTTAAATACCATGTTTAACATAACGTAATATACTTACACAATAATATAGTTACTTGAAAAGAAAACTCTAATAGCAGATTTCAGAAATTCGATTATCGCTTTTAGGGAAATAATGTCTACATCAAACTAATGAGCTATAGTTTATATGTTCTGCGCAGTATGAGAATATGGACCGTTCTAGAGTTGTCCTGCACATTTGAAGAATTCCAATAATGTCAACAGTAGGCAAAAGTTTCAACGTCAAATTGTTAAGAAATACATTTCACGCCGAGACAGTGTATTTCGCTTTAAGATACGCCCAGTGCCTTAATGACATATTTTGAATTAAATTTGGGGCATTTACAGGTTCTGCTTAGAGTGAAATTATCATACAAGTTTTGTAAATATTGATTTCTAACATCACTGAATCTAGTATATAATTTTCTTAAACAGTCTTTTTGATATCATACATATAACTTTCAAATTCATACGGTTGAGATCTTGATTTATCCATCATCAAAATTTTTTAAAATACATTAATAGATGAACAGCTGTCAGAGTTATCAAGTTAAAGATGACTACCGTCTGATAAAACATTTTACGATCATCGAGAATCATTTAGAAAACATCATTTTTTTTTCAAATCAGTTTTTGTTTGTTATTTTCCTTATTTTCCTTGATTCGTAAATATATGCCGATAAGGACAGCACTTGTTTATCTAAATTAAAGGTAAACATATCCCACAAAATATTCGAATAAAAACATCTTAAAACAATGAGGTCATTCTCTTTTCATTCATTTTACTATTGATTTTTTCCAACGAATTATTTCTAATTTTCAGGTTTATACTTATATATATTTAAATGTCTGAAGATACGAGAACAGTTGCAAAGATATTTTCAATATTCAGTATTTGCATATGCACGACACCATTTCAACGAAAGTGTAAAGAATAATAGCAGTTGTTTTTCTTTCCTTTCAAACTTCATGTCTACTTTTATCATGCAGTTGTACATGATCATTTACCTGTATCCCAGCATAAGATGTTGTTGTTGCAGTTGTTAAGGTCACTATCCACTAACCCTGCTCGGTTGTCCTGTGAGGAAGCCATCCGTCTGGTTCACGGAAGGTAGATTAATCTACCAAGGATTAAATTCTTTGAAACAATGCCCGGAGGCACAGTTTGTCATCTTCAACCATTACAGCTGTGAAGTCGCCATTATGATCTGAACCTTGTGGAAGTGACTTGAAACCCAACAAAAATGTTGAATTCAGCCTCGTTGTAGAAACAGAGCAGGGGTTTTCTGCAGTAATTCATCATTGTTAACTTTTTTACAACTTTCATGTCTTTCCAAGAGACCTCTAAGAGACATAATCAAATCTGTAACGGAACTTTTATTATAACTGTTGTCTGTGAAATTAAAATGAGAGTTCTGCATACTGAAAATATTTGTTCAGCTTTTGTAAAACTTCCAAATAGTGGCAGGTAAATTAAAAAGATATATTACAGGATATGAGTCAACCTAAAACCATTTTGGTTGAAGTAGCTTGAGTTTTCGGCAACAAGACTATATTTTTGTCTAGAAGAATTTAAACTTAAATGCCTTGACTTGCTATTTTTCTATTTCGTTTGTCTTGCTCTAAGAACTGGACAGTAATTATCTCCCGCCGAAGGCGGAGGGATAATGTTTTGGCGTCCGCAATTGCGTGCGTGCGTGGTCCCGTTTGTCCAAAATTGAAAATGTCTATAATTCAAAAAGTGCTTAAGCTAGTATCACCAAACCTAATATGATCATTAATTAGCACATGTCCTGTGCTCACACCTAGTATCATCTAGCCTGACCCATTAAAAGCAGAGATTTTCCCTTGACTTTTTGGGGAAAAAATGCTTATAATTCAAAAGTATTGCAGCTAGAATCACCCAACCTCACCTAATGATTAATAAGCACATTACATTTGCTCACGCACAGTATTACCCCCTTAAACCAGTTATAACAAAGTTTTTCGCCTTACATTGGTAAAAATGAAACTGCTTATAATTCAAAAAGAGTTTTAATTAGAATCACCAAACCTCACCTAATGATTAATTAGCACATGACCTTTGCTCACATATGGTATTATACCATTTTACTCTGTAAAACAGTCTTTTTCCATTGATTTGGTAATAATAAGGGCTCTTTGAGTGTATCAAAGTAACCTTTAGATGGATCTTCATGAAATTTTACACAAATATAGATCAAGATACGGCAGTGGTGCAGGGGATATCTTTATTAAGAGTTACTGCTCTTAAATTATTTTACCATCCATAAATTCCCACATAATAATGTTATCCATTGATGGATCCTAATGAAATTTAACACAAATATAGATCACTATATTTCAGAATCTCTTCAGTAACTGCATTATAAAATTCTCAGAAAACAAAGTAATCACGTGATCTTCATGAAATCTATAAATAAATCACAATAGAGCAGTTTCCCTATTTTGTAAAATACCAAGACCGTTGCACGTATTTTGTAAAAACTTGTAATATACTCCCCTCAATCACAAAACAATTTATTCGGCTGGGGATATAAATTCACTAAGTTTGCTTGTTTGTTATTCGTTTCAAAAGAGGTACGAACAATTTTATTAACACGTATGACTAATACATCATCCTAGACATATCCGCAAAATATTTATTTTATATGTCTGAATTAATTTTTACAGAAATGTACAAATGAATAACCATAGTATTGCGAAATGTGTACAAATAGTCAGCACTTTGAGAAACATAAATTAAATTTGATCAGTTATGCTTGCATTTGCTTGGTTTATCCAGTTCTGATACTTGATCCTTTACACTCTCATTTTTCGCATTCACTGCATTTACATATATTGTAATGTCAATGTAGGACTAAAATTTACATTGCATCCAATAATAGATACAACACAGCCAACATCGTACACAACGCTTTTAAAGAAACGTAGAAACACGTTGTCGTGTAAGCAAACTTCATGCCTGTTTCAAGACGATTTCGTTATTTTTTGTAAATTGTTTCGGGCTGTGATGAATTTCTGTTACCGTATGCCGTACATAGGTTTTGTTTCTGTTACCGTATGAGTGAGCTTACACATTGACTTCCAACAGGGTAACAATCTTAAGCGGAACACTTAGACAGTGACATTAAATTATCTCAACAAATCCTAATGATGGACCTCTTTTCAGTTACAATGCAACACCAAAAGTATTAATGCAGAACAGCATTCATTATGCTTATTCGCTGGAGCTTTTCGAGCGAGCATTTAGTGTAAGTGATCTTAAGCATCATTAAATGCAAGTAGTTCAACATACATTTCGTACCTCTTCCAATTAATAAAGAGCAATTACTGCGTTAAGAAACATAATATTAGTACAATTAAATATTAGTCCTGATTAGATGAATTATTTGGAAAATTCTATGACTTTATATTATTACATTAAAGCGTGCAATGCGGTTAAATGAAGGAAAAAGGCTAGTTCTACTGTTTTATAAATTGATATTTCCCTTAAAGTCAAGCACAGCAATAGCAATTATCTAATTTCTAGCGAAAGTGTGAACATATCTCCGGAACATTTACATTACAGAGTGAAAAAATACCTTACTGAGTAAGCACAGTAGATAGATCATATGTCAATAGTTAATGTTAAAGATCTCGTATGATGAACAATGTTATGAGAAAGCAGATCAACGGAGTAAGAATTTGACGTCATGTCTTATATATTCTTTATTT
Source organism: Mercenaria mercenaria (assembly GCF_021730395.1). Taxonomy (NCBI): domain Eukaryota; kingdom Metazoa; phylum Mollusca; class Bivalvia; order Venerida; family Veneridae; genus Mercenaria; species Mercenaria mercenaria. The sequence goes on along the minus strand of NC_069361.1, from coordinate 108,941,404 downwards.
GTTCTATTACAGGTGTATATGAAGATTATCGTGTGAGAATCATCATGTCCAATGTCTGAGGTCTTGACTTCGAATCTCTTCGCCACTCACCCTGTTGGATGCAAATCTTTCATTGAGACCGCCATCAACTGGCTGACGGAGGTCGATGTTCGATCTAAGTTCTCTTTTCTAAATAAACACGCACACTTGATGTCTTTCCTCCATCAAAACAAAAAAGTCGCTCATATCTAAATTATGCCGTGTGACTACAAACGCAGCAAACAAATAAAAAAAATATCCAGTATTGTTAACTATTATTATTTACAGAAAGCGATATCCAATACAGTTTTCTAGTACCGATGAATGGATAGAGGATGAATAAGAACTGCTTGATCATTGATAATTCATCCGCACTGTTCATGAATGGGACTATTTTGTGTAGCACATGAACAAATTCCTTTGGATGTGATTTGGAATCAAATAAAGATGCTACATGATTGTCAGAAATACACTTAACTTTGGTAGCGGGATAAACCCGCAACCAAAAATGTATCCAGAGATACTTCGGACAACTGTCAAACTAACAGGTACCTTTGTGGACTCATTTATATTCCACAATTCAGTCAGTTTCTTTATAAACTAGCAATATTCGGACTTAAGGCGGAAACGGATAAAAGAGCATTGTAGCTACATACATGAAGTGATAAACAACTTTAACTTAAATACATGCTGGCGAGCACAAATCCATCAAGAAAGCACGGATGGATTTTTGCATTAGCGGTACATCTTTACATATATGTACTTTTTCTCAATGTACGGGATAGTATTCATGTAGCCAATATATTTCATACCATGATAAATGAACGAAATATTCATATGTAGTGTTAATCCGCATTTACTTCAGAGTAAATAATGTAGTTTTGTCTATAACGGAGGCTTAGTAATGTGTTTTATGATATCAGAAAATCAGGAAATATTTAGATTAAAACGTTTATTCTTTAAGTCTCTGGAAAATATTCTTTATTCCAATAATTCTTGTTTCCGTTCGTTCTTATTGTGCCAGGAATAGCCAATATGAGCGTTGATACATTTAGATGAAATGTTTTCAAGGTAAAATTTAGCTTTTGTCACTGCTTCTGTTGTGCCTTATTTGATATGCACTGACGAATAGATAACCTAAACGTTCTTTTAGTGATAATTCTTTCTTTGTTTTTTTAAGCTGACCGACCATGCGCAAAAACACCAACAATTAAAATAAAATTGGTTGTGATCGTGTTAATCAAAGTAAAGATAAACAACTCGATTCTGAGCCAGTATCGGGTAGAGTATGACATTTTACAGGATTATCAATGCCAACATACATTGTTATAAATTTATTTCGCATAATGTAGCTATTTCGAGGTAATATATTACGTCTTCTCATTTCGAGACTATTCCATTTTAGGCTAAGACGAAAAGAATCGGTTTTGGAAAAACCAGACATGATTATTTTGTCCCAATTTTAAATGATTTTATGGTATTCTGGCATTATTTAGATTCAAATGAAATAATGTTCTTGTTCCGGTGAAGGGACTTTGAAAAACGAATAACCGAAAACGTTGATAAAACAACTCTCTTGTCCTAGAAATTACTTTATTACATATATTTTATCATTCATAAATGAACGAATAATCAAGAAACATTAGCGTATGTTTCTTACAGAATATTATGCACAGGCAGCATACTCATAAAACGTGGCGGTTAAGATTGCTGACTACCAATCACTTGCCCTCATCACTGTATTCTGGCTTGCAGAAGGACGGTAGTTCTTCCTTGAAATAATACTCTGGGGGACGCATGGGGTATTCCTCTACCAATAAATGCTATAATCTAGCCATATGGCCTGTAATTATGTCGGTGGAACGTTAAACCCAACACCAGCACACATCAAACTTAGACAGAATGTAGTTTCCACATAAAGCAGAGACTCTTGTATCTTTTTGGTGTATTCATGCATCGAATACGATACGCTTGGTAGCGTGCAACCTTTCATAATGAACGACTTTGTCCCTATGGCTGTAATGAACACCATCATCCATCATGCATGTAGAAAAAAAAATCTTCTGTTTGGCCGGCTTTTACTTTTTATGTTTTATTTAATTCGGATTTTCTATGCCCTAAAAGGTATAACTCGAAAGAAGAATACATTTTATGTATATATGTAGCGTACTAAAACAAATACAGATACAAATGTATATACACAAAAACAAAATATGATGGCTATGCCAATCCGTCTGATAATGATTTTCATATATGTAGCCTTTCTAAAAAAAATCCAGATAATCTAAACATAGTTTGGGATTAATATTACAATAAAAACAAATTCGTGTCATTAAAACTTTTATTTTGGCATTTCGACGTCAAAATCCTGGTCATTAGATGTTTCTAATTTAAACCAGTTTGGTAAACTGGAATTATAGCAACAAATAATACCAACAAAATGTTCTAGATAAATATGATTCACAATACGTAGTAGATTTTTCAAATTATAGACATTAAAGGATCATGTGAATGACGACAGATTTAAAAAGCATTTCGTTGTCAACCTGCAGATCGCAAAAACTGCAAAAACACGTTCGGCTTTTCATGCTCTTCAAAATCAGAACAAAGATGCAGCATTACCACGCCCAACATCGTACTTACCATATCGGAGTGTGACGCTGTTCTTATTAATAATCCCTTGATTAAATCAACAACTCCGCACAAGTTATGTAAAAGCAGCAAAGATATACCTAGTGTATTTTAGCAGTGACAGCACAGTGTAAAATGCATGAGAGTTGCATAAATTTCAAATATCTTCATCCTTTCATGCACTGTCCGTGAAATTATTCTGTCATCAACGTGGTGTAAGCAAACACACACATTTCGAAGGATTTAGACTTTCAATGCGTATACATATAACCAATTGCATTGAAACGCCATATCTATTTTACGTCTGTTACGTCTTTTTATAATCATTTTTATCAAATGATATGTTCTCAAAATCAATTTGGGGCGACTTTGCGTCATTTTTCACATTTACGCCATAACTAAATGCGTTTTGTATCGTTGTTGATGGCGCAAAGCAAGGAGGCTCTTTTGGCAACCATGAATTTTCACAGACAGCTATTTCATAAGAATGTCTGCGCATACTTTTCTTAATAGCAAGACAATCTGACGAAAGGTGATCGAGTTTTCTTTTCCGGCGATAATTTGCATCGTGTGATTTAACACTCTTGGGTATCATACTTTGACAGAAAGGCCTACTTTCAGTCACTGCTTTTGAGTTTTGTTGTGGTAAATAATAATGCTCGTCTGTGCATTTTATGTTAGTGTCACTATGTTGAAAAGTCAGGTTTTCAACTCCTGTGTTGATAGTATACACTGACAGATCAATTCGCTCTTTAATATCTTCATGACGAGACGTTCCATTAGACAAATTATCATAACATGAACTTTTATTTTCCAGAGAAGAGCATGAAACTTCTGGCAGAATTTCTTCAATAATGTAGTCCTTTTCACCATCCACATATCCGTTTCCGAGATGATTTTCTTTCCGAATTGCCCTTCGTTTCTTTATACGTGATCTGTCCCTAAAATAAAACAAGTATTTGTGATACTCAGAAGCTTCGAAATATATATGTAAGTTAATGATTACATAGGTAAAGACGAATTTGTTGTTGACAATTGTTATGAATTGTGCGTATGTATTGTACAAAAGTTGTGCACATGCAATGGTATATACATCATACAGAAAATCGTCTGCAATATTTGTACAGCATTCTAAGCAATATTCTAAAGTATTAAAAATATAAGCCGCCAGCGTTCATAGTAAACAATGTAACAAGAATTTATGGACACCACAAACACTGATCTATACACTTCGAATGAAACGAATTTGGGTGTGCGCTTAGATATTTTATGGTGGTAAGAATAATCCTGCCATTGACAAACGTATGAACTGGACGTAACAATTAAAATCGGAGACAAAATCTTGTAATTATTGCAACACGTAATTCTGTAACCCTTGCACTGAATTTAAGAGCTTCTTCAACTCATGCAGTATGAAGTAGTTCTAACTTTTGCACCTTGAGAATCCGTACTCAACCAGCGATGGACGAAATAAGATTTGTGTCTTTTGTTAATTTCGTTTTAATTTCTGGAGTTGAATGAATTTTATCACTGTACTTAAATGAAAAATAGTGGTTGTTTATTGTACTGTTATTGTTAATAGCTTTGCATATTATTTTATACATAATGTCTTTCGACTACTGAAACATTCAAGTTATAATCATTTTCGAAATACTGCCTTTTAATAGATTAAAAGTCATGCTTATCTGAAGGCATAACGCGATATAGTTTACTCAAGCAAGTCAGCCATCAGACTTCCTGAGAAAAAATATATTAAAAAGCTCTATTTCTTATTCATAAAACAATTTTGATGTTCTTACTGTATTTTTTCTCATACGTTTAAAAATAACTGTAGTAATTGGTTAAAAGAGTGATTAAAAATGTCAGTTACATGGTATTGTTCAAAACCATATTGACATTAGGATGTAAAGGACCAAAAACTATATTTCAAGGATACGGAGAGGATACTTTGCGTTGGATATAAAAGACTTCAGCAAGAAAAATGTACCTCATCTGTCTGTGTAAAGAAACTAATATGAGTGAACATCCAGAAAACATCTCTCGATATAATTGATGAAGATATGAACTTGCCAAAGATGAAACTTCGGACAAAAAATTTTAGAAGCTTTAAACTAAGGCTTCTCTATTAATAACCTCGGATCCCCTTTCTAAATTTTAGTTTGTTTGGTTCTGCATACTGTTGTCTCGTTTAGGACCTGTCCATTATTGTAACTGGGGACGATACGCCGCTTTTCATTGCACTGAAATAATTTATTGATGGAACACGTCGCCGTATTAACACATCTGCGGTTGTCTCTAAATTGTTTTAAGTACTTGTTACATGTGTAGTTCTGCTCGATCCGTGGTTAGTTAGCATGGACGGTAGTATGCATTTTCACTACTCTCCATAAACAGATTCAATCAAACGAGCCTGCAATAATTTAATTTTTGTTGTTTTGTGCGACCTTTGGACTTTTCACCTTTTCTTTCTTATATTAAGATATTACAAATGTAGTAATATTCTAATTAGCGATCAATTTATTTTCTCCCAGAATATAAATCCCCTTCACTTCATAAGGCAGTCAAATTAGTCAGTAACGTTAAAACAATCCAAAACTGTGCATTGGGTGGAGCTGCTACTCATGTTGTTTTGATTTACTCCAAAGCAAACTAGAATATTTTGATATTGGTACGAGTTGGAAGATTAAAGCTTCACCAATAATTTTGCGGAGTTGAATATTTTGAATAATTAAGGAATTTATTTACAACTGTTTATGGCTAGCTTATAATCCCGAAATCGTAGAGAAACAGAATATTTCAATTCAGCAGGTTATAACAAATTGAAGTGGGTGGTAACTGTACCGCTTAAAGAGGCTGTTTCTGTTCATAGGAAATGCTTTACTTGGCCTTTCTCACTTAGATAGTATTACCAGAAAAGTCTCTTCGTGTAAGTTTTATGGACGAAAATATTCATTTTCAGTTTTAAATGAAATTTGTTAGAATGGTTGTCATCGGTAGACCATGACAAAATATCAAAAACAAAACAAAACAAAACAAAAAAAAAAAAAAAAACAATTAAAGTACACGTAAGCAGGTTTGACCTAAATAGTTTGCATGTGCTAAATTTTTAGAAGTTGCAAAGCCGGCAGAATTTGCCAAAGTTCTCTCAAGATCTATTCCATTTATTCAAAAGGACTTTTTCTTACAATTATAAAAGTAATAAAACAAATGAGGTTTTTGACCTTCCAAGCTTTTTTACGATAATTTCTTGGCATAAATCTTAATGATTGATGTATATTAAAACATTTCCCCTTAAGACATAACAAATGTTACTTTAGAAATCCCCTTTACACTAATAATTTAGCGAGATTCCTAGTCATAGTGTAGAGTTGAAAAGCATAGGATCTTACCTGACTGCTTTAATTGCAGAAATTATACACGTGATCACAAACACTGATCCAAAAATTGCACCGAATACGATTCCCGCTAATCCATCAAGAGCTGGCATTTTAGCATTTTATCTACTAACACGTTTACTTAAGTGTATTACTTTACATTCTAAATTATCCTTCACATTGGAGTAAACTTTTATAATCGTGTTCTGTAAACCAGTCTAATTAATCTTCTTGTGATTATGGATGAGCACTTTTTCCACCTCAATTTTCATTTTCCTAGATTAGATTAGAGTTATCAACTAAATCATTCAAATATAAAGGCACCACCAAAATATGGTTTTCATAGATTAATTAAAACTACGTGAAATTTTATCTTAGACGTGTATCAGGAGAAGTAATGAGTGTATCCTTTTCATTTTATAAGACCACATTTATAGAGTTTATACTGCAGCCGGTGCTCCATCATATAATACGTTCTCTTCGTTTTGTAACAATTTATCATAGTCTTAGCGGAAACAGTTAATTCATTATTCCATATTAGGTACTTGCTATTTTATAGTTTCATTAGTCATCTGAAAGTTTAACCAATTAAGGAATATTCCGTTGCATGAAATATTGCACTATTATATTCATGATATCATGTTTCTTGTACTTCCGCTGCTTAAATAATCACTTTCTATTCCATTTCGCTTCAGACTCAACCTTCATTTCTACAGAAATCCATCCTGTACTTCAGTGTTATATTTTAACAAATCCAGTATAGTCTGTATAATCACTTTTAAATTAAGAGAATTAGCAAAATAAAAAAAAATCATACATCATTTAGTTACAATCATATAGACGGCAGCATGACTCAAGATATATATCCATTCTGTACTTCAATCTTATATTTTCAGCGAAATTAAACAATCCAACATACTCTGTATAACAACTTTTAAATTAAGAGAACTAGCAAACAAAACGCATCACTTGGTAACAACCACATAGTGACAGCGGCTGGTATTTACACAAACTGTCTGTCGGTTCATATGAATTTGATGTTTAGCTATTTGTTTTTTTATTAATCCATACTACAAGTTGTTCCTTGGCATTTTCTCTAACGTTTTCTCATATGTCTGGTCTACGTTGATATAACAGAAGATGCCCTATCTAGCATTTATTTTTTCGTTTTGATTTATTGATATGCAGCTACCTCTAGCATTTACTTGATGCTGTTCAATATTACGCTGTAGTATTTTCCTACACAGTTGTCAGTCGCAGTGGTTATAGATGTAATATTTCATGGACAAAACACTTGGAACAGAAATAATTACAAAATTGAATCGATCAACGAAAACGAAATACGAATATCTGACCATCAAAGTCATCGCGTTATCAGATTTACTTAATTCATTTCCATTTGTAAATGTTGTTGACAAGTATGATAACACAATTCTGTTTAATTATTATCATTATAATATTATTCTGCTGCAGATTCGATACGACTATATATTGAGATATTTATCATAGAAATTTAAATCTACATCTTCTCAACATCTTGTTTATTGCAGTTAGTCCTTCGTTTTTTAGTCGAAGTTATTATTATATGCTAAATACATCCAGATATAATACTAGTTTTTGTTGCCGAAAAGTAAAAGATATGGCTGAGGGCGATCGTCTTTCAAAAATCATCGATAGAAAGAAGCTGCTCTTTCAAAGTAACTATATAACATACAATTAAATCAGCAACGTGTTTATATTCACGAATAGGTATGCAAACTCAAATGGCAGATATATTTAAGAATATGCATGCATTAAAAGTAATATGAAATTCATTAAATAGATTTTTTCGTCAATAAATGTAACGACAAGAACGAAAACCCAGTTATATTTCTTTGCTATTTTAAATGTTAATTCAATAAATCCTCGTCAAAATCTAAACTTCAAAAAAAAGTATAATGAGTCCCCGTGATCATATAAACACCTAATATAAACACATGATAGTAAAGTAACTTGCAAGGAAAACACTATGACAATTTTTAGAAATAAGATTTTCATAGATTATCCTGTTGCATTCGATTATAATGTTACCCATCAATTATTTATCAATATCTTGTCTCTAGGGTACATTCTACTATTCACATTACTTCTTGTAAAGGTTGTAGCTGCTTTTAAACTGTTGCCCCGTCTAGTAGTTTAAACCAGACTTGAAGTGCATAACCCGTATAGATGTTTAATTATTGCTAAAAGAAGGAAAATTTGAATAGTATTTCTGTGTTTGTCTTATCCATAGAAGCCTGCGCAGTCTAGATTTTGATAGGATGTATATTTCTAAGATCAGCTTAAAGAATATATATGCCATGAGACTCGTGTTTCAATGGTAATATTTTTCTCTACTTTTAGAAACTAGAATGTGTCTGTAGGACACAGGGTGTGCCCCCCACTGGTACATTTGTCACAAATAAGGGGAAATAATTCAAATATTTGCAGTCTTAATGGGGTATAGCCTAAACAAATGAAATGGATTCATTATTCTATACCATATACTTTGTGAGCTATGAGCATCACAAACAAAAAATCCACTGTTTTGGCTATTTCAAGGGCCATAACTCTGGAATAAACGCTAAAATTCTCAAGAAGAATGCCAAGTGTGCAAGGTCACATTATGATAAAGACTCAAGCAAGGTTTACATTAAGTACGTTTTGAGTGAGGCACATAATCATGTGAAAATGTGCATTTTTTACTATTTCAGGGGTCGTAACTCTGGAAATGTGGGGCGGACCCAGATGAAAAATAGAAAGTGCGCAAGTTCATATCATGATAAAGATTCATGCAAGGTTTGATCTATTTATATCAAATACTTTTTGAGCTAGGCGTGTCACAATGTGAAAATGTGCATTTTTGACTATTTCAGGGGCCATAACTCTAGAAATAGGGAGCGGACCCAGATGAAAAATAGGAGGTGCGCAAGTTCATATCATGGTTAAGACTCATGCAAGGTTTCATGAATCTATATCAAATACTTTTAGAGCTAGGCGTGTCACTAACTTCGGACGGACGCACAGACGCACGGACAAGAGCAAATCTATATGCCCCCACCACTCATGGGGTGGGGGGGGGGGGAGGCACAAAAATACATGACAGCGATAACTTCAGTATCATTTTCTTTACGATCTGAATGTAATATCAAGGTTAATTTATGAACAGAGTATTATAATGTTTACATTGTACCCAATCGTATCGTTGTGGCTAGAAGACTTGAGAGACTTTTTTTTTGGAGCGTAGTTGTTGTTTGATTATTGAAGAAACCTGTCTCTTATATCTTTCATGGGAAAAACTACTCTTACCTTTTAATTTTTGTTGTGATATCCACTCCTTACAGTCACTGATCAAGACCGTCGTGACGTTAATTGGTCACTTTTTTAAACTTCCAGGTTTACTTTTTTGAGGATGACAGGAGATATGTTGCTACTGTCTTTAACTCTAGTGTCTTTTTCCCGGTCTACAGAAAATGATACTATTGTTTGTGATAATAGTTACGGTGAGTTTATGAACAGTAATTAAACGTTAAAATTTAAAACTTGCTAACTGACTGACTGTCGTATATCACAATTAATGTAAAACACAATTAATCACCTTTGTAATCGGTATTTATTTCAACACCATTACAGATGAATGAAAGACGATTTGTCTAGGTTGTTTATTAAAGAACAGCTATATTTAATTCATAAATAATTGGGATGGTGCGATATGGGGAGTTTAAAAATTACCGTATCTATTTAGTATGTTCATATATAAACAAAAGAACTATTATTTGCATTGTGCTTGTTTCAATATAAAGATGAAAATATCATATTATTTTAGTGCATTTACATATAAACAAACTTAAAAAATAATTTGAATTAATTGGCATATAAGAAGAGAATGTAAATTCAGCAACGTAGGATATACATTACATTACTAGTTGTAGTAATGTCTAATTATAATTAATGTTTATTTGTGGCCATTTGATTTTTATACCAATAGTAATATTAAAATGATTGCTCAAATAGGGAGATCGCATATCTACTGATCGCGGGGTCTTGGGTTCGATCCCCAGGTGAAGCACATGTTCTCCGTGACGATTTGAAAAAGAAATTATGTATGAAATCCATGTGGGGAAGCTGGCAGTTACTTGCGGAGAACAGATTTTTTGTACAGATACATAATCCAGGAACATGTTAACTGCCGACCGTTAAATAACTGAAATACTGTTGAAAAACGGCGTTAAACCCAAAACAAACTTTTAATAGCAACCAATCCGGAGACGTTGTTCAGGCACCCCTGAATAATCGAACATAATATGAATTATATTAATTGGATTAGATCAATATTTTGATCATAAAAGATACATTTCTTTCTATAAAAAAACAGCATACAACAACTTAGAAACAAATAACGTTGAAAAGACATGTGCTATCTAAAAACTTTGCACGTAAATATTTTCAAATGAGGAATTAAGAAAATAATTGGAATGTTCAAAAACATGGAAGAAAAAAAAGCAATACAGAAGTATTTGTTGCAAATATATTTCATTCTAAGAATACAGTTGACATTAAGAGAATGGCACTGATCACATGGTATTTTACTGACACCATGAACCGAAGAACGGTTTAGTAGGTAAAAACCATGTAATGCTAATAAAAGCGGAAAAATGATGAAATATGTACTAACCAGCCAAATGATTATCACAATAATTACAAAAAATAGTGTACGCAATTACAGGATATTTTGTTAACATGTTCTTTGTGAGAAATGCAGGTGTAGAACTGCTTTTCAAACTGAAAATGTGTTGCACCCATCATATAGTTTTGTAACAGACAGAAAACTTAGATACTGCATATAAAATGATACTATAATCAATTCCACTGACACAGTTTGATTAATCTGCGAATGCTTACACAGTAATAATTGAAAATGTAAAAATAGATACTGATTTCATGCCTTTGCAAATCATTGATAGGCTACCTTATAGATTTAAATTTTATGTAATGTTCATCTCCCCTTAAAGGACTAAAATTTCATAATAAATAGCCGCCGGTTTCTTTTTGCCACGCCGGTATTTGGCAACTTCAGCCCATATTTATACGCGCTTTACAAAAATGAAAATTGCCTTAAATTGTTACATTAACCCACCTGTTTTAAAGTTAGTATGTTTTGATATGATATAATTACTAGTTTTTTTGTAAATCAGTACGAGAAAATTACATTTGCCATGGCAAAAGCGGTTTTGCCATGGCAAATCGGTCTTTTGCCATGGCAATTTTTTTTTTTCATTTTTCTTAAAAAGTGATTTTAACTATTTCCAAACGAAGGTATTGGTAGAAATATGTTGTTTCATAACGATAACTCAGTTTTTTTTATTTTGCCATGGCAAAAAACTGGCCATGGCAACTTTGCCATGGCAAAATTCTGCCATGGCAATTTTGCCATAGCAAGGTTCTTCCATGGCAATTTTGCCATGGCCAGTTTCTGCCATGGCAAGATTCTGCCATGGCAACTTTGCCATGGCAAGAGTTTACTATGTTAAGTTTGCCATGGCAAGATTTTGCCATGGCAATTAATTTATTTTTTCAAATATTTTAAAGGAAGTTTGATAATTTTAGTGATTATGAAATACAAAACTGGCAGGAAAAGAGAAGATTTTAGATTTCTTGTGATGGCACATTTAAATCAGCATGCCCAGAATCTTGCTACATAGATTGTTTCACCATTACTGGGATAAATGCAGATTGATTTTCAGTGGCAAGAAGTAGTTTTTACATCCTTGTTTTAATGAATGAAAATGTATGAAATGTATTTGTAATATTCATAACGGTCATCGTGTGCCATTATTATTTTTCTATTTAGAACAATACAAATATTACTTAAATTACAAAACATATCTATTCATCAAACAAGTAAGTTTCTTTCGTTTATGAAATACGATATTAGTTATTATCATAGTATCTTGATCTTTGATGTTATATATGACTCGAGAATTTTAGCAGGCTTGGATAACCTAAGCCGCGCAAAAATAGAAAAAGAATATCCGAACAAAAATGTTTAGCGCTTTAAAGTTTTTTATATTCTTGATCTGCATTTAGGTACTTAAGCATTCAAGACATCATACAGCGATTTTAATGACAAATAGGAAAAATGTGTATCAGATTTTCCCTTGCATATAGGTTTGTGCAACATATGCTATGTTACAAAAACCCGTAGAAAGTCACACACCAGCGGAACCGGCTATAGGTTCGATGCCCGGTCGCGTCATACCAAAGACGTAAAAATGGTACTAGAAGCTTCCTCACTCGGCGCTCAAGACGGTAGTCTTAGGACTTGTCAGTCCGGTGTCAGTATAATGTTACTGGGTGGGGTATCATATCACGTTTTTACGGAATGGTATTCTAGTGAGGCAGCACTATAAAGTTGGGTGTTGTGCTCACTGCTACATTTTTTTTAAATTTTTCATAAAAGTGATTTTAACTATCTCCAAAAGAATGCATTGGTAGAAATATACTGTTTCATATCAATAACTCAGTTTGTTTTGTTTTTATTTTGCCATGGCAATTAAGTTATTTTCTAAAGGAAGTTCGATAATTTTAGTGATTATGAAATACAATGCAAGAGGAACAGAGAAGATTTTATATTTCCTACGTTGGCACATTTAAATCGACAAGCACAGAATCTTGCTACAAAGATTATCTCGCCATTGTTAGGATAAATGCTAATTGATTTTCAGTGGCAAGGAGTAGTTTTTTACTTCCTTGTTTTAATGAATAAAAATTGATGAAATGTAATTGTAATATTATATAACGGTGATCATATGACATATATTTTTCTGTTTAGAACAATACATATATTTCTCGAATTACATATATAAAAAGTAAGTTTCTTTCGTTTAATATGAAATACGATATTAGTTATTATCACAGTATCTTAATCTTTGATGTTATATATGACTCGAGAATTTTAGCAGGCTTGGATAATCTAAGCCGCGCAAAAATAGAAAAATATCCGAACAAAAATGTTTAGCGCTTTAAAGTTTTTTTTATATTCTTGATCTGCATTGAGGTACTAACGCATTCTAGACATGATTGTGAATAATAATAAAGACTGTTAAAAATATGAGAGCTAGATTGGCTGCAGTTGCAGTGGATATTTTTGTGTTTTGAAAATATAAAAATTACATTTAATAATAAATATTCGGGTCTTATTATTTAGTGTTAATAAAACATCATCATACAATTCAATTCTGGTATTTTGGATCCATCACTTTAGCAAAGGAAATCAGCATTATTAAGGTCATACGACCACGAAGTAGGCATTATTTTAAGCTTCTTCTGTAGGCATCTGGATACAACTACCAATTGTTTAAAAAAGAGTGCTCTCATTGCATGTAGGATCAATTACTGATGCGCGGCAAGACTCGAACTTAAAAGTCGTGAGGGTCAAATGTTACGTTGGACCCAATAACTTGGCCAAAATCGGCGAAAGACGGTTTATTTACAACAACAAATATCATTTCTGAAGTCGAAAATACGCATAGGCATTTTACTTAATTAAATAATCAAATATAATTCGTTAGTTACATATACAATACACGTGAATCCTTCCTCCATATCGGTTATGACAACATAATACCTATTGCGGATCCCAAAGGATGAGTAAAGACAAGAATCAAACCATATCATTATCTATTTTATCTATCTCTAATAGCGTGACAATTCAATTCGTATATATACAATCGACAAAGTAACTATCGTGATTGTTCCTACGAAACTAGACAGCATTGTAGTAAAATCTGTTGGGACTATAACAGAATCTAAGTAATGTGCTTTATGATCTCCGGGATAGTTTTACATAATAAAAAGCTTCTGGATAAAAACAGATTTGTGATTATGTTTTGGTAGGCTGCGTACTGGGAACGTGGTTATTCCTGTTAAATTCCTGTCCTTTTGTTCTATTTCAGGCTTGCACGCTGTGGCTCTGACTTATAGTGGAAAGTATCATTTTCTTTACATTTGTACTCCATTCTGCTTGGGAAATATTAGAAGAGAGATGATAATATACCTTACTTACACCAATTAAAATGAAATTATACATTGTAGTTTGAGAAAATGTATCTATTTAAGATGTACAAATAAATCAGTTTCTCATAATAACAATTGTACGTACGTTTAGACAGGTGAATTTCAATTACTTTGTTTTTGGAACCTTGCTTGAAACTTTTTTGTACAGTTATTTTGCACAGTATCAAATATCGTTTTAAAGACACTATCATATCGGTAAGCTTCATCTAGATCATCTCAAGACTGAGATCGTAAGTCTGTCACGATTTTCCAATAAAGAAAATAAAGAGTCTGGGCTTACTTTCAGAAGAAAAATGTAAATGGCCACATCAGACTAATGAGCCATAGTATGTAAAATGTATGTGTACATAATATATATATATATACTGCAGTCCATTACTAAATAATAGTAAAAAAAGGACAAAACATCATATTATATAGAGATTTCTACTTGTTTCATATCGTTTATACCGTAAGTTGTTAATATCGCGTTTAAATGAACCGCAACAATACTTCATCGTCTCATTATCATGATTCTACTTCGTCATCAATAATGTTTTGGTGTTTATATTTTTAGATAAAATATGTACTAGTAAATGAAATGTTGGTATTTTTTTTTTTATAGTTTGGATGAGATCAGTTTGAATCGTCGTATTTTGTCATCAATGTTAGAACCTAGTCCAACACTGCCTTTACCATCGGTAAGTGTGTGGTTAAAAACGGCTGCAGTTATTTATTCAAATTCTACTATAGTAATAAAAACGTGTTTAGTAAAATGACGTTTAAATGAAATGGTAAAAGCCTTTTTATCCGAGGGTTCAAAAACTGTGCCTGTGGAATGTGTTCAATTCATGTTTAAATCTTACTGTCTGTCTTTTGCTCCACAGTGATTCATTCAACCAGTTACTTTTAACATACTCCTTGGTAGTTAAATTGTTCTGTTTCTATAGTTCCGCCATCCACATACATCTATTTTTATAAAAACAAGTACTATAAATGCACTGGATCCGCCACATTTTTAAACAACAGATGTTAAGTCTGTATGTGCATTTACTAAGCTTTGTGTTGGTGTTCATATGAATTTGACTTTACTGTTTCTGGAGGTCCGATCTTTAAATTGGATTTCCAATTTGTGATCCATTACTGAACAAATCAAAACTTGCAAAATCATATGCAGACAGAGTTGAAGATATACGTTTCGATCGCAGTTACGAGTAGTATGTTACTGTAAGAATATTAGACATCTTCATTAACTCGGAACGTTTGCCTGTCATTTGGTTCAAGTCATTTCATAGACATAAAATAACTAGCCTTGATTTATCCATCATCGAAAATAAATATCCTAATAGATGAACAGCTGTCAGAGCTATCAAGTTAAAGACGATTACAGTCTGATAAAACCTCCTATGAACATCGAGAATCATTAGAAAGATCCATTTACTTAAAGTTTTTATTATTATTTTGCTTGGTGAGTAAATATATGCCGATAAAAACAGCAATGGTAATGCCTCATATCTTTAAAATAAAGTTAAACATATTTCACAAACAATTCGAAAAAAACAAATAAACAACATAAAACAACGTCGACAATGAGGTCGTCCGCTTTCCCTTCATTTTACTAGTGATTTTTCCCAATTAATTATTTACATTGTTTCCTTATTCAGGATGATACTTATCAATGTCTGAATACATGAGAACGGTTGCAAAGTTAGTTTAATTATTTGCACATTTACGTTATCATTTTAACGAAGGAGTACAGTTATTAATGTATGTAGATAATTGTTTTAGTTGTACCTATAAATGATACTTGGTCTTTGACAAAAACAGAACTTAAGCTGATTATTTGACCGAACCGCAGTTATTACATGTATTGAAAGCAATAATTCTATAGCATTTTTTTCTAGAAATATTCCTTCTGGTAAATAAAAGAAAAATAGCTGATTTCTTGCCTGGCAAACTTCATGTGACTGTTTGTCGTGCAGCTACTACATGATCACAACATGTATATTGTTGCAGAGATTACAGTTGCAAGGTTCAAGTCAGATGTCACTAACCGTACATGACTGTAAGATGAGGGAGTCATCCAGCTGATTCGCGGAAGGTCGATTGTTATACCAAGGAGACCATCCTTGTTTAAAACCATGCCCAGAAGGCCCCATTTGGTCTTCGTCGTCAACCATTCAATCTGTAAAGAGATCCTTTGGAAGCATAGTTTGATTGAGTCTGTTCATGAGAGGCAATGGAAAGTGCAACACCCCCTCACGCCCCCTAGCACGAACTTAAGCGGAATTCTGTTACAGTAAAAATGAGTGCACTCCATGATCCCGATCCCAAAGGACCAGAAAATATAACAAAAATGAAGAAACATTTTACAGCCGCCACAAGGCACTTAAAGATTTTTGTTGAATGTGATAGTTAAAACAATCTGTAAAAAGATCATTTTGATGCATAGAATGTGATTCAAACCTTGTCGATATGATTTGAAACCCCACAAATGTTGATTGCACCCACGTTGTTAATATTTTATGTGATTGTAGAAACAGAGCAGGCTTATTTTGCAAGAGTAACTATATACACACTACTTTCTTTTTCACAACTTTTCATGTCTTTCCCCAGGAGCCTCTGAGGGTCATATCTGTATATCTGTATAGATCTGTATTGGAACGTTTATATTATTATTGTTTTTTGTGAAAAATCAGGATAGGGCACAGTTAACTGAAAATGGTTTTATGTTTTCGTTGTTCCAGCATTTGTAACACATCATAATATTGACAGGTAGATTAAGAATACAGGATATGAGTCAACATAAAACATTTTAGATGAAATAGCCTGATTTTTCTTTGAGTTTCTTTTTTTTCAAAATTACTTATGAACAGTATCTAGCAGTCACAGTTTATGGCAAAATAAGCCAGTACCATTCCACGTGAATCCCCAAAAGCAACCAGCATGTCTTTGCTAGCAGAGGGAGCTTAAACTTCTTAGGAGGCAGAGAACCAGCTCGTTTCCACTGCTCCGACTGAGGTTTTGTTTCATGTTCAGCATAATGAAACTAAATTTCATCCCCAGTGACAACATAGTTCAAAAACGTATTTTCATCACGGTTAAAACGTCCCTAATGTTTTTTGACAAAAAACTCAACATTCGCCATCACTGCCTCAGCTGTCCCGCCCCACCCCCTTGGTCTGGCTTGTCCTGCCCTACCTTAACTCCGAAACCAAGCTGAAGAAGATTTAACAGGCTTTAGAAAAGTTTTCTGCAACCTTTGAAAAATGTGGCAAGGTTTTTTACCCTCTAAAAGCAGGAAATTTATTACAGCTGTATTTCCCTCCAGCTTAAAATCTATTGTAGCCCTAACACCCACCTTGTTTAAATGCTCAAAACTTCTCACTGAAAATAAACTGACCCTATTTATAGGCGATAAAATGTTGTTTTCTTTGTAGGTAGTTGCACGTGGAAAGACAGGAGCATGAAAATTCTGGATATTTTCCAACCGCCCGTCGTACAGAATATACAAATAAATAGCCATGTACGAGGGGCGTTCAATAAATACCCGGAAAAGTGCTCTCAATTCTTCATGTATCATCAAAAATAAATGAAAATGCTATAAAATGTAGATTAGGGAATACTGAGTTGATTTGTCAAAATTAGATTGTCTTTGGATAAATAATAAGTAAATGCGAGTCCCCATGGCAACGTCATGTGACGTCATCCGGCCCAATTTTGTCTCTTTTTCTATTTTACATGCGCTAAAACATTACTTGCCACTTACCTATTTTTCAAGCTACCTTTTCTTAAATTGGATGAATACTGATACGAAAAGTAAGCGTTACGCCAATAACGTCAAATTATAAATGTGACATCATTAAAATATTTGGCAGGCATATTAAGTTGGTCGTCGCTTGAAAATCAGTGTTGAACGGAGATGTGAGATAACATTTTGTATTCTGAATCGAAAATCAAGGAAAGAGACAAATGCTATGCTGAAAAAAGGTTTAAGGGACAATGCCCCGAAGAAAACAAAATTTTATTTGTGAGACATGACATTTAAAAGTGGTCAGGAGAATAATGCTGATGACTTGTGTTACAGACATGAAAAATAACGCTCAGTTACATTTTAAAAATTAAAGAGCTCCTTGATAGGGCATCAGTCCAGTGTCCAATTTCTTCAATACGACAGGAACATCATATGAACAGTATTTATTTATTCTTAGGAAGGTGTAAAAATGCATTTAATGGTGATAAACATTGAATCAATGGTAATCACAAGTTGTATTGATTAACAGAGTGTGATATGACAGCATCATAATGACGTTGGGCCGCTTTTGAGGTGATGGCGTTGCCTGGGAGACGACAAATAAATATTGTGCATGTTCTGAAATCTGTAATTTAGGTATGTGCATTCAGTATGTTCATATCCGTCATATTTTCATATTTTAGCAAAATGAGACCAGAAATAAAGAAATGAGAGCACAATTCCGGGTATTTATTGAACACCCCTCGTAATTTCGCAAAACATTGTACCTGTATAATAAAAACTGAGTAACATTCAGCGCTTTTGAAGAAGCATAAATTAAATTTTGGAGTCAACTTTATGAATGCTAACTTTAGATGTTATTACAGTTCTGGCATCTTAAATCCATACTTTCCTCTTTTCACAGTTCGCATTTGCATTATACTTCTGTAGTTCTGGCATCTTGAATCCCTACGTTCCTCTTTTCACAGTTCGCATTTACAGTATACTTCTGTAGATTCATTTTACATTCGCATCTGATGCATATCAATAAAAACTACATCACAGCAAAATTTGTTTACACAGCCCCTTAAAGAAAACCAGAATCACGTTGCCGTTTCAGCTAACTTTATGCTTGTTTCAAAACGATTTCTCTGTTCTCATTTCATTAAGTATTTGCTAATTGTTTCAGGGTGTGATGCCTTTTCTGTTGTCGTATGCTGTACACAGGTCTTATTTGTGGTTTTCGGATGAGTGACCTTACTCATTGATTTCCGATGGCGTAACAAACGTGCTAAACGATCTTAAGCGGAACTCTTAGACAGTGACATTAGATTGAGTCTACAAATCAGAATGATAAAAAGATGGACCTCATTTCACTTACAAGTGTTATACCAAAAGTATGTATTTAGGACAGTATGCATTATGTGTAATTGTTGGAGCTTTACAAGCATTTATTGTAAAGTTGTCTTAAGCATCATTAAATGCAAGCTGTACCCGATACATTTGTACCTCTTCCAATTAATTAATAGCTTATTGCTTGTGTTCAAGACAATATGAAATGATGTACAATTGTAAATTACCCGTATTAGAGGAATTATTTGAAATTTCAATTTTGCCTATTTGTTAAATGATGTATATAGGCTTGTTCTGCTTGCTTTATGAATTGATATCTAAGCACAATCAAATGGCAATCATCTAATTCTACGATGAAATGACCTATATCTCCAGGAACCATTTACCTTGTAATCATATTAATAGAACTAGAATTTCGACGTCAATATCATAAAAATATTCTTTTATTGTTTAATACACTGTGTGAACAGTTCATGCAACTTGTGTGAGGAGCCTCTACGGCCCAGTGGTTGGGGTCGCTGACTTTGAAACACTTGCCCCTCATTGGCTGACGAAAGATCGGTAGTTCTACTGTTTAGCGCTTGTGCTTGAAATAATTCCCGCAGGAACACCTGGTATCTTCCTCCTGCAAATGCATCTAAAAGAACTTAAAAGGAAGCTTTAATACTGTACAATAATATAAGCATTCTCAACACTATGATGTGATACAAACCATACATATTTTGTGCAAACATATGCAGACGTCTGTATAATCATAACTATGGTATGTATTAACGAATATGTTTGCCATTTATCATGCCTGATACTTCTTATCAGTAAGTTTTAATAAAAATGACATTTTTTGCCGGATTTACTTTCACTGAAACCTTAATTAAAAGTTTATTATTTTGACACTATTAGCGGAAAATGCGTCAGATTATATGTTTTTCAAACTAAAGCAGATTAGGATACCCATAATGTCTTGACCTCATTTTTGGCATTCAGTGGATGTTTTTACAGTACTATTCCCAATTGTAAAGCATAAGAATAAAGGACAAAGTAATTAAACATGCCACGAAATATTCATTGCAAATCACAGTCATGCAATTTGCAATTATTGTTGACCTTAAGAATGCGTATTTTTGCTATTTTTGAAGAATTACAGAGTACCCAACACTATTTTAGCATCAAACGTATTTAATAAATAATTCATGAATTACTTCAAAGTAAAATAGAAATAGTCTCCAGGGCATCATAAACATTTGGAAAATCATCTGGACAATTGAGACTTTCGTAATTTGGGACACACCAAACAACAGTTTTGTAAATCATATTTAGGGTCACGACAGGGAATCCTGAATTTAAATGATGGGAGATAGAAAAAAAGAAACAAGTTTATGAAATGTGTTGCTGTAAAACAAGGTAACAAATATTTAAACAAAACAAATTTGTGAATATAAAGGTGACCACAAACTAAAGTCAACGCCTGCCTAAATGCGGTTGACACATACATTGCTACCTTTTCACAGGAAACAAGAGTTCTACTTTGATTTCTAATAATGGCATTTGGCTAAAGGATTCGTTTTTTAACAATACTGTCAAACCGACACAAAAGGGTGTTATTAATCCATCAAATAAACTAAGGAACGAGTTACTTTGAAATGTTTTAAAAGTTTATGCTGCTGGCATTTCATCATGAAAGTAAAGGACAACCGACAAAAAATAACGTATTATCGAAAAAGACCCATATTTTTGCTAACTTTGAGGTATCTGTAATGCGGTATGAAAAATACAGAAATGTAGTTTGTTAAAGTCTTTGATTACGTCTAGTAAAGTTAATGTATAAATACTGTAAATATTTTCTGTATAAAATGGTTGAAAGTTTCTACGATAAAATTTGGAAAAACAAACATAAAACTTTTTACTGTAATAGTTTCAATGAAACTTCTTATTTCATTTCGTATCATAATAATGCAATCTTCTAAAGATAATTTTTCATGAAAGTATATACATTTGATTTGTTTTCAGCCATTTACTACATTACCTCCTGCAGAGCACATTTTATATGGATAAATAAAATGATTGATATATAATTGTTTAAGAGTTCTGTTTTTCTTCATCCTATAAAACAAACGGACATCCAGAAACATTTAGGTAAGTATTAACATTAAACTAACTGGTACCTTTGTGGACTCATTTATATTCTAAAATACATTCGGTTTCTTAACATAAGTTATTAATGTTCGGACTCAAGTCGGAAAAAGACAAGAACCTAAATGTCAGACATTCTAACGACACACATGAAGATACACACAATTTTGACCTACTAGTAAACACCGTATTAGGAGAGCACAGATCCATCACGATTGCACGGATGGACTTTTGCAGCAGCAGTACAACTTACGTATAAGTATTTTTTCTCTTTGTACGAGGTCGTTTTCATGTGACATGTATACTTGATGCCATGATTAATGAACAAAAACATGCATTGTAACTGTTTACCCGCATTTACTACATGGTGAGAAATGTAGTTTATTCTTTAACGAAACCTTAGTAATGTGTTTTATAATACCAGAGCAAATATATAACATAATACTTTTATTCTTTAAGTGTCTAAGAAAATTCTTTCTTGTAATTATTATAATTTCGGTTTGATCTTATTGTGCTTGAAATAGCAATTTTGAGCGTAGATGTTGATACAGATGAAACGATTTCAAGGTAAAATTTAGCTTTCTGTCTATATTTATGAATGAATAAGCTAAACGTTCTTTAAATCATGACTCTCTTTGTTTTCTTTTAAGGTGACCGACCTTGCACCCAAACATCAGCAATTGAAATAAAATGGATTGTACAACCAGATTCTGAGCCAGTATCTAATGTAAAACCAGCTATGATTATTTTGTCTAATTTAAGATGATTTTATGGTATTCAGCCATCATCAAATTGACATTATTTGGATTAAATTACATTATGCTACATTCATGTTTTATCTATTTTATTAATTCTAGCTTTTAATGTAAAAAAACTATGATGTTATCGCTTTTGTAATTTTATATATGTAATCTTTCCAACAAATTCCAGCTGATCTAAACATTGTTTGGATTTATATTACAATAAAAACGAATTCGTGTCATTACAACATATATTTTGACATCTTGACGTCAAAATTCTGTCATTACATGTTTCTTTTTTACACCAATTTGGCAAAATGAAATTATATCAACAAATTATACCAACAAAATGTATGTTTCACAGTGCGTTCATTTTAAGATTTTTCAAATTGAAGACATCTTAGGATCACATGAATGACGACAGGTGTAAAAAGCAATTCGTTGTCAATCTGCAGATAGCACGAACTGAACAAACGGCTTTTCATATATATAGCATTTGCTTTTCATGTAAACCAGCATTAAAAAGACGCCCCCTCCCCCATCTTACTTGCCATTTCGAAGTATGACTCTATTCTGATTAATAACACATTGATTAAGCGCACAACTGCGAATTGTTTTTAAAACTTCTACTTCTTCAATAGTGCAAAGATATATCTTGTGTATTTTAGCAATGATTGGACAAATTATTAAGCACGGGAATTGCATCAAATCTTCATCCTTTCATAATCAATGTAAGTGCGACGCACGAGAATTGCATCAAATCTTTATCCATTCATAATCAATGTCTGTAAAATAATTCTGTCATTACCCTGGTGCATGCAAATAGACACGTTTTTAAAAATCTAGGATTTCTATGGGTATACTGATTACCTGGAAATGAGATATCTATATTACGTCTGTTAGGTCTTTTTATGATCGTTTTTTTCAAATGCCATATTCTCAAAAGCCATTTGGTGCGACTTTGCGTCATTTCTCACATTAACGCCATAACTAAATGCGTTTTGTATCGTTTTCGATGGCGCAAAGTAAGGGGGCTCTTTTGACAACCATGAATTTTCACAGACAGCTATTTCATATGAATGTCTGCGCATACTTTTCTGTATAGCAAGACAGTCTGACGAGAGATGGTCGAGATTTCTTTTCCGGCGATAATTTGCGTCGTGTGATTTAGCACGCTTGGGTATCATATTTTGACAGAAAGGCACACTTTCAGTAACTGCTTTTGATTTTTGTTGCGGTAAGCAATTATTCTTCTCTGTGCAATTAATGTTAGTGGCACTGTGTTGAAAAGTCAGGTTTTCAACTCCTGTGTTGATAGAATACACTGACAGATCAAGCCGCTCTTTAATACCATCGTTACAAGGCGTTCCATTACTCAATTTATCATTACATGAACTTTTATTTTCCTGAGAAGAACACGAAATTGCTGGCGAAATTTCTTCAACAACACAGTCTTTTTTCCCATGTACATATCCGTTTTCGAGTTGATGTCTTTTCCAAATGGCATTACGTTTCTTTATACATGATCTGTCCCTAAAATAAAATAACTGTTTGTGATAACTAGATATATGTATGTAAACGATTACTAAGATAAAGACGAATGTGTTGTTGGCAATCGTTATGAAATGTATTGTGCGACTCTTGTGAACAAGAATTATGCACTTGTAATAATATATACATCACACGGAAAATGATTTAAATTATTTGTACAACATTCTTAACAGTATTCTAAAGTATTAAAGATATTAGGCCGCCCGCTTGACACGTTAACAGGAGTTAGAGGGACTCAACAAAGACAGTGCAAATGAAATAGATCTGGGCGTGCGCTTAGATATTCAAGATGCTAAAATAATCCTTCCATTGACAAACGTATGAACCTGACGTAACAATTAAAAGCGGAAAGACATACATTGTAATTATTGCACTACATAATTCTGTAACCTTTCCATTGAATTTAAAATATTCTTCCACTCACGCAGTGCATTATTTTATGCATAATATTGTTCGGACAATTCAAAAATCTAAGCTATAATCATTTTCAAAATACTGATTTAAAACAAAAATGAAATGTCAAGGTCATTTCAGTGCATAACGCGGCATAGTTTACTCATAGATAAAGTGGAAACTCCATAGGTCGGTCAAAATGAAAATGTTGTAGGCTCGGTTTGATTGTGCCTGTTCATGGACGGTAGTGGAAATGCATGCTTCCGTCCATGCCCCGGGTTGAGCAGAACACAACATTTATACATGTTACAAATACAAAAGACAATTTAGACATCCGAAGATGTTTTCATACGGCGGTGCACATGGAACCTGCAATGATACACTTGCATGTAATTCCATGAAAAGCGGCGTATGGTCCCCAGTTAAAATAACGGGTTTGCCCTAAACGTGAAAACAATGGGCAGAACTAAACAAACTGGAATTTGGAGAGGGGATCTGAGGTTATTAATATAAAAACCTTAGTTTAAAGGTTTTAAAGATTTTTGTCCAAATTTTCATCTTTGATGTTTGCCCAATTGAAAAATCTTCATCATCTATATCGAGAGATGTGTTCTGAATTTTTATAACATTTTTATGTGTAGTTCTGATAGATCCGTGGCTAGTGTGCATTGATGGTATTATGCATTTTCACTACTGTCCTAAAACAGGCTCAATTAAACGAGCCTGCAGTAATTTATTTTTGTTGTCTTGGGCAACCTCTGTCTGTTTTATATTAACATTCGTCGAATTTTACAGAGCGTAGTAGTATTCTAATTAATGATCAGTTTATTTTCTTTAATATACATCTCCCATTTACTTCATAATGTAAGAAACCACCCTGGTCGAATTAGCCAAACACGTTAAGACAATCCAACACTGTATTTGGTTGAAATGCTGCTCACGTTGTTTTTATTTACTCGAAAGCAAGCTAGGATATATTAATACTGGTACGAGTTTGAAGATTACAGCTTCACTAATAATTTTGTAAAAATGAATACTGTTTATGGTCAGCTAGCGTATAATCCCGGAAGTCGAGAAAAACAGAATATCTCAATTCAGTATTTAATTACAATAGGAGAGGGCTGTTATAGTAGCTTAAAAATGGGAGGTTATTTCTGTTTTTTCTATTTATAGAAAATGCTTTATTTGGCCTTACGTAACAGAAAAGTCTCTTCTTTTTACACAGTTTTATACACGATTTATACATTTTCTGTTTTTTAGAATGGTATCCATCGGTAACCCATGACAAATGAATTCAACACAATCATTTAAAGTACATTTAATCAGGTTTATCCTAAATTGTGTGCATGTTCTAAGTTTTAAGAAGTACTCTCAAAATCTATTAATTTGTTCTAAAATTCAGTTTTGTTTTCTTACAGTTACGAAAGGACTAAAACCGCTTAATGTTTTGAAATAAACACATACACGCTGAGGATGTGAAAAATGCACGATATTAAGTAAGTTTGTAAATGATAAACTGTACGAGAAGATTCTTTGAAAGAGTAGCATGCAATCAATCAAATAACAACAAACTCTGTTTGAGTGAGTCTGTTCATGAAAGTTTGAAGATTTTTATAATAAAATCTTTAAGAGTATCTTTTGACAGCATAGCATGCAACCAAGAAAAATAATAGCAGACTCAGTCTGATTGAGTCTGTTCATGAGTTAAAAAAATGTCATGGATATTTTTCTGAAATATTTCCCTACATCATGTGTATATTTAATTATATGAAATGATGCCAGTATCAAACTTTAAGCTTAAATTGCAAAAAAAATAGAAAGCATGGGATGTTCAACCTTCAAAGCTTTCTTATGACAATTTCTAGCCATAAATCTTAATGATTGATGTATTCTAAAAGTTCATCTGACAATATGACGTTCTCAAAGCAAATGCTACTTTAGAAGTCCCCACTACTATTTCACCATTAATTTAGCCAGATTCCCAGTCTTTTTGTGAGTTGAAAAGCATAGGAGCTTACCTGACTGCTTTAATTGCAGAAATTATACACGTGATCACAAATACTGATCCGAAAATTGCACCGAATACAATTCCGGCTAATCCATCAAGAGCTGGCATTTTAGCACTTAATCTCCTAGTAACGCGTTCACTTAAATATATAACTTTACATTCTAAATTCTTCTTCTTATTGAAGTAAACTTGTATAATCTTGTGATTACGGATGAACACTTTTTT
Organism: Mercenaria mercenaria; assembly: GCF_021730395.1. Lineage (NCBI taxonomy): Eukaryota > Metazoa > Mollusca > Bivalvia > Venerida > Veneridae > Mercenaria > Mercenaria mercenaria. The sequence goes on along the minus strand of NC_069361.1, from coordinate 108,915,175 downwards.
TTACCTCCTGAATTACAATTATCAATTAGATCCTTCAAATACAAAGGCATCACAAAATTAGGTTTCCCTAAATAAATGAAAACTACGTGACATTTTATCTTATAGATATTTCATGAGAAGTAATGAGTGTATCCTTTTTATGTCGCAAGTCCTTGCTTATAGCGTTTATACCGCAACCGGTGTTCTATTATATAATACTTTTTTTTCGTATCATGACAATTTACAACTTAGCGGATTCAATTAATTAAGTCATTCCATATTAGGCGCTTGCTGTTTTTTAGCTTCGTCAGCCGTCTGAAACATTTACCAATTACGGAATATTTCGTTGTATGAAATATTGCTAGACAAGCTCCAATATTATATTCATTATATCATATTGCTTGTACTTCCGAGTGTTTATAATCACTTTCTATTCTATTTCGCTTCAGACGCAACCTCTAGTTCATAGAAATCCATTCTGTACTTCAGTTTTATATTAAATGGGAAGTTAAAAAATCCAGTATACTCTGTATAATCCCTTTTAATTTAAGAGAAACACCACATTATTACAGCCATATAAATGACAGCAGCTAGTATTCACACCAACTGTCTGTCGGTTGATATAAATTTGATGTTTAGCTATTCGTTCTTGATTAATCCATACTCCGAGCTGTTCCTTGACTTTTCTCTAACGTTTTCTAATATGTCTGCTCCACGTTGGTGCCCTATCTAGCATTCACTGTTTCGTTTTGATTTATTGATATGCAATTACCTCTAGCATGTACTTGATGCTGTTTTACATTACGATGTAGTATTTTCCTATACTATAGTCAGTCGCAGTGGTAACAGATGTACTATTTCATAGACAAAACACCTGGAACAGAAATAATTACATTATTGACTCGATCAATGAAAATGAAATACGAATATCTGACCACCAACGTCATCGCCTTATCAGATTTACTTAATTTACTTGCATTTGTAATATGTTATTGACAAGTATGACAACACAATTCTTTCAATTATGTTCATTATAATAGTATTCTACTACAGATTCGAAGCGACTTTATAGTGTGATATTTATTATAGATAGAGAGATAGATTTATTTCTGTGTACAATGTACATATCCATGGCAATATATATAACAACATACAGATAACAATGAACAAACATACATGTTAAATAAAGCCATGTCATATACATTATAACACAAAGGATGGCACAAAAAAGACAGAGAACTGATCTCTAATTTCCATTGTGGTCCTTATTATAAAAACAAATTTACATTTTTTTCCAGCAAGTAACGTGGAGGCTTATTTTTGGCTGTTGTTAATGGCAGTCATGCCTTCGTTTTTCAACCTCTATTATTGTTCAATGCTAACTTCCTCTGGATACAAACACTAATTTTTGTTGTCGCAAACTGCAAAATGTGCCAAGGGGTGACGGTCTTTCAAGAATTATCGAAAGAAATAAACAGCACTTTTAAAATAACCTGTAACTATAACACAACTACTAGTAAGTTATACACGTCTTTTTAAGCATCAAAAATTTTATGTTAAAAATATTAAAATGCTGGGATATTCTTGCAATTTGAATTATCAACAGGTCATGCAAATACCAGTAAGGTGCTAATATTCATGGACAGGTATACAAACTTTAAAGGCATTTACATTTAAGAATATGCATACATGAAAAGTAACTTTAACGGGAATGATAAACGATTAAATTTGTTACATTTTATTCTAATGAAATTTTTTGTTTCGTTTAGAAATGAAACGACAAAAACGAAACCACTGTTTTCAAGCGCTAAATATTTCAGTGCAATTATTAATGCTAATTCAATAAATCTTGGTCAAAATCCTAACTTCAAACAAAAGTATAATGAGTACCCGTGACTATATAAATACCTAATATAAACACACGATAATATAGTTACTTGAACGGAAAACACTAAACAATATTCAGAAATAAGTTTACAAAAGAATATCCTGTGGCATAGGATAATAATTTTATCCATCAATCACTAATGAACGCCTTGTCACTAGAGCAGATTCAACTCTTCACAGTATTTCTTGTCAAGGATGTAGCTGCTTTAAACACGTATGTTTTGTCTCCGTCAATTCAAGTAGTTTTAACCAGATTTGTAGTGCATAATCCTGTAAATATATTCTATATTGAAAAAGGAAGTAAACAATGAATATCATTTCTGTTTTGCCTTATCCGTAGAAGTTTGCGTGGTTAATAAATTTGGTAGTGAGTCTATTAGTATTCTAATACCGGCTTAAAAGATATATGTCGCGAGACTCGTGTTTCCATGGTAACGCGTTTCCTCTATTTTTTAGAAAATATGAATAACAGCTAGTTTATCGACAGCTTCTGTGTCATATTCTTTATCATCTTAATGAAATATCAGGGTTAATCGATGAACAGAGCATTGAACCCAATATAGTGCCTCAAAATGGTAAGTAATTTATGGCAACATAAAGTGACGTTAGAAATATCTTATATATGTTTTATAATTAAGAAATAATAAATATGTGCCTATATTTTATCAGTTAATAAAATATGGGCAGGAGTTCGGATGCGTAATAATTAAATCACGAGTGCGTAGCACGAGTGATTTAATATTCGCATCCGAACGACTGCCCATATTTTATTCACTGATAAAATTATTGGAACATATTTATTATTTCGATTCTAACCACGTAAATTCTTCGCATTTTACAGCACTACATTTTAGCGCGATTGTCATTCGGCTGGCCATATGCTATTACAAAAACCTCCCCACGATTGGAAAGCGTTGCATCAAACGGAATTTTCCGATATTCAGTAAATTTTAATTAAAGTATTAAGTAGTTATTGCCGTGAAAATGTTATTTTCAATAACATCAAAGGTCGGATATAGAAATCAGAGGTAAATACTTAATTCAAGGTTTATATATGCAGTTTCTAAAAATAGTACACGTCACCTACATGATGGCACTGAAACATACACGCCAGAACATTGCGGCGGCATATAAACACGTAAAAACTTGAGTCTGGAAGATTGGAAAATTAATTATAATTTATTTACTGTCAAAGTAGAATCTAGTTGACATTTGTGGTGCCTACAACGCAGAAATTGTAAACTACACACACGACCAGACATAGATGCACTGGTGTTGAAGTTGAAACTTACCGGGCTGAAACATATTCTTACGGTAAAATATAAACAAATAAATTCATCAGTTAGATATTGTTTGTTTCAGAAAATTTGATGTACTTTTTATTACTACTACATAACACTGAAAAAGTCGAGTATTTAGTCGGTATATAACGGAAGCAGAGTAGAATCTCAGTCGTGTTACAATCGTAGGGCGGAATGGAAGAGCTATATTTTATCGTAGATTCATGTATAGGCGATTTCGCTATATGTTTATATAGCAACTGCTGCGGATCGTGTTAGAATTTCTTTTTAAAAATGAGTAATTTTTAGCTCACCTATCACAAAGTGACAAGGTGAGCTTTTGTGATCGTGCGGTGTCCGTCGTCCGTCCATGCGTGCGTGCGTGCGTACGTCCGTAAACTTTTGCTTGTGACCACTCTAGAGGTCACATTTTTCATGGGATCTTTATGAAAGTTGGTCAGAATGTTCATCTTGATGATATCTAGGTCCAGTTCGAAACTGGGTCACGTGCCTTCAAAAACTAGGTCAGTAGGTCTAAAAATAGAAAAACCTTGTGATCTCTCTAGAGGCCATATATTTCACAAGATCTTCATAAAACTTGGTCAGAATGTTCACCTTAATGATATCTAGGTCAAGTTTGAAACTGGGTCACGTGCCATCAAAAACTACGTCAGTAGGTCTAAAAATAGAAAAACCTTGTGACCTCTCTAGAGGCCATATATTTCACAAGATCTTCATGAAAATTAGTGAGAACGTTCACCTTGATAATATCTAGGTCAAGTTGGAAACTGGGTCACGTGCCATCAAAAACTAGGTCAGTAGGCCAAATAATAAAAAAACCTTATGACCTCTCTAGAGGCCATATTTTTCATGGGATATGTATGAAAGTTGGTCTGAATGTTCATCTTGATGAAATCTAGGTCAAGTTTGAAACTGGGTCATGTGCGGTCAAAAACTAGGTCAGTAGGTCTAAAAATAGAAAAACCTTGTGACCTCTCTAGAGGCCATATATTTCACAAGATCTTCATGAAAATTAGTGAGAACGTTCACCTTGATAATATCTAGATCAAGTTCGAAACTGGGTCACGTGCCATCAAAAACTAGGTCAGTAGGCCAAATAATAGAAAAACCTTGTGACCTCTCTAGAGGCCATATTTTTCATGGGATATGTATGAAAGTTGGTCTGAATGTTCATCTTGATAAAATCTAGGTCAAGTTTGAAAGTGGGTTACGTGCCATCGAAAACTAGGTCAGTAGGTCAAATAATAGAAAAACCTTGTGACCTCTCTAAAGGCCACATTTTTCATGGGATCTATAGGAAAGTTGGTCAGAATGTTCATCTTGATGATATCTAGGTCCAGTTCGAAACAGGGTCATGTGCGGTCAAAAACTAGGTCATTAGGTCTAAAAATAGAAAAACCTTGTGACCTCTCTAGAGGCCATATATTTCACAAGATCTTCATGAAAATTAGTGAGAACGTTCAACTTGATAATATCTAGGTCAAGTTCGAAACTGGGTCACGTGCCATCAAAAACTAGGTCAGTAGGCCAAATAATAGAAAAACCTTGTGACCTCTCTAGAGGCCATATTTTTCATGGGATATGTATGAAAGTTGGTCTGAATGTTCATCTTGATAAAATCTAGGTCCAGTTCGAAACAGGGTCATGTGCGGTCAAAAACTAGGTCATTAGGTCTAAAAATAGAAAAACCTTGTGACCTCTCTAGAGACCATACTTGTGAATGGATCTCCATAAAAATTGGTCAGAATGTTCATCTTGATGAAATCTAGGTCAAGTTTGAAACTGGGTCACATGCCATTAAAAACTAGGTCAGTAGGTTAAATAATATAAAAACCTTTTGACCTCTCTAGAGGCCATACTTTTCATGGGATCTGTATGAAAGTTGGTCTGAATGTTCATCTTGATGATATCTAAGTCAAATTTGAAACTGGGTCAACTGCGGTCAAAAACTAGGTCAGTAGGTCTAAAATTATTAAAATCTTTTGACCTCTCTAGAGACCATATTTTTCAATGGATCTTCATGAAAATTGGTCAGAATTTTTATCTTGATAATATCTAGGTCAAGTTCAAAACTGGGTCACATGAGCTCAAAAACTAGGTCACTATGTCAGATAATAGAAAAAAATGACGTCATACTCAAAACTGGGTCATATGGGAAGAGGTGAGCGATTCAGGACCATCATGGTCCTCTTGTTTTGTATTCATTCATACGTCGTCAAAACATTTTATCTTTAATGCAAGAAATATATTTGTTATATACAAATATCACAGCTTTAGATGCTTACCATGGTACTTCTATGGCCTTTACATGAAAAAAAATCATGTGTACTTGCAAATATTACTCTCATGAACATTTTCTAAATACATTTGAATAACTGAAATAGGTCGATGTCAAAGTCTTTGAATTCTAAGGCTAAATATACAGGCCGCGTGATTCGTTTCCATGGTAACATTAAATTAGTTTGCGATACACTTTTTGTTACTGAAATACGGATAATTCTCATAGTAAGTAGCATATTAAAATTATGGATAGCAAAATATCAATGAAAAAGGAAAATTAGGTATTACGAATCAAACTGCCTATTTAATGCGAAAATGGTTTTGCTTATTTCCCGTGCGCCCGCATGTTTTCCCAATACAATCAGTCTTTTACAGCCATTTTCTTACATTTCGCAAGAAATTTCAATAACAGTACCTAAACGCTGCAAACGTTTTATCATCATTCACAACGGCTGATTTATAAAAATGTTTCAGCAAACACTAGAGATTCAAAGTTAGTTTGAATAAAAAGATTGCTTAAAAATCTTGTACTTTCAAGATAAAAGCTATTGTTTTTTGCGCGGTCACTTACACGTGACGTCATGAAGTCATTTTAATAAAATAATGTTTTGTAGCGTTCCTGTGACAAGTTATGCAGCATTTCGGCAATATGTGTTCAGTTAGCATCGAATCGAAGGCAGATTAATATTATCATTCAGAAAAAATTGTCGTAAATGTTGTAGTAAATTCTCAATTTTACTTTCGGTTGGACATGTGCACATTAGATTTAAGGATATACTACTTCCTTTAATGCGTAGATATACAAGTACGGAAGTGTCTGCAAGATGCAGAAAAGGAAACCGCGCCAAACAAAGCAGTGTACATAGTACTGATAGAACAGGAGATGATATTTATACTGGTGTATTTGTTGCAGACCCTTGGCAAACTGATGGGGTTTCATGAATGTTGGAGAAAAAACATTGCCTTTGTAGTGTGAACAGGATTTTTATTGTTGTATTTAGTGACCTAATTATTGACTGATCATGACACATATGCGAAATTTACCTCTTCGGTATATGGAATGAAATGTATTACATACTTAAGGGGACGCATACTTTGAAATTAGAAAAAAGTGGGTGGGGTATTATAAAATTAACCTGCAAAAAAGTACAAGGTTTTGGTAAATGAAATGAATACTGTTTCAACTGTTATAAGTACAAAAAGGATTGCTCACTAAAATAAAAATGAGAAAAACTGAAACAAGAAAGTTATTGTTGAATTACGTAAGACTTCTTGTGTACATTCAAAGTCAACAATTAAGACTTTTTGGTGCGAAAATGATAGTGCTTCACTTTGTCTAAACATTTATCTATGTCCTACAGATTCTAATTTAAAGAAAGAATGTGAAATAAGTTCACTGTCTTGCTTTTCATTTCGAATATGTGAGCTAAAACACATTATTTAGTTTGTTTACAAAGTAGTGCATAAGAAAAGATACGGTGGTCAAGGAATGCCACATTACAAAACTAAAAGAGTATATTCCCCTTAATACATTAAACATTTATCGTTACAGAAATCTAGTGGCTTACAATAAAGGCCTAGAAATGTTGCCATTATTAATTTTTAACTTGGTATTCATGAACTACAATGCACTTAAATATCAAAACACATTCAACAAACTTTTGAAAATGTATTGTCTTAAAAATCCCTAAAATAAGGTATGAAATTTGGTTGAGAGGTCCAGTCAATGTGTATATGTGCAAAAGCAACATTCTAATCTTGTTCACAAAAGTTACTAATAAACAGCAGGAATGTCAATGATCAAAACTGGACGAATATACAGTTATCCTCACTTTAATGTCATTTATAAGTTGTCCTTGAATTCTCCACCATACTTTTCATAACTCTGTTTGCACGAGTTGCACGAGAATGCTGTCATTCACGTAAAAAAACGGGGTCAAATAAGTTGTAAATGCAGTATCATTTAAACGTAATTAATGGATTATGCAGTTCAAGATAAACTTTATCTCATATCGTAACGAACATGTATAATGTTGTAACAACAACTTTACTTATACTGATTTAAGTAGCAGTCGGTTTATAAGTGACTTTATTGATTCATTTTGTGTTTTGTTATTGTTGTCAAAAAGTATAACGGAAGTGCCTCACAACTGAAGCGGAAACCAGTTTGATGCGCAAAGTAGTCCACTGTAAGTAATATTATTTGACAAATGTCCACAGAAATTAATAATTTTCTAATATTAAAGACGAATATCTGAATAGGATTCATTATTTGATAAGAAATTATAATCATCGACATGTTTTTTTTAAAAATCGTACACGTGCTGACACCTAAGTTGCCTCCGTTGTTTATTAGAGTTACCTTTCGTCCGGCGCAGTAATACATTTGCAGTGAATCGCCGAGAAGTCGTGGGAAAATTAAAAACCATGTAAACAAACTAAAATTAACCACCTTTTCAAGATGAATTTCAAGTGATCGACATTATGCATTTAACCCGCCTGACCTGTGTAGCATCTTAGATATCTGTTCTAAGGTATTCATTGTGTAGAATGTCATGTTATGCCCTTGCAATGCTAATCCCACTCTGATTTTTTTGTTTACATTTTTTATCAATGAGAAATATGGCGTCCATTCCGAGTTGAACAGACGTGGCGTTAAATTTTTACATGTTTAAGCAAACCTGGTGTGTTAGAAAGAAAATCTCATCCCTTCAACATTATTTGGAATACTGTTATTGTAAAAAACCTGTATTTTCCTTATACAAAAGCTTAATATTTTGTGTTGAATGTACTTTCACAAAGACCTCTGTTTTCCTATTACATTCATAGTACCACATCCTTATCCACAAAATACTGAATATTACAGGTGTCCATCAGTATTATATCAGTTTAGGAATATGTTTTTTATTTTCCCACCATCGATTTCTTGAATATGCACCCATTCCGCATTGCTGTATGAACTGTGAATGTAGCAATATGCGTCCCCTTAAATTCAGACTTATGTAGTTGTTCATTCGAAATGACTGAGTTTTAAACTTAGCTCAGATGTTATAAAGACCTCTATTCTGATAAATGTCTAATCAGGCATGTGGGCTTTATATGATACTTTCAAGTTAAATGATGAGGAAGGACTAAGATGTACAATGAATTAAACACAACAAACTTCATTTTATCCCGCCTAGGGGCGTGAAACTCACAGTTTAAAAGGGACAAGAAAATTATAACCCAAGTGTTATATGCTGACGATTACGTTGGTGTATTTAGTTCGAGGGTATTATTGTTGTTGTTGTTGTTTTCTTCACCTCTTTTGCCTTTTTTTTAGATGACATCTGTAAAATATTTGACTATTATTATTATGCATATCAAACATTAAACACGTAAATACTGAATTAAAAAAAAAATCAAAGTATAAAACAAAAAATTAAAGCACGCTGTTTTTTATGTTTGTTCCAGACGCACGTACTGTGTAATATGACTGGTGTTGATTACCGAAAGAGAATGGATATAGTCATGCCTACATTAAAATGAAAAAGCCTTGTATTTTTAAGGAGTTGCAGGGTGAGTTACAAACAAAATACATAGAAAGAACGACATATTAACAACACGATACACAACATACAACAATCCTTAACAAATATTTAATACACAGAAACAACGACATATTAACAACACAATACACAACATAAAACAATCCATAACAAATGCACAACAATCCTTAACAAATGCACAACAATCCTAAACAAATGCTTATACAGAAAGAGTAGTATAAAACTTACTTATATCTAAAGAACTCCAAAATTTAAGTGACATAAAACTAACGGAAATAAATTGGGCATCGCATGGAGCGCTTACCATTACTAATTTTTAATTACATACTTATTACTTTCATGACCCTTCGCTTCTTAGCAATAACAATATCAATGAATACACAATAACTTTATTCTATCCAAAGTACTTTTAATAAGAACCATTCAGAAAACAAATAGTTCAGACAAAAATTTGTGGGGTTAAAGAATAAAAGAACATGTAAAATGCATTTGATTGATCTTGGTTGTTGTCGGTCTATCATTTCTATATCAAGAACTAATTTATATTGTTACAGTAACAACGTTCATGCTCTAGTTGGATACAAAAGAAAACAAATGAAACAGGAAGGTACATATACATGTTTAATTTGAATACATGTATTTGCCTTCTAAAAAATCGTTACCCTTTTATTCAAAACTATAATTAAGTGAAATATTGAAATAATAATACCATCAATAACTAATATTTTTATGACAATGTCGAATACGATCTATGTTAAAAAAACATATTTATGCTATACGCAATCTATATAGGTAAATCAATTCCAAAGTTCCTGACTAGATTGTCAAAGAGTCATATTTCAAATTGACTATTACCAGATTTATCATACCTTGTCTGTGATAATCATGCTCATTACTTTTTTATTTGTTAAAGAAAATTTTGTAAACAAAAGCAAAACAAATAATGTTGAAAAATATTTTTTTAAAAACGTGACCGAAAGTATTAAAGCTTCTTGTCCACAATCAATTTGGGTGAATTTTTTCAACATGTTCATTTCCACCGAATTTGACATAGAATGTATATATGACATTGAAAAATGATAAAGTGGGTGAAAATGAAAGTTAGATATTGGTAAAAGCAAGAAGAATGTATTAGTTCAAAGCGTTGAAACAGTTTACTACCTTCTGCATAATATCTTTGGTTATTTATAAGAGTATTTTGCAAAAATGTCAGTGTTTGTAACACTAGTCACTTTCAGAGTACTTACATTTTATTGATTTTTGAGAGAAATTACTTTTCGCCTAAAATTTATGTGTTAGCTCTTTTAAAAACAATGATCGTGATGGCGTTTGAATTCGTTGCAGAAAAATGAAAAAATCTCAAATCAATAGCTTTATATAACCATTGGGATACATAAAAGCTGTCTAACTACGGTTATATAGTATCATTTAGGGGAGGGGCCTTTGTGTACTAGTGGTTAAGTACTTAGACTGTAAATCACTTGCCCCCTCATCACCTGGCTTTAGGTGTAGAATCATTTCGTGTTAAAAAGCCTTTCAGTCCTCGACTTCGCTTACAGAATGTCTGTTGTTCTTCCAAGATATCCACCCGTGTTTGAAAAACATACCCAGAGGAGCACGCACCTGGGGTCTTTCTCCACCATCAAGCTGGAAAGTCTCCTTACGACCTATAATTGTTTCATTGTGACGTTAAACCCAACAAAACAAAACAAAAAACAGCTATTCCCGATGGAGCACCTGGGGTCTTCTTCTACTATTAAAAGCTGGAAACTCGCCTTATGACCTATAATTGTATCCTTGAAACGTTAAACCAAACCATAAACATTACTATAAGGAGTTTTAAATCATAGAAATAGTGCCACATTTATTGAACGTTTTGTATAAGAGTGAAACAGTAACAGCTTCTGGCGCCTTTCATAAGGATGCCACCTGAGAATTTCGTCATTTCTCATGCATATATCGGCTGTATAGATGTTGCAGCTGAAACTTGTTTGTTTAAAAACATTGATAGAAATTTTAATGAATTACTCCGGGGCTACTCTGACCTAATTTGATTGCAGAAAACATCTTCACTTGACATTTGGCGAAGGATAGGTTTATAGTCACAGTAACATAATTCAGGTCAAATGATGACATTTCAACTTACAATTGTGGCTGGAGGCCAAGTGCCCTCTGGCCGTTATTTCAATCTCGAGCTGCACCTGGATAAAATTACTTTCCATAATGAATACCTTTCTCTGCCTGAAAAAAAAATCAACAACTTGCGCCGAGCAAGCCTCGGATCCAAAGATGCGAGTGGCAGCTGCTTCGTAATCAGCTGCCTTGACGGCACTTGATTATGCTCGTTAAGATGAAATATGCCTTGCTGATCAATAATATTACGGTAGTCACACGGCTTGTTGGTGACCGGATACGGGATATACGCTGTCGGGGAAATCAGCAACAAGCCAAGTAACACTTTTATCTTGTCACCACATTTATTGACTTAAGACATTACTAATTGTTTAAAAAAATCCTTATCTTGCAAGCTACTTTGTACTGCAAGATTTATATCTGAAAGAAACCGTAACTGGACAACCGAAAGATAAGTTGTCACAAAATGATAGAGACTATAAACATGCAAACTGATGGGCTATGTTAGTATTGAGACATTTTGATAATAAAAACAAAGCTACTTACTGTGCGGACTGGAATCTTGCTGTCATAACTGTTTGGTCTATAACATCATGTTTTGTTTATAGTTGATTAACACCAGTCATAAAAGTACACAATGATCTCTGTTTTGACTGAATCACAAAACACATAGGTTATGAACTGGGTCATTAAAAAAACACTGAATACTTTATGTTCTATTTTTTGTTAAGTTTTGAAAATCATCCGATTTCTTAAGGAGGTAGGTTACCTTAAAGAGGTAGGTTACCTTGTTACAAGGGTAAATTCAGATTAGTTGAACCGCAGCATGTTTTTGTATTTCGTGTAATATGAAGTTTTAACTGCTACAATCTCAATTTCGTTTGTCTCTGTCCCTTCAAATTCAATTTTTATCCAGGTTTGAAGAACATGACCCCCCAAAGGTATTTCATATTGGAAGAAGAAGGAAAATACGGATATTTAACACTTTTCAGTGTATTTTAGTTTCATTGATATCCGTAGAAGTCTGCATAATTGATAATTTTACTGTTATGCACGCTATCTTTCTAATATAAGTTTAAAATGTATATATCGCGGGGCTCGTGTTTCCATGGTAACGCATTTTCTCTCATTTTTAAACAACTATGTATAAAAATAGGGGTTTTCGACGACTTCAGTGCCATTCTGTTAATGACCAACATGAAATATTTGGGTAATATTATTAGCAAAATACCAAGCACTTTACATGGTACCCTATTTTTCTTAAATTTTAAAGTAACCATGGCAACAGAGATGTTTAAAATAGCTTATATCTTGCTGTTTGTCGTAATTTCTTCAAAAAAATATTGAGTAAGATTATCTTTCTAGTTGATGTAGCTTTAAAACATCTTATTTCTAACGTAGGTTACATTTTCGTGTTATTTGCATTTATTCAAACAAATTTCACAGCTTAGAATACGTACAGCAGTACCCCTCGTCTGCCATTTTTCATGGAAAAATCGTTCAGCGTGCTGCTATTATTCTCATGGATATTGTTGAAATGAAAATAAAAAGCCGAAGCTGTGTTTCTTAAATAGACCAGTGTCAACGCTTTTGAATTTTACATTTAGATACATAGGTCACGGGCTTCGTTTCCATGGTAACATCAATTCAATTCAAGAAACCACAATTTTCTACTGAAATTTGAACAATTTTAGATCTTAGTTTTAGTATGTAAGTAACAAATTATCAATGGAACCTGAAAAATAGGTATTACAAATCAAACTGCTAGACTTTTTATTTGAAAATGGCCGTAACAAGTAACCTTTCACCCAACTATATTCCAAATAACATTGGTTGCCATCATCCATTTTCTTACATTCCGCATAACATTACAATATAACTACATAAAAGAAGCAACATATTGATTATTATTCAGAGCAAAAGACTCATAAAAAATATTTCAGCAAATAATGGTTATTTGAAAATAGTTAACATAAAGAAAATGTACAGAATTACGTACTTTCAAGATAAAAGCTATTCATTTTGCGCGGTAACTGACACGTAACGTCATGACGTCAATGACGTCATTTTAAGGCAACATTGTTTTGAAGCGTTTCTGCTGCAATTTATTCATTATTTCTGCATTATTAAACCATAAAGCATCAGATCGAAGACAAGTTCATGATTTGTTTTCAGAAGAATGAATATGCAAACACATTTAGTTTGTCGTAAACGTCGTCGTAAATCGTCACGTTAGCTTCCGGTTGGACATGCGCACATACAAATATGAAGGTAACCTACCTCCTTAATATGTGTATGTGCGCATGCCTAACCGGAAGCTAACATGACGATTTACGACGACTTTTACGACAAACTAAATGTTTTTGTATATCCATTCTTCTGAAACAAGATCACAAACCTGTCTCCGATCTGATGCTTCAGGGTTTAATAATGTAAAAATAATGAATAAATTACCGCAGAAACGCTTCAAAACATTGTTGCCATAAAATGACGTCATTGACGTCATGACGTTATGTGTCGATTACCGCGCAAAATAATAGCTTTTATTTCATGTACCATATAAAATGCTTGGTATTTTGCTAATAATATTACCCAAATATTCCTTGTTGGTCATTAACAGGATGACACTGAAGCCGTCGAAAAACCCGCTTTCATACATAGTTGTTTGAAAATGCGTCACCACGGAAACACGAGCCCCGCGACAAATACATTTTAAGCGTAATTTAGAAAGCTAACGCGCATACTAGTAAAATTATCAATTATGAAGACTTCTATGGATAACAATGAAACCACAATACAATGAAAAGTGTTAAATTTCCGTATTTTCCTTCTTCTTTCAATATAAAATATCTTTTGAGGGTCATGTACTTTAAACCTGGATAAACAGTTTACTTGAAGGGACAGAGATAAACGAAATTGAGATTATTAAATTACACGAAATACAAAAAGTTGCTGCGGTTCAACTAATTTGAATTTACCCTGGTAACAAGGTAACCTACCTCCTTAATAAAGAATAGATTAAATCCTTTATGGTGATTTAGCTTATAAACAACATAAACTCATTAATATAATCTCCCTATCTCCCATACAGAATTACTGTTCCTAATACTTCCGACTTTTATGGCTTGTACGAGATTTATATAATTGGATAAAAAAGGGCAATTAAACATCAAATTTACTCTCGAACATAAGAGAATTGTAGCTGCAGGTATAAAAATCTGACTTGAGGCGTCTACTCCAGTACAGTATTTTATAGACTATCACAACAGCTATCTTTAATTGACGTGTGGCGGACGTATAAAGTCTTTAAATAACTATCACAACAGCTCTCTTAAAGTTTCATGCGGCGGCCGTACAAAGTCTTTTATCAACTATCAAAACAGCTGTCTTTAATTGGCATGTGGCGGCCGTATAAAGTCTTTTAATAACTATCACAACAGCTCTCTTAAAGTTTCATGCGGCGGCCGTACAAAGTCTTTTATCAACTATCAAAACAGCTGTCTTTAATTGGCATGTGGCGGCCGTATAAAGTCTTTTAATAACTATCACAACAGCTGTCTTTAAGTTCCCCGTGGCGGCCGTATAAAGTCTTTTATTGACTATCACAACAGCTATCTTTAAGTTTCAAGTGCGGCCGAATAAAGTCTTTTACTTAACATCACAACAGCTGTCTTTAAGTGCCATGTTACGACCGTTTAAAGTTTGTTATTAGATATCACAACAGCTGTCTTAAAATGCAACGTGGCGGCTTAATAAAGTCTTTTACAACAACAGTCTTTGTGGCATGTGGCGGCCGTATAAAGTCACTCGTACTTGGCCTCAGTTTTATCATATTTTCTTGTCTTTTGGAATATTGGAATTTATTAAAGCTTTAACGATAATAGAGTTCCGCTTAAGTCAGTGCCCGGGGCCGTGAAGGGTATTACACATTTTATTATCTTTCATGAACAGATTTAATCAAACCGAATATGTTACTTTGCTTGGTTGCATTCTATGCCTCATAAGGATCTTTTTTATGGATTTATTGTTAATTCATCCCCAACAGGCATGCATTCCATTCAACCCCAAGGAAGAGTATGGACAAGAATCAAAACATATCATGGTATAATTCTCCAATGTCTAATGGCGTGGTTATCTACAATTCAGTTCGTATACAGATACAACCGTCATAGAAACTATCGCAATTTCTTTTCCAGGGAATAAGAAAGTGTTGTTGTAAAAACTTAGTAGCGATAAAAAGTAGCGATAAAAAGGTTAATGTTTACAAAGGAACCTAGGTTATGTGCTTTATAATCTCGGGGGAAGGTAGACATAATAATGGCCTTGTAGATAAAACATGTTTATTTCAATGCTTGTTTTCTGAGATCGGGCCAGTAACAAAGGAAAGTATCTTTTTTTATACGCTTTCATTTCCTTGTGATTTTTTAAAAAAGATTCAGAGATATATACTGTACTTATACAAACTAAAATAACACATCATAGTTTAAAAAGTGTATGGCTTTTCCATAATGGTCATCTACGCGTACACTACTTGCAGTATTTGTTTCCGTGAACTTCTACCTGCAGATTTACAGTTATGATTAGAATTTATCTGGAAACAATATCAATTATTTGGTTTGTTAGTGACCCTCCACGGAAATATGTGCGGCCAGTATAATAAATGTGGGTGGGGGCGAGTCGTTAGCCGAGTCCTCATATTTATCACACTGATCCCTCATATTTCTGTGGAGGGGTACTAACAAACCAAGTAATTGATTTGTTTCATCGACCACTTATATATAGTGTAGATGAACATGACATCTTCTGACCCTCCAGAAATTCAGCGGGGGGGGGGGGGGGGGGGAGGGGTACCAGGTGACCATCTTTTAACCAATAAACATACTAGAATCTTATGGGCTGTTGTAAAACAATGTGAATTATTGTATCGGGGATACTTCGTTCTAGTGTGTAACCATAAATATTTGAGCTCAGCTCAGCAATTACTTTTTCTGGGAACAATGAACATGCTAGAATCTTATTAGGGGCAGTTGTAAAACAAAACAATGTGAATTATTGCATCGATCCGTTTGACTGCAGTATTTATAAATTCATTAATGATACAATATGTGAAAACAACACACAGCATTTTATATCAATTAAAAATGACGTATTTAGGCCAAGTATCAAAATTATTTTGTAAGATGATTGTGATCCTGTTATGTGGATGTATCTGTTTATAGATACATGTGTAATATCATATTAATTATTTTCTAATTTTAATGAGATTTTTTCAAAACAAAGTAACTTCGTTGTAGTGTGTAACCATAAATATTTGAGCTCAGCTCAGTTGATACTTTTTCTGGGAGGTTAGATTTGTGGAAAGTATGGTAAAACATAGATGCATGTCCTATATCTAAATCATATGATAGTAATGCGTAAGTATACTTACCTTAAGTCTCGAGGTAAAACACCAGTACTTTTAAATTTGATAGACAGTACAAAAGAATTGTTTGTAGAATGTTTCAAACATTCTGTGTCATATAAACGTTCTCAAATACGGGGATACTTGTATTTTAAACAGGTTTTGTAGAATGTTTATTATTTTAGATTCCCGATCCTTGTACATGTATTTCATTTACCATGTAATACAATGTGCATTAGCTCTTCTACACGTTTCAAAATTTGACAACAGCAGGTATTGAATCGATCTGTGTATTGTATTTGTGTTTTCATTGTTGTGTTGATGTCTAATGTGCAATTGTATTCCCTGGTTTAGATGCAGCTTTATCTTTTATTTACATAGTGAGAACCCATGAAACCAATACTTCCCCCAAGCATATCTCGACCCAGTTGAGAGACAGATATCGGTCACAATTACAAGTAATAAGCGACTTTCACTACATAAGACATCTTCATTAACTTGGAACGTTTTCCTGTCATTTGATTAAAGCAATTTTTTAGACATGCCATAACTAGCCTTGATATGTCCGTCATTGATAGAAAATATATCTTAAAAGAATAACAGTTGTCAGTCGTATCAATTAGTTTGAAAATATCGAGAAATACGGAGAAATATTTGTTAGCATAAAGCTGAATGTTATTTATTCGCTTGTGTGCCGACGGAGATATTAATTATTCTATTTCGTTGGCTTGTCTTGTGATAATTAATTACTGGTAAACATATATCAGAAAGCATTTAGCAAAGGAACTTCTAAGAAATGTCGTAGGTGAAGTCGTTTTATTTTCATTCAATTAAAGTGTTCTTTTTTCCGATTCATTATTGAAACGAAACGACACAAAATCATTAATGCATGTTGGTGTATGTTCACTGATATCGCAATACACGGTACATGGTTTATATTAAACAGTTTACTGGACAAAAAGCAAGCCATATGTTCCATGCATGTAGGACAATGTTGGCAAGTTACGTCTTCTTTGGAAATAGTCTTGCTCATAGATATTACAGTAAACGCCTAGGCTTGTTTTCTTGTCCTAAGAAATGCACACAATGATCTTTTTTGCCAGAAAGCTGAGTACTAAGAACGATCATTGGTATAAAGGAGTATCATTTACGGCCCCTACAATATATTCAAATTGCTCAATGGCCTCTGTCATTGTTTGACGTTTTAACAATAAACCTCCAATGATTGGAGTTATTCTCTGTACAAAGGCACATTATATAAAAGAAGATAATTAAAATAAAAAGCAAGATAGAGTTATGGTTCTTTCACACTGTACTTTCCCAAAATAGTATCTGCCATTGTGTTAAATCTTAACAAAATCCCTTCAATAGAGGAGTTATGCTCCATACAAAAGTTTATGATCAAATAAAAAAAGGGAGACGATTTAAAAAAGTAAGCAAGATATAGTTATGGTTTTTATTCAATGCACTTTTTCTCAATGGTATCTGTGTGAAGTTTTAATAATATTTCTGCAATATGTTTGGAGTTATGTTTCGGACAAATATGTTATGCGTAAATCTTACAAAGAGGGAGTTAAAAAAGTAAGGAAAATATGGTTTTTGTTCACATCACTTTCACACAATGGTCTCTGTTTTTGTTTTGCTGCAATAGTTTGTAGTCATGCTCCAGACAAAAGAGTTAGTAGTAAACCATAGAAGGAAAAATAGCTAAAAGTCTAAATAAAAAGTGTTGCTTACACGCTTGGAGACAATATGTCTCATTTACCTTTCGGCGAGGGGGTGGGGGTGGGGGTGGGGGGTCGTTGGGGAGGCGGGATAACAAGAACTACAATTACTAACATTAAAAAAATATTTCTCCATATTATTTTTATTTTGATCACGTAGGTTTTGTCTCATTTTGGGTTCTGGGTTGTCAAAAAGTTTATACTGCAGCAGAAACAGTTGATTATTTACCTTTTAACTACCACACTGCCTAATTAGCGTCAATGCATACATACAGTATAAAGAAATCAATCGTCATACAATGATGGGAAAAGGACAAAATGTATCTTGTAGAGAAATATATGATATTTAGTTTTACGAACTTCAGTTTATTTCTTTCTTTAGATTTTACGCAATCCTTACAAAAAGATACCTCTGATATCTCAAAAATAATTGAAGGGGATAGATGTGGTTTTATCAACTTTGATACCGGTCTGTCGTGCAGGAATGTGAATTAAGTTGCAATCCAAACCGGTGCATACACTAATTCCAAACCGTTAACAGTTTTTCATTTACTTGTATCCAAACCGTTACACACTAGATACATGTGACTGACTTTGGATGGTACTTTTTCGCAAACATACTATACTTTTAGTTTAGAGACCGATGACAAGATATGTGAAAATGTTTCTTCTTTCTTCTTAACTCATTTTTCTGACAATACAATTACAAGAGTTTTGATAAGCTCATTTAAAAGTTTCGTTTCCGCTTCTTGATTGCCATAATCTGCACGTTTTAATCACTTACTAACTTGAACTGATATGATTTGATCTTTTTATATCGAATAACTTGCACCTTAGAATGAAAACTGAAAACATAGTTTTTTTTATGTACAAAGATGTGTTAAATCGTACAAAATATCGAAATTTACGTGATGTTTTTGATATTTTTTGCTCGGGAGAGGCCATATTGGACAGATCCAAACACACGGCTATCGGAGTAGTTACCATACAGTGTTTATGTTAAACGAGACCAGTTGACTTAAGGTGATATTATGAGTTTGTCGTTCCAGTTATTGCAATATCTCAAGATATTTACATTAAAAAAGCCAAAAGATATGTAATATCATAAGACGTTGTATTACAGGTAGTATTTTGCATGAATCACAGAACAATGATAAATGTACAATATGAAGATCCGCGTTCAAAGATCACAGACTCCCCAAATCCTAACTAACCCTATGGTATCGTATGAATGTGTATATGATAACCCCCCCCCCCCCCCCCTCCACACACACACACACACACACCGTGAAGCATGTAGACAAGAGGAAGAAATGAGCAAAACACAGTTTGGCACCGCTTTGGAGCGGTCAGTGGCAAAACACCACTGGCGAGATTAAACAGGTAACTTATGCACAAACCTTCTTTCTCTCATCACAAGGCATAATGAAGACATTGCTATCTGGTCACGACTTTTGATGGGATACATGATCTAATGATCACACTTTTCAATGACGAACAATATGTTATATGAATTAAAAACTAATATGACCGTCATGGGAAAGCTATTAAGTGCTAAAATGACCAAATGGTTATAAAAAGACAATATGTTGCACGCTTTAATTAAAGCTTATGCGAGTAAGACACTGTCAATTTCTGAACAATAGGATAACGAGAAGACAAGCATAACTGTTTACATTACAAATACAAAATGCATTTTAGTTTAAGTCAGACTGATCTTCGTAAAGTGAATTGTTACAGCTTGGCTTTCCTTCTCTGTGTTCTTTGTTTCTATGATGTTCCATGTACTCTATATGGCAAGAATGACTAAAATGTGTGTGGAATTTAGTACTTATTATCATTATTGTTATAGTCAAGGTTAACAGAAACATATTTTGTAATATCTATGGTAGATATAGGAATTAATATATAATTCTTTGTAATACTAGTATATTCAATGTATACCTCTACAAATAATTTCGTTGGTGTTTAGTCACACTGCAACATTTAGGCCAAATGGTATGCCAAGCCAGTTCAAAACCCAAAGTGGTGAAAAGCAAGTAACTTGACACCAGTTTCTGAAATTTCCAGGCAACTGAGCACCCATAAAGTTACTAACTACACCCTCTTAATATACAGGAGGTTTCAGTCTTCTTGCAAAGCTGATAGCTACTTTTTCAGAAACGTACAAGTTGGTTCGCGAAATTGGGCATACAAATAGGAAATCCTACATTTACTTAGTTTACGATTTTGCTCAGCTGAGTTAAATGGTTACTTAGTGTGATCATTGTACTTCTTATACTTCTGTGGGAATAAATAAGTTAAAGTTAACAACGGAACTTCAGTAATATGTACTAGGTGGCGCGAGGGGCGTTGCATGTTTCGTTACCTCCCGCGAACAGACTGAGTTAAACTATTCTATTACTTTGTGGCATTCTGTGATTCCAAATAATCTTCTCATAAATTGTATCATTGTAATAAAAGACCCATTATTATATTATACTATAACTAAAAATATCTTAATGTCAACTTATGTTTTTCGTGTCTCTGGGGAAAGGCAAATAATAGAAAATCGTAAGTATAATAGTCTTCTTCATTTTTGAGTTGTTATCGTGCTTCAAAAAGCTAATCAAAGTACTGACATATTTTAGATGAACTGAAGATGAAATCTTCTTGAGAAGTAATGGCATGTGACAAATTAGACACTTGACAAGTATCCAGATAAGAAATGTGGATACTACTTTATCTTTGACATAGATATTTTAAACCCAGTCATCTAAAGACCAGCCATTTTTATCTTATGGCTTTATAGTATCTTATTTCTACTTTATGAACGCCATCTGATTGATGTTTCTGACGAGTATAACTAAGGTTTCATCATTACAACCTTTATGCAAAACGAAGATATGTTTCATCAGGAGCTTTTCTAATTTGCTCTCAATACAATGACATTCTATTGTTCCTTTCGTCTGAATGAAAGTATAGTCAGCAGGCATATGGTTTTCTGAAAATATTGCCTACAGGGATACCACACATCAAAATTTAATAGAATGTTATTTCATGCAACCATTAAACTTTTAAGCAGAAGGGTGAACGCATCGTTGTGGGAATTCGATTCAAAAGATGGATAACACATGACAAATGTCATACTACGATGTGTGAAAAACACTATGTTAAGTTCTTTTTGTTGATATCATCTCATTTATCGGGTTGGTTTGCAGAATTAAAATAGAGCTATCACTGCATTGGTTAATGCCAGGCCATTCCCTTAGTTATTGCCAGGCCTTTTCCTTAGTTATTGCCAGGCCATTTCCTTAGTTATTGCCAGGCCCTTTCCTTAGTTATTGCCAGGCCATTTCCTTAGTTACTGCCAGGCCTTTTCCTTAGTTATTGCCAGACCATTTCCTTAGTTATTGCCAGGCCTTTTCCTTAGTTATTGCCAGGCCATTTCCTTAAAAGAAATATAAAAACTGTTGAAGTTGTACGCACCACAAACACCTCTGATAGAGTATACGTTTCCTTCAACATCTATGTTTACCTGGTAATCATGAATATTAAGCAATCTGATTAAAATCATCTCCTATTTACGCTGCACATTAGATCTGAAGACAAGTTATAGAGCGTCACGTTCAGACGACCTTCCCGCTAGCCAATCAAGATTTTGGAAAGTGAAAGTAGAAGTTGAAAATCTATATTTAAACTGGGATTTTCAGTTTTCGGGTTTATGATATTTATGGCTGCGCCCCCATGCTTATTTCTTTGCGAAATAAAATAATAAAACGTTTGTAACGGGGTACCGGAGGTTTACTACGTACCTTAATTATAAAGCTTTCTATTCAACCATCGGCAAGTTCGTGTTCGTCTGTGTCGTATTGGTCCAGAACGCGGGAAACAAAAGCTCGTGTTCTGATGTCCATAACATATCGAAACTTCAATTCTAAAAATGATTTTACCAAAAGTTTGAGGCCAGTCCCTTTAAGCCAAGCGCTTGCTGAAACACGTCATCTGATTTGTTCAAATAAACATAAATTGGTGGGAATAAAATAGCAGTATTGGAAATCCGCTTATTTGAATGGGTCACCATCAGATCTAACTTTTAGGAAGATCGTGTACTTTAAAATAGTCAGATTAGAATATTAAGTTCCATTTGGATCACCGAAAAATGTTGATGTAGCTCTTGCTAAAAATGAATGCATGTATACACGTTAATTTCCAAGGCACTTCATTCTGTAAATGCTTGGAGCGATCCCAACACGTATGGTGAGCACGAGCATGCAATGTCATTTTAAATGTTCAATTGGCTCGACTGACCGCATGACAGATTTTTAAATGACTTCTACGTATATTCCCTTCGAAACGCTTTTCCTTAGGTGTAAAACACTTAGCTATTGTCATTAGTTTTTATTTATTTTGTTACGTTACTCTTTGACTTTCTACGACTCTAAGTATCAAGGACTATTTCACTGATATGTAAGATTACAATCCTAGTGTTGGACAGTTTAACAAAGCAAAGCATGCATAATTGTTTCACATAGTCAACGTCTTACAAGAAATAGTACTTTTCTTATAAGCTTATTAGTTTGTAGCAAAATGGAAGAGTTATTAGTAAAAATGAAATGTGTGTAGAAAAGTATACGCAGCAAAACGTGATTCGCTTTGAGTTTCTATGGACGGACTTAAAAACTTCAATATATACTTCATATATATTCTT
Organism: Mercenaria mercenaria; assembly: GCF_021730395.1. Taxonomy (NCBI): domain Eukaryota; kingdom Metazoa; phylum Mollusca; class Bivalvia; order Venerida; family Veneridae; genus Mercenaria; species Mercenaria mercenaria. The sequence goes on along the minus strand of NC_069361.1, from coordinate 108,892,232 downwards.
TGGAATAACTTGATTTTCGATAATGAATATCGGTATTATTTTTATTTTTATATCAAAAATTGTAATATCATTTTTCGAACAGTCTGCTACATAGATACAATGTTAATTTTGGTTATTTTTGGTAACGCAACACTACAACGTTACAAATTGCATATACAGAAGCCATAATAAAAACACTCATACATGTCATATTGATTAAATTATGTTCAATAAGATCTGTAAAAAGATCCTTTGGAAGCATAGAATGCAACAAGCGGAATAATAGCAGACTCGGTTTGAATGGGTCTGTTCATGAGAGGTAATGAAATGTGCAACACCTCTCACACCCCCTAGCACCGGCATAAGCGGGACTCTATTACACATATATTCAAGTCATATGTATAATATATTGAGATGCTATGAATAAAAACTTAAACAATATGTGTTTTTTATTCTTTCGGCCGCCATATTATCCGCCTTCTTATTTCTAGCTAAATGCTCAATGGTGCCACTTCTGCATCAGATGAATTCATTGACTACCATACCATGTTAAAACATTTCGTATAGAGACCTTTGCACGATTATGCTGACATATGGCATTCAACGGTCAGACTACATTCTGTATCTGTTACGTAACATTCCAAATGAACATATTTGTTGAAGAAAGCACATATTCTAGTTCTTAAAAGCGAATTTTTCATTTACCAGTCTTCTCTACTTATTATCGACAAACGCTTTTCTCTCTCAAAGTCTTTTTCTAAATCGCGGTCATCAACAAAAATAGAAAGACAATGCCAAGATTATATCTTCATTTATTTAAGATTATTAAATGTGTGCCTTTGGCAGTACTGAATATATCCTTTTTATGTCATAAGATTGTGTTACAGCGAAATAGTGCTCCATTTTATAATAGGTTCTCCTCTTATCGCGACAAATTATCATATGATTAATTTACTTATTCCATATTAGGCACTTGCTACTTTAAAGCTTCACTAGTCTGAATGTTTTACCAATTTAGGCATGATATATTGCTAGACAAACTCTAAAATTATATCTCCCTGAATGAATAATCTTCGCAACATAATGACATACGTGTGCACGCAGTTTTGAATATATCGTTCATTATTTAATCAATAAAAACGTGCTTAAAGGGCAGCTTATAATACTTAATAATACTTTTAGACAATTAATTATACGCCATATTAGGCCCCAAGTTCTTGCAGGGCTTCACCAGTTGCCTGAAACTATACCCAATTAAGGAATATTCCACTGTATGAGGTATTGCTGAAGCTGAAACTGAATAATTTGATTAAACGCCTATTTTTATACAATGATATATTCAATGGCGTTGTACATAATAATAATTATTATTATTATAACAATATTAATAATGACAATAATAACAATAACAGCCTTATTGTAACAAACAGTCATTACAAGGGAAATTTAACAAACCACTTCTATATTAACAAAATTAGCAAATGAATACTACACGACTTGGTTACTACGATCGGTTGGTATGAATTAGATGTATGGCTAGTCATATTCAATTATTCCATTCTCTAACATTTATCGTATGTCTCCTCACCTTTCTTCTTTATAAAAATATCTTATTAATATGTAGTTACTTCATGTGTATATTCCAGTGAGTATACTTGGCGCTGCACAATATTACGATGTAGCATTTGCCTATTAAGTAGTCAACCGGAGTTGTGCCAGGTTTCTAGACTTAACAGATGTCTTATTTCATACAAAAGACAACTGAAACAGAAATAACTATATTATTGACTCGATCAATGAAACTGAAACTACTAATATCAAATCTAGAGCGCTATCTCGCTATCAATTTACTTAATTAGGTAAATTATTGCTTGGCTGAAAATCTAATTCAATTATGAGAATTTCGATAAATAAAGACAAATATGTGTATACATGCTACCGATTTACTGAATCAAATTCGAGACAAATACTATGATACTACAGAAATAAAACTACACCTACTTAACAGTTATAACCGTAGGAAATTTAAAACAAATATCAGTATAGCCTGCCTCCCATCCAATGGTATCCTATATACCAAAAAGCTTGATTCGGTTGGAATAACTACTGTAGACACATCTTGCCTTTTTAAAAGTACTGTTGTAAGGGATTCACCTGGTGGGGATAACTTTTACTTACACTGTCCTCTAACTTTAGATATAGTAACTTTTACTTACACTGTCTCCTAAGTTTAGATATTGTGGGTTTTAAAAGTGATGGTTCTCGCGCAATTAACAGGGTTTTTTTTTTTCATCTTTGGAAATTCTTGTTATGGTTAATACAGTCTGAATCTCACTTTTTATTAAATGACATGTATATCTTGAACTTGCATACTTCCGACGGAATGGTACACGATAAAATCTATTACATACAGTGTTTCTTTTATGAATGAAATGTAACAATGTAGCAAATAAATAATTCATAAATAGTTCAGGGTCATTATATATTTATGATAGATAAATTCTCGTGAAAAACCCTAACATCAAAGAAGTGTAAAACGAGTCCCCAAGACACTATAAAAACCTAATATAGACAAATGTTAATTCGGTTACATAAAAGAGTAATAAAATATATAATATTACTTTAGGATATCTTGTGAAACAGAAATATAATCTTGGTCATAGGCTAAAGTTATAAACCCCCTTTGATATGTTGTTCTCGCGGATGAAGCACACTGTTTTTGGTCACAGTTGTTTGTTTAACGCCGAGATATTAAATGCTTATATGCGACTTCCCTATAAATGTAATGAATTTAAAGTTTTATAATTTGATACTTCTGTTTTAAAAGAAAGGCAAGGTCTCTATATGTTCATTAGTGAAACAATATGTAAAACGTCTAGACATCACTTTATAATGAAAAAACAAATTTCATATTTAAATAGTGTGCTTTGGCCATCTCGCAACGTCGTCAACAATGTTTTGCATTTCTTGTTATTGATAAGAATTTGTAAATGAAATGTTAGCAGTAGTCTGTTATGTTAATGCTATTTAAATTCATTGTAGTGCATAGCACGGGTATGTTAGGATATTTCTATAAGCTTAGATTTATGGTATAGCATGCTAGTAATTTGGGTTTAAAATTCGTAGCAAAATACAAACCTAGTATAGTAAAATAATCTATGTTAGTCTTTAAGAGGTAAGATGAACAGAGGTTTTAAAGCATTATACTCCGGCAGTTCAAAAGATGCTTGTCGTGCACTGTGCTTTAAAGTAGACATAGATATTGAGGCAAATTTGGTCACATTAACAATAACTAGCAACTGTAATTATATAAGACATCTTCATTAACTCGGAACGTTTTCCTGAGATCTTGTACAAGCATTGTCTTGCAATAACTGGGCAACTTGATATCGTAACGAATGACAGAGTCATAAAATGCCTTTGAAGATACGAGAAAAATTACAGAGATATTTACAATATTTGCATTTTTTCAACATTAGAGCAAGGAATCTAAATCAGATCATTAATGCATGTGTATTTGATCATATACGTACTAATAACCGATACCTTGTTATCAAGCAGTCTGCTGAAATAAAAAAGTACTTGCACAGAATTTGAGATTAAGCACTTCAGATATCACATGTATGTAGGCCAGGTATCACATGTATGTAGGCCAATGGTTGCGTACATTTTTTAAGCCCTCTACAGACGGTAGGTTTTTGTTGTACAACACTAATTATCTCAAAGATGTACAATTTTGAAATTGTACATTTTTCACATACAGACAGTATTCCATTCTAATACAAATCACAGAGATTTACCTATATAACATATAGTGCATCAGGTACTGAAAAGAATGTAACCATTAATAATAAAAATGATATTCACCTTTTTATGTCCCATGAATTTGATTACGCATGACACAAATAAACCACGCCATGAGAAAACCAACATAGTGGCTTTGCGACCAGCATGGATGCAGACCAGCCTTTGCATCCGCGCAGTCTGGTCAGGATCAATGATGTTTGATTTCAAAGTCTATTGCAATTAGAGAAACCGTTAGCGAACAGCATGGACCAGACTGCGCAGATGCTGGTCGGAAACGCACTATGTTGGTTTTCTCATGGCGCGGCTCAAACCATTTATGTTTTCAGTGTCATCCTTTTTCTATTATGCATTAGAAGCCATTTTATATTCAGATTTGTGTTTATTTTTTGGACAATTGTTTCTGGAATTTCATTCACTTGCCTCTTATCAATTAATTATTTACCAATTTGTTGCTTGTCAACGTGGGTGGTACGTAAGGCAAAACTTACGAAATAGAACATGTCCTAATCTGTAAGTCAAGACTTAAGATTTACGAAATCAAGGAATAGCATCGTACACACGATAATATTTGGCTGTACATCTTAAATTTAACTGGTGTTGTACAACAAAAACCTACCGTCTGTAGAGGGCTTTATTTTCTCTGGGAATATCAGTGTTAAAAGATAGTACAGAAATATCTTTGATTTCTTTCTTGCTCGTCAAACTTCACGCAATGGAAATTTTATCCGGTAAAGCATGCGATGATCAATAACCGGGGAAAATAGTATCATTTACGGCTTTTCAAAATTTATCCAGTTTACATTTCTCCTTCTCATATGATTAGGGCTGCAATAATGTGAGCCGTGCCATGGCAAAACCAACATAGTGGCTTTGCGACCAGCATGGATCCAGACCAGCCTGCGCATCCGCGCAGTCTGGTCAGGATCCATGCTGTTCGCTAACGGTTTCTCTAATTGCAATAGACTTTGAAAGCGAACAGCATGGATCCTGACCAGACTGCGCGGATGCGCAGGCTGGTCTGGATCCATGCTGGTCGCAAAGCCACTATGTTGGTTTTGTCATGGCACGGCTCATGTGGTTATTACCTTATTGTATTGTAGATATAAATGACTTATTAGAAGGTTTCTACTGCAGTAAAGACATTTACTATTTCTTTTCACTACCACATGATATGATTATCGTCATATAAATAGTACAAAATCAAAAACACACCATTATCACAGAATATTACATAGAAACAATACGGTAACGAAAACAAACTGTATCTAGGGGATAAAATGTCTGCAATGCAACAAAAGTAACTACCGTTATTTTCTCGGAGAGTTTATATCATAATTGAGAGAAAAATCTGTTCTTGTTTACTTGGTCTCTGAACTGTAAATTTGATACTGTAATTATCTTGCATACTCAATTTGCATGTAAATTCAAAAAAGAGCTCAGTTGACCGAGTCTGCATAAACAAAGTGATTACAGTGAACATATCGCATACCTTGCGTGTTATTCGCTGAACCTTACCGTATTTAATCTTTAGCCTGCTGGTGGCAAGTGATTCTGCCTTTGCGACCAGTGCAGACTAAGATCATGGTCTGCACTGTTCGCTATTCAGTCAGTCAATTTTCAGTGAACACCCCTTGGAATAATAAATGGTATTGCCCAAACTGAATGATGGACCAGTCCATTTTAGAAATTTAGCAGGCTAAGGGTTAAGATGATACAGAGATTGAAAGTTCATGAGAAGAAATAACACCTGCAAAAAAAATCTGAATTACATAAATTGCTGTCGTTAATAGACGATACTGCTTCAGCTAAAGTAATTTCTATCTAAAACAAAACAAGGATAAGGACACATAGGAATAGCAACCCCAAACCAATTCCCAAAACAGCGTATGTATATGTAACAAATGGGCAATAATACGGAACCCTGTTAGGTGGTGCGTCGACCTCAAAGCGCGACGGACGACATACGATGTAGTCCTAACAGGATTCCGTACAATCAGGATTAAACAAACACAGTATGAACACAGTGGGGCACCGCCTTTGAACGATCAGAGGCAAAAACATCACTGGACAGTTTAAAGAGCTTAATTGTGCGTAAATCCTCTCTTTTAATCCCCCACCATTTCCAAAGTTACAGGACAGTGTCCCGCCAAGTGAATCCTTAACATACGTACTGGTAACTTAAAGCATAGTATTTAAAAAAAAAATGAAACTAATTCCAATCATTTCCAAAAGGTTAATTTGATTGTGATTATCACCGTTTTAGCCATTTCAAAATTATTACATTTGACCATTAAAGCCATTCAAAACATATTCATTCTAATGCGAAATGTTCACACCATTACATCGTACACTACGACGTAACATCGCAAACCCACCCCTCTACAGACCAATTGCCCATTTCAATAGATATTTGTTGTATATTACAAATGTTCAGTTAAATACTTCAATATTTACTTTTTGCATTAGCGCCAACCAGTTTTGAATTTCTGAGAGAGACACATTGAAAAGTAAAACTAATCTGGTAATACTTATGAAAAGCTGTTCTGTAAAGGAAATGCTATTAATATTCAATTATATCAATAAAATGACAATGTATTATTTCTCTCGAATGAATGGAAGTACAGCCAACGTACACGTGCATGCGGTTCCCTGAGAATATTGTGAACATGAATACCAGACATTTAACTTTAAATTAATAGGATTTTGTTTCATATCAGCATTTTACACAGAACAGAGACCGAACCATTTGCATTGACGAATGACAGATCACATACTATGATATGGAAAACTTTGCTGTTATCATCTTTATTCCCGGAATATTTTGCATCAATTAAAAACAACTATTAGCAATTAATGTTCTGTTTAGTTTATATTGTATAGCCATGTCATGTGTTGGCTCACTACGGGGCTCTGTAGCAGGAATTGATATAACACTTATCTATGGTAACGATCCGAATATTGGACAATTCAAATAAGATGTCGTGATTCCATTATTTCATTTAACAACCGTATGTCTAATTTGTTTTCTTTACAAATAGAACCCTCTAAACGAACGGCCTCCGGACCAGAGAAAAAAATGGTCTGGAGAGGTTTAGATAGGTTGGAATGCGTCCTACAGTACAGTACATAAGCACTTATACAATTACCATGCAACCTGATACATTTTAAATCCTGATCTTGTTTAATTATGGTTTGAAACAACAAAATTAACGTTTTTCGACATATTCTACCAAATGGTTTTCAGGGATAATCTTTTGTTGAAAATTGTTCGGTTTCTGGAATGGAGGGGTTCCGTACGACGATCAACTTTCGGGACCATCTGATCCGTTCGGTTTGAAGGGGTTTTCAGTATTCAAGAGTTCCGGTTTAGAGTGGTTTCACTGTATTAGAGTTGTCAGTAACACAGTCAAACATTCCTATAGTGTGTATTAGGATCCTTTTACAGATTTTATTAACTATCAGAACAGCAATCTTCAAGTGCCGTGTGGTGGCTGTAAAGTGTCTCCCGTACTTGGATTCAGTGTTGTTATATTTTCTGGTCCTTTGGGATCATGGAGTCCATTCTACATATGTGTAATAGAGTTCCGCTTTAGCCGGTGCTAGGGAGCGTGAGAGGTGTTGCACATTTCATTACCTCTCATGAACAGACTCAATCAAACCGAGTCTGCTATTATTCTTCTTGTTTGCATTCTTTGCTTCCAAAGGATCTTTTTACAGATTTTATTGATTACGCACGGAGGCTTTGCTGGAAAATGTCTCCGCAAGGCACAATATCAGAAATAGTAGAAATCCATTCATAAAAAAGGTCATATATACGGCGTATTACAATTGCAAAAATAGTAATTTATAGTATTATCTAAATGTATAAGCGTATTAGGAAAACAAAATGTTATAAATACGAGTGCGTAGAAATATATACGCGATAATATCTAGCACCAAAACACGATTCTCACCAAGTTCTGTCTTGAGTTATTGATATGTTTCTATAGTAACTTATTTAATCTGGAAAATAGCTGATAACATATTTACATTACTAACCTTTGTGGTAACATATATTACAAATGTTAAGAATTTGCTGTAGAAAATATTAATCAAAGCCAGATATTAACGTCTTGTTGTTTCTTCAAAAATGATATTTTTCTTCAGGATAGTTAATAAAATATGATAGCAAATGTTTTGACGAATATAGTGGTTTTGATTTGCTATTCAGAGACTTCTACGAAATTATGCATTTCTAAAAATATTCAAGTTTATCCTTAATGTCAGCATTGAAAAAAAAACTCCAGATTTGTAGAAAACAAATAATTACAAACTCTTCGCATGAAATAGCGTATTGTCATCTTGACTTTTGTTTCCTCTTCCTAATATGGGGAGAAAATATTCAACAGACAAAACCGTTATATGTAAGGTATATATATGAGCCGTGCCATGAGAAAACCAACATAGTGGGTGTGCGACCAGCATGGATCCAGACCAGCCTGCGCATCCGCGCAGTCTGGTCAGGATCCATGCTGTTCGCTAACAGTTTCTCCAATTCCAATAGGCTTTAAAAGCGAACAGCATGGAGCCTGACCAGACTGCGCGGATGCGCAGGCTGGTCTGGATCCATGCTGGTCGCACACCCACTATGTTGGTTTTCTCATGGCACGGCTCATATTAAGTTATACACGTGATTTCACCTACAAAAGTTATAAAAACATTTATAGTCATGTAGTGTGCACATCTTTTAATATATAGGGTTTTTGATACTGAGTTTACAAGTGTGAAAGTAGCTTGTACATAGTATAGTTCCAGACAGACTAAGTAAGACAGTGACCCTAAATTCAGTCTGTTGCACGGACCCTCTATACACAGATCGAATGGGTAATATTAAATTTCTAATACATTGTTTTTTGGTCTAGTGTACCGTTATATCTACTTTAATATTATTACAAAATTCTGTATTTTCTTTTAAAAGTTATATTTCTATAAAAAAAAACATTTTTCATATCTATATTATGTGCTTCACAGTAATAAAGAGATCTTGAAAAATGTGTACTTGACAACTCGTCCGTTTATAAAGATATTTAACAAAAATCAGTTTCCACATAAGCATATACCCTTTCCGATAACTAGTGTACACTATAAGTGATTATTTTGTAACAATCATAATGTACATTGAATTCATTTTAATATTAAACCCTTTCACGTTTAAACTTATAACGATCGAATTCTATCTTTCTACACAGTTTAACTCGCGGCAGTTTGCTTCTACTCGATTAAGTAATATCACTAATTAGCTTAGCTATGTATCTTTCATTGTTCATATAGATTTACAAAAACTCTAATACTCTGTTTTTCATTTCCCTAGTTTATACCCCAGTCACACATACGGCGCGGATAGTTACGTCTAGCTACGGATAGAAACGTAGTAAACCGTATCGATCCGTACGTGAGCCGTACAGATTGGTACGAATTAATGCGGATTACTACGTTCCTATCCGTACGGATTACTACGTTCCTATCCGTGGCTAGGCGTAGCTATCCGCGCCGTATGTGTGACTGGGGTATTAGGATTCATTGGGCTGTTCATATATTATGCACTGATAGTCAAATACACTGAATCATCTGACGATACAATGGCGTTATACTGGCTAAGTCATGGCGCGACCTATATTATTTTGATTAGGTTTCTCGTAGACAACCACTATACATATTGATAATACAGTTTTTTTTAAAAGCAGCAAAGATATGTCTAGGTAAGTAAGTAAGTAAGTAAAATAGAATATCAAACTCATAACAATGACGTCTATCAAATCAAACCATATTGTTACATCTACACAATCACCTTCTGTAATTAATTCCGTTATCAAACAGAAATTAGGCACATTTTAACCGATTTACAATTTTTCTAGGCATAGAATTACAAATCCTGACCGTGGCTTGGCTTAAGACAACCCTAGGTTTTAACTTTTGTTAGGTATTTCTGTAATCATTTTTATCAAATGCCTCATTCTCAAAAGCCACTTCGGACGACTTTGCGTTATTTCCTACATTTCTGCCATAGCTGTATGCGTTCAGTATCACTTTTGATGGCGCAAAGCAACAGTGGTCTTTTGCCAACCATGAATTTTCACAAACAGCTATTTCATACGAATGTCTGCGCATACTTTTCTTAATAGCAAGACAGTCTGCTGGAAGATGATCGAGATTTCTTTTCCGACGAAAATTGGCGTCGTGTGATTTAGCACGCTTTGGTACCATACTTTTTGGGGAAGGCACGAATTCAGCAGCTGCTTTTGATTTGTGTTGTAGTAACCCTTCATTCTTGTCGGCGTTTTTAATGTTTGTGTTACTTTGTTGAAAAGTCAAGTTATCCACTCCTGCATCAAAAGAATACACTGATTGATCAAGACGCTCTTTAAAGCCGTCATGATCTGACGTACCATTAGAAAACTTCTCACTGCCTGCACTTTGAAGTTTATTTTTCTGAGAAGTGCTTGCGAGAGATGGCTGAATGTCTTCAACACTTAAATCGTTTTTCCCGTCTACAGTGTAATCAAGTTGATTTCTTTTCCGCACGGCTCTTCGTTTCTTGATACGTGACCTATCCCTAAAATGGTAATTGTTTGTGGTAATTGTAAACGTCAAAAGAGTTTTGTATAAGAGGAAGCAGAGAAACATAAATTTGTTGTTTATATAGTTTATGAAACACATGACGACAGAAAAGGGTGTCACTCGAATTTATCTCGACCGCGTTCATTTAAAAAACATAGAGCTATATAATTCGTTATTTTACTTGAATTTTAAAACTTCCTGCATTCATTGACTATCGGCATAAACATATTTAAGTAAATTACATTTTATAACTCTGTAATCCGTACCTGCTCAACCCGTAACATAAACACTTCGATAGTTTCAATAGTTTCAAAGATTACCAACGCCACCTTGTCTTGTAATCCACTGTTGTCTGGACATTTTAATAACACCAACATAATAAACATGTTCGGAATAATGAAGATATTCCATATCACTTTAAGTAATCAGCATGGCGTGTTTTATTATAGGAATAACCAATAAGCTGTGTTCAACATACCTGGCAATGTTATTAATAATGACATAAAATGGCTTTAATCGTATGTAATTGTGATGTATTTGAAGTTTATAGGTCATTCGAGAAAATAATTTAAAAACATTTTAAGGTCATAACTATTATGAAATGTAATGCACCTATATCAGGTTTATGTCCAAATATTCAAAGTAACCATGAATAGAATATGCGTTCTTTTATATCATGATATTTCAACATGAATCATACTGATAGAAACTGGAATTTTCTGTTTAGTATATACTCATTTTGTAAAAACGACTTTGTTTATAGATGTAAAACATCACTATCACATCAGTAACGAATCTTTATATAAAGATGCGTTTCAATTATTTTGTACATAAACATTTTATTGCAAACCACTAGATGATGAGGATAAAAGTTTGCGCCGAAATAGAGATAGAAAATGTTTGAAAACTACGTATTAGGAGCAAAAGGACTAAAAAGACGCAAATAATATACTAACAAACTATATATCTAGCATGACATTAAAACTGATCACTTCTCTCAACTATCGTTAATGTCAGAAGTGCAATAAATGTAAAAAAGTAAAGATATTCATTAAAATCAACGAACTGTTCTTTGCAAAGCTTGCATTGTATACGAAGTATCAAACTCCTATAGATTTCATAGCATCCTTCCCTAGTTCATTTTAATTTTCTGAAATAGAGGATGCAGATCAACAGCTACAAAGTTCAATTTTCATAACAGCTTAATCTTTTTAGTCAATAAAAAGGCCAATATAGTATGTTGGTTTTACATACAAATATGTCAATAAAGTACCACAAATATATGTATTTGTCGAAACTGATGTAACGGATATTTGTTCGACATATTTTAAAAAAAAGGTTTTCATAAGTTTAACCTTGTCATTCCACTTTTCAAACTTTAAAACTGAACATTAAATTCATTATATATGATAAAGTTTTTAGTGTTCTTGTAGAATTAAGTTAATATTGGTATAATGAATGGCAAATGCTTTTGTAATAAGTGCATAAGTGCACTTTTTTGTTGGTCGCACCGACACAATTATAGGTCATATGGCGACCTTCCAGCTTTGACGGTGGAGGAATATGGCACACGAATTGCACAATTAATCCAAGAACCTATGTTCTCAAGCGAGTCATCACGAGCGGGCACCTGGGTAGAACCACCGACCTTCCGCAAGCAAGCTGGATGGCTTCTTCACATGAAGAATTCAACGCCCCGAGAGAGGCTCGAACCCACATCGGTGAGGAGCAAGTGATTTGAAGTCAGAGACCTTAACCAATCGGCCACGGAGCCCCCCTGGCGTCTACTTTCTGGATGAAATTGTGTCCCTTTATTGCAATTGTCCGTGTTTAAAGAGGTAAATCTTAAATTTACAAAGAAATTGACAAATAAAAGGTTAATTTTACTATTCATATGCACTTTTATGTTTTCAAACGATAGCATTGTGTCACTTTCAAAGGATACGAAAATACAAACAATTTTGTTTCATTGCGGTGAGAAATAAATTCATTCCGCGAAGCAAAGAAAACGAAAACATATATATATTTTATCAAGATGTCTCAATATTTCACCAGAAAGCGCGTAATAAATACAACTATCATTAAAAGACTCCCCTGTTAAAGTGTCTACTGGTATGAACGTGTTATCTTACAGAATCAAATAAAAAGAAAGGTTATGTGATTTGTAATTGCTGTGCTCTTACAAACGAAAGAAAGTGGCAGGCAGGGGATATTTTATAGTACGATAAATGTCCGTTTCTCATAAAAAGCAAATGTTTTCAAAGCAGTATACGTTTAAGTACGGAAAAGCTATTTGCGTCAGTAATAATGAAAAAAGTTTGCTTAGGCAACTTTAAGACGAGAAAAGACCTGACGAATTGATCATATAAAAAATATTCACACCAATATCTAAAATGATTCATATCCAACAAAAATGTTTCTGTGTCTTACATAATAATGTTATTGGTTTGAAAATGTAAAAGTGGAATAAGACTCTTTTATATTCAAATACACAAGTTGATGAAATACGTGTGTACAGAAAGATTTCGATAATATCAATGAGCCGTGCCATGAGAAAATCAACATAGTGGGTTTGCGACCAGCATGGATCCAGACCAGCCTGCGCATCCGCACAGTCTGGTCAGGATCCATGCTGTTCGCTAATTGTTTCTCTAATTGCAGTAGGCTTTAAAAGCGAACAGCATGGATCCTGACCAGACTCCATGCTGGTCGCACACCCACTATGTTGGTTTTCTCATGGCACGGCTCCAATGATATATTGCATCTATCTTAATAATTTTTATGTAACCATCAAAATTGTTTTAATTATAATTGAGCCGTGCCATGACAAAACCAACATAGTGGGTTTGCGACCAGCATGGATCCAGACCAGCCTGCGCATCCGCGCAGTCTGGTCAGGATCCATGCTGTTCGCTTTCAAAGCCTAATGGAATTAGAGAAACTGTTAGCGAACAGCATGGATCCTGACCAGACTGCGCGGATGCGCAGGCAGGTCTGGATCCATGCTGGTCGCAAACCCACTATGTTGGTTTTCTCATGGCACGGCTCATATGCATTCTTACAATCTCATGACAAGCTACGGTTAAGCGGACGAACTGTGAGTCGTGAATGAAATCAATTTTGTTTCCTTGAATTATATTATTCAAAAAGCAATAGTAACCTCGTATAAATATAAATGGTGTTGTGTTGTTGATTAACGTATTAGTTTTGGTATATATAGCACACATGAAGGGGTTGTCTAACTTGTTGCCTAACACTTGCCTTTGACACTCCATGTAAATATTTGTAGGTACTTGTTACAACTCTGTGCTTCAAAGAGGAAAACAACATTATTCAAATGTAAATTATAATATTAGATCGTCACGTGATTTTTTGAGATTTAAATAAAGTTTTATATCCATGTTTGAAAAATTACGGGCTTACCTGATTGCTTTTATTGCAGAAATAATGCACGTGATCACAAAAATTGATCCGACGATCGCTCCGAATACTATTCCGGTTATTCCATCAAGAAATGGCATTTTAACACAGCATTTCACCTGTATGTATTACCCGCATTTGAAATGATTACCTCGCCTCCTAAACGTAAAATCCCAAATAGTCCCTTTCTGTTGAAGTGATCACTTATATTCTAGTTCTATAAAGCAAATGCATTTAATGACCAATCTACATCTCTCATTATCTTGGACAAGAATGTTTCCTTCCTAACATTTCTTTTCAAGATCACAATCATCAGCTAGAACATTGCGCCAAATGAACACATCCAAAAATGGATAAAACACTTCGTCAAATGAACACATCCAAAAATGGATAAAACACTTCGTCAAATAATATATTGTATGCGTTCTATTTGCACTAATGAATATATCCTTTTTTATTTCATAAGATCGTGGTAAAAGCGCGATCATGGATCCATAAAATATACTTATATCCAGACAATTTATTATATACTTATTATATATTTACTTATTCCATATAAGGCACTTGCTCCTGCAGTCTAGAACGTTTTCCAATTAAGGAATACACCGTTGCACGAGATACTGTTAGACAAGCTCTGTCATTGTATTCCTTATTTCATATATATCATGTTTCTCATAAATCCGCATGTTTATAATTTCTTTCTTTTCCATTTTGCTCAAGAGACACAGTCTTGTTTCAAGCAAATCCTTTTGGTAGTTAGGTCTATAATAATGAAGAAATCGGAAGAATCCTATTACTCAACGTAACTGTAGATCCATAGAATCTCATTAAAATATATAATATAAGTTGCAAAAAATCTCACAACTTAGACACTACCATTTAGCTTACATACTAATCGTCGATCGGTCGGTATGAATTTAGTTTTGAATAATTCATACCCCTGTTGTTTCTGTTACGTTTACTTATGTTTCCTCAACGTTGCTATAACAGTTATAACAGGGAATCTCTTATCTGGCATTCACTGTTTCTTTCTGATTTTTTAACATGCAATTACTTCTAGTATTTATTCCAGTATATACTTGAAGGTGTTCAATATTACACTGTAATACATTCCTGTAAAGTAGTCCGTCCCAGTGGTAACAGATGTACCATTTCATTGGCAAAACACCTGGAACAGATATAACTACATTATTGACTTGATCAATGAAAACGAGCTGCGAATCTCTGATCGTCATCTTGCTATCAAGTTTACTTCATTCTCTTCCATGTGCAATATACTGTTTGTATGAGAAAACAATTCAATTATGAGAGTATTAACATTACAAAGACTAAGGCTGTATATATGTCATAGTTTTACTGAATCGAATTTTAGACAACAAAACTGTTTGTTTTGTCCTTCGTGCATTTTTGTTCTACTTTGTCTGTGTATTTTGTGTTAATCTGGACTTGTCTATCATTCAGTTTGGGCAGTATCATTTATTAATTGAAGGGAATTCATTGAAATTTTACTGACTGAATAGCGAACAGTGCAGACCATGATCAGACTGCACGGATGTGCAGGCTGATCTTGGTCTGCACTGGTGGCAAAGACAGTTACTTGCCGCTAGCATGCTAAAGGTTTTAATCTTCATCTCCATAAACACACCACTCAAATGTTTTTGGGAGGTTGTGTTCTTGGAAAGTTACTTTTCCTCAATCGTCTTTGGCCTTTTTGTTTTTCTCTCTCCATATATCCTGTATGTTCATAACCAAACCTCAGTTTCATAGAAATTGTGCTTTTACCTTGGCTTCGATTTCAGCAAGAGTATCACAGAGTAAAAAGAAAATTAGAAAATTTCGCTTTGATTGTAGCTAACTGCCTTCTGTAAAACATATAGAAATATGTTGACATTTTGTATTTTAAAAAAGTTCGTGCTAACAGTCTTCACCTTGATAATTTCTTCTATATATCAAAATATTCATGCATACCTCAATGTTTCACATATGCCTGCATATATACTGAACATACATCTAAATAGATGGGTTTTTTTTTATTTAACAATAACATTTCAATGAAAAGCCATACAACTGTGATATTTACAACATGCACGTTTGACCATTCATTCTGTAATTATTTTAAGAAAAAACTGTTCTTATTACTCACAGTTCATATTTTAACGTGAAACTTAAAACAAGATACTCGTGCAAATTGATTTGAAATCAAAATTGTATAGCCAGGAGATAAGCAAAAACTAGTCTTAAGACGAGACAAGACAATATGTGGCGGCTCAAAAGGGTACTCCACGCTATCCTTTCCCCGAGACCTCACTAACTGACATAAATCAGCTTGGAAATTTACTGTTGAATAACTAGAGCTGTTGGTGTTCAGCAAAGCTTGACTTTCAAAACCATTGTCACAAAAAGCTATACAAAAACTTAATTAGAAATATGCTCAGTGAAAACACGGGGAATACCTTTGTGAGAAAACGATATAGAAATAAAGAATCTGTGCTTCACAGTGAAGTTTAAATCCATCTTCGCAAGCGGTTACTGAAATTTAAATTTAAATTTGTTGGGTTTAACGTCGCACCGACACAATTTTATGTCATATGTCGACTTAAGCGGTTACTGAGATACCAGCTTAATTACAAAAACTAGACTAATATCGGTCACAACATAGAGTAATACGCTACTTTAACTATGTAAGACATCTTCATTAACTCGGAATGTTTTCTTGACATTTGTTTCAGGCAATTTCATAGACATGCAATAACGGGCCATTTTGATAGCGAAACAACTGACAGGGCCATTAAGTAACAATCGATCACAGTCTGAAGAAAAGCCCATTATGTAGATCGAGAAACACTGAAACTAAAGATCACTTGCAGATATAAGCGTAAACCGGTAAGGTAGCGTTTATTCGAACAACTCGCGATAATGAATGCTAGGTAAAGATATCCCAAAAAGAATTAAACATAAGAAATTCGAAACCAAATCAATGCGGAAGGTGATGTTGCTTGTTTGTTTATTTGTTTGTTTGTTTGTATGTTATTTTAATCATGTTAAGAGTAAATTGTCTTTGATTAATTCTCTGCATTATTTCATTGTTAGGAATTGGTAAAGTTTACACATGTTACATGTTTAGTTAGTTATACTTATGCCAATACACGGTACTGTACGTTTCATAGCCGTTTTTACGGTGCTGTGCTGAACAAAAAATTATGATAGACTTGCACCACAATTGCTTCATGACTGTGTCTAATACAATGAGTGTTTACAATTGCGCTCTTTCCTGGAATAGTCCCGGCAATATATAATAAAGATGGCATCGGCAGCGAGTTTTTCAACCAGCAACATTGTGCAATGATCAATCACCTCGTATACGGTAATTTAAAAGTATCTACAGTTTGCCTCCAATCATGATATCGAAAAGACATGTGTTGTAAATTTAGCAGCTAGTCTTATTAAAGTTGATTTATTAATTGATTCTACTGATGTGAAACTTTGACCTCTGCTACTAGAGATGTCATTCACCAGTTACCGTCATAAATTGGTTGGGACTGGAGTGTGTTTCATTTGTATCATTTATCAGGTATTTGTCATCAGTAACATCGTAAACATTCTGATTTGTTAGAGTTTTGAGTTGCTCCGTATTTGGGATGGTACATCATTCAACGGTTATCCTCATAATATAGGGGTAAATCTTTGTCTTTCATTACTATGTTTCACTCCAGAATATGGGAGGTACCTGCTTTTGTATATAACCTAGTCAGAACTTGGAGGGGATTCTTACTTTTGGCTCGGACTTTGAATGACAGTCATAGAAAAGAATGAATACTTTACAGTTATAATTATAATGACTTTAGACCAGATAATGAGAGAATTTACAATTTGACAACTATTTCCATCATTTAGACTATTTATCCATCACATAATAACTGATGTAGTAAACTGGAATTTAAGTGTATTTTATCGATGGAGTATAAACCCCCACACCCGAACTTACGTTTTTCAACACATGGTTAAAACTTTGTATTCTGTTGTAGATTTACTAGCGGTCTGTCATAATGTGTCTACACAAACAAAACTATTTGTTTTCTACATCATTGGTAAAATGCAAACAATAACACTGTAAGAGAGGATCACACATTATCTGAAATACACTGAATGAAAGCTTCGTTAAATGCACCAATATATCTCGATATGGTTTAAGAGGCAGATAGCTGCAAAACTCGCATGTATCAACTAAATCTACTTTAACTTCATTAGCTCGGAGTCATTTAGGTCTTGCAATTCCTAGAAAGCCAATAAATAGTCTCCATTTATCTGTAATTGAAAAAAAAAAGTGTTTGTTGATAATGCGACTAATGTTAGAGCTGTAACGATAAATGCGATGACACATTAAAAATATTTTCCATTAATTTAAAGTTCGAAATAAAATGAATCCATCAACTAGTTTGCGAGTGAAACATGGCTGAATTTGACAGCTCTTACTGAAGAATATACAAATGTGATATGTTCTTTATTTTTGTGTAAATGGAGCAGCCGGTGTTGCGTCGGAAACATTTGCATTCGACCACCACTGGGAAATGCGCTTGGCGAATTATGTTTACATTTATACAATTTCACAGTAGGCCTACTATGCTTTTGCAAGTTTTTACATCAACCTAACAGCTTCAAATGTGGCCTCAGAAACAGTTTTATCATTTACCTAAATGTTGAAAATTAAGGGCGAACAGGTTCGACTGGAAATAAATAGAATCTATTAAAAGATTTTTTGGAAGCAAAGAATACAACCAAGAAGAATAATAGCTGACTCGGTTTGATTGAGTCTGTTGATGAGAGGTAATGAAATGTGCAACACCTCATGAAAGACATGAAAATAATGGCTTATACCCTAAAAGGGTATGACCTAGATCTTGTAGATAAAGCGAAATAATATGCCTAGCTTACATTTTGACTGTTTATCTTGTCTCCTACAAGTTTTTTTTGCATTTCTATTGGTCAATAGACGTCACGTGAAGACAGGATATATTCCATATCCTGGTAGTGCATTTCAGATATGAATTTTGATTAAAACAAACGGCTCGCGCTTTGCTAATTTACAAAATATTAGATTATAGCATGTAAGTAAAGGGTAGTCGGCAAGATAAAATCGTTACACAGCTTGTTGGTGACAGGATACAGGATATACGCTGTCTCGAAAATCCAGATCAGGCTCGAGCTTCGCTCTCGCCTGATATGGATTTCCTCGACATCGTATATCCCGTATTCTGTCACCAACATGCAGTGTAACTAATAATATTAAAATGCAGGTGTATGTTAATTTAGTTAACTCAGAAAGAACTATTAAAAATATATTGAGACATACACAGACAACTAGTCTATCTTCAGGCGTGATAAAGGAATTTTTATTGTAAATGACATGATTTCAAGCTGAAGCTGTAGTAGATTTTCAATAAAAATAAAGAATAGTAATAAGCCGTTTTGGATGATTTATCAAAACAATGTAATAGAATTAGTATTCGAAAATACGTAATATCTCGAAAATATACGATAAATCGTCCTATAAGCACCTGACATTATTATTAAAGTGTCTTATAGTATCCATGGTAGCAATAATATTTTTTTAAAGAAAGATTTGTTTATTTAATATGATGTAAATAATCATGTAATAAGCAACACCCGACCTCGCAAAATCATGAAAATTATGCAAGCTCTTCATCCACTGATTAAATAAGTAATGACTATAATTATATATATGAATAACTGATGAAGAAATAACGTTACTCTAATAAATAGACAGATTTTAATATTCTTTTCCCGATATTACATATGTACAAATCTCCCTGCCATATTCAGACATATAAAGAACGTTATATTTTGATATTTCAGGTATTTCAGGTAAGTTATTAAGTACATCCTTAGCATGTAGTATTGTTTGTTCTTTTGTTCGTACTTTGTTATACTGACACTGTCTCGTCTAACAAGTTGAAGTTTTCTATCCTATTTTTACTTTTTACATGGAAAAACTACTGAAATATACTTTTTCTCAGTAATATCAGCATCAAGGATATATAAAAAAAGACTTATTCCGCGTTTCACTAACTCGGAAAGGGAAAATGTGAATTCAGTTATATTTTAAACACTGAAAAATATTAGCAACACATTGCAAAGCAGTAAGTCAAGTTTCGGATATAAAATCAATTTCTAAACCCTACCTCGAAAACAATTCCAACGGTTATCTACAATGTATTCATATCACCTGTGAACGTACATCACCTAAATAATATATCACATGTTGTTTCATAAACAGTTAATGACGTGAAGGTAAAAAAAATCTATATACCTAGACATGAAACTTGTTCACTTGTGGTAAAACTCAATACATAGCAAACAGTAACAGAAGGGAGAATGGTATCGACCTAAGTAAGTCTTATACTCCAGAAATATCGGGTTATTTTCTCCATGAAATGCTATCATTTTCTGCTGATGCATGTTGGTAATTACCCGCTTGATTAATATACAACGTAAGAGGACTAAATATGGATTCGATTAGACAAGAAACTTGATGCTAAATTTCTCTGGGACTGGTATTTTGAACGATTTAACGTTTCAAGTTATTTTCATTTCGACCATGAAAATGCTATCATGATGTTTTTACTCTTGCAAATAAAAAT
Source organism: Mercenaria mercenaria (assembly GCF_021730395.1). Lineage (NCBI taxonomy): Eukaryota > Metazoa > Mollusca > Bivalvia > Venerida > Veneridae > Mercenaria > Mercenaria mercenaria. The sequence goes on along the minus strand of NC_069361.1, from coordinate 108,871,770 downwards.
TTAAAAAATCTTTTGGTTATTTTCAAAGTTTTATTAGAATGGGACGGAAATTATTTTTTTAAAATTATTAACTTATTTATTTATTAATTAATTTATTTATTTATTTACGAAAATGTTATAATCTGTAGTTACGTGACAAATTAAAGTTCACAAAACGGTTTCCCATAAACTTACATGCATTTTAAACTTTTATGAAAGGGCAGTGCAATATGTTTTACTCAAAATTATATACTGTTTATACAAAATAACTTTGTGCTTCTAAGCAACACCAATTTAAGAACTATACGTCTTCGCATTGAAGTGATGTGAGCTTACAAAATCCGTATAACATTTTCATCATTTTTTCCTTCACGTTTATCATTGACGTCAGCATTATGATACGTCAGAAATTTCACAATTTGTTCAGTCTTTACGATTACACAAATATATGCTATTTTGATAAAACTTTGATGTAACTAAAAAGGAATATAGAAAAATGTATCAATTTTCTAAATATGTTGTTGTTTTTGTTTGTTTGTTCTTTTTTTTTGAATGCTGGTAAAATTTTAAAAAGATGTAGTAGCGTTTACGGAAGAACGTGACATGTATGCAAGTGAGGGAAAATCGTTTTGTGAACTTTAATTTGGTACGTTACTGTATAATTTAAGTGTAATGTCTGTAATTTACAACGAAGATACTGAATTAAAATCGATAGTTTCATTATACATTAATTTTTGCAAGTTTATAAGCTGCCACAATCACGTTCGCGCTGATTAAAATGAATTATAATGTCAATATACTACTAAGAATTTGAAGAGAATTCCATAAACAAAATTGAAAGCTGCGGATAAAAGCAAATAATTCTGAAGCGACATGGCAGATTTGCAATAACTTTGCTGCTCCTTGCCGGTTGGGGGTAGGTGTTGTGTGTGTGTGTGTGCGGGGGGGGGGGGGGGGGGGGGGGGGGGAGATGGAAAATGCCGGCTGTATCTCCATGCAGAGGGGTACGCCTCCCCCGAAAACGGAGCCTTCCGTTTGCCGTGGGTTGAGGGTCCCGGATGTTGAGGTGCCCCATAGTACCCTGGGGAGATGATGCATGTTTGTTTTCATCTCTTCATCCCCTTTTCAGGGTGTGGGTGCCAGTACACATCTTTGGCTTTGTTCTATTGTTATTGTGAATATTTCTGTAAAATCAATCAAGTGCAGTCATACAACAAAATAATCAAAAACACGACAAGTGTTCAGCACAAGATATAAATTTATTCTGCAAAGCCTTAACATGTGGCGCTAAAGTATTTCCAGAAGTTGAGCATGCGCAGACATGAATTACATAAAGGGGTCAGTAAAGGTTCACATGTATGATAATACTACAGGCTTCTAATTCGGTGTAGACGTTTTTGGGGGTCGTTGGCCCGATACGATCAATCGGCTAGTCATGCCAAACCCTAGGAAATCTCACTTTAACACTTACATCTTTTGTTTCGTATTATATTGCATCTTTGTCTTTTCATTTTTACGTGGTACTAACATCTGTTTTTCAAGTAATTGTCGATATATAAAATACAGTGTAAATTCATCCTATTACCGTATTTTACTGCGTTCAGCAAACCACACTACGTTAACACAACATTATTTTCCACTTTATAGTTATATGTGTTTCAATTTCTATTTCCTAGAAGGCGGTGGCTTAAAGCAAGTCGGTTGGGTAAAGTAGCAATCCCTTGAACCCCTTTATTGCATTTTTGCAATACAGCTGGTGATATAAACAAGATTACAAAATATATGGCCGAGTATATCACTACGGTATCCCTAGCATCGTTGAGCTGGATAACCGCTATGTTCACATGTTCCCTTGTTGGACTCCGCGGCGAGTGATGGGTGCGAGTGACGAATCTCAGTCATTTAATATGAATAACCAAAACACAAATAAACAACCGCATACGGAAACAGAATTTGACGGCTCGGAAGGTGAGAAAATTCTTTTCGTCGGCCTTTCACATCAAAGATTTCATTTCTGCGATTCCTTCTCATTTAAACAAATGTCGAAAACTTTAAAATGACAAGCATCTTTCCTTTTTAATTGAGAAAACTCGAGATAGATTATAGCTGGTGTACCAAAATCAGTCAAAAATTACGTACTGGGAATCTTTTCGTTGAAGTTGATGGAGCAGAACACGCAAAGTATATACTTAGCATAACATCATTTTTCAACCATCAAGTATATTGCACATCGTACTCTGAATTCCTCAAGAGGGATCATTCGTTGTCCTGATCTTACTGGGGTATCAGAGACGAAAAATGTGCAAGGCCTTACTGAACAACATGTCACAGCTAGACGCATCAAAATCAAACGATTAGGCAAAAAAATCCACACAAACACAACATTCTTGCATTTGGCATTCCGATTCTTCTTTTATAAATGTTGGCTATCTGCGTGCAAAAATTACTACTTACATATCCAATCCTCTTCAATGCTACAATCAATTGTTTTAAGTTTAGTCACAACGAAAAGAACTGTAAAGAGGAGTTATTTACCCAAGTGCGGCCAAAACGGCCATTCTCGTGAACATGAGCAATTATGTGAATTGCAGCGAGCTACATTCAGTCAAGTCTCGAGACTTCAAGACATGGAAGATCGAAAAGGAAATTATCCGTGTCAAAGTCACACAAGGCATTGGATTTCCAGAAGCTAGACAAATTGCCAATGCTAAATTCATATCTCCATTACTCACACTATCCTATTCTTCAATTACAAAATCTAACACAATAAACGTACTAATAGAAAAGCCGCAGACACCACCAGTTCAAAATGCAGCTGCTAAACCAACGCTGCCACCAGCTGTACAAAATTTACCAAGAGTATTTCAGCAAACCGTTGTCAAAGCCAAAAGTTATGTCGAATGCTAAGTCAAACACCCAAACAAAAAAAAAACTGATTTGAAAACTGACGGGTATGGAAAGGGATCTAATGATCCCATACAAGTTCATAACATCATTTATCATTAATAATGCATGTCCACACAGACAAATTGTTCCAAATACAGTCTGTTGCATTAAATGTTGCATTGTACGACCAATTACTTTCGGCTCGGTTTATATACGTCCTAAATCAAAACTTTATCTTCAAGATCTTAAACATCTTATAAAACAATTACCACAGCCATACTTTCTTGTGGGAGATTTTAATGGTCATCACGAATTTTGGGGCTTTTCTGACATCAACACTAGAGGTCAAAGTATTGAAACATTTATGGAAAGAAATGCCCCTTATTTTAATGATAAATCAAAAACATATCTTCATCCTGCGAAAGTTAACTTTTCTTACATCTATTTGACAATTTGTAAACCGAACATATTTCTTGATTTTGACTGAAAAGTAATATATGACTTGCATGGCAGTGACAATTTTTCAATGATTTTCTCAAATATTTCTCACCTGTCTGCAGATAACTTTCGCATTTTTAATTTAATAAAGCTATTTTAAACGCTAAGTAAATCTGATTTGACTTTGGAGAATTTCACATTTTTTTTTGATCCTGTTGATCGGTTTTCTGTTATTTTATCCGATATTGCCGACAATTTCATTCCGAAAACTTCAAGAAATGGTTTTGTTTGTTTTGGGGTTAACGCCGTTTTTCAACAGTATTTCAGTCATGTAACGGCGGGCAGTTAACCTAACCAGTGTTCCTGGATTCTGTACCAGTACCAACCTGTTCTCCACAAGTAACTGCCAACTTCCCCACACGAATTATCAGAGGTGGAGGACGAATGATTTCAGACACAATATCTTTTATCAAATCGTCACGGAGAACATACGCCCCGCCCGGGGATCGAACTCGCGACCCCGTGATCCGTAGACCAACGCTCTCCCTACTGAGCTAAGCGGGCGGGCTTCAAGAAATGGTAAACATAAAAATAAAGCATGGTGCCTATGTGTATAATGATGATTGTAAGACCGCTGTTCGAAAACGTAGAGCGGCCTTTAAAAAATCAATATAAGGCCACCTAAAGAAAATCTAAAATCAGTTAAAATTTTGAGAGCAAAAACGCGCAGAATAATAAAACAATCAAAGTCTTGGCAATCATACGTGTCTAAACTAAATTCTAGTTCTTCTGTTAAAAAAAGTTTGGGATATGATTAGCAAAATTAGTGGTCAAGAAAAAGAACTCAAAAAATCAGATCAGTCCATAAATTGCATCTGCAAGAAAAGATATTGCAAAAACTCTTGTTGACGACTTTTCAAAAAACTCTTCATCAAACAATTATTATCAACGTTTCCAAACTATTGAATCAACTGAAGGAAAGAAGCCTTTAAATTTTGGTTCAAAAATGATAAAGATTGTAATAAACCTTTTCCACTATAGAATAACTTGACTCTCTAGAGAAATATCACGGTACTGCAGCTGGTCCATACCAAATACATTATGAACTGTTAAAACACTTACCACAAGAATCTGTAGAGCTCCTCCTTGAAAATTTTATAAAGGATGCATTTGACAAAAAAAAAGAACATCTTATGTCTGTCTTTTTTATTTAGAAAAGGCTTATGATACAACATGTAACTGGAATTATGAAAGACCATGATGACCTTGGTTTAAACGGTTGTCTGCAACATTTTCGTTTATTTCGTGCTGGACAACCTGTGGGGAACCTGTGGTTTTCCACTATCTTATTTAATTGTTTGTGCCGTGTTGGCGGCCGTAAAAAGTCTCCCCGTACCTTCAATTTCGATTCTTTCAGATCGTTCAGCACGATATTAATATTGTGTTAGTGTAGTGTTTAATTTTTCAGCGTGAACATTTCGGTTTGGGTGGTTCCAATACGCCCGCATTAAAAGCTTTGGGTATTGTTTAATCAACCCTTGGATATGGTGCCTGGTTTTTGAGTCGGCTAAAGGCTGAAAGCCTTTTGACGAGTCCTTGATGTTCAGCGATTCTCTAAATGGACCGAATAACACGTGAAGGGATGTAGTTCCATTAGATTTCTAAAATTTCAAACAGTTCACTGCATGAATGAAGCTAAGTTGTGTCAATTCTCTTTGCTATGACCAATATACGATGTAATCTGTCATATTTATGACTTGTAATTGTGCAATACTCGAATGTAACTCATTAAGCATAAATATGCATTTTAAGAATTGCGCAGGCTTACAAAGCTTGCGTAACGTCCAGCGAAAGACAAAAAATAGTTCCACAGGGCTCCAGATAAGATGCGTATTAGCGTAAATTACGTATAGAAATAATGCAAATACGCATGTCTAATAATTTCTAAGCGTATAAAAACGTATATAAAATTACAGAAACGCACACAATGCTTTTTAAAAACAAAATCTGAATCGTCTGGATGCGTTAGGTAACATAGCCGATCAGCCTTAATTCTCCCACATTGAACGTATACACGCATCGTATGATTTCTATAAACTTTGCGTGGGTTGAATTTTGCAGTCAGTAAACGGATAAATTATCGGAAGAAGAAGCTCTTACTGGTTTGTTTAGTTACTACTGATATTAAAAATGATTTTAATTCTTATTTTTCGAGAAATAAACAAATTGGCGAAACATTAAATTGTATTTTCTTGTAGTTTTTGAAATCGAAAGTAGATCGTCTATGTTTGGCTTCTTTCACGAAACGAAACAACTTTTTTATGAAAAGATTTAAATAAGAGGTAATTTAACCGTAAACTTCAATGTCAGATACTGCCAATTGCTGCTAAATGTCTCCGTATCATCACAATTTGTAAAATATATTGTTGAAACTGGAGAAAAGTGTAATCGTATCCGGATATAATATTTTGGGTAAATATCGAGCTGTGTTATGAAATTTTAAGAAAAAAACTAAAAACAAACTGAAACTGGTAGACTATACTGTCAGTACATCAATCATTAGCCGACTCAGGCCCTTCAGGCCTTTGATTAATTTTGTCTTTTGGCAGTTTCTGTGGTATGTAGGCTCTATAACCACAGATTCCCTCTAAATTCCAGTTTCTTTAGTTCTGCCCATTGTTTTCTCGTTTAGGGCAAAACCATTATTTTATCTGCGGACCATACGCCGCTTTTCATGGAATTGCGATCTGTGCATCTTTGAAGGTTCCATGTGCACCGCCGTATGAATACATATGCTGATGTCTAGTAAATATAACATGTGTAAATGTTGAGTTCGGCTAAACCCGAGGCTAGACAGCGCGGGCGGTAGCTTGCATTTCCACTACTACCATCCATGACCAGTCTCAATCCAACCGAACCTGCAACATTTTCGTTTTGTCGTGCTGGGAAACCTGTGGTTTTCCATTTTTTTATTTCCAATGTTTATATCTCTAATTTTACCTACCCACTGGGTCTACCCTTTCTGACTTTTGAGCAAGAACAGGGCGTTCCACAAGTTACTATTTTGTCAGTTACCCTTTCTAGCATTAATATTAATACTACAGTAAAATGTTTGTTACCAGGGATAGATTCATTATACATCGGTGATTTAATACCCCCACAAAACGAAGTTTTGGGCGGAATATAGGAGTGAGCTTCGGTCGGTCGGTCTAACTGTTGGTTTTCATGGTTTCAAGACAATAACTCATGAAAGGCTGGACAGATTTAAATAATTTTGCTACACAGATGTAACATCATAAAATACGGGTCAAGTTAGACTTTGAGATCAGTATGTTAAAGGTCAAGGTCACAATGACCTGAAACAGTTAAACAATTTCCGGATGATAACTTAAGAATACTTAGGCCGAGGATCATAAATTTTTGTACACAAATGTAACATCATATTATTAAAATACAGGTCAAGTTTGACTTTGAGGTCAGTAAGTCAAGGATCAAGATCACAATGACCCGGAACATTTCTGGATGATAACTTGAGAACCGGTAGGCGTAGGATCACGGAAGCGGATAGGGAGGTTGGTAACGGATGACACCTACTGACTTTGACGTCAGTAGGTCAAAGGTCAATGTCACAGTGACCCGGAACAGTTAAACTGTTTTCGGATGATAACTTGAGAACGCTTAGGCCTACGATCACGAAACTTAATAGGGAGGTTGATCATGACCAGCAGATGACCCCTATTGATTTTGAGGTTCGTCTTTGACATTGGCTTACTTCTGTGACAAGGCCGTATTGTAGGGGTATAATTCGTCACTCCTGTGGCAGCTCTAGTTTGATATTTTATCGCTCGAAAACTATGCGTACAATTGAACGCCAATTACAGCAGTGTTTGAACAAATTTAAAACTTAGGCCACGTAAAATGGTTTTAAATTTTCCAAATCGAAAACTCAGTGTGTTTACTTTTGTCAATTACGGAAACAACACTGTGACTCTGAGCATTTTCTAGTAGGTATAAAAATACCCGTTGTTGAAGAAGCAAAGATTTTGGTATTATTTTTGTCAAACATCTTTCATTCATACCACATATAAAATATCTAAAGCCAAATGTTTGAAGTCATTGAATCTTTTAAAGGTAATTTCAAATACTGATTGGGGAGCCGATCGCAAGGTTTTATTGCAATTCTATAGAGCTTTGATTAGATCCAAGCTAGATTACGGTTGTGTTGTTTATGGTTTAGCAAGAAAATCTTATTTACAAATGTTAGATACCATCCATTATCAAGGTCTTCGTATTGCTCTTGGTGCATTTAGAACATCGCCTAATGAAAGCTTGTATGCCGAAGCAAAACGTAACATCTCTTTATATGCTTTGAGGATACTAGAAGCTGCAAATAAATGTAATCCTGCTCATAAAATCATTTTTAAACCCAAGTACTTCGACTCGTATCAGAAAAAAACTAATCAAACCGTTTGGATTTCGAATAAAATCTTCTATGAATGAAACTGACTTTGAATTCGATGATATAAAAAAAAATTTAATTCTGGATACACAACCATGGAGCCTTACTTCTCCTTATTTATTGTGCCCCCATGAGTGGTTGGGGCATATAGATTTGGTCTTGTCCGTGCATCCGTGCGTGCGTGCGTCCGTCCGTCCGTCTGAAGTTCGTGACGCACCTAGCTCAAAAAGTATTTGATCTAAATTGATTAAACCTTGCATGAGCCTTTATCATGATATGAAATTGTGCACCTCTTATTTTTCGCCTGGCTCCGCCACCTATTTTCAGAGTTATGACCCCTGAAATAGTCAAAAATGCACATTTTCACCTTGTGACACGCCTAGCTCAAGAAGTATTTGATATAAATTGATGAAACCTTGCATGAGTCTTTATCATGATATGAACTTGCGCACCTCCTATTTTACGTCTGACTCCACCCCCTATTTTCAGAGTTATGGTCCCTGAAATAGTCAAAAATGCATATTTTCACCTTGTGACAAGCCTAGCTCAAAAAGTGTTTGATATACACTCAGTTCCAAAAGAAAGTGTGTACTTAGTTTTCTGTTATTTTTTCTCGGTTATTTTCATGAAAACTTATAATGTACCAAAATTTAAATCAGTTCGTAAACAAATTGGTGTGCATTTTAGATTTTGAGTTATACCTGAGAGTTAGTGTATGAAAAAATGAAACAAAAACGTCGGGGAATTTTTTGAAATAGTTAAACTTAAAAAGTGCACACTTTCTTTTGGAACTGAGTATAGATTCATGAAACCTTGCATGAGTCTTAAACATGATATGAACTTGCGCACCTCTTATTTTTCATTTTGGTCCGCACCCTATTTTCAGAGTTATGGCCCCTGAAATAGTAAAAAAATGCACATTTTCACCTTGCGATGCTCCTAGTTTAAAAAGTATTTAATATAAATTATTGAAAACTTGCATAAGTCTTTATCATGATATAAACTTGCATACCTCTTATTTTTTGGCTGGCTCCACCCCCTATTTTTTCTAAGTTATGGCCCCTGAAATAGTAAAAAATGCACATTTTCATCTAATTATGTGTCCAGCTCAAAAATTATTTGATGTAAATTTATGAAACCTTGCTTAAGCCTTTATCATGATGTGTCCTTGCACACGTGGCATTCTTCCTAAGAATCTTAGCATTTATTACAAAGTGATGGCCCTTGAAATAGCCAAAATAGTGGATTTTTGTTTGTAATGCTCATAGCTCAAAAAGTGTATGGCCTAGAATAATGAATCCTTTTCATAAAATATTCGTTGAGGCTATACCCCATTAAGACTGCAAACATTTGAATTATTTCTCGTTATTTGTGACAAATGTACCAGTGTGTGGGGGGGGGGGGGGGGGGGGGGGGGGGGGGGGGGGAGGGCACACCCTGTGTCCTTCAGACACATTCTAGTTTTTTTTTTATATGAAAACCGCATTTAAAAAGTCTGAAAGGAACCCTGAAGTATTCTAATCAAAATACAATGAAATCAAATCAACTTACAGGGAATATTTCCCAATTTACACAGACGGTTCGAACGATGATTTAAAGGAGCCTGCGCTGCCTTCAGCCACATTTAGAGAGCGCGGACGGTAGGCTTGCAAAATTACGTTTGCCAAATAACTCAACAATATTTCCAGCCGAGGCAAAAGCTATTGATAAAACTCTGAATTCTTTATCAAAATATGATGAAGAGAAGTTTATTATGTTTTCCGACTCACTTTCGGTTTTACTGTCCGTTCGTACCCGAAACATGGAAAATCCATATATTCAATACATTTTTTGTATACTAGTATGATTCTCAGGGTACATGCCCTATTTTTCCAAAAGTCAATCATATTTTGTTGGATTTCAAGTCATGTTAATATTATAGAAACGGGGATGCTGATACTATAGCGATGAAATCATTTTAATTATCAATTAAAATTACCATATACTGATTTCAAACCAAATTCAATAAATACATTTTATTTAATTGGCAATATTCATGGAACAATGCTTCGTTCAATAAACTTCATGATATAAAACCACGGATCAAGATCTGTTCGCAGGGAGGAATTTGTACTTACTCGCTGTCGAATAGGTCATACCCGTTTGACTCATTCTTACCTTCTGAACAAAGAAGATCAACCTGAATGTGTACCATGTCAAGCGACGCTTACTTTGAAAGAGTTGTTTGAAACAAGTTTCAATCGGCAATATTCTATCCTTTTCAAAGCAGATAGGCCTTTATCACAAAATCTGAACATTATATATTTTCATTCACATGTTTTGCGATTTTATTATGTTTATAACTGATACTTTAACACTTTATATGTATATACGTTTATACAAAAATGTTTTAGAGATGCTTTATCGTTTACGTTTTCAATACAAACTCTTCTCGGCGATAATATAACCTTTTTGTGTCGATTCGCCGTAAAACCCAACTCACTCACTCACTCACTCATTCACTCATGCAATACCTGTGCAGGATTCAGTTAAGAATATGGCTCAAAGCTCCCCTTTCCATTCCTCTCGTCATCTTGACAGCTTATATGAATGTAAACTACGTTATAGTAGTGCCTTCGTTTTCATTTAGCCAATTTTACTAAAAAGTACGGAATCCTGTTCGTGCCACTTAAATTGTCGCCTCGCCAACACGCGACAACACGATAATTATCGCGTTGTCGCCTTGTCCGAAAACATACTTACATGCGAGATTTAACAATCCTCGCGAGGTTAAGAGGGCGACAATTATCGTCTTAATTGTCGCTTGTCTTTTTTAAACCTCGCATCGTGAAATTGAAATCCAATATACATAGTTGCGAGAATTAGTAAAATCTCGCATTGTCGCATTGTCGCCCGGTGATAGGGATTATTTCTTACTACAGCACCGTTGGTGAAATTTTCTGCTACACCGTTGACAAAGGGAAACTACGGAATCCGGTTAGTGTCCAATTGAATGCCGACGAAATATTGACTAAAAACGAGTATGAAAACAATTTTCTACACGCCGTCGGAAAAATTTGCTGAACTTTGCAATTTTTGCTTAAAGTATTAGCCGTACAATAAGGAAAAAGTGCTTATGAAATATTTATTTGGGGTAAATAACTGCAAATAAAACTTTTTGTATAGAAATTGACACTATCTGAAAGTCTGTGTCAAAAAGACAATATTATCTGTTCCTTCGTCTGTACGTAATTTAGGATATCAGCTGTATTTCCGTACTTTTCCGTATGGAAAAAGTCCGTGTTTTTCAATAACCTTTAACCTGCTGGACAAGATTGATTCTGCCTTTACGATCAGTGTAGATCATGATCAGCCGGCATATCCGTGCAGTTTGGTCATGATCTACACTGTTCGCTATTCAGTAAGTATCTTTTTGGATAGTACCCTTTTTAACAGTTAATGATACTGTCCAAATTGAAGGATGGACAAGTTCATTATAGAAATTTAGCAGGGTAAGTGTTAACTTCAAATAATTCTAAAATGTCCAAACACAAGATATTTTCATGAAATAACTTCTATAAATTAAATGTAAATATTGTCTAAACAGACATGTAATTTGTATATTTTGACAATCTACGGTTTCGTCGTGGGACAGTCTAAACATGTACCATTTTTCGTGAAAATATGCATACTCTTCATATATTAAATATAGGGGTTGGCCTTGTCAGAGGAGTCATATCTTCATAACCTGACGTCCTATTTTAATAAATAAATGATACCTTAATGCAAAGGGCAAGCCAGTACCTAGAGAAAACAGGCCAAGTTTGGTTCAAATCCGGTCGGCTAGGGGTCAAGGTCATAGGTTAAAGTTCGGTAATATTATCAAAATATGAACTTTTTAGAGCAGTCAAGGCAGGCACTATCTTCACTGAGTCCAACGACACCATTGGAGCAATTCTCACGGCTCCCCGGTTGGACCAGCTTAGTCTTTGCCAGCACCCTACCGCATATAACAAGTTTGGTCATTTACTGATACCGGTCCTGAGCTCTGATAGCATTATATGGACTAATAAATAGCTTAAATGTAAAGCTTAGATACCTACCAACATATTCATATAAGGTATAGGTAGATACCCGGGATTAAGAGTCTCGAACAGCGGTTAAAATCTAACCTAGTGCCATTATAACAATACCGTACTTCCATGTACTACCTCCCCTGACACATATGGCTCACCCAAGTACTTTAATATGGTCTCAATCAATGCATTAAACTTGATTTCCTGGGAAAAAATCGGAGACATTTTTTTTATATTAAAGTGTACCTTGTTGAATGTTTTCGAAAAACATATTTTTTGTCTCCGATTTTTGTTGTTGTTCTTTTTTTCTTGCAAGAAAACGAGTTTAATCTATTTCATCGACGGAACTGCCTTCAAAAATAAAATATCTTACCCTAAACTAATATTCTGGGGAGGTGGGGGGGGGGGGGGGTAATGTTTTTGGGGCGGGTATTTAAATAAACCTTTGAAAAAATGCGAAAAAAAAAGTTTGGTGTAATAAAAAATATTATTAGTGAGTGCTAGGCACAAACTTTAAAACAAATGAGTGATGAATAAATTTGGACCCTCAACGAAGTGACCATGACCTGATGAATATATACAAAAATCATGGGGAAAAATCAAATTCTGGTCGGGTTTTATATTTTTTAAGTCCAGTGCTGCAGACATATCATTATAATTACAATATAATGTAGATAAATGTCGTAGCTACAAAATAAGAACATAACACGAAATGAGGTCACAGGAAATAAGTTAGCAGCTTAGCAGCGTGAAGTTGGCGGTCTAGCAGCCCGGCGGCATAGCAGCGTGAAGTTGGCGGCCTAGCAGCCTATACATTATTTTGTACACTTATTGAAGTCATTGGCACGTCAGAGATATATAAGCAAACATAGACTTAAATCAGACTGCACGGCTGTTTATCGCACAGCGTTGCTCAACCTGTCATCGAATGAATCGCCATATCCGATGGTTAATGCAGTATTAACGTTCAAATCGGTATAAATGAATAAAACTTTTAAAGCCTAGCGCTCAAGCAATTTGAATTCTGAACCTTAGTAAATCATACAATAAGCCACGCGAATCGCTTACTTAATAAATATAGAATTCCGTTAGGGCCATCGCCTTTGAATGTGTTGATCTGAAAATGCGATACTTGGTAGTACGATGTTGAAAACGCGAAATCACCAAACTACGATAAACGAAAACGCGACAACACGATGATGATAACGCGATAATACGATACTACGATGGTGATATCGCGTTTTCACCATTTCCGTTATCGTAGTATCGCGTTATCTTCATCGTGTTGTCGCGTTTTCGTTATCGTAGTCCGCGTATAGTCAGGGAGAATGTTCCTTAGGTGACGTCGCGGTTGTTCCGTCTGGTGAACAGAATGGCCGGGAAGCTGATTTTAATGTTAAATGCCACAAAATATGTGTAATTTATAATATTATCTTGTCTACAAATGGAAATGAAATATAGTGTAAATATAAGAAATAAAACTATTTTTTTCGGTGTTCATACGAAATGAACGACAGAATAAGATCGGCAAATTAAACATGGATTTGCCGATCCTATTCTGTCGTTCATTCCGCATGAACACCGAAAAAAATCATTTTATTTCTTAAATAATACAATGACGTAACGTCAAAACAACAAAATACGGAAATGTCGTAAAAAGACGTTGCAGCAAACACATGAACGCGTAAAATGCCTCTCAAGAATATCCCTGTGTACACGCACAAAACTGGAGCAGGCAGAAACAGATACCGTGCCATTTAAAAGCGGGAGATAATATTGTTTTGCTCGACATATAAAAGAAATAAAATTTGGATACTTGAAAGCATGTACTAAGATTTTGAAAATCAATTCTGGATACTGCCAAAAAGACTAAGGTGTAATGAGCGGGATTTTCAAAAACAAGTTGCATCGTTGATAACATACGTAAATAACAGCAAAAGTTGACCTTCACCCGATGTACAATCTGGATACTGCCAAAAAGACTAAGGTGTAATGAGCGGGATTTTCAAAAACAAGTTGCATCGTTGATAACATACGTAAATAACAGCAAAAGTTGACCTTCACCCGATGTACAATTATTATTGAAAAGGTCAAATGCACACTTTTTACGCAAATGACGTCGAAACTAATAATATCTTACAAATTTATTTTACTGTAAAATGAGCAAACAAAAATAGGGGGTCACCGACTTCGTTTTTGCAGTATTGTCATAAATTTTCCCCTATCCCCCTTTTCTCTTGCATTTTTCTGACATAAAAATCATAAGAAAATCATTTGACAAATCAATGAAATACACTTTTACCAGAAATTGTTTAGCCCATAGCGGCATTGATTGCACACGAGTTTGTTAACTGCTAAGTTTGAGTCTGACCCTTTTCGATTAATAAAGTTGTAGCCATAAATCTTAGCATGTGTTGTTCCAAATCTGAACTCTACGGAAGTGACGTTCTTTGTATAAATTGGCAGCATGCATTTATTGGTCCATAGAGTTGAAAAAAATACAATTACTTACAAGGCATTTTTCAGCAAAAAAAAAAAAGCATAAAGTCCTTGATTACCGTCTTTATTTGCGAGCTACGAAGTCTAAAAAACAATGATAAAGTCTCAAATGGCGATATGGACGGCGTTTGGCGTTGCGCATTTTCCCGCTTTTTTCTGACGTTACGCAAACGTCTTATTACCGCGGCTAAAACGGCGAATGCTGTTTGCAAATAGATATTTAGCCATACCGCTTTAAAAAATCTAATACTTTCTGAAACTTACTTTCATTCTTGTATTTACAATTCATTACATTTCATAGTTGTCTTTATCACGTGAATATATGTGGAAATTTTCAAGTTACTTACTTAGAAGATTGTAGGCTATTCCGCGATAAATAGAAAGCCGTAATTGTATTCTCTCGCATGAAATGTTAGGACATATTTTAAGAAGATGTGTTATTAAGTATAATTTAAGGTGCAACTGGCAGTAACTGATTTCTTTTGCATAGAGAATGTTACAATATGAAATGATTTCTTTTTATGTGCCCCCCCCCCCTCCATCCATGTTGTGTTTGGGTGGGGCAATAAGTGTTGCTCTAGCCCACCCGTCCGTCTGTCCGTCAGTCCGAATTAGTGTCGGGCATATCTCAGAAAGTATTGACCAAGAGTCATCAAACCTCCCAGGATTGTTATCAGCACTTCCATTTGAGTATATTATAATTTCGCCTCGGATGACATTCTGCTCTCGAGTTAATATCAGCGCGGTCACATGGGCCTGACAGTCACTTTCGCTTGGTCACGTGTCAAAAAGGTTGAAAATGTTTTTGATAGTCAAAATATGTCTTTCTCAGGTAATGGATTTTATCATTGTATACAAAAGAGGAAAGGTTGAAAATGTTTTTGATAGTCCCAAAAAATGTCTTCCAGGGTAATGGGATTTTATCATTGTAGACAAAAGAGAGGTAAATAAAATGTTTTAATTTGATCTCACACAATCAGACCAGTGTTATGGCCCTTGACGTAGTCGAAAATGTACTTAAAAGTTTGTGTCGCATGTATCTCATTAAGTGCTTCAAGATTTTTGTTGCATATATCTTAAAAATAGTATTCTGCATGTGAAGTTGTAACATATTCGGGGTTGAGCTACCGCCAAATACTTGTTTTTGCTATAATTTATCTTTTGAAACTACTGCATCTAAACAAACTCAGACAGATGTATAGAAAGATTCAACCAGTCAGACTAAAGTTTTCGTTTTTGAACATCGGACAACTGGAAGTACTCGCTTTTGTTACTTGTTGAGATGTTGTCAGTAACAAATGTTGAGCAAGTTAATACCGGTAGGGAGTTCCGAACTTCGGAAACAATAACAGTTAAATTGTCAGTATATAATTACTACCTACAATACAAAACAGAACACAAACATCAAATGTTTTCATAATTTTTCATGTTTATTATGACAATGCGCTTGATAACTTCTATGGTTGTATGTAATACAGCAATGTTATAAAATATCTGAATGATAAATAAAATTTATACACATCAGCTGTCTTCAAAATATATATGAATTTTGAAATGCCTTTCAAAATTCTTAAATGTACCCATTGTCATATAGAAAAGACTTGCACATACACAGCATATATAGTGCTTAACTACCAAGATTATCCAGCCGATAATAAAAAACAAAATGTCCGGTGTATCGCCCTCCTGCATCGCTCTTTCCAACAGCTTTATAGAACGTAATGTCGCGACGTTGCGATGCGTAACGTTTGGCGTTCCGCCAGACGTCGCTGAATTACACCTTCTTTACCCTAACTGTCTAGTTATTTATGAAAAGGGTGATATCAAATCAAATACATAAATTTGGTCAAAAGGTAAGGGTCGATAATAAAATTAAAGAAAACACTGTACTTAGGAAAAACTGGACTAAAACTTAAACAAGAGCACCGCCTTGCGGGTGCTGACGCTCATCTGATTTTTTTTGTGTAATAGAAATATTGTCCTACCCATGATTTTCTAAGTCTAAAAAGGGCCATCATTCTCGCAAAAAGCAGGATAGAGTTATGTTTCTTGATGTACAGTGTCCACTTATGATGGTGAAAAACTGTTGCAAGTTTTAAAGCAATAGCTTTGATAGTTTATGAGAAAAGTTGACTTAAACATAATACTCAACCAAGAAAATGATTTTCTAAGTCCAAAAGGGGCAATAATTATTGTAAAAAGCAGGATGGAGTTATGTTGCTTGCTGTACAGGGTCAGCTTATGATGGTGAACAAGTGTTGCAAGTTTCAAAGCAATAGCTTTGATAGTTTAAGAGAAAAAGTTGACCTAAACATAAAACTTAACCAAGAAATCTGATATTTTTCTAAGTCCAAAAGGGGCCATAAATCTTGCAAAAAGCAGGACGGAGTTATGTTTCTTGCTATACAGGGTCAACTTATGATGGTGAACAAGTGTTGCAAGTTTTAAAGCAATAGCTTTGATAGTTTAGGATAAAAGCTGACCTAAACATAAAACTTAACCAAGAAAACTGATTTTCTAAGTCCAAAAGGGGCAATAAATCTTGCAAAAAGCAAGATGGAGTTATGTTTCTTGATGTACAGGGTCTGCTTATGATGGTGAACAAGTATTCCAAGTTTCAAAGCAATAGCTTTGATAGTTTAGGAGAAAAGTTGACCTAAACATAAAACTTAACCAAGAAATCTGATATTTTCTAAGTACAAAAGGGGCCATAAATCTTGCAAAAAGCAAGACGGAGTTATGTTTATTGCTATACAGGGTCAGCTTATGATGGTGAACAAGTATTCCAAGTTTCAAAGCAATAGTTTAGGAGAAAAGCTGACCTAAACATAAAACTTAACCAGGCAACGCCGACGCAGACGCCGACGCCGACGCCGACAACCGCTCAAGTGATGACAATAACTCATCATTTTTTTTCAAAAAATCAGATGAGCTAAAAAGAAGCAAAGCATTTAGTGCACTAGAAAGGCACAAACATTGATAACATTAAATTTACTAACAACTTTTACAATTTTTATTGTAAAAGACGTTATTGTTGTTGTATATTCATTATTGTTTTTAAAAGCTTGATATTCTTATTGTATGTGCGATTTCCCGCGATATAAATAGCACGGCGACGCTATACAAATACAATCACATAACACAAAAGAATGACACGTTTTGTAAATAGAAACGTCAGATATTGAACAACAATGATGACTTTTATTAAAAATAATATCGAACATACAATAAGAATAACGACATATACAATAAAAATGGTAATATTTAGAATATGAATGAAAACGACATTGAATAACAATATCAAAAGATAAATAAGAAACGAAATATAGAATAAAAATATGGCGTTTACCATAAGAATATCGAACATAAAATAAGAATAACGACATATAGAAAAACCCAATGGTAAGACTTCAAATATGAAGACACGACATTGAATAACAATTCAAAGATACAATAGAATAACGAAATATAGAATAACAATAATGACTTTTAGAATATGAATGACAAGACATTGAATACCAATAACAAACATACAATAACAATAACAACATACATATATAATTTAACAACGGTTGACATGCCAAAGCGGACTTAAAAGGGGTGTTTAATGTTTAGTAACGTTACGTCAAAATCTCATTGTTTGCAATTGTTGAACCGTAAGGTCAAGCGCCATCTACCCATTTGCCCGTATCAATATGAACACTCAGATAGAAACTTCCACCGTTTTTATCAGTATGTGTACCTTTTTTTTTCAAATTCGAATAACGTGAATATTATAGCTGGATATAGATGCTAAATCTCTGTCATTTTCAATTTTAGCTTGAAACAAATCCGGATGATATGAATGAACTGAGGTATAAGATATGATAGTGGGTGCCGTTTCCAAACTTTTACGCAAAAATTTAGAACCCGGGTCTCCCGAAACGTGACCGCTCAGAGTCTGTTTAAAACAGCACTATAAAACGGTAAAAATTTAGTAAAAATTTAAACGGGAGGGTAGTGATAACAATGAACTTTCACGTTTTAACAGTTAATTGCTAACTTCATTTTTTTTTTATTTTATTATTTTAACATATTCGATTGCTGTTTGTTTCATATTATAAGATTCTTTCAATGGTATAGGTGCAGATGGGAATATCGGCTCAGGGTAAGTGTTTTCTGCGATAACGAGGCTCTTGCCGAGTTACCGCTTAATAAAGTTACCTAAGAGCCGGATATTTCCATCTGCACCTACCACCAGTGATTGATTCTTTTTCTTGCATGTACACTCAACAGATAGTAGTAAAAATAAATTCAAACAGATATTTTATAGCCCTTTTTTCTTAAGTAGCGTATTAACAAAGCGCTGGAACTTTACGTCAATAAACAAGAAGTACGTCATGACGTTACAAACACGAAAACAACGTAATAGTTCCGATTTAGTTTTATCATCTGAAGTAAAACGTTATGTTTTTTCCGTAAAAGGACATTTTTTGAATGGAGAAATATGTTATAAGGAACAACAAAAAAAAACTATCAAGGTATTTGATTTTACGTAAAACATTATTATTACTACACAAATCTTCTGTACAGATGTAGTTCAAATACGTCATTTACTGCCGAGAGATGGAGTTTTCCAGCACCGGTGGAAATCACCAAAATTATAATATCTGTCATGTGTTTACTAATCGGATAAAAATTATCCGTCCGAGGGCACCTACGCATCGGGCAGTAAACGGGGCTGCCCGAGTTACCGCCCAAGAGGTCAGATCTGTTATATTTCGAGTCCGAGCATAACTTCAAAACCGTTCAAAATATGACTTCAAACTGGGCATATGAATAGGAGGCGATGAGATGATGTCATAGCCCATGAAAAATGATTGGTAGGTCAAAGTTCAATATCACAAACTTAGTTCAAATGGAAAAGCTGTCCTTTGTATTTTGTTTCCAGATCACAACTTAAAAAACTATTCAAGGTATTGATTTTTAAACTTCGGATATAGATAGGTAATAATAAGACGATTTGCGCAGTGTGACAATCCACACCATTTCTCCTCACATATACAATTTTAGTCCTTCTCCCCCCACAACAAACAAACAAACACACCAGTCACCGCCGCCACTCAAAACACAAACTGTCACATTGCACCCTCTCTGACCACACACCCCAAAAAGTAGGCCCTTTTGTATTTATGCCGGAGAAAAACTTATAGTAGTCCAGTAGAATAACAGAGAAAAGAGACCGAACCCTTTGCAGTAGGGTATTTTACAGGGTTTTATTGCAGTTCTCTGTCTTATCATGTGTAAATATGATCTAAACAAGCATTTACATGACACTTTAATTTCAAAAAATTCAGTGATCTAAAAATGTAAGGAAAATATGGTGATATTTCTTTAGAACTCTTTATTTGATGATAAATGACCTTTCATAATAAGGTACTGTAGAATTTACATCACGATAGTTTCAAAATGTTTCACTTGAAATACCTTAATTCTAAAGACTTTTTCATCTGAGACAGAGTGTTTCAACCCCTAATTGATCAAAAATGTAAAATTAATGTTTCTTAGTTAAAACTACTTTACTACATTTACCTGTGTTCCATTTATACAAAAACTAAAAATATTTTACAAATATAATCCTTTAATTCATTTCAAGATAACATATATTGAGGTAAAATGATAACAATGTGAAAACTTCGTGTCATTTTCTAACGTTCCTGCAAGTATGCGTTTTACTGTGTAAAATAAATTGAAAATGTCAATGCTTTTCGCAAAAAATAGCCATGTAGCATACATAACCGACTGATTTCTACCTTTTCTTTTCCTTTTTGAATAATTTAAGCAAGAGGCCAGTTACAGAACTTTTCGTAATTAAAACGTGAAACATTTAAAGAAGTTATGCATGTTTAACAAAAAGTTTAGTTGAACTATTGAAGGTACAAAGATCTTTACTTTGTTTGAAAAGCGCATAAAAACTTCATCAACTATGTATTTGCTACATCTAGATGCGTGTATGGAATTTTAATAGGTTGGCTTTCTCTTATATATATTTATATGAGACATTCCTTTTTCAGTAAAGTATTTACTTTAATCAAGTTGCAGGGCCCAAATTAGAAATGTACATACGTAACGGTAACGTAATATTTTTTACCAGAATTGCACTGTGACATACCGTAACTTTCTACATCTACATAGGTAGGACTTCTTGTAATCTGCACACTATTAAGTCTGAAAACATGAATATATTATTCATTAAAACAACTTAAAAGACTAATTTTATTCATGTGAAATAAGCTAAATGATATTAAAGGGACAGGAGACTAGTGAAGTACTTCCAGGATAAAATTTCTATAACAGTTAAATGTACGATGTCGATTTTGAATTATAAATCATTGCTAAGATGTTGTTTTCTGACAACTTTTGCATAACAGTTAATGTCTGCATTTTTGCTCCTTTAGAGCAGGAGGAATATATGGAATTGAATTGTCATTCTTTGATTAAATTGAGTAAAATGATGAGAGATATTGTGTAGGTCAAAGGTTATTTAAATTACCATCATACCCCAATGTGCACACAATTCATTTTGCTGTGCCCTCTCAGCAAGTTTTTACATCAAATGATCTATTCAAACGATACAAATGTGTATTACATGTAATAATTGTTTTACTTCAAGACGAT
Organism: Mercenaria mercenaria; assembly: GCF_021730395.1. NCBI lineage: Eukaryota > Metazoa > Mollusca > Bivalvia > Venerida > Veneridae > Mercenaria > Mercenaria mercenaria. Next base: position 108,850,797 of record NC_069361.1, on the reverse strand, counting down.
AACCTCAAAGATGAACTTGAAATATAATAGCTTACCCCGGTACTTTGAGATATACTCCTTTATACTGAAAATGTAGGAACTCCATTTTAGTCTGAATTTAGCAATTATGGTCAAATAATATGATACAAAGCTATTTTTTCTATCCACTTACAAATTTAATGTTTGGCAGTACTATATAATTTGAAAATGTTTTAAAAAACTATTTCTGAATTTCAACATACAGGGTAATTAGTAAATTTGAGGTTTTACTCCTTCCACGATCTAATCTCTCATTTTCAAAAGTGACTTATTAACTTATTGACTATAATTTATATTATGAAATATTAACTTTGTTTCGTATTGCTGAAATTGCAATATGTTAGAGAAAGCACGTTGTTCTAAATTTGCGTAATTAAATTTAAACAAAGATATGCAGTTTTGGGAGTTTTAAAGATATTTGCCAAATTTCAAACATAGCATAAGAAGATGTGTTATAATATGTGTTCTAACCGAAAACAAATGTGTAACTTTCAATTAAGGTCACAGCATTGTTTACTTCTGTGTTAGTTTTTTTTTTCTCCATCATCTTCAGCCTTACCAACAAATCATGATCCAGTTGTAACTAACTGAGAGTTAAAGTTAAAAGGGACTTGATTGTTTTAAACTGAAAATAAATTATCTAACATCATAATATGCTTTTAGTTCTGTTGTCATTGTCCCAGATATCATTGACAATATATGATCATATATGCACAAACTGCATTTGAATATAAGGAGGTAATGTAAATGGTACAGCGGTCGTTTTGTGTTACCTATGAATGTCACAAACTAAAAATTATGTAAATATAGGAAAAGTAAAACCTGCTATTCATAATTCAGTGTTAGTTTTCATGATATATTTCTTAAAAACATATATTTATTACAAAATCTTTTCAAAAATCTGTCACATGTGGTTTTCGAAAGTAAACCGTAAATGTTAACATTATGAACCCAAAAAGTATTATGGCAGCTTTTATAAGTTATCTCTTTTGGTGCGTGAGTCTCCAGTTTTATGTGTTTGAAGTTTACACTGGAACAGTGAAATAGGACATAAAGAGCTATTAAGCCCTCTACAGACGGTAAGTTTTTGTTGTACACACCAATTAAATTCAAGATGTACACCCAAAATATTACCGTGTGTACATTGCTATTCCTTGATTTCGTAAATCTTAAGTCTTGACTTACAGATTGGGGACATGTTCAAATTTTCGTAAGTTTTGCCTTACGTACCACCCCTTTGACAAGCAACAAATTGGTAAATAATTGTTGATAAGAGGCAAGGAATAAAAATTCCGGGAAAACAATTGCCCAAAAAATAAACACAAATCTTAATATAAAATGGCTTCTAATGCAAAATAGAAAAAGGATGAACTGAAAAGTTAAATGATTTGAGCCGCGCCATGAGAAAACCAACCTAGTGCGTTTCCGAGTCTGGTCCATGTTGTTTCCCCAACGGTTTCTCTAATTGTAATAGAGTTTTAAAGCAAACATCATTGATCATGACCGACTGCACGGATGCACAGGCTGGTCTGCATCCTGCTGGTCGCAAAGCCAATTTTTGGTTTTTCATGGCGTGACTCATTTGTGTCATAGTAATCAAATTTATGGAACATAAAAAGGCGAATATTATTTTATTATTAATATTACATTTTTTTCAGTACCTGATGCACTAGTTTACTAGGTAAATCTCGTGATTTTTATGAGAATGGAATACTGTCTGTATGTGAAAAATGTACAATTTCAAAATTGTACATCTTTCAGATAATTAGTGTTGTACAACAAAAACCTACCGTCTGTAGAGGGCTTTAAAAGGCACAGTGTCCAGTCGGTTTGCAGACAGACTCGAGCTGAACTGTACATGTCTGAGGAGGGCTTTCCGGATTTAGATTGTTCTTTCATAGAAGAATTTGAGAGTACTAAGGCTTAAATTTTTAATTCCAATTACGTTGGATTTAAAAGGACTAGGTTCAATTTGATTTTGTAAAATACAGTAAGAGGGATGATTTAATACAGCATTTATCAATTTGGGGAAACACTAATTCTGTTGCAGACATTACCGTGTAACCATTTAAATTTACTAGGAGGGACGGGCAAATGAATGTTAATTGTCTCCCTTTTTTTTCGTGACATTTCTCCTAATGATATGGATATCATTGCTTGCCTTATATGTAGTGTTATGATATCGAAAACATCACAAAGCGGCATCGGTAATTATTCAATTCTGTGTAATTCAAGTTCATGTAATTTGAATTTGGTAACGTATATTTCTACACAGTGATGAATTTGAGAACATTCGCCGGAAGTTAGCAAGGCGCATTTAGCGGCTAGGAAGTAGTTTCTCTACAGTGAGGAGAGAACATCATTCGATCGCTCAAATTGTATACATCGACTGTTTATGGCACATTGATATGGTAAAAACATGGTCGCTATGACTTATTTTCTCTAAATGCCTTGTCAAAACAATTTAACGAAAACGATATTTCAGGGAAACTGTGACACTATGATTTGTAAAAAGTGTGGCCGTGGTGGCCGTGACTTGCTAGAAACATTTTGTGTGTAGTAATATCTGTCGAGCGGTGAAATCAGGTGATCGATCTAAAAGGGCCATCATGACTATTTGTTTTCAGAAAAATATATCTCGAACGCTCGATATGGCATCTTATCTCTGGCGCTCAAAATCGTATCTCGAGTGCACATCTTATTTCGATCGCACGACAGTTTATCTCGAGAGCACGACATCTTTTCTCGAGCGCACGAGCTCGAGAAACTTAATCTAAAAATGGTCCTAAACATACCACCATATAAAAAGACATGCCCAAAATATTTTTCAACTTTTACTAAGAGGTTTGTTTTTGTTCAGAACCCATCTTATCTACATACGAGGGGTTGCAAGACACGCGAATGTCCCAATTTCCTGACAGAACTCCGTAGTAAGGACCCCTTAAATAATTCAAGTTCTGTCGCGCTACCCGCGTCGGGCTCAACCCTGTAAATATTCAATCAAAAACGTATGTATAGTGTAGCATCATTGAAAAGCAAAACATGTAGTTCCAGAACAGTATGCCATTTTAAAAAAATTTAACGATTAAAGGTGGTGCGACAATTAACGGGGCCACACTTTATACATGTCCAATTTTTTTAGAGGTATTCCTCAAAAATTTGATTTGTCTAGAATTTCCCCATTGTGCAGCCAAAATAGAATTATTTGAGCATATATATAAATTTAAAAACTCGCAATTTGCCTAACATAAATTTTGGAATGGAAGTGTCTTGCACTATTCTCCCAGCAACATTTTGAACAGTCTTCTGGAGGGATATCCAGTGAGACTATAAATAAGCTTGCAAACAAGAAAACAGAGTAACCGACAACCATATTATCAGTGTTGAAACCATCTAGAATTCACAATATTCAGCCCTGTACCGCACCGCCCCCCCCCCCCCCCCCCCCCCCCCCCCCCCCACCCCACCCTCCAACCCTCTCCTGCAGAAATACAAAATGTTTAAAAATAAGGTAAAAAACTTTCATTGAATAAACCCAAAAGGGCAAGAAAGTAAAATGAAATAAAGAAATTCATAACTTAAAACTCTTTTAATTACATGATTTTCCCTTGAATTATCGAAATAAAAGTGTGAGATATATCTAGTATATTGACAGTGAAAATATTTAAAGTAAAAAAAAAAAAAAAAAAAAAAAAAAAAAAAAAAAAAACCAACACTCCAAGAAATTCTAATGGTCGGCCCATTATCAATTGGTTTCACAAAGCTAACCTATACTTGTTCTTAATAATTATTATTTGAAACATAGATAACAGTCGTGCAGCCTGATCTAAATCCAGAAGATTTTTTTTTATACATCTCTGATGCGCCAGTGACTTAAGTGGACAAGATAATGTATAGGCTACTAGGCCGCTAGACTGCTAGGCTGATAACTTCACGACGCACATGGGTGACGGAAATGAAAAAATGGATGTCCGGTAAAGGAAATATTCATAAAACGGGCCTATTTTTATTGATATTTTCATCTGATGAGAAGGAAACAGCCCCCCTTTTCACATTAAATGGTACTTAATATTGTACCCAAATAACATATCTACTTTTAAGGTAGGTCGAAGGTGCAAGGATAACCCCTAGAGGGCACAGGAGATGAAATATGGAAGTCCAACTACAGCCCAAAAAACAATGAAACATCGTTTTCAGACCTAACTGAACAAGTTTAGACCCTGGTTCGAGTCTCTGTGTCATCACATTTACCCTTACTACATATGATCTGACTCGTATGGATCATAGCACTGTTCAAAATCAATTTGGGTATACTGGATACATCTGAGGTCGGGCAAAATAATAAAATTATGGAGGAATGTTTGGGGTCAAAAAAAGCATTATTTTTTATCAATATTGGACGGTTTTCAACCCGGTTGGATGCCTGTGACCCGGTATATACTACTATGTTATATCATAAGATAGGTATAGGTCCCTTTTTATCGAATAATATCAAGTTTGAGTATTTGACATACACATAAGGTTATGGCAGGTCCTATAAGGTCACCGGGTAGTGTTGAAACTTAGGAAATACGTCAAATTTGATCTGTCTGTACGGCTTTAGACCCGGTTTGAACCCTGTGACCATGACATAGTTTCGTATATTATACATGTCGGTAAGTATAGGTCCTAGCTAAAGATTGAGACCACGTTCAGGTACCTAGGTAGCCCGAAGAGTCAGGGCAGGTTGTAGAAGGTCACCAGGCAGTGTTCGAACTTTGAAAACTGCTTATTTTGACCACGTCGGAAGGTTTTCGATAAAGTCCTGGTATCGATTGATGCCCTGGGACGAGTACCTCGGATAGCCGTTGGGTTTGGGGTGAGTTTTGAGTCTCTACATTCTGGGTACCCACCTATTTCCATATATGAATATTGGTAGATGTCTAAGCTACTTACAAGTCAATATGATGCCATCAGAGCTCAGGACAGGTACAGAAATTACCAAACTTGTTATATGCAGTAGGGTGCAGACCAAGACTAAGCTGGCCCGGCCGAGGGAGCGGAGAGAATTGTTCCCAAAGGTGTTGTTGGACTTAGTGAAGATTGTATGTTGTTTTCAGGACTGCCTTGACTGCTGCGAAAACTTCATATTTTGAGAATATTACCGAACTTTGACCCATGACTTGACCCCTAGCCGACCGGGTTCGAACCCGACTTGACCTGTTTCCTCGAGGTACGGCTTGCTCTTTGCATTTATTAAAATCAGACACCAAGTTATGAAGATATAGCTTCTCTGACAAGGCCCATCCCTCTTTTAGTATATGAAAAATTTTGCATATTTTCACCAAAAATGGTTACACTTTTAGACGGTCCCCCGACGAAAACTTGGCGGTAAAAAAAACTATAAATTTGTATCTGTTTAGACCATGTTTAGATTTATTTTATAAAAGATATTCATTAAAATAGCTTGTGCTTTGGGCATTCTACAATTATTTGAAGTTAATGAAAAACACGAACTTTTCCGTATGGAAGTACAGAATACAGCTTTTTTCCCTAATAACGTAATACGGACGAACAGATGTTGTCTTTTTTGTCACAAACGTTCAGATTTTTATAATGCGATAAGTCTCTGAAAAACTGATATGTAGAAAATGTCGAAAACTTTATTTTTTGTGAAATATAGTACAGTCGGATTTAGTGGTGTTCAGCCAGCAGAGACTGTCATTAGAAATTTGTTTCGGTGTATAGAAAATAATACCCCAAAAAGAAATTTTATCGATCAATTTGTCCCGAAATATAATCCCCCAAGCGACAGTGCGACAATGCGACAATGCGAGGTTTTACTAATTCTCGTAACTATGTCTATTGGATTTCAATTTCACAATGCGAGGTTTAAAAAGGACAAGCGACAATTAAGACGATAATTGTCGCCCTCTTAACCTCGCGAGGATTGTTAAATCTCGCATGTAAGTATGTTTTCGGACAAGGCGACAACGCGATAATTATCGCGTTGTCGCGTGTTGGCGAAGCGACAATTTAAGTGGCACGAACAGGATTCCGTAAAAAAGCAATCAAATGCACAATGGTTGGGCAACAAGTTATACCAACATTAGCGGACGGCCCTTCTGTATAGTCAGGCATAAGGAACAAGACTTATTGTCGTCAGGTAATATACGTCTTGATTAAAGAAAAATTCTAAAAATGAAAAGGCAAAATATTTGAATGAATCTAAAGAGGCAATATGGATACATAGCGCAGTAAAAAGTATGTATTCAGACAGAAAAAAAAAATACAAAAGAAATGACTATCCATTTCCGAAAAAAAGCTATTGTGAACTAATACAACAAATTAATTTAGCAAAGAAACAAACAAAGGAGAGTACCATTTTGCTTCCTACCAGTGTTTGGCTATCCCGTTCCTCGTGCACGTCCCACCTAGTCTCCGTTCTTAGTATGTTAAGACAGAAATAAGCACAGAAACTGTGCTCACGTTACTGAACTTTATAAAGTTAGTACTAAAAATTCCTTTGGTAGTTTTAGGTAATTTTGTACCGCTACCGCCCTATATATTAACGCATTTACTTCATGGCAATGACTGTATCTTCCAGTAATCTAAAACTAACTAGTTAAAGGGCGATAAGTTCATGCGCTGGTAAAAAGCCACTTTGATGAGTATAGGTCACTTCTCTATCTACTCCCCCCCCCCCCCCCCCACTCCCCACCTCTCCACCGGCCAGGCACTGGATCCAGACCTGTGCGTAAATATGTAATCCACCATAATTAACAGTATTGTCTTTCTATACACTTAATCATGTCCGCCTGACTTTAACAATTCATCAGCAATGTCAGAAGGCAACTTACTCTCAGTATAATCCAGTACGAGATAGTCATATTTGATATAATCGAGTTTATGCCTGATACTACGTAATTGAAAGGCAATCATGTTCTGTCTCGGGCAATATCGCCACAGAGTATAAAGAGAAACTGCACAATAAAAGAGTGATAGACATCTTTTTTTTATTTAACGTCGCACCGACACATGATAGGTCATATGGCGACTTTCCAGCTTTAATGGTAGAGGAAGACCCCAGGTGCCCCTCCGTGTATTATTTCATCACGAGCGGGCACCTGGGTAGAACCACCGACCTTCCGTAAGCCAGCTGGATGGCTTCCTCACATGAAGAATTCAACGCCCGAGTGAGGCTCGAACCCACATCGATGAGGGGCAAGGCCCCTGATAGACATCTTTAACTAAAACAAAACTGGAGATATGTACATGTAGGTTCTCCATGATTAGAGTATGTGACATTGCATACTAGTAAAACTGTATAAATATATGTATTTGTAGTTAACTATACTGTGGTACAATTCAGAGATATCTTTTCAGCACAGACTCATTAAGAAACAAAACAGCTTTATACCCAAAATAATATTACGGTAACTGGACGAGATCTAAATAAATACGTTTTATTTATAATTTCTCTCTTCGCACATGCAACAGCCCGATGGCATCGGTAAAAACTAATCAAACAGTTAACGGTAAAATACAATAAAACATATACAAATACGATCGATAAGTGAATGCATTTAATTATATCACAAGCTAGGGGCGAGGAACGGCGCGTATAATGATCCCGGAAAGTACACAAAAAAAAATGTAAAAAAAAACTACAAAAAAAAACTGTTGCTTAACATCTCAAAAAAAACAGATAACCCGTTCCTTCAGGAGGGCAAAAAAGGCTAAATGACTACTAATTCAAAAAGGTTTAAAAGGATCTTTTTAGAAACTTATTAAAATAGTCAGGTACAAATAAATAGAAAAAAGCATTAGGCAAATAGCCTGACAGAGCGGCAGACGAGGAGACAGACGGACAAAATAACAGACATACAGAAATATGCAATCAAGCAGACAGGTAGACAACAGATATTGTAGATGAACAGGTAGAACGACAAAATCAATAAACGTATGCGAACGAACTGGCACAGACCGGCAAAGAAAAATGAGTGTAGACGAACGTCGTATACAGACGTTAGAAAAACGTGTTCAGACAGACGGACAGACAGCGGACGAACGTGAACACATGGACAGACGACAAAAAAAACGTGTGCAGACAGACAGATTGACAGATAGCCGACGAACGTGAACACATATAGACGATCACACAAATGTTTACGAACTGGAACTGTATGCAAGCAGACAGACGGGCAGACAAAGGACAAAAAATAAAGTTATGAAGCGGTTAAACGGAATCTCAGACGAACTAGCAGACAGATATGTAGACAGACAGACAGACAGACAGACAGACACAGACACGCACACGCACACGCACACACACACACACGAACAGTACGACTGACAGTTAGACATATAGAATGACAGACTTATCTATAATTCTAACAAACGAAACAGATTATTACCATTCTTCTAAAGTGACAATATGATGAAAAAAGAGCAATTACGAAGAGCGTTTGAAAAGTACTGGCAACAGTGGTGGGCTATCTATACCTCAGTCATTTTTCAAGAAATGACTATGTGAGACCTTCAAAGTACTCTCCACCTGACTGTACACACTTTTCCAGGCACAAAAGCCGCTCAGAAAAGGCATTTTGGAAGCGCTCTTTAGGTATACTGTTTATACACTGGTATAAAGCACTTCAAACTGGGCTGCGCGTTTCAAAGCGGCGCCCCCTTAAGCATGATAGTCATAAGGGGAGAGATCAGGGCTATATGGTGAGTGTGGTAAAACCTCAATATAATTCTCCTTGAGGTATTCCTGTACTTCGGTTGAACGATGGGCCGGGACGTTATCATGAAGCAGCTTGATGCCACGCACCATGTCCTTGGGCGCTTTGCTATGTAGTGGTCGAGAACAGCAGAGAGGACATTTTCTTTGCAAAATGTACCAGTAACACTACTGCGTTCTGGGACTCGAGCCACAATTCCATCGGAGTCAAAGAACAGGGAATACATAACCCGCCTGCCCTTTCTGCTCCGCCGAGCAATAACGGGCCTCTCGTTATTTTTCACCTACACACATTTTATTATTTTCTTTATTGTCAGACTCAAAAAAGTACAGCCACGTGTCAATCTCCAGTAACAATTTTTTTGATACGACTAGATTCCTTCTTTTTGTATTTGACGAGCAGGGCGGAAGCTTTTTCTACCCTCTCCCTCGTTTGCTCAGGGGTCAATAAATGCGATATCCAGCGTGCACAAACTTTTGCAGCTAGATTCAACCAATTTTAGCCTGTATGATATACACATGTACAACATTTATTTCAACTGTTAATTAAATGTGCTTTTGCACGTGATTTTAGTGCCATTTCCGGTCAGTTGGACAAAAAAACCAATACTCTTTCCATTGATATGCCACACTTGTGGGTGCGCGTGCAAATCGTGAAAACACTGGACTGTCGCAACTACTAATAAACTTTGAAAATGTGGCAGTTGAGTCCAATAAGTCCAGGGATGTTCAAAGATAATTCATCATAGATCTATTGTAAAGCAAATATTGGATTTACCTGTATTGGAAAATAAACAGTGTTGATTGGATTTAGGTCAACTGCCACATTATCAAAGTTTATTAGTACTTTTCAAATATTCCTCGTATATAAACAACTGCAATGTTATATAACAGTTGAATAAACGGCACACAAGACTCTTATGTATAGAAGGTAACAAAGTATATACAATAACAAGATTACAAGTAAACTACATACATAAACAGTTTCAATGTATAAGAACACAATTTCACTACTTTACCTATTCGGATAAAAACTGAAAATGGACAGCAATAAAACTGCCTATATAATTCTTGCACATCGGACTGGCATTTCCGGTGATTTTACCCATGCCGGCAAAACCCATCTGGCACCCCCATGCAAGATGACTCCCGTGCCAGATGACTCCCGTGCTGTTAATGACAACTAGTGGTTCATGCACTGATATTATATTGTTTATGTAAAAATACGAAAAAAGCAGGTACCTTGATAGTTTCTCTCCGTTCCTTATAGTATATTTCTCGATTCAAAATACATTAGTTTACCGTAAGAACATAACGTTACACAACAAACGATAAAACTACAGTCCATAAAATAAACAAACGTGTTTGTAAACATGGACGGATCCACACGGAAGGGGAAGAAGCATTTTATATAAATATTTCCATAGCGAAATACTAATAAACTTTGATAATGTGGCAGTTGAGTCCAATAAGTCCAGGGATGTTCAAAGATAATCCATCATAGATCTATTGTAAAGCAAATATTGGATTTACCTGTATTGGAAAATAAACAGTGTTGATTGGATTTAGGTCAACTGCCACATTATCAAAGTTTATTAGTACAATACATATCCGTAGCCCTGACCAACCTATAAACCGGGCCAGTCTATTTTATAAGTGCAACAACACGGTTGACCCATTTAAACGAGCTGTAAAGTGGAACTTTGTTATTGTGCGTAACGCAAAACATCATGACGTCACTTCTGCTTACGGACGTTAATTTCCCGCGCTCTACTATAAGAAAGAGTGCTACAAAAGAAAGTAGTTCTACCTGTTATTTGTAAAATACGGTATGCTAACATGTATACGATATGCAAGAAAAAATATCAGTCATGTGTTTACAAATCGGATGGAAATATCCGTCCCTCGGCCACCTGCGCATGGGCGGTAATTCGGCAAGCCTCATTACCGCCCAATGCGCAGGTGCCCTCGGGACGGATATTTCTATCCGATTCGTAAACACATGATAGATATTATTATTACGGTTAGTAATCAACGATGCAAACCTTCAGGTGCATATTTTAAGTGACTTAATTGAATTGTGTACGCACGGGATGGACACAGGTCAGATATGTAAACCCGTTGAGCAGTGTTTGGTAATTATCTTTAAACGGTGAACGTAATAATTCGACCAAAAAGTGTGATTCAATCAAAACTAAGATTTAGTGCGGATTTATATATTTCCTTGAACATTTAAATTGCTTTCATAATTGTAATACGCTGGAATAATCGTCTGTTACATATTATCAACAAAAAAGTTACAAATAATTATTATATACACTTGTATTATATTGTATGCTTTTTATGAACATTCATCAATATCGTTGTAGCCGAAGGTCACTAAGTCGCACGAAGTATTGTTTGTAAACAAACATGTGCCATTTGGTCTCTATTCGAAAGGAAATGATTTTCCTTCGCGGATCGCTCTGATCTGATCCATGTTCTTAACTAAACTTCACAAGGCAACAGGACGTAGTTTGTACAACCAACCCTGTAAACATGAAGTCACTGGGCCAACGAGGGAAAATCGTTGTTGGGCCAACAGATTAATAATTTAAGTATTGTAAATACAGTTGTTGGGCCAACATAGAACCAACTTTAAATTTCAGTCAGAGATATCTCTGCATTGGCCCAATATTGATTTTCAGGGAAAGACTTACACAGAGAAAACATCGTTGGCCAAACGTTGGCCCATTAGAAGTAATAATATAATAATTATATATTTTACAGGTCACTATTTTATCACAAGCCCCTACAGGTAAACACGTTGTGTAGGTGTAACAAGCGGTATTTGATTAAATACTTTTCTGCACCAATTCGTAATCATAGTTTGGACTAATTAAACCTAATACATGTACATATCTGCAGCCGTAACGATATCTTGAACTATTTCAAATCTATTATCTAATTTGTGAGAAAAAATTATTGAAGAAAAAACTGCTATACCAAATATTTAATTTTGTACAATCATAAAATGTTTACAATAAACCTATTGAATATTCCAAAGCCATGAACTCTCGTTAAACCGAGTTATGTAAGAAACCCCAGAAAATGTGGTTAATTTTACTTTCTAGGCGAGGTTTCTAGCTGCATAGACATATGAGGTATAAATGTGGTATATCTAGATTTAACAAAAACCCGGTCTACTAGCTATAAACTGTAAGTAGAAGTTTTTGAATATTTTTGATAAAGTTGTGGAATCTTATAGAGAATTTCTTTTAATAGCCTGTATGCATGTAGTACCCATGGGACTTGAACTTATGTTGAATACTTTTATCTAAACTAGTGTTGAATATTTAATTCTGTAAATAATAATATAATTTATATTCTCGTTAATTTTAACATATATTTCTCGGTTAAAATACAGACAAAAATAAATTGTATACATTTTACGCAAGTTTATGTCCAGAGGTTTATGTCATTTGTATAGTTATTGCTATTCAATTTGACGTAGATGGTTTAATCAACATTATGATTTTCGATTTTTTACAGGGTGCTGTTCAAGAGGCCTAACACTGTTAACGATCCAAGTTTTCAAAGATTTTCAGCTGCCTAGCCTCATACGCTATTTGCTTAAGGTAAGGTAAGGTAAGTTTTATTTACCGTCGCGTGGTGAAACAATTAACATAAGCTCTATAGAGCTTTTCTGCGACCCTATATTAAGAACATTTAAAACCAATTATACCTCACCCCCAGCAATTTGCTGGTACCCATTTACAGCTGGGTCGACTGAGGCAATCGTGATAAAGTGCCTTGCCCAAGGACACACTGCAATGGGAGTAGCCAGGATTCGAACCAGGGGCCCTCACCTCCGTAGGGAAGCGTCTTAGCCCTCTCGACCAATGCGTTACGTCTGAAGTTATCCTGTACAAAAATACCGGCACCTAGGTCCTTTCCAGCTGTGTAAACCCTTTACCTCGCCTTCGAATTGGTGATTTACGGCACACTTCTAAATCGGACTGAATTTGCCTTTTCCACAGCATAAATATTATTATCTGAACCTTTTCAAGTCCTTTCTTATGCAGATCGCTGTGGTCAAGAATTTTATGTTCAACATTTTCGGTGAGCCAGTATACTATGTATCTCCCCAGCCGATGTCCAGGTTTATTTTGCTGGGGGGGGGGGGGGGGGGTCAAGCTGGGGGTGGGTTCGGGAGGGGTATCCACTCCGGATGTCGAAAATTTTTTAATATGGTACATGAAAAGATGCATTTTCCTGCTACCTGAAACACCTTTAAGGATGCATGAATGTATTATATATTTAAGGAAAAGTCTATTTTTTAATCATTTCATCAAGCCTTTTCAATGTATGTATGATTGTACAGTCACAGTGTATGGACTTCATTTTCTGTATGATACCCAGGTCTCAGTGTATTGGCTCTGATATCTACCAATCCAATGTATAACCAGCTACCAGTTATAAAGGAGCTAGTGGTTTGGAAATCAACTTTATTTATCATAATAAAACAAACTATATCATTGTCAGCAATAATTATACTACATTATAATCAAATGAATAAAATTTCATTCATTCTACCCTTTTCTTTAAATCATAATATAAAAAAAAACTTTTTTCTAATTAGAAAAAAATAATATGTGTAATTTCACTAAAAAGAAAGTTATCAAAAACTGCTCAAAATTGATACACAAAATGACATGATTTGTAGAAAAATGATTTACTAAGTTCACAAATAAGTATCAATAATAAAATAAATAAAAACACAAAAATATTTTTTGAACTTTTTCTGCATTTCTTGTGTTCTAAGCAAATATAATGAAAAACTACCCACTACCCAATCAAGTACCGCGTTTAAAAAGCAAGCGATCAATGAAGCATGTACAGATAAACTTTTACCTGTAACATGCCTGGGGCTAATTTCCATTACCGTACACGGTTTTATGGCTCTTTAGCCTGTGTATTACTGTCAAATCAAGCCAATTGCGCTGGTGTATAAATTTGTCAATTGAGGGGCCCATAGTAATAAAAATCGTAACTAGCCAGCAAGCTGGAGGGGGGGGGGGGGGGGTCCTGGATCCCCACCTGGACACGTGCCTGAGAATCTCCTGTTATGCTTGAAATAGCCAAGCACATTCGTCTACTGTATTGTTCCATCTCATCACGTTTGGCTTTTCCATATTTAAGTTCTGCCTCAAGTTCGACAACGTTAGATTTCAAAGAGTTTATTTTATCTTTGAGGCTTGTCTGGCAATTGGTCTGCTATGCGTCAAGTGTGGTGTGCTGTGTGTTGTGTGCTTGTCACCTTCCGCTTTCAGCCTCCACCGCTGGCTAGCCTCCTGGTGAAAAAGGAGCCGAGTGCGTAAGTCTTCCCTGCCAGTACATAGCCTCTCTGCAGACAAGCCCTTTTGCAGTGCCTCCGAGTTGGCGCCACACGGTAACTGAGCACCTTGCGGCCTCAGGCAGAACTGCAGGGGACTCGGAGGAGGTCTGCCCCCAGACATGTGGCATGCCAGACCCACCGGTGTATGGACACGCCCTGATACCTATGAACAGACCCCCCAGCTATGGGACAAATAGCTCCTGTGTTCCCAGGATAGGGTTTTAACTCGGAACTAAGGGTGAGGTAACCCCGAAAGAAACCCAGAGAGTTGAAGACAGAGGTGCTGGGTCATTGGCACTCTCTTAACGAACCACAGCACCATGCAATATCGCTATGTCTACACAGCCATCCGGTATTCAACAACGCGGTGCTGAATCTCTGAGGTCCCTCCAGGGGGATTCAGTGCCGGGCTCTGAGCCTCGACAGAGTCCACCCACAGCTACTGGGGGTCCCTCCTTCAATCCACAACATGCAAAGAGAAGAAGGAGGAACATATTAAGGAGAAGAACCAATCCGCATCAACCTTTCAGGCTGATGCATTGGAATGCGGAGGGTGTCTTCAACAAGAAGGCTGAACTTGAGCATATCCTCCATGAGAAAGACATCAATGTCTGTTGCATTCAGGAAACTCACCTACAGCCAGAGAAATCCTTCAAAGTCAGAGGATATCAGCGCTGTCCAGACCAACACGCATATGGATGACTCAGAGTTCCAAGTTCTGAGCCTCAGAAAGAACGAGTTCAGTTTGAAACTTGTGAACATATACTCTCCAAGTGACAAAGCTCTGTCCCTTGACAAAGTTACAAACTGATGAACTAGGTTCATCTCTGTAGGAGACTTAACAGTCACTCACAAGCTGGGGATATGACCACCTGGATAAACGTGGAGAGGAAGTGGAGACTGCAAGATGATAATAAGCTAAACTCACCAACAAGCCGATGATCCCCAACTTTTTACTCCAGAAGCTGGCGAACAGCATCAACCCCTGATCTTGCTTTATGTACTGATGACATACATGGACATGTCAAGCGAGAAGTCAATGAACAACTAGGAGGTAGCGACCATCGCCCAGTCCAACTTACTATGGACCGTATAGCCTCTACTTCGCCTAACATCCCCAGATGGATCTACAAGAAGGCCAGGTGGACCTTTTACCAAAGTCTGAGTGATGAGCTCTGTAAAGATATCAGAGTGGAAGGTAGAGACATCAACCGGGTTGTCAAAGACTTCAACGCCAGTATAATTAAGGCTGCTTACAGCGCCATTCCAAGGGGAGCAAGAAAGGACTATAAGCCCTACTGGAGTGATGAGTTGGAGAATCTATAGGCAAAGGTATCAGAAGCCAGGGAGGAAGCAGAAAACAATCCCTCACAAGAAAGTAACCTCACTCTACAGCAAGCCAAGGCCAATTTCCTCAGGCACAAACGGGAAGCACAGAGGAAGAGCTGGAGAAACAAAACAGCCTCGCTCAATCTAGAGCGATATGGCCAAAAGCTGTGGAGATTGACGAAACAGCTGAACGATGAAGAAACAGGAAGAGGCACAGTAACTTTGGAAGAGAATGGTGAACTGTTGACGGGTAAACAAACGGCAAACACTTTTGCCTCTAACTACAAAGATGTTTCCAACATCCCTATCAACAGGGAACGGCAAAGGGAAGCCCGAAGAGAAAAAAGAGAAAGGCAGCCAAGCCAAGTGACACCAGAATGCATGACGCAGAGTCTTAAACTGCATGAGCTACAGACAGCTCTTAGGCAGTTGAAGACAAAGAAGTCTCCTGGACCAGATGGAGTCACAAATGAAATGCTGACCCACCTAGGCACTGAAGCAATTTGCAAACTCCTGGAAAGAGGCAGTCATGATCCCCCATCCACAAGAAAGGGAAGGATCCAAAGAAGGCTGCAAGCTACCGCCAAATCAGCCTAACCAGCTGTATTGGAAAGACCATGGAGAGGATTGTGAATGCACGCCTGAAGTGGTACATGGAGACTAACAACCTATTCGCAACGCAACAAGCTGGCTTCAGACAATTCCGCTCCACTGAGGACCAGACCACTTCTCTATCGCAAGAGATAGAGGACGCCTTCCAAGAGTAGAAAGTTGTGTTTACAGCATGGATTGATCTGCAGAGGGCGTTTGACAAAGTCTGGACTGATGGACTCCTCGTCAAGCTGATGAGGACCGGAGTAGGAGGTAACATGCTGAGGTGGATTAAGTCATACCTCCACAACAGGAGAGCAAGAGTCAGTTTAGAACATGCCAGCAGTAGGAAGTTCCTGTTGCGTCATGGTGTCCCACAAGGCGGCGACTTATCCCCTACACTCTTCTTGCTTTTCATCAATGACCTGGTGTCTGAACTACCAAAAGGAGTTAAGGCTGCTCTCTACGCTGACGATCTGGTGTTATGGTGTAAGGAAGAACATGCCACTACAGCCACATACAGGATGCAAGAAGCCATCAACAAGCTTTCAGCTTGGGCTGACGATTGGTGTGTATCGATCAATACAGAAAAATCGTCCACCACACTATTCTCCCTGTCGTCAAAGCAGAGGGCGGGTAAAATCATGATGGGAGATACTTCGCTGATTGAAGCAGACGAGGCAAAATACCTCGGAGTGACCTTTGACAAACGGCTAACCTGGAAGCCTCACATCAGTCAAGCAGAAGGAAAGGCCCGTAGGAAGCTTGCCATGATGCGCAAACTTGCTGGAACAACGTGGGGAGCAAATGAGCAGATACTCAAGACAGTATATCAGGGAACAGTGAGACCCATTTAGAGTATAGCTCAACTGCCTGGTCCACTACTGCCAAAACTAACCAACAGGCTTTAGACAAGGTTTCAGAACAAGCATTGCGGATCATGACAGGTGCTACAAAGTCTACACCAATCTCCTTCATGGAGAAGCTAACAGGCACACAGCCGTTACAAGACCGAAGACATGCAAAGGTTCTGCTTCAAGCAGAGAAGTTCAGGTATTTTCAAGACCATCCCATGAAAGCCAAGCTAGATGGCTACACAAAGAATCGGCTCAAACGTAGCAGCTTCGTACATGAGGCAAAGAAACTCAACCGAGAGTTCAAAACTGAGCTGAGCATACCAACGACTCCCCTAGGTAGTGAAGACATCATAAACCCACTAGTGAATGATCTGTCCTCAGTGACTGTGAGACTTGCTGTTCCTCGTCTTGACCGCGGAATCATGGACTCATGTCTATACAGACGGATCGGCCACATGCGCCGTCAAAGATGGAGGAGCAGGAGTTTGCATTCAATACCCATCTGGCAAGAGAGAAACACTACATGCAGCCACAGGAAAACACTGCAGCAATTACAAGGCAGAGACTGAAGCACACATGAAGGCCGTCTCAATGGTTGAAGACTCGGCAGAAGAAAGCTCCTTAGTCGTCTTTCTCACAGATGCACTCTCTGTCATGGAAGCTCTGATCAACAATAAAGCTCCGCAGCTAGCCAGGAGTATAACCTGCAAAGAAGCACTTCAGTGGATTCCATCCCATTGTGGACTTGCAGGCAATGAAGAGGCAGACAAACTGGCTAAGCTAGGAGCTCAGTCAGAACAATCAACAGAACCTGTGAGTTACAAGGAGAAAGTCACCATCATCAAGGTACTAACGAGACCAAGGATGGAGGAAGATGCTTTTTATCTCCTTGATTGGTCTGAACAAGTGATGATGGTCAGGCTCCGCTCAGGGCACAACAAGCCCAATGCTCACATGTACAAGAAATACAGACTGACATCATCGCCAACTTGTCCATGTGGTGAAGAAGATCAGACTGCGGAGCATATACTTCAGAGATGTAAAAGGCATGACCAGGAGCGAGCTGCGACTTGGCCGATAGATACCTCAATCCACCAGAAACTGTATGGAGGCATTGAGGATCTGCGGCAAACCACAAATTTCATCGAGGCTACTGGTCTGACAGTGTAGTCGCGAATTACAAGAAGAAGATCTTTGAGGCTTTGAGTTTTTTGTCCCTCTAGCTCCTGGTTGTCTTGCCTAATTTCATCAAATGCATAAGCTCTATTAAAGAGCTACTTTCAATAGATAGCGACTTACTATTCTTAAAGCCACCATTCAAAGAGAAATACGCAAATCATACTGGGAATATTTAGAATCGGTAATCTTTTCTAATGACTCAGAGACTGGTAAAAACAAAAAGTTCTATTCTTTTGTGAAACATAAAAAAGCCAGACAATCATGGTGTAGCACCCTTAAAATCTGAAGGTAAAACTTATACCAAACCATATGATAAAGCAACAAATCTAAACAAACAATTTCAATCTGTTTTCTCAAAACCTAAACCAGTCATTCTTAAACAACTTTGTGAATTAAATCTTTTTGAAAGTGACAAAATTCAGCAAGTAAATAAAATGACCGATATAGATATAACAGTAGAAGGTGTTTTGAAAATGCTCAAGGATCTGAATCCTTACAAGGCGTTGGTCCGGATCAGGCCTGTCACCAAGATTACTTAAAGAACTTTCTCTCGAAACAGCTCCTTTTCTCACTTAAAGTCTTCCAGAATCACTGAGAACTGGTATAGTTTCCAGAGGACTGGAAAACTGCTATCGTTGCACCTGTATATAAAAAGGGTCCTAAATATAAAGCTAGCAATTATCGGCCAATCTCCTTGACATGCATAGCCCTCCAAACTAATGGAGCATATCATGGTCTCTAACATCATGCGCCGTCTCGACAGCAACAATCTTCTC
This sequence comes from Mercenaria mercenaria, assembly GCF_021730395.1. Taxonomy (NCBI): domain Eukaryota; kingdom Metazoa; phylum Mollusca; class Bivalvia; order Venerida; family Veneridae; genus Mercenaria; species Mercenaria mercenaria. The sequence continues at coordinate 108,831,948 of NC_069361.1, read as the reverse complement.
ACACCTTTCCAACATGGCTTCCGTTCCAAACATAGCTGTGAGACTCAACTGTTGTCCTTTACACAAGAAATTTTTGACAATCTCCAATCTGGAAAACAAACAGATCTCATTGTAATGGATTTCTCGAAAGCTTTCGACAAGGTCGATCATCAACTTCTTCTCTATAAACTCATGAAACTTGGTGTCAACAAAACATCTCTATCTTGGATTCAGTCTTTTCTTAATAATCGCGCTCAATCTGTAGTAGTTGAAGGCTCACACTCTGATTCTCTACCAGTTCTATCAGGGGCTCCCCAAGGTTCAGTGTTGGGTCCTTGTCTCTTCCTCTGTTTCATCAATGACCTTCCCGACTCTGTTAAAAGTAGAATACGCTTATTTGCTGATGATACCATCATATACCTCACCATCGACTCATTAGTAGACTCTAACAAACTTCAAGATTATTTGACAAAATTAGAAGAATTGGAACGTAAATGGTCTATGGAATTCAATCCTGATAAATGCGAAATCATAAGAATCTCCAAAAAAAGAAAAAATATCATTTTTCCATATAAACTACATCATCAAGAACTAAAAACCGCAGAAAATGCTAAATATCTTGGGATTACTATTAGTGATGTCTTTAGTTGGAAAAAAGATATTGAAACTACATCTTCAAAAGCTAATAACACTCTCAGATTCATAAAAAGAAATGTACAATGTAATACCGTAATATCAAAGAAACTGCCTATAAAACATACGTCCGCCCAAATTAGAATACTGTAACACCATATGGCATCCATGCAGAAAAACTTAGATATGAGATAGAAAGGTACAAAGAGCTGCAGCCAGATATGTTATGAATGATTACTCATACCAAAGCAGCGTAAAATCAATGCTTGAAATTCTTAAAATGGCAGACATTAGAACAGAGAAGAATACATGCATCTTTAATTATGTTGTATAAAATATCACACAACCTCGTCTCTGTAGATCATAACCACCTGACAGCCTCTAGAAATTTAAACTTTATCATTCCATCTTCAAGAACACAATATCATATGAACTCCTTTCCCCCCGCACGATCAGATACTGGAACGCCTTGCCTTATAACATCAAGGACAGTGTGAACCTTCAGTGCTTCACATCTGACCTAGACTCGCATATGTACTAATGTCATCATCCTGTTTTTATTTTTAACAAAGCTGTACATATTACCGCTCTTACTCTCTTAACACATGCATATCATGTATCATGTAACATAGCAACATGTTTTTAACAACTGCCCCGACCTCCCAGTTATGAACAGAAATTGATTGTTGGGAGTATCCCCGTAGATGTAGATGTAGATCAATTTAAGTCTCTAACAACTACTGGGAAAAGTCTGGCACTCAGTTCTATTTTTTTCTTTTTTCTAGATATTGTGGGTAATTTACATCTTGAATTTGGTTGCTAATGTAAATATCAAATAAGATTTAAGCAATATTCATCAAAATTGAATGGTTCACAGAGACCAGCATTAAGTAGTCCGTTTCGCACCTTAGGCATGCCCCTTTCCGCTTAATTTTAAACTTTGTGTTCAAATTTAGTTCCGCAGCCTCGTTTTGGAAAACGGCACGCCATTTTTTACATTATACTACTGGAAAACAAACGCGTTAGCCGACACAAACAACCTTTGATAGAGAAAGGAGTCTATGAATACGTAAGAAATATTGTTAATCCGTAATTATGGTCATGGCGATTTAGGCGTGGCATACTCGTGGAAACGAAACGTAGCCGAAGTGGTAGACTTTGATTTCTGGTGGGTGGGGAAACGGTAGTTCTAATATGAATTAAGGCACCGCCTAGCATTGGGGATTTATCTTTTATATATCCGCTTAGAAAGAAATATTCAACGCTCAAGAAAGTGAAACTTTGCTCTAAACTGTAGTTTACATTTAGTGTCATCATACCTCTTACAGCGAATATCATACTTTGCAAAATTTACGGACGTCATTCAGCGTTCTCGCACTAGCTTTTAGAATTTTGTTTTGTTTGTTTGCACTCCACGCAGAAACTTGACGGTCTTTACACTTCCTTACTGTTTTAAAAGTGTTTTTCAGTTGCATGTACAGTTTTCATTACGAAAAAGAAGTAAAATAATCATGTTAGCGCGGTTTACGAGTTTCTATGACTGATTCGGGGTGCTCGGATGTTCATAAAGACAACCAGTCAGCGGATTTTACATAAACCGGAACCGGAAAACATCGAAAAAATTGCCTCAGTATATGCAAACAGCAAAGACGAATATCTATATACGGACGTTACCGTCTCGGGGATTTTCATCCCCGGCGCTTCGCGCCGGTGATAAATCCCCTATAAATAAACGTCGGACTTCAATATTTTACGATTTTGAAATTTCATATAGTCCGACGTTTTATCGAAAGTATGAATTTCCCGGTAGAGCTTTCCGCAAAATTTATTGCGGAAGGTTTTACAAGTTCACGGTAGAAGTGACTTGAAAGCGATAGCTAAATACCAACAACGGACAAAGAAACATAATTTACACATCCATTGAACATACTGTCTTACTGAAGATATTGAAGATCAGTCCGCACTTTGAAAATGAAATTTACATCCATTCACTTTCACAACACAACACGAAACTGTCAAATGTTCTTTATTATAAAGAATAATTTTAGACGAAAAAATATTCTCACGGTCGGATTTGAAAAAGAATGCGGCCCGTTACTAACGTATTGTCTATGTAGTATGCATATGTTTATAATCGATGGGTGTAATCAGCATTTATTGGTTGTCATTTTATTAAAAGTTACTAAATTAGTTGTAAAGTCATATCAAAGCAGTTTAAAAGGCTAGACCACATGCGTTCGGCGGTACCCATGTGTAAAATAATGGCCGCAGATTTTTTTACAAGTGCCGTAGGCGAAACGTATTTGTTTTCGTCTAAGCATGTATAATTGATTCTATATATTTATTCGGTGTTGTATTGTTCATGATATTTCAATAAATTACAATAAAAGATTCTGTATAATGCGCTGGAGAAGTGATTGGTGGTGCAGTTTTAGTTACGGTTAACCAATGTTTCATGTGTTTGAGAGTTTTCCTACATTACATTTCAATAAAATAAAGTCGTAATCTGTGTTATGCAAATAGCTGACATTCGATTAAACTTGACACAGGGACATGTTGAACTTCCAAATATTAAAAGGCGCCCTGTGCAAGTTTAATGTTATTGAACTAGGGAAACGGCTTCGTTACTCAATTATTATTAGACAAAATTTACATCTGAATGGTCATGATATACATAATTACTGTAAAGAAGATATTTTTTTAGAAACACAATATTTAAGGAATATTATTTGTGAAGAAAATTAGCAATTGTTGTAATAAAGAACAATTCTGCCACACTTTTAGAGTTACCTAATTCTCGATATTCCGTGGTTTCTCGTTCATTCCGTGGCTCTCAAAATTACACTTGTGCCACTGACGCGCATGTCCAAAGTTCATGCAAGTTTCTCAGAAAAGTAAACAAAGATTTGTGAGCATCTAAAATGCGCAATAAACAGGTTAGTATAGCTTGTTTACTTAAAAATATGGAAATGTTGAAAAACTTTTCAGTGCTAAGAAAAAAGATGATGGCATACAAAAACTTTTATTAAAATACAAACATGCAAACCGATTATGACAAAATTGTAGCAACACATTAAGCAGTCTCCTAACTAAATTCTAAGCAGTGTAATTTGTCAAGGTACCCTTAACCATAGCGACCATTAATTAGCCAATAGAGCCATGGATTCAACGAGAAGCTGCCAGCTGATCCAGACCAATGTAGGTCAACATACATGAGGTGAGATTTTTCATCTTCTGTCATATCTTGTTGATTTTTTGACTTAGCATGGTTATTTTGAAAGGTTGCAGCTACTTTTGGTTAAAAAACAAGATGTGAATACCTAACATCAAATGCGCATGTGCAATTTTGGCAATTAAGAGCCACGGAATTACGAGAACACAGCATAATCGTTTTTCGCGCACCTAACGATTTGCTATCGATTTTCTAATGAAGAATAGGAGGCCTGAAATATACTACATTTTAATCATTTTTGCTAATCATATTTTAGTCCGTAGCAATGTTTACGTACCTTACAAAACTTGGGAAACCCCCTCTAGCTTGTCATAATGCTGTCTGTCCAATATGACGGAGGTCAGAATTACGTCATCATTATTCGCGCACTGCATGGCAAGTGTAACAGGGCTTTTTTCCCCTATAAATCTACCTCCGGTAAAAGCAGGTAATCCCAATGCAAAAAAAGTATGTTTTTTCCCCAAAGTTGAATTTAAAATTCCCAAATGATTATACCTTTTAGGGTTTTTGCTGTTTTAAGATAGTTTTGCTAATTTGTATATATATTTAGGTAAATTATAATACTGTTGAACAATTACTAAAATGCAATTCATAAATATTTCACACAAAAACACATTTATGTAGATTTTGGTAATTTGCAAATTGTCCCAATTAAGACAATTTCCGAGAGCATTTTCCCAATTCCACCGGTATCGGTGGCATTCCCAAATTGATGAAAAAAAGGCCTGTGTAATATGTGGTCCAATTCCCGCGGAAATGTCATGATATGTGCCGAAATTTTGCAGTAAATAAATCTTAAACGAATTTTAGTTGAAATGTCATCTTAAAAGATAAGTTTATAAATGCACACAATTAAGATTCAAACTGTCAACAGAATTAATGATAGATAAATGTTTAAACAAGAAACAAAATTTACACGTTTTGTCTTTGTTTTTGCCATAACTACTCCTATATGATGGTACAATATACACCATATGGTATGGACAGTTCAAAGTGCCCTTCCCACGCAGCCTGACTATTACAACAATATTTCAAATGTGTCTAGTGTCTGCAATCGTCAAACATGCTCTGGCCCCGCTATGTAAAATAGTATTTGACTTGCTATCTGTGATATAAGGGCCACATTCCATATCTGCGCTGTACAACAGTTAGCATTCATTAATATGCAAATAACAGTCACATGATTCGGGCGTCCTTGGATGTCGGCTCAAGCAGAAACACCTGTCAAAATTTTTCGTGGTCAATATTTTATTTTCTGGACAGATATTCGAGAAGCTGTTTTGGAATTAGTAAAAATAGAGGTGAATCTATCCAATCATGCAAATGTTACGATAACCTATCGGAAAAGACTTGACTTTCCGCATTTTTTGTTACGGGATGGCGCTTCCGTGTTTACTTTTTGCAGAAACACCTCTTATGACGTCATACGTTTATGCATACACAAATGGGATACCGGAACAAGTCATTGCGCGATTATTGATGCGCGCGAAAAACGATTACTCTACGATACCTTAAGAAATAGGAAGTGGCTATTCCTATGGTCCCGTAAGAATAGCCTCACAGGCTATTCCTACGGCTCTCCTGTAAGAATAGTGAAATAGCCCGCAGGTGGCTATTCCTACGGCTCTAAATACAGTTTTGTAAGTCCATCTTGTATTGCATTGTACTGAATTAATTCAACTGGTATATTCTCAAACAGCCTTTTCCATTATCAGGTCTTGGAAAGTGGCGTATTTACAGATTATCTGTAAATTTACAGTTAATCTATAATTTTACAGATTTTTCGATCTATAAATTTACAGATCAAGTGTTTGAAAATTTCTAAAATCATACTTGGACTCAAAATTGCAGCTTGAAATTAATTGATTTACTTATGGTACTGATAAATAAAGGTCAATTGTAACTTTCAGTGATTTCTGTTGACTTTGATTTTTATCGAAAAATCTGTAAATTTATAGATTATTTGTAAATTTACAGATAATCTGTAAATGTACCACTTTCCTAGACCTGATTATTCGAAATCACTTCCTGTTCTCTCGATGTGATAGTGAAAAGTAAACAATTTCTTCGAAAATATACCATTTGAATTAATTAAGTACAATGCAATTCAAAATGGACATATTAAACTGTCTTTAGAGCCGTAGGAATAGCTACTTATGCAGAGCTCCAGATAAGCTTTGGGTGCAATTGGGTATTTACCCATCACTTTTGTCTGAAATGGGTATTGGAAATTTGAATTGGGTAAAAATAATATCATTACCCAGCCTTTTCAGAAGTAATTGGGTATTTGCTAAAACCAATTGGGTATTTTACCAATCTCGCACTAACAATTGAGTATTTTTTTGCTTACAGTATACATGGTATATATCATTAAACAGGACTGACTAAGTATTTTAATGGCGCCCTTCAATGTTTAATGCAAAAATGTATTTAAAATTGTAATGAATGTTTCATACTGTTGTTTTCTTTTTCACTTTTAATGCAGTCTGAGATCAGTTCATCCACAATATCCCGAACGATGTGGTCACCGCAATATGCATTCTCCCAAAAGGTGTCATCCAGTATTGGCGACACTACATCGTCACAAACAGATAACTGTCATTGTTGAACAGCAAAATATTGTTTGTGCTGCAACAATGTTTTTTCCTGCAACCTCTTTACATTTTATCGGCGTAAAATTGTTTACAAAGCGTCCAAATAACACCGATCAGCCGACTGAATGGTCCTGTTATTTTTCCGATAATTGCAACCTGTTCTGCAGTAACGTATAACCAGTCAGTCAAATCTAGCGTTAAAGTCTCGTACCCGTTCTAGTTATAAGGAAAATGCGGTACGCAAGCTATTTTTTACGAATTGGGTATTAGGAATTTTAATTGCGTTTCAGTACGCACACTGTATGAATTCAATTGGGTTTTCTGCAATTTTAATTGCGTAAATACGCAAATACGCAGCTTATCTGGAGCTCTGACTTATGGGCTATTTCACTATTCTTACGGGAGAGCCGTAGGAATAGCCTGTGAGGCTATTCTTACAGGACCGTAGGAATAGCCACTTCCTAAGAAATAATAAAAAAAGTAAAAATGACAGTTTTTCACGAGTTCTGTCTAATACACTCAAACATCTAAAGTAATTCAAAAGCTCAAAATTTACTCAAATTTACTCAATCTGGTCTATTAATGGTTGAAAAATGTGTTATTAACGCCTATCTAAATAGCGTCGCACTATTAATGATTTCACTATATATTTCATATGTGGTACGCTTCAACCTGAAATGGTACGCTAGTGCAGTGGTACGCTTCGTTCTGCATTGATTGAATTGACAATTGCACGATAAATTGAGACAGTGCGCCAGTGTTTTCTTACACAAATAATTACATTGATAATTTTATCCATATTGAGGGCTGAGCGCAGAACTATTGTATCTTGTTCTTTATTCATATACAGTTACAACAGTTTCGTGCTCAGCCCACAAAATTATTTGTCCAGCATTTTGACACAAATTTTCTGGAAATTCTTACTTTTCCGTCAAGAAATGGTTGTCCAAGGCAATCGGGCAACTACTAATTTCTCAGACTGCTAAGTAACATTTGTAGAGAATTTATGAATATACCCCTGAGCACTACCAGTCAGTCAGACTGCACAGTCATATTTGTAGAGAATTTATGTAATACTATATACCCCTGAGCACTACCAGTCAATTTCCAGGGCCTCCACAGGCCTCGTAGCCACTTTCTGAGAGAAACTGCCAAATTGAAGGTGAATTGATGAAATTTGGTCACATTTTAATTAATACAATTCCTCTTTGAATTTGTAGCATTTGGCTACATTGGCGAATGGCAGAGGAGGCTCTGAATTTCTTTCTTTCCTCTCGGCATTCTATAGCAAAATTACATGCATGAATTTTCCCTGTATTTTAAATGTGATTTTCAGAAATTTATCTTTTTTATGCCCATTGGCATCTACTGATGCGAGAGGCATATAGTGATTGTCCGTTCGTTTGTTCGCCCGTCCGTCCGTACAAGATTAACCAAATGGGACTGTTTCGTATGGCATCAATACCCCTTAGGCCTAAAAAAAAAATTCTTTGTTTCCGGTAACATGCTCAAAAAAATTAGGGTAGGTAGGTCGGAAAAACTTTTTTTTTTGGATATTTTTTTTTAGACTTTTCGGAAATTATTTTTGTGTCAAATAATGAATACAAATAGGGGGGTTATGCATCTAGTGCATCAGTAAGTTGATTTATAACATCACTGTCCATGTTTAAAGCATAAAAAGTGCAGTTTTGCAACTTTTTGTCAAACAGTTGAAAAAAAATGTTCTCCAAAGCCATAAAAACATTTAGGGTCGGGCCAAAAATTTAGGGTAGGTCGGGATACCGGAAACAAACAATTTTTTTTTTTATGCCTTACTAGACTGACTTGATACTAATGCAGATCTATGTAACCTGTGACCATTCCTCATCTTTACACATCACCTGAACTCAGTTTGACCTTGACCTCATTTTGGACTTAGGTTGCTTTATAGGGCCATCTCTTGGTTAACCAAATGGGACCGTTTCGTCTAGCATCAATACCCCTTACTAGAATGACTTGATACTAATGCAGCTGTAACCTGTGACCATTCTTCATCTTCAGACATCACCTGACCTCAGTTTGACCTTTACCTCATTTTGGACTTAGGTTGCTTTATATGGCAGGGCCCACGCTGCCTTTCGCCACTCAAGCCATTTGGCGAATTTGCGATGAAAGTGGCGAAGAAAAATCGCGAGTGGCGAAAATGAAAAAATCATCGTAATTTGGACCACCATTTTGTTTCAGACGTTCTAAATCGTAATCTCCAAGAAATTATGTTAAAAAACAGTTGACTGGTTCCGATAATTTTACCTTATAGAATTAACTTATTTTGAGATAGTACTACCCAGTCTGCGTTCACTTTACATTTAACAAAATGTGTAATGTGTAATAAACATCTTGACACGCGAGAAGATGCAATTTGCAATCAGTTAGCAACCAATTATCGGGTAAGAATAATCGTTTTGTTTTGTTTTCATTACAGCAGATTAAATGTTTGATGCCTTTAATTTCCATGGATCAAATAATTAATAAACAAATCGGCAAAATAATGAACGGTTTGATGATTTTTTTTAACGTTGTCGCCACCGTCAGATCTTAGTAAGTAATTAGTAAAGGTGTTTGCCATGTTTTTTTAATGTCTTTAAAAGTTAGGAATGGATTTTAAATGTAATCCTGTATTGGTTTTATCAAAGTTACCAACACAGACGATAATACTGTAAGGGTAGATTTCTCGGAAGCACAGAACACAACCCCAGAGCCATGCATTTACATCCTATAGTAGGCCCACAACAAAAAGAAGCTGTAATGGAAAAATATTTCAGATGGATTGATTCAAACATCCAACAACATTTTAAAATACAAAACTTGCTTTAGAGGTATACCCACTTTCATTCAAAAGTCCCCCTATATAGCTAGAATATCATCATTTGCTTATGGGAAGTGAAAAAAATTCCAACGCGACACGGGAAGGGAAACCTCTCCAGCACCCTCCCCACCGTTCCAGAAAAAAAAGGTGGCTCCAACTTTTTTCAGCCCAGTGTGGGCCCTGTATGGGCCATCCCTTGGTTAACCAAATGGGACCGTTTCGTCTAGCATCAATACCCCTTACAAGAATAAATTGATACTAATAGTAATACAGATGTAAACTGTGACCATTCTTCATCTTCAAACATCACCTGACCTCAGTTTGACCTCAAGTGACCTCGTTTTGGACTTGGGTTGCAAAATCTATCGACAAGGATGCCACCGGGGGCATCAAGCATTTATTGAACGCAGCTCCTTCTTAATTTATAAAAATGATAACTTTCTGAATAGCTTTTTAGGGTGGAAAGACTTTAGTTAATAAATACATTACTTTCTTTAGTGGTATGAGTACTTAGGGTGAATATTGTAATCTTTAATAAAAATGAAGCACATTATTTTCAGTCAGGAAACGCACCAGAGGCCGTCCAGTATCTAAATTTTCAAAAAAAATAGTGGGAGTGATCCCCGCCCTCCCATGGGTGAACCCTCCCACACCCCAGGGATCATCCTACAAGGCGATTTGAGCGATATTGTTGCTTTAAGGTGCAATTTTCAGAACATTTTCGGGGGCCTTCATGGCCGAGTGGTTAGAGTCGTTGACTTCAAACCATTTGCCCCTCATCGATGTGGGTTCGAAACCTCATTTGGGGCGTAGAATTCTTCACGTGAGGAAGCCATCCAGCTGGCTAACGGAAGGTCGGTGGTTCTACCCAGGTGCCCGCTCGTGATGGCATAGTGCACGGAGGGGCACCTGGGGTCTTCCTCCACCATTAAAAAGCTGGAAAGTCGCCATATGACCTAAAATTGTGTCGGTGCGACGTTAAACCCAACAAAATAAATAAATAAATCAGAACATTTTCGCAAATAGTAATATTTCTACAATGTAGATTTTAATGAAACTTCTCACAGTCATAAATAAACATATGGCCTATAATATGGTGAAATAAAATATATAGGTCCGTGTGCTTATTTTTTGAGATATTTGGCTACGATTAAAGTGAACCGCCTATTTCAAGCTAATTTTAATACATTATTTTGAATTATTTAATGTGTAAGATGTTTTAATATCATATTTTAAATTAAGAAAGATAGTAACAGTGCCATTTTAATACATTTATTTTATTCACAGGTTGCCCTTAATTCATAAACTGATTTTCGTTTCCGTACGCCGAATCCAGGCATTATTCTACATTTTCCAGATAAGTGACGTTACGCCATCACTTCAGGTTTTTCAAACGTGCAGAACTACCTTAAAGTCGGCCACTTCGCCTAATTATCACCTCCGGGCGAAATCCGAATCGTCGAGTTTTTTTAGCGAGTTATTATCTGTTGTAAAACTTGATGCATATTCTAGATTAAATTACCGATAAATTCAGTCAACCCCGCCTACTCGCCTGTCAGACTTCAGCCAGTAGTAGTGTTAATATCCCACAGTGTCAGTCAATAATATTGTAAGCTGCCGCCATTTTGAAAATTTTCAATCGGCGTGTAAAAAGCCGATAAACTTAACGAGAGTATGATCTTATGCAACAATTGTATATTCTTTCATTTTATTAAAGATTACTTCAAAAATTATTTCAATTACCATGATTACGGTCAATTTCTGTAAATGAATTGCTCGGGTACTGTGGATAAAAAATGATTTCACCGACGTCAGAACTGCCGTACAAAATATTGTAAAAAGATCGCCATTATCTACGAGTTTGGTATTATTTTCGAAAAAATCAATAAATAAATTAATTAAATGTATAAATCTGAACAAGTTGATGCAAAAATCAGGCATTATAAAAGCACGAGAATCGAAACATGAATGAAAATTTTCTGTTAAATTTACGGGTTTCGGACATGTAAATTTCGGATAAGATAAGATAGAAATTTAAAGGCGACTTTTTCATAGCTAAGTGTATACTTTATTTAGAAATTCATGAAAATGATAATGCAAGAATCAATTTCCTTAAATAATTACTGTTTATAAGTTACAGCTAGACCCAGAGAAAGCGGATATATATGGGCAGGAAACTGAATGCTATGCCGATTCTTCTCCTTAAATTCCTCAACTTCTCCCTAAATTCTGTGGAGGGAGAAGTCACTTCTCCCTAAAATTTTGACCTAGGATGATCCCTGCACCCTCGCCACTTTGGAGTCCGATGTGCCGTTTTACCAGCTGCCATCCTGCCTATTTCAAATCTTGACTTCAGCACTACCACCCTGTTTAATAATTTTTAATCCCCACCTACTACTTCTAAGTTTGAATAAATTCTTGCTTTTTACAATGGTATCATTGCCAAACATTTTTTGCTTTCAGGTAACTGATAAGAAGAAATTAAAGCAGAACATTGAAAATCATGTCTTTCCCACCAAGACCACCAGTTGGAATGCCACCAATGACAGGCATGATGTCTACAGGCTACACATTCACACCAATGGGTAAATACTTGATTATCTTCCAGGTGGACTGAACATTTGTCTTGAGATACTAATTCTATCAGTGGCTTTTTGTAACAGGTAAAAACAATCCATATAAGATCAGTTAGGCTGTAATACCATGTTGAAGCCCTGATTATATATAAATGTGTACGTATATGAAACTTTACAATCACTGTTCAGTTTCTCTTCTGTCCCAATTCCAGTTCTACCTGTCACAGATATAAGGGCGATTATTAATGATTGAAAGTAGCACACATTCTGTTCAAGAAGGTTCTATGAATGGTTCTAATATTTTTATATTGCTTTAGACAGTTTTATTTGTTCCTTGCAGGTATGATGCCAATGGGTATGGGTATGATGCCGCCAACAACAGTAAGTGTTTGCATGTCTTTAAATGTCTTAAGGCTCGTCTACACTATTCAAGAACATCTTGTAGGGCCCATAAATCACTAGATAATTTATATCTTGTACAAGCAATTAGTGCTTTGCAATATTTCTTGAACTTGGAAGACACATTAATTTTAAATGGAGGGAAATCGTGACAGGTAAATAAAAAAGATGGCCGAAATTATGTCGTACAAAGTGTTTATAAAGATCAAATATTTGTACATTTAAAAAATGAATCATTGGTGAAAACATTGAGAAAAAGTCTAGTTGAAGTGATACGTACATATCCAGTTGAAGAACAAAGCTACTTAAAAGATATTATTTCAGGAAATATGATAAAACAGTCATATTTTGTTAATATGTAACCTTGTGTGAATTATCATTGATAATGTAAAAATACTTTTTGAGAACACCGAACTTGCTGATGTTACTCTTCCCCTGGAGTACTAGATATGATTTTATTATTGAATTATATAAACTTGGCTTTTAAGCATGTCGTTCAATTAAAACATCATTTTTAGCTCATCTGATTTTTTGAAAAAAAATGATGAGTTATTGTCATCACTTGAGCGGTTGTCGGCGTCGGCGTCTGCGTCAGCGTTGCCTGGTTAAGTTTTATGTTTAGGTCAGCTTTTCTCCTAAACTATCAAAGCTATTGCTTTGAAACTTGGAATACTTGTTCACCATCATAAGCTGACCCTGTATAGCAAGAAACATAACTCCATCTTGCTTTTTGCAAGATTTATGGCCCCTTTTGGACTTAGAAAATATCAGATTTCTTGGTTAAGTTTTATGTTTAGGTCAACTTTTCTCCTAAACTATCAAACCTATTGCTTTGAAACTTGGAATACTTGTTCACCATCATAAGCTGACCCTGTACATCAAGAAACATAACTCCATCTTGCTTTTTGCAAGATTTATTGCCCCTTTTGGACTTAGAAAATCAGTTTTCTTGGTTAAGTTTTATGTTTAGGTCAGCTTTAATCCTAAACTATCAAAGCTATTGCTTTAAAACTTGCAACACTTGTTCACCATCATAAGTTGACCCTGTACAGCAAGAAACATAACTCCGTCCTGCTTTTTGCAAGATTTATGGCCCCTTTTGGACTTAGAAAATATCAGATTTCTTGGTTAAGTTTTATGTTTAGGTCAACTTTTTCTCTTAAACTATCAAAGCTATTGCTTTGAAACTTGCAACACTTGTTCACCATCATAAGCTGACCCTGTACAGCAAGCAACATAACTCCATCCTGCTTTTTGCAATAATTATTGCCCCTTTTGGACTTAGAAAATCATTTTCTTGGTTGAGTTTTATGTTTAAGTCAACTTTTCTCATAAACTATCAAAGCTATTGCTTTAAAACTTGCAACAGTTTTTCACCATCATAAGTGGACACTGTACATCAAGAAACATAACTCTATCCTGCTTTTTGCAAGAATGATGGCCCTTTTTAGACTTAGAAAATCATGGGTAGGACAATATTTCTATTACACTAAAAAAAATCAGATGAGCGTCAGCACCCGCAAGGCGGTGCTCTTGTTTTCTGTTGTCAACACAGCCATGTTTATCGTAAAATTATCAAAGCCAAACGTTCAATGATGGTTTTATTAGATCTCAATATACATTTAATGAAAAAATGTAAACCAAATGCCATACTGGGCAGGTGCTCCTCATCAAAAACCCTTTATCAGAGCATTTGACAGCACTACCATCCAAGAAAAATAGGATGAGTTCTAAACGCTACAAGATCTTGTAGCCGAAAATTATCTGGAAACTGACACTCAAAAAGACACTAATGAGGGACACAATGTACTGTCTACACTATACAAGTTGCTGTGATTTATATCTTGTGCAAGTTTTCTTGAATAGTGTAGATGAGCCCTTAAATACTCCTCAAGTACATATTGAAAGGAGCCTTCGTGGCTGAATGGTTGAAGTCACTGACTCAGATTGACATGCCCATCTAATTAGTTGGTTTAACCAAAGAGCTATGAAAATTAATAGATTGGCAATTTACAAGGCATAAAGAGCAAATCTCGCCAACATCACGTGGCAACTGAATGAGATCTCGTTTTACCAGTATATGAAACAGACAGCAGATGGATAAAAATTTGTGTTCTTTGGTTTAACCCTGCTTGGGCCTTCTTGTGTGGAAGCCGTCAAGCTAGCTAGTGGAAGATTGTGGTTCTGCAAAGTCCTGAAGTAATGCTATATTTAAATATATGATATACCTGATAAACATATACATACATGTATATAGTGAGCTCAGAAAGAAAAAAAAATGAAGTTGGTGTTCATTTTCAAATTTATCACAGCCTATAAAAGATTCTTTTTCTCATGATTAAGTTGTTTGTAAATCATACTGTTGATAACACAATGCTATTTTCACTTGTAAAGATTTTCTTTATCTGTAGATGATTCGACCAGTTGTAACAAACGCCACAGCAACAGTGGTGACAAGACCAAAGAAACAACTCGTACCTCAAGAAATAGATAAAGATGTAAGTACAGTCATACCTCTGTTAATGATAACTCTTTGAAGCAAATTGCATTCATGTTTTAAAGGCACTGACCTCCAGATTTGGCTAAAAATAATCTCTTTCAAATTTAAGTTTGGTCATATTATGAACATTAGAATATGAGTTTTTGTTTCTAAAATATTTTAAAAATTCCAAATCAAGAAAAAAAGATGACCGTGTCGGGTTTACCTGGAGTGAAGCGTTATTTTTTGTTGTTGAACGATCTGGAGGCCAATCCCTTTAAATTGGAATTATGCACATTTTTAAAGTAAAAATCCAGCTGAAATAGGTGTGTGTAAAAAGGGTGGAGGAAATTATAGCTTTTAACCCAATATACCAAACTCTTCCTGTTACCAGTACTAAGTAATAACTTCCAAATATGACTTTTCTTATTTTGACTGGGGCAGTCTTTTTTCAAAAAGTCAAACTGCAGGCAGGAATTGCTTCCCTTCAACTTCAGAAGTCTCTACCTATAGGTAAGGGAGATCACTGCATATAAGATTGAAGAAAAGAACTGTTATGTGGTGGACTAGTCAAATCGCCTTTTGTCCATGGTCTGTCCTTCTGGCTGTTAACAATTTTTGTTATGGCATCTACTCTGAAACTACTTGGTGGCTTTCAGTGAAACTAGCCATAATGAACTGGGTTGCGTGTGGACAGGTGAGCGATTCAGGACCAACATGGTCCTCTTGATTTGGCTTGTGAACACGGTAGAGACCACATTTTGCAATTGATTTTAATTAAACTTTTACACAACTTGTATTGGCATAATATCTTGTTCCTTTTGAAAACTGGCCAGATCCCATAATAGGTTCTAGAGTTATGGCCCCTTAAAGGGCCAAAAATTGCTATTTTGGCTTTTGCAACCATATAGAGACTTCATTTATGGTTTGATTTGATACAAACTTGCAAAATATCTTTAACAACAATAGATTGTGGATTCCATGATGAATCCGGCAGATCCAAACATAGGTTCCGGAGTCATGGCCCCTGATTGACCCCTGAAAGTCAAAATTTGTTAATTTTACATTGTAGACGCGATAGAAGTGACATTTTACATTTGATTTTAAATATACTTTCAACTTGAGTCACAATAATATCTGGGTCCTTATGAAAACCGGCTAGATTCCGTCATGGGTTCTAGAGTTACTGCCCCGAAAAGGGGAAAAAATTTCTATATTAGTCCTTTAGCCATATAGAGATTTCATTTATTTCAACTGTCCGTCCGTTAGTTCGTTCGTTCGTCACAACGTTAACTTTTTGCATGAAGGCACTTTACTCACGAACCACTGCACCCGGGACCTTCAAACTTCACATGCTGATAGTACTTACTGAGTACACGACCCCTATTGACTTTGGGGTCACCAGGTCAAAGGTCAAGGCGCTGCGGGGGCATTTGTCACCATTAGTGACATCTCTTGTTGATTCTGTATTCATAACACTTGGTTAGAATGTTTATCATAAAGTCTTGGATATTTCAAATCTGGGTCACATCGGGTCAAAAACTAGGTCACTAGGTCAAATCAAAGGAAAAACTTGTATACACTTCAGAGGCCACCTTTTTGCTCCAATCTTCACAAAACTGACAGAATGTTTGTTTTCATAAAATCTTGGACAAGTTCGAATCTGGGTCATACAGGTTAAAAAACTAGGTCACTAGGTCAAATCAAAGAAAATGCTTGTCGTACACTCAAGGCCACATTTTTGGTCCAATCTTGATGAAAATTGGCCAGAATGTCTCTATGAAATCACTAGGTAAAACTTGTTTACACTGTTATTGTATGTTACTCAGGTGAGCAGCCTAGGGCCTCTTATTAAATGATATTTGGTAACTAAATGCTTAGTAATAAAAGGAAATACAACTAAATTCCAGGATAAAAAAGAAGAGAAACCTCCAGTAACAACAGTGTTTGTTGGAAATATCAGTGAAAGAGCACCAGATTCTATGGTCAGAACTATGTTACAGGTTTGTGTCACTCATTACTTGTACAAGACATTTCCAGTCAAGCTCAGGGTTTAAAGGAGCTAATTTAAAAGTGACAGCTTTACCAGTATTATAATATTAGAGGAAGAAGCATGATTTCGTGATTCCGTTTAAGACATTAGATTCTTCATACAGGCTCTTGTTCAGCATCGATATTCATTGACTTCAGTAGATGTCTGCGATAGAAATGTTGAGGTGTAAATAATGCCACATGAAATATATTTATCCTTTTTATTTTAGCGCTGTGGAAATGTTATTAGTTGGAAGAGGGTTCAAGGTGCATCAGGAAAATTACAAGGTAAGAAACAGTTTAAGAAAATTTCACAGCAGCTTTCTTACTAGGGTATTGAATTCCAGCAGAGATATTTGAAACAGATGTTTTATGTGTACATTTTACACAGAAATCGATATATCGAACAAAGTGAATGCTTTAAATGGTACTTTGTAATTGTTATTTTATTCTCAGCTGTTACCTTTGAATAAATATGTGCAAGAATAAGACATTGTTTCAATCTGTTGTTATGATAGCAGTTTGAAATTTATATATCTGATATATTTGTTATAGTCTTAAGTTATAGATACACGTGTATATGTAAATTTCAGCATTTGGATTTTGTGAATATGAAGATCCAGAAGCCACACTAAGATGTATGAGGTTGTTAAATGAATGGGAAATAGCAGATAAAAAATTAGTTGTAAGTAGATTTTCATTATGTTCATAAAATACACAGGGAGATAGTGAGGGGTCTTGCTGTGCAGGATGTAGTGTACTTTCAACTCATTTAGAACAGTATTAAAACTTTGATAAGTTTGAGGCATATTATGATTTGAATTTATTAGAGTAAAATTGGAAATGTTACAAAAATAGGACTGCCTCCAAAGCTGAAATAATTTTGATAGGTTTGCTCTTGAATACCTTTGTAGCCGGCTGTAGCATTGTACTGTACTTTATTGGCTATGTGTGGTTAAAACGTATTACCGTACTGTTCTCATTGTAGGTTAAGGTTGATGCAAAAACAAAAACTCTGTTAGATGACTGGAAAAGCAAAAAGAAAAGTGAAGAATCAAAGGAAGATAAAGAGAAAAATGGGGACAAAGATGACAAAACTGAGGAAGGAGAGATGAAAGATGACAAAGATACGCTAGACGAGTTTACTCTGAGAGAGGACAGAGTTGCTAAGGCTGGTCTTGATGCAATAATGAGAGAATACGCATTTGAACTAGCAAAGGAACCAGCTACTGCCAAAACAGTTCATGGTATAAAAAATTCAATTATTACCATTCTCTAGGCATTATTGGTTAAATTTGATTAAAAATGAAAACTGTTAACCCTTTACCACACAGAACAGAAGCCAAAGCAACCTCTTTTACATAACACTGATAAGTGATAATCAATAATCAATAATCGGTATATGGCTGATAAAGGTGACTGTCTTATCTGAACAGAGGTGTTGGCATTATTTTGTGATTACACACACTTATGTTAAAAATGTCATTATTTTAATATTTTCTGTAAGTTTGACATTATTTTTGTCAATATAAAGTTTGTAGCAATTTAAATTCTCTTTCCGATGATACAAAATTTATTGTAGTTTCTCTTTGAGTTTCGAAGATATAAAGTGTTAAAAGTACGGGAATATATATTTTAGGCATAAAATTCTGTTTTGGATTACTTTCACATTGAAATTCATATACAATTTCATTTTGATGTTTGAAAGTTTGATTTATAGTTAATAGACTTATCTTCCGAATCGGAATCGGTAAGTATTTATATAAAAAAAACAACCATCAAACTGAATAACACTACAAAAATAACGGATCATAAAATTTCTGAAAGTGCAAAAAGATCGCCGAGATCGAGACTCGTAACCGACTACAGTATTCTTGTGCTAAAAATTAAAAATTTTAAGATAATATTACGTAATATTTTGATGATCAAACGTCGGTACATCACGGGTGACTTCCGCAGCAATTAACTCTTGGGGTGTCATAAAATATTTGAAAGCCGCGGTCCTTCTGTTTTGATTAACACTTCCCGTTATGTAAGGCCATAAATTCCAAGCCATCGTATACACAAATTGTTGTTTAGGGGAAATCCGCATGTATCACGCGTGACCTTCATGACCTAACACATTTAAAAATACTTTGATGTTAAATGGTTGTTATTTTTAGAACGAGGAAAGCCCGCGAACCGGCCAGTTGCAAGCAGTTTTCTCAGTAATTTTCCATGACGTAGCGTCGTGCACATGTAGGAAAAAACCCCGGTGTCTTTCTTTGCAAAGTACTCGATAAATTTAGATAGTAACCACATGATCTTGTACGTAAATAATGATGACGAAATCCCATATTTTGTGTTAGTAAACATCCGGAATTTGTTTCTTTAGGAAAAGAACGAAAATAAAGCGATTGATTATGAGACACGGGATAAAACGATTCTGTTCAAATGGCCGTTAATCGGTATAATACGTTTCTATCGGGGAACCGATAGACTCGGGTCAATACGTTTCTGTTCGGTAATCGATAGATACGGTGATAAACGTATCCATGTGGGAAAGGGTTAAGACGAGTGGAAAAGCTTTTAGGGAAAAGTGATAACACTTCCTTTTTGTGCCCCCCCCCACATGAGCGGTGGGGGCATATAGATTTGCTCTTGTCCGTCCGTCCTTCCAAGAATGTTGTGTCATGCCTAGCTCCAAAAGTATTTGACGTAGAGTCACAAAACTTTACAGGAATGTTTGTCAGCATGTGAAGTTGTGCACCTGGGGTTTCGCGTCCAGATCATTCAGTTGTGTAGGAGTTATGGCTCCTGACTTTGTAAAAATTGGTCATTTTAGTGGTGTCGCGCCTAGCTCCAAAAGTAGCTCCAGAAGTATTTGACGTAGAGTCACAAAACTTTACAGGAATGTTGGTCAGCATGTGTAGTTGTGCACCTGGGGTTTCGCGTCCTGATTCATTCATATGTGTAGGAGTTATGGCCCCTGACTTAGTAAAGAATTGGTCATTTTAATGTTGTGTCGCGCGTAGCTCTAAAAGTATTTGACCTAGAGTCACCAAAGTTTACAGGAATGTTGGTCAGCATGTGCAGTTGTGCACCTTGGGTTTCGCGTCCGGATTCATTCAGTCGTGTAGGAGTTATGGTCCCTGACTTAGTTAAAAATTGGTCATTTTAATGTTGTGTCGCGCGTAGCTCCAAAAGTATTTGACCTAAAGTCACCAAAGTTTACAGGAATGTTGGTCAGCATGTGCAGTTGTGCACCTGGGGTTTCGCATCCGGATTCATTCAGCCGTGTAGGAGTTATGGCCCCTGACTTAGTTAAAAATTGGTCATTTTAATGTTTTGTTGAGCGTAGCTCCGAAAATATTTTACCTACAGTCATTATTTCACTGCACAAGACCAGACTTCTTGTCCAGACTTACTCAAAAAAAAAAAAAGAAGTTTGTGAAACATGTATGTTAAAATGTACTTTACCTAGAATCATAAAACATTAGAGGATTGTTTTATAGCCTATGAAGTGTTCTCTTTAGGATTTTACTCAGCCAGAGTTATGGCCAACTAAGTGAAAAATACACATAAGGTTCTTAAAAGTTTGTGTTGCAAACATCTTAAAAATTGTTTAACCTGAGTCATTAAACCATGTTACAGTGGCAGGAGGGGGTGGGCACCTGTGTCCTATGGACACACATCTAGTTCACATAAGATACAGTACATTAAAGGAATAGAAGCAAGAATGAATACAGCATTTAAATTGAACTAGTGGTCAGTTCAGTGGAAATTTTGAATAAGGTGTTGGAATGATTACAACATTGGCTGTTCTAAGTGGCAGAAGAAAGCTGCACATCATTATGTCTCCCCCAGGAGACATATTGTTTTTGCCCTGTCCGTCCGTCCGTACATCACACTTCATTTCCGAGCAATAACTGGAGAACCATTTGACCTAGAACCTTCAAACTTCATAGGGTTGTAGGGCTGCTGGAGTAGACAACCCCTATTGTTTTTGGGGTCACTCCGTCAAAGGTCAAGGTCACAGGGGCCTGAACATTGAAAACCATTTCTGATCAATAACTAGAGAACCACTTGACCCAGAATGTTGAAACTTCATAGGATGATTGGCCATGAAGAGTAGATGACCCCTATTGATTTTGGGGTCACTCCGTCAAAGGTCAAGATCACAGGGGCCTGAACATTGAAAACCATTTCCGATCAATAACTAGAGAACCACTTGACCCAGAATGTTGAAACTTCATAGGATGATTGGTCATGAAGAGTAGATGACCCCTATTGAGTTTGGGGTCACTCCGTCAAAGGTCAAGGTCACAGGGGCCTGAACATTGAAAACCATTTCCGATCAATAACTAGAGAACCACTTGACCCAGAATGTTGAAACTTCATAGGATGATTGTTCATGCAGAGTAGATGACCCCTATTGATTTTGGGGTCACTCCATCAAAGGTCAAGGTCACAGGGGCCTGAACATGGAAAACCATTTATGATCAATAACTAGAGAACCACTTGACCCAGAATGTTGAAACTTCATAGGATGATTGTGCATGCAAAGTAGATGACCCCTATCGATTTTGGGGTCACTCCATTAAAGGTCAAGGTCACAGGGGCCTGAACATTGAAAACCATTTCCGGTCAGTAACTTGAGAACCACTTGTCCCAGAATGTTGAATCTTAATAGGATGATTGGTCATGCAGAGTAGATGACCCCTAACGATTTTGGGGTCACTCTGTGAAAGGTCAAGGTCACAGGGGCAGGAACATTGAAAACCATTTCCGGTCAGTAACTTGAGAACCACTTGACCCAGAATGTTGAAACTTCATAGGATGATTGGTCATGCAGAGTAGATGACCCCTAACGATTTTAGGGTCACTCTGTTAAAGGTCAAGGCCACAGGGGCCTGAACATGGAAAACCATTTCCAATCAATAACTTGAGAACCTCTCGACCCAGAATGTTGAAACTTCATAGGATGATTGTTCATGCAGAGTAAATGACCCCTATTGTTTTTGGGGTCACTCCGTTAAAGCTCAAGGTCACAGAGGCCTGAACATTGATAACCAGTTCTGATCAATAACTTGAGAACCACTTGACCCAGAATGTTGAAACTTCATAGGATGATTGAACATGCAGAGGAGATGACCCCTTTTGATTTTGGGGTCAGTCTATTAAAGGTCAAGGACACAGTGGCCTGTTCTTGTAAAATCATTTTTTAGAAATAACTTGAGAATCACTTGACCTACAATGTTGAAACTTAATAGGATGATTGGACATGCAGAGTAGATGACCTCTATTTATTTTGAGGTCACTTGATCAAAGGTCAAGGTCACAGGAGCCTGAACAGTGACTTGAGAACCACTAGGCCAAGAGTGTTGAAATTTAGCGGGATGACTGGACATGCCAAGTAGATGATCCCTATTGCAGCCAACCATCAGTGTCTCTTCGACTTTCGCTCCTGACCCCTATTGACTTCTTGTATAGGACTTTGCATTGGGGGAGACATGCGCTTTTTTACAAAAGCATTTTCTAGTTTTAAGTATGAAAATTGTAAATTTGTTCAGGCATGTGTTATAGAATTACAACTTGCCATTTCAGAACCAGTCAGTGAAATCCCTAAAGTACCCATGCCTCCAATTAAACAGAAAGACGCTTCACAACTTAGAGATACGGTGAGCATGCGTAAAAAATCTAAAACTTTCAGCCAAGGCCAACATTTCTTGGCTTGTACAGATTTTGCTTTTCTAAATTCATCTCGTGATAATAATGTTTCTGACTGCTCACTATATTTAAGTACATTAGGTAAAAAGTTGCTTTCATTTAATACATAGAAATGTAAATTTTCCAAGAATCTGATTCAAGTACAGTTTCAACAATATTTATAAACTTGGACAATTTTTTTAAGCTTCAATAATGTTGAAATACTGTAAACAGTTCTTGTATTTGATTTTAGGGTTTAGATGATCTAAATATGGAGGCAGACACTAAAGACCTGATAAATCGTGAAATCCAGTCTTTCAGAAATCTACACAAGGTAATTAGATTATATATTTATGATTTTTGAATTCTGCTTGAAATCTGCAATAATTTTGCAATCATATATTTTGAAGCTAATAAACCAGTGTACAAATGGCTTTCTTTTAAGTACTGATCTAAAAAACGGCTTTCTTTGGTGCATCTTTGATAAAGGAGCAGAATTTTGAGGTCATTTTACATATCCTCAAAATATTAATGTTTTTACTTTAATGGTGTGGGCCTGGTCATCTTTTAGGGTATCCCATAACAAGTTTTTGGAATAACTAAGCAACTAAGCTTAAATTTATAATTTTAGTTACAGTAACACATCCTGATTAAGAGAAAATGAGCTGCTGTTTAAATGATAATTTTGTTAGCAAATTTCTAATAAAGAATAAGTTCTTTGAGAAATCCTGAAGAATCTATGATCTTTTGGTCTGAAGGAATTCTTCAGATTACATAATTTAAGAAGCAGACTTTGTAATGGATGAGGGTCATGAAGGCACTGTATTGCTTACCTGACCTAGGTCTTATCCGATGTAAGCTAGTATCCAGTTTGAGCTGGATTTCATTACAGCAAACATTCTGACCATGTTTTTATTAATCGAGTAGAATATTAACCCAAGGTTTTCAGTGATTTGACCTAGTGACCTTGTTTCTGACTGAAAATTCATTTATAAAGACAAACAAGCTGATATAATTTCATGATGGTCAAGTGTATTAGGTAGCCTCTAGTATGTAAACAAGATTTCTCAATGAATTGAATTGTAGCCCAGTTTTTTTACCTCAGTTGATTCAGATTTGAATTTATCCTAAATCTTGTCAGGAATGTTAACAAGGTCATTGAATTAACATGGTGATCAAACTTTTCACCTCAGGTTATCCAGTTTTGATCTTGACATAGATTTCATTAAGATAAATATTTTGACAAACTTTCATGAAGATCAGAAAGTGTGACCAAGGATTTTCTAACATTTGGCGTTTTGGTCTATTTTCTATCTCAGGTAACCCATTTTCGAACGTGACCAGCATTCATAGAGACAAACATTCTGACAAGCTCTTACATAAATTTTTTAGAAAATGAGGCATCTTGTGTGTTAAAATGATTTTCAGTTATTTGCCCTTGTGACATTGATTTTGACCGTAGATGACCATATTACGACAGCAAGACTTTATTAAGGGAAACATGCTGATCAGATTCCTTTGAGATGTGGCCAAGATTGTGACCTATTGTTCATGACATGGGGCAGTCGCAATAATTCACCTCAAAAGAAAAAAAGTCACTGAAGAAAGTATAACAGCCATTAGCTGTCAACTTTAAAACACTTTTCTTAAAGTAGATAATTAACATAACAATTTACTATAATCAGTTCACTTATAAGATGACTTTAACTTTATTGCAATGGCATCTTTCTACCCCACAGTTGTTGCTTAACACTCATTGCTGATAAAATTTCATTTCCAGTAAACCCTAAGATTTTTTATATGACATAATTTTGTTTACAAGGAATTGTAGAAAATTCTACAATGTTTCAGTAGTAGAAACGTTTTGCTACTAGCAGATACCTTTTACTGCATATTATTTATTATACAAATCTTGTACAACCATCTAAAACCTCAAGAGCTTTAGAATTGAAATGTTTATTTTATATGATATTACAACTTGTTATATACCAGATTATTTTGTATAAATAAAAAATTGGAAAAAAAAAACATTACAAAGTGTAAAAATTGTGATCTTGAAATTAACAGGCTATTGTATTAATTCGATAAAAACTAGATTCTGTCGAAGCCAAAATCAGGCAAGAGTATGATCTTCGTGAAAAGCTGTTAAATTAAAATGCAAATCGATTCTGGTAAGTGTTCACTAAGATTATGTTAAATAGTTTAGACACAGGTTCAGGAAGACAAGCTCGTTATGCAGGTACAGTTGAACAAAATATTTTGCATAGGGAAGAGTGTCGAGTTTTCATGAATAAAATGCAATTATAGAAAAAAAACAGGCAAAAATAGCAAAACAAATACGTGAAATTTAATACAAGCAGTTAAGGAAAATTCCATTAAAGAGCTAAACAAGTGAAACAGTTTTTAGCTAAAGGTGTTATTTCTTGTTTTGAAATTTTGAAATAAAGAGAAAATAAGAAATAATACTGCTGCAGTTTGTGTGGCAAGCAGTCAATGTTTAATTTTTTTCGTCACATAATGAAACATAACATGAATATAAAAATAAAAGTTAAGTCAGAAAGAAGCTGCTGACTGCACAGATTTGCTGATTTTGATAAAAGTAAGTGCCTCTACCATACTAAGATAGACAATGCCGATATTCAAATGGATTGCAGGCAAGGTTAGTGCCCCTACATACATATTTCCATATATACATAGAGTGGTTTAGTTATATTGTGTGTTATGCTGTTAGAAGGCGTCGTGTGCAGTAGATATTTTTGCTGATGAAAGAAGTACTGTTTTAAAAGAGGAGTTGCTCGATGCCACATGTATGTTACTGTTCTCATATATAGTTGTTTCTAGATTAAATTCTGATAAGAACAGACCATTGATAGTTTTTGGTTGGAATATTTGATCTTTTCATATCTTTACACATAACTTGTGAGACTGTTTTGAAATATCTTTATACATAATTTGTAAAAGAGACGATTTTGAAATATCTTTACACATAATTTTTTGTAGACAGTCATTTTCCACAATTTGTGAAAGGGACAGTTTTGAAATATCTATATTTTAAATGCTGTAACTACAATTAACAGATTTTTAAGCAAATTGCATCTAGGACTGTTCATTCTTCACCAATTGTTTCATGTTAGGGAAGTTGTAAAGTGTTCAGAATAAGTTAGTATGGATAACACTGAAAGTTACTGTTTACTTCCTGTATATTGGAAATTGTGTAACGCATTGCAGGCTCCAGAGATGGTACCTAAAAATTGTATCTTGCTTTTGCTGTAAAGTTGATAGCGTAGTACCCTCAATTTTAAAAGCACTTAATCTTATTGATCTGGATGTGTTCCCAACTGCTTCAAGATCTATAGATTTTAATACAAACTAAAAAGTTTAAAAAATCATCTTTAATTTTAAACAGATTAAAGACAGGTAACCGTATTATTGCATATGGTATGGTTGTAGGAAAGAAAAGGTTATTCATAAGAAGAAGAAAACGTGCACTATATTAATTTTACTTCCCTCAGCATTGCTATAATATAAAAAGATCTAAGACTATTCAAAGGCTCAAAGTATATAAGGAATATCACTAGATGGTTGCACCAAAGTCCTCGGCGAAATATGACCATTTTGTGTCGATTCTTAAGCATCTCTGTCAAAGCAGCAAAACTTGGGTCATCTGTCAAACATTCCCACATTTTCCTCATGATGCTATGTTACAATCTTGTTATTGTGTGATTAGCATTATGTCATTCAGTGTGTTACACTCAATCTGTTGTTGTTGAAAACATATCCTTAGGTACCATCTCTACAAGATTTACAAAAAGTAGCCATTTAAAAAAAAAAAAAAGTTTAATTTCTGAGTATAACCATTTTGCAAATTGTTTATTCTTTCCTAAAAAGAAAAAAGACATCAACAATTAGGAAAATGTGTAGATTTGATGTCTATATCTTTTACCTTCCATATTTTGTATCTCCATTTAGAGCATGTTTCTGGCCTCTGATAAAAGGGTTTGGGTATATTTGGCTTATTTTCAGCAGCTTTATGAGTGAGAGAGGGATATAGTATTGGCATCCTCAGTATAACAGTCCAATAAATGAGGGTAATATCGTTATATAGTGTACCCTAGCTGTGGTAAGTCAGACTATGCATGTTCATGTACTGGATGGTGATCTATCAGTTATTATATGTGTTTTGTAAAGGTTCTCTGCCATTTCTTGTTATATATTGAAAAAGCAACAGATCATGTTGCTTGTAATAAAACATCATGGAGCTGTTTTTGAACATGGGGCAATTTTTGGTTTGATGCACCTTTATGTCTGTTTCTGTAAGTTTCTTTTAACACACTCTAGATATATAATGCTTTAATTGATTTATGAAATGTTTGGGGTTCCAACTGTGCACAGTTTTTTGACTTGACACAAGACTTTTTTGAACAGCATAAAAATTTAATTGTTCTAGAAAAGTACTGTCTTTTGGATTACTAATGTACCCATTTTTTATTCCAAGTCTATGTAGTATGTCAGACACTCAGCAATTTTTCAATGACAATGAAACGATCAAAATTAAATTTCTAGTGTTTAAAATTAATTTTGTGAATATTTTTATACTTGAGTGTCTATCAGAAGTTGTATGTTTCATTACTAGGCAAGAAAGACGTATTATCAGATGATAATTTTCCTAATGCATTCTTCCTTTCACATCATTAAATTACTATTAAAACAGTTTAGGAATTATTATGTGCAATGTGGAAATGGTACAGAACCTTGAATTTTCTTGCTCTATTTTAAATACTTATTTTTCTATGATTGGCAAATTGTTACTTACAATGTTGATGATACAGTCAAACTTTGATATACTTTTGCACAAGTTACCTTTAGATACAATAAAATATGTTTGGTCAGCATTTAAAAGAAAATTTATATGAACAGTTTTTGTTTTTAGTGCACATTTTTTATCAGATAGTAATTTGCTCCCATGATTGGATATCTTTGTACTAGAAGAAATGTACACACTATGCGCACATAAGGTTTGACTGTGTTAAAATCCTACTTGAAACTCCAAAGAGTTTTTAAAGGCTTCTTTCCAAAAACAATGTTTTGGAGACCATTTTTTTTTTTTTTTTTTTTTTTTTTTTGCAAGGGCAGCAACAGAACTTTTTTTTTTAATTCCTGAATTATATATATTTTACAAGTACATTGTTAAACTTATCACGGAAGTACATGAAATATTTGCTTACTGGAAGGAAGCCTTTTCAGAAGGGACTTGGTTTAATTCCACATACAGTGTGCTAGCAATAGAATAATTTGAGTTTTTGCACCTATTTGTTTCAGGACATTGAGGATGTTGAGGCTGAAAAAGAAAGAGAACGTGAACGAGAAAGAGAGAAAGAACGACGTATGGCAGAAGAACGACGTAGGAAGGAAAAAGAGCGAGAGTTGCAGCGTCTTAAAGAATTGGAGATGTATGAAGAGCGAAGGAAAGCTACCAAGAGAAGAGAGAGTAGGAGTAGGTCACGGTCAAGGTCAAGTTCTCGTGGAAGGTCATCCAGAAGGTCACGGTCGAGAGAAAGGGAGAGAGAAAGGGAAAGGTTTGTATGTTTATTTGGTTGTAAGGATTTTGAAAAGAACAGGAAACTGTTCTCAAGACATTTTCCCCCTGACTACAGCTTCCAGATACTTCACCAAGCACACCTGGATATCCACTGTTTTCAGTTACAAGTCAAAGTTTAAGGTTTTCTGGTAATTCATGAAAATAAATGTATTGACTGACAGACTGAAATTTGAATGTGTGTTAAGTAGGAAGGAAAACTTGCAAGCACTTGAGAAAAACACTCGTAATTATAATACCATTATAAAGGTATAGATCTTGTAAACAGACTAGTATTACAAGAGAATTCAGACTGTGATGAGTACCTTTGTCACACTCCTTTATATTGCCATATGACCTATAATTGTGTCAGTATGATGTTTACCCAGAAATATAAATAAAATCTAAGCATATGTATATATTATGTTTCTATATATATTATAGGGATAGAAGAGCTCGAGACAGAGAGCTAGAGGAAGAGGAGGAAGCATATGAAAGAAGAAAAATGGAGAAGAAAATCAGGGAGAAGGAAATAGCTTATCAAGAGGTTGGTTTCCATTTCATGATAGGGTAGCTTTGAAGCTAATTCCAGAGGGAGAGGGAGAGTACTCTAACCATAAGCATATGGGTTACAACTGAGAGATTTGTAACATAGGAAAGAGCTTCTTGATATGTCATCCTGTGAAATAACTGTACCATTATTATGTATTAATTACCATTTGCATATCAAAGGAAATATTTAAGATCGAGTTTTAATTGTATTGAATGTTCCTAAGAAGACATTAATGGTTTACTTTGGTCTTTGTACTTTTACAGAGATTAAAGAACTGGGAAGCCAGAGAAAGGAAAAAGGCAAGAGAATATGAAAAGGAGAGGGAGAGAGAAGACGAAAGAAAAGCTGAAGAGGTAGGTACCTCCCATGCAATTACTACTTTTGATGATAAACCTTTTTGCAATCTTTGCTTTCTGGATACTACTTTAATGCAATATAAGATAAAGACTTGAAACTTAAAATCTACCTTTATCATCATCATCTGCATGTGCGGTAACAATCCCCATAACTCTGATTTGTATTTTTGACCGAATTATGCTCCTTTTATACTTAAATGTTTTACTAACTTCGTTTTCTGGACATAACTTTGTTACTATATAAGATAATTACTTGAAACTCAAAATATATCTTTATCATCATCATCTGCATGTGATGTAACAATCCTAATAACTCAAATTGATGTATTTGATGGAATTATGCCCCTTGGTGTATCTTCCTTTTAAAGTAGAGGTCTCTTATTCAGACATATATTCATTTTACTGTCAAATCCCCGAATAGTGGAGCGCGCTGTCTTACGGACAGCTCTTGTTAATTATTTAAGAAATAAGTCCTGTTTCTTTGAGTCATATGAAGTTATGATGTCTACAACATCACAATTTATGTGATAGAATTGGAGGTGCACTAAAGTCTGAGCAGGTCTAGTGGATTTTAGCAGTTGGTGGACCTGCTGGCAACTGCTGAAAAAAGTTAAGGTCGAGGCCTGGTTTGTGTCAGAGGATGGGAGTCTAGTACTGGTACTTCCCAGGAACGATGGTTAGGAAACTACCTGTCTGTATATGACTGAAAAATTGTTGAGAACGGGCGTAAAACCTGAAACAAACAGAGAGTCTCAACCCTGACAAGACTCGAACCCACGATCTCTGCGTCAGTAGGCAGATGCTCTGTACCATGGGACGTCCTTAGAACCCCAGTTGTGAAACATCACCATGTTTTAGGTGTCAGAATACTGTTTTAGAATATAAATAATGGTAAAATGCACCTAATGGTGAAATAAGTACCGTAGGTTGAATTCAACAACACATCAATGCAATTACTTTGTCATACAAGTCAAGAAATTATGTTTGATATCTTTTCTTGACATTATATTCGTAAAATGAATTTATTTACATAGTTATTGACATGCTAAAATTACAAATGAAAACATCTTGACTGCAAAATTCTCACAGATCCAATAATTAAAATTCTGTGGGTGGGCGTATCAAAGCAATAAAAATTCTGTTTGTGGTCCCCCAAAAACAATTAAAATTCTATAGGTGGTCCCCTAAAAATTGGAGCTCGTTCCTACCCCCCCCCCCCCCCCCCCCCCCCCCCCAGGCCTTTTTTGCTGGAACAGCCCTAACATAACTTGTGTAAAAATGTTCTTGGAAAGGACTTATTACAGACGTAGGCGTGTATTGTATAATAAAGTAACAATTAGTATACCAGATTCTTGTATGAATGAGTGATGCGCTTAAAAATGCAAAATCTGAATGATTGAAATTTGTATCCTTGTTTAGTTGTTAACATTTCAAAGTTTTTGGTTTGTGTCAGCCTCATATCATAGTCTTTTAAAACTGAATCAACTTTATCCTTGAAATTGCATTTATAGAATGTTAGAAT
The DNA here is from genome assembly GCF_021730395.1 of Mercenaria mercenaria. Taxonomy (NCBI): domain Eukaryota; kingdom Metazoa; phylum Mollusca; class Bivalvia; order Venerida; family Veneridae; genus Mercenaria; species Mercenaria mercenaria. The sequence goes on along the minus strand of NC_069361.1, from coordinate 108,801,486 downwards.
TTTGCATCTACAGAAGCTGTTAAAATTAGTGTTAGTAACACATATGAGCATGTTAAACACTGTGTATTTTGGAGGCAAAACTATAGTCATTAGTTATTGTAAGGTATTATTCTAGAAGTCTTAACTTAATGGAGGCCATTGTGAATATGTTCTGCTGCTGTTTTTCAGTTGCGGGAAGCAAGGAGGTTACGAGAATTCTTGGAAGATTACGATGATGAACGAGATGATCCAAAGTTTTACAAGTAAGTGAACTGGAAGTATAGGATTAAGTATAAACACTTAACCAGATAGAGGCTGTGAAGCAAAATCTTTAGCATTTAGAAACCAGAAAGAGAGCAAGCATATTGCCTATATCCACATTTTCTAATGCTGAAGAGTCAGCTTCATGGCCTATGTTGCACTTTGTGTTTTCCCCACTTTTAAAATGCAGCTCTGTCTAGGTCTGACAGGCTGTAAATAACACACATCGTGGATATTGTACATTTAACATTGACTGGAAAAACTTACAAAAATTTTGAAAATATTTGATAGTAATTATAGTGATTATTTGAAAAAGTTTAGTAAACACAAAAACTAGCTAAAAGAAGAATAAACATTAGAAAAATAGTTAATATAGAACTTTGTTAGTGTTAAGGCAAGTTACTTATGTACTCGAATTGCATGATTGGACATCTAGATTTTAGCGTGTCTGCCAGACTAACTATGCAATGCTGATAGCAATGATTTAGATGACATTGGAGTCTGAGAACAATAAGGCTTATGTTGATATACATTTTGAGAATGATTTCTTCAGAGGCAGTGCTTTAGAGCGAAGATTACGAGAAAGACAGAAGGAAAAAGAAGTTGATTCAAGAGACAGAGCAAAGGAGAAAGAAGAGTTGGAGGAGATCAGAAGAAAATTATTGGAGGAAGGTCATCCTGATCTTGAAGGAGAAATGGCAAAGGTTAGTTTTCAATATTACTATAGAGGACATTTTTTTAAAAAGATCTGTAATCTTAAATGGCACTATTAACACTTTACTTTCAGTATGCATATTTATACACTTATTGAATTGTTTGATGGTCAGTAGTCAAAACTGTTGCCAGAGTTCTTAATAGTTTTGACCACTGACTGGCAAGCTATTCAATAAGCATTTTATTACATGACATTAGAAATGAATTTCAAAATTGTGTTTTCTCTTTGCCTAAATAAAATGATCTGGTAGCTGACAAACAGCAGTTTGTGTAATTTGTTGATTGGTTTGAAATCAATGGATTTGCTTCTTAAGTGAAAATCATGGGATCCAAATTTTACTTTAACTAAATTGAATATTTTTATCGTCAGGAGTTGATAAACCAGTAATAGTGCGAAAATATTTTATTGTACCCCCCGACAACAAAGTTGTAAGGGGGGGTATACTTGTTTCAGGTTGTCTGTCTGTCCGTAGACGCAATCTTGTACGCACCATCTCTCCTTATCCCCTTGACAGAATTTAATGAAACTTCACACAAGTGATCAGTACCAACAGTAGTTGTGCATGGGGCATGTTAGGTTCTTTTAGAAAAAAAATTTGCAGAGTTTTGGGACTTTGTTTTTTTGTTACTATACTATATACAGAGACACAATTTTGTGCGCACCATCTCTCCTCATCCCCTTGACAGAATTTAATGAAACTTCACACAAGTGATCAGTACCAACAGTAGTTGTGCATGAGGCATGTTAGGTTCTTTTAGAAAAAAAATTTGCAGAGTTATGGGACTTTGTTTTTTTGTTACTATACTATATACGTAGACACAATCTTGTGGGCACCATCTCTCATCATCCGCTTGACACAATTTAATGAAACTTCACACAAGTGATCAGTAACAACAGTAGTTGTGCATGGGGCATGTTAGGTTTTATTCAGAAAAAACAATTGCAGAGTTATGGGACTTTGTTTTTTTGTTACTATACTATATACATAGACACAATCTTGTGCGCACCATCTCTCCTCATTCCCTTGACACAATTTAATGAAACTTCACACAAGTGATCAGTAACAACAGTAGTTGTGCATGGGGCATGTTAGGTTCTTTCAGCGACAAAAATTGCAGAGTTATGGGACTTTGTTTCTTGTTAACATACTATGTACATACAGTCTGCATATGCAATCTTGTGCATGCCTAATCTACCAAACCCTTGCACACAATTTAATGAAACTTCACACAAGTGATCAGTACCAACCCTAGTTGTGCGTGGTGCATGTTACATTCTTTTAGATAAATATTCTGCATAGTTATGGGACTTTGTTTTTTGTTACTATACTGTATACATACAGTCCACATAATTATGCAATCTTGTGTGCGTCAAATTGCAATGTACTGTGTCAGTGCATGCTGGGGGTACATTCCAGGGCTAGACACTAACTTTTTTCCAGTGGTGGTCCAAAGGACCAACAGCTTTTGCAAACTGATGGTCCGACAGAATTTCAGGTGGTCCTACCTAGATGGATGTTGTTGTTTTTTAAGTTAACGCAACCAGTAACATATGAGACCCCCTCTTCTTTCATGGAGTACTTTTTACAAACACTGCAAAACATGTGATTTTTATATTATTATTTTGATAAACATCTGCCATTTAATTATTAAAAATAATTTTGAAAGTCAAATTTAAAATAAAGATGTCAATAAAGATGATTTTTTTCAGCAATTCATATTTTAAGTGGATGGGGTTTGGTGCCTCTTCTCGAAAAATGCTTCAAAACAAGAGATTTTTTTGGCAACAGTTGTCATTTTTTCTTAAATGCAGACTTTTTATTGACTTTTCATTAAGATTGCCTAGAAAATCTCGTTAAAAATGTCCGAAAATCACGGCCGTGAAAACGGGTGACAAATATGGAAAACGAAAGTAACATTAAATTCTTGATAAAATACGTGTTATAAATTTTTTTTTCATTATGCCTATTGAATACTTATAATTTCTGCTAATTAAACGCATTTTTATTTCTTGCCTCGGTAATGATAATGAATTAAATAAAATGCTATAGATCGTAACGGCCGATCGGCTTATATAAACGTGTCAAGCACATAAAATAAATGAATTTCGTTATCCAATTTGTTGTTCAGTAATAATCGGCAAGACAACAATACAGCAGAAGCTGTATACCGCTAATTAACAAGTTGTACAGACACGATAATAGGCTGCATCTCGCATTGTTTATCAATTAACTTTTAACTTTTGATCAATTAACATTATCTACACTAAATACAAACCGCGAGATGACAACGTGTCAGTCGGCGCGTGGCGTAATTGACATATGTCAGTAGCTAATTAATATACGACGCTCCGCCTACTGCCATACTTCCGCTTATGGCGGCAAACAATATTTGAATTCACTGGGATTTTGATTGGCACAGGGGCAGAACTTTCGAACTCGAGACGAATCAAAGAAAATTTCCGCGGGTCACGCCGACGCATGGTACATTTTTTGTACGAGTCAGATACGAGTTTTTCTCGATTTTCGTGGGTCAAAATCCGGAACCTCTGGTCTACCGAACGCTGGATACTGTACTGATACCTCAATAGTTCGTAAAAGAATACTTCAAGCAGATAGATAAGTTACCGTGTTCCGATCCCGGGTTTTAGTACCAGCGTTACATCCGGGCATTCCAAATTTCAAGAAAATATTCACGGGGAAAACCAAATTCTATTTTTTAACTGCAGTATCGTGAACAATGTTTATTAATTTATTTTAAAAATGACTTGCTTGTAATTTTCGGTGGTCCACCGGACCACACAGATTCGAGAAGCTAGTGGTCCTCCCTGAAAAGCACTGGTCTCGGACCAGCGGACCAGCGTTAGTGTCGAGCCCTGCATTCATCACCTTTAGTGATAGCTCTAGTTTTTCTATATTTTAGATTGAGAGGGAGAGGGAGGAGCATTTACGTCCAATGTTACAAATTAATGATAACATTGCCCCACATTCCCCATCGGAAAGTTCAAGCGAGGATGAACATCCAGCAAGTCCTCCAAGAGAGCCGTCGGAGGAGGAGAGCCAGGAGAAATTTACAGCACTACCAAACATGAAACCAACACTACAACCTGTAGACGAGTCGTCACGGTCAGCTGGGGAAGCTTCTGCAGATGATGAGGCCTCTAGGATGAGTATAGGTTATAGCGAAGATAGTCAGCAGCCTGTTTATGGTCCAAATGCTCGTGAAGATTCCAGACTAGGTTTTGGTGCTATGAAATTTAGTGCTAATGCATCTGGTAAGCTATCTAAGAATTTTACTTTATAAAATAGACAATTTGATTAAATACAGTGTAACATTTATACAGATCAGGTGGATACAGCATATCTTTGATACACTGAACATGAGAGGATATTGAAGTCTGTTATGTAATGTCTGCTTATGCTAAAGAAAAGCTAGAGCTACAGTAATATTTTGAACTTTGTTAAGATTGTGTGTCTGCAAAGTTCAACATTAGTGGAAAAATTACCTATGTACTGGACATCGTTTAAGCATGGTTAGCATCATTCAAAATTGTGAGGGATATGTTTATTTCATAACTTCCAATATTTTTGGCATTTTCCAGGTCCAAACTCACCAACAGAACAAACCTCTGGTAAAAGAAAAAAGCTTACAGTTGGTGATGTGTTTAATCAAGATGATGATGATTCATTAGACGGTGCTAAGAAACGTAAGCTTGTGCCACTGGACTACGGTGATAGTGGGGATGATAGTGCTAGTGGACTCGAAGGAAAGAAAGCTACCAGTGCTGAGGAGAAACGTGCTAAAATAAAGACATTGATAGAAAATATTCCAACCGCCAAAGATGAATTATTTGCATTCCAGCTGGACTGGAGAATAGTAGATCAGGTCAGTAAAACTTTTTAAAATTTATATAGGGTCTTACAATGCTTATGTAAGTTTACTAACATCTTACAATGCATAGAAAGTTTTATGATAGTTTAATGGTTTAACACACTTTACATTCCAATGTTACATTTATGCCAATCTACGGTTTTCTGTACAAATGTACTTGCCAAACTTGTAACTTAGTAAATATTTACCTACTATTATCTGATCAGTATAGTTACCTATTTTCCTTCCAGGTGAAAAATTATTAGTCAGAAGCATGGTCATTGAAATTATGCTAAAAATTACCATTATATAGGTCACTTTATAAGTTTATGTTTTGGAAATATGTTTGCATTTTATTGCAAATATAACATACATTGTAGATTAGACTATTCTTATTAGAAACGGCCATTATAAAATATTGTGTACGTTAGAATCTGTATGTGTATAAAATTTAACAATAATACACTAAGGTACCTGCGAAAGAATTAAGACCAGATGGAAAGGGTGGTATTTGTAAGTACAATTGAATATATAATTACAGAGTCTAATGGATAAGAGGATCAAGCCGTGGGTTAACAAGAAAATCATAGAATACATTGGGGAAGAAGAACCGACGTTGACAGACTTTATATGTCAGAAGGTGATGGCTCAAAGTCCACCACAAAATATACTCAATGATGTAGCTATGGTAAGGGTAATAGTAGACTAGATGTATTCATGGAATTACTTCTCATGAATAGCATAACTATTGTAACACTGAAAAAAACTGTTATACTCCTGTATTTATAGATATTTTTTGCATGGCACTTAAATATAATTATGTGAATTAACTGCAAATTAGATTTTGAATGACATTTTTGCAAAAAGCCTCTCTGCTCATTGTGGAACTTGAAGTAAAGAGCTGACTATATCAATAATTATTTTCAGGACACCTGCTTTCATAACTGTACAGTGCTTTCAATTAACAAAGTCTTTAAAAGCAATTCATCATACAGGGCAAGCTACCTAGAATTTCCAGTTATTTTACTCATCCTGCTAATCACTAAGGAAAAGCAATTTTTATAGACGGTGTCTATTTTAAAGTCTGTCAAAAATGGTGCTCACTGGAATCTTGTTTTGGATTAATGAGCATCTGTCTTGTTTAATTATGTCTCCCACCATACAGTGGTGTGGGAGACAATGATTTACTCCAGTCTGTCTGTCTGTCTGTCACAAAGCTTGTCCGCACTCTTAAGTCGAACATTTCTCATCCGATCTTCACTAAACTTGAATAAAATGTGTTTGACCATAAGACCTCTGCCAAAGTCGATAACTAGCTAAATCCGCCCAGGCACTTCTGAATTATGGCCCTTGAATTACTGATTAAGTCCATTCATCTAATCCGTCTAGAGAAACTAGACATTTTTCATAGGAGCAGTTGTGGGAGACATGCGCTTTTCTCAAAAGCAACTCTAGTTAATCATGATGTGGTACCGTAATGGAGCAGGACGGGTTTTAGAGTTGTGAACAATACATGTCTTTCATTTTAGATCTTTTAGCTATTGGACTTACGCTCAGCTTTGTTTAAATGGATTTATTATATTTTTGGTAAAAAATGGCACTTGTCCTGCAGGATGTGTACTACATCAAATTCAACTTGTTCGGAGTTAAGTTCTGCTTTTATTTATGAGAGGATTTGTCCAGCCCTGAATTAACTAAGTATTCCTTAAAAGTGCTTTCCAGAAAAAAAGGGAGGAGGCAAAAAATGATGTTACACAATATATAAATAAATGGTATTGTGATTTTGCAAGTCATTTGATATATAATGTTATGTTATGACATGCTTTAGATAAAGTATGAAATTTTATGTTTCAGGTTTTGGATGAGGAGGCAGAGGTATTTGTAGTGAAGATGTGGCGATTACTTGTGTATGAAACAGAAGCAAAGAAAGCAGGACTAGTGAAATAATGATGCCGAACTGTAGACTAACATTGTACAGTCTGTGTCTATATTTGTGATGATTCTTGAATCATTCAAGTCTCAGATGGAAGCGGGTTCTTCCTGTGATAATAGGGATAATTGGTCAACATTGATGTCACTTACTGCTGATGTCAAACCTTGTGATAAGAGATTATATCTGACTTTGAATGATATGAGATCTTGCCAGGCATCTCTACCCGTGAACAGTTGCTGGCGGATATTCTAGGATATTTGTGCTTGAAATGTGATGAATTACAAAAGTGTGAGGTGATGATATTGATTTTGGTTAATATTTGAAGATGAAAACATTGCATTTCTCAGTAAGTCTGCATGTTTGGAATAGTATTTGTTTCACTACATAAGTTTATGAATTAATGAGTTTGTGCAGTAATGTAACTTCGTAAAACATTAGGATAAAATCAGGCATTAAACATGGTATAGCTTTGTTATATAGCTATTACAAAGGCCTGAAACTGAATAATCAATTAATGACTTACTGCTAATTCTAGAAATTTTTGTTTTGTTTGTGATTTGGTAGCATGTTTATATATGACTATATTATGTGAAGTATACTAAATAAGAGGTTGATCCAGGAAACCTGGTTACAAGGGAAACTATATGAAATAAGCTAGTTTTATTGACAGGACAGATGGATATATTAGAATCAACATTTTTAGTAGCAGAAGTTGGTCCCATAAACTTCTGTCTGAACGATTTTAATATTTATGGTATTAACATCTAGTTCACCCAGTGATTTGATATTGGTTATTATTATGTGACAGGGGTAAATCATTCAAATTAATATTAATAATGTTAATGCTCAACAATAATGCATACATGTTCATCCAGAAATCAATGAATAAAATGTGAATTCTTCACCAGTTTTCATTGTTCACTGCTTTGAATAGATGGAACTTTGTTATGCCCCCCTTCGAAGAAGGAGGGGTATTTTGTTTTGCAGATGTCGGTAGGTCAGTCGGTCGGCATGTAGACCAATTGGTTTCCGGATGATAACTTAAGAATGCTTGAGCCTAGGATCATGAAACTAGACAGGGAGGTTGGTCGTGACCAGCAGATGACCCATATTGATTTTGAGGTCAGTCAGTCAAAGATCAAGGTCACAGTGACCCAGAACAGTTAAACGGTTTCCGGATGATAACTCAAGAATGCTTGTGCCTAGGATTATGAAACTTGATAGGGAGGTTGGTCATGACCTGCTGATGACCCCTATTGATTTTGAGGTCAGTAGGTCAAAGGTCAAGGTCACACTGACCCAGAATAGTAGAACTTTTGTGTACATTTACCAAAATTTCTGTTCCTTGTGCAATTACTGAATGCATCAAGGGGGGCATTTCTTGGTCTACGAGCTCTTGTTTTCTTGAAATGGAAATTGTATTGCACTGCTGGATAATGACTGACCTCTCATGTGAATGCAGACTATTGTCTAATTCTGTTTATTTCTATATTTTCATATTGAATTTGAGAGATTTTCTGTATTTTTGATGACCCAAGTTTTGAATAATTTTCAAATATTGTTTATATCTAGATAATGTACATACATACAGAGATAAGTTTAACAAGACTAAGTATATCCTAAGATTGGTCTGGGCATTTGAAAGCAACCAGTGTGCATCACAAGTCGGCCTGAACATGGAAAACCATTTCCGATCAATAACTCGAGAACCACTGGACATAGAATGTTGAAACTTGATAGGATGATTGGTCATGCATTTCCGGTTAGTAACTTGAGAATCACCTGACCAAGAATGTTGAAACTTCATAGGATGAATGACCATTAAGAGTAAATGACCCCGTTTGATTTTGGGGTTGCTCTGTTAAAGGTCTTGGTCACAGGGGCTTGAACATGGAAAACCATTGATAGCCGCTTGACCCAGAATGTTGAAACTTCAGAGGATGATTGGACATGCAGAGTAGATGACCCCTATTGATTTTTGGGTCACTATTAAAGGTCAAGGTCACAGGGGCACGAACATGGAAAAACACTTCCAGTCAGTAACTGGAGAACCACCTGACCCAGGGTGTTGAAACTTTATAGGATGATTGGACATACAGAGTAGATGACCCATATTGATTTTGGGATCACTCTATTAAAGGTCAAGGTCTCAGTGGACAGAACATGGAAATCCATTTCTGGTCAATAACTTGAGAACACTGACCTAGAACCTTCAAACTTCATAGGCCTAGGGTGATAGGACTTACAGAGTAGATGACCCCTATTGTTTTTGGGGTCACTCCATGAAAGGTCAAGGTCACAGTGGGCTGAACATCAAAAACGCTTTCCAATCAGTAACTTGAGAAACACTTCACCCAGAATGTTGAAACTTAATAGGATGATTGGACATGCAGAGTAGATGACCCCTACTGATTTTGGGGTCACTCAATCAAAGGTCAAGGTCACAGGGGCTGAAACATAGAGAATGGTTTCCAATCCATTGAGAACCATTAGGCCTAGAATGTTGAAACTTAGTGGGATGACTGGACATGCCAAGTAGATGATCCCTATTGTAGCCAACCATCAGTGTCTCTTTGACTTTGCTCCTGTCCTCAGTTAACTTCTTGCTTATACGACAATGCATTGGGGGAGACATGCGCTTTTCTACAAAAGCATCTAGTTTTTTTTGTTTTTTTTTCCCCCAGAAAATCATATCTGGTCATCAGTAGTTACGTATGGTAGGATTAGACACGGCAAACACTGTCTTTAAATGACAAAGTAGGGACATTTGAGTCCTATGAAAATGATTCTTGTACATTTCTTATTACTTCAACTGTATATTGGAATGAGAAGTTGTCGCAAGGATATCCGCCACCAGGAGGAAGACGGCATGTATGAGAAGGCAATTGAGCTTAACCACCAAGGCGAATGGACCAGGTGGCAGTGGAAATGAAGATCATCTAGCCAGACATGTGGAAGTATTAACACTTTAGCTTAAATTCCTGATACTTGCATTGTACCATGCCTTGCCAACAGCTATTCTTCAAAGATGGGGATTGCAAACTGCTCTGAGTAAGCTGGACTACATTCTCTTGTTTAACCAAGTCCTTACTCGAGACAGCCCGCGATGTTTGCATATACTAATGATATACCTTCTTTGTATAGATTTTATTGAAGAGTGGGGTGAGGGATTACAGCAGATGTGCTGGAAAAAATCCCTGGTACAGTTCATACAACACTCCACATGGAACGGCACAGGGGATCTACCTCAATTAATTACTAATGCCCTAAATTGTGTTGATGTGATATGAAATAAATTGGTTAGTTTTGCATGTAAGTAGGTATCTCAAAATACTATTTCAGCCACGTTTTCAACATGTTAATGAGATGTGGAACCAAAATTTGTAGTCTGTTTGGCGCCATATAACCATACTGTGTTGGTGCACAGTAAAACCCAAATAAATAAATCCACATCGTGAGGTATCTCGCAGAGAAAGTTAAATAGCTATAGCTTTATTTTGTCTAAAAAATACCCATTTTTACCATAGAGATTTTGTGAAGTTTTGAATGTAATCTTGTTGCTCAGGAACTGCTCGACCAATTTTCAGGTTCTCCATACATCTTTTGCATCAATGAGTTGACCCCACATGCGAAGTTTGATACTCTTGCTTATATTTTTGCAAAATTATGCCCCTTTTTTAAACTAGAAAAGTTTGCTAAAGCTGAAAAGTATGCTAGTATTCGGTGGAAGGAATGGCTTTATATAGTCTAATACGCTGTCTTCAGACGCTATTTCATGAAAAGTAAAATTCAAAATTGTTTTAGTAATATATTTTAAATGTATTTGAGCTAGGGTTATGGTGCTTTGGTGCTGCACTTTTTCTAATCTTCATTAAATGTAATGAATACCTAGAAAACGTGCGGAAAAGGAAAGTGGAAAACAAAACAAACAAAAAACTGATGCTACTTGTATTCTTTTAGCTCACTAAACTCTGTCTTGCCCTATATGCCAAGTTTAGAGTAAGTCCATTGCACAGTTCTTATCTTGCGTAATGCTTCGGACAAGCAAAGTACAAGAAAAATGAAAAGGGAGGATCATAAAAAATACTGACGCCAGAGTTACTGTTATTGCACACTATTCCAAGTTGCCATCTGTCAACATGAAAAAGTTCGAAGTGGATCCCTTGATTAGTTAAGTTATGCTCCGGACAGTCAAAGTGGGAACAACCGGACACAGACATAGAAGTGTAGAAGAAATACAATCCCTTTTTAATTTTATGATTTCTGCAGACGTAGCACTTAGATGATATTCTGTCAGCAATGCTGGTCCTGGAAATTAGTGCGGTAGTCTTGATAAGTAGAACATAAAACATCATGAAGGCACATCCTCTGTGATGGATGACGACAGTAACATCTGTAAGAAGATTCTTTCAAGGAAGAAATGAATGCAACCAATCAAAATAATAGCGAACTCTGTAAAACTGAGTCTGTTCATGAGAGGTAGTGGAAAGTGCAACTCAACTCATGCCCCCTAGCAACGGCCTAAGCGGAATTCTAGTACACAGATATTGAATGAACTCCATGTTCCAATAGGACCAGAAAATAAAACAACACTGAATCAAAGTTCAAGACAAGACGACCATGCTAATTCGTTCTCCACCTCGGATTCTTGTGGGGTAGTTGTCATTTAAGAAATGCAGAACCATGTTTTAACATATCGAATATGTAGGATGAGGTAACACGCTTGTGGAATAATTTCACGTGGGCGTAACCCGAGTGAATTATACACATGGCGTATGTTGAGATATGTAAAAACATGGTTCTGAGTACTAACTATTATTTTGATTCTAATATGTAGTTAGTGTAAACAAGTAGATAAAATAGTGGTGCTATATTTCGTGACGTCTGTATGGTGCCAAATGTAGTAGGTCAACATGTCGAGAACACATAAATGTGTTATAACAGAGTTATACAGGAAGGTACACGTACCGCAGAATAACTTTGGAATGCGTAGACGACTAATATTTTTTGCGTCTAATAATCTATACAGTGTTTGAATTATGTGTAGCACCCTTCCATTTTATCATTCCGATTCTTAATGTAGGTTATAAGCCGAACGATTGTGCACTTCGTAGAAGAGTTTTTGTTTTGTATGATTCTTGCGTATTTATATCATAATATTGCATTTCTGATGTAGAACCCATCGCTGCATGAAGTATTCAACAAAATATAGGAGGATTTTTATGAAACTTTACCAGAGGAGATTTTGTGTACTTGTCATACCTTTTTTATTGTTTTGTTAAATTCTAAAAATATTTTGTACAGATATTTAATTGTCTTTTAAATGCCGACGCCATACATATATTTGTTTGGTGTTTGTTGCAAAATTACTGGAGCGTGTCGAACTTTATTGATTTAAGCATTTATTCACCTATTTTGGAAAAATGTATGTAAAGAAATGTAGGAGTAAAATTGAAGGAAGCTGTCAGAAACATTTATAACTAGAAAGTATTTGATAATATAACAGCAATTCTGAAATGATTACAATCAAGGTAGATACTGAATAGTGGGAAGCATTTTAAGTTGAACTGTTTACTTCTTTCAATGTAGGACACAATGGAGAAATGTTAACATGCTTCTTGAATTTGGAATTTTAGAAACCGATGCGTCTTTGAAAATCAGTATTGGATATAAAGGCAATATCAATGTTAAGCTATTGACATCTTATTTTAATATAACGTTGGACCAGCTATAATGATTCTACTATGACTACATCTTGTATCTACTAATTTATAGAACATTTTGTCTTTGTTTATATTGTACATAGTGCCACGTACATGAAATACCTGTAAAGATACACATGAACGTTTGTATTTTGTTTCCTTAATATGTGCTGTATTAGGTATAGGCAATATAATGTTAAGTTTGTTTTGAATAAAATATATCAGGTGAACAAGAGTAAAACTTGAGTAAAAAGTCTCCCCGTACATGGACGTAGTGTTGTTATATTTTTGGTACTTTTCGATCATTGAGAACATTCCTTTTCACTGTAAAAGAATTCCGCTTAAGCCGGTGCTAGGACACATAAGGGGAACTGCACATTTCATTACATCTCCATAAACCATAAACAATAACCTAACCTCATGAAATTGTTAGGTTGTTCTTATATAAAAGTAATCACTATGTCTATCTTTCTGTCCGTCTATATATCTGTAGAATGTTGCCGTTTCAAAATTTTCACGTTACATTTTGTCATATAAAGCACAGTGTTACATTATATGTAATCAGTTAACAGTCCTGTATTACAAATATAATAAGGGATAATACAATTGTCATAAAGCAGTATGCATGTACTGTCGGATATCCCCGTCCTTGACGACCATTTGAAAAGTTTCATTTGGCGATATGTAGATTTATAAAACGATGAATGAGCAAATTGAAGCCGAATGTGATTTTTACAAACCTGCGTTTTTTTTTTGCTTTCTTTCCGTTTTGTACACAATATTTTATCAAGAGTATTATCGTAAAACAGCAAGAACACACATGCAATTAAAGCCGATTCTCGAAACACTTGAAACTACATAACTTTTCACGAGTGTTTAAGTGCCACATTTGTTCCTGCTGTAAATCTATAAACACTTTAAGCTGACAAAATCAAAATAAGTGTTGGACTTCTTAAGAATTTTATGTCGGGTTACTTTCAAAACAGACATGTTTTGCATTCGTTGTTGAAACGTAGGCCCTCAACATGTAGTAACAGGAACCGTACTCGAACACTTCCAAAGTTACCGACCGTCATATTTGATGACAAGAAATCATCAACATCGTTGTATGGGTACTGATCACTCATTACTTATCTGAAATTAATATGCCTACACGTTTATCATCCATTTTAAACAAAACCAGACGTATTATTTATGGTCTTGTCCATCCCTCACTCCGTAAACTTCTCGTTCATAGACTTTAAGTCAGAAAATATAATATATACGGCTTTCAAACTTTACACAGTGTACCAACAGATCTGGAGGAAGATGTGTTTATTGATTTAGGGGCCAGTTTCGTTACCTTAAAGGTTAAGATTACGGGGAACCAAGTTAACTTCCCTATTCACGGGCTTCAAGTCAGAAAATATAATACATGTAAGTTCATTTTAACTCTATACTGTATAGCGGGTTATGTTCGCGGAGGTTCAATTTTCGCTATATCCGCGGTCAACATTGACCGCGCGAAATCTAAACACCGCGATGTTTTCTTACCCCGAACATACACATTTCACCAAGAGACGGCCAATAACAGGGTGATCTAGTGTTTATCGTAATTGCTTCGATCCTACAAATATAGAAATTAAGCACATGAGAAATAAAGGTGTGAAAAATATTGTATTGTTATACATGTATAGCTGTTATACTTTACAAATTTTTGATAATTGCAGTTGCCTTTTCATCATCATTTAACTTCGTTTGATCTGGCAAAATTTTTAAAGGCGGTCTTTTAATACCGCACTTCCCTTTATGTAGCCATTTTCCCATAATATCCGACATTTTCTTAGTCTAGAATATACGTAACACCAAGAACACAAGAACCAAATGTGACATAAGTTATCAGCACAGACATGTTCATAAAAAACGGTATTTGTATGTGTACAACTTTTCATGTGTATTGAACCAGTCAAATAATGCTTAGCAGACGCGGTGATAATTTTATTATGCAGCGTCTGCTTTTATTGTGCTTGGTTCCAAAGGATCTTCTTGTAATAGATTTTGTTAGACCACGTTACATCATCATAATTATATACGAAAATATCTCATGTGCGACTCCTTGTACTAATACAAGCCCAGTCAGGTACATGAATCAGCGGGACGGCTTTATCTTCTTTTACGATATAATATTTAAGGTGACGTTTATGACTACAGAAAGATAGAGGTCACTATTGGGAATATGATGTCTCACAAAAATACTTGAAAAAGGCCTAAAGCTAAGGACAATATTTTACTACATTTTATATAGCGGTATTCACTGCTTGAGGGAAGTTTGTCACAGGATGGTGATAACATTTTTACCATTACATTGTGCAGTAACAAAGGTTTATTCTCCGTAAATGATACGAATAAGATAGTAAAATTGAAACGAATTTTTTTTTTACAAAAATCTTTGTCACTGTTCCCTCAAGCGGGAAAAAGTGTATAAAATGCAGAAAAAGCTTTTGGGTATAAGGGTTAGTCCTAGCTATAAGTCTATATACTTCCAAGTATAACTTAAAACACACATCTTTGAAGATTTTTAGCGAATACAATTTCATAAAACGTTACATGTCACCTTAATCTAGTGTAATCACGGTAAATATTTTGGCTATATCTCCTATCATCGCTTCCAAGTAAAATACCATAAATTAAATAAAAATCCAAGTATAACCTTGAAATGTAAGTGTTTTGTTTATTGCTCAAAGTTATATTGCATCCTGAAGTAGTAGAAAAATTGTAAAATATGGAGAATCCCCTCTTCACATTCATGTAGGGGAATTTTCGGAAAGACATGCTTCTTCAGGTTTCAGATCGCCTTACTTGTACTCTATATTTAGAATCTGCATAATATTTTATCTTTTTTATGAAGATAATAAATAACAGCCCTATTTACACAAATTGGAGCACCACTATCTGTGACATATCCAGATACAACATTTACCAGGATAAAATAATCAAATTGCTGTAAGACTAAAAAAGCTAACTTTTCTCAATTATTCAGGAAATGTCTTTAATACTTTTAAAGTACATGTTTTAGTGTATAAGTTCTGAGTATGAGTGAATAAGTTGTTTGCTATTAGAAATGAAATATTGTAGACCAATTAATTTCGAGAAATCTTTAATGTAAGAAGGCATTTGAAACTTGTCTGCAGTCTGGTGAGTGGAATTCGTCTCCGTAACAGCCATTTTCATACGTTACCTACAAAATTTCTATAAACCGTCATAAACTTCACAAAAGTGTTCATTGCCAGGCTTAGTTCTGCATATCATCGGCATGTTTCGGTTCGGTAATTTTTCAACGGAGTTATGGCCCTTGATTCGTCAAATTTTATGATGTTTTGACTCGTTCTCTTAAATTGTTTAGTGGATTTCCACACAAACCTTACAGAAGTGATCAGTGCCAAGCCTTATTGTGCATATTGTCGGCATGTTCCGGTTCAATTATTTTCAGCGTAGTTATGATCATTGAGTTGTCGTATTTTACAGTGTTTACACTACTTGACGTATACCACTGGTCTGAAGTTCACAAAACAGTGTGAAGCGTAGTTGTGCACATCATCGACATGTTCCGGTTTAATGATTTTCAGTGGAATTATGTCGCTTGATTTATCAAATTCTATGATGCCTGTGCTACTTCTCCTATATCACTGGTTGAAACTCCACCAAACGTCACAGAAATGATCAGTTTCATGCTTAATATGCTGTGTATACCGTTTGAATGTTATAGTTCAGTGATATTCACAGCAGACATGACCCTTAATGTGTGGCATTTTACAAAATCTTCGTGTTAAGCGGTGGGAGACAAATGTTTTTCAAAACAATCTCCGGTATTATTATTGAACTTTTTTTAACTGAATTGAACATTTTCGGAAGGTCTGCTTCTTGTTATCTTTGAATTATGTTTAAAGAATTAAGAAAGTATAGGCAGTGGAACTAAAAATACAAACTTCAATTAGGAACTATCTAATTTAGATATGTGTGTAGTTAACTGCATCAAAGTAAGTAGACTGAAAAAAATACTAAAATATCATTTTCTGAAAAAAGTTATTTGAGCTGAAGAAAAATGATCCCGGGTAAAACATTTGGAATAATGGAGACAACTCCGCTAAGACTTTATGGTAGGCTTAGGTGGCTATTTACCTAGTACCTCATGCAAACTATGCACTTTTTACTTCTAGGCAGAGAAAAAGCATGCATAATTGCCACAATGATTAGCAATCTGAATAGAAAACTATGTAAAGATCAAATAAGTTAATGCTCTGGGAGAAAATATGACATTTTCTTTGGTGAAATTTGTTAACAAACAGACGATTCTTTTTGAAAAAGTCAAAACCCACAGAACTTCACAAAGAAAAATATGTTTAAAAGGCTACTGCTGGAAGCTGGAAAGAGAACAATCTCTACTACCCATATATATGCGTCAAAGTATGGGAAAATCTCTAGAAATATGAGAAAATCAAAGAAATCAATTTCAGGACTTTTAGATGCATGACTGTCTTATCATGCATAGCATTTAATATAGATAGGTTACTTTTCCATTGCACTGATATAACATGGACAGGCATTAGGATTAACAAACGGTGTTCACTCAACAATTTCACTATATAAACAGATTCCCTTGTGTAAAGAGGGCATAAGGTAAATCTCTAGAAAGTAGGATGGAATGTTAAAATCTCGAGCAATCATAACGAATTTTATTGCAAGATTATCACAGGAAACTTTATTTTGTGTACACATCTCGCACGATGACATAAATCTCCGAAAAAGATTTACTCGTATAAGTTAAAGTGACTTCACATGTGTTGCTGTTGTTGTTGTTGCTGCTGCTGCTGCTACACATTTCGAAAGAGCCACTCTTGAACTGCATTCGTTTAAAATACTTTCATACCGGTTCTGGTATATATCAAATTCCACGAAATTTCAAAGTTTCCCAAATATGAACGAGTAGATTCAAATAGTAAAGAACATGGAATTTATAACACATTACAAGACTGTCATTTAATATTTACCACAGGATTACCGCAAATGCCACTTCTACAGGATTATATTTCGGGTTACAACATCTAACTCCTAGCGAGTTAGCGAGTCACTTAACTGTCATATTTTGTTTTGTTATTTATCAATTTGTCAGTTACGTGCATCTGATGAGTTCGATCCCCAGGTGAAACGTACATTTTTCGTGATGATTTCATTCGTCCTCCACCTCTGATTTATGTGGAGGAGTTGACAATTGCTTGTGGAGAACAGTTTAGAACTGAAATTGCCCGCCGTTACATAACTGAAATACTGTTGAAGAAAAAAAACGGCGCTCAGCCCAAAAACCAAGTAGAAGCTGTTACTCTATAATAATGAAACACGCAGAATTTATTAATTCACAACTTTCGAATTCATGACCGTGTATATAATAGGACCGTAAGACCTAAATTTCATATAAAATATGGACCTCGATGTCATACACTATATGTTTATTAAAAAATAATACTATTGACTTCATGGGAATGGTTGTACTATTTATTGAATGACCCTCGAATGGTAAAATGTATTCAATGCGCATGTCAATGAGAGAGTTGACAACAGGTATTTAAGAGAATGCGAACGTTTTGTGTATTTCAGTTATATACTTTAGAAGCAATCAAACATGACAGACTATAAATCAAAACTTAATGAAGTGAAATTTCATAACTGGATAAAAACGGGATTAGCGTTAAAGTTCACAAAAGATGGACTGCAGAAAACTGTTGAAGATGAGATGGACATATTCCAGCAGAAGGCATTCGCTGATATCGGTATATTGCCGCAAAAGACAATGCCTTTAGACTTAGATACAACCTGTGGAACGAGTTCGTTGGAAAAGCTTGTGTATCTTCCATTTGATGACAGATGTAGACAGGGTAAATGTTCTGAACTTGATAAACCGTGTCAATATGAACAGTTTAGAGATAGAATAACCCGGGCGCACAGATTTGGAGACCCGTCCTGGAAGAACACAGATGCAAAGCTATGGAACAGAGAACCATGGCAAATTGCCAAGTGTTTCATGCCATCGGAAGGATATAGCTCTCCAGCAACAGCAGCTGAAACTGACTTTAATGGTATCATCAGTGTGATTTTGAATAACAAAGACTTTCAAAACAAACTGAGCGAGAACCTCTCGAGTAAGAACAACAGTTTTTGCAAGGTAAATTGATTTCATCATATCAAACATTCAGCATTTCTGCACTCTGACACACATTCGCGATACCAACTAGTATTAGAGATGTATGCTTTGTCAAAATTTTTGCGTTTTTACTAATTGTTTTAATTTAATCACTTCAAAGTGAAAATATTTGCTAGTATATGCATTTCATTTCATTTCAATACCATTTCCTGTCGTTCATTCCTCCATGATAGCTTCTAGAATATTTTAACAATTGAAACCATTGAATAAATTAAAAATATCTTATTGCTTTAGAAACGAGTTATTATTGATCTTGGTCGCACAAAGGGAACTTTACATACTTTTTAGAACCGGCATTTCTGTTGAGATGCTGAAATATGTTATGATTTTTAGCTTAAAGTGACTAACCCACACATCGTGGTGTGAGATCTTAAAATATCCAGCTTTTCCTATATTCACCCTTATGACGCATATTTGATGTTATAACAATGTATTCTTCATCGAATTCTGTTGAAAATCGTTGTTTTTTTCTAATATATATATATATATAAAAAAGCAATCGTCTACGATTTCTGATAAGGGTTACCTAGTTAATAAAAAAAAAACGGGATTCCGTTCAGCGAGCACCTTGCAAACATTACGTGTCAGTGAGAAAAAATACAGTTATGTAGACTAATGTGGCAGAATGACGCGTTATGTAGCAAAATGGGGCATAATGTATAAATGAATTTAATAGTTAATACTAGAGCTAAACTACTTGCGCAATGACATGTTTTGTTGCTTATAAAACATTGTCTCTCATGAATTATGATAATTATTACAGTTTTATATTTGGTAAAATACATTATCTAGGTAGCATCCAAAGCTAGGTATTGATGCCCTGTACAGCTATCTAAGCGTAATGCTGACCAGTAAGGCTAGTAGAGGTGTAATGCATGTATGAAATTTATGCCAGAGCTAAAATACTTGCAGAGTGATATGGTGTATTGCATAAAAACCATTTTCTCTCAAACGTGACGAGAAATATGATTTTTATCTATAGTCCGGCGTATTGATGATAAAAGCCTAGTATATATAGGCGTAATATTGACAGACTTTGTTAAGATACAAACACTTTCAAAATGAATCTGGTGAATAAACATTTCATAGGAAATGGAATAATAAGTAACGATTTTATGGAATCTAAAAATGTGCGACAACTTTTCATAGTAATCAAATATCTTGAAAGTAGATGCGTAATGGTGCAAAATTTGAAGAATCTTCGAGGGACTTCATCATGTGTCTTTCTTATGGTAGATTCAACAGTTATCTGATTTAGTTTCTAATTATACCCCCACCAAACATGTTGGGGGTGGGGGGGGGGGGGGGGGCTATATAGGAGTCAGTTTTGTCACGTCACGTCCCGTCGCGTCGCGTTCCGAAATCTATATCTCAGTTATTACTAAATGAATTTGATTCAAACTTAAAATAGTTGTTCCACCTTATCACCCACATCATGTGACACAAGGTGCATAACTCTGACACCAATTTTTCATGAATTATGGCCCCTTTTACTTAGAATTTAAGGTTAATTTTGATGCATTTTCACTATATCTCAGTTACCGGTATTACAAAATGGATTTGATTCAAAATTAAATTAGATGTTCCACCTTATCACCCACATCATGTGACACAAGGTGCATAACTCTGACACCAATTTTTCATGAATTATGCCCCCTTTTACTTAGAATTTAAGGTTAATTTTGATGCATTTTCACTATATCATTCCGATTGGTTTAGAGCCAAAGGGAAGTAACCTTTTTTAACTTTTGTACTGAGTTACTTCCCCTTAAATTCCAAGAATTAGTCTAATTTTAGAAAATTTATTTTTAGATTTGTGTTTTTCCAAATTTAAGGCATAATAGCGCGTGCAGCGTTCTTTTTACATCCGGGTATTTTTACCAACTTTTTTTAGGGGATTTTCAATATTTTAGGTATTTTTCTAACTTTTTTATTATTAGACCTATGTAAAACGTAAATACATTTTTTTTGTGGTAACATGTGTTGGTAAGACACTTTTTTGTATTCATTTTTAGTGTATCTCTAATATAAGAGATTTTTATATTTACCTCATCCCTCATCCTGGGCACATATACTAGTATTAGACATTTGCGAATTAAGACGAAGTGGAGTGTGAACACCTAAGACGATCGATTTTTCACGGGGGCCATCTCAACATCATTATATTGCGTGCGGTAGGAAAAATGCGTGAACGGTGATATGCCTGGCTTATTATGTTACTACTATGTGGTAGGGGATGTAGATTTGGCTTCGTCTGTCCGTCAGAGAAAATTTGTAATACACATATCACAAAAAGTATTGAAATACCGTCATGAAATTGTGTTGGAATGTTATTCAACATTAGGATTTGCGCAATATATCTGAGCATAAAGTGCTCAAAGTGAGCCATTGTGGTAGGACAGTGTCGTCCGACGTCGTCTGTCGTTCACAATGTTACTGTTAACTTAGAGGTTGCAATTTAAGTCCAATCTTAATGAAATTAGTCAGAATGTTGTGTTGAGAAAATTTCGACAGAGTTTGATACCGGGTCATTATGTGACTTGGTCAAATCATAAAAAAACCTTGTTAACACTCAAGACTCCTTTTTAATACTGGATCTATATAAGACCTGGTCAAAATATCTTTATAAAATTTACATCAAGTTTGAAAAGTTTGAAACTAGATTATCTAGGGTCCAAAGTTATCATTAGGTGAAGTCGTGGGAAAACATCGTTAACACACTAGAGGTCATGATTTACTTTTGATCTTTATAAAACCCGGTTAGAGTATTTGACTTTAAAATATCTAGATATATTTTGGAAGATTTAAAACGGGATCAAGAGCTGTATCATAGACAAATAAATATTCTTAACACTCCAGAGGCAATATTTTATGTTGGATCTTATGAAACTATGTCAGAATATTTGCCTTTATCAAATGTAGGTTAACTTTGAAACAGGTTGAAAAACTGGGTCATTAAGCAAAATAACAGGAAAGCCTTGTAAACGCCATAAAGACTAAATTGTTTACCTGATTTATATGAAACACAGTCATAATATTTGCCTGCATCAATTCTAGGTCAAGATTGAAACTTGGTCATCTAACGTTAAAGGGTAGGACGGTAAAATGAAATCATAGAAAAACAGTCTTTACACTCTAGATGCCATATTTCTACATGAAACTAAGACAGATCATTTCTCTTTAATATAAATGCAGAAATAGTGTTTTTCTAGGATATGATATGTAATAGAAAATATACTTAACACTCTTCAAACCTATTATCTATGTCGTCCGTCATTTTGTTAAGACAAAGATTCTGACCAAGTTGCAATACAATTGGGCCATAATTGTTATTTATCTCTGGAGTGTTCAAAGCAAAGCTGTTTACGTCGGACGACGACGGACGGACGATGCACTGAGCGATCACACTAACTAAACCTGACTACTTTGTCTCAGATTCAGGACTTGTAATGTTGAAGAACATTTCAATACAGCGTAATGATGTTTGACCACAAACTTTGGTTTTATGTATAAACATGTTCTCTGACAGACAGACGGACGGACAGACAAACCCCACCGCAGAATGATGGCATAACAAGCAAATTCAGTAAATTTATATCCCTCGTTATTTTTTATATTTTTTTTGTGAATGAGGAGAGTATATTTTGAAAGATATTTTATTTCCAGATATACACAAGTTAGGTACAAAAGGACCGTGCAACGATTTGTTGTTTCCTATTATTTGTACAAGTCAAGGGGAAAACTCTGCTCTGTAGTGATCTATAAGTTTCATCAAGATATTTTATGAATAACATGTATTTTTTTAATCAATGAATTTTTTAAATCAATTAATGGGCAATAACTCTGCAGTTACTTAAGAGATTCTGACGAAAGGTACGCATGCATCACCGCCCTAGGAAAAAGTCCGTTTTTACTAGGTAAAAAGAGATATTACTACGTGTTAGCAATGGTCATGTGCTAATTAATAATTATGTGAGGTTTGGTGGTTCTAGCTGAAATACGTTTTGAATCATAAGCATTTTCATTTTTTATTACAAACAAATGGAGGGAAAAATATCTGCTTTGACTGGGTCAATGAGGATAATATTACGTGTAAGCAAAGTTCAAGAAAACCTTTTTGAATTATAAGCATGTTTTTAAACAAATCAAGGGGGAAACTCTGTTTTTACTGTGTCAAGGGGAATAATTCTACAAATGAACAAAGGTCGTATGCCTTTTCATAATTTTTTTTTATATCTAAACGCTTTTTGAATCATAAGCATTTTCAATTGCGGACGGACGTACGGACGCACAGACGCACGGACGGACAAACATTTGGATGGATAACCAAAACAATATTCCTTCGACTTCGGCAGGGGATGATAAGACAGACCTTCTTGTTATTATGGAAATGAATTATCGTCTGCACATAATATAATTTAAATGTTGAGATGTCCCCCTTAAAATATCGATCGTCCTAGGTGTCCACAGTCCACTTCGTCTTAATTCGCAAATGTCTATTACTTATATGTGCCGCGGAAGCCAAGGATGAAGTACTCCAAAGACGAGTAAAAACATTTTTTTAAGTATTAAGTTTTTTTTTACGTTTTAGATTATTCTAAATATTTTTAAAATTTCTTATGGTTGCCATTCTTCTGCGACAAGACCGTATTGTGGGGGGATAAGTCACTCCTGTGACAGTTCTAGTTAAATCCTTTGATTCTAAAAAATATTTTGTTACAATTTACTGCAAGAGCCTTATTAAAGATCAGTTATTTAGTAGACTGCAAAATTTGTTACAAATGTTTTTACGCAATGGGAGTCGGAAATCGAAGTGTTTTCATGTATTTTCATGATTCCATGTATATATCGTTTTGTTTGTTAGGGAAAGTCACCAAGTGTATATTATCTACATAAAGTGTTAACTGCCTTACCTAGTCTATGACTTGAAACTTATTTTTTAAGTTGTGTAAGGATTCAGATATTTAATACTTTTGAATATTGATTTGCTAACACGATTCGGCGTGCACGATCTGCATGGAAATTGCACTTATTTTTCCTCAACCCTTACTCACAGATCAAAAAGTAGGCCACTAGGTCAAATCAAAGGAAAAGTTTGTATATGCGATAGAGGCTGTATTTTTCAATGATCTTCCTGAAATTAAGTCAAAATGATAACCTTAATGAAATCTAGGCCGAGTTTGAAAATGGGTCATCTGGGATCAAAAATTAGGTCACTTAGGTCAAATCAAAGAAAAACATTGTGTATGCAATAGAGGCTGTATTTTCAGTTGATCTTCCTGAAATTAAGTCAGAATGATTGCCTTGATGAATCTAGGTGAATTTGAATATGGGTCATCTAGGATCAAAAAGAAGGTCACTAGGTTAATCAAATAAAAACATTGTATATGCAATAGAGGCTGTATTTTTCAATTGATCTTCATGAAATTTGGTCAGAATGATTGCCTTGATAAAAGCTACGTTAAGTTTGAACATGGGTCATCTTTGAATAAAAAGTAGGTCACTAGGTCAAATCAAAGAAAAACATTGTGTATGCGATACGGGCTGTATTTTTCAATTGACCTTCATGAAATTTGGTCAGAATGATTGCCTTGATAAAATCTACGTTAAGTTTGAATATGGGTTATCTAGGATCAAAAGTAGGTAACTGGGTCAAATCAAAGAAAACACTTCTGTTTGCAATGAGGCTGTATTTTTCAATTGATCTTCATGAAATTTTGTCAGATGTATTGCCTTGATGAAATCTAGGTCAAGTTTGAATATGGGTTATCTGGGTCAAAACGTAGGTCCCTAGGTCAAATCAAAGAAAAACCTTGTGTATGCGATTGAGGCTAAATTGTTTCAACTGATTTTCATTAAATTTTGTCAGAATGGTTGCCTTGATAAAATTTAGGTCAAGTTCGAATATTGGTAGGCTTGGGAGAAAAACTAGGTCACTAGGTCAAATCAAAGAAAAACCTTGTGTATGCGATAGAGGCTGTATTTTTCAATTGATCTTCATTAAATTTGGTCAGAATGATTGCCTTGATAAAATCTACGTTAAGTTTGAATATGGGTTATCTAGGATCAAAAGTAGGTAACTGGGTCAAATCAAAGAAAACACTTCTGTTTGCAATGAGGCTGTATTTTTCAATTGATCTTCATGAAAGTTGGTCAGAATGATTGCCTTGATGAAATCTAGGTCAAGTTTGAATATGGGTTATCTGGGTCAAAAAGTAGGTCACTAGGTCAAATCAAAGAAAAACCTTGTGTATGCGATTGAGGCTGTATTTTTCAATTAATCTTCATGAATTTTTGTCAAAATGATTGCCTTGATAAAATCTAGGTTAAGTTTGAATATGGGTTATCTGGGGTCAAAAAGTAGGTCACTAGGTCAAATCAAATGAAAAGTTTGTATATGCGATAGAGGCTGTATTTTTCAATTGATCTTCCTGAAATTAAGTCAAAATGATAACCTTAATGAAATCTAGGCCGAGTTTGAAAATGGGTCATCTGGGATCAAAAATTAGGTCATTAGGTCAATTCAAAGAAAAACATTGTGTATGCAATAGAGGCTATATTTTCCAGTTGATCTTCCTAAAAGTTAAGTCAGAATGATTGCCTTGATGAATCTAGGTGAAATTTGAATATGGGTCATCTAGGATCAAAAAGAAGGTCACTAGGTTTAATCAAAGAAAAACATTGTGTATGCGATAGAGACTGTATTTTTCAATTGATCTTCATGAAATTTGGTCAGAATGATTGCCTTGATAAAAGCTATGTTAAATTTGAACATGGGTCATCTTTGGTCAAAAAGTAGGTCACTAGGTCAAATCAAAGAAAAACATTGTGTATGCGATAGAGGCTGTATTTTTCAATTGATCTTCAAGATTTGGTCAGAATGATTGCCTTGATAAAATCTACGTTAAGTTTGAATATGGGTTATCTAGGATCAAAAGTAGGTAACTGGGTCAAATCAAAGAAAACCCTTCTGTTTGCAATGAGGCTGTATTTTTCAATTGATCTTCATGAAATTTGGTCAGAATGATTGCCTTGATGAAATCTAGGTCAAGTTTGAATATGGGTTATCTGGGTCAAAAAGTATGTCACTAGGTCAAATCAAAGTAAAACCTTGTGTATGCGATAGAGGCTAAATGTTTTCAACTGATCTTCATGAAATTTTGTCAGAATGGTTGCCTTGATAAATTTTAGGTCAAGTTCGAATATTGGTAGGCTTGGGAGAAAAACTAGGTCACTGGGTCAAATCAAAGAAAAACCTTGTGTATGCGATAGAGGCTGTATTTTTCAATTGATCTTCATGAAATTTGGTCAGAATGATTGCCTTGATGAAATCTAGGTCAAGTTCGAATATGGTCATCTGGGGTCAAAAACTAGGTCACTAGGTCAAATCAAAGAAAATACTTATTTATACTCAAGATATTTGCTCCAATTTTTATGATAATTGGCCAGAATATTTTTTTCCATGAAATCACTAGGTCAAACATGTTTACACTGTTATTGTGTGTTGTGGTGTGTTTCTCAGATGAGCGACCTAGGGCCATCTTGGCCCTCTTGTTTATATTTATAAATGTTATGAAATAATCAACATCTGTAGTTTTTTTGTATTTGCAAATTTTAATCCAAGTGTTGTGTTTGATTTTTAAAGTGTTTATACATTATTAACAGATATCAGATCATCATGTTATACTGCAATAGAGAAAATTAGGTGCATTCAAGTAGGGTCGTTGTATTGCATGGTAGTACTTCATTCACTTGTTCTTTTATAGAGCCTTAGCAATAAGGAGCCTACAACCCGAGCTATGAGGCGAAAGTAACGAAAAAAACTTTTGTATGCAAAGAGCCTATTCAACATCCATGATCTTTATACCATAAAGGCCGAATGAGAAACCGTCCTTTTGAAAGTTTTAATGCATAGCACTGTCACTTATGCCACAATTGTTATATACAGTATTAAGTTTAATAAAATAAATACATAATTTCGATTTATAATATTTTGTTTATAAGTATAAATGCTTCTTGTCACTGAAGTCCAGCAAATGGGATTCAAATCCAGCTTTTTATCCGATGCTCAATAACTGTATTCACAGTATTTTTCAAGCCCATGATATCTGTGCAGAAAACAGCGGTAAAGATGTCAGTGCAATGTGAATCATGTCAACGTGCTGAAGATTTGTCAATTTAGTTAGATAAAGTCAACTGTCAAATACACTAGGGAATGCTAGATCGAATATTCTAAATGGTAGAATTGTAAGAATTCAGGTTGAGTGCCTGTAAAAATTTAGAACATTGTATCAAATTAGACGGTTTAAATGGACTCGTCGTATTTCTGAGGACACCTTTCTGTGCTGATATAGTAATGGATGGCTGAAAATTTGTTAAAATGTTCAAAGCATGCGAGCGAAATGTAAACATACAGACCACGATTAAATGATAAATGAACGTTTGCAATCGCGTTGTACTGTTGTTTATGTGTATACATGTACTAGCAACATCGAATTACATCAGATAATGTAAAATCAAATCGCTTGTCTAGTAGCTGGAAATTTAATGTTTGAACTTCCTGGTATCCAGATACCATTCATTTTATGAATCTGAACTCATCATATATGATCCAGTTTCCTTGAATTTTTAATTTCTTAACTGATTGATTCTTAAGTAAATGTCATTCGAAAATAGCAAAGTTTACGATTATTCTGTTGCGCCCTCATCAATCAATTTAACTGCATTGAACTCGCATGGAACGCTATTTGTCCGAGACATAATTTGGTTTTCCGGAGATGAATCAATACTTTGCATCTGCCTTTACCATTTAAAAGTTCGAATAGCAGAACAGCTGTAGTTAATTCAGGTTTATTAAGTGAGCCTCATAACACAGACAGCGTGTACTTTGTGTCACAGAATTAGATTAGTCATCAGCATTAAAGCATCCCTCCTAGCATTGCCTCTCATATAAAAGGGTACAGGTTCCAGCAATCTGGATCAGCTTCTATATCAACAGCACGCCATTTGTAGAATCTTAATTAGAAATCAGTATTTATTAAATTTCAAAAATGCAATCTAGCTGTGAAGCTTTAGGTACAAACAGTTACTATACTATATTTACTATATTTTAGAATCGTGTAACGTTATAGTAAATCAGATTTCAGTAGAACTTGAATAAAGGGTACTTCGATGCAGCTGTTCTATTGCCATGTCTGCCTTTAATGATTTATGCTTAGTACAAAGGTAATTTTTCGTAACTTTATGAAATGATTACATTAAGGTAGTTCTGCACGTTTGATAAACCGAATGTGATGTTGTAACGTCCTTTATCCGGAAAACGTAGAATAAAGCCTGGATTCGGCGTACGGAAATGAAAATCATTTTATGAATTAATGGAAACCTGTACGTATTTTTTTACAATGGCACTAATACTATCTTTCTAAAGTTTAACTGTGATATTAAAACATCTAACACGTTAAATAAGTCAAAATAATGTCTTAAAATTAATTTGAAACGTGCGATTTACTTTAATCATGGTCAAATATCTCAAAAACAAGTACATATACCTATACATTTTATTTAACCATATTATAGAACATATGTTTATTTACAACTGTGAGAAGTTTTGCTTTATTAAAATCTACATTGTAGAAAAATTTCTATTCCCGAAAATGATATGAAAGATTTTCCCATAGACCCCCATTATGAAAAATTGTGTAAGGTCAAAATTTTTCAAATCAGTCTAGGAAAAAATCAAGCACACGACTCTATATCTTTTTTATTTGCTGAATTTTCCGAATATATCATGAAGTTTTGAAAAATCAGGGTTTAATCAAATTCTACAAAAATGACTCAAACGTCAGAACTACCTTAACGTTAAGGTTGCATTAAATAACATAAACGTTCCAGTGTAAGGTAACTTCCTCCATTGTAGTCCCTATGTCAATAAAGCTGATGCACGTGTATATAAGGAAGACTTATAACGTTTGTAAATTCATTTTTTGATAATTCTAATCTGTTTAAGTGAAGAAATTTACTAAACTTTGTATTCACAAACTATCTTTGTCTATGTCTTAGATCAGAAAAAAAAATCATAATATTTTCTTGCTTTTACTTCTTTGCTATATATGCCGGATGTAATCTTTTCTGCGACTTTGAGATATTTTTGATTCAATTTTCGGTTATGTCTCGATAGATTATGTTTGTTGTGGTAGTATTTTATTATGTATTATATTAATTATGTCGGAATAAATGTGCTTTGTAAAACCGGCTATAATAATTTCAATTAAACTTTGGACGAGGAAAGCGATTTATTTAGAGGCACTAGAATTGAAGCAATAATGACTTATCAATGATTCTGTTTTAGTATTATATCATATTTGTCGAGCATCAAATACTCAATGATCAAATAAAGGATATACGATAGTGAGTGCCTTTAAGCTGTTTTTCTCCTAAAACTTCATGGATGGCAGACATTGTTTTGCATTATTTTGCTACCGTAGGGTTGATTAATTCGAAAACGTACTTAAATTATATTTGAATACAGAAACAATGTATGTGACATGTGTTGGAAATATGGAAAATGTGTCGAACGTTCTTTGATTTTAATAGGGGTTGTGAGACTTAAATGCCTATTTATTCTAGAGGGGTTCAACAAGTTGTTAATTAATACTGTAAGTTTGAGGCACATATTGCTTCCATATTACAAAATAAGGTAGAAATGCATCTATTATTTAACTGATTAAATACAAAGGGATACCATTGAGTATTCAGGACGTGCTTCAAAATCAAGAAAACCTCTTCCCTTGCACCAAAGATTTTCTTTGCTTATTAGGTGTTTTATCGCGTTTTCTTTTTCGCATTTCTGGGTTTTCTGGCTTATATGCGCCAAACAAAATGTGCTCACCTTTTATAGAAATGAGACGACCGTTCATATCAAAATATAAGATCTTTAAGAAGATCCTTTGGAATTAGAAACATAGAATACAAACAAACAAAATACTAGCAGGCTTTTACTGTGTCTATTCATGAGATGCAATGAAATACGCAACACACAACAAACATTGTTAAAACCGGCTTTGACTAATGTCCCCTTTGAGGATTTTTTGTGTGTTCTCTTTGTGACTGTTAATAATAAATTTTAACACCAATGTCTGCGTCGGTGCTACAAAAAACGATAAGCAAGAACAAAATCATCATTAGACGTATTGAGTAACATCTAGCTTATTTTATAAAGAAACACCGCGTTTGATGGTAACAATGTAAGCATGTTTCAAACTGGAAAATAGGAGAAATAGCCTGATTCTGTGCTTGAAAGTATATTTAGAAATCGGCTATTCAAGTTTGTCCTTGTTTTGTTTATTTAAAGGGGCATATCCTATATGTTACAGATTATATTCTCGAAACAGATGCATTCAATGAACGTGCAATGTTAAACAAATAGAATTTTTAAGAATAACATATGGCGAAAAATGACTTATTTTACCACACTTAAATGGGCATACCCTAACTGATGTCAAACTAAAAAAAGCTTCCGAAATATAAATAATAGAGTATTCAGAAGTATTATAACTTATCTTAAACGTTTAAACTATGCATTCCATTCAACGTCGATATAATCAACGCTTTAAAATATGTTGCATTAACGTAAACCATTCAATAATCTATGTAGAAGTTGTTGTTGTACAATTAATGGGTGGATAACGATTTATTACAGAAGGCATATATATTGATTAATTGTAGTAATTATGTTTTTTTTCGGCGACGCCGTCTAAATTCGTTCTCGTTACCTATGCCACGTGACTTCAGTTTGCAAATCAAACTACTTGATAACGAATTATAGATAATTTATCAAAATGGAAGATTTATGCAACACTCTGCCTGATTGGACGAGAGTGTCAATTTCTTTCACTCTGTTGATTGTGCTACGCTGAGTGAAATGTAGACACAGCGTTTACCCTAAACGACGCTGTTCACAGTTTTAAAGCTAACTTTGGCTCAGTATATTTAGCAAGAATATTGATATATCTCAAAATGATAAGTAATTTTAATCAATATGATAATAACCTGTTCAAATACCAACATATATCAAATTAAAGAAAGAGCTGAATACGGTCTGCGTATCACATGAATAAGGGTGTAATAAGAGTCTTTTATGTATAGAAGTGCTTTTCAAAAGATTTTCCTTGTTATAATTGTCGTCTGTATATGAAAAGGTTTCTTGCTTTTGTGACTTATTCAGATTGCATATTAAAATGAGTACTTGTTTGCTTTGATATATTTGTTATAAATTATTTAACTGATTTATTATATATGAATATTTTTCTTTAGTATGGTATGCAAATATTGAACTCAGTTGAAATCTCTTTTATTATATATATGCTATATAATGACTGAATCTCATTACACTGAAATGAAGGTACGCTGCATACAGTTTATCTATGTGATATGACTACGGTCAAACTTTGCTTATGAAACAGAAATATTGAAATAATTACAATTGTATGTTTTGCTTGACCTTCACTTTTTTTATAGGTGTGACGTCATTGTCCAAAGATTCATGAATAGCGAATATGCTATTTGTTAAAGCGGGATCAGTTGGCCTATTTTAGAAATAAATAAAAATAATAAATAAAAAAATCCTTTAATTGATTTTTTCTCATGTATTCTAATCAAACTTGATTTGTAGCATCTTTATTAGGCCCGCAGCCAACTTTGTTCAGCTGGGACATTTGACCCCTTTTAGGGGCTGCTAGAGCTAAAACTAGAAATGCCTTTATACAGCGTCTCATGAACAGCTTGGTGGATCTTTGTCATACTTGGTCTGGAGCATCATTATAAGGTCCTCTTCCAAATATATTTATATAGGAACTTGGGCCCTATTAGGGACCACTATAGCTAAAAGTAGATATGCCTTTCTTCGCGGCATTAACCACTAAAATGTAATGGATTTTTATCAAACTCGATGTGTAACAATATCGTAAGGTCTCCTGCTATTTTGTTACAAATGGGGATAGGGACCAATTTAGCTAAAAAATAAACACGTTTAATGACCTCTTCTCATGAACCGCTTCATGAATCTTCATCAAACTACTGCTGTAATTATTCGTCTAAGGATAAACGAAACAAAATTGCAACCCTACGAAACCTTTGCGAAAAATTAAAAGAGAACCATTTAAATTGTTAAAGTGCGGTGTTTAGTTTTGCAATTTGAAAAATGTTAGATGAAAGATGAATGTTAGATGAAAAATTCATAAACTTCTTTCCTTATTACAATTCGCCGACCATCATTTTTAAAGATATTTCTTGTTTAATCTTATCTACTTATCACTTTACATTAATTGAACACATTACCTATGTTTCGAGAATATAAACTGTTAGATATAGTATGCCCCTTTAATCCTTACTAGTTTTTATGACATATGTAATTTGACATACACTGCGTAGTTGGTATTTAGCACTTTTGCAGTTGGACGCAATGCTTTTTTTTGTGTGTCTGATGGAACAGGTGGAAAACTTCCTGAGGCAGTTCTTAAAGCCCATTGAGAGTTAGCTGCTATGATACTTTGTTTGGTCTTGTTTCGTCGGGTCCTTATTAGAGTATATGCGTTTGTGTTTCTTTAGGCTTTCTTTTTTTATATTTTACGCGAGCATTGGTGTATTTACGTATCGTGTCTTTAGATACCAATACTTATATGGAATTCACCAGTTGGCGATAACTCTTATTTACCAACCACAGAATCATTCCGTTCTATTTTCTTGAAACATGAAAACGATATATCTTGCGACAAAAGTAAGCAAAATATTTGAAATATATGTATATACATTTTAATATGAAAATGTAGCTGACAGGTACTGCACGGTCATTTTTACTATTAACTGTTGAATACAACACCCGGTGATTCCATATAGAATATTTCGAATGTTGTAAATCCATCCCAAACGATGTTTTTATTCTTGTTCATTTTTTCTTTTTGCTAATGAAAGCCCCAAATATGATCGACACAGGCATTTTTTTTGGTTTTTGTTTAATCATGGAAAATTAAAATAAGTAAAATCAAAAAAAAATCCGCAACACGCCGGGTCTCGTGACTGTTTGTAGAAACAGCCTTTTCTCCAGTCAAATGATTTAAACAATGTAATACAGTTATCATTTCTCCGTGGTATGCATGTACGTTTTCCTTATAAGTCTATTAGGTAGCACCGATATTGGAATGGTATCTTATCTGTCTCTCGTTACGTATGGATTTTGCCTTTTAATTCACCACAATTTATAGCGCTAACCTCACACTAGGCGTCATTACTGTAAACCGTCGCTTTCGATTGCCCCTTAAAGGGACCATGTGCCCCTATCTGAACACAATTTGGAGAGGACCATATAATAATGGTTCAGACCACATTTGATGAAGATCCATCGAGCGGTTAATGAAAAGAAGTCGGTTCAAGGTATTTCTAGCTTTAGCCCTAACACCTAACTTTTCCTCACCTAAAAGGGGCCAAAACCCGCCCGCTTAGCTCAATAAGTAGAGCTTCGGTCTACGGATCGCGGGGTCGTGAGTTCGATCCTCGGGCGGGGCATATGTTCTCCGTGACAATTTGATAAAAGACATTGTGTCTGAAATCATTCGTCCTCCACTTCTGATTCATGTAGAGAAGTTGGCAGTTACTTGCGGAGAACAGGTTTGTACTGGTACAGAATTCAGGAACACTGGTTAGGTTAACTGCCCGCCGTTACATGACTTAAATACTGTTGAAAAACGGCATTAAACCCAAAACAAAAACAAACAAAAAATAAATAAAAGGGATCAAGTGCCCCAATTTGAACAAACTTGAGATAGGACCTTATAATGGTGCTACAGACCAATTTTTTTGATGAAAATTCATCGAACGGTTCATGAAAAAAAAATTTTGTTTAAAGGTATTTTCTTTTTTTTAGCTTTTAAGGGCCCCTGAGAGATGCCGAATGTCCCATTTGAACAAGTTTTGGGGGAGAATTTAATAATGATGCGGCAAAACCAAATTTTTACGAATATAAATCAAGGGGGTTCATGATAAGAAGTCGTTTAACGTATTTCTATTTTTAGCTCTAGGGGCCCAAACAAAAAGGGCCCAAATCCCCCATTTAAAACCAAAATTTGTGAAAAACCTTTAGTAATGTTTACAGCCCTTTTTTGATGAAGACCCCTTTAAAGGGTTCATGAGAAGAAGTCTTTTAAAAAGGTTTTGTATTTTTAGCTCTAGGGGTTCAAAAAGGGGGCCATGTGTTTCCCAATTCGAAAAAAATTTTGGGGGAGGCCCATATAACAATGTAAAGACCAAATTTGATGAAGATACATCAAGTGCTTATGAAAGAAGCCGTTTAAAGGTATTTCTTTTTTTTTAGCTTAGGGGCCCCCAAAAAAGGGGCCAAGTGCCCCCTTTTGAAAAAATTTTTACGCCCGTGAACGGCGGGTTTTTTTTTAATCATTTAGTTTAAATAACATTTTCTTAAATTTATTTTAAACCCCTTTTTTTTAAAAAATTTCTGTTAGTTTGGTAGGGGGAAAACATTTTAAATTTTTTAAGATATTTTTTAAAAATTTTAAAAATGTTTTTTTCGCAAAACTTTAAAATGATAAAAAGATTATAAAAAATTTTAGTGAATGGCTTAATGAAACTCTTTTGGGTAACAAAATTTAAAAACCCAAATTTACTTTTTTTATTTAAACTTTTGTAAAACTCCATGTGGCTTTTATCAACAGAAAAGCTATTGTTTTTTTTAAAAAAAAATTGTCTTCTATTTGGGGCCCCAACAAATCTGAAAAATCAGGTTAACTGTTTGTGCTTATTCATAAGCCTTTTTTTGTCAGAAACTCTCGCAAATTGTTATAGAAAAAAAAAAAAATGTATCAAAAAAGATAAAGGTACGGATAGTTTTCTCCGGGAAAGTACGGGCACGCAAACACGCTTTTGAGCCACCATTTGCAAAACGGCCCACAAAAAAAATTTAATAATTTTGAAAAGAATATGCTTCTAGCTTGTTGGGTTTAGGGGGACGGTCTATAAAAAATTCCCTCCTCTTTTGCATGGGGGGGAAAAAAATCATAATAAAAAATTTATCAGCCCTTTAATAAAAATGATAAAAGTTTTTTTCACTTTCCCGGGCAGTGTCATTTTACTGCATAAATTTGGTTTTCTTTTTATTACGCGCGAAATAATGCCCGTTTTTCTAATTAGGATTAAAATTTTGGAATTTGGAAAAAACTTTGGGCCCCCTGGGGGGTTTGAAATTAAATACGGGGGAAGTTTTGGTATATGGGGGAAACATGCGTAGTAATTTTGTTTTAAAACCCGGGCTATATTTTTGTTAGAAAAAAGAGTTTAAAACAAGTACGTTTTTAAAACATGTTTTTTTGAAGTAAGAAATCTTGAATCATAGGGCATGCTTTAATATTTTAAAAAGTAACAGAAAATTATTTATAAAAGGAAAAAAATTCATAAGGATTTGGGGAGTTTTTTCCCCTTTAAACATTGGGAAATTGTAACATCCCCTTCTTTTGAAAAAAAAAAAATTTACTTTCCCTTGTTATCATTTATAAATGGCTTTTTTTGTTTCCCAGAAATTTATATTTAAAAGTAGGGGGAAAATTCATTTTAACGGGTTTTTTTGGGGTTTTCATTCCTTTTCTAGATAAATGTAATAAAAATTAAGATAACAAAAAATACCCCCAGTTTCGGGTTATAAAAAAGTCACGGGAAATTTTTTAAGCTAAGTAATTTTCACATAAATTGTTATTTTAAAAAATTTGTAAGTTTTTTGGTCTAGGTTTTTCCTAAGCTAATTACACTATCAACTAAAAGGGAGAAAAATCTCAAAGCACTGTTAAAACTTTTTATGTTCCAAAATTTAAATCTACCCGGTGGTCCACATTTCTTACAGCTAGGTTTGATAAAGGGCGGGAAAATTCGGGGTTTAAAATTTAAAAAAATTTAAACCCCCGCCGATGAAATGGGGGGGGGGGGTTTTTGGAAATGGGGTTGTCCGCCCGTCATTTCCCCCCCGCCCGCCGCCGCAGTTTTTTTCTCATAACTTTTGGGTAAATTTAAATGAAACTTGAAAAAAACATAAACCCAAACCCAATACGCGTGATGCCTGCAAGTTTTTTTTTGTTTGGGTCAATTTCCCTCAGAGTTATTCCCCTTAAATTTAAAAAAAAAGGGTCCGTTTCTGCAGCCATTGCCGGAACTAACATTTTAAAATTTTCAACAAATTTGAAACAAAACCAAGAAAAGTTTCTGCGCTGATCCCCCGTCAATTTTTTTTTTTGATAGGTAAAATTTTCCCTTGTTTTTAAATAAAAAATTTGCCCGTCGAAAGCCATTTCTCAGAAACTAGCGGGTAAATTTCATCAAACTGGAAGTAGACTTTGAACCAAGAAAATGCAAACGATCCCCTTAAAAAGGTTTTTTTTTTCGATTGGTCAATTTCCATATAGTTATTCCCCTTTTAAATTGTTAAAAAATCCACGGGATCTGTACATAAAAAAACCAAACCCAATTTGGGAAGAATTTCATTAAATTTTCTTCATTTTTTTTCCAAAGAACTTTTATTTTAAACGTGTAAAGTTGTGTCCCTTTCCCCTGGTCCCCACCTTACCTTGGTCCCCCCCCCCCTCAACCCCCCCCCCCCCCTAATTTTTTTTTTCTTTTTTCTTTTTCTATAAATATTTATCATAACTTTTAAAACTGTTTTACCCTCCCCCCACCCCCCCCCCCCTACCCAAACCAAACCATTCATTTTTTTTTAAATTTTGATTTTGACTAAGGGAAAATTTTTTGTTTTTGGGTAAACATTTTTAAATTTTTTCCGGGGATTATTTTTTTGCCTTTTCCCCCCCCCCAAACCCCTGCCCTTTTCGGGGGGGGTTTCCCAAATTCCCATCAAATTTTGCTTGTTTGTAACATTTTCCTGCTGAATTGGATCTGGAGAAAGTTTAGGCCCGGGAAGGTTGGGGAGTTTAAAAAATTCAGGGGTGGAGGGTGGGGTACGGGAAAGGAAGGAAAAATAAATTTCATCAAATGGTTTTCTCATGCGATTTTTAAAAAATGGCGTCTTTCCTTCTGTCTTTCCACCTTTCCTCTGTCCTCCAAAGAAAGATCTATCTTTAACCCTGTCTAGAAACAAACAGCTGGTTTCTATTTTTTAACCTTGCCCTTACCCCAATACCTTCCCCTTTTTTCAAGGGGATTTCATGGGCCCTTGCAAATCAAACATAGAAAAAATTTTTGACCTTTTTTTTTATTTCGGCATTTTGTTTGGGGACACTCATTTGTCTGGTATTCGGGGTTTCCCAATTTTTTAAAATTTCCATTACGGGTAAAATTCACCAAGCTGTTTTGACTTAAGAAACTGTGCAGGTGTCTTACCAAAAGCAAAAGGGGTTTTCCCTTTGTACTCAAAATTTGCTATGTGGGGGATCCGTCCACCTTTTTGGACTTAGAAAAATAGAGAAAAGTAAAAATTTCACAAGTCGCTAAAACAGGGCCCAAAAAAACGAAAATTTTTCCCGGGCTGGGTTTTTGACTGACCCTGTTTCATGGACGGTATTGGAAATGCGATTTAGCAGTTTTTTGCAAATGAAACACTTTTTCTGCAAGGCCGTTCTTTGGCTTACGTTGGCTTGACTTTCTGTGGTTAAAAACCCAAATTCTCTAGAAAAATTCGAAAAGCTTTGACAGGGTTAATACCCTTAAAATGTCACTTATCAGGGTTTGGGGTTTTCCCATGTCATTTGAAGTTGCTTTTCTTTTTCGGGGATAATATTTTTGAGCCCCTTGGTTTGGGTTAACGGGGAAAAAAGCAAAAAGTCCCTGCTGTAGAAAAAAACTGGAACAATAAAATCTTTACCTTCCCAAAGTAAGAAATGTGGGTTGAAACTGTTTTCCCATGGCCTATAAGGCAATGGTTTTTAAATTTTCATGGGTTTTCTTTCACATTTTCTGACCAATGTTAAAGACATACTGGGGCATTCCAAAAACTTTGGTTATGTCATTAAATTTTTTTGGGCCCAAAAACATTTTTCCCCTTTAGCTCTTTGGGGTACATTTCTCAAGGGCCTAAAAGTGCTTTGTGAATTTTCCTGTCAGAAAATTTCCCTTCTCAATCCTTTTGGTATATAAAATTTTCGACCCTTTTGGGAATAATGTCTTTTTTCAACAGCCCATCGTCCCTTTTTTCCCAAAATTCTGTGATAGATTTTGGCAGTCTGTTCTTTGGTCGGGCCCCAACCCCCCAAAATTTTGTTTGTTTTAGGGTGGGTGCTGTGGGTCTGTCTCGGGTAACATCCCCTGATCTGTTTTCCATTTTCGGTAAACTGACGGGAAATTGGACAAAACCCGGGCATGTACATAAAAACCAAGTCGGGAAACAAAAAACTGTATCATGCCCGGGTAAGAATGTCACGCCCACTGATTTTTTTAACCTTTAGGTCGTATTTCTGATTGCAAAAAAGCTTTACGCCTGAAAAACGTGGGGGTTTAAATATGAAAGGGTTTTTTAAAATATAGCCCCCCAGGGGCTTGGGGTCGGACTGGACTTTTTCACAGGCCTCCCATACAAGAAATTATGGATCTTTGAGCAAAAACTATACTAAAGAGTTCCTTCTCTATTTGGGCTTAGTTTCTCTCATTTTGGGTTAAGAGACTTCCTTCTTGCAGAATTCAGCCCTGGGCCCAATTTTTTGGGGCTCTATTGGGGGTTTTTTATTTCCTTATTAGGATAAAAAAATAGCCCAAAAACCCGGCCCGGGGGTTTTTTGTGTGAAACCTTTTTTTTTTTTCTGAAATGCTTAAATTTTGGGGGTTATCCCAGGAGAATTCCCCCTTTTTGGGGAAATTAAAGTTTCTAAAAGGGCCTATTACCCTCGGCAAGATTTGGAAAAAATTTTTTCTGAAAAAGGGTTTCCCCAAAACCTAATACATTTTAAAGTTCAAAACTTCAAGTGGAGGTGGCTTTCCCCTTTGATTCCCTTTGGGATCTTGGAAGAACCCTTTCTTAAGACCATCAGAAGAAACAAATGTCCAAAATTTATACCCTGGGGTTTTTCCAATCCCCTTTTTTCTTGGATTTGGGGTCGATAGGTTTTTTCACGCCCTTGGTCATAACCCTTAAAAATTTCCCGGTCATTTCAGCCCGGGCCTTCCAAAACTACAATGTCATCTACAATTGTCTTGAACCTTGAAGCCCTTCCCAACATTCGCCCAAATTTTTGTTTAAAAACAGGTCCGGGCCCTACAAAAATAAAACCAAACGGGCCTAAGGAACCAAAATCTCCCAAATGGAAAATGAAAGTGGTCAGATAAGACGATTTTCGGCTTTTTAATTGACCAATATCCCTCTTCGCATCTATTTTAGAGGAAACAAGGCCCGCCGATCGGGAAATTTTTCATCTAGATTTTTAGATGGAAGTGGGGTCTTTTAAATTTTGGCATTTTTAAAGGCCCTTTGGGGTCTAGGCAAATTCTAAATTTTTACCGCCCCCTTTTCTCTACAGTAACAAAATTCTGTGGGCTTTGTTTCTTTTTTGAATGCCCCTTTTTTTAGCATCTTTTATAATTCACCCTCGAGCTTATCATGTACCGACGGGTACTCCCCTTTGGGGGTGTATCGCGGGAAAAGGGTTTTCCGCTTTAAATGATATCACATTCCCCGGGAAATTTGCCCCAATCCTTTGGGAAAAAATCAGTGTACCTAGAAGAAAAATTTCCCCCTTTAAAGGCCAAAACAAATTTTGTAAACTTTAAATTCATGATCAGTTTCAGGGAAATTGCATTTTTTTAAAACCTAGAATGGGAGGGGAAATAGTGTTCAAAAACGTAAAATTCTTCAAGACGACTAGGGCAGTTTCTTTAGGTCTAAACTTTAAGTTTGCTTGACCATCAATTTTAGGTATGAACCACAAAAGCAGTAAGCTTTCTGTCTGTTGGTTTTCCAAAGGGATCATTTTTTCCCCAAAGAAAATTTCCCCAAATTGCCTTTGGGAAAGATATTGACCGGGGACCCTGTATCAAGTTTAAAAATTTCCCAAAACCTTTGTATTTGGGCCCTTTTTTAATTTTGTAATGAAGCTTGTTTTTGGGGTTTTGGTCAAGGGAAATGGTATCAACAAAAAAAGTTTTTTTCCCAGATCTGGAATAAAAACCATTTACTTGCAGTTCACTGATTTTTCCTTTTTTAAATCTGCACACTTTAGCAAAATGATTGGGTTTTCCCCTACTTGATAAACAAATTTTTGCCCTTTTGGGCTGGGCACACTTTCCCTTTTGGGCCCAGGGACTTTTTTCCCAACTTTCCCCAACTTTTTTCCCTCATTTGGTGACTTTGTTTCCCCCTTTGGAAATTCCGCACGGGGGGATTCGAACTTGCCCCCCTTTCCTTTTTCCTCCGAAAGGATTTGGGTTGCTGCTTTTTTTTTCCCAAATTGACAGCATAAAAGTCCTGTTTTGTCATTGTTGACTTTGAATTTAAATCACTCTACAGTTTTTTGAAATGTCCAGCGTTTTCGGGTAGTGTTAAGTCTGACCCCTTTCGTTTATCATTTTCCTCACTTTTTTTCTGTATAGTATCCCAAAAAACTATCGGGGTCACGAAAAGGTCTTCGTTCATTTCGACGGGATAACCACAGTCCCTAAGTTAAACTATCAGGTCGTAATGTATTGTTCAAAACATTTCCCCCTCCGCGGGGTTCTCGTTCTAAAACCGAAAACCCGTGCAAAAAATCCTATTGATTTGGGTTGGCAGAATTGCTCAAATTTTTTTTAAAGTATGTGTCGAGAGAGTTCTTTTTTTATCAGATAGTTCCATTTTGGAATACAATTCCCTGCCATGGTCCCAGCCCAAAGATTTTATAGCTGCATTTTTCGGCTTCACTTTTCTTTTTAACGGTCCCCAAAACATAAACCACTGCATGAGTTTTAAATGCTCGGAAGGCACTAGGCAACCCCTTTGATTTCCCATTTCTTTTTGGGAGTTTGGCGGTTTTTAGTTTTGTTTGAATCCTTTCTTGTTCAAGGGTTTAATGAAGTTAACCCTCAGCAAAACGTCGCACAAAATGAAAAAGCCGAAAAAATGCCAAAAATTTAATTTTAAATATTCCACGGGAAATATCTAAAATTTAATCCCAGTGGGGCATGTTAGTAATCCTTTACGGGACTCTGCCCCAATTTTAATACTTTTTTGGGTTTAAAAAGATGAACCCCAAAGTAGGGTTTTTAAATACTTTTTAATTGAAGTAAGTTACAATAGAATAATCTTGAATCATAGGGGCCCATGCGATTTATATTTTAAAAGTAACATAAACTAGTATGAAGAAATAATCATAAGGATGCGGGAGTTGTGCCCCTTTAAAAATTTAGAATACGTAACAAAAACATAAATAAATAAAAGTTTAGAAAAGACATTCCCTTTCCCTTGTTATCTCACGAAAGGGTTTATTTTTATTTTAGCTATTTTTCAAAAAGCCATATAAAGCCGTAATTAAATTTGCTCATTTCAGAATACTACAAAAGGTTGGGGTAACTTGAAATTGAAATAAGCTTTATTTTTGGGAAAATTTATTTTTAAAATTTCTTTTGCTTTAAAGCTACTTACTGATCTAAACGTGGCTTTATACATTTTATGAGTCTATATCTTAAACGCACTGCATGAAATTATCATTGGTGATTACAGTCACAGAACTGAGCACCCTATTCACCTGAACTCTAGCACTTGGAGTTAAAAGCTAGGCTGTATTTGTCAGAGAGAGTCACTTCAAAATTTTCTTTTTCTTTAACATCTGCAACTTCTTCCATAGTTTCTTCTGTCGTACATTCGTCGTGTGCACTGGTCGCATTGCATGCTTGCATATATACAATTACCCCTTTAGTGGGCAAACTGTCAACAAACCTACAAAATGACTCTGAAGTCAATGTGGAATAGAAAAAGTTAACCATCTTGATGTGCTGTTTATTTGCCATATTCATTTGCAGAGTACGGTCTCCGAAATCGACATTAATGAATGAGACTTTTTCTAAACACAGAAGCGTTGGCAGTGTATCTATAATGCTGGTTTAAAAAAAAGCTTTTTTGTTTTCATTCCTAATAAAACGAATTCCTTGGGGTTTTTGGGGCATTTTTGATATTTCGATTACAGGGCTTTACAATTCGCCCATCAGTATTTTTCCCTTTAAACCCGCAATAACGCAAGTTTTTTTTAAATTTAGCTTTGTCCATAGAAGCATGTTTTAAAAATTTTTGTAGTTCAAAAAATGTAGCTCAGAATGGGGTGACAAGTTAAAGTGTGCTGCCCCTGCATTTATCTTCTATTAAAAGGGACTTGAAATTTTATAAAAAAAAAGTGGGGTTAAAGCCCCTGTTTTTGAGAAAAAAAACTAAAAACTTTCCCCAAATTTTTTATGCTCCATAGTTAAAATCAAAATGTTAGGAGGTTTGGGGTTTTAGGGTTAAGGGAGACAACTAAGCTGCTACTACAAAATGGTAGAGACAAGACAAGCTAACTAATGAAGAGCTTGATGAAGATATGCATGTCTAGTATTGCTCAATGTCGACTCTGTAGGTTTCGGAATATGTATTTTCATTGACGACGAGCTTTTCCAACATATTTAGCGATGAAAAATCAGTGGTAAACACATCTGTGCTGACAGATTTTAGATGACACCTGTTGGTACTTAGAAGTGTTTTTTACTCTGAAAAAATATTTCTCTCCGAGAAGATATCCGACCGTTTGGAATTCGCAGGGGTTTTCACCCGGAACAACGTTTTTTCCCCCAAGCAGTGCAAAAAAAGCGTTTGCTTTTCTCTAAGAAAAGGGTTCACCATTCCGTCATGTTTCAAGCATTTCACTATTATACGGTTTTAGAACAACTACCATTCCAAATTTATAGTGCGCTGTTTGTCTGTATCGTTTGACATTTCTATCGACGGAAACCATCTTACCCAAATTTTTGGGAAAAGATTTCCTTAAAATTTAACATTCATACCAAAAA
This sequence comes from Mercenaria mercenaria, assembly GCF_021730395.1. Taxonomy (NCBI): domain Eukaryota; kingdom Metazoa; phylum Mollusca; class Bivalvia; order Venerida; family Veneridae; genus Mercenaria; species Mercenaria mercenaria. The sequence continues at coordinate 108,758,789 of NC_069361.1, read as the reverse complement.
AAATTCAAACTTTTGTTCATATCTAAGAAATTCCCAGTTGTGAATTGCATTTTGAAAAAATATTTTTTAAATTTTGCTTTTAAAAGCATTTTTCTTCGAGATAACAATGCAGCAAAGTTTTCCCGAAAACCTTGTGGGAAAAAAATTTAACTTAATTCCCAAAAGATCCTGGTGCGGCCCCCAAAGACTTTGTTCTTGGATAAAAATTCCCACAAAAAGTAAAAAAACTTTCCCCCTTTTATATCGGGCCCTTCCTTTGCTTTTTTTCCCTTTTTTATTTTAAAAAAAAAGTGCTGAATTTTCCCTTTAGGTGTGGTAAAGGGGCTGTCAAACGCCAATTTCCGAGTTTAAAAGAAGGGTTTTTAAACTCTGAACACTGCCGTTTTGAAATAGTTTTAGGGGGCACCCAGCTCATTAAATTTTGGGAAAGTTTTTAGTTTTAAATTTTTTTTCCCCAATCGGTTTTCTTTTGCTGTTACTTTCTTCTCTTTCTATTGGGCCCTTTAAAAAACATTTCTACAGTTTTCAGCATATTTCGCGCATCTCGAATAATTTTAACTAATGTCAAATTTTCCCTTAAAAAAAAAGACTTTTTAAATGTATTTTAAAGATAGGTATTGGGGGGGGGGGAAAAAAGTTTAATCTGCTTTTTTGCTGACTAATGTTGAAATTCTTTTTGGGTTTTTGTCTTTTAAATATTTTGCATAAGATTTCCCACAACAAAGGATTTTCCGTTTATTTATCTCTTTTGGGTCTAGTCCTTTCAATTCAATCTGTTGATCTTTTTCTTTTTTTTTTCATCTCTGCGCTTCTAACTTCCATGGCCTAGATGTGGTTAAATAAACGCAGCAATCACGAGCTTTTCTGTGAGGGACTTTCTTATTGACGGGGGCAAAAAGTTTGTTGATTTTGGATTTTAGGCATTCGTTTTAAAACCACCCAGGAATAACTAAAACATTTTTTTTCTTCTAGAAACTGATCGGGGTAAGTAACTTTATCTGTTTGACAGTAATGCTGGTGAATCATGCTTCCCCTGGCACGTTCTGTATCCCTAAGTGAAAAAAAAGAAAGGGAAAACAAAATTTTTTTTTCATTGGGATCCACATCTTCTTGGGGAGAATTTTTTGTCTGCAATTCCCCCAGTTTGTCCATGGCACCAACAGAGAACCAATCTTTGACAAAAGGCTGTTTTGCCAGTTCCTGCATTTCCGGTGATGTAGATATTCTTACACGGTAGGCCATCTTTGTGAAAAATATCATGATAGGACTTCACTGTCGTATGATGCTTGCGAATGTTATGGTAATCCGTCTGCTGCATCATAGGGTGTACGTAAAAATTCAGGAGTGGAGCATCCTCTTCTTCAAAAAGAGCCGAGATCGGCAGCGTCGAACAGTCTAACTGATATGACTGAATCAGTCTCCTACATAAATCTGTGAAAGAAAAGTGATGTCATTACATCGTAAAGGAGAACAACAGCCCTTTTTTAAAAATTTTAAATGGCAATATTTCTTACCCGGGGGGTGACATTTGATCCGTCAATTTTGGAAAATAAAATATATGCGAAATCAAATTTTGGGAAATTTTAATAACGAAGATTTTTCACACCAGCGGGGCAGAGAAATCCTAATGTTTAAAAATTGCTCGTAAATAACACGTTACCCCTTGAAAAACACAAATGGGGAGGAAGCTTACTAGCCTTTTTTTTCACGAAAATGTAAAATGTAAAGTATTATAATTTTAAAAATATTTAAACCCATTCATCTCATTTATGCTGAAGATAACTGTATTTTTACTGGTAAAAGTCACACACACGCACCTCCCCCCCCCCCCCCCCCCCCCCCCCCCCCCCCCCCCCCCCCCCCCCACACACACAAACTCTAATATTTTTTTTAAAAGGTTAAACGTTTAATTTTGATACTCAATGTATTCTTTTTCTCTATTCACTTTTCTTTTCTGGTTTTTGTATAGGGGGGGGAATGATTTTTGGGTTTTTATTTTTAAAGAAAGATTTTTTTTTTTCGCGTTTTACTTATCCCTCTATCATTTTAACCAGGTTTTATTCGTTCTTAAATGTTAAAAAAAAAAAGAATAAATTGGGTATTATATATGTTTGTGAAACCTTTTTCTTATTTTATATTTTTTGGTCCCTTTTTGGATCGAATTTAGAAATTTTAAATTTTGCTGTTAAAGAATTTTTGCTTAAGGAAAGGGCTCGGGGGCTTTAGAGATGTCATCACATTTTCATAAGAATACCCAGGGCAACGAGTCTGCGGGCATTTTTTTTTTGGTTTTCCTTCTATCTTCCAAAAGACCTTCTTATAAAACTTTATTGTCTATGGCCCCCAACGCATTTTCTTGTTTCAAAGAACATATGTAGGCTCCAAGATTTTAAATTTTATTGTCCTTTAAAATGCTTTTTTAAACCCCATGAAAACAATTTTCCCTTTTATAAACTAAACCCACGCTGTGACATTCCCAGTTTTACAGACGAAAAGGCAATTACGTAAAATAGAGTTTATTTAGCATTCCTTCCCTAAAAACAAGTAAAGTTTCATCATCCTGACCAGGACTGAAAGTACATGAAAACAAATCTGTACATCGCACATTTAAAATTTTTATTAAAACACTTGGCTTTGTTTTAAAAAAAAATTTTGAATTTTAGTATAAGTTAAAGTTATAGCCTTGAAAAACCAAAAAAAATATGACTTTAAAAAGCAAACTTTTAAAATTTTTACTTTTTTTTTTCTCTTCCGCTGTCCCCTTTGGGAAACCCCTTTTTCTGATGTCCAAACATTTTTTATAACTGCAAAAATAACGTCTTTTGAATGAAGATGGGCCATTTGGCTGTACTAAGCTTAAAAAATATAGGAATTCTCTGTTCATATCGATTTTATAAATCTACCTAACGTAATTTATCTTATATACAGTGAAACACCGCTTGCTTTAGCACCAATGGCTCTGACACCAGGACTCATTTCAGCGACTGATATACCCTTGTTTTTTTCTACATGAAACTGCAAACCAGATCACTGTTGAATGTAAAATCATATACACCCATAGAGAAAAAAAAAACAATATACCACGTGTTTTTATTTACATTTAATAAGAGTTTAATTTCCTTTTCCCACCCAAAAATTTTTTTATGCTTTAAAAAAGGTATCGCCTATAAGGGACACTTCATTATAATATCAAGCCCGGTTTGGCCGACTTTTTTGGTTGCCAAATTTTGCCAAAAATAACCGGGAAAACAGCTTTAAAACTCAGAAAAAAAAATTTCAAATAGAAAAATTGATTTTTGGGTACTTTTAAAAAAACTTATTACGGGTTTACCTCCCTTAAAAATTTGCTTCGTTTAGGGGCTTTTGGGACTGTGCTATCTGCTTTTTTTTTGAAAAACTTTCTTAAAAACATCAGAGGTTTTGAAATTCCTCGTCATCACTTTTAAATGATCTGAATTCCTCACCAGTTTTTTAAACCCTCTCGAGCCAAAAAAGAGACATTAGCAAACTTTACTGTCAGAGGGAACACAATGTCATAGAAAAAATATTTGGTAAATTTACACCAACTATGCAAAAATTTTTATAACCAAATGTCGGGACTGTGGCAGATGGTTAAAGGCAACAAAACATTATTCTACGTGGAATAGGGAAAAAAATATAGCATTTTTTTGTTTGTTTTTTCAGGATTGGGTTTTTTTATAGTCTTTTTCGCTCGATATCGAATTTTTGCCAATGCTCAAACCCCTCCCCGGGATAGGAAACAAAGAATGCAGCAGCAAACAAAAAACCCATATTGTTATGAATTAAACAATGACATTTGCCCCGGCTTCAAATGTCATATTAAAATAGTTTATATCCCGAATGGGTTGGGGGGGGAAAAAAAGGCCTTGAAAAATTTTTATTTAGAAAAATTTCGATGAAAAAAAATGCCAAATCATCCCTATACTACAGTTCTAAAGCTGGGGAAAATAGTAAAAAAACGTTATTATATACTGGGAGGCTTTTTTAAAGTTAAAAAGGGGTTTTTAAAAATTTTTCGATATATAATATGGGCTTTGGGAAAAAAAAAGGATAACCATACAATATAGTGAATTTTTAAGAAAGATCGAAACTCTTTACGAAAAACGTTTTCTCTATCAGTTTTGGGGTTTCCGAAAGCTTCAGTGAAAAAATTTTGTGATTTAATATGATGGCACAACGCCATTGAAGTCGGTTTGCTCTGCTGCCATCTGTTTGCTATACCCTTCCCTCGGCATATAGCAATTTGCCAAGGATCATTGCACCATAGCTTAGCGTCAGTATTCATCCCCTGAGGGTCCCCCGGGTATCTTGTGCTTTTATTATTTTCTCTTTTAATTTTTTCACAAAAAACCCTCACTGGGGGATTGTCTTGAAAATGGGAAATGCAAATTTTTTCGTCTTTCAAATTTTTTTTAAGGGCACAGACAATTTAAAGTCGGGGGTGCATGGGGGAACAAATTTAAATCTGTTTTTATACTTTAAAAATTTCAAAAAAGCGCTGGGACGATGCCGTTGAAAAGAAGTGTTAATTTAATTACGAACCCTTTAATTCCATTTCTTGTGTACATGAAAAAATAGGCCCGATTTTTTCCAGTTTGGGAAATTTTTTTTCAGAGAGTTTTGAGTTTGCTAATGTCTTTGCTTTCCCGCCCTCGCTTTGGGAAGGGCACCTTTTTTTTATGCAGCGTATTCGGGCCCCTCAGCGGGGCAGTACATGTACTATGCTACAAATAAAGAAATGAAGATGATATTACTAAAGATATATAGTTTCCATGTAGCAATATAAAGAATACAATATTAGATGTAAAATAATTTGGAGGTTTTTTAGAAGTCCCTTCTCTGTGGGGTTTGGTTTTTTTAAATGAAAAGAAAATTTTTTGTTTCTCTTTTTCTTTTTTTCTTAATTAGTTTCCCTTTGGGGGGCAGGCGAAGTTATTACCCTCCCCATAAATTAAGGGGGCGCTAAGTCGGTAAAAAACGAAACACAAAATTTTAAAAAAGTGCTTAGGGAAACGTTAGCAATGGGGAAAATCAGGGCCCCGGGTATACCATGTGAGGCTTCTGCTAAACCTTTCAAAGCATGTTAGTAAGTTTCGCAAATTAAGAATTCCTGCACAGTCTGCTTAAGATATTAAATCAACAGTGTCGATGACTTTAGAAAAACAATCTTAACATACCATAAACAATTTTCAAAAAAAACTTGTCCTGGCATTTTTTTTGAAGAAAAAGGGAAAAAACGTTACTTTGGGATGTAAAATTTGATGGGTCCATACATTAAAATTTTTTTCAACTGACCCCCCAAGGAAACGCCTGTACATTGATGAGATTAACCTTTTCAGACTTTCAATTTTCCTTTTAAAACTCAAAAATGGCAACCTTATTCTGAGAAAAGATGTTTAAACAATTTTTGGAAAAAAAGACAACCATTACAGCTCCCCCATGGGCCCCTAGTTGAAAAATTTGCTTTTGGCGAATTTTGCAAAACTGCATTTGCTAACAAAAATAAAAGGAAAAAAAAAAAAATACTCGTGTTTTTGTTTTACTATCCCTCCCGAAAAAAATGCCCTGACCCCAATGTCTTTTTCCCGTTTAAAAAAATTCAAGAAGTCAAAATTTGAAGTTAAAATTAGAAAAAAGACAGGGAAAGTCTCGAAAGTAAAATAATTAGAAGATTTATCAAACAAAGGCAAACTAAAAATTTTATAAGATCGCCGACTAAAAAGATGAAAGAGGATCCGTGTAAAAGGGCAGACTTCCCCCCTTCCCGTTTGTCTCTTTTTAAAAAACAACCGGGTTTTTTTCTTAAACCCCCAAAAAGGTTTAATTTTTCCCCCGGGGGAAAAAACAAAAGGTTAATTCCCACCCAAACCCCCGGGGTTTTTTTTTTTTCCCCAGTTTTTTTTTCAAAAAAAAAGGGTTTAAAGAAATTTACCAGTTGTTTTCTCCCTTCCCCCCAAAAGCACAAAAAACCCCCCCCCCTTTCCCCCTGGTTAGTTTTATCCCCTGTTTTTTTACTTTCCGCGAACATAAGGGAAAAAAAGGATTTTTTTTCACAACTAGTTAGTATTTACCCAAAGATTTATACTCAAACAAAGGAAAAACAAACAAACCAGTTGTCACCACTCCCTGGCTAATTGTTTCCACCTTAGCTTTTGTACATAAACAAGAGAGAGTAAACTGACTAGTTGGTTCTTTCCCTCCTAGTATGAATATATCTACATACCAGAAAAATAGTTACAGGGTGAAGTGGAAAGAAACCTGACTGGTTGTTTCTTTCACCTTTTCAAATATGTATATACCTACACACCTGAACAATAATATATGCTGAAGGGGTAGGAAAGTGACGTGTTGGTTCTTTCCCCTCTAGTGTGCATGTATCTGTATGTTGAATAATACACGCCGTATGAGGACGAAACTGACCAGTTGGTTCTTCTCCATAGTGTGCATATGTCTGCATGTTTGAATAATACATAGTGATTTTCAAGGGAAAGAAACTAATCAATAGGTTCTTACCCCACTAGTGTGCATGTATCTGCATGATGTCTGAATAATACAAATTGAGGGGGTGGGACTGTCCAGTTGGTTCTTTCCCTACCAGTATGCATGTATCTGCATGTTTGAATAATGATAGTGAAGAGGGAAGGCACTGACTAGTTGGTTCTTTCCCCCTAGTATGTATATACATGGTACTACTGACAACTGCATAATTTATATAATGATTTACGCCAAAATCAGATAAAAAATCTAACAAACATGTCAAACGTTAATTTTTCTAAGGTTAAAAGATCACTCTGAGGATAGAATTTGCTGGCAGTGGTCTAAAAATAAAACCCAGCTTTAATACAGGAATAAATACTTCATGATTGTGTATACTTGATAACTATTTTACTTTGTTTGACATTTTTATTTGAAACCATTTTTATACTTTCGATTCACATATATGTACATTAATTGAAGTGTCACATTTTTTTCTTATATGAGTAGAATTGAGGAGACAAATTACTCTAACATGTTTTGAAAATGAATATAAGTGTTAAATATTATTATTATTGAAGTCTATTTCCTACAAAAAGTCAGAAAAAAATAAAAGAAAAAAGAAAAGAAATGCCCACCTACCTATATCATTTTTGTAAAAGTATCCTTAATATATGTTTTATTTCTCCCTTAGAATTAAAATCTAAATTGTTGAAAAAAAAACACTAACCTTGTTGACATATAATCCGTTAGTTCCTCCATTTATCGTATAAGTGTGACTCATAATGGCTTTACCATTTCCAATCAATACGTTTACAATACGACACTAGAAAAGCTCTGAATGTCAATAATTGCAAAATAGCTGTGTTTATCAATGAATATTAAACTGAAACTGAACTGAGACTGAAACTGATGAATTTGATTAAACGTCTATTTCTATACAATGACATATTCAATGGCATTGATAAACCTTAAAAATATAAATGATGAAATGTAAAAACTCACACATATTTAACATCTTCTGTTATCGCATATAAAACAATTATCAAGATAATTAAAACAATGCCATGAAGTCTCTAAAATACTGCGTCTTATTATTAACAGCTTATTCAACATGACTGTTTTCCATATTTAGCACTTCTATAGAATACTCTTAAAACTTAAGAAAATAATGACAACTTCAACAGGTTAGTAAGGATAAAAGGATATCCAGCACTTGTTCAATGATATATATATATAATTTCTATAATTAACTTGTCCGCCTTTCAATTTGGACAATACCATTAACCGTTAAAAGGGATGTTTACCAAACAAATACTGACTGAATGGCGAACGATGCATACCTTGATCAGATTGCACTGGTCGTAAAGGCAAAATCAGTCGTGTCCAGCATGATAAGAGTTAACATAGCGAAACGTTTTAACAGCGTACTAGAAATGCATCAAATATCCAACATTTGTTTCAAAATATAACATTCAAATTAGTTATACATTTTATCAATGCTAATAAACATATAAATCTGTGACTGATATACAATATGTAAGAATACAAGAAGCATGCTCGCTCTCATCTTTAAATCAAATCAGATGAAATAGCAAAGAATAAACGAAGAAGTTTTGAAAACTGGATGGAACCCCACAATGTTCAAAATATCTGATATAGACAAATGCATTACTTTACATCTTAATAGACATTTACGGATTAAGTCTACGTGGACTGTGAACACCTAAGACGATCGATTTTTCAAGGGGACCGTCTCAACATGATAATTTTAATTTATGTTTGGTAGGAAAACATTCATATAATGATGGTAAGGTCTGGCTTAATATGTCACTGCACAGGATAATATTTGGATTTGTCTGTCCGTCCGTCTGTTCGCCAGAGAAATGTTTTGTTATACATATCGCAAAAAGTATTTGATCTAGCGTCATAACACTTTCCTGAAATGTTCTTCAATATTATAAGTTGCGCATCTGCGACAAAGTTGAAAAGATGAGCTAGTCTGATCGCAATGTATCCGTATTCCATCGTCGTTGTCGTCCAACATGAAAAAAAATCTAAACTGGGTCAGTTGGGATCAAAATGTAGGTCAGCAGGTAAAACATTGTGAAAACTGTAGAAAACGTAATATCTTGCGTCTCTATTCCTTTATTGTTATTATACGCCCGAAGGGACGTATTTTGGGATACCACAGGTGTTCATCTGGCTGGCTGTCTGTCTATTTGCCTGTCTGTCCGTTAACAATTTCGTGTCGACTCCGCTCCTTGAAGGATTTTAAACAATCTTGAAACAAATGTTATCCACATCAAGAGGACGTGCAGAGCGCCTTGTATCAGGTGGCTTGCTTTAAGGTCAAGGTAACACTAAGGGGTCAAAGGTCACATGACTTTGTTTTGTGTTTATGTTGCTTTGCATTGCGGTGCTCTTGGTTTTATTTGGCATATCCATTTTTTGTTCACTTACAATATTTTTTTATTGAATTACTTCCCTTTTATGTTACTATAAATAGGTTATTTTGTAACATTTTTATTACTGGCCGTAGGGAAAAAACCGATACCACTTTTCTGTGGTACAACATGGATGGTACCTGCGAAGTTAAGGTGTATTTTGACATATCTGTACCTGGTAATGATTTTAGTGGACTTAGAGTTTTGCGGGGAATTTCTTCCCTTTGTTGTCCTTTTCGGTTGGGCTTCAACAGTAATTAAGTTCTTTAAATGTTGCTCCACTCCCCTGATATAATCCTTCGGGCGTATATTGCCCCGCTTGGCGGAGCACTTGTTATTTCTGTGTTAGCGTTAAAGACTTTGTATTCGTATAACTTTATTGTTTTAATTTGTCAGTAGTGGATGGACGAAGAGATGGACAGCTTTTTTACTAGATAAATGAACGGAAGATAGGAAAATAATCAAAATAAAAAAAAATCTTCCCATTTATACTGTATTATGGCATAAACATGAATGAAATGAAATTCACTTCTTGTTGACAGATTTCAGTTTATACAGTCAATCCAATATGTTTTCTTCTACACACAAGGGATGCACAGACATGTACGGTTCTTGAAAGTCGTTGTCGTGAGTGCCTCCATACAGAGCTTACGCTCTTGTAACACTTCAATTCTGCGATTGAATGTTCTACAGTTATTCTGTAATGACATATATATTTGTTCAATTTAGTACATTTAATTAAAAAGGGGCATAATTCTGTCAAAATCCAAACCAGAGTTATGGGGAATGCTTTTCTTGGTGTAGATTTCGATAGTAAATAACTATTTTAAGTTTCAAGTCAATAGCTTTGATAGTAACAGAGATATTTGACTTTATCAAAAACTTTAACCAAAAATTCTAAGTTAAAAAGGGGCATAATTCTATCAAAATTCAAATCAGGGTAACGCAGAATGTTTTTCCTTGTGTAGACTTTGATAGTAAATAAGTATTTTAAGTTTTAAGTCAATAGCTTTGACAGTAACAGAGATATTTGACTTTATCAAAAAATTTAACCCAACGGAGACGCCGACGCCGACGCCGACGCCGGAGCGAGTGCAATAGCTCTACTTTTTCTTTGAAAAGTCGAGCTAAAAACAGGCACATCCAAATTTATATCACCTACCGCATAGTGATGATATAATAACTCAAACCCTTTTGCCGTTATAAACTCTTTTTCATATCGCGCATAATATAATTAAACTATGTTGAGACGGTCCCCTTGACAAATCTATCGCCTTAGGTGTCCACAGTCCACGTAGACTTAATCCGTAAATGTCTATTATTCAGGAGACGGTATTAATGCTAATACATACATATGTTTATTAAAATGATTTCTCTTACAGATTAACTGGTAATATTTAAGTTAGAATACTTATGCTTTATGCATTGTTTTGCATTGTTCTACATTCAAGGTTTTCATTTATTTCTGTCGCGTGCTTCTGGAAACAGAAAGTCGCTTTCATCATAATAAGTCCCATCATATGAAAAAATCTTAACAATATGCATGAGTTAGCTGTTCCAGCAATTCATCATATCATGTCAGAAATATTTGAAACGATATTTTCTGAATAAGATCCTTTTTCGATTCGATAAATAGCTTTTAACCGTTTACACGTTGCTCTGTATGTAAAGATACTGCTATATCTTATCAGAAGCATGTTCAAGATATATTAATAATAATATGTTTCCAACCTTTACAACAACAATAAAAACAGCTATGTATGTCCATGTTGTACATATTTATAGAGGTACAAGTGTGGTCAGACATCACAGAAACTTCCAAAAGAAAAGAAAATAGAAAGCAAGCACAATACTTCCAAAAGAAAAGAAAATAGAAAGCAAGCACAATAGTCAACGAGTGATTAAACATACCCAAAAACTTTGAAAACAGGACTATTGGAACGACCTAAGTCTAAATGTTCTAGCTGAAAAACTAAACAGTACCACTAACACAGAATAAATGTCATGCTGAACGAGCTTAAATCCACGTAAATAATTTTTTTTATCTGTTTGCAGTGTATTAAATTTTGATAGTACCACGTTTGTTATACTAAGTATTTATAGGTATGTATCAGTATTTCATATCATATTAACGGCTGAAATGATATGATACATAGTCCTCATCAGTTTATTATTATTATTATTATTATTATTATACCAGATTTGTTGAGCGCCATTTTCATATGAAATATACGTTCAAGGGCGCATTACAGTTAAACATGTGACATATCGCAGATATGTAGGAAAATCACAAAACATGACGTATGCAATCATAAAACTGAAACTGAAACTGAATAATTTGTTTAAACGCATATTTTTATAAATGATATATTCAATGGCGTTGTACATAATAATAATAGTTATTATAACAATATTAATAATGACAGTGATAATAATTACAGCCTTATTGTAACAAACAGTCATGACCGCACCCCTCCCTTTGAGGTCATTTTACCCCTATTGCCAATACCAGTGCTTAAAGCATCTGGTACGCCCAGACGAACTGCATATAGAGGTTCAAACCCCTCGCTTAATGGTACCATCATATACTGTATTAGAAAAAAAATACCACACACTTCAAGTGAAACTCAAGTCTTGCAAAACATACTCATAGAATGTCATAACCCTTAAAATGTGACATGATGAAATAAAAGATGAATTGCCAATTTAGTTAATTGTATGATGAATTGTACAGTGAAGAGATCTTCGTCAGCAACGAATGACTTGCCGTAGTTCTGTATCACAAAAATAGCAACAGCATATTTATTATGGGTAGAAACAATCACAGTTGGTATCTATGTGTTGTAGAAAATTTTGAAAAGGTATGTTTTGAGAGCTCTTTTGAATAAATTAAGTGATGAATCTTTTCTGAGATTGTCAGGGAGAGAATTCCATAGTTTTGCGGCGGCAACTCTGAAACTTCTAGTAGGAAACCTGTCGACTTTTTTGTGGCACAAGGGTTGTTGCTGCACTTGCTGATCTCAAATTTCTAGCTGGCACGTAAATCTTCAGTAAGTCTCTCATATACAACGGCGGCTGTCCCTGCAAGGCCTTGAATGTTTAAATGAGAATTTTGTATTTGATTCTATCTCGTATTTGAAGCCAATGTAGATCTTTAGTGTTATATGTTCAAAACGGGTTGTTTTCATAATAAGACGTGCAACTGTGTTTTGAACATTTAGCAGTTTGCTCGTTGTTGATTTTGACACGCCATACAAAAGAGCATTGCAGTAATCTAATCGTGAGGTCACAATCGAGTTTATAAGGGTTTTGGTGGCATCAGTTGTCAAATATGGTCGAATGTGAAGTATTTGGCCATAGCATGTTCGAGTCACTGAATTAACATGATGGTCCATGTGCATGTTCGAATCAAGCGTAGCACCAAGGTTTCGAACAGTTTTTGATGGTCTTATGCACGAATCGCCAACATTCAGTTCTAGATTTACAACATGTTTGGAGTGTTTTTGACTCGAAAAAAGAATTACTTCAGTTTGTTTTGTCAGCATTCAATTTTAACATGTTTGAATTCATCCATGAGATGATTCCTTTTAGACATTGTTCAACTCGCGTGATTGTGGCTGCCTTTGATGCTTGGTCAACTGGTTTAAACGATAGAGAGAGTTGGGAGTCATCTGCATAAAAATGGTGGTTTAGACCGTGGTTTCTACAGATGGACCCGACTGGCTTTGTGTACATCGTGTAGAGGTTTGGGCCTAGAACAGATCCTTGAGGAACACTGAATTTCATAAGGAGTTTGCCATCGATGCATACTGTTTGGTCTGTTAGATATGATGCCACCTTTTGAAGAGGCTTATCGGCGAATCCAGAGTTAAATTCGAGTCTATGAGAAAGGGTGTTATGGTCAATGGTGTCGAATGCAACCGACAGGTCCAACATCACAAGTACAGTGACGTCACCTTTGTCTAGGGATTCGAGAATGTCGTTCTAAACTTTTAACAATACGATTTCTTCAGTTGAATGAAATTTTCTGTATGCTGACTGGTTTATTTCATGTAATTGATTGTTTGTCAAATCTTCCTCAATTCTTCTGTTTATCATTTATTCGAGGAGTTTTGAGAGGTATGGCAGATTGGAAACAGGTCTGTAATTCTTAAATGTGTTTTGGTTTAGACTTGGCCTTTTTAACACTGGTCTTATTCTATCTTTATCGTGATGTTATAAATCATGTACTTTGTAGAGAGATGTGAACAATTTTCGTCAATATTGGGAGAGGTTCGTTTATACACGATTTCAAGAGTCATGAAGGAAGATGGTCTAATTGACATGACTTATTAGCTGACTGTTGAACAAACTTTTTCACCTCCTCCTCTGATACAAAAAGGTAAGAATTCCTAGATCCTAGATTAACGTCAAATAGATATAAATAGAAGAAAATAAACAGTAACAGTTAAGTTTTACCTCCCAATTGCAAAGTGACAAAATGTTGTCAACAAAGAATCAGTATCTACAACAATCGTTTTAACAGCTATGACTTAAAATGTAAGTGACCAGGAACCACATAAGTCATTGTGTATCATCTTTAATGTATTTGTAAATTAAGCTGACCAACTTCATTTGTGATGTTTGGTCACATCACTTACCAGCTCATCAATCCAATATTGTAGGTTTGGTAAATTATAACAGAACCCTGTTGGAAATTATAAAAGTCTGTCCTTGTGGTTTAAGGTATTTACGTTACAATAACAAAGGTAGTATGTCTTTTTTGCGTACTCAAAGTTCAATGTATTCAATATATTTCATTGTAATGACTAGTAAATGTTTGTATTTTGACACAATATAGACACTGAAGAATTACGGTTATTCATGTTTTGCTCTCTTCATGCAAAAAATAAATAATTCAATAGCTCCGGCAACATTATGAAAGGTACAACAGAAATATTATCTAATGTGTCTCGCTTTCTTTTAATCTAGTAAGAAGTTCAAAGTTATTAATTTGGGGTGAGGGGGGTGGGGGTGGTCTCCGTGGCCGAGTGGTTAATGTCGCTGACTTCAAATCACTTGCCCCTCATCGGGTTCGAGCCTCAGTCGGGGCGTTGAATTCTTCATGTGAGGAAGCCATCCAGCTGGCTGGTCGGTGGTTCTACCCAGGTGCCCGCTCGTGATGCAATAATGCACCTGGGGTCTTCCTCCACCATTAAAAGCTTGAAAGTCGCCATATGACCAATCATGTGTCGGTGCGACGTTAAATCCAAAAAAAATTCGGTTTCTGACAATCCATTTCAGACTTATGTACGTAAAACGTATTTGCATGTCAGCCACCTTATGGTGTGACCTTGGTGTATCTTGGAATATTTGAGTGAATATTACCTTGTGCTATAGCCTTACAGAACAAAATGCATAGACTATTTAGAAGAGAGAGTCTATTGATTCTTTACGCTGACTACCTCTGTTTATGTCATTGGTCAACTCACCATCAGTAGGAAATTACAGCTAAACATTATTCAAATAACAAATCTTCTTACGAAAACAGAACTTGTTTTTAGAAGTTGCTGGCTCGGGTTTTACGGACTTGCCTAAGACTGCTGTTGGTTCCAGTTTTGCCAGTATTAATAAGCGTAGAATATAACCATGCAAAATATTAGATGGGTCGGTTGGACTGTTGGAGTCTGTTCATGAGAGATAATAACATGTGCAACACCCCTCTGATCCCTAGCACCGGCTTAAGTGGTATTCTATTACCTCAGTATATTTGAATGTCGTCCATGATCCCAAACGACCAGAAAATATAACAGCACTGAGTCCAAGTACAGAGAGACAATTTACAGCCGTGAAAATACTGCCTGACCACAAACTTACAACAGAAATTATTCATTTGATTATTCAAGCCAATGGAAATGTTGTTTAAGATTTAATTTTGAACGATACGAAACTTAGAGTTTGCGAAATAATTTAAATGTCGGGCATTCGATCATCATTTTATTTAGTGATCACGGTGACTTGATACTTGATATTCTGTCTGACATGTTAATCTAACATTTCACATGTACAATATGTACTGATAATCCTCAAATTATGTCTTTTATTATACATTTTAAAAGTCTTCTAAATGGAACATGATAGTCATGGCTGCGTGACGTTTTTATTCAGCATTGAGATATACTCCTGCATATGACATCATTTTAAAGACTTTTTTTATCATGGCTCCTATCAGTTATAATATCACAACTTTCGAAACAACCCTCATAAGGAGGAATCATTTGATCGATTGGAGAGAAAATTATTATCATTCTTTTTTGGTATACAGTGTATGTAAAAATTACTTTGTTTTATTAATAAATGCCATGCTGTGTATAATATGTTTATTTAAAAAAAGATGATGTTAACACTAGCTGTTTTAAATGCAATATAGATCACTATTCAATATCAAATTATCAAAAAAAGGTTTACCTTGACCATGTATTTATCCTTCCTGTGATGTTTGATTTTAACATGGAGTACATTATATCTGTGATATTTTAAATAGTATTTTCGTTAGTGTAAATGTTCCTGCAAATGATTATGACAGCCGTCACAAACGCATAAACTATGTAATGGAGTGGAAGGGAAATAATCCAATCACTGTTTATTATGGAAAATGGCACTTGAAACAGCCTTCCATTACAAATAATTACATTTCTACATGAACTTAATAAATGAGAAATTCTGCGCAGTAATATTAAAAGTGACGTGATTATTCAGCGGACCGAATTCTGAACTGCGGCAATGTGAGTAACCTTAAATGCGAATTGCCATGGATCAAAAAGCATTCGTTAATTTAGTTTTTGCGAATTCTGCTTGCATGTAACACTTTTACCAACATTTGTAAGTTAAAAATGGGCATAGTTTGACAAAATGAGTGCTGGAATATAACTTAACCTGTGAGATCAACTTGCGATGCCAATGTATTGCGTGAAGTTTGAACGTAGTTTCTGGGAAACTTGCTTACATGCAAAACTTTGGCAAAATTTCTACATTAAGGACTGGCATAGCTTTGACCAAATGAAGCTATTATTTGTCCTGTGATTTGTGATGCCGTCGGAATAGTGTCAGCAAGTTGTATTTAACATTATTAATTTCTCTTAATCCTACCATATTCGTACACTTAACATGCTATTTGCTTTTATTTCACGTTCTCACTATCTACTAGGAACTTTGTGACCTATTGACAAGCTGAGTGGTAAGCTGAGAATAAGCTTACTAAACTCGACATGGATTGCTGGCCATAGATAAAGTTTGTTCTAAGAAGGGTTAGATAATTTCAGAAGTACTTTTCTTTCCAGAAATGCAGTTTTTAATATCTCCAGCAAAATGACAATATCGAACCGATATATTTGCAAGTGGAAAGTGCTGTTTAGATAAATTACATGGAGCCAAGTTTATGGTTGTTTTGTTGAGTTAATGTCAAACGGACATCAGTTGTGCTACATGGACATAGCTCTTGTTTTTTGTGCAAGATGTCAAGATGTCAGCAAAACTAGTAAGCTGCGTTTGTGACTATTACTATTTGTACACTGAAGTGTATTAAAGATACAGTTCAAGAATCATATAAAGATCTACAGAAATGAAATTAAGAGTTTTGAAAATAAAATGTATACGTGAACTTCGACGTCTTATTGTGATTTTCTTTCCTCAGCAAAAGATGCAGATACACATCATTAAGTGATTATTCAAAAAGAAGATTGCATCAAAATAAGGACTTCTGTGTAATTCAAACATACATTTAGCTGTTGTTAAAATGTGATGATTTATTGGCACGACATTTGATACGCTATTGCAACAAGATGTTTTTGTAAAATAAATATTAAATAAATAATTCCCACGCTTTTAAGTGTTGTCACTAGGATAAACTGTCGTGTTTTTTCGTGACTATTCAGGCTGAGTATGTGTCTATTCTTTTTTTTTCCACTGTTTAAGTTAAAAAAATTGCCATCTTAATTTATTACTGCATACACTGAATTTAGCAAAAAAAAAAACTTTAAAAATAATAGATCTCGCAAGATTGTTTTAATTCAGCGTAATCTGGAACTTGATAACAACCGCATGACAATATAGAACTTGCGGTGTTGATAAACTTATTATTTTTGCAAGAGTTTTTCAAAGATTTTAAACAGGTAAGAGATTTAATTATTAAAAGGGCTAAATGTTTAAATGTTTTGCTTTTGTGTGTGTGGGGGGGGGGGGTATTTTTCTTTTAAATGCAGTAAAGGGTTTTCACCAAACTTATGGACAAGCCTATATCAGGCCCATATGGACTATATCTGGGCAAATTTATCAAATAAGTCCGACGTCTAAAACTTCCATAGCATTTTAATACCTGTTTTCATGTTTCATAGAAATCTTTCTGTCAGATGAGTAGAGTATTTCTAATCTTGTAGATTCGTTATTTATTTTCTTTGAAATATTAAAAAAAATGCTTGCAAACATATCATGATATTTTGTAAATAGTCATAACCCATTTGAATACTCTATATGGGCCCATATGAGATACCATATAGGTCCCACATTGGTCCAATATATTTTTGCGTGCTGGGATCGGGCCAATATAGAAATCCATATGGGCCCTACATCGGGACGATTTAAAATGTTTGTTGAGTTCAGCATAATACGCAGTGAAATATGGAATATGCCTTGCAGGCTTTGTTATTTTACAAAACAATGATAAAAACACTAAATTAATAAAATTTAAACAAAGCTAACCATTTTGTTACAACGTTGGCTAAATTAATAGCTGTTGTATGCCGATCTTCCAAAAAGAATGACATGGAAATGCCATATGTCAGAGAATGTCATATGGTGTCATCTGTAACTTTTAATGATGAGGAGAGCCAATGTGCCCCTCCGGACATCGGTTCAGGCATGGGCTGACACCTAGGTAGAAACAATGACCGTTCGTAAACCAGTTGGATTTGCTCCTTATATAAAGAATTCTACACCAATTGTGAAGTTTTAAATCCACGTCGGTGAGGGGCAAGTTACACAACAGAATAACAGAATCTTATTGTAAGGGTTGATGATGAATAAAGGTAATACTGGAACTGGACTGAACATGGTGGTAAGAATCCTATCATATATGATAGCATACATGTAGGGGCTAGACATCAAGGGAACACTGCAAACATATTACGTTGAGGCCTAAATTAAGAAGACATAGACTATATATATGCAATAGTATTCGTATGTTGTTGATTCAAAGACGTAAGCTGACGAAAACTTCAACGAAAAGGCCAGTCTAGTATAATACCTTCAGCCTATAGATGTTTGAGCCAAATGTCATTTGATGTTTTTGGTTATTTAAAAACATTGTGGAATTCACTTGATCCCTGAAAACACTGAGCTAACCATTCAAATCATTTACAAATAGTTGGTACACAAATCATTACGGTAAGATAACCAGAGGAAAAATTTACATATGAAAATATTGGTTTCATCAGCTCTATGTTTTTACAAAAGACGTTCAACATATTTTCTCAGCTAGTCTAAGATACAGTCACCTTAGCGATTGGTTTCATTTCATTGCTCAAGATTACAAAAGGCGAGGACGACAAACATAGTTCCATTGAAACCGTTAAGCTGTTTTCAACAAGAAGCAGGAAAAGAATGACAGCTTGCTTTCCTGTAATGTAGTTCTACGTAAATAACACGTGTTGAGCCATCTATAAAACATTTTGACATTGACATCTTTATATAGGACAGTGCAGAAGACGTTCATCGAATTGTAGTAAACCCCAGTCCCGGGGTTAAAATGTTCAACGAGGACCTAAAATGTGGTTGTTGGCAATGTTCTGATTGCTCGGGTTGTTTGGTTAATTCTTCAGGATGACCGACACCACTGGCTTAATTAATTTAAGGAAAAGCCAGATTCCTTTTGAAGCCACTTTCTGGGCTATTTCAAAGTTATTATAATGCCAAGTGCTGTAATAATAAGTTCAATTGTTATAACACCACTTAGATTATAATTTGGAAAAAGTCAACACATTATGTAGAATTAAATGAAGACACAAGAGTAAGTCCAGTTTTATAAATCTATTAAATCAAAAGTACTCTCATAACCACACATTTACAACTACAAATATCTAAATTATGTCTACAAATAAGCTTCTACAATTACTATATACACCAATTATGCAATTTAGTTCCTTTAAGAATATGTCAAAATTATCAGAAAAGTCCAAATAAAATGCATGTAATAATTCCAGTAATTTTCTTAAGCAAATGAATTAAACTCTAAATTTCTAAATTATTCCCCAATAAAAATAAGTCCAAAGTTCCAAAAATTGGCTCCAAATTTCCAATATTTTCCTAACAAAGTGAAGTGTTTAATCCAAAAGTGTAAACTAGAAGAGCCAAGAAATAACTGATAAGCCCATATTTATAGAGAAGCACCAAAAATGCTGCAATCTGATTGGTCAATGACATTTTCCCAAATATGTAAAACTTTTCTCACCAAATGCAAGAAACAGAATAAATGTCATCAAAAACCAATTACATAAACACAAACTAGAAGAAAAACTGCACCTTATCAGTATATTTCAAATTACAAATAATGATTTAAAAGTACTTAAATCAAGTGTCAAAGAATTGACACACAAATTCTCCCTAAGATATCCAATATGGCTGCCAAAATCAGTCTTCACATCTAAGGGCCATTTTTAAAGGATTACAACAGAACAGGGCTGCTAAAAAATCTACAAAATTTCACATAACTAAAAATTAATATCCCTGACATGACAGTTAAGTTTCAGACCTGAACAATATCTCTAAATATTTTTAATAAATAATTTTCATTGGCCAGCTCTAGTCACATAAGAAATGGACTAGCAAAATGTAAACAAAGTAGATTTTTCAAGATTGCTTTAAAGCTACATAATGTCATGTCCTCAAACTTTACATAAATATTAAGACATATATTTACAATATATTGAAAGTGGAAATACCATGGCAAAATATAAAATATGTATTTAGGAGCATTTAATGGTTTCTGCTGATAAACTTTCTCGAAGTCGGGAGTTTTTTAGGTATATTTTTGGGAATAACTTGAACAATATTTACTCAATAAGGTTCAAATTTTCAGCAAAGCTCCGTCTTAATGTATTCTTTAATATATGATAAAAGAACATGGTAATGTAAACTATTTATTCAGATATTTACAAAAAGCAAAATATTTCTGTGCCAAAACCCATGCAGGTTTACCACACAGCTCCTCCCTTTGGAAAGAATGCATTTGACCAAAATGCATTCCATTCCGGCCTCGGAATGTCACATACAACATATTATATAAAATATTGAGGTTTTGGCAAAAATTTAATATAATAAATTGCATGAAACTAGCAATATATATATCAACATCACGCAAATATTAGCAATATGCTATCAGCTGGTTCAACTCTATATCAGCTGAAATAATTCTTACTCCTTACACCAATATTTCACAAAACAAATGGCACCATTGCCATGACTCCTTAAAATGCACTTGTACTGAATAATTTGTATTTATTTTTCTTTTCACAATAATAATAATTAAATCTCAAACCAAAATAATGAACAAATGAACATAATCAGGTATAAATGTACTTTCACCATATGTAACATTATGAGCACCTGCAGACTTGCAAAGTATTACCAATCTACTGACAAACTTCAAACAATATAGAGACAGGTAAGTGTTCGACCTGGCAATTTAAATATTGAATGAACAGTCACAAACTTGACATACACAGAAATGCATAACTTTTGAATGCATTAATTTAAGTGATATCAAAAATACCAAACAGTAATATCTTTAAGAAAAACAACTCTAACCATATTGCATCAAAAGTATTTATATTTTACACAGTATATACTGTTGGATACACTATGAATGTAAGATAGAAATACTCAAAATAGCCTTTCATACAAATCAGAAGTAATCCAGTCCACCAGTGAACGGTGCAATGGTAAATCCTAGCTCAATTCCTTTGAACGGTACCATGCTAAATCCAGAATCAGCAGGCAGGCGGTCTTCTCAACAAATCCCAGCAAAACCTACAAACTCATTAACAAGAAAGTTAATAACAGTCGGCTAGACAGTCTTTAAAAATTGACACACCCAATCCATCACAAATAGAAATAGCACAAATTACTCAATAAAGTTCAAAGTCCAATAAAACCATAGATGAACTTTATAAAGAGTCTTACAAGTTAATTAGTCTGATTGATCTGAAAAGTTCAGTTCCATTTTCAACACAAAATTAAACTTCTGATGTCCACCACTTCACGATCAATAATTCTCAAAGTCATCTATTACTCTTCTTGGAAGTTTACGGATTCCAGCCATCAAATCTATTGATATTTTTTCTACAAGGAAACATCATATAAAATGTTACATTGTCTTAGCTGTCTAAATAGCACACATTTGAATAGACAGCACAGTTCTGCAATTCTGGTCCTATAGCATCAAGTTTATATTTACAGATATTTACAAAAGAAGTCACTGTCTTCAGCAAAATTCATCATATATGGCTATAATGAAATAGTCAAATATAGATGGAAACATGGTAAATTAACATTTATTGTCACAAAGTCTTTTTGATGAGTTGGTCAAAAGTTGTCTCCTCCGCTTGTCACGAGCCTTATTAGATGGTGACCTATACTTCATTGTTGGTATGCTCGAGCTTGAAGTTTTGTTCTTTTCACTTTCCTCGATTCTGGAAAGGGAAGTTGTTAAGTCTGTGCAAAATGTTGATAACACACTTTCGCATTGATTGTACTCTGTCATAAAGTCCTCTCCCTGGCGCCCAACATGAGTACTTTTCCCCATGAAACGAGTTGTATTTTTCTTACAGGTCTCAAACCATGTAATCATCTCTACAGCTTGATAAATGTCTCTAGGTTTCTTTGTAAGGACATCGTAAGCCAGTCTTTGGTCTGGAAGTCCTCTTAGAAAGTGTTCCACAGCAAGTTGTTTGTATATTTGAAATCCAATCATCCCTGGATATGCCCTTGCCATAAGCTGATTTACCCTTGCACTGTATTGTTGAAGTGTCTCAGAAGGGTGTTTTTGAATACTGTACAAATTAATCCTATGGATTTCTGCCACCGCACTCTGCCCAAAACGAGTTGTTAGAGCCTTAATGAGTGTCTGTGTGTTTTCACGTGTATCTAGGGATAAGGTAGAGGCAAATTTCACAGCATCACCTTTTAAGGCCAAGATTAACTGTAATCTATATTGTTCATCTGTCCATGCATAGTATTTAGAAAACCGTTGTAGCTGCCATAAGAAAGCTCCAAAATAACCTTGCTTCCCATTGTAGGTAGGTAGTCTGTATCTGGGTTCATAAAAGTCTCCTTCATACTGGTCCAGGTAGCTTGGAGTGTGATTCCAATCTTGGTCACAATTTCTCATTTTGGAATTAATTCCTACATGCATTCTAGAATTAAAGTCAGTATTCATTCTAGAATCCATCCTAACATCACTTATTAAATCCATTTTAGAATCACCATGTCTACAGATTCTACTCCAAAGCCTTAACTTTTTATTACTTGTCTCAGAATTGTGGAAATATTCTGGAGTGTGATTCCTATCTTAAGTCACAATTTCCTACACTGGTATCAGTTTCATCATAACATCCCAGAATAACTGTTAAAATCCATTCTAGAATCAACTTTAAATCACTTTATTACATACTTTCATGAATCACTTTGTCTACTCCATTAAATGATATATAGCTTTTCTGTACATTAGATACAGATTTTTAGCCTTTGTCACAAAATTTGGGTTTTAAATCCTCTTTCGATGTAAGTATCCCACAATTATGATAATCCACTTTAGAAAGCTGAAGAAAGAGCATCTATGGGATTAATTATAACATTTAACTTAGTAAAATACATGGAAAAATGTAGCAGGC
Source organism: Mercenaria mercenaria (assembly GCF_021730395.1). Taxonomy (NCBI): domain Eukaryota; kingdom Metazoa; phylum Mollusca; class Bivalvia; order Venerida; family Veneridae; genus Mercenaria; species Mercenaria mercenaria. The sequence goes on along the minus strand of NC_069361.1, from coordinate 108,735,925 downwards.
GCACCGATGCTGTACTCCCCTGCACTTAACTCTAAGGTTTAAAGAAAATGTAGCAGGCGCACCGATGCCGTGCTCCCCTGCACTTAACACTAGGTTAGTAATGATCGCAGGTGCACTGATAACGTGCTCCCCTGCTCTTAACACTAAAGTTAGGAAAAAATGTTGCAGGAGCAAAGACTAAGAGCTCAACTGCATCTACAACAAAAGTTATGAAAGAAATATAGGCGCACCGATTCCGTGCTCCCCTGCCCTTAACTCTAAGGTTTAAAAAACGTTGCAGGCGCACCGATGCCGTGCTCCCCTGCATCTAACAAAGTTTGAAAATGTAGCAGGCGCACCGATGCCGTGCTCCCCTGCTCTTAACTCTAAGGTTTAAAGTATGTGGCAGGCGCACCGATGCCGTGCTCCCCTGCCCTTAACCCTAAGATTAAAAAATGTAGCAGGCGCACCGATGCCGTGCTCCCCTGCTCTTAACACTAAGGTTAGGAAAAAATGTTGCAGGAGCAAAGACTAAAGGCTCAACTGCATTTACAACTAAAGTTAGGAAAAATTGTAGCAGGCGCACCGATGCCGTGCTCCCCTGCCCTTAACTCTAAGGTTTAAAAAATGTAGCAGGCGCACCGATGCCGTGCTCCCCTGCTCTTAACTCTAAGGTTTAAAAAAATGTTGCAGGCGCACCGATGCCGTGCTCCCCTGCACTTAACACTAAGTTTGAAAAATTGTGGCAGGCGCACCGATGCCGTGCTCCCCTGCACTTAACACTATGATAGGATTTGGAAAGTCAGAAAAAGTGAATGACCTGATTTAATATTCACAGGCCCAATCACCCAACTGAAGCTTTGTATAGCAATAGAGGAAAGCCTAGTGACATTCACAGGCCTTTCACACTATCACCACAAGAAAGGAGGAGTTGTGATGCAATAAGCGATAGAAGAAAGCCTATTGTATAATACAGGTCTTCCCTACTATCACCTATGTTTCAAAGATAAGAGTATAATCCAGTGGTCCTGTTGAACTGCTGAGGTCCGATTCTTAAAAATGATTCCTGCAGTATAAATTATTTCCAAATAATATTCCTGTATGAAATCCCCGCTTCTGACGCCAATTTTGTAGTAAACCCCAGTCCCGGGGTTAAATTGTTCAACGAGGACCTAAAATGTGGTTGTTGGCAATGTTCTGATTGCTCGGGTTGTTTGGTTAATTCTTCAGGATGACCGACACCACTGGCTTAATTAATTTAAGGAAAAGCCAGATTCCTTTTGAAGCCACTTTCTGGGCTATTTCAAAGTTATTATAATGCCAAGTGCTGTAATAATAAGTTCAATTGTTATAACACCACTTAGATTATAATTTGGAAAAAGTCAACACATTATGTAGAATTAAATGAAGACACAAGAGTAAGTCCAGTTTTATAAATCTATTAAATCAAAAGTACTCTCATAACCACACATTTACAACTACAAATATCTAAATTATGTCTACAAATAAGCTTCTACAATTACTATATACACCAATTATGCAATTTAGTTCCTTTAAGAATATGTCAAAATTATCAGAAAAGTCCAAATAAAATGCATGTAATAATTCCAGTAATTTTCTTAAGCAAATGAATTAAACTCTAAATTTCTAAATTATTCCCCAATAAAAATAAGTCCAAAGTTCCAAAAATTGGCTCCAAATTTCCAATATTTTCCTAACAAAGTGAAGTGTTTAATCCAAAAGTGTAAACTAGAAGAGCCAAGAAATAACTGATAAGCCCATATTTATAGAGAAGCACCAAAAATGCTGCAATCTGATTGGTCAATGACATTTTCCCAAATATGTAAAACTTTTCTCACCAAATGCAAGAAACAGAATAAATGTCATCAAAAACCAATTACATAAACACAAACTAGAAGAAAAACTGCACCTTATCAGTATATTTCAAATTACAAATAATGATTTAAAAGTACTTAAATCAAGTGTCAAAGAATTGACACACAAATTCTCCTAAGATATCCAATATGGCTGCCAAAATCAGTCTTCACATCTAAGGGCCATTTTTAAAGGATTACAACAGAACAGGGCTGCTAAAAAATCTACAAAATTTCACATAACTAAAAATTAATATCCCTGACATGACAGTTAAGTTTCAGACCTGAACAATATCTCTAAATATTTTTAATAAATAATTTTCATTGGCCAGCTCTAGTCACATAAGAAATGGACTAGCAAAATGTAAACAAAGTAGATTTTTCAAGATTGCTTTAAAGCTACATAATGTCATGTCCTCAAACTTTACATAAATATTAAGACATATATTTACAATATATTGAAAGTGGAAATACCATGGCAAAATATAAAATATGTATTTAGGAGCATTTAATGGTTTCTGCTGATAAACTTTCTCGAAGTCGGGAGTTTTTTATGTATATTTTTGGGAATAACTTGAACAATATTTACTCAATAAGGTTCAAATTTTCAGCAAAGCTCCGTCTTAATGTATTCTTTAATATATGATAAAAGAACATGGTAATGTAAACTATTTATTCAGATATTTACAAAAAGCAAAATATTTCTGTGCCAAAACCCATGCAGGTTTACCACAGAATTATGAGATTATTAAAAGAATAACTTTCTCCATGCAGAAGATGATAAAAGGAAAGAAAGTTAATTTCTCAGACCTTCCAACTACCAAACAATATTTGTACAAACGTGTACCAGGATTTTATTTTTATCAGCCCACATGAGCACGAAGTTTTCAAAGGTGAACTATTTCATCAAACTGTTGCCAGTGTCTTGGCCACAGGATTTAACTTCGTAGTTAAATAAATAATTGTCTTACTTACACAGTTACATTACGACTGTTATTTCAATATTGTAAAGCCTTGTCGAAAATCAAATACAAGAAGAAAATCGGAAAATCACATGGGGTGATTGCGTATTTATGTTCTATTGTGTCTTCGATGTACGATATAATTGCTGAACTCGTTGATCAGTGTTAAGACAGATTTATTCAAATAAGTGTGTTTTCCTTGTCAGTACGTTATAATAATAGATAAAGTTTTATCATTCTAACGCTTATTGAGCAAATAAATTACATATTGATATAGTATAAACAAACAGTTCAATGTATCATAGACATCATGAAGTTAACATCATCGTAAACGTTAACTCGGTGTAATAAGTACATAAAACAAAACACAAAATCGGTTATTTACAGAGAAGTAAACATGATGAAAGTTCTTTCTATCTTTGATATTCTCATAGGTGAATTCACCTTTTCAAGACTGCAACATTTATATGCTTAGAACAAATAATGATATATAAATTGAAATAAAGAACCAAGTTGATGACGATTATATACATATATCAACATGTCCCGCTTAAATATCCACCATATATACATAGTCAGCTTGCATGGAACAGCATTGTAGTAACCACTCAGTGTTCCGTTGTTGAAAATACGATATAGCAGTCTTAGAAGAAAAAGACCGAGATTTTATGAAAGTAACATTGAGAAGAATATCAACCTGAATATTTCTAGGTTTGTTTATCCAATCTATAAAGGAATGTTATCCCATATCACTTATGACAAAATCCCACATGGTCTGTCTTATGTCTGACTTCTTTGGGCAAACATTCAACACATAGACAATGATGTCATCACACAAAATAAGGTATCTTTTGTATTGTTCTCTATACCGACGTGACATTAACGTTCCAGCAAGAGATAAAGTCACTTCACAGTAGGGTCGTAAATTTGGATGATTTGCATGTCTGACCAAGTTCATAAAGACTACCTCACTTGGGTAAGTGATCTTTTGTACGTGTGTGGACCTAGCATACCTTACAAATGCATATACAATAAACCCCAAACACATGTTTATCTCTCTATATATAAATACAACTTGTAGAGAAAAATACTGATATTTTGAAAAACGTCTTAAGGAGCAAGCTTTAAATGTCGCGATTTATAAATTCTATAATTATGGTTCTTTACTGTCCCTTCGTTCGTGCATCTTCAGAATATCAAAGTTTTCAATAATGTCTGTTTGTTTCTGTTCCACAGCTTTTATTCCTTTTTTTACTTTATACTTGAGTCTCATCCGTTGGCTGCTCGACTTCACTGCCTAACAAGATAATTGAATTGCAAAGTCCTTTAAGGCCACCAGGCTTGAAGTCTATTTCACCGTTTTCTGTCGCAACAAGCTTACCCCGACTATAACGGTGAAATATGTTTCTGATATAAATCGTCATACTTTCTTCTGATACCTCTTCAACGAAGATAAGAATAATTGGTTTTTGTTGTTCGTATGCTTCTTTGACTTCTAAACAACACCAGTCACTTCGACAAAAGGCCTCAGACACTACAAATACTGCAACAAGTGATTCAGACATACATCTCATAATTTCTTCAACAATAGATTTACCTGCTCGAAAATGTTTAAAATCAACACATATAGCTTCACCTTCGTACTTGGCAATATCCTTTAATAAGGCCTCTAAACGTATAAATAATTGATTTGAAACATTCGCATCGCTGTCACTATACGACATTAAGCAGAGGAAATTTTCGCGTAGCTGATTTTTGTTGAACTTTCGAAGGAAAGTTTGTAATTTGGTTACTTGTCGCTTTTTACGAAAGTAACGCAAAGTTAAAAAGAACATTATGAATAATGACAGAACTACCAACACAGATATAACTGAAGAAATGGTATAAACAATTGCTCTGATACATAGAAATTTCGCTTTTGCTACGCTCTTGTCATTGATTGGTGTCGTTTCTTTTTCGAAATTGCATATATATTGCCGGGTGTTATTCAAAATTGTTGTACGAATCATTTCTATAAAGTCAACAGTTTCACATGAGCATTCAAAGGGATTGTCATTCATCATAACTTCTGGCAGTTTACTTCCGTTTCCGGTTGCTATTATCTTTAGTTTCATTAAATCATCACCAGTGAGGTATGCGATTCTATTGTAAGATATATTGAGAAAGTTCAAATTTGACATTTGTAAATGCAAAAATGATGTAGACATCAAATAGTTTCCTTGCAAATCAAGCCATTCTAGATTTAAATTATGAAGAAATGTCTGTACAGGAATATATGTTATCTGATTGTAGGCAAGAGATAATCTTTTAAGCCTATGCAAGGGCTTGAAAAGGATTTTAAAATCAGGATGACTTGTCATGCTGTACAATAAATTTCCACCAAGATACAAATTGTTGAGGTTGACCATGTCTTTCAAAACAGTTGCAGATAAAAATGTCATGCTATTCAAGGATAAATCAAGTTCATATAAGGAGAAGTTTGCAGGAAGATGAACTGTTGCATTCAGGAAAGGTAACTTGTTTCCTCGAAGGTGTATAACTTCAAACTTCATCACTTGAAAGCACGGTGCAGACATGTCAATAGTAACATTGTTGACATAAACCTCTTTATCACGGTAATAGAAGTTTGCGTAAAGTTTCTCCAGTGTTATTAACGGTAGGCTTTCATAGTCACAGCTTACACTATTAACTGTGTTGGCATAACGCATGTTTGAAAAATATCTGGTAATGGGACTAGAAATATTCAATGTTTTCAAATGTGGAAACATAATGTCCCATTTAAACCCTTTTGTAAATGAAAAACTTACGTTCGAAACATCTAGAATATGCACCTCAGTTGAAATGGCATTTGCATTATTTTCTATAAGAAGGTTAGTACCTCTTAAACTAATTTCTGTTATATTTTTCGACTGTATTATGTGCACGAAACTTCGTGAAAGGTTGAAATTAAAATTGTTTTCTTCCGTATTCACATTCTCTAAGATTAGTACACGAAGATTTGGCAACACATCATCATATAATAACGGTTTTATAAGCGTTTCCGATTCTAGAGCTATCATATTAGAAAGGTCCAATTTTTCTACAAGATCAACTCCAACAAAAGCTTTGTCATCTACAATATTTCCCTTCCTGGCATGGATTCCAAGTGTTGTCATGTTTTCTAACCCCAGAAATACAAAATCTTTGATGTAGAGAGATATTTCAATGTTGGCATTAATATCAAACCGTTTAACTGATCTCCAGCTGGAATGTGAAAATCTTCCTTGTCCTATATTGCCGTTATCGTAATCCTTGATGTAAACAGTTTGTGTTCTAGCTGGAATTTCACTTGGTATTGATCGCTGACAGGTGAGAACGGTATTTAAGAAATTACAATCAGCCGGAAGTTCATATGTTACAACCAACTGTATCAAGCAATAATAGTAAGCAACAAATTTTGATTTCTTCATCCTTATTGCTTTCTTCTAAACATCTGAAATACAGAATATTATGAAAAAGAGTGTAACTGTATCAGAAAGTACATTTAAACTGAACATTTATCTAGCAAAGAGCATTTATTATCGACAAAATATCACATTTATTTCAACAGTTGACGGTCTTTTATAAAAAGTAGTATAATCACATCCAGCCTTTGATAAACCAGGAACCTGTTATGATAATTGTATGTTATTATGCAAACAATTATTGGGCATAAATAAACATTTGACCAATGTGGCATATTAATGCTAACAATCATGAAACTTAATCATGCAAACAGGCACGACTGGCAAAATCCACTCGAGTCCCAGATTAATCTACTGTTATAATAACCCTATTATATTCATATTTGCACTCATATTATTTTCATTCGAGTTATCTGTCCATGATTAGAGATAATGATACAAAATCATTTACAATGAACTTATCCTATCAATATAGATAGTTTATCCGTTTGTTAATCTTGGTTCTTGACTATATATACCCGTACATCGGAAACTATTCAAGACATTAGGAATAAGATCAGTAATTCGGTCGAAAATGTACTTTCGTGGTGTAGTCGAAAGAAGTCCATAATAAATAGATCCTAATTTAGAAAGACTTAGTTTCTTTACAAATTATGTAATTGACAAATTGGCGTTAAAAGAGAAAAAATGACAATGTGCAAAACAGGATAGAAACATTTCACTTGTTTACATCACTGATCTACCGACTGCTTGTTTTTTTGTGCTGACTGTGTGCAATCGTTGTTTGTTTGTCCGTCTGTCTGCCAATCCAAAATGTCAATGTAGGCCTAAGAGACATCTGTCCAAAAGGTCAGACGTTAACTCTCGACATGTTATGAATATTGACGTGTACTCAATTTCTTATCAGCTTTTTATTTATTTTTTATAATATGTTCAAGTTTTACCAGATGCTGAGTTACTCGGTTACTCATGGTTAGTAGGGGCGTACCTGGGCATACGCCGATACGCCTGTGCGTACAATTAAATTCGACAGCGGGGAAATGAAAAAGCTTAGAACACGGTTATCCTATCCCCGAAAATGTTGGTGAAATGAAGGACATGAAAGTGCTTGAATATTAGTTATAGAGCTTTATCTTTGGAACTCGAAGAAAGGATGGAGGGCCCTAACCACCTAACACACTTATTCAGAATGTAACTTGTTTGCAGCACTACCTTCGTACTGAGTGTAAAACGATTGGATTAAATTTTCTTAAATCGGACAATACTGACTCCGCACAGTTCCGTAAAACTTTAGATTCGCGTATGAAGGAACTCACACAGGCTGGTGTAGGTGTGAACCCCTGCAGAGCTGACCTGTTACTGTAGACGACGAAGAGCAACTGTAGTCCAGCAATGTGTTAAACATGGTTTCTGTAGAAGGATTCAGCAACGCTGTTCTCTTCTACAGTGACAAAGCATTTGGGGATTTAGGGGATATCAGGAGCATGTTGACTGCCAAGCTGAACAAATTGAGATTGGTTCTGTTCATTTTAATCAACGCAAATATGTGAAATTTACACCACGTGTGAGATAAAACTCACAGGGTGGTCTGTTACATTAGAAACTAAACCTCGAGCCAATAATTCCCTATGAACGGGAGGCAAACGACAGAATTATTGTTAAGATGTACGAAAAATATCTGGAACATGTGCCATGAAAAGGACCTCTATATCGTAAATCATTCAAAGGGCTTGATAAAAACAATAGTATCCGTTACAGTACTGGTACTTTACCTCAAAACTTTTGAACAGAGAATGAAGAACTTTTTCTCTGAAGCTAACATACCCACTGTTGGACGCAAGATAACCAACCATTCAGCACGTGTCACATTATGTACTTCTTTGTACAATGAGCGCCTCAGTGATAAGGAAGTTACAAGCCGCAGCAAGCATCGGAGTGCAGCATTTTAAACTTACAAGCGAGAAAATTTCGATATGCTTAATGACATAAGTAATATTCTTGACCCTCCCGCCAAAACCATGGTCGAAAAAAAATCCTCCCTCCTACCAAAGTCAGGGTAGAAAGAAATCAACCCTCCACAGAACATTTCATAGAAAGTACATGCAATGTTCCAGCATCCATGAAACACACTGAAATTGAGGACGAAAACCAGGAATGCGTACCATGTACGTTCGAAAATGTCTGAAAAAGATTATCATCTGGAAGGATGGACGCATAACTGCTATAGACATTTGATCATTTATTAAACTGGCCTGTAATAACATTTTCCCAATATTTTGTTCACTGTTTTATGGTTACGGACCTTAAGAAATGACTTTTTCAGATTTTTGTTACGTTAACAACGTAGGATGTACCGTAGATTTTACTTTCATTTTATTATTTACGTCTCCCCTGTATTTTAGTATATTCTTTTTTTATACACAATTTAGGTGTGTTATTAATAATTTTGTAAACAGATGATGTTTTTCTCCTGCTATGAAAATTGTCGTCTGTTGATATTGTCGTCTGCATTTTTTTTAAACTTCATCAAATTTGACATGCTGAGTTACTCAGTTACTCATGGTTAAATATCAACATGATATAAGGTTTAAAACACAAACGTTTTTATTTTATTTTACATGAAGAGACTAATTCCCTACATTTTAGTATATATATAGTCTTTTATTTACACATTTTAGATATGTTATTAATAAATTTGCGAACACATGACTGTTTGTCTATTTTGCATATTCATGTTCAGGATAATACATCATGGGCATGCACAATGTATCTGAAGAGAAGACTAAATTCTGAGGAGAGCGCTCTTTATTAAGTGTTCAACCTCAGTTGTCTACATGAAATAGAGATTCGAAAATTTGAAAAATGCAGCCGTATCATTGGCTTATAAAATAGGTTATACACTAAAAGGCTAAAGTGATTATCAAATAAGCATATGTACTTACATAGATCTAAATCCATGACCTGTTATTCGTCAGAAACAAAATTCTGCATCTAGTTTTTGAAATTACCCAACCGAAAAGTTATAAATCCAAGATTAACCTTTTTCTTCAAATGTAAAGAAAGAACGACACCATCATAAAATTTGAATGGTTATTCAACACTTCCTCCTTCGTTTTACACAATTATGTGCATGAAATTAGTTTTCAAAAATGTAAGTCAAATGTATCAGATAACAGACATTTTATGCTATATTGAGCCGCGCCATGAGTAAATCAACATAGTGTGTTTGCGACCAGCATGGATCCAGACCAACCTGCGCATCAAGAGATATGTCTGTAAGTATATATATGATAGTTGCTACAAGGAATTTGTCGTAACTCCAAACTGAATACCAGACTAGTCAATAAAGACATGCTACGTTTCATGATACTGATACAAATGTACCAAAAGCTGATACCTTGCGTAGGGAAAGCATTCCGGTATAGCGACGTCTTCATTACGTCAACTTCGTTATAGGTATTTTCCTTATCTTTTTTCTTTATCTAGTTTAATCATATTTTATTGCTTATTAATATTTACATTTATAACAACAAACATTAAAAATGTACATGTACAGCCAAGAAAATAAGCAAATGGGTCGGGCCACAAGTTCTCACAACATCAGTAAACGGCCCTTCCCAATAGAAATAACTTAATATAACTCGGCGGAGAAAACAAAATAAATATGCGAAGTTGTGTTAATAATATTGAAATAATTTGTTAATTAATTGATGGAGAGAGAGAGAGAGAGGGAGAGAGAGAGAGAGAGAGAGAGAGAGAGTTGGGGCTTGTCCAGCATTTTAAAGTGTCGTCTATTAGTTAAGATATTTTCATATATAAGAAAGTGTCATTAGAATCTGCCTGTCTATTTTACATATTTTTGAACTTGTAGAAAGATGAACGTGATTTCATCTTCCGTATATCGATCATTCCCAAACAGAATTGTTTGTAGGTTTAGCGGATGAAATTTACGTGTCTCGTGAAACAAGACGGTTCTCTGAGTATGATAATTTCTACAGTTAAAGAAAAAATGATTGGCGTCTTCGTTTTGATGACCACATTCACATGAAGAATTGTTGCGTAAATGATTGTTAAAAAGATCAGCATTCAGGTTACTACAGCCGTTGCGTAAGCGTGCGTGATATACAGAAAATTTTCGGTCACCAATACAAAAATATTTAGGAACTATATCTGATTTGTATTTCGCTTTCAATCTGGTTTTGAAAATATTCAATGAGTCTGAGTTTTTAATATCTATTTCAAGATTATTCCATAGAGAAGTAGCAGATTGAATAAAAGATGAATTATATATCTGGGTGCGGCGGGCTAATGTCACGTAGTCATTGCTATTACGAAGTCGGTATGAGTTTGATTCGGATACAGTTCCAGGAAATAAATCAGCAAGATAATCTGGAAGCTTTCCTTGTCTTGCTTTGTATACAGTAGTTAGTTTTTGAATAATACGTCTGTCTTTTAATGAAACCCAGCCTATTTCTGTTATAAATTTTTCAATGGTGACAGATCGGGTTAGTCCCGTGACAACTCTCGCAGCCTCATACTGCAATTTTTCTAGAGACTGCTTCTCATATTCAGTACACCCATCCCATACAACAGAAGCATACTCTAATATGGGTCTCAAGTACGAAATATATATCTGGTTTAGTGAATTACGATTTATTTTAAACTTTAAAGCTCGCATAGATCCAAGAACTTTCGATGCTGATGAGATGATGTTAGTAATATGATCATGCTATTTTCCATCTATTTAAATGTCAGTCCTAAATGTTTATGACTTTCGACAAATCGAGTTGAACATTGTTAAATATCAACGAAGGTTTGCGTTCTGATCCTAAGGTAAAAAATACTACTTCAGTTTTGTTTGGATTGAATTCAACGAGCCATTGCTGGGACCAGTCACTAATTTTCTGAAGATCAGAATTAAAAGTATTTTGCATAAAGTGTATGTCTGATGATGAAACAGCTAACGAGCTATCATCAGCAAATAAACGTGTAACACTCAATAAATTTTCGGTGATATCGTTAACATAGATTAAAAAGAAGAAGAGATGTCCAAGCACTGAGCCCTGGGGAACACCAGCTGTAACATATTTCGTATCAGAAAAAGATGATCCAGCAAACACTTTTTGATTACGTTCTTTAAGATAGTTTTTAACCCATAGCAATAGATTATCATTAATACCATTTTGTTTAAGTTTGAAAATCAGACCCTCGTGCCATACTCGATCAAACGCCTTTGATATGTCACAGAACACCATACATGTCGGTATTTTAGAATCGAATGACTGACAAATTTTTCTTTATCTAAAACAATATTCTGCAAAATGTTTCTTATACCTTTAAATTATTTCGCGGTTTCGCCATCGTGATCTCGCGCATGTGAAAATTCTCGATTTCACGCTTCATCATCGTGATCTCGCGCTTTGTCGTCATGATTTCGCGCCTTGCCATCATGATACGCGCGCCTGCTCATGATGGAGAAGCGTGAGATCACAATGGCGATGTGCGAAAAAATGAAAATTTCAGGCTTTAACATTAGCATTTGGAAGACATTATACCAACAATATTGAATCATAAAAAAATGTTATAAACATAGCGTGATTGTTGATATATCTCAGCGACATCTAAAACCAAGTATTACACTGAACACTTGATTGGATAATTGTTTAGAATGTTGTTTAAGGTCTTCTGAAATATAATATATATAATTTAGTTACCTATAAGGCCATTGAAAAAAACTGTAATCACCAATTATAAAGAAAGAACATATTAATCTCACTGTGAATTGGTTGTCAGATACTGTAATATCGTATGACTTGTACCGGTGTCAAACCTTGGCAATACGCGTAGGATTTAACTAGGTGTAATTATTTCTATTATATTTTATTTTCTACAACATTGGGACCATGGAATAATTGATAATTTCATACATTTAAGTACAATTATAAGATATATCTATGATATCTGAAAATAACGTAATAATTATTATGCGTGACAAATTACGTCTGCAGTGTTATACAAATTGTCCTATTCAAAAGCTTTTAGTCTTGAAAATGTTTCTTTGCCGATTTCTCAACCAACAGTTTATCAATTTTTGACATTGTATTATAATTTTATTATAGAAATTTGACTCTTTAAACCGTTAGCATAGACGGCGTATGAATGTAATATTTCACATGGTCAGGGTTATTACAGAATAAGCAATCAAATAGTAGGATAATGACTGTACCTAAATCGTTATAAAACTAAAAAGACATTTATTGGTGAATTTCAATGCACGTTAAATCAACTAATTATATAAACCAGTTTGCTATTACTTCAGTTTACTGTACTTCAAACAAAATATGAAGAGAGCAATGCTATTATAGATAATTTACATACTCTAGCTTCTTTTCTAATTGTGTAAATTTAACTCATGAAATTGTTATGACTTTCCTTTCTTCTCTCTCTCTACCGTTCTTTCTTTTTTCTTTTATATTGATGCATGCAGTAAGAATTACCAATTAATAACAATTCTCTGTTGTAACATTCAGCTCTTTCTGTATCATCGGCAGCTTAACTTCGGACGAGTTCGTACGTTTCCGCGCGCGTTAGGAAATACCACGGACACGAGCAAAGGAATTTTTTTTTACAAAAATCACCAACTTTAAACGTCTAGGGAAGCAAGAAGACATTAAAATAATTTCTAAACAAAAACATATATCAAAAAAATTATTGTCTGTAGAATACTTCAATAGGATAATATAAATATTCTCAAGTTATGAATAAAGTGACTATACAGGGGAAAGAATAAGATATGTATCACAGGTTTTTGCTTATTTTATTCAGTAACTGTAAACAGTAAACTGAGACCGATAGTGATGTTTTTTAATCGCCAAGGGAAGCTTTAATTCTTCATTTTGAATAAATATTTTTATATCTTTGTAAAAAGAAAAGAATGACGAACACTTCAATAGGATAATAAATATTGTGTGTTCATTCTAATGAAAACAATACTTGTTCAAACTTTTTTTCCTTCTTTGTTTCTATTGGAAAATATCAACCAGATTAAAATCGATAATCGCCCAGCCAGGTGTTTTCAAGGGGGATAATTTTACCGGTAAGACGGCAAATTTTACCTAATTGTTGATCATGGATTACGTATGAAGCAATCTCCGTTGCATGATATAGACTTCTTTTTGCAACCAAATAAATTAGCCAGTTTAATTGTGTATGCTTGCCAGATTTTCACCACGCAGCTGCGTATAGATCTGCGTAAAAGCAGCTACGCGTCTGACTGTAACCAAATAGATACAATGCTTCAGATTACCAATTTAATTGCGCATGCTTGCCAGAGTTTCATTACGCAGCTGCGTATCTGCGTATAGGCAGTCTATCATCAACAATGAACTTTTTGCTACACATCAAAGATTTAAGTCCATGTTCATATTTCCAATACACATCTGTCATGGCTACCAGTCTGGACTAGTTTTTTAATCCATCCGCACAGAAATGTAGCCCTGAAAAAACACAGACAAAACAACTGTTAAAGACATCAGAAATGACACAAAATGTACACAGTATCAGTAAATACATTTAGAATTTAACATGTCAAAGTAGGGATGGCTTTAGATTGGGAACCTCAAAATTTCAAAGAACTACTTCCTAGGATACAACGACCCGGAAGTACTTCAATACCGGGATGACACCTTAACTGGGATCCTAATGAGATAAATCGCGCGCTTTCAGTTTAATCAGACAGGGATCTCACAGGAAGAAGTTTTCGGAATCACGGTATATTCCACCGAAATCCCAGTATATCACACCGGGATTCCCATGTATTCCTGTTGGTAGTTCCATAACATCCCACAAAAAGGGAATCCTGGTAAGAATTCAAGTGGGATCACGCCGGAAAAAATCCATTTTTTTCTACTGGGAATCCCACCGGAAGCCACCAAATACCGGTGGGATTCTTGAAGGATGAATAGATTGGCCGTAATTTGTCGGTGGTGCGTCCTGAAATGTATCATATCCATGATATACCGGCAAACTCAAGAGTGTGAGACGTACACATTCACGATTACAAATATGCAGATTGTATTTTATTGTCATGCCCAAATAGAAACTGATTAAAATCCCGGAAATAGAGTGTGAAACAAAAACGTTTGCAATATCGAATATGCAGATCGCAACTGGTAGTCATTTCTAGATAAAAAACATGCGTGCCCGAAGGGTTAATGTCGCTGACTTCAAATCCATTGCCCCTCATCGACGCGGATTCGATTCTCACTTGGGGCGTTGAATTCTTCATGTAAGGAAGTTATCAAGCTGGCTCACGAAAGGTTGGTGGTCGTACACAGGTGTCCGCTCATGAAAAAAAAAAATGCATGGAAGGGCTTCTTGGGTCATCTCCCAACTGCTGGCAACATCAAAGCTGGAAGTCGCCCTATACCTATAGCTGTGTCGGTGCGATATTAAACCAAACAAAAGCTAAACAAAATCATTCCTATAAAGGAACTTGGGGTGGGGGTGGGGGGGGGGGCTCCATGGGCGAGTGGTTAAGGAAGCTTGCCCCTCATCGATGTGGGTTCGAGCCTCACTCGGAGCGTTAATTTAATCATGTGAGGAAGGCATCCAGCTGGCTTACGGAAGATCGTTAGTTTTATCCAGGTCGGGTCTTCCTCCACAATCAAAGCTGGAAAGTCGCCATTTGACCTATAATTGTGTCGGTGCGACGTTAAACCCAACAAAATGAAATAAATACTTAGGAACTTATTTTAACGAAAAATCTAAAAAAAATACGTTTTCTAAAATTGCCTTTAGAAGTACAAAAAGAAAGTCAGAACAATGCGTTTGCGAACGTCTCTGCCACAATTAAAACTAAGGTAGAAATTGAACGCCGTAATTGTGAAAGTGTTTATGACCTTACAGTCATAACAAATGAAATCTTTTATTTCATGTTTTGAGTAGATATTACCCATTTTAAAGTTTGCTACCAGTTTTGGTATGAATAATAATTGACATTTGTGTATAGTGATAAGGGGGCCTCTACGGCCGAGTGGTTAAGGTAGCTGACTTCAAATCACTTGCCCCTCATCGATGGGGGTTCGAGCCTCACTCGGTGCGTTGAATTCTTCATGTGAGGAAGCCATCCAGCTGGCTTACGGAAGGTCGGTGGTTCTACCCAGGTGCCCGCTCGTGATGAAATAATGCACGGAGGGACACCTGGGGTCTTCCTCTCCCATCAAAGCTGGAAAGTCGCCATATGACCTATAATGGTGTCGGTGTGACGTTAAACCCAACAAAATAAATAAATAATTACGCACAGCGATAATGCAAGATATGTTTCTCTTATGCTCCAATAATACACTGAAAAACATTAATTATCTTGTGAACTTAAGTACAACCGTTTCAGTTCAACCGAAAGATATAGAATAACGCATTTAATTAACCACCTCAACCGGGAAGTTGTTCACTCACACTAAATATTTTGCAGTTTTTATTTGTAAATCAAGACCGACTGTATGGTTATTTAAGAAGTAGGAAGTACTTTTCTTTATATTACTGTAGACGGAGATCTTGAATTTTCAAAATTATGAGACTATTAAAAGAATTACTTTCTTCATGCAGAAGATGAAGGAAAGGAAGGCATCCGATATTCATTTAGTGAAAGATCAGGCGACCTTACAATGAAACAAACAAATTTCCTCTCTTCGTATTTAAGAAATCAACTTTGCTTATTAACAAATATCATAGAAATTCAACTATTTCCACTGCGAAAAAAAGGGTCAATATACGGGAGTATACGGTCCCGTACGCATATTTCGAAAATACGGGAGTATACGGGATACATATTACAAATATACGGCCTAGTATACGATCCCGTATTCGGAACATCTAGTATACGGGAAGTTCGTATATTTGTCATGCATATACGGGGTCCCTAGCCTGGGAATCCAGCCTGACAATTTCTAACCTTTTATTTACCTGCAAATTGACAGCCTGGGGAAACCTGTTTTCCGATCGCAGCGCCACCTATATTACACCCGAAATATGCGGGTGTTTAATAAAGAACGATAACTTCTGAAAGCAATAATCCATGGCTAAAAATAGAAACGGAGTTCTCACGGAAAAGACAGATCGGAATCGTGTACTTCCGAAGGTTTCCGAACATTTCCGGGCCATAAACAAATTCCAGTTTGTACCTCCCATAGCTTTTCCAGCAAGTTGTAACAACCTGAAAACATGTAAGTTTAAACTTAAATTTGCGTCATAGCTGTCAAGATGTTATATTAATGCAGACCTAGTAATCTACGAAAATTGCCGAATTATCGGCATCATTGCCTCGTTTTCGTTTCAAACAAGCGCAAATATGATCACATGTTAATTAGGCTAATTATAGAAAATCGATACTCAGTAGTGACATGGAAACTCCTTCAGATTTCCCCAGGCGTTGATAATATCAGAAACTCGATGAATGCCAATTAACACTAATTAGCGCAAATTAAGCATCTTTAATGCATAAGTATTAGGTATGATTTTTTTTGACAAAGCACAAATATTATCAAGTTTTCAAGTTTCAAGTTTTATTCATAGCAAATCGGCAATATTCTTGCCTTTGGCCATTAACAATATAATACAATGTGAAAAATGGCAAATACATGTATATGTCGTATATACAGACATTATAGTGAACACACAATATTTATACAAATAACAAAATTAAGAAACAGTTGTAGAAACAAGGGTATCGATACGGAACTTCATTGCATCTCTCAAATATTTTGCAGTTCTAAACAACATATTCTTATTATTTGTTGACATAATTGTTGAAAATTTGTTTAATGACGGCCAGGAAATTGGCCCTAGATATCTATTGCGTATATCAGTGTATCTGTTACAACACAAAAGAAAATGATATTCTGATTCTACAGATCTTTGATTACAAAGTTTACATAAACGATTTTCTCTATGAGTACCATTATATCTCCCAAATTCAATTTCAAGAGAATGAGAACAAAGTCTAAAACAAGTAAGTTCTTTACGTAATTTATCATTTGTTATAAGGTCTAGGTATTTTTCATAACAAAATGTCGATTTAAATTTTCTATAATAGTCAAGTTTTGGCATATCAGAAATAGAAGCATACCAGTTTTGAATAAACTGGTCCCTTAATTGTCTTTTAAATAAAGATATGTAGTTCACCCTGGGGTTGATGTCTGTTAAGACATAAGAAAATCCTATATTATCAATAATTGATTTTATACATCTACTCCAAGACTTGGGATTGGGGCTATCATAATTATCAACATATAGGGAGTGTATAGGAGAGCCTGTATTCTTACAGATTTTTAACCAAAATTTAAGTGCTCTTTCTTTACATAAAACTGACAAAGGAAACCTACCAAGTTCTCCATATACCGCATAGTTTGGTGTCTGTTTTCTTACTCCTAAAATGTATTTACAAAATCTCATGTGTAGCTTATCAATTTCTTTAATGTTGTATACACCCCATATTTCTGCTCCATATAATAGAATTGGAACTACAGTGGAATCAAATAAATGCAGTTTTGTTTTAATATCAAGTTTAACCCTATCAAATAAAGATAATAGATTGTGATAAGCCCTTAAAGCTTGATCAGATAGAGCTTTAACAGCAACATTCATATTCCCTGTATAAGTAAATTTAATACCGAGATAAGTAAAGTTGTCTACCTGCTCTATTTTAGTACCGTTAATAAAAATTGCTCTGTGAAAAAGTTGTTTTCTTTTTTCAAAAACACATAATTTCGTTTTAGAAACATTTATCTTCAAACCCCATTTTACAGAATAATGATATAAACTGTCAACTTGGGATTGTAAGCTAACAGGATCAGTAGTAAAAAGTACAATGTCATCTGCGAATAATATTAAGTACATAGATAACATATTCAAGTCATTATCAGTCATATTATTAAAATCAACAGTTCTTGTTATATCATTTATGAACAGAGAAAATAACAAGGGAGATAATGGCTCGCCTTGTTTAACACCGATGGTTACATCAAAAAACTCGGACATATCCATATTCGGACAAAATCTGACACATGCTTTAACATTACTGTAGATGGTTTTAATCATGGCAATCATTTTACAACTAATGCCAGATTCTACCAATTTTGCCCATAATGCGTCATGAATAACGGTATCAAAAGCTTTCTCATAGTCAATAAACAAGCACCAAAGTTTAGAATTAGCAGATAAGACTTTTTGAATAATAGAGTGAAGGATGAATACGGCATCAGATGTAGATCGACCATCACGAAAACCGAATTGGACGTCATTATAAACATTATCATTTTCATACCATTTGTTAATTCTATTTCGTAACAGCAGTGAAAATATTTTGGCTAATACATTTATAATAGTAATACCTCTGTAATTTGAGGGGTCATTCATGTCCCCCTTTTATATATGGGGACAATGAATCCTTTACACCAGTCTTCAGGGTAAATCCCTGTATCATATATATTGTTATAAATTGTACATAAATATGGTGCAATAAAAGTTTTTGCGTCAATGAAAAAATCTGCAACAATATTGTTAAGATCCGGGCTCTTATTTCTCTTAAGCTTTAAAATAGTTTTACATATTTCATCAATAGTAAATGGAGAATCTAACTGAGTGTTGTAAATTTAGCAGCTAGTCTTATTAAAGCTGATTTATTAATTGATTCTACTGATGAGAAACTTTGGCCTCTGCTACTAGAGATGTCATTCACCAGTCATTTACCCTCATAAATTGCTTGGGACTGGAGTGTGTATCATTTTGTATCATTTTATCTGGGTATGTTGTCATCATGTACCATCGTAAACATGTCTGGTTTGTTAGAGTTAGAGGTGGTTCCATATTTGGGATGGTACCATCAGTCAACGGTTATCCTCATAAATATTAGGGGTAATCTTTGTCTTTCATCACTATGATACACTCCAAATATGGGAGGGTACCTGCTTTTGTATATAAACCTAGGTCAGAACTAGGGAGGGGATTTCTTTACTTTTGGCTCGGACTTTGAAAATGACAGATCATAGAAACAAGAAATGAAATACTTTACAGTTATAATATTAAGTGACTTTAGACCAGAGGAATGAGAGAATTATAATTTTGACGACTTTATTTCCATTTTAAGACAAAATCTCATAATAAACTAACATTGAAAACTGGATTTGAAGTGTATTTTATCAATGGAGTATAAACCCCCTCACCCGAATCTACGTTTTTCAACACTGGTGGCAGCGACGGAAACGGACTTACACACGTGCTTATCAGAAATTTGGACATATATTTCTATTTAATATATTTGTGGTGACAATTAAGTGACAATCATATGGGACCTAAAAAGCAACAAGAAAAAGATTCTGTCACAATTGAAGATGATGACAGTCATGAACATGTAAGGGGTGTCAGACTTGTTTGAAGAAGCACGATTCCTGGTCAGATTTTACACAATTCAATGACGTTGTTCCATTATTCGATAAAAACTTGAATATGGAGAATCAGAATAGGCCAGTCATATTACGAGTGAAGGCTCAAAATAGTGGATTTTGGAGCAGTATTTTTGTGCTCATGCAGCTGCAAATCATGAAGTTGATAGGTTGTTTCAATACACTTTTCCATGGATTAAAACAGACTGGGAAGTACTTCCGAAATCGCGTTCAACGACTTCGATTCCATAATAGTCTGGATTTAAATGGTGTACAAAGTGGAAATAGCTTCAACTATGGTGACAATAACGAGGAGGTGTTGAACAAGGACGTAAATGCTATACTGGATGAACATGTTGCATTATCCGAGGATGCAGCGCAAACATCTAACTTAGGTTGTCTCAAACAGTTTAACACAGTTAATTGTTCACCTGTCAAAATGGCCAAATTACAGAGAGCAGACCCAGATTTAGGAATTGTGATACAGTGGCTTGAAGAAAACAGACGACCCCTGAGAGATAAGGTGGCTGGGAATTCACCAAGTGTGCGGAATTATTGGCTAAATTATGACCTGTTAACTCTGATTGATGGAGTGTTATTTAAAAAGTACATTGTCAGTGCGAAGAACCATCGGCTTTTGTTGATAATGTCTAGAGTACTATATAAGGAACTTTTGGTATCTTGTCATGATTCAATTACTGGAGCACATTTAGGAATTTCAAAGACATATTCAAAATTACATCTCAAATATCACTGGTATAAAATGAAGGAATACGTCCAGTTGCATATCAAAAGTTGTGAGAAGTGTGCATTCCGAAAAAGGCCGAAAAACATACCGAGAGTACCATTAACGGAGTACACAGTTGGCCGTCCTATGGATCGTATACAAACTGACATAATGGGGCCACTTAATGAGACAGAATTCAGAAATCGGTACATTATAGTGCATCATGACAGATTGAAACCGTTTCATGGAAATAAAACGACCCATTGGCAATCAAACATGGTTAAGTCTGAGGAAAATAATCATAAAGCAAAAATGAAAGGGTACCAGCAAACTTCCAAATCCTGCCTGGACAGTACCAGTCAACAAGTGAGGAGAAGTTCAAGGAACAGGACCCAATACAGACCATACCAACATGGTACACAATAGTTATAAGTATTAACAGTGTTAATTGTTTTGGATTAAGTTCATATTCCTTCTGGATTTTATGTGGTAACTAATATTCATCCTGGATTATAAGTGTATTCAAATGGATTTATTATTCTCTGTATGGATTTAATTAGCGGCTGCATTGGTAATAATAATCCCATTCAGCACAAGTGTATTCAAATGGATTAATTATTCTTTGTATGGATTTAATTAGTGGCTGCATTGGTAATAATAATCCCATTCAGCCTTGGTGTATTCAGATGGATTTATTTGTGGGTTTCATTTTCAGATATGAAAATTTGTGCCATTTATTAAAATCATTTGTTGTATAATTAGATGCTCTTGGCACACATGACTTAAAACTTTGGTAGAGACGACTACCATAGCCATATAAAATCAAACATTGTGCCTATTCCCTTTTTTTTCTAATTAATTTAAATAAATTAAAGGCACCAGGACTTACATTAGTAAATGGTAAAGACGACTACCATATCAATGAAATTAATCAAAATTGTGCCTATTTCTATCATCATACTGTGTTAATGTTAAAATAAATAAAGGCACCAGGACTTAGTGTGAGTGAAATAAACATTGTGTGAATGTACTTACAAATATATATTCACCTTATTAGATGAACTGAATTCAACACTGGATTTTATTTTACATGTGTTTTACTAGGACAGTTGGCGATTTTTTTTTACACTTTTAATGTTTCATACATACATTAGTATAATAGTCATTTTACATGTATACTACTTTGAGAAGTATTTAGTCACATAGTTCTTCCGAACTATAATCATGAGTTTTATTAAAGCATGTTTGCTACTATACATGACACTTAATCATTTATATTGAGGAGCAATTTCAATGATATAATAGTTTAGGTATTCATATTCTTATGTATCTTCACATAGTATTTGAGAGTAAGAGTCTGGCTCAGTAGTCACTTATATTTTAATGTTAAAACTTAATTGGGGACAATTAAGAAGCTAAGGGTGGGGGAGTGTTGTAAATTTAGCAGCTAGTCTTATTAAAGCTGATTTATTAATTGATTCTACTGATGAGAAACTTTGGCCTCTGCTACTAGAGATGTCATTCACCAGTTACCCTCATAAATTGCTTGGGACTGGAGTGTGTATCATTTTGTATCATTTTATCTGGGTATGTTGTCATCATGTACCATCGTAAACATGTCTGGTTTGTTAGAGTTAGAGGTGGTTCCATATTTGGGATGGTACCATCAGTCAACGGTTATCCTCATAAATATTAGGGGTAATCTTTGTCTTTCATCACTATGATACACTCCAAATATGGGAGGGTACCTGCTTTTGTATATAAACCTAGGTCAGAACTAGGGAGGGGATTTCTTTACTTTTGGCTCGGACTTTGAAAATGACAGATCATAGAAACAAGAAATGAAATACTTTACAGTTATAATATTAAGTGACTTTAGACCAGAGGAATGAGAGAATTATAATTTTGACGACTTTATTTCCATCTTAAGACAAAATCTCATAATAAACTAACATTGAAAACTGGATTTGAAGTGTATTTTATCAATGGAGTATAAACCCCCTCACCCGAATCTACGTTTTTCAACACTGATCAATATGTAGTGTATCTGTACGAGGATAGTTAAGGTCACTTGCATTTAGTTGAGCGCTTGTGTTTTCAGCCATTTTTGCAAAATGCTGCACAAATGCATCAGTATTTAAATCACTATTATGTGATTTACCTTTAGATTTGAATTTTTTTATATATCTCCAAAACTGTTTGGGTGAGGATTTACTCAAGGACGAGAGTCTGATTTTTTCTCTTGCGTAATATGCACTTTTGGCTTTGCGTTTAATTTTAGAGAATTTGTTTCGACTATTTAAGAACACTACTTTAGTACGTTCGGTCATGTTCATGGCATAATCACGTTTAGATTTCAAAAAATCATCTTTAGCAAGGCGGCAGTCATTGTTAAACCAATGGGCCTTCTTGACTCGGCGCACAGGTTTAGTCGAGTGAGTTTTACCAAAACACTTAAAAGAGATCTCATGTATTATATTGGTTAATGAATTAATACATTCATTGATGTCATATTCCCCGGAAGTTAGTGATCCGGTAATATTATCAAAAATGTGTTTTTTTGATTCTAACAATTGATTAAATAACACAGTATTAGAAGAATCCCATGTTATCTTATCAACCTTTGGATAATCCACTTTAGGAATATTTGCATTAAGAAACATGGAAAAAATAACTGGCGAATGGTCGGAAAATTCCGTCGGTTCCAGTACACACATGTTATATACAGATGAAAAATTATCATTTTTTGTAATCAGGTAATCAACCGTACTGGCTATAGATTTACTTTTATACACAGAATTGAAAGTACAACGTCCTTCCTCTAGACGGCCATTAGCTATGCTAATCCTATTTTCTTTGCACAATGATAATAATTTTGTACCAAAATTGTTTACATGTTTGTCATCGTTGAGACGTTGAGGAATGTCGCCTAACGGTTCCTCTAGCGGTACATCTACATAGCGGTCAAGGTTTATCGAAGCAATAAAGTCGGGTCTTTGACCCGTCCTGGCATTTAAATCGCCAGTTAAATACACGTCCCCTAAATCACTATAAAATCGAATGTTATCGTTTAAATGCTCAAAAAAGTCAAACTCAAATAAATTTGAATTGATATTTCTATAAACTTTCGAGTCCTCGGGCGGAATGTAACAAGTACAGTAATAGGCATCATTTTCAAAACCGAAATAATCCCTTTTCAGTTTGAACCAAACAATACCTCTGTAATCCAGATTAACAAGTTCAATCATATTTGCGTATTTCTGTTTATAATATATAACTACGCCACCGCTATGTCTTTTCGCTTTACGGTTAACTTTCGGGCGAGGACAATTAAAATGGTCATATCCATGTATATTTATATTGGAAATTTTAGAATTCCACACTTCAGTAAATAGTAAAATATCGTAATCCTTCACAAAATTGTAGAAGTCATTATCATTCAATTTTGAACCAATACCCTGTATATTCCATAAAAGAAAACTCAACTGTTCCTTTTCATCATCCTATGACGCCTGGGGTTCACTTGATGCAGACGACAATCCTTCGTGTTCTTTGATCGGTAGCGAGCTAACCGTGTATGCACGATTTTCAATGATAAGTTTATCGCCGCGTAGGCTTGCACGCTTTCCAGCAGATCTTGCCTTAATAAGGTCAGGGGTCAATAGTTTACGTCGTTCCTGTATTGCTCTAGGATATTGTTCACCTACATTAATTGTGCAGTCTGAGTTAGAATTTTTCTTATCAAGCACTTTCTGTTTGATTAGGTATTTATCCGGACTGTAATTAAATTTAGCCACTATAGGTCTATTTTTCCCGGACGTGTATTTGCCTAGACGGTGGGCTCTGTCAATTTTCACATTCTCCTGAGCCGAAGTAGTACCAAGAGATTCCGTGAAAAATTCGTGTAACTTGGAAGTACAATTTTCTTCCTTTCGCTCGTCAGCCGTACTCAACTCAGGGAAGCCATAGAACAAAAGATTATCCCTCATGGATCGGGCTTGTAGATCTATCATTTCCTCGGTCAAACGGGAGTTTTCTCTTTTAAGATTTTCACAATCCTGTGAAATTTGATTTTGTCGGGTCTGTTCTTTGTGCAAGGTTTTATCAATGGTTGATTGCTTCAATTTAATTTCAGCGCATAACTGCGAGTCATATGCCCTACTGGCCTCCATTTCATTCATTTTTGAGTGACAATCGTTCACTTTGGTCTCTAAAAATGTAACTCTCGTATCAATATTTGACATTTTTTGAGACAGTGATGAAATTTGCGATTCAATATTGTTTAATTTCTTCAAGCGTGTATCCATAGACTCGAGCCTGTTCAGAACAATTTGTTGAAAATTTAACGTAGAGGCATTTTGGTATTGTACGTTCTGTTGTGGGCTTATCATCTGTGGGGGTGTCATAAATTATCAACGGCTTCCCAGGCTAACGGGGTCCCGTATACGCCGAATATACATATATGTATATTTTCCGTATATATGAAATATACGAGTTTTCAAAAATTTTCCATAGAAATGGTGTTTATTCGTGTCCTGCTTTTACATAAATTTTATTTTCATGTATTCTAAGAGTCTGAGACATTTCTGTCGTAAACTTACCGTATTTTATAATATACGGAGCAAGTATACGAGCTGGTATATTCGGGATATACGTTGTATACGGATCCCGTATTTTGTCATATACGGACTGCGTTTGCATCGAATATACGGGGGGATATATGGACCTGTATTTTCTAATATACGGGCTTCGGATTTTTTCTGTATACGCTTGATATACTTCGTATACTGATCAAGTACTTTTGTCATATACAGGGAATATACGGAACTGTATATGCATGTTATACGTAATATACGGATCCCGTACTTGTGTCATATACGGACTGTATTTGCATGTGATATACGGGGATATACGGACCTGCATTTTTTTATATAGGGGCGATGGTTTTTTCCCCGTATATGAATGATATACCTAGTATACAGATCCCGTATTTTTGTCACATACAGACTGAACTTGTTTTTCGTGTACTGGGAATATACAGACCAGCATTTTTAGAATATACGTTTACTAGACTTTTTCCGTAAATGCCCTATGTGTAGTATACGGATCCCGTATTTTTCTTTTATTTGAACTGATTTTGTATATGGGACACACACTGAAAGATGTCATAGAATGAAGGTTAAACATACCTATAGCAGAATTCGGGATGTTAGAAAAAAGTAAGACAATGACAGGGTATGAGGAGAAAACAAAATTGTCATAAATGAAGACAAGTCAGACTAAATTAACATTGTATTCCACTTACATGTATTATTTTTTTAAACAGTTTTTCATACGATTATAAATTATTTTCATTTCTTGTCCAAATGAAATGAGCAGAAAATGTTAAGTAATCAATAACAGCATGCATTTCTTGATGTTCGTTTCTAATTGAAAAACTAACAATTCGCACATATAATTCTGTGCCGTTAACGCAACAAATCAGATTAGTATAACTTCTTTTAATTTATTACTGTTTGAACATGTTTTCGTTATTCCTATATAGGCATACAGACACTAAATAGAAAAATGGCGCGAAAAAATTGGTAGTCGCATAATGGCGGACACAAATAGTCCTCAGTTGTTTTGCTCTGTAGAGCTATTTTCCTTATTTTCTTTGCATTTTTTTTTGCTAAAATCACATGACAGATCTATGCTTGACATGTAGGTAGCATTTTCATAATAAAATAACAACATGACAAAAATTTTCATGGAAACTTAGATCATACACCACCAGTATAATTTGGGGTCTCATTTTTTTAGCTGATTTTGCAGTTTGTGTGTTTGACTGAAATTATTTTTCTTGCATCAAACATGACCCCAACTTTTCTTTTGATTTTTAGTTAGCACTGACAATATTCTTCAAGAAAATGTAAGTTACAGAAATTTAAAATGGGTCCTGATGTGTGCTGCGGTCATTGGAAATAGGTCAATTTTATATAGAATAAAGAACAACAACTATTTAGTGTGTTATAACCTATATGTTGATTACCGCTTTATCAGGCCTATATAGGCTTTTCGATTTGTCGCCTGCTAAGAAGAGCAGCACACCCCTTCTAATTTCCGATGATGTATTCAGATTGAGCGCTTTGAAAGACGCATGTTGCAACCCATGGAAATATTCAGTTTCAGTTTCCTAATCTTCATAAGTGTAAGCTTTCATCTGTTGAGGTAAAAATGTCACTAAGAACATGGCTCCTCCGTGCTGTCTGCCAGCATCTGTTGAATTATGTAGACCAAACTAGTAGAAACTCGCATAAGCGTATTCTCTATCGTGAAAATAAATCGTCGTCCCCGGGTTTGTGGTTCCACTTGGAGTTTATTAAAAAAAACTTGTGTCAACCTGAAATAATACGAAATAATATTTGCACGCATTAAAAGTTATAAAATGGACTCTTGCAGTTCACAGATACCGAGAATTATATCTATTAACGCATCTATTTTTCCCGTATATGGGTAATATACGGAATCCCATACACTCCCGTATATTAACACTTTTCGCAGTGGAAGTTTAATAAATTCAACAAGAAAAGACGCTTGGGTAATATCCTCTATTCATCATATGTTTTCCTGTATTAAATTTCGACAAATTACCTGCGTATTAATACATAAGAAAATCTACTCCAGTTTTATTTACGACTTGCCTGAGCCAGTGTCCTGGTGTCTGGCATATTATCGTATTGAAAGACTTGCATTTTGTTGATCCTTTTCATTTTTTATATGTGACAAGGTCGTTTTTATAGCGATAGCCTATTGAAAAATAATAATATACCTGACCTAACAATAGTTTAATTAACTGAAAAAAGTGATATAAAAAAATTCTCAACAGGAAAAACACGGCTCTACGAATCATTCCCTCAGTAAATTGTGTGGTTTTGTTTGAAGTGATGTTACAATGTAGAGGTTCTTTTTATCTGTAAAGTATAATGTATCTTAACATATTCTCCCAGGAGCAAACACTTCTCTAGAAAGATCAAAATTTTCCTTCCGATTATATAGAATTCCTTGTAAATTTACTTCTCCAAGGCAAGAACTTCTTTACAACAAACACATTTTAGTATTCCAAACGGTGTTCGCTCAGATACTGGTAGATATTTATTGCGTGTTTTGTTGGATATAGCAGCAAAAACAAGTGCCATTTTAGAATAATAAAAGGGCGCTATATAAATCTGGTATAATAATAATAATAATAAGAAGAAGAATAACTTCTAGATAAGTTCATATAATTATACCTGATTTGCTTCCCTGTATATCGTAAGTATCTGAAAACTTATTTTCAGCGCTGTATTACAGTCAGCTTGAAAAAGAAACGACCAAATTGACCCAAAGAATGATCAGAATTTAGAAATTTGGTACGTTCTGAGAGTGAATTACCTCACTTTCATTTTTGAATGCTTATATTTCGGATTTTAACTCCTTCAATAAGGTATACTGGGCTAGGCCACGTTTACTTGCCAGATTAATTTGACATGCTTCCTTAATTTGTTCAAAACAGTGTTTGAAAATATATATTAGGCTTTTCGTCGTAAATATTTTATGAAAATAAACTAAAAAAATAATTGATAGAGATGCTAATAACAACCATCCATCTGAGAGTGAATCATTTCTCAAAGCAATCCTAATTGTGTTAGCAAGATTATGCTTTCCGTTATTTACATTTTTGCTACATATTTCGCCGACTCTTTAACGGTACACTTATATAGCTGTTAGGTCTAAAATTCTGTAATGATCGCGTTAATAGTGTCTAATCTCTCTCTTGACATTAATCAGTGTTTATTTACTTCTATTAAATACTTTTAAAAATACCTTTCACACATATTGTTTTGTTTCTGTGGATTAAAAAATCTGCACCCTAACTGCTGCGTCAGTTTCGTTTAATATGTATGTAAGGAGAGATTGTTCAAATGAGACTATATGCATCCAATGCAGGGACAGTTATACATGTTAGGTACCACAACATTAACTTTAATTTATATTAGGCTGAAATGAAATGAAAGTGATTATATCAATTACGTCACGAGTTGAACTGCCGTAAAAAAAGATTGTTTAACATTACAGAATACAGAAGTTACTAGTTTTTGGTGTCTGACATGTTATCTTATTGAAAAAAACATTTCCAATGTTATCTCTCAATTTTAGGTATGTGACAGGACCTGTGTAAAATTCAATAGCAGTGCCTGACCTAAAACGGAAAAAAAACGTACGGAGTTTATTCCCTACTTCAAAGAGTTACTTCCCTTTTCAATTTACCCGCCATATGTCACAATTATTTAGTTATTTTCCTAAGCCATGTACAAATGCAGTATTTCAGTTATTTAGGTAAGTGGGGTTTTATGAAATTATGTGCTACCTAAAAGGCAGAACTCCCTTGAAAAATCACCAGTTCCCCTTAATAATTTTAAGAAGTGGTGTTACTCAGGGATCGAATTTAACTTTTTTTTCCCCCACTAGCATTTTTTTTCCACTAGCAGCATGATGGGTTCCACTTGCAATTATTTAGAGTCTGTTTCACGTGATAAGTTTAATATGAACTTAGGTGCTACCTAGAAGGCAGAGCTCCCTTGAAAAATCACCAGTGCCCCTTGAAAATTAAAGGAGTGCTGCTGGAATTATCTGGATCCGTTTTAGGAAGTTTATGTCCATTAAGATCTATTAAAATTTTAAGAATTGATGATAATTAATGATTTCTGAATGAATGTCTTAGAATGCATTAAAATTAAATCTTGACATGCGAAAACTCTCCAAATATGCTATATACGAACTAAAGAAAGTTACGGTTCTTTTTAGAAGGAAGAATGTGTCCAACTTTAACTCAAATATACTGCTATAATAGACGTCTGGTATGGGAAAATGAAAATCATCTACATGTAAAAACTTGTTTAAAATCCAAAAGACTAGCCATCTTTAAAAGTCAGTGATGAGAATTTTACCCAGAGAAAATCACTGTTTGCCGAAATTCTCGAAAACTCCTGTTTTATTTACTGAACTGCTAAGTTAACAGTCTATGACATTTTATGGTTAATCTTTTAGCACTACTGGTATAGAGTATGAATGGTAGTAGGAACCTTTTTTAAAGTTTTATCTACAGACAGTACATTGGAACCTGACACCACTAACAAAACACTTGTTAAATTTCACATGAATGACTTTATTTTTTACAATGCTTTCAAAACTCATAATAAATGAATAAATACAAAAAAAAAATGAAATAAAAAAAAAAAAAAATTAAAAAAAAATGCATTTGGTGAGAATCGAACTCCCGACCTCTGGTTTACAACGCGAACTCGCTAACCACTGCACCAATGTGGAAGTATGACATAATCAACTCAAATATAAGTATATATAATAAATTTCAGTTATGGAAGCGTGACGAAAATCGTTTCGCATTGAAAATATTGTATTTTATCTTTTTTTTCTTCGTAGAAAATGTATTTAGCACTAAATTCTTATTATCAGACGCTCATTTACATTTATATTCAACGTTCAAAGCAGTAAGCGAAACGCTTTTGTCAACCGTAAACAGCAAGCGTCTACTGACGTCTTACTGATTATTACTATGAGCATTGTGTGCTGGAAGAAACCCGAACAACACCGATTCAGAACATTTTTTTTTGCAGAACTATATGAAGTTGTAAATACAACGCCAGTTGTTATCGTTATAATTTCGAGAAATTTCTTTGATATATTCTGCATAGTCATGGAAGGAGGAAGAGATATTAGAATACCGATCATAGGTTTTCTTAAAATTGAATGGCCAGGAACGAGACAAGTTCTCAGAATAAAACCAAAATTCGTATTGAAAGAAAAAACGAAGAATATAATTATGCAATGGACATGGGAAAATACTTGCAATAGAAAAGGAAACATTGAATTTATTGGTAAGATTGTACATAGTTCTGAATGTTTCTAGAATGGAATATATGAAAAAAGGAAAATGATGTACCACATTTCTAAGTATTGTATAAAGATAATACTTTAGAAATAATAGAAATAACATTTTTATATTGATTGTACGCATAGCAAGTGATTGATCAGCTTATATTCTAGGTACAGACGTACTCGGAATTATCGGCTAGTCTTGCAAATGAACGTTTTACTTCCAAAATCACTTAATGTATTAAGAAGATATGTTTTTTACAAACAATTGCTGTTGATTAATCAATATCAACACGCGCTTTGTATTTTTGTATAAGAGCACAAAATCGAGAGCACAATCATTACATATATCTGTAGATATATCTGCCTTTCAAGTAGTTCATGAATTACGTTAAGGCCTCACCAAATTAAAAAGTTGTTTATCGGATTTGCCGCTCGTATATTTTCAGAAACACAAAAAAAATATTTTTTTTGTTTTTGGCTTGCGCTCGCCCCATTGAAAAAAATCAATCCAAAATTTTTGGTGCGCTACTTTTTACGGACGTAAAAGTGTATAAATGCTTATACTTCCAGTCCCAGATTGTTCTCAAATGGATTTTAATCAAAATAAATACATACTACGCACACATCGTCTATGATAAATCATAATACTTATATTTAGTTGCATTAAAGTTATTTCCCCTTTATGCAGTTACGCCATTTTTTCAAATGTTTACCAAATTACGTACTACAAAAATCGATTTATTTCATTGAAAACTTGATTAAAAAAAAACATACTTATTTGTTTGATAACATCAATCTACATTATTTTGGTAAGGGTAAATACTTATTGATGCATGTCACTTATCTGTTTTCTGTTTTTTTCCTGTCCAAATGATCAGCATTTGCATACGAAAGTTGGTGGGGTAAGGAATTTACATTACGAGTTGTTTTCAGGACAGTTTTGATTTTCAAATTTTACAATCATTTAGTAGACTAATGTTAATGCACGTTAATCTCCATTTCAGACTTTAATTGAGACCTTGTTTCAACAAATTTATTATGTTATGAAAGTTTAAAGTTAGAAAAAAGAGCTGTACATAAGACATCATGCTCGACTTTTCTAAATCAGAGCTTTGCCAGTAAAAGGGGCATAATAGTCAGAAGCTATTAAAGTACAGAGCTATTGGTCATTATATAAAACTTAATTAAAAATATTCTATGTTAAAAAGGGGCATAACTCTGTCTAGATTCAGACTTAAGAGTATTGTTTCTCCTGGTGTAGACTTTGACAGTAAATAAATGTTCTAAGTTTCAAATCAGAAGCTTTAATAGATCTAGCAACACTCACATAGATATTTGATGTATGTAAAACTTTGTAAAGTCAGCTAAGAATGCTACATTTTCATAGCAGTAAATATTCGTTTCGATATTTGATTACAGTGTACAATGTTATTACCTTTTTTAACGAGTTCGCTTTGTTGTGCGTCTGCGGGTTAGATTTTCTCAATCCCTGGGGACTTACTTTTTAATTTAAAAGGGCTATACATTCTATTTTAAGGTTTTTTATTAGTCAGTCGAGAGCCAAATGAAGACAAATATATTTCTTCGCTCTTCGCTCGCTCCTGATTTTCTCAAAAACCAAAAAAATATTTAAATTATTTTTTCGCTCGCCGCCTCAAATTTTTCAGAAAAAAATCCGATGAACAACTTATCAATTTGGTGTGGCCTAATATTCATATGTAAATAATCAGGGCGCTGTGTTGCATACAACGTTCAAATATGCATTTCAAATCCTTGGAATCTCTTAATCATCTTTCTCAGAATAGCTTGTGACTAAAGATGTAAATAACCGGTATTTTACAGTCTTGTTCTCTTTTTAAACAAAGTGCAAAAATCTCTTGCACGTCTTGATAAAATATCAAACAATGATGTAAGTTTGTACAAAATTCAGAAGACTCGAGATCAAGTAAGTATTTCAATGGTCCTCAAAAAAATTGAGGTAGACACCTTTTTGTCGAGTTTTGTAAGTTTAAGACACAGTGAACTTAAAAGAATACGACTGATTTTGCATGAATCATTTTGACAAAATATAATTACAAGACTTTTTGTCTTCATAAAGTGACTTTCTGACATAACGATTCCAATTCAAATAAATCAGATATGAAATACAGTCCTTGGCTCGCGGAATATGCATTTTCCTCTATACCATCGACATAAATATCAGTCTAGGGTGGATTATCGTGATGCCTTTACGCTATTTTGTACTACTGCTTTTTTGTAGTAATTTTATATACATTCTGGATCTATTTAATACCTGGTAATCACACGTGCTCGACTGATGCATTGCCAAACTGGAAACATTTTCCCCTTTAAAAAAACCCTCAAAACAACATGTTGTAACGTTTTTGAATTTCATTGTATACTTTTGACATATCCTTAGCTCGCGGAATATGCTCTTTACTCCATACCATTGACATAAATATCATTATAGGGTGGATTATCGTGATGCCTTTTCAACTACATGACTGCTACAGATACTGTTTTGATATATGTAGACATGGTTACAGTTTAACTTTATTGCAAGAGTTCAAAACTTTCAAATATCAAATTTATTCAGTATTTTGTACAACCGCCTTTGGTAGAAATTATATATACATATTATTTAATACCTTGTTATCACACGTGCTCGGCTGGTGCATTGCCAAACTGGAAACATTATCTCCCTCTATAAACCCTTCAAAACAACATTGCTATAACTTTTTGAATTTTATTGTTTATTTCTGATATATGTAAATAGAAGATAATAGGTAAGGGTAGAACATATTAAGTATACATGAGAATGTACATGGTGTTTCTTATGTATTGTTTCTAGGTCAGTTCTTGGTCTAACCTCTTTAATGAGGTCTTAAATCATGCTGTTTATATTCCACAAAATTCACTGTTGTAAGAATAATGCCAAGTTCAAAATTTAATTCAATACAACGTTGTTTCACTGTGAGTATTATATTTTTATTTAAATATTTTAAATACGTTGCGTACGTTGTTGGCGAACATCGGAAATTTTTCAGTTCCATTCACTTCAATGTTTCATGAAATTCATTTTAGAAATACGGTTGTTTATCTTCTTATATCAAAAGAAAGGCAAAACAATCTCCCTGTTAGTAAATATGATCGCATTTACGTTTAACAATTAGTAAAAAATTAATTCAACATAGAATCATAGAAAACAACACAAAAACGTCATGTAAGATGTAACAGAATTCACCAATGCGCATTATTTAACGGCTTGGTAAATTCATAAAAAAAATTCCGTCAAATAAGAAGACTCGGTGACGTGACGTTAACTATATTTGACATCATTGCAGTCATTTGCTGTTCAATACTTCCTGTAACAAACAGGAAGCAAAAGACAGACCCAACTTAAAACGTAAGATTTAATGTCTTCCCTCCACAGGATTTGTTAAAATTTCTGTATTTTCTTTAACTATTGTATGCTTTCTATCATATTTATTTTGACAAAAAGTACATAAATTCTACTTTTGAATTAGTAAGTTTTTGTCGTATATTGACTTTGATAATGACGTTTAATATATGTATATTTTAATCTAGCCACGATGTCACACTTGTCAAAAAATGCAAAAAATAAAATTACGAAGTTGTTACGTGCCGAAATTTTTAAAGAAATATGTATTTGTTTACAAAACAGCGACTGCAGTCTGAAAGTACATACAATTATCTGCAAATTGATATGCATAAGTTTTACGTTGAATATGAATTGAATTTAACACATGAAAATTGCAAAATCTAGCCGAGATGTCACAGCCGTGAAATTAATGTAACGTCGACGTTACGTTTGAAAACTAAATAATGTATATGTATTACAGTTGTATCTGAACACCGCAATATAATTCACTGTCTGGTAAATAATTCGATTGAATAAATATTATATAGTACATCTATATCAAATATTTCCTTAAATATCGAAACGACATGATTTATGAAAACTGAAGTCCAACCACCCCAAGTAATCCCTTTAACGTCTAAACGGCTAAAAACGACGATAACGTCAGTTACGCTAATGTACGCCAACAATGAGCGTATACTGAACAAGTAACAAGACAATTTATGTTTACTTATGTGACTTATGCTACTATTGTAATGTATATTGCTAAGACACATTGAAAATATAATATAATTGACCAGCAATGTATTAAAACAATGGAAGTTGCCATTATTTTATGTTATATGTATACATCAACTATATATGGGTTTTCTAAAAACAGTCAGTATCTTTACTGCGAGTAATATAACAACTTTTTTATCGGGGCGTTAGGTTAGATCCTGACTTATCACTTGGACCGTTTGCATCAGAGGATACATGTACACTTATCCTCCTTTAGTTACATAAACTCTACCATTACGAGAAGTTTTTGTAGTATTTCTCGACAATGAGATACTTATATATGTGTCACACTTTTGAACATATAATATTAACGTCTCGTGATATGTGTCACACTTTTGAACATATAATATTAACGTGTCGTGATATTTCTACTTTTGTAATTGGTTTGAATATTAAACCATTATTATTTTTTTATTATGACGCAAAATAAATTGTTTATATTCGATGTGGCAGTCCGTCCGTCCGGTTGTCTGCATACCTTCTATGAAATCTATTCTTTTATCTATGAGATGAAACGGTAGATTTACAATAGATGAAATTATTTAACATTACTTTGTTGATATATAACCTTGATGTATACGACAGCTTGATGCAGATGTTGTACGAATATGAATTTGAAGCATTAACATATCTGTTGGCATCCGTCCGCTCGACACTTTACGTTCGTATATGTGTACATTTATGTATATGTATGTGTATGTATATGTGCGTATATGTGTGTATATGTATGTATATGTCTATGTGTATATATATGTAGGTGTATATATATATATATATATATATATATATATATTAGGGATGGCAACGAATATTTGAATATTCGAATATTCGTTCATGACACGAATATTCGAATACTGTTTCACTATTCGAATATTATATATATTAGGGATGGCAACGAATATTCGAATATTCGAAAAAAAATACTGTTTCACTATTCGAATATTCGGAAAAAAAATAAAATCATATGTTCGTTTACCTAATTTACCAAAATTCGCTTTCCTAGTAAATACGCGCGAAAATGGCTTCCGTCGCTGTCAGACGTGTCAATTTGTATATTAGCGTGCCGATATTGTACATCGCTATGGTGACGACATCGTACCCTATAGTAAGTACCGCTAATTGCTTACCTTTAGAAATTTTATTAGTCCCCAATTGATGTAAATTCGTTACACATATATATATATATATATGTGTGTGTGTGTGTGTGTGTGTGTGTGTGTGTGCATGTGGGTGTATGTACATGTGTGTATGTATATTTATGTATGTATATGTAAATATATAAATGTTACGCACTACTTTGATGACAAGTAACTTCAATGTATATATAGTGCGCATGTTGTTTGACAGCGATAGGACGTTGTTACATTAAGATATCTGATGTTGTCTGTGCGTCCGTCCAACTGTCCACCTGTTATATTTGTTTATCACGTAAATACCTCTCTTAGGCTGGTATATGTACATTTTATATATAGATTTTGTTTTCATTTTTTCTCTTTTTTTGGCGAAGCATTGACTGCTACTGATTGTCTATCTGTCTATCAATATGTATGATGTTAAGTCTTTGGCATGTAATTGGTTTGATGGTAACTGTCCGTCAGTCCGCATTCTTTCTGCCACTTTCACTTTCATTGAATGTAATGTTCTATTTACTACCATCCATATGATGTTACATTGATCATAATGAACGATAATTAACGATAATTATTTGCCAATTATTATCCTAAAACCTAACGCAGTATTAATATGGAACTTTTTTTTTGAACAATCATGCACATCCCTCAGAGCGCTACATATCCATAAAGTTCCATCTCACAGAATTTAAACTTAATGTCGATGTTTATCATTTTGATGTCTACCAGTATAGATTTGCTACTCGGGGTTCCCCTTCCTTACAGCTATCTGACACGGACGCACTCAAATCTGTATATGCACGACCTCTATTGCCAAGATTAGATCCTCAGTAAAACGAAGTCGTGCTTTGCATTTTTGGAAATATATCAACTGTCGCTACTATCGTTTCATTATTTTTTCTACTTTATGTCAGCCTAGCAGATCCATCAGGCTTCCAGTGCTTCTTTATTACGAGTACACTATCGTTTGATAACACAAGGGCTTATTCAGTTCGAACTAATTCTTACAGGAAACACAATTAGCTCACTCTATCGGTAACTGCATGTTCTTTGTTCATTTTGTCACATTTACTCTGTGAAGTATTTTGCTGTATTTTCTTTACGTTCTCTTACTGATTGCTAGCGACATCCATCCGAATCCAGGTCTTTCTGGCTTAGATACAACTTCCTCCCCAGAGATGTCTACCTCCTTTTAAAATGTAATAAATTCTGGTCTTAGTATCATGCACCTTAATGTTCAAAGTATCATTCCTAAAACAGACCTTCTCCAGACAGAATCTCAGCCTTATGAAATATTGGTGTTTACTGAGACATGGCTTTCTCATACAACTTCAAACGAAGATATCCTCATTCAGAATTTTGATCCACCTTTTAGAAATGATGCGTCGGTAGACTTGGAGGAGGCGTCGCGATTTAAGTAAGATCTGGTCTCTGTGCTACTCGACGGCTGGACTTGGAAATTCCTGGTCTAGAAGCTTTATGGATAGAACTTACATTACGTAACAAAAATCTCTTGGTTGGGGGGCTTCTATCGACCTCCCGATTCTAACAACGAATATTGGACTCTCCTAGAAGAGAGCATAGATAGAGCTCATTTTCATTCTAATAATGTCGCTATCACAGGTGACTTTAATATTAATGTACTAAACGACCAGTCAAACAAAATATCAAGACTTATGAGTTCATACAGTTCTGTGCAACTAATTTCTGAGCCAACACATTTTACTGAAAACTCCCAATCTCTTATCGATCTTGTATTTGTAAACAATCCGCAGCATGTCATATCAAGTTTCACCGCAGATCCCTTTATACCTGATCTCACAAGATTCCATTGTCCAACCGTTGTAGTTTTTAAATTTCAGAAACCAAAAATTACCGCTTTTAAAAGAAAAATATGGAAATACGACCAGGCCGACTTTGATAATTATCGAGAAGAACTTGACCAAGTCGACTGGGATACCCTTTTAAATATCGATGACTTAGATTCCGTAGCCGAAGACTTGAGCAATACTATACTTGCTGTTACCTCTAAAACAATCCCTTCTAAAATTGTCACTATTCGTCCTGCAGATATACCATGGTTTCATTCCGGAATTCGAAAACTAATCAGACAGAGAAACAGACTATTCAGAAAGGCAAAGTTGGTTAAAAGCGAATTAGCCTGGAATAAGTTCAAGCAAAAACGAAATGAAACCATTCGAGAACTAAGAAAAGCCAAAAGCGACTTTAAAAATAAAATCATTGAGAAATTTAATCAAGAAAATTTTGATACTAAAACATGGTTCAAACTTTCAAAGAAAATTACCAATAAATCCAAGTCAACTGTTTTACCTGTATTGTCTTACAATGGTAGGATAGCGTCTGAAGACACAGACAAGGTCAGTATTCTTAATTCGTATTTCTGCGAACAATCAAACATTAACGACAGCAACCACTCACTACCTACTAGCCCAGAACAACCATCCCATATTCTTTCATCTATTCATATCTCACAACAAGATGTTACAGATGCAATATCGACTATTAATCCATCTAAATCCTGTGGTCCGGACATGGTCAGTCCGAGACTTCTAAAAGAAGGCTTCTCCGTCCTAGCTGCACCGCTTGCTATATTTTTTAATAAACTAATTACCAAGTCGTACTTTCCCTCAGTCTGGAAGACAGCAAATGTTTCTCCAATTTACAAAAAGTCAAATCCATCAGACCCTCAAAACTACCGACCAATATCTCTTCTTAGCTGTGTTGGGAAGCTTATGGAACGATGTATACACAAACATTTTTTCAATTTTCTTACACAAAATAACATACTCAGTAGTTATCAGTCGGGATTTATACGAGATTCCACAATTAATCAGCTTGTGTATATCTACAATGACATTTGCAAGGCTATGGATGACGGTAAAGAAGTAAAAGTAGTATTTTGCGACATCTTCAAAGCCTTTGACCGAGTATGGCATAAAGGTCTTCTTTTTAAATTGTTCACAATTGGTGTCTGTGGTAACCTACTTCAGTGGTTCAGATAGTATCTCACTCTTCGAAAGCAAAGAGTGGTATTTGCCAATACCTCGTCTGATTGGTTATCCATCAATGCTGGTGTCCCTCAAGGCTCAATCCTCGCACCTGCTCTATTTCTTGTCTACATAAACGACATTATTCTCAATTTACGATCAAATGTGAGGTTGTTCGCTGACGACACTAGTATGTACATTATTGTCGATGATCCTGCTACGTCGGCAGCAACCTTAAACCAAGATCTCGAGACAGTTCGGAAATGGTCTAGGACTTGGCTGGTCACTTTTAATCCTTCCAAAACTGAGACTCTCACCTCTAGAAAAACGACAAAACCTGTACATCCTGACCTATATTTTGATAATGTCCTGTTAAATCCTGTAAGTACACACAAACATCTAGGTCTAACATTGTCGGAAGACATTAAGTGGAATGCACATATCACAAACACAGTCAATAAAGCCTGGCAACGGCTTGCACTTCTACGTTCCTTTAAATACCTTTTAACTAGACAGAATCTTGAACGACTATATGTCTCGTTTATTCGTCGTCTACTTGAATACGGCGATGTCGTCTGGGACAATTGTTCCGACTACTTAAAATCAGAATTAGAGTCCGTTCAAATTGAAGCATTAAGAATAATAACGGGAGCAACTAAATATTGTAACTTAGATAAACTTTACAATGAATCCAGTATTGAACCCTTAGTTAAGAGACGTAGAAAACATAAACTTTCCCTTTTATTTAAAATGAAAAATGAACTAGTGCCGAGTTACTTATGCAATTTGATTCCTCCCAGAGTTGATTATAGGTTTGAACTTAGACACTCTCAAAGGTTACCGTTGATACAATGTAGAACAGAGTTCTATAGAACATCTTTCTTACCCTCTGCTATACGGAAATGGAACAGTTTACCAGCTTCTATTACAGACCAAACGACCATCCATTCTTTCAACTAGAAATGTGTCCATGGGACACAGATGCCCCCCACTACATGACATTAAAATGACAATTTTTCCCAGGTCAGGGGCCAGAACTCCTACAATACTGGATGAATCCGGACGCAAAACCCCAGGTGCACAACTGCACATGCTGACCAACATTCCTGTAAACTTTGGTGACTGTAGGTCAAATACTTTTGGAGCTATGCGCGACACAACATTAAGATGACCATTTTTTACTAAGTCAGGGGCCATAACTCCTACATGACTGGATGAATCCGGACGCGAAACCCCAGGTGCACAACTACACATGCTGACCAACATGCCTGTAAAGTTTTGTGACTCTAGGTCATATACTTTTGGAGCTAGGCGCGACACAACATTAAAATGACCAATTTTTATAAAGTCAGGGGCCATAACTTCTACATGACTGAATGAATCCGGACGCGAAACCCCAGGTGCACAACTATACATGCTGACCAACATTCCTGTAAAGTTTTGTGACTCTACGTCATATACTTTCAGAGCTACGCGCGACACAACATTAAAATGACCAATTTTTACAAAGTCAGGGGACACAACTTCTACATGACTGAATGAATCCGGACGCGAAACCCCAGGTGCACAACTACACATGCTGACCAACATTCCTGTAAAGTTTTGTGACTCTACGTCAAATACTTTCAGAGCTACGCGCGACACAACATTTTCGGACGGACGGAAGGACGGACGGACAAGAGCAAACCTATATGCCCCCCCCCCCCCCCCCCCAAAGTGGTGGGGGCATAAAAATGCTTTAAATGATAGAAGCAATCTGAAACCCAACGCTCTGTTTAAAATT
This sequence comes from Mercenaria mercenaria, assembly GCF_021730395.1. NCBI lineage: Eukaryota > Metazoa > Mollusca > Bivalvia > Venerida > Veneridae > Mercenaria > Mercenaria mercenaria. The sequence continues at coordinate 108,695,500 of NC_069361.1, read as the reverse complement.
GGTCAGCGCAAGCTCCAGATGCTTCATACTCGCCTAAGACTGGGTTGTAGTTCATTAAACTTTGATCTCCATCGGCGTTCACTAATTGACTCTCCATTGTGTAGTTGTGGCTTAGTCGAAACTGTTAGTCATTTCTATTTATCCTGTCCCAACTACACCCAGCAAAGTCAAAATCTTTTGACTAACCTCCCTTGTCCCGCTACGATTGACAAGCTTCTGTTCGGCAACGAGCATCTGTCTTTTGAACAAAATAAGCATGTCATAATCAAAGCTCAGCAATTCATAGCAGCGACAGGTCGTTTTGATCCGAGTCACAACGGTTGATGAGTGGGGGTCCCCTAGTAGCTGAATATATATAGTTTACATTACTTTCTTCTGTTTTCGTATTTTTTTCATCCGTCTACATTAGGTTGAAAAATTACTTAGTTTTTACCAGTTAGTACTTCAAGTTTCTTCTAAGTTCATTTTCCTACGACGTTAATCATTTAACAGTACTAATCTTGTTGCAACCTGTCATAACAAAAATTTATTTGTATGTATTAGGAAATGGATTCATATAAGTTACCTTGTAACTTTTTTCCTATTAAACCCTAACTGTATTTGTTACAATGATGTTTATGTTATGTGTACTTGATTGATTGAAATAAATACTGTTTAAACTAACCATTATAGAAAGTTTTATGTGAGTCATTGTTCTTATTACCTCCCTTATGACTCTCATAAACAACATTGAAAATAAGGACTGTCTAACAACTAATTATTTCGGCAGCTGTTTATCTGTTTTAAGATACAGTTAAAATGCATTTTGGAGGTTTAAACTATGATGTCAAATAAATTCTGCTCCGTGTATTGTTGTATGTTCTTTTGTCCAAATGAAATACAGGAAGCAGAAGATATGTTTTATTCCAATAGCGCTCATTAAACATTCTAGTATTAAACATTGTTTTCTGATGTGTTTTCACAGGAGAGTACATTTGTGTTGAGAGATTTTCGCACTCACTGCACGTTGTTATGCCCCACATTTTTGTGGGGAAGGTGTCATATAGCGTTGCTTCTGTCCGTACATCCGTACGTCCCGAAATTTGTAGTGCTTAACCCTTCCCACACTATCAGCTTGATTTGCTTAAAACTTTCACAGATGAACAAGATTTATGTGCAAATGACCATAAAAGAAGGATTGTTTCTGCGACTACGTTTATCGCAGTTATATATTGCCCTTTGATTGTTTTTGCTATATAGAAAATGTTGTGTAGCCAACTCCTCCCATACTATTAGCCTGATTTACTTCAAACTTCCAGAGATAAACAAACTTGATGTGTAGATGACCATATAGAAAGATTTTTTTCTGTGACTATTTTTACTGCAGCTATTTGGTAGTTTCGCCATATATAATATAGATGAAAATCGTGTGTGTTTAATTCCCCCACCCTGTTCAGACTTTCATAAATGATCAAACTTGATGTTCAGATAACCATAAAGCCATAAAGGAAGGAATAATTGCTATTGCTATTTTTACCTCAGTTTTGGCCCTTTGATAGTTTTGCTATATAGAATGTAGAGAAAAATAGTGTGTGTCTATTTCCTCAAACATTATTGAAAGGATATGCTTGACAGTTTCAAAAATGAAGAACATTCGTTTGAAGATAGCCATAAATAGTGGACTTTTTCCTTCGGCTATTTTGTTCGAAAATTATGGCCCTTTCTTAATTTCACAAAATATGCCATAGTGACGAACTTTGTTGTGGACAACTCCTCATACACTTTTTACAGGAATGGATGCAAAATTGCTAAATACGATATATTTCAAACGTTTAGTAAAACATCATTCATGTAATGATGGTTTGTACTAGATCTTTGCTTTTAAGAGCATGGCACAGTATTTTGGGACATCCGTGTCCAGTTGACACAATTCTAGTTAATACTGATTTTTGCATATGCACGTTCCGTGACAAAGCGTAAATGTAATAAGGATCCATAACGGATAGATGTCAACATTAACAAACCACACTTACATTCCTATCTCCCATCATATAAAACTCAAAGGAATACATTTTATATAACAGACATTTAAAAACAAAAGGTGTCAATGGTCAAACGTTGAACAATTGTGCCGTAATGTTGTATTGTTTCATTAGCATCTTGACAGCAAATGCAAAGTTTAGTATATCTGTTCGAAATAAAGTTACTAAAATGTTATTCCAATAGCCTTTTTAAAAGGTCGCTATCCCACATGATTTTTTTCTGGGATATGACCTGGTCTGTTACCATTTTTGCGCCGATTCACGAAGGTTATAAACGAGTATTTCATTAGTCTGAAGAAATTTTGTCAGTGTCACGGCCTTTATAAAATCTAGGCGAAGTTCAAAACTGGTCAATAACTAAGCCACTAGTTCAGATAGTTGGAAACCTTGATTAATATTCAACCAGATTTAAATGAAGCATGTTGTGAATATTTGGTTTAATGAAATGTCTGTCAGACTGGACAGCAGGTTACCCGGGGTAAGAACTAGGTCTGGTCAGCGATAAAGGGTCATCATGGCTTTCTTGTTTCATATTATTCTTGTTTCATATAATTCTTCCCGGTAATTTAACTAGGATTCTAACAGTTGTAAAATGAATAAAGGCGCATAGCTGCTTTTACGCAGATACGCTGCTGCGTATTGAAAATCTGACAAGCACAAAAAATTAGACTGGCTAGTTTATTTGGTTGTAATAAGAAGTCTCTATTGCTTCATTGCTTACTTCTTATTTTGTCTAAAATACAGTAAACTGAAGTAATAGCAAACTTATGTATATAATTAGTTGATTTAACGTGCATTGAAATTCACCAATAATTACAATTTGATTGCTTATTTTGTAATACTCCTGACCATGTGAACTATTACATTCATACGCAGTCTATGTTAACGGTTTACAGAGTCAAATTTCTATAATGAAGTTATAATTCAATGTTAAAATTGATAAACTGTTAGTTGAGAAATTGGCAAATCAGCGTAATTGTAATGTTTCAACCATCCCCTCCACCCCGCCCCTCCAAAAAAAACGCCAATTATGGCGTAAAAGCCGTTTATTAAATTCCATACTTTGCCACGAATTAATGGAATATATGTATAGTATAAGTAATATTTGGAAACAGTTCACTATTGCTTATTGTCAACATGGGTTGGATAATTTACATATAGTTTGGGTCACTTTGTTCCTGCTGTTACAATTTAACAAACGCCACTTTGCATTTTCAGACGATCGTTTATGCTTTCATTTATTAATGTTTTTTAATTAATTTTCAATGAATATTTTAGTTACATTAAACACTACCTACATCACTGTGATATACAATATATCAACCAACTCCGTTTAAAAAAAAAGCTACCAACACTTTCTGTACTAATGAGCCAATTTATTGATCAAGAAGCCTTTTAAGCTTTCGTTACCGATTTTCTTTTGTCTACCAACTGAAACTATTTTTAGAGAAAAAGACTGTGTCATAAATGGCTTTTTGTCTGAATTGACATTTGTCTGTGGTAAGAAAAGCGTCCGAATATACATACCATTTTAGCGGTGTCTCGATAAGATATACATAAATCATTAAATCAACCACTGATCGGTTATGAAATATCCTTAGTAAAATCCTTAATACAACAGATGTGCACATTACTTTTCACATAATTAAAGAGGCGCAAATTTTTCAAGAAATATTGAAATTCATTAAATCATTGTAGAAACACCATTTCTCACATTTCACTGGTATTCTTAGTTAAATTAGATACATGGTCTCTTACTTTGATGATATGAGTGTGTTATTCACAATTCATGATTTATACATTGTATTATGTATAAGGACCTGAAAAGAAAACTTTTCGCAGAACTCTTACTAAAGTTTAGATATTGTAATGGAAAATGAACACCAAAATGCATTTGAACAGCTGACAGACAAGCTGAAAAACTGTCAGGCTTTTGAATCGCCTTCTTACTTACCCACTTATTACTTCTAGTACAAGAAAGGGCAACATGATATACCGCAAACACAGATAATAGTAAACAAGAAGAAGCATTAAGTGTTGTATGATTTGGTTCAAATCATTTAATAAAAGTCAATAATGATATGGACAAACAAATCTTGAACTTTTAGAAATTGTCAAACACTGTGCTTTTCATTGCCGACGCAGAATATCATTGATGAGTATGTGTGATCTTTAAAGCTTAAATTTCAGAACAAGATGAAGAAAGCCATTTCTGAATGGTGGTTAGCTATCTTACAGGAATAATGTTGTAAGTAGTGATGGGCCGATAATCGGCGACAATCGAATTATCGCCGGCATTGCATTTATAAGTGCGATCGCCGATTTCACTTTTCCATGACCGATTAATAACTTGGCACCCTAAACAGATAATTTAGTTGTTTCTTACTTTTTTCTTTCTGATGTTTACGGTTCTTGGGGCAATTACGCCAAGGGAACCTACTCTACGTAACAAGAGCTGTCACAGGAGACAGCGCGCTCAACTATTTCGATGCTGGATAGTGGAACTGGGCATATCTGAGAAAACTGGAGCTGTCACTGGAAAATTTAACTCCAATGGTGGATGAAGATATCGCACAATAACTTGAGTCTGTATAGAAAAAATCAAGTTATAAGAGAGGTAAATATAAAAACAAAGAAAAATATCAAACAGGGAATGCCACGCACCAAAAGCGCAGCCTCCTCAAAACGAACCCCCCAGCACGCAAACTAAGTGTATCAAAACACTTCATAACTATAATTCTAAGCAAAAGGGGGCATAATTCATAAAAAATTGATGCAGGAGTTATGCACCTTGTGTCATATGATGAGGGTGATGATGTGGAACAACTACTTCAAGTTTGAATCAAATGATTTTTGTAATAACTGAGATATAGTGAAAATGCATCAAAATTAACCTTAAATTCAAAGTAAAATGGGGCATAACTCATGAAACATTGGTGCCAGAGTTATGCACCTTGTGTCATATGATGTGAGTGATGATGTTGAACAACTACCTCAAGAATGATTTTGTTTGTTTGTTTTGGGTTTAACGCCGTTTTTCAACAGTATTTCAGTCATATAACGGCGGGCAGTTAACCTAACCAGTGTTCCTGGATTCTGTACCAGTACAAACCTGTTCTCCGCAAGTAACTGCCAACTTCCCCACATGAATTATCAGAGGTGGAGGACTAATGATTTCAGACACAATGTCGTTTATCAAATAGTCACGGAGAACATACGCCCCGCCCGAGGATCGAACTCGCGACCCCGCGATCCGTAGACCAACGCTCTTACCTACTGAGCTAAGCGGGCGGGCTACCTCAAGAATGAATCAAAAGAATGAATCAAATCCTTCAAGTAATAACAGAGATAGAGTAAAGTGCATCCAAACTTTAACCTGAAATTCTAAGTAAAAAGGAGGAATAATTTATGAAAAATTTGTACCAGAGTTATGAACCTTGTGTCATATGATGTGGGTGATAATGTTGAACAACTATTTTAAGTTTGAATCAAATCCATTCAGTTATTAAAGAGACAGAGTGAAAGTGCATCAAAACTTTAACCTGAAAATCTAAGTGAAAAGGGGGATTAATAAAGAAATATTGGTGCAAGAGTTATGGCCCTTATGTCAGATGACTCGGGTGATGATGAACAATTTTTTAAAGTATGAATCAAATTCATTCAGTAATAACAGAAATATAGTGAAAGCACATCAAAACTTTAACCTGAAAATCTAAGTAGAAAGGGAGAATAATTCATTAAAATTTGTGCCAGAGTTATGCATCTTGTGTCATTTGATGTGGGTGATGATTTTGAACAATTATCTTAAGTTTAAATCAAATTCATTCAGTAATAACAGAGATGGAGTGAAAGTGCATCAAAACTTTAACCCGAAATTTTAAGCAAAAAGGGGGAATAAATCATAAAAACTTTGTGCCAGAGTTATGCCAGAGTTATCCATTCAGTTATAAAAGAGATAGAGTGAAAGTACATCAAAACTTTAACCTGAAAATCTAAGTGAAACGGGAGATTAATAAAGAAATATTGGTGCAAGAGTTATGGTTCTTATGTCAGATGACTTGGGTGATGATGAGGAATAACTATAATTACAAGTTTGAATCAAATCCATCAAGTAATTACAGAGATATGATGAAAAAAGAGAAAGTGTTAAAAAAACTTTAACCAAGGTGGGGACGCGGAAGGACGCCGACACTGGGTCGAGTAGGATAGCTCTCCTCATACTTCGTATAGTCGAGCTAAAAATGGCTTTCTCCAAAGTCTCGAAAAACAATTGAGGTCATCTGTGACCATCCAGATTTTGACAGATATATGGCTTTTACAAATTTATGCCGGGAAAACCATTAACCGAAATTCTTGACATTAGTATGGCAGTATGCATAGCATGCCGTAAAACATACACAAGCATATTAGCAAAGTTATTTTCAATTTTTGATTTTGTGGAATTGAACTCATTCGTCAAGTCGTTAACTAAAAACTAATATAGAGAATATTTCATGAACGTCTTTTCATGTTGAATTTATTAAATGAGTTGAATAAAATAACAAATTCAATGTGGAAAGTCACTTTTCCTGTCGAAACATCAAAAAAAAATTCTTTTAGTATATAAACAAGTCAGTTTGGCCAACGTCTCCTATACTATAAATGACTTCGACGTCAAAGCTTTATTACACTAGTGTGTAATCATTTTTATGTTATGGCTTTATTTCACTCCTGCGACGTCAAACATCGAATCGGTTGGCTTGTCCGATTATGCCGATTAATCGGTTGGTAAGTCTAACCGATTTGCCCATCACTAGTTGTAAGATTATTTATAAACAGACAAGAGAAATTTCAATTTCGATGTCTTATTGACGAAAATGGAGATAATCGGTATTAAAGTCTAAATGAAAATCAGCATTATGTTTTCTATGTTGTGGAATTTACAGGAATTCATTTCACATGCCAAGTGATAATATCACATGACTCATTAATTATGCCCAAATTACTGATACTGAAGACGATTTTTAGTATTATGCATAACAAACAATGAACACAAAATCTATTTGCTAGAAGCACATCTATCAAAATAAGTGTGATTGCACTAAAACATTTTCATCAGCAACACTTTCAGACCTAAGAAAAGCCAAAATTAACCAGTATTAACTTCTACATATCAAGAGCTTGTCGGACACGAAATGTCCCCTTGATGCATTCAGTAACTGCACAATAACCAGAAATTGTATGCTCACTGTATACAAAGTTCTGCAGTTCTGGTTCAACCAGACCTTGACCTTTAACCTACTGACCTAATAATCAACACAGTCAGCTGCTGGTCATGATCAACCTCTCTATTTTAAAAGTTTCATGATCCTAAGCCCAAGCGTTTTCAAGGTATCGTCCTGAACGTGTTTAAATGTTCAGGGTCAATGTGACCTTCACCTTTGGCCTACTGACCTTATAATCTACAGGGGACATCTACTGGTCATTACCAACCTTCCAATCAAGTATAATGATCCTAGGCCCAAACGTTGTCAAGTAATTGTCTGGAAACGGTTTAAATGTTCCGTGTCACTGTAACCTTGAACTTTGACCTACTGACCTCAAAATCTATAGGCTTCATCTGCTAATCATGACAAACCTCTCTATCATCTTTAAAGACCCTTGGCCTAAGTTATCTTCCAGAAACCATTTAACTGTTCCTAGGCAATGTGACCTTAAACGTTGACCTTATGAGGGAACTATGTGGCCGATTAGTTAAGGTCGCTGCCTTCAAATCACTTGCCCCTCATCGATGGGTTCGAGCCTCACTCAGGGCGTTGAATTGTTCATGTGAGGAAGCCATCCAGCTGGCTGCCTAGGTGCCTGCTCGTGATGAAATAATGCACGGAGGGGCACCTGGGGTTTCCCTCCACCATAACGCTGGAAAGTAGCTATATGACCTATAATTACCAACAAAATAAATAAATTGACCTAATGACCTCTAAATCAACATCTGCAAAACAATATACCACTCCTTCTTTCAATCCAAGGGGGCATAACAAACTATGAAAACTACACCTGAAACTCGAGAACTGTTATATAAACTTAGGCAATATACGATTCAATCAAACAGATCCTGCTATTATTCTTTTGGCTAGCATCCCCTTTAATTTTCGCCTGATGAAATAAAAGATTGCTCCGAGTATGACCAAATTATGACATAAACAATCTCTTGCAATTACTCTGACCTTAAGTGTGACGTTGCCCTTTGAGGGCCTGGGGTTTGCCCATGACACTACCAAATTCAGCGGACATTTCTGACAAATAAAAATGTTTATGCCTACATGACAAAGTTACCAAAAGGACAAGCCTTAAAAAGAACTTAAATCTTACTGTGACCTTGACCTTTCCTTTAATTTAGGGACTTGAGGTTTGCGCACGACACTCCATCTCCATAAAGCAAATGAAAAAGACTGCTCAAAGCATATTGAAGTAAGCTCCCAAATGACAATTTTTGCAATACTGTGCTTTGGTCTTTGAAACAAAGCATTGGCTTTGCGCATCACACTCGGTACCATTCAAGCTTCATGCATGTCAAAATGGCAGCCATACAAGATCTGAAATGACCTCCAAGTCCTTGACTTTTGAAATAGTGACTGGGGTTTGAATTCCATAGTGAATCATTAAGGCAAAACGATATTGCAAAATAAAAAATGCTCTATGTATATCAATTTTAAGCCCCGAAAAAGTTCAAAAATGACCTTCGATCTCTTAGTGTAACTTTGATCTTTAAGACATTGGGTTTGCCAATCTCTCTCTCTCCCCGAGGCAGAACCAATACTGACAAATCAACATGTCAAAGGTATTTTCCGGACTAAATCCGACGGCTGGTTGCAAGATTACATACACTCATGTACGTACAGAGATCAAACGTTTCGACAACTATGCGGAGCATAATGAAAACAAGCTTAACAAAAATGAATCAGATGAGAATTAATTACTTACTAGAGGACTAAATGGACTTTTTTTGCAATAAACGCTTCCTCTCGTGCCAAATGTCTTTAATTCTCTTCATTATTTGCAAAGTAATTATTATGGGAAAATAAGGATAGTGCGGTTATTTGAAACAGAATTAACATCATTTTGCACCTCATTCCCTTTAGTTCTTTGCTATGCAGATTACAAGCTTTAGTAAAATGTCTTTAGTTTTTCTAGAGTAATGATCCGAGGAACAAACAAGAAAACTAAGTATCAAAAGAGAGATATTAGATGTTATAATACCGGGCTAGTGTGCCTTATGGCGATATTGGCATACAAGGTGAGGTATTGGCCCGAGGGCTTTAGCCCGAGGGTAAATACCGGTCTAGTATGCCAATATCGCCTTAAGGTACACGCGCCCTGTTCTTTAACCTTTTTATTGCATATGTTCCACTATACTGTTAAAGTAAAAAAACGACATTAAATAATTTCGTGTTGCACATCGTCTTTGGATTGTTTATATAATGCGCAAGAACGTCAACGTTTTCTAATGACCCTGACGTCATTTCCTTTCAAACATTTGTTTTAAATTCATGCATCTTAGTGCCGTAGTTTCTTGTGCCAGCCTTATTCAACTACGATAGAAGAAGAAGCTAGCGACATTATATATTCATACTCTGTATTCTTTTGTAAAATAGTTGTTAGTTTGTATACACTTGACATTCTGCCACATTGGCACCAGACCAGAAAGCAAATGCCTCTGTACATGTTATACCCTACCCCTAGGTATCATATAAGAACCATGGTCAAGAACGGGAAAATGCTCTAAACCATTTCAAGCGCACATTTCTCACATGAAACGCGCAGTTCGATGAATGGGTACCAAGCATATTGAACAAGTGGTAATTTATCTTCCATCTTGCACCAGTCACACTGTCTCACTATTTCATACTGCAGAGACACTCTACACATTCTATACTTTAGTCAATGTTACAGAAAAAACTTGCGTGAACTTCCTTAATGAACATCCGGTCTAGAGGTCACAGCGATGTGCACATGTTAGGCGGAATGTAAACAAACAAAAACAGAATGCAAAATATTCACAGTTATACAATAAAACTCAAAATGATGAATGAAATTCATCTTAAAAATGATTTTGAATTTGAAGTTATACATTGGTATACATCTGTTTTGTTGATTTTATTCCCATTGCACGTTTATGCTGCATATACACATATGAGGAAACACGTGTAGTTAAATGACGACTAACCTACTTTTCACATCAACCAATCAGAAACGTTTTGTAATCTCGACCGGAACTTCATCAAGGAAGTTCATCAAAGTTTTTCTGTAACGTTGATGAAACTATAAACTACGCATTGTTTCTCTAAGATAAGAAATGCTGAAGAAGTGTGACCGGTATACACTGGAAGATAGATTTTCACTTGTTCAATATCCATAGTACACATTAATCGAACTGCACGTTTTAATTGAGAAATGCGCAGTTGAAATTGGTAAGTGTATTTTCCCGTTCATGACCATGGTTTTTAACTTTTTATAGAATAACTAGGGGTATGGTATAATATGTTCAGAGGCGTTTTCTCTCTGGTCTGGTGCCAGTGTTCTGCCAGTGGAAGTATAAAATCTTGATGTTTTGATTAACCGGAAGTGTACTTGTTATGGATTTTTCACACACCAGCTCACATAAACTCAAATATCGGCATCACGCTGCTCATATAAATTTAAATTCAATGCAAATTCGTTACTATATTTAGTCACATATGCAATTATTAAGAAATATCAGATTACGGTAACTTTTCGCTGTACTCCCTCTCATTGGTATTTATCTGTATTTGGGAGCACAGGTGCCCGTCCAGTCTTGGTGCCCATATGGGTGCCGCCCCCTCAAAAAAAAATTAAAACACTGTTTTAAGCCTAAAACGAAAAAAAAAAAATTTCTGAATTTTTTTTCCCCTATATATAATCTTATATGGAAAAGGTGCATGTGTTGCCGTAACGCTATGGAGGTTTACTAGGACACGCTGTGGAACAACCAAAATGTCCAGTTCAGTACCAATGCAAGCTACCCTGCTGCAATTTACACATCATGCATTTATAACATAGTAAACAATCCTATTCTACCTTGTTAACAGCCTTAAATAACCTACTTTTAAATTCTAAGACGCAAACAACGGAAAAGGTTTTCTACTTTCGTTTTGAAACAAAATGGCCGATCGTCACTGTTATTTTGCAGGTGTCTAGACAATTTGGCTTGTTTGAATTTAAATGTAACTTATTTAAGGCTGTTTACTAGGTAGAATAGGATTGTTTACTATTTTATAAATGCATGATGTGTAAATTGCAGCAGGGTAGCTTGCATTGGTACTGAACTGGACATTTTGGTTGTTCCACAGCGTGTCCTAGTAAACCTCCATAGCGTTACGGCAACACATGCACCTTTTCCATATCAGAGTATATATAGGGAAAAAATTTTTTTTCAAAAAAATATTTTTTCGTTTTAGGCTTTAAACAGTGTTTTTAATTTATTTATTTATTTTTATTTTTTTTGAGGGGGTGGCACCCATATGGGCACCAAGACTGAACGGGCACCTGTGTTTGGGAGCTGTTCTCTAGACATGGGAAAACGCAATAGCAATTGGGAAATAAATAGAAAACACTTAAGCATATAGTCATGGTACTTATGCATTTTATTCCCTCTCACTAGTATATACATGTACCTGTAATTCAAGTTCCATTGAAATGTCTTCATTACTTTTAAAGTTAAGCTCTTAACAAGGAAAAACTACTGTAAGTGTAGAAATATTCGCGGGCTTCAAATTTTCGCGATATTCGCGGTGTTCGGCAGTCCGCGAATTCATGATTACCGCAATTAATTCTACACAAATTTCTACTGAAAAGTCATATTTTCGCGCAAATATGAACCATCTCAATTTAGTCTGTAAAGTATGCATGAACCTGTCATTATACATTTGTACCTTCATGTACTTTTATGTATTTAATAACTATAAACAACTTGAAAGTTATTTTAATTTATTAATTTATTGAAAAAGAAATTGTTGTTTCTTGTTCTGTTTAAACAAACATTTGCAAACAAAACACTTGCAAACACGCACAATAAAGAGTGTCAAATACGGCATTCAAAACAAGCATAATATACATACACATGTCACAGTACGTGTATTAAAAACGATACAGTACATGTAATCACCACTATTCCCAAATATTATAATCTCGCTATCCTCTTTGTTGTTGTTGTTTTTGTTTTTTTGTTGTTTTTTTTTTTTGCTTTTTGCGGACTAAGCAGGTGGTCCGGCGTTTTATCGGAGCTATCAACAAGCAACCACTTTCAGAACATTTTAACAATGATTGAAAATGATTGAAAAGCTTTGGGAAAAGTATACTAAGAGTAAATTTAGGCAAATGACAACAAATCACAAACAGATTAATGACGTAGTTTTGCTCATATTCAATATTACAAGTTAATACTCATTATGTACCGTTATGTACCCATGACTGATCCGTGACATTTTCCCGATTCGTCTGTGTTTTATGCGAGTTAAATCCCTTGTAGTAGCCTCACTTGAGTGGATATTTTGCCGTGCGCGAATTTGTGATTTTAGGCCTGTGTGTCCACGAATTCAAAAATTGCGTGAATATTTCTACGATGCCCAAATTGGACCGTTCCGCGAAAATTTGTCTCCGCGATTTCATATACACTTACAGTAAGTTCAAAAAAGGAGTTTATGTGAAAACTATTTAACACAGAGTTATAGTTCTAGTGTACTACACGCCCTCTCAATGGTATTTGTCTTTAATTTGTTTCATTGATATATTGGAATAAGATAAAACGAACTATGAAGGGCGCGAAACTTTGAAAACTTTTCAAAATAGAGGTAAGGCTCAAATGCACGGCACTCGCTCTCATTGGAGACTGCTATCTACATATAATTCATTGTTCATTGAAATGTTTTCAGTACGTTTCAAGTTATGCTTCAGAAAAGGAAAAGTTATTCATCATAGAGTAATGGATCTTGCAAACTGCACAAAACATCCAAACGGGGTGTTACACCGACCTTGGTTACGGAAGCCCCTGTTATTACACTATGACTAAATACAGTTATAACAAAGCCACCGCCTGAATGTGTTTCGCCGACATGAGCTTTGACTCATGAAACAGTTACAAAATGAGTTTTAAAAACATCTTCCAAAGTGTCAAAGCTGTATCTGTAACAATGTTTTGAAACATTGTTATTTTTGTTAATTTCCAAAGGCTGATTCCTCCAAGGTCTATGTCACTAGGGAAACTCACTATAGGGATGTAAAATTATTCTTGAGCCATTCTACAAGGTTTCAAAGCAAAATATGTAACGTGTTTGAGAAATTGTGATTTTTGCGAATTTTTAATGGCGACGAAAAAGTCTGAAATAATGTTAATTTTATCAAGGTCAAGGTCACTATGGGGCCCAAGACTGACCATGAGTTTTTGAGCCATCCTACTAAGGTCTCAAGCAATATATGTAATGGTTTTTGAGATGGTATGTTTTTGTGAATTTTCAAAGGCGTTATAAAACCTTTAAAAGAAATGCTAATTTCTAGAAGTTCAATATCACTAGGGGGCACAGAACTCACACCAGGAGTGTAAAATGAGTTTACAAGGTTTAAAATCAATATATATAACGTGCTTTTTTAGAGAAATTGTCGTTTTTATGAATTTTCAAAGGCGTCAAAAATACAAAAAATGCTATTTTTTCAAGTGCAATGTCACCAGAAAGCCCAGGACTCGCCGTGGGTGTAGGTTAATTAGACTAGCATCAATCGTTAGAGTCATTAAATGTAAAGCACTTTGCCATTAAATCAATCCTCTGTGATAGCACTTTCTGAAAAAAATACATCTCTAACCTCTGACTCTAACTGTTGAGACTGTTGAATTGAGCCTAGAGAGAAAATGTTTTTCTTGGAAAATATTAGTGTCAGTATGAAGAAAGAATAAACTTTATTACACATAACTTGATATCAACTGACTTTGTGAGTCTACAGTTTAATGAGCTTTTGAACCATCATACAAGGTTTCAATGCCATATATAAATAGTTTTTGAGACATTGCCGGAATTTCGATCGCATAGTCTTGCTTCCGATAAAAGTAGGCCAGACAATAACGAATCAAGAAATTAAGACGATAATGGCATCTCCGTAGAAGGTGAACTGTTTGAAGTTGAACTGGTTTCGCAGGGTATATTGTTGTCCTGTTCAGTAGTTTGAAAACAATATGACACAAACTCTGGGTCTTTTTGCAAAATAATGTTTTTGAAAGCATCTATTCCTAGCTGCTCCACGCATTCGTCGTCTTCTTTATGATCAGAATTTGCATTTTTTCTGAAAAACATTGGCCATATTGATAAACCAATAGACGTATCAATCTTCTTCAAAATGTCAAAAACTGTGAGTCCCTTGTTCGTAAGCATACGAACATCCGCATTAAAGTCCTCCAGGAGAGTTCTAAACATGGTTAAATCAACTTGTTCACAGGCAGTATGTAAAGGTGTTTTTCCATATTTGTCTTGGACGTTGATGTCTGCGAATGAGCACAAAAGTTTTGCTATGTCTGTATGTCCACGATGTATTGCAGCATGCAACGGTGTATAGCCATTTTTCTCTGCTTTGAGAACATTCGATACATCAATAAGTTTATCAACAATTTCTATTTTACCATCGAATGCAGCCCGATATAATGGTGTTCTGCCATAAAAGTCCGTTACGTTAGGATTCCTATGGTGGTTCAGAAGTATGTCTATCAAACCTGTATTGTTCTTCCATACTGCAATATGAAACAGGTCCATGCCTTTGATTGTAGATCTTGTGCCGAACGATTTAAGCCAAAGAGATGACTGATACTTGTCTTCTGTTTTCAGCAAAATATCTACAGTTTCGTTTTTACTACGTATAGCCGCACAGTGAATTGGATAATGTCCACGGTAGTCCTTTACATGGCATTGTGCTCCGTGTTGAAGTAATAATTCGGTGATTGCTCTGACACCGATATCTGCAGCTATATGCAGAGGTGTTCGTTTGAATTTCGTAGACCTTATATTTATATTAGCTCCATTATTTATCAAGAGCTCACAGACTTCTGTTTGGTTGTAGATTATAGCTTTTTCAAGTGCTGAAACATCTTTAATGTTTCTGTAATTGACTTCAACGCCATGATCAACTAAGCACTTTACTGACGGAATGAACCCCCTTTTCGCAACAGCCATTAATGGACTGTTTCTATTAATGATATTTGAATGTTTTTCGTAATTTTCAGCACGATTTTCTAATAGAAACGACAACAAGTCAATATGTTGATTGACAGCAGCTATATATATTGCGTCTTCATTTACTGCGATTCCATATTTCAGTAACAATTGAACAACATCGCTCATTCCTTGATGTACGGCAATCAACATCGTGATGTTCAGAAATTCTTTTTTGTCAGGTACTGCTGATTCGAATAAATGTGTCAGGAACTTTTTGAGTATCGTGGAGTTTTTGTAACATAACGCATATGACGGAAGAGTTATGTGGATCTGTTTATCTCCAAAATGAATCCCATATTGGCCAAATTGTCCATCAAAAGTAACCACAGTTCTCGACAAGATATCTTTACCTTCCTGACTTGAAACAAACGTTTCCACGAATGTGTCATTTTTGAAACAATCATGTTTTACGACAGAAGCATTCATCTTTTTGTTTCTGAAAAGTCTTGACTCGTCTCCATCGTCTGGATCCTTTACAAAGGAAAAGCTGCTGAAGTCGAACAAAGCAACTGCCTCTTTTGCTAATAATTTGCACATAGTTTGTCTCAGTTGTGTGAATCTGAACTCCTCAATAAAGACGTGTAAACCGTCATTTTGCATTTGATCTGTTGTAACATATTGCATAACAAATTCTTCACTTGCAAATTCGAGTGCTGCATGTGGATATTCTTGGCTAGCGACAACTCCTACCATATCTCTCACAATGTTGTGACAAAATGTATAAACACCAGTTTTTGGATTGAATCGAAGAAATCCGCCTTCATGGTATTTCAATGACTTTCGTAAAATCGCTTTTGTTTTTCCTTTTAGTTTAAAGTCAAAGTACTCTGCTGTTCTTTCAATTTCATCAGATATATCTGGAGGTTCCAAATCTGTTTTCTTTAATGCATGTTCAGGTCTAGCCCATATCAGAATTAAAGCAAGGAAATGTTTGCGTTTTCGGAATAGATCTTCCATGCATGACTTAAAAAAAGTGACTGGCTTCCTAAAGAAATCTGAGTTTTGTTGAAACAACTGGTCATTCCTAGAAAATAGACTAGCAGTCTCCGGAAACCCTATCATAACTGGAATTCTCTCGAGTTCGAAGAATGGTATTTTCTTATCTAACTCCTGAAGCGAACTCATATTTTCAACGTTTTCTCGATATCTAATCTGCAATTGCTCAAATGTAACATTATAGGAAATAATGCACTTTTTTATCAGTCTAATGTCGAAGTGTTTGCTTGTATTTCTGAGATGAGCCTCAAGCATTTTTGTTTTTTCTGCTTCCGTTAGATAACAGGATGATAGTACTACCATATTTTCTTTTTTGAATAAGCTGAAGTGGGATAGTGTTTCTTTTGCTTCCTCCAGGATGTAATGCCGACTTGTGATGATAACCTTAACCTTTTTCTTCTGCAGTGCTTTTTCTATGTCGGGTATTACCAGCGACCATCCCTTCAGTAATTTATCGTCTAAGATGCCAGCACCAAACATGTCATCAATGAATATCGTATCAAACAAATTCTTACTTAAATCTACGTGTTTCCAGTCCGACCAGTCCCGTAATTTCAGACATCGATCTGGCTGAACTGTTTCAGATATCAATTTTGAGGCCATGTAGGTTTTACCTTCGCCTGGAAACCCGCTTAGAACGAGACAACCAGATGCGTCCAACATTTGTCTTGCAGTTTCGTGGATTGTTGTAACAATATATTCATTATCTTGGCTAAAATCTTCTAAATGGAGTTTAGACATTGCTGAAATCATACAAAATTATCGTGACCACTTGTATAAGATTAAACAAATCAAACAATATGAATTTTAAGGAGTTATTTTTTGTAATGTAATAGTGATGTCAGCTAGAGTGATTCAGAACGGACATACTTCACTGTTATAATCATTCAATCTGTAAGAACAGAATGGACATCAATTATTTACAGATATTTTAGAAAAATTGTTAAAATTGATAATATGAAGCAATGGCATCAGGTCATATGTATATACTGTTATTTTTACGTGTACTTACAAACTAGGCTTTCCAATTCAGACGACATTTTTGTATTCTCACCTACGTCTGTTCCTAAAATAAAACAGCATGCATTTTATATAAAACAACTATACATGTCTGTCTAAGATAAAAGCAGATGATAAGATGTTACTTTTTTCTATATCTGAAATAATTATAAGACTCTATTCTTTCTATCTATTCCAAGGTACACTGCCACAGTAAGTGTTGGCACTTTGCGATAAAACTATAACATGTCTCACAATGAAGGCCCTTTAGGGGTTTCAATTAAACTTTTGTATCTATTTATATATGAAGACTTTTGTATTCTCTCACTTACGTAGAGAACCTACCTATGGTATTCAGAATATGACGTATATCTAAATGCTGATTCTTTTGTTGCTGCAAGTCTTGTACCGCTTGTTTCAATGTTGATTCAAATGTGCTAAGTGAATTTCGAACGTCCTGTCGTCTCATTATATCAGTTATTTCATCGGAGCGTTTATTTACTGTCTCTTTCACCTCGGTTAGTTCCTCATTAATATCTTTAATTGAAGTCTGCATTTCAGTCATGTCCTCATGAAGCATTGAATTCATTTCTTTAACTTCCTTCATTTTATCCTCATAAAGCTTTTCTCTTTCTGGATCTATATTGTCTTCCTTTAGCCTTTGAATGTTTTCAGACAGATGCGGTATTCCAGTACCCAAACGGAGCAATACCTGAAAGTAGTTTAAACTAGCTTGTTAATTTTCATTGAAACCTACCTTTCAATAGGTTAATTGCTATTTAACAGAGACGTTTGCCTAAAGTAACTCTTATACAAAACAATCCAAATCAATAAAAGCTGTAAAAAGATCCTTCGGAAGCAAAGAATGCAAGCAAGAAGAATAGCAGCAGACTCGGTTTGACTGAGTCTGTCCATGAGAGGTAATGATATGTGCAACACCTTTCACGCCCCCTAGCACCGGCTATTACACATATATTGAATGGACTATGTACATGGTCGCAAAGGTAACAACACGTTAAACGCTTGTTATTGTAAACAACACCTCATATTGAACTCTTTCTCATGATGTTATAGATGCGGTAGATTTCACTGTCTAACTTTTCCGAAAGCACAATAACTAATCAAAATAGACGGTTTAAATATTAGAAAACCGATCAACTAAAACAGTACCGCATTGCGTGGGCACAATATGACAAAATATTGATTAATTAGTTGCCGTTTTAACTTGTTTATATGACGCCTTAGTTGGTTGTTTCTAAAAAAGGATAAGTTTTACTTTTTACGTTTGTGTTGGCATACCAACACAGTCGTAGATAATTGTCAATGTTTCAGCATTTGTTGGTGGAAGAAGATCAAAGACATAGGCGAGCACCTAGATTAAACCGTCCTCACATGAAAGCAATGCGATCAAAGTGAGGATTTTATCTTGAAATAGTGATGGGATGGGGGAAGAGGCAGGTAACTCGAAGTCAGTGCTCTTAACAAATCGGTCACGGAAGCCTTTATTACTCTTCAAATTCCAGATAAAGTGACATGTCCACACAACTTTTTAATAACTTAAAATGGTTAGTTTTCATTTACTAATTTCAATGTTAAATAACCTACAATAAAGGATCAAGCCAGGAAAAGGCTCTCAGTAGCATAATATCTATATCTATACCACAACGAAAACAATCTTTCAAAGATTTGAATGTTTAGTTTAAATTTAAACTCCAGTCTGTCAGTATTTTACGTGCAAAAAGGCTCAACTTGATAAAATATGGTAGATAACATTACCGATTTTATTTGGCACCAAATTAATGTTTTGAAGTAAAGAATATAAAACGCTAAAAGGGTATATTTGGGTGCAAATACTATTAATTTAATTCTATCTGTAAGTTATCAGTGATTAAGTTTTATGTGGAAATCAATACATTTGAATTGCGCACAATAACGTCCCGATCGATATAAACCAATAGAGCACCAGGTAGCTAGATATTGTAATTAATTTTTTTTTTCATGAGACAAAATATTTTATATGGTTACCTGTTCCGTTTCCGTCCATTTGTTCTCGAAATCTTCTTTCTTAAGACAGAGCGAGGTCAAATGGCATAACTGAAAAAATGCATTAATCAACATATGTAATATTCTGTGAGGTGAGGAATATTGATGGCCTTTCTGTATTAAAGTCTGGGCAGGGAGGTCGGTGGTTCTACCTGGATTCCCGCTCGTAATGAAATAATGCACGGAGAGGTAACTAACGTCTTCCTCCACCACCAAAGCTGGGAAGTCCCCATATAATATAATTATATCGGTACGACGTCTAACCCAACAAAATAAATAAATAAATAAACAAATTGTACCACTGGGGATTACAAATCAACAACTGCCAAAGACATGTATTGCGTTAAGTTCAATGTAGTCTACATTAGTAAATTAACTAATGTTACATTCAGGAATATTTTTGATTATCATTAATGTTAAATCCTTTATAATAAAACATAAACTTTGTAAAATGGATCCGTAATGCTAGATATTGCCATTGTTATGACACCACCCCTTTGAGTTTTTTTAAGGGGCATTTGTGATTTTTCAAAGGACCTCTGTCCTTTTGGTAGCATATAATTTCATAATACTGACAAAACTTACAACGTTATTTTGATGTTTTGGCAATTTGCTTCAAGACCCCTTTAAAATTGTCAGTAACCCTTTTTATTGAGAAAATGTCAATATTCATATTGGATCCATGAAACACGCGTAGTTCAAACTCACTTAGTCCGAGATTCAGGTACTATACATGCACGTGCAGCCTTGACAGACAATACATTTTATACACAAGCGGAATATTAGTCATCAGTATTACATTTAATAAACATAGAATTTTACAACAAAGATTTTTTCCTAAACATGCTTTAGCAGATCAATACAATAAATCATTATAAATGTACCTTACCTCATTTCTTAATCGTTTAAGTCTGTTGATATCGGCTTCTGTTGACGTTTCAAACGAGGGAGGTATGCGATTCCCCCACCACTGTGACTGCTCATCAAGGCCGGATATGTACCTTAGCAAGCACGTTAACAATGTCACATCAAACTCCTCTGAACTGGCCTGACCTGTCTGTGGAAAGAGGACATCTCGTTGTTTCGTTGTAATTATTCCCCTTTTAATGAGATCGTTTAATTTCTGTCGTATGTTTGGATCGTTTAGCGTATTTTGTAAATCACTTGGAGCAATGTTTTGATCAAACACGTGCCTCAGAACCATCGTCCCACCGTCGAAGGTAAGAGCCAGGAGCCGTAAACAGCTGGCTTTCCCTTCCGTTGGAACTATACTCGATGCAGTAGCCATAATAAATGATCCTTTTAGTAAATCTGCTCTTAAACATATAAACTAGTTTATATAGGCCTATAATCAATATGCAAAAATGCACAGCGATAAACATTCTAAATGCAATATTGATTGGCTGCCATGAAATCAGATAAAGGTCACGAGGACTACCGGTATATCAAAATGTTCTATACAGTCAACACGCCCTAGAGCGCAATGTATCGATCAAAATTACTGGTTTGAGACTCATATATATTAGGTTTCGTATATTATTACAACACTGCAACAGTGTGTATAAAAGCGTAAATATTATGATGGTATAAATAAAAATGCTACAGGCTCGGTTTTAGGTTTTACAGGCTCGGTTTTAGAGTCTGTACATGGACAAAAATAGAAATGAAAGCTACCATCCACATCCTTTAGGTCGGGTTTGAGCAAAACACAATATTTGCACATGTTGCAATTACAAAAAGTAAAAATATTCGCAGATACTTTGAAACTATTGTTGTCTTACTATTTTATCGTTGTTATATGATTATAGTCGAGGACTTTAAAAACGCCTCATCCATCCATACATTACAATTATTTTATTCTTTTGATATCAAATAGTCATAATCTGATCCAATATGTTAAAGTTGATAACAACTGATGAACAACAATTCTTTTCAAAATTCCCTAACATTACACTGGTAATGCAATATTTTCAAATGTTATAGAAATATGCGAAGTACTTAATAGAAATAAGTTTTTTAAAACTGATTGTTTTATGTTTACTTTAACTAATATTTCCAACGGACGTTGATGGTACATTAATGTTTATGTCTAAAGGTATGGATTTATTTCAGATGCTTGAAAAGGAATGATTAGCATATATTTATTGATGAAGTACTACAGCAGTATATGTAACAAACAATGCACAAATTATTTACATGTAGAAAAAAATCAGTGCTCATTTTAACTTTCAAAGTAGCAGTACAACAAATGTTCAGTAAATGTCAGTCATTCAATTTGTAAAAGAAACCAAAAACAAAGTCAGAAGACATACCGGTATCATGAAAGATCCAAGTCAACAAAAATTGTATAAGATATAGCATTAACATGCTGATCATGTTCATTCAGTATATCAAAGTCCTAATTAAAAGTATCTCAAAAAAACTAGATCATATATTTTAATATTACAAAATCAAATTGACCGCACTATAGCGGTACAATTTCATAGGAATAAATATTTCTTTAATAACATGAGTCTAATTTGCTCTTTGTGTACACTGAAGTTGTTTATTTTGTTTTATTTATCATTTCAAAGTTTAAAACCACATGCAAATTATAAAGATTTTGATAAGCCTCGTTCAGTGTAGTACGGTATATAAATAACCTTTGTAATAATCACTAAAGAGGTCCGGGGCAAATATTGGTAAAAAACTGAAACAACACACAAAATGTAAAGTAGCGACTGTGACATGTATATGTTACAATATCCAAAATTTGCTTGTTATAGTCCTCACATTTTTCGTTAAAATGCTTTTTCAGAAAGTAAATATAGATATTCGTGTATTAAGAGGAAAGAGAAAATAACAGCTAAGAAGTTAAATCAGTAAATAAAACCTTTTTAAAGCTGCTTTCCACACTCTAATTAAATTTCGTTTTAGAAAAATATAGATCTAATTCTACTTGTACGTGGTCTAATAATTCTGGTTTCAATGGTGAAACATTGATAATTGTTAAATTCGGCGTACTTTCAAAGATTTCAATGGTAAACTACTAAGTGTCGTCGACGACTCTTGATAACCATTTTTTGGCCAACAGTAACAGAAACAGCAGTAACACCGTTTGCAAACACTAACGTTTATTGGTCGACGGAGCTTAAAAATGTACGGCACAGGTTCCTTTTCAGGGAATATATAATACAATTCATCATACATCATTTTATAGATATTTAAAGATATTTACTGTCTTTCAAATTTATTATGGCCCAGGTTTGTATCTCTGGTATGATTTAGGTAGTTCATTCAATCTTCTACCTTATGTCTTCTATGAGAATGCCATTAAAAGTACTTTCCCCAAGATAGAACATTGCATGTTCAAGCATTTGAAAGACAATATAAATACCTTTAAAATGGTGTACAGTAAGTGGTGTCATGTTCCCTGGCATAGTAATTATTTGCTCTTCATTATGTTCACTAACGACGTTTCTCCCTTGACAGCTACATACAAAATTTATTAATACACCCTATTCATTCTCAATGTATGCGCGTTGCCCTACATGCTTTTAAAAGAAATTAACATCACGTTTAAATTCATGTATAATAAATTGTGTCACATTCCCCGACAGTTTGTTGAATATACCCCCAACGAGCCTTTACATTGCATATAAGGCCCAATCTGACTAAAGTACTTGATCTTCTAAACGAAGATCTGAGA